>NW_026044021.1:657500-1857500 GCF_937001465.1 Orcinus orca
AACACGAATGCTGACTCTCAACCATTGTCATACCCTAACCTGTTCCCTAAACGGTCACCGTCCCCTATCCCTAACGCTAACCCTAACCCTTACCCGAAGCCTTACCCTAACCCGTCCCCTAATCCTAACCCGTACGCTAACACTAACCCTTACCCTTACATGTACGCTATCCCTAAACTGTTGTCGTACCCTAACCTCTACCCTAAACCATCCCCATTCCCTAACCATAACCCTAACCTGAAGCATTACCCTAACACTTACCCTAATCCTAAACAGTACACTAACACTGACCTGTACCCTAACACTTTCGCTCACCCTAAACCATTGTCGCATCCTAAACCATACCCGTTCCCTAACCCTAACCTTAACCCTAACCCTAAACCTACTTATAGCACTATAACTCAGGAAAATTAAAATAACAAGAAACAACCACCCCAAAGTTTAGGGCTGCTCTGTTTACAAGAGTCTCGACTACAGTACAAATTAAATATCCTTGAAAGAGAGAAATGGATAAAGAAGTTTTCATACTTACGTACAACGGAACATCACTCAGCAATGAAATCAATGTCGTCCGGCCCGTACAAGCATAATGAATGGATTTAGGTACAATAATTCAAAGGAAATAAGTCACACAGAAAAAGAAACTTATCATAAGATATCACTTATAGAGGGAATGTAAACTTGGCTACACATGAACTGAATTACAAAACAGAACAGAGTCTCACATTTAGAAAACAAACTTATGCTTTCTTAAGGGGAATGATGAGTTGGGGTGCTACGTAAAACCAGAGATTGAAATTAGCACAGATACTATTCCATAAGCCAAATATGTAATAGACGAGATATACTCCTTGCTCAACGAATTAGACTCAACACCACCTATTCACTGCAGAGGAATATATCTGACAATAAGAATATTAAAACATATGTATTTATATGTCTCCGTAAGAGAATCAAGTGTGTGTAGAGCAGTATACACAGCCATGAAAATCAACTAAACCCCATTATTAAAATAAATTTCAAAAACAAAGACAGTGAAGGAGAGAAAGTTCTTAAATAATTCGTTCAGGGCTTGTGATGAAACTTGGATTTACCACATCTACACCCACAGCTGGGTGAGACATAAGGCAGGATATTTGGGGCTGAGAGGATTCGTGAGGTTCGGTGAGCAAATGGAGACCCTTTGAAGTAATACTGTATGCTACCCATTCCATGGGTCCCAACTCTCCTGGTTTAAGGGATTCTTCCTACAGCTAAAACATGCATGGGAAACCCAGAGGATTGTACACCATGTGATCGGGCAACGTTTCTAAAACGCATCTCATTTTTTGTCCCTTGGTACACGGGTTCGCCATTCCAGATGCTTTACTAAAAATCTCCCCACGTGGAGAGTCTGTGCCTTAAAACTCCTGTTTAGCACAGTTAGCAGGTTCTGCAGAGGTTGAACGGGAATAGGGAGAAACAATGAGAGACTAGCTGTAGGTGTTTGGACGGTCACATTTCACTCTAATTTCCCACCAGGAAGAGGAATTAACAAAAGGCTCAGCGTGCCGTGCCGGAACCAGATTAGGGCCTGAAGCAATCCTGCGGTGTTGCGGCCAGCTCACAAGAAAGCGAGTTGAAGAAAGGACCTTAGGGGCACTGTAATTCATAAACCTGCAGAGTTATAAATGACAGCTATCGTCCAAAAATATATTGAGGTAAGGCTGCAAAGAGGACTTGAAAGCACGGCACAATTGCAGGAAATATATTTCAGGAGGTAGATGGAAACTGCATTTAAAGCATATGAAAAGTGGCAGAACTTCGACAATGATGCACTTGGCCAAAAAATGCATATGCGTTTTTTCCTGAATATATCCAGGAAAAAACGCATACGGCCTTTTTTGCCAACCAAGGAAGCGTGCAATGGAAATCCGCACTACAATGAAGTCTCACTTCCCACCGGTCAAATGGGTCATCTGAAAAAAGTGTAAAAACCAGAAAGGCAGGACAGGCCATGGAGAACAGGGAGCCTTGTTATGCTGATGGGTGGGATGTAAATGGCCAACAGCCACTCTGGAGAAGTGTATGGTGTTTCCTGAAACCTCTAAAAAACAAAGCTACAGAGACTCGGGCACTTCCACCTATGGCCCTATAGCTTAGGAAAATTAAAATCAACAAGACTCAGCCACCCCAAAGTTTAGGGCTGCTGTGTTTACAAGAACCTCGACAACGGAACAACTTAAGTATCCCAGAAAGAGAAAAATGGATAAAGAAGTTGTGGTACTTACATAGAATGGAATATCACTCTGCAATGAAATCAATGTCATCAGGCCCGTAGCAGCATAATGAGTGGATTTAGGTAAGATGATTCTGAGTGAAATAAGTCACACAGAAAAAGAAACTAGTCATAAGATATCACTTATAGAGGGAATGTAAACTTGGCTACACATGAACTGAATTACAAAACAGAACAGAGTCTCACATGTAGAAAACAAACTTTTGCTTGCTTAAGGGGAAAGGTGAGTTGGGGTGCTGCATAAAACCAGAGATTGAAATTAGCACAGATACAGTTCCATAAGCCAGTAATAGACAAGATATACTCCTTGTTCAACGAAGTGGACTCAACACCCCCTATTCACTGCAGAGGAATATATCTGACTAGTAAGAATCTTAAAACCTATGTGTTTATATGTCTCCATAAGAGGATCAAGTGTGCATCGAGCGGCATAAACACAGCAGTGAAAATCAGCTAAACCCCATTATAAAAATAAATTTCAAAATCAAAACACAAAGACAGTGAAAGAGAGATAAATTCTTAAATAATTCGTTCAGGGCTTGTGACGAAACCTGGATTTACCACATCTACACCCACAGCTGGGAGATACATAAGGCTGGACACTTGGGGCTGCGAGGATTGGTGAGGTTCGGTGAGCAAATGCAAACCCTTTGAAGTAGTACTGCGTGCTACCCATTCCATGGGTCCCAACTCTCCAGGTTTAAGGGATTCTTCCTACAGCTAAAACATGCGTGGGAAACCCAGAGGATGGTCCACTGTGTGATCGGGCAAGGTTTCTAAAACGCATCTCATTATTCGTCCGCTGGTACTCGGGTTCGCCATTCCAGACGCTTTACTAACAATCTCCCCACTTGGAGAGTCAGTGCTTGTAACCTCCTGTTTGGCACACTCTGCAATTTCTGCGGAGGATGAACGGGAATAGGGAGAACCAATGAGAGACTAGCTGTAGGTGTTTGGACAGGCACATTTCACTCTAATTTCCCACCAGGATGTAGAATTAACCAAAGACTCAGTGTGCCGTGCCGGAACCAGAATAGGGCCTGAAGCAATCCTGTTGATTTGTGGCCAGCTCACAGAAAGCGAGTTGAAAAAAGGAGCTCAGGGACACTGCAATTCACAAACCTGCAGAGTTATAAAGGACAACTATCGTCCAAAAATATATTGAGGTATGGCTGTGAAGAGGACTTGAAACAAGGCACAATTGCAGGAAACAGATTTCAGGAGGTAGATTGGAATTGCATTTAAAGCATATGAAAAGCGGCCGATCTTAGGCAACGATGCACTTGGCCAAAAAGTGCGTATGCGTTTTTTCCTGAATATATTCAGGAAAAAACGCATACGCACTTTTTGGCCAACCAAGCAAGCGGGAAATTCAAATCTGCACTACAAAGAAGTCTCATCCTAACACGTACCCTAACCCTATCCCGCTACCGTACCCTAACCTGTACCTGAGACCGTACCAATTCCCTAACCCTAACCCTTACCGTAAGCTGTACACAAACACTAACCCGTACGCTAACATGTACCCTAACAGTAACACATAGCCATACACTAAACTTTATCCTTACCCTACCCCATATCCTAACCCTTTCCCTAAACCGTACCATAACCCGTACCTTAATCTTAACCCATCCCCTAACATTAACCCATAACCTAACCTGTACCCTAATCCTAACCCATACACTAACATGTACCCTAACCCTAACCCGTTGTCATACCCTAACCTGTAACCTAATCTGTACCCATTCCCTAACCCTAACCCTAACCCTTACACTATCCCGTACCATAATCCTAACCTGTACACTAACACTAAACCGTACCCTAACACTTACCCTACTCCTAACACGTGGTCATACCCTAAACTGTACCCCAAACCATACCCATTCCCTAACCCTAACCCTAAATCTTACCCTAAACCATACCTTAATCCTAACCCGTACACTAACACTAAACTGTACCCTAACACGTACCCTAACCCTAACCCTTTGTTGTTCCCTATACTGTACCCTAAACTGTACCCCTTCCTTAACACTAAACCTAACCCTAACCCTTACCCTAACCCGTATGTAACACTAACCCATACACTAAACCTAACCATAACCCTGAATGTAAACCATACCCTAATCCTAACCCATACCCTAACACTAACCCATACCTTAACCCATACCCTAACACCATAGCCATACCCTAAACTGTACCCTAACACTAACCCATACCATAACCATAACCCTAAACCATACTCTAAGCCGTACAATAATCCTAACCCGTATCCTAACCCTAAACCTTACCCTAAACCCTAATCCTTACCCCTAGCTTAATTTTGTTTTTTTGTATTTAAAAAAATATTTTCTTGGGTTAAAACAAACTAGCAGAACAACAAAATAGGGGGCTTCGCTGGTGGTGCGGTGGTTAGAATCTGCCTGCTAATGCAGGGGACACAGGTTCGAGCCCTGGTCTGGGAGGATCCCACATGCCATGGAGCAACTAGGCCCATAAGCCACAACCAGTGAGCCCTCGCATCTGGAGCCTGTGCTCTGCAACAAGAGAGGCTGCAATAGTGAGAGGCCCGTGCACTGAGATCAAGAGTGGCCCCCCACTTGCCACAACTAGAGAAAGCCCTCACACGGAAACTCAGACCCAACACAACAAAAATAAATAAATAAATAATAAGCTCCTACCCCCCCACAGAAAAAGAACAACAAAATAAAACAGAAAGTAACCTGAGTGTCCCTCAAAAAGCTAAGTCTGAAATAGTTGGTACTTCTGTTCTATGGACTGTTATGTAGCCTATAAAAAGTGTGAGAGCTAAATCTGTTTTTCTACAGTGAGAAGCATGATATTCCAGATGTATAGAACACCTGGATAAAATGAGAACTCTACACATTATGCTGGTCGTTTCAGTAAATGGGAAAGGATGGCAAGTGGTAAAATATTATCTTTTCCTTTAATTTTTTAAATTTCACTTGTTACAAAGAACTTCAATTATAATTGTACTTTAAAAAAGTAACAATGGAAATTTAAAAGAAAAAATATATATTGTGTGTTCAGTTACGTTTCATAGAATTATGAAATGCTCCACCCTCTGGCCATTACCTGCAAAAGCAGCTTTAAAACCTATGCTAATTTTCACTTCATATGAACAAGTCCTGCAGGGCTGTAAAGGAAACCTGCCTTCATCATGTTTTGTGGGAGGTAAAGGCCAAAGTATTTCAAAATGTGGCACATATTTCAAGAAAACCATTTGAAGAACTAAGCTGTAATAACCGTTTGAAAAATAAAAGGACATGCCTGAAAGCTCAATTTCAAAGGATTATGAGACACATGCAAATCCAACCACACAGAGGTATCAGCTCACACCATTCAGAATAACCATCAGGAAAGAAACTACAAATGATCAATGCTGAAGAGGTTGTGGAGAAATGCATACCCTTAATTTGAAGTGGGACGTAACCTGGTAAGAGTCACTAATGGGAACAGGGTGGAGGTGCCTTTAAAAGCTCAACATTGAGCTACTATATGATCCAGCAGGCCCACTCCTGGGCCTATAACATAAGAAGACATAATTGGAAAGACACAGGCAGGCAAATCTGCACTGCAGCAGTATTACAATAGCCAAGACATGGAAGCAACCAAAAGTCCATCAACAGATGAGTGGACAAAGAGGAACTGTTACATGTAGAGATGGAATATTAGCTCAGGAAAAAAATGAAACAATGCCATTTGCAGCACCATAGATGAGTCTAGAGGTAACCATGCAACTTGTAGTAAGTGAGAAAGCGAAAGACACCTAACGTATATCACTTATAGGTGTTACCTGAAAATTGATAACAGTGAAGATATTTCCACAGAGAAAGGCAATCACAGATTCATTGAACAAACTTATGGTTCCCCAAATCGAAAGGTGTGAGGATTGGATACATTACGATATTGGGGTTAACATAGATATAGAAACACATGTGAAATATATAATCACCAAAGACCTACGGAATACCAAGAGAAGACTACTCAACATTGTGTCATAACCTACCTGGGAAAAGGTTCCAAAGAAGAATAGATATATGTATGTGTGTGAAAGAACCACATCTTGCACACCTAGAACAAAAAAAAAAAAACCATTGTAATCAAATTTGCTGCGATAAAAAATAAAAATTAAATTAAAAATATGAACAAGAAATAATGAGACATAAACTGAAAGGAATTTTTCCTGGCACATCCCATTCTAATTTTCAACCTAGAACAGGACTTCCATTAAGGCTCTGTTGCCCTGGTAACCAGATTTGGTAAAGGAGAAATGCTGCCGCCTTGTGGCTGTTTCACACAACAGCAGCTTTAAACCAAGAGGTAACGTTCACTTAATATTCAAAATATGTGCAGCACCGTAAAGGACACCGGGCCTCAAAAAATGTCCTGGGGTCGTAATCGACCAGAAAATTCAAAAGACGTCAACATTTCAAGAAGACAATGTCAAGAGGCATATTTTACGCACATTTTGTCTTTTCTTTCTCTTTAAAATAAAAGGAAATTGAAAAATGCGCAACATCAGCAATGAATAAAGCCATGCAAATCCAATTACAGAAATGTTCACCTCACAGCCTTCAGAATGTTCTTCAGCAAAAAGTCTACAAAGAATAAATGCTGAAGGGGTTTCAGAGAACTGTGTACCCTCCAGCTGCTGGGGGGATGTAAACTGGTAACAGCCAGTAGTGAGAACATAATGGAGGTGCGTTTAAGGGTAAAAATTGAGCTACCATGTGATCTGGTAGGTCCTTTGATGTGCCTATCACCTGAGCAGAGCAGAATGGAAAAGACACAGGCTGGCAATCCTGTACTGCAGGAATATTTAACATAGCCAAGACTTGGAAGAAACCAAAATGTCCATCAACAGAAAAATGCACAAAGAGGAAGTGGTCCATGTAAACAATGGAATATTAGCCATGGAAAACAATGAAACAGTGCCGTTTGCACCACCATATAAGGACCTAGAGATAATCACTCAAATTAAAGAAAGAAAGTGAAAGACAGATATCCTATGACATCACTTCTAGGTGTTACCTAAAAGTTGATACTCATGAACTTATTTCCAAGAGAAGGAAAAGCATGGATTAAGAAAAAAAAATTATGTTTAACCAAATGGAAAAGTGTAAGGAATGTGTGAATTAGGATATGAGGGTTAACAGACATGTACTAATACATACGAAATATATAATCACAAAATACCTATGGAATACCAAGAGAGGTCTAGGCAACACTCTGTAATAACCTACACGGTAAAGAATGCAAAGATAAATGACAGATACATTGATATAATGAACCAGATTCTGTACACCTAGGAGAAACAAAATATTTTTATCAAGTTTGCTCTGATAATTAATAAAAATTAAATTTATAAAACAAACAAGAAGTAAGGAGATATAAGCTCTTGGGGATGTGCTCTGGCACATTCCACTCTAATTTGCAGCCTACTAACACGATTTCCAGGAAGGCTCTGCTGCCCAAAAACCCAGAGTTGGAAATGTAGAAATTCTGCTGCCTTGTGGCCGTTTTCCGCAAGAGCGGCGTTAAGCCCACAGCTAATGTTCTCTTAACATTCACAAGGACTCAGGGCTACAAAGGACACCTGCCCTAAACAACTGTGCTGAGGTAGGGAATGGACAATAAAATTCAAAACTGACAAATTTTTCAAGATGATAGTATGAAGAGGTAAGTTTGACTCACTCTCTTGTTTAAAAAAAGGAAAATGAGTGAAAGCTCAACCTCAGGAATTATTAGACACATGCAAATCTAATGTACAAAAAGGTTTCAACTCACACCAGTCGACTGACCATCAGCAAAAGGTCTACAAACAATAAATTCTGAAGGTGTTTTAGAGAACTGTGTACCCTCTAGCTGCTGGTGAGATGTAACGTGGTAAGAGCCAATAATGAGAACAGAAAGGAGCTACGATTAAAAGTAAAAGTTGAGATACCATTCGATGCAGCAGTCACACCACTGGGCCTCTCACCTGAGAAGACCAGAATCAAGAAGACGCGGGCTGCAAAAGCTGCACTGCAGCCTTATTCACAATAGCCAAGACAGTGAAGCCACCAAAATGTCCATCAACAGATGTATGGATGAAGAAGAAGTGGTCCACGTTCACAATAGAATATTAGCCATGGAAAACAATGAAACACTGCTATTTGAGGTGCCATAGATGAGCTTGGAGATAATCACAGAATATGAGGCAAGTCAGAAAGCAAAAGACCTATATCCTATGATATCACTTATAAGCGTTATCTAATAACTAACACAAATGAACATATTTCCACAGAGAAAGACACTCACAGACTTAGAAATTAAGTATGCTTATCTAAAAGGAAAGGTGGGCAGAATGGATAAATTAAGATTAACGTTACCATACGTATACAAATACATATAATAAACATATATCAAAAAGACGGACCATATAGCAAGGGAGGTCTACGGAACACTGTAATATTTTACATGGGAAGAGGATCTGAACATGAATAGACATATATATTGTACAAATGAACCAGATTGTGTACATCTGGACAAACAATATCTAATCATTACCCCGATTAAATAAATTTTAAAAACCAAGATGTAATGAGACATAAACTTATGGGCGTTCCTCCTGGCACATTCTATTCTAACTTAAAACCTAGGACCACGACTTCCAGAAAGGCTCTGCTGCCCTAGTACTCAGATTTGGGAAAGGACAAATGCTGCCTCCTTGTGGCTGTTTCCCACAACAGCAGCTTTAAACCCAGTGCTAATGGTCACTAAATATTCACCAAACTTGCAGTTCTGTAATGACATCTGCCCTCCAAAAAAATCCTGGGGTCGAATATCCACCAAAAATTCAAAAGAGGGCAACCTTCCAAGAAGAGAGCTTCAAGAGATATATTGTACTCACACTTGATTTTTAACAGAAAGGAAAAAGGCGTGGAAAATGATGAATTTTAGGAAATTTTAAAGTCATGCAAACCCAAATTACAAAAACTTATCAGGTCACAGCAGTCAGATTGGCCATTAGCAAAAATGCTGCAAACTATAAATGCTGAAGGGATTGTGGAGAAGTTCGTACCCTTGGTTCTAAGGGAGACATGGTAAGAGCCACTAATGAAAACACAATGGAGGTGCTTTGAAAAGGTAAACATTGAGCTACTAGTCAATCAGTCACACCCACTGCTGGGCCTATCACCTGAGAAAATGAGAATCAAAAAGTCACAGGCTGGCAATCTTGCACTCCAGCAATATTTAATATAGCCAACACTTGGAAGCAACGAAAATGTCCCTCAACAGAGCTATGCACCAAGAAGTGGTCCATATACACAATGGAATATTACTCCGATAAAAATATAAATTAAATTTAAAAAACAAACAAAAATAAGGAGACATCAGACTTTGGGGGTTTATCCGGGCACATTCCACTCTAATTTATAACCGAGGAAGACCACTGGCCAGAAGCTCTGTTTCCCTAGTACCAGCATGGGGAACAAAGAAAGGCTGCCGCAATCTGGCCGTTACCTGCAAAAGCAGCTTTAAAGTCTGTGCTAATGGTCACTTCATGTGAACAAGTACTGCAGGGCTGTAAATGAAACCTGCCCTCAAAATGTTTTGAGGGAGGTAATGGCCAATAAATTTCAAAATGTAACACATACTTTAGAAAACACTTTGAAGAGCTAAGCTGTAATCACAGTTTGAAAAATAAAAAGGACATGCCTTAAAGCTCAATTTCAAAGGATTATGAGTCATATGCAAATTCAACCACAAAGAGGTATCAGCTCACACCAGTCAGAATATCCATCAGCAAGAAAACTACAAACAATAAATGCTGAAGCCATAAAAAGAAACGAAATTGAGCTATTTGTAATGAGGTGGATAGACCTAGAGTCTGTCATACACAGTGAAGTAAGTCAGAAAGAGAGAGACAAATACCGTATGCTAACACATATACCTGGAATTTAAGAAAAAAAAATGTCATGAAGAACCTAGGGGTAAAACAGGAATAAAGACAGAGACCTACTAGAGAATGGACTTGAGGATATGGAGAGGGGGAAGGGTAAGCTGTGACAAAGGGAGAGAGAGGCACGGACATATATACACTACCAAACGTAAGGTAGATAGCTAGTGGGAAGCAGCAGCATGGCACAGGGAGATCAGCTCGGTGCTTTGTGACCGCCTGGAGGGGAGGGGAGGGGAGGGGAGGGAGGGTGGGAGGGAGGGAGACGCAAGAGGGAAGTGATATGGGAACATATGTATATGTATAACTGATTCATTTTGTTGTAAAGCACAAGCTAACACACCATTGTAAAGCAATTATACTTCAATAAAGATGTTAAAAATAAATAAATAAATAAATGCTGAAGATGTTGTAGAGAAATGCATACCCTCAACTTTAAGTGAGATGTAACCTGGAAAGAGCCACTAATGAGCACAGAATCGTGGTGCATTTAAACGGTAAACCCTGAGATACTATATGATACAGGAGGCCCACTCTTGGGCCTATAACATAAGAAGACAGAATTGGAAAGACACAGGCAGGCAAATGTGCAGTGCAGCAGTATTACAATAGCCAAGACATGGAGGCAACCAAAAAGTCCATCAAAAGGTGAGTGGACAAAGAAGAACTGGTACATGTACAGATGGAATATTATCTAGGGAAAAAAAATGAAACAATGCCATTTGCAGCACCGTAGATGATTCTAGAGGTAATCAGGCAAATTGTACTAAGTCAGACAGCAAAAGACACATATCCTATAATATCACTTATAGGTGTTAGCTAAAAATTGATACCAATGAAGATATTTCCACAGAGAAAGGCAATCACAGATTCATTAAACAAAGTTAAGGTTCACCAAATGGAAAGGTGTGAGGACTGGATATATTAGGATATTGGGGTTAACATAGATATAGAAACACATGTGAAATATATAATCACCAAAGACCTACAGAATACCAAGAGAAGACTACTCAACATTGTGTCACAAGCTACATGAGAAAACGATCTGAAGAAGTATAGATACATGTATATGTGTAAAAGAACCACATCTTACACACCTAGAACAAACAAAACATTTTAATCAAATTTGCTCTGATAAAAAATAAAAATTAAAAAAAGAACAAGAAAAAAAAGAGAGAAAAAAGGGAAAAAAAGAACAAGAAGTAATGAGACATACACTTAAGGGACTTTTTGCTGGCACATTGCATTCTAGTTTACAACCAGAACACGACTTCCATTAAAGCTCTGTCATCACTAATAAAGCAGCTTTATAAACAATGTTGAAGGTAGCTTAAAAGAATTCTCACTAATTATTGACAGTAACAAGAAAACAAACAAAAGTAAAAATCTCACGGCAAAAAGTATACATAGAGTAAGGGTAGTAGATCAAACACTTATTAAACTTCTGTAAGGAATAAAAGACAACAGTAGTACTTTTTTTAAAAGAGAGGGCCCAAATAAATCAGAACTGAAAGAGATGATGTTACAAGAGCCACCACAGAAATACAAAGTATCCTAAGATACACACAGGGTAACTCAGGGCTCAGACTGGACAGAGCCCACTCTCCATTCCCCTGTACATGACTTACAGGAGCCTCAGGAACTGAGGAGGGGGTCCTTGAGGAGAGGCACAAGATAGAAGATGTTAGGCATTAACATGACTGCATTCATTTTAAACATGCCTGAACTACATTCACATGAGATGATTTTGTCCTGTTTGTACATCAGCACCTCTAGTCGGAACTGCAGATCTTTGGTTTCACCACCTCTATGACAGCATTAGCTTCACCTGCTGTGGACCGTCTCCTATAGGATTTCTAGAACCACAAAACATCAAAGCTTCACAGGACCCAGAGTCTGTGCGACTCCACTCAGAGTCTCAACTGCACTCAGAGACTCAGAGTCTCAACAGAGACTCCCCTCTTGGAGGACACACACAAAGTAGTGTGCACATCAGGACCCAGGGGAAGGAGCAGTCACCCCATAGGTGAATGATCATACCTAGCTGCTAGTTTTAGAGGGTCTCCTGCAGAGGTGGGGTGTGGCTGCGGCTCACTATGGGGACAACGACACTGACAGCAGAAGTTCTGGGAAATACTCCTTGGCGTGAACTCTCCCAGAGTCCACCATTAGCCTCACCAAGAGCAAGGTAGGCTCCAGTGCTGGGTCGCCTCAGTCCAAACAACAAACAGGGAGGGAACCCAGCCCCATGCATCAGCAGACAAGTGGATTAAACTTTTTATTAAACTTTTATTTAATCCACAGACAAGCAGATTAAAGGTCTGCCCACCAGAGCAACACCCAGCTCTACCCACCACCAGTCCCTCGCATAAGGAAGCTTGCACAAGCCTCTCAGATAGACTCAATCACTGCAGAGCAGACAGCAGAAGCAAGAAGAACTACAATTCTGCAGCCTGTGGAAGGAAAACCACATTCACAGAAAGACAGAGAAAATGAAAAGGCAGAGGACTTTATACCAGATCAAGAAACAAGATAAATCCTCAGAAAAACAACGAAATGAAGTGGGGATAGGTAACCTTCCAGTAAAAGAATTCAGAATAATGATAGTGAAGATGATCCAAGACCTTAGAAAAATAATGGAGGCAAAGATCGAGAAGATGCAAGAAATGCTTAACAAAGACCTAGAAGAATTAAGGAACAAACACCTAGAAGAATTAAAGAACAAACAAACAGAGATGAACAATACAATAACTGAAATGAAAAATACACTAGAAGGAATCAGTAGCAGAATAACTGTGACAGAAGAACGGATAAGTGACCTGGAAGACAGAAAGGTGGAAATCACTGCCATGGAACAGAATAAAGAAAAAGAATGAAAATAAATGAAGACAACCTAAGAGACTTCTGGGACAACATTAAATGCAACAACATTCGCATTATAGGGGTCCCAGATGGAGAACAGAGAGAGAAAGGACTCGAGAAAATATCTGAAGAGATTATAGTTGAAAACTTCCCTAGCATGGGAAAAGAAATAGCCACCGAAGTCCACAAAGCGCAGAGAGTCCCAGGCAGGATAAACCAAAGGAGAAAAATGCCGAGACACACAGTAATCAAATTGAAAAAATTAAAGACAAAGAAAAATTATTGAAAGCAACAAGGGAAAAATGACAACATACAACGGAACTCCCATAAGGTTAACAGCTGATTTCTCAGCAGAAAATCTACAAGCCAGAAGGGAGTGGCATGATAATTTAACGTGATGAAAGGGAAGAACCTACCACCAAGAGTACTCCACCCAGCAAGTATCTCATTCAGATTTGATGGAGAAATCAAAAGCTTTACAGACAAGCAAAAGCTAAGAGAATTCAGCACCATGAAACCAGCTCTACAACAAATGCTAAAGGAACTTCTCTAAGTGGGAAACACAAGAGAAGAAAAGGACCCACTAAGACAAACCCATAACAATTAAGAAAATAATAATAGGAACATACATATTGATAATTACCTTAAACATGAATGGATTAAATGCTCCAACCAAATGACACAGGCTCACTGAATGGATACAAAAACAAGATCCATATATATGCTGTCTACAAGAGACCCATTTCAGACCTAGGGACACATACAGACTGAAAGTGAGGGGATGGAAAAATATATTCCATGCAAATGAAAGTCAAAAGAAAGCTGAAGTAGCAATACTCATATCAGATAAAATAGATTTTAAAATAAAGAATGTTACAAGAGACAAGGAAGGACACTACATAATGATCAAGGGATCAATCCAAGATATAACAATTATAAATATATATGTACCCAACACAGGAACACCTCAATATATAAGGCAACTGCTAACAGCTATAAAAGAGGAAATCAACAGTAACACAATAATAGCAAGGGACTTTAACACCTCACTTACACCAATGGAGATCATCCAGACAGAAAATTAATAAGGAAACACAAGCTTTAAATGACACAATAGACCAGATAGATTTAATGGATATTTATAGGACATTCCATCCAAAAACAGCAGACTACAAGTTCTTCTCAATGGTACACGAAACATTCTCCGGGATAGATCACATCTTGGGTCACAAATAAAGCCTCAGTAAATTTAAGAAAACTGAAATCATATCAAGCAGCTGTTCCGACCACAATGCTATGAGATTAGAACTCAATTACAGGGAAAATAACGTAAAAAACAAACACATGGAGGCTAAACAATACGTTTCTAAATAACCAAGAGATCACTGAAGAAATAAAAGAGGAAATCAAAAACTACCTAGAGACAAATGACAACAAAAACACGATGATTGAAAACCTATGGGATGCAGCAAAAACAGTTCTAAGAGGGAAGTTTATAGCAATAAAAGACTACCTCAAGAAACCAGAAAAATCTCAAATAAACAATCTAACCCTACACCTAAAGGAACTAGAGAACGAAGAACAAAACCCAAAGTTAATAGAAGGAAAGAAATCATAAAGATCAGAGCAGAAATAAATGAAATAAAAACAATAGCAAAGATCAATAAAACTAAAAGCTTGTTCTTTGAGAAGATAAACAAAAATGATAAACCTGTAGCCAGACTCAAGTAAAAGAGGGAGAGGACTCAAATCAATAAAATTAGAAATGAAAAAGGAGAAGTTGTAACAGACACCACAGAAATACAAAGCATCCTAAGAGACCTCTACAAGCAACTCTATGCCAATAAAATGGACAACCTGGAAGAAATGGACAAATTCTTAGAAAGGTATAACCTTCCAAGACTGAACCGGGAAGAAATAGAAAATATGAACAGACCTATCACAAGTAATGAAATTGAAAGTGTGATTAAAAATCTTCCAACAAACAAAAGTCCAGAACTAGATGGCATCAGAGGTGAATTCTATCAAACATTTAGACAAGAGCTAACACCCAATCTTCTCAAACTCTTCAGAACTTTTCAGGGGAAAGAACACTCCCAAACTCATTATATGAGGCCACCATCACCCTGATACCAAAACCAGACAAAGATACTACAGAAAAAGAAAATTAGAGACCAATATCACTGATTAATATAGATGTAAAAATCCTCAACAAAATACTAGGAAACAGAATTGAACAACACATTAAAAGGATCATGCACCATGATCAGGTGGGGTTTATCCCAGGGATGCAAGAATTCTTCAATATACACAAATCAATCAATGTGATACACCATATTAACAAATTGTAGAATAAAAATATGATCATCCCAATAGATGCAGGAAAAGCTTTCGACAAAATTCAACACCAATTTATGATTAAAAGTCTCCAAAAAGTGGGCATAGAGGGAATCTACCTCAACATAATAAAGGCAGTATATGACAAACCCACAGCAAACATCATTCTCAATAGTGAAAAACTAAAAGCATTTCCTCTAAGATCAGGAACAAGACAAGGATGTCCACTCTCACCACTATTACTCAACATAGTTTTGGAAGTCCTAGACACAGTAATCAGAGAAGAAAAAGAAATAAAAGGAATACAAATTGGAAAAGAAGAAGTAAAATTGTCACTGTTTGCAAATGACACGATACTACACATAGTGAATCCTAAAGATGCCACCAGAAAACTACTAGAGCTAATCAATGAATTTGGTAAAGTTGCAGGATACAAAATTAATGCACAGAAATCTCTTGCATTCCTATACACTAACAATGAAAGATCAGAAAGAGAAATTAAGGAAACAATCTCATTCACCATTGCAACAAAAAGAATAAAATACGGAGGAATGAACCTACATAAGGAGGTAAAAGACCTGTACTCAGAAAACTATAAGACACTGCTGAAAGAAATCAAAGATGATATAAACATATGGAGGTATAAACCATGTTCTTGGATTAGAAGAATCAATATTGTGAAAATGACTATAGTACCCAAAGCAAGCTACAGATTCAATGCAATCCCTATCAAATACCACTGGCATTTTCTACAGAACTAGAACAAAAAAATCTTAAAATTTGTATGGAGACACAAAAGACCCCGAATAGCCAAAGCAGTCTTGAGGGAAATTAAAAGAGCTGGAGGAATCAGACTTCCTAACTTCAGACTATACTACAAAGCTACATTAATCAAGATTATATCATACTGGCACAAAAACAGAAATATATATCAATTGAACAAGATAGAAAGCCCAGAGATAAACCTACGTACCTATGGCTAACTCATCTATGACAAAGGAGGCAAAGATATACAATGAAGAAAAGACAGTCTCTTCAGTAAGTGGTGCTGGGAAAACTGGACAACTACACGTGAAAGAATGAAATTAGAACACTCCATAACACCATACACAAAAATAAACTCAAAATGAATTAGAGATCTAAATGTTAGACCAGACACTATAAAATTATTAGAGGAAAACATAGGCAGAACACTCTATGACATAAATCACAGCAAGATCCTTTTTGACCCACCTCCTAGAGAAGTGGAAATAAAAACAAAAATAAACAAATGGGACCTAATGAAACTTCAAAGCTTTTGCACAGCAAAGGAAAACATAAACAAGACGAAAATACAACCCTCAGAATGGGAGAAAATGTTTTCAAATGAAGCAAATGACAAAAGATTAATCTCCAAAATTTACAAGCAGCTCGTGTAGCTCAATATCACAAAAACAAACAACACAATCCAAAAATGGGCAGAAGACCTAAATAGACATTTCTCCAAAGGAGACATACAGATTGCCAATAAACACATGAAAGGATGCTGAACATCACTAATCATTAGAGAAATGCAAATCAAAACTACAGTGAGGTATCACCTCCCAGCAGTCAGAATGGCAATCATCAAAAAATCTACAAACAATAAATGCTGGAGAGACATTTACTGGAGAAAAGGGAACGTTCTTGCACTGTTGCTGGGAATGTAAATTGCTATACCCGCTAGGGATAACAGTATAGAGGTTCCTTAAAAAACTAAAAATAGAAGTACCATACGACCCAGC
This sequence comes from Orcinus orca, assembly GCF_937001465.1. Taxonomy (NCBI): domain Eukaryota; kingdom Metazoa; phylum Chordata; class Mammalia; order Artiodactyla; family Delphinidae; genus Orcinus; species Orcinus orca. The sequence goes on from NW_026044021.1 coordinate 674,704, forward strand.
AATCCAACTACTGGGCATTTGCCCTGAGAAAACCATAATTCAAAAAGAGTTATATACAACAATGTTCATTGCAGTTCTACTTACAATAGCCAGGACATGGAAGCAACCTAAGTGTCCATCGACAGATGAATGGATAAAGAATATCTGGCACATATATAAATGGAATATTACTCAGCCATAAAAAGAAACAAAACTGAGTTATTTGTAGTGAGGGGGATGGACTTAGAGTCTGTCCTACACAGTGAAGTAAGTCAGAAAGAGAAAAATAAATACCGTGTGCTAACAGAGATATATGGAATCTAAAGAAAAAAGTTTATGAAGAACCTAGGGGCAGGACAGGATTAAGGACACAGACATAGAGAAAGGACTTGAGGACACGGGGAGGGGGAAGGGTAAGCTGGGACGAAGTGAGAGAGTGCCATGGACATATATACATTACCAAATGTAACATCGATAGCTACTGGGAAGCAGCCACATAGCACAGGGAGATCAGCTCGGTGCTTTGTGACCACCTAAAGGGGTGGGATGTGGAGGGTGGGAGGGAGATGTAAGAGGGAGGGGATATGGTGATATATGTATATGTATAATTGATTCACTTTGTTATACAGCAGAAACTAACACTCCATTGTAAAGCAATTATACTCCAATAAAGGTGTAAAAGGAAAATAAAAAAGAAAGAAGCCCAGAGATAAACCTACACACCTATTGTCAACTAATCTATGACAAAGTAGGCAAGAATATACAATGGAGAAAAGACAGTGTCTTCAATCAGTGGTGCTGGGAAAAATGGACAGCTACATGTAAAAGAATGAAATTAGAACACCCCCTAACACCATACACAAAAATAAATTCAAAGTGGATTAGAGACCTTAATGTAAGACCGGACAGTATAAAACTCTTAGAGGAAAACATAGGAAGAATACTCTAACATAAATCACAGCAAGATCTTTTTTGATCCACCTCCTAGAGTAATAACATAAAAAAGAAAACTAAACAAATGGGACCTAATGAAACGTAAAAGCTTTTGCAAAGCAATGGAAACTACAAACACAAAAAGACAACCCTCAGAATGGGAGAATATATTTGCAACTGAATCAATGGACAAAGGATTAATCTCCAATATATATAAACAGCTCATGCAGCTCAATATTAAAAAAACAAACAACCCAATACAAAAATGGGCAGGAGATCTAAATAGACATTTCTTCCAAGAAGACGTAGAGATGGCCAAGGAGCACATGAAAAGCTGCTTTACATCACTAATTATTAGAGAAATGCAAATCAAAACTACAATGAGGTATCACCTCACACCTGTTAGAATGGGCATCATCAGAAAATCTACAAACAACAAATGCTGGAGAGGGTGTGGAGAAAAGGAACCCTCTTCCACGATTGGTGGGAATGTAAATTGATAGTCACTATGGAGAACAGTATGGAGGTTCCTTAAAAAACTAAAAATAGAATTACCATATGATCCAGCAACCCACTACTGGGCATATACCCAGAGAAAACCATAAATCAAAAAGACACATTCACCACAATGTTCATTGCAGCACTATTTACAATAGCCAGGTAATGGAAGCAACCTAAATGCCCACAGACAGACGAATGGATAAAGATGTGATACATATATAAAATGGACTATTAGCCATAAAAAGGAATGAAATTGGGTCATTTGTAGAGACGTCGATGGATCTAGAGACTGTCATACAGAGTGAAGTAAGTCAGAAAGAGAAAAACAAATATTGTATATTAACGCATATATGTGGAACCTAGAAAAATGGTACAGATGAACCGGTTTGAAGGGAAGAAATAGAGACACAGATGTAGAGAACAAATGTATGGACACAAAGAGGGGAAAGCCATGGGGGGGGTGGCGGTGGGAGGAGTTGGGAGATTGGGATTGACATGTATACATTTATATGTATAAAATAGATAACCAATAAGAACCTACTGTATAAAAAATAAATAAAATAAAATGAAAAATAAATTTTTTTAAAAAACGGAAAAAAGTTATTCCCTTCACATACATGTATTTATATGAATGAATTATTTCCATGCTTACATCCATAAGTACAAAAAAGAGGAATAAAATCTACCTTGAAACAAAAAAGAAAAAAACAAAACAGAACCCACCAGTTATACAGATGAAAACCCTATCAGGGCACTTGCTCCAGTGGTAGACAATTCTGAAGTTGGTCAGAGGTGGGGAATCGTTTCGCATGCAACCAGCAGCCCCCCCACAAGGAGTGTCCTCATTACAAGCCTGGGGGAACGTGCCGAGGCATCTGTGAGTAAACGTGAGATGAGCCCCAGGCCAGCTGCTGCTGAACTGTTCCCAACCTTCCCAGGTAAAACACCTGAATATGTACAAGGACTTGAAAGCCTAGAGGAAGGGCCATGGAGCCACACGAGTGACACCATGCCAGCCGACTTGGTGCCTGCAGGCCAGCCAGGATGGTCCTGGCACTGGGTGCTCTTCTGGAAGATTTCCATTTCCCTGCCTGAGATACCCATCCTGTCCCTGCCCCCACTGCATTTTTCCTTCCTCACCTCTGCCCAGGGAGAAATTCCAGCAGCAGGTATGGGTGACACATCCTCTTCTTTAGCAGGTGGCAGCCTGGCAACTGCTGCAGAAAGTCCAGCAGAGCCCCACTCACACTGGGCCACCCACAAAGCTGTGGCCTCTCACTCCCTCCCACCAGCCCAGCCCCGAGACTGCTGACAGGGCAGAGAAAATGGCGTCAGGCATGGCTGCAGGGGCTCTTGCTGCCTGGAGTGGTATTTATATTGATCTCAACCCAGGCACACCTGGGGAGGGCTGGCCGGCACGGTAAGGCTGCCCAGCTCAGCCAATCATCACCCCTCAGGGGCTCACAGTTGCAGAAAATGGAACTTGCTGAACCGACCAGGTCCAAGGAACAGGTGTGGGCTCCTGAGAGTCAGGATAGACAAGGGGCTGCAGCTTTGGCTTGTTTTCTAATCATTTTATCTGTCCCATGAGTGGGAGACAACTTCAAGAAAACCCTCTCCTAATGAGAGGAACCCAGGAGTCAGGGAGAGGAGGGGTGGGTGGTGGTTGGAGACAGAGGCCTGGTGCCCCGGGTGCAGTGGAAGTCTCTGGAAGACCAGGTGGAGGGAGGCCGCACAGAGTGATGCCCAGGGTCACAGAACTGTTGCAGCTGCTGTTTGTTAGTTCAAGTCCTGCTCTGAGGTGCTCTGTGTCAGCTCTGAGTGACAGGTGAGCTGGGGGTGCTCTGCAATGAGGGCTATGTGCATGGTTCCTGTGTGCCCAGCCCTGCCACGGTACCTGCAAGGGTAGCTCTGTATCCTGGGATTGGTCTGACCACGAGAGCCCCATGGGCTGCTGGGGACCTGGTAAAGGATGTCAGGACAGTCAGTGAAGCCACCGAGGATATACCTCCAGTTGCTCCTAATTCCTACACCCTGCTGGTCATTCTACCAACCACCAGGACATGGTATTCTGTATTAGTCTTCAATGATGCCTTCTTTTGTATTCCATTAGTCCCAGAGTCACAAGAAATTTTGGCTTGTGAGTGGCAGGACTCAATATACAACTAAAACAATACTTCCGGGCCGTCTTGCCCCAAGGGTGCAAAAATTCCCACACCGTCTTTGGGGAAAGCTTAGCTAAAGACCTAAAAGTTCTACCTCTGGAAAAGGAAACCCTCCTTCAATACACAGACGACATTCTGATCGCCAGCCCTACTAAGGAGGCCTCTGAACTACCAAGCCAATAAAGGATAGAAGTTGTCCAAGAAAAAGCTCAAATATCACAGACTGCGGTGACCTGCCTGGGCTTCGTTCTCACAGAAGGTCGGAGAAGCCCATCCCAGGAAAGGGAAGAAACCATTTGCAGCCTTACCCCTTTCTAAAACTAGAAGACAGCTTAGGGGTTCCTGGGGAGGCCAGGGTTTGCTGCTTCTGGATCCCTAACTACAGTCTACTAGCTGGGCCTCTATATGAAACACTGAAAGGAAAAGATGATGATCCTTTTGAATAGAATCCAGAAGTGGCCTTTCAAGAATGGAAAGAGCAGTCAATTCAGACCCTTGCCCTGGAACTCCCTAATTTAGCTAAACCCTTTGACCTTTACATTCCCGGTGAAAGGTGAATCGCCATTGGAGAATTAGTGCAAAAACTGGGACCACTTGAAATGGAACAATGCAAGAATGCCATCCAGGTAGGATAAACTACGGGCACCAAGGGGCTTGGCCCACTGCCACATCTGGCCAAGATACTGGTGGTACCTAAAAACCTGTAAATCAGCAGCCCAAAAGGCCACCTCCCTCCTAAGGGAAAATGACCCCACGTGGTGATCCTAACCACCAACCATGCCCTGAAGTTGCAGGGTTCGTTCCGTGGGCACACTGACCTCGAATGAGGAGGCCTTCCAACTCCAACATCCAGAGAGATAACCGGGGGCAACAGGGCACCATGATGACTCGTGTGAACATCACTTGACCTGGAGTTTCTCTCATAAAACAACAAGAGTGTGTTCCAAAAGAGTAGACTACTGCTTGCAGGACATACTGCACCCAGAGGGGAGATAATAATCTTGGCGTGGGAACCGTATATCACACTGTCACCATAGAAAAGCCTACAGACACCGTGATGATGGTGGCCAATAAGACCGGCTGGACTCCTGTTTACTTCAAAAGGCTGTTGACTCAGTGGCCATCATGGTCCTTGATCACTACTGACCCTGGACTGTCTGGGAGTTGAGTGGGCAGGGCTCGGACACCTGGTGCTGTTTGTACGTTAATTCAGGGGCCTAATTGAAGAAAGCACAGACTACTGTTCAGAGCATCTAGGCTGGCAGAAACGGTCAGCCTAAGGTGGCCGAACAAATGTGCGGTGCGGTGAAACCGACCCCCACAGCGTCTCTGCACATCTCTTTCCTGGACCCTTAAAGGTCATTAGAATCTATAACACTTCCAATGCTGGTGCTCAGGCGGACGAGCAAGGAGGCAGGGGGCCTGGGGACAATCAACGTCACCTGGAGGCTGCTGGGGAGAAGTTCTGACACTTGCCCCTGGGTATGAGGGCTCCCAACTCAGCACTCAGCAGTTACAGTAGAAGGGTCTGCACCCTCAGAACTCCAAGAATGAGGAACGGGACAAAAGGCAGAGGAGGGGTTTGTCCCCAGCAAAGCCCATTAAAAATCCCTGGGAGATAAAAATAGAATCTGGGCAATAAAGTCAAGTCTAACCTTTTTTATCCTTTGTGCTTTGTCTAATTTCACGTGCTCCTAGGGTCCCGCATGCAGAGGTTCCACACCCGGCACTTCAGACCAGATTTCCTAGTGCAGAATGGCTGGGTCGACACCTCAGCTCCTGGGGCCCAGTGCAGACTCCGCGATATAGAGCCTGAGCTGCAGCCAACCCGGCCCTCGAGAGCTCCGCCCCCTCCCTCCCACTGACTCTCACAGGATCTCTACACAGCAGCCCAGCCCACAGCCCACGGGGTAGAGCATGCTCTCACCTCTCCATTCTCTGATCAAAATATAAAGTTTCCTTTGCTTGTGAACCAAACTCAGTCTCGATCTGTTGGCCCCAATGACACTGGGCAGGGGGACACTTGTTGGGGTCCACTCTGGAGGATCAGTAACAGAAATTGAGATTATTGTAACCTCAATGAACATATGTGTGAGCCAAACTGTAGTTAACATAGAACAGTGTATAAGGCTCGGGTAAAATAAGATGTTTCTAACACTTCCATTTGATATTTCCATCACTTTATTATAAGCAAGTTCAGTGAAAGGGTTTGTCTTATTTGTCAGGTCAATATTAGAGAAACGAAGTGATTTCTTTCCAAGGATGTACATCTAATAATCTTGGTTAAAGCTTCAATCTTGTTTTAAATGCTTTTCCATTGAAAATGATACCTCTCTTTCAGCTCCCCCATTTCTGAGAAGTATAAAATCGTATAATTTATTATTACCAAAGGGGAAAGGTGGGAGGAGGGATAAATTAACAGTTTGGGATTAACACATACACACTGCTATGTATAAAACAGATCATCAACAAGGAACTACTGTATAGCACAGGGAACTACACTCAACATTTTGCAATAACCTATAAGGGGAAATAATCTGAAAAAGAATAGATATTTTTATTGACATCATCTATCAATGACAGTTAAAGTGTAACCTAAGGGAAGCTGGTGGTGAGTGCTTCTGACCCTGAAGACTTCAATCATCTAAAGTTTGGACTCTGCCTACTTCCCAAGGCCCTTAATGAACATATGTGTAGCCGTAGCTTAAAAAATTCCCCAGTTTGGGTTTCGGGGAGACACTGATTTTGAAAAAGCCCTGGTGTTCTCCTTACATGAATGGGACACTTCCTACTGCTAAAACATGTCTGTCACACCCAGAGGATAGTATACCGTCTGATCAGGAAGAGTTTAGAAAAGGCATCTCATCTCCTCATCTCCTGGTGCTCGGGTTCACCCCTCTAGCCTCTTTACTAAAGTCTACCCACTTGGAGATGTCAGCACTGTCAACATCCTGTTGCGTACAGTTTGGAATTTGTCCAGAGGATGAAGCGGAAGGATGAGGAACAATGAGAGACAAGTCCTAGGTGTTCAGACAGGCACATGTCACTCTAATTTCCAATCAGGAAGACGAATTGACCAAAGGCTAGGTTTGCCCATGGAAACAGTATAGGGCTTGAGGAAATCCCACTGCTTTGTGGCCAGTTCCCATAAACACAAGTTGAACAATGGAACTCAGGGGCAGTAAAATTCACGAAACTGCAGAGTTGAAAATATCCATCACTGAAAAATGTCTTGAGGAAAGTCAGAGAAAAGGACTTGTAAGCAAGGGAGAATGGCAGGAAAGGGATTTGAGGAGGTAGAAAGGACTCGCCATTAAGCACAAGAAAAGGGGCTGAACATTGCCAACATTGCAGTTGGCCAAAAAGGGTGTATGCGTTTTTTTCTGTATATATTCAAGTAAAGGGCATACACTTTTTTAGCCAACCAAACAGGTGGGCACTGGAAATCAATACTACAAAAGATATCACTTCGCATCAGTCAGAAGAGCCATCCTCATAAAGCGTAAACAACAGAAATGCAGGACAGGGCAAGGAGAAGAGGGAGCCCTGTGAGACTTATAGTGGAAATGTATATTGCCAACGGCCATTCTGGAGAAGTGTATTGTGTTTACTAAAGCATCTAAAAAATGAACTACAGAGCATAGGGCACTTGCACTCATGGGCGTATATCTTGGGAAAAACAAAAATCGAGAGGACACAGGCACCCCAATGTTTACTGCCTCTCTGTTTAAAAGATCCTCGACTAGGATATAACTTTAATGTCTCTGGAGGGAAAAAATGGATAGAGATGTGGTACTTATGTAGAGTGGAATATTACTCACCCGGAAATCAATGAAATATGGCCAGTTGTAACAACTCCAGAGGAGTTACGTATGATCATTCTAAGTGACATAATTCAAAAAGAAAAAGACACGTATCATAAGATATCACTTAAAGGTGGAATCCAAAATAGCTACACAAGAAATAAATTACAAAACAAAAACATAGTCAAATATGTAGAAAACACTCATAAGGCTGCTAAACGGGAAAGGTGGGGAGGGGTGAGGCATCATCCAGGAGGTTGAAATTAGCAAAGATACCATTCCAAATACCAAACTGATAATCAACAAGGCCTACACGGTAGCTAAAAGAACTGCACTCAGCACACTCAAGTCACCGGAAAAGAATATATACGACTGGTAGGAATCTGAAAAAGAATTTATTGATGTCTCTCTGTACGTGAATCAAGTGGATGTACAGCAGCAAGAAACAGAGCTTTGAAAATCAGCTGTAACCAATATAGTAATAAATTGAAAAACATAAACGACAGAGAGACAGAGAAAACCTCTTACAACTTTTCCTCAGGGACGGTGATGCAACATGGATTGAACACGTCTAGACCCACAGCAGGATGAGACATAAGGCTGGAAACTGTTTGCACTAAGAGAAATGTGAGGTTGGGTGAGGAAATGCACACCCTTTAAAGTAATACTACCTGGTACCCATTCAATGGGTCCCAAATCTGCAGGTTCAAGGGATCTTCCTACAGCTAAAACATGCATGGAAAACCCAGAGGACTGTACACCATGTGATCGGGAGATGTGTCTAAAATGCAGCTCATTTATCCTCTCCTGGTGCTCCTGTTCACCATTCCAGCCACGTTACTTAGAATCTCCCCACTTGGAGAATCAGCACATTTCAACTTCTGTTTCACACATTTTGCAAATTGTGAGGAGGATGAACGGGAAGAGGGGGAACCAATGAGAGAATAGTTGTAGGGGTTTGGACGGGCACATATCACTCTAATTTCCCATTAAGAATAAGAATTGAAAAAAGGCTCAGCCCGCCTCGCCGGAGCCAAAATAGGGCCTGAAGCAATCCTGCGGGTTTGAGGCCAGCTCACAAAAGAGCAACTTAAAAAATGGAGTTCAGGGTCACTGCAATTCACAAACCTGCAGAGTTATAAATGAAAACTAACGTCCAAAACTATGTTGAGGTAAGGCAAAGAAGAGGATCTGAATGCAAGACAGAATTGCAAGAAACAGATTTCAAGAGATAGATTGGACTCGTCTTTAAAGCACAAGAAAAGCGGCAGAATTTCGACAATGATGCAGTTGGCCCAAAAGGGCGTATGCGTTTTTTCCTGATTATATCCAGGAAAAAACGCATACGCACTTTATGGGCAACGAAGCAAGCAAGCAATGCAAATGTGCACAACAAAGAAGTCTCATTTCCCACCGGTCAAAAGGGCCATCCTAAAAAATTGTAAAAACCAGAAATGCAGGACAGGCCATGGAGAACAGGGAGCCTTTATACACTGATGGGCAGTGTGTGAACTGCCGAGAGCCACTCTGGAGAAGTGTATGGTGGTTCCTAAATCATCTAAAAAACAGAGCTACAGAGCATAGGACACATCCAATCATGGGAGTATATCTAGGGAAGTCTAAAAATCAACAAGACACAAGCACACCACAGTTTAGGGCTACTCTGTTTACAAGAACCTCAACTTCAGTACACCTTAAATATCCCAGGAAAGAGAACAATGGATAAAGAAGATGTGGTACTTATGTACAATGGAATATCTCTTCACCATGAAATCAATGTAATAAGGCTAGTAGAAGGATAAAGAGTGGATTTAGGTCCGATAATACTACTTGAAATAAGTCAAACAGAAAAAGAAACATATCATAAGATATCACGTATAGAAGGAGGGTAAATATGGCTGCACAAAAAATGAATTACAAAACAGAACAGTGTCTCACATTTAGAAAACACACTTATGTCAGCTTAAGGGGAAAGGAGAGGTGGGGTGATACATAAAACCAGAGTTTGAAATTAGCACAGATACCGTTCAATAAACCAAATAGATATTAGACAAGATCTACACCTTGCTCAATGAACTGGCCTCAACACACCCTATATACTACACAGAAATATATCTGAGTAATAAGAATCTTAAAACTCATGTATTGATATATCTTCATAAGGGAATCAAGTGTGTGCAGAGCAGCACAAACACAGCAGTGAAAATGAGCTAAACCCCATTATAGAAATAAATTTTAAAAACACAACGCAGAAACAATCAAAGAGAGAAAAATTCTTACAATATTCGCTCAGGGGCTGTGATGCAACCTGGGTTGACCACATATAAACCCACAGCTGGATAAGACATAAGGCTGGGCACTTGGGGCTGAGAGGATTGGTGAGCTTTGGTGAGCAACTGCCGAAAGTTTAATGCAATACTTCATGCTACTCATTCCAAGGGTCCCAACACTCCAGGTTGAAGGGAATCTTCCTACAGCTAAACCATGCTTGGGAAACCCAGCGACTGGTATACCATATGATCGGGAAAGGTTTCTAAAACGCACCTCATTGTTCCTCTCCTGGGGCTCCGGATCAACATTCCAGCCACTTTACTAACAACAACCCCACATGGAGAGTCAATGCCTTTAAGTTCCGGTATCGCACAGTCTGCAGTTAGTGCGGAGGATGAATGGGAATAGGGGGAACCAGTGAGAAACTAGCTGTAGCAGTTTCAATGGGCACATGTCACTCTAATTTCACATCAGTAAGAAGAATTAACCAAAGGCACAGCAAGGCGTCCCAGAAGAAAAATAGGGCCTGAAGGAATCCTGTGGTTATGAGGCAAGATCACAAAAATAAGAGCTGAAAAATGGAGATAAGGGCCACTGCAATTCAAAAACGTGCAGAGTTATAAAGGCCAACTATTATCAAAAAGTATATTGAGGAAAGGCTATGAAGAGGCATTGAAAGCAAGGCAGAATTGCAGGAAACCGATTTCAGGAGGTAGACTGGAATTGCATTTAAAGCATAGGAAAAGAGGCAGAACGTCCACAATGATGCACTTGGCCAAAATGGGCGTATGCGTTTTTTCCTGAATATATTCAGGAAAAAACGCATACGCCCATTTTGGCCAACCAAGCAAGCTTGCAAAGGAAATCTGCACTACAATGAAGTCTCACTTCCCCGGGGTCAAAAGGGCCATCTGATAAAAGTGTAAAATCCAGAAAGGCAGGACAGGCCATGGAGAACTGGGAGCCTTGTTATGCTGATGGGCAGGATGTAAATTACAAACAGCCACTCGGGAGAAGTGTATGGTGTTTCCTGAAACATCTAAAAAACAAAGCAACAGAGCCTAGGGCACTTCCACTTATGGTCCTATAGCTTAGGGAAATTAAAATCTAAAAGACACAGCCACCCCAAAGTTTGGGATGGCTCTGTTTACAAGAACCTCCTTTACGGGACAAGTTCAATATCGCAGAAAGTGAAAAATGGATAAAGAAGTTGTGGTACTTACGTACAATGCAATATCACTCAGCAATGAAATCTATCTCATCAGGCCCGTAGCAGCATAATGAGTGGATTCAGGTATGATGATTCTAACTGAAATAAGTCACACAGAAAAAGAAACATCATAAGATATCACTAATACACGGAATGTAAACTTGGCTACACAGGAACTGGATTACAAAACAGAACAGGGTCTCAAATGTAGAAAACCAACTTATGCTTGCTTAAGGGGAAAGGTGAGTTGGGGTGCTGCATAAAAACAGAGATTGAAATGAGCACAGATAAAGTTCCTTAAGCCAAATATATAATAGACAAGAGCTACTCCTTGCTCAACGAGAGGGACTCAACACCCCATATTAAATGCCTAAGAATGTACCTGACTAGTAAGTATCTGAAAACCTATGGACTGCTATGTCTCCGAAAGAGAATCAAGCGTGTGTACAGGGGCACAAACGCAGCAGTGATAGGATTGGAGAGGTTCGGTGAGCAAATGAAGACCCTTTGAAGTCATATTGCATGGTACCCATTCCACGGGTCTCAACTCTCCAGGTTTAAGGGATTCTTCCTTCAGCTAAAACATGCATGTGGAGCCCAGAGTATGATCAACCGTGTGATCGGGAGACGTGTTCCAATATGTCTCAGTTTTCGTCCCCTGGTACTCGGGTGCAACATTCCAGACGCTTTACTAACACTCTCCCGACTTGGAGAGTCAGTGCCTTTAAACTCCTGTTTGGCCCAGGTTGCAATTACTGCAGAAGATGAACAGGAATAGGGAGAACCAATGAGAGACTAGCTGGAGGTGTCTGGACGGGCAAATTTAACTCTCATTTCCCACCAGGAAGAGGAATTAACCAAAGGCTCAGCGTGCCGTGCCGGAACCAGATTAGGGCCTGAAGCAATCCTGCGGTGTTGCGGCCAGCTCACAAGAAAGCGAATTGAAGAAAGGAGCTCAGGGGCACTGTAATTCACAAACTTGCAGAGTTATAAATGACAGCTATCGTCCAAAAGTATACTGAAGTAAGGCTGCCAAGAGGACTTGAAAGCGGGGCAGAATTGCAGGAACCCGATTTCAGGAGGTAGACTGGAATTGCATGTAAAGCATAGGAAAAGAGGCAGAACGTCCACAATGATGCACTTGGCCAAAAAGGGCGTATGCGTTTTTTCCTGAATATATTCAGGAAAAAACGCATACGCCCTTTTTGGCCAACCAAGCAAGCTTGCAAAGGAAATCTGCACTACAATGAAGTCTCACTTCCCCTGGGTCAAAAGGGCCATCTGAAAAAAGTGTAAAATCCAGAAAGGCAGGACAGGCCATGGAGAACTGGGAGCCTTGTTATGCTGATGGGCGGGATGAAAATTGCCAACAGCCACTTGGGAGAAGTGTATGGTGTTTCCTGAAACATCTAAAAAACAAAGCAACAGAGCCTAGGGCACTTCCACTTATGGTCCTATAGCTTAGGGAAATTACAATCAAAAAGACACAGCCACCCCAAAGTTTGGGACAGCTCTGTTTACAAGAACCTCGTTTACGGGACAAGTTCAATATCGCAGAAAGTGAAAAATGGGTAAAGAAGTTGTGGTACTTACGTACAATGCAATATCACTCAGCAATGAAATCTATCTCATCAGGCCGGTAGCAGCATAATGACTGGATTCAGGTATGATGATTCTAACTGAAATAAGTCACACAGAGAAAGAAACATCATAAGATATCACTAATACACGGAATGTAAACTTGGCTACACAGGAACTGAATTACAAAACAGAACAGGGTCTCAAATTTAGAAAACCAACTTATGCTTGCTTAAGGGGAAAGGTGAGTTGGGGTGCTGCATAAAAACAGAGATTGAAATGAGCACAGATAAAGTTCCTTAAGCCAAATATATAATAGACAAGAACTACTCCTTGCTCAACGAAATGGACTCAACACCCCATATTAAATGCCTAAGAATGTACCTGACTAGTAAGTATCTGAAAACCTATGGATTGCTATGTCTCCGAAAGAGAATCAAGCGTGTGTACAGGGGCATAAACGCAGCAGTGATAGGATTGGAGAGGTTCGGTGAGCAAATGAAGACCCCTTGAAGTCATATTGCATGGTACCCATTCCACGGGTCTCAACTCTCCAGGTTTAAGGGATTCTTCCTTCAGCTAAAACATGCATGTGGAACCCAGAGTATGATCAACCATGTGATCGGGAGACGTGTTCAAATATGTCTCAGTTCTCGTCCCCTTGTACTCGGGTGCAACATTCCAGACGCTTTACTAACACTCTCCCGACTTGGAGAGTCAGTGCCTTTAAACTCCTGTTTGGCCCAGGTTGCAATTACTGCAGAAGATGAACAGGAATAGGGAGAACCAATGAGAGACTAGCTGGAGGTGTCTGGACGGGCAAATTTAACTCTCATTTCCCACCAGGAAGAGGAATTAACCAAAGGCTCAGCGTGCTGTGCCGGAACAAGATTAGGGCCTGAAGCAATCCTGCGGTGTTGCGGCCAGCTCACAAGAAAGCGAATTGAAGAAAGGAGCTCAGGGGCACTGTAATTCACAAACCTGCAGAGTTATAAATGACAGCTATCGTCCAAAAGTATACTGAAGTAAGGCTGCCAAGAGGACTTGAAAGCGGGGCAGAATTGCAGGAACCCGATTTCAGGAGGTAGACTGGAATTGCATGTAAAGCATAGGAAAAGAGGCAGAACGTCCACAATGATGCACTTGGCCAAAAAGGGCATATGCGTTTTTTTCTGAATATATTCAAGAAAAAACGCATACGCCCTTTTTGGCCAACCAAGCAAGCTTGCAAAGGAAATCTGCACTACAATGAAGTCTCACTTCCCCGGGGTCAAAAGGGCCATCTGAAAAAAGTGTAAAATCCAGAAAGGCAGGACAGGCCATGGAGAACTGGGAGCCTTGTTATGCTGATGGGCGGGATGAAAATTGCCAACAGCCACTTGGGAGAAGTGTATGGTGTTTCCTGAAACATCTAAAAAACAAAGCAACAGAGCCTAGGGCACTTCCACTTATGGTCCTATAGCTTAGGGAAATTACAATCAAAAAGACACAGCCACCCCAAAGTTTGGGACGGCTCTGTTTACAAGAACCTCGTTTACGGGACAAGTTCAATATCGCAGAAAGTGAAAAATGGATAAAGAAGTTGTGGTACTTACGTACCATGCAATATCACTCAGCAATGAAATCTATGTCATCAGGCCCGTAGCAGCATAATGACTGGATTCAGGTATGATGATTCTAACTGAAATAAGTCACACAGAGAAAGAAACATCATAAGATATCACTAATACATGGAATGTAAACTTGGCTACACAGGAACTGAATTACAAAACAGAACAGGTTCTCAAATTTAGAAAACCAACTTATGCTTGCTTAAGGGGAAAGGTGAGTTGGGGTGCTGCATAAAAACAGAGATTGAAATGAGCACAGATAAAGTTCCTTAAGCCAAATATATAATAGACAAGAGCTACTCCTTGCTCAACGAGAGGGACTCAACACCCCATATTAAATGCCTAAGAATGTACCTGATTAGTAAGTATCTGAAAACCTATGGATTGCTATGTCTCCGAAAGAGAATCAAGCGTGTGTACAGGGGCACAAACGCAGCAGTGATAGGATTGGAGAGGTTCGGTGAGCAAATGAAAACCCTTTGAAGTCATATTGCATGGTACCCATTCCACGGGTCTCAACTCTCCAGGTTTAAGGGATTCTTCCTTCAGCTAAAACATGCATGTGGAGCCCAGAGTATGATCAACCGTGTGATCGGGAGACGTGTTCCAATATGTCTCAGTTTTCGTCCCCTGGTACTCGGGTGAAACATTCCAGACGCTTTACTAACACTCTCCCGACTTGGAGAGTCAGTGCCTTTAAACTCCTGTTTGTCCCAGTTTGCAATTTCTGCGGAAGTTGAACAGGAATAGGGAGAACCAATGAGAGACTAGCTGGAGGTGTCTGGACGGGCAAATTTAATTCTCATTTCCCACCAGGAAGAGGAATTAACCAAAGGCTCAGCGTGCCGTGCCGGAACCAGATTAGGGCCTGAAGCAATCCTGCGGTGTTGCGGCCAGCTCACATGAAAGCGAGTTGAAGAAAGGAGCTCAGGGGCACTGTAATTCACAATCCTGCAGAGTGATAAATGACAGCTATCATCCAAAAATACACTGAAGTAAGGCTGCCAAGAGGACTTGAAAGCGGGGCAGAATTGCAGGAAGCCGATTTCAGGAGGTAGACTGGAATTGCATTTAAAGCATAGGAAAAGAGGCAGAACGTCGACAATGATGCACTTGGCCAAAAAGGGCGTATGCGTTTTTTCCTGAATATATTCAGGAAAAAACGCATACGCCCTTTTTGGCCAACCAAGCAAGCTTGCAAAGGAAATCTGCACTACAATGAAGTCTCACTTCCCCCCGGTCAAAAGGGCCATCTGATAAAAGTGTAAAATCCAGAAAGGCAGGACAGGCCATGGAGAACTGGGAGACTTGTTATGCTGATGGGCGGGATGTAAATTGCCAACAGCCACTCCGGGGAAGTGTATGGTGTTTCCTGAAACATCTAAAAAACAAAGCAACAGAGCCTAGGGCACTTCCACTTATGGTCCTATAGCTTAGGGAAATTAAAATCTAAAAGACACAGCCACCCCAAAGTTTGGGACGGCTCTGTTTACAAGAACCTCATTTACGGGACAAGTTCAATATCGCAGAAAGTGAAAAATGGATAAAGAAGTTGTGGTACTTACGTACAATGCAATATCACTCAGCAATGAAATCTATGTCATCAGGCCCGTAGCAGCATAATGAGTGGTTTCAGGTATGATGCTTCTAACTGAAATAAGTCACACAGAAAAAGAAACATCATAAGACATCACTAATACACCGAATGTAAACTTGGCTACACAGGAACTGAATTACAAAACAGAAGAGGGTCTCAAATTTAGAAAACCAACTTATGCTTGCTTAAGGGGAAAGGTGAGTTGGGGTGCTGCATAAAACCAGAGATTAAAATGAGCACAGATAAAGTTCCTTAAGCCAAATATGGAATAGACAAGAGCTACCCCTTGCTCAACGAAATGGACTCAACACCCCATATTAAACGCCTAAGAATGTACCTTACTAGTAAGTATCTGAAAACCTATGGACTGCTATGTCTCCTAAAGAGAATCAAGCGTGTGTACAGGGGCACAAACGCAGCAGTGATAGGATTGGAGAGGTTCGGTGAGCAAATGAAGACCCTTTGAAGTCATATTGCATGGTACCCATTCCACGGGTCTCAACTCTCCAGGTTTAAGGGATTCTTCCTTCAGCTAAAACATGCATGTGGAACCCAGAGTATGATCAACCATGTGATCGGGAGACGTGTTCAAATATGTCTCAGTTCTCGTCCCCTTGTACTCGGGTGCAACATTCCAGACGCTTTACTAACACTCTCCCGACTTGGAGAGTCAGTGCCTTTAAACTCCTGTTTGGCCCAGGTTGCAATTACTGCAGAAGATGAACAGGAATAGGGAGAACCAATGAGAGACTAGCTGGAGGTGTCTGGACGGGCAAATTTAACTCTCATTTCCCACCAGGAAGAGGAATTAACCAAAGGCTCAGCGTGCTGGGCTGGAACCAGATTAGGGCCTGAAGCAATCCTGCGGTGTTGCGGCCAGCTCACAAGAAAGCGAATTGAAGAAAGGAGCTCAGGGGCACTGTAATTCACAAACCTGCAGAGTTATAAATGACAGCTATCGTCCAAAAGTATACTGAAGTAAGGCTGCCAAGAGGACTTGAAAGCGGGGCAGAATTGCAGGAACCCGATTTCAGGAGGTAGACTGAAATTGCATGTAAAGCATAGGAAAAGAGGCAGAACGTCCACAATGATGCACTTGGCCAAAAAGGGCGTATGCGTTTTTTCCTGAATATATTCAGGAAAAAACGCATACGCCCTTTTTGGCCAACCAAGCAAGCTTGCAAAGGAAATCTGCACTACAATGAAGTCTCACTTCCCCGGGGTCAAAAGGGCCATCTGAAAAAAGTGTAAAATCCAGAAAGGCAGGACAGGCCATGGAGAACTGGGAGCCTTGTTATGCTGATGGGCAGGATGAAAACTGCCAACAGCCACTTGGGAGAAGTGTATGGTGTTTCCTGAAACATCTAAAAAACAAAGCAACAGAGCCTAGGGCACTTCCACTTATGGTCCTATAGCTTAGGGAAATTACAATCAAAAAGACACAGCCACCCCAAAGTTTGGGACAGCTCTGTTTACAAGAACCTCGTTTACGGGACAAGTTCAATATCGCAGAAAGTGAAAAATGGATAAAGAAGTTGTGGTACTTACGTACCATGCAATATCACTCAGCAATGAAATCTATGTCATCAGGCCCGTAGCAGCATAATGACTGGATTCAGGTATGATGATTCTAACTGAAATAAGTCACACAGAGAAAGAAACATCATAAGATATCACTAATACACGGAATGTAAACTTGGCTACACAGGAACTGAATTACAAAACAGAACAGGGTCTCAAATTCAGAAAACCAACTTATGCTTGCTTAAGGGGAAAGGTGAGTTGGGGTGCTGCATAAAAACAGAGATTGAAATGAGCACAGATAAAGTTCCTTAAGCCAAATATATAATAGACAAGAGCTACTCCTTGCTCAACGAGAGGGACTCAACACCCCATATTAAATGCCTAAGAATGTACCTGACTAGTAAGTATCTGAAAACCTATGGACTGCTATGTCTCCGAAAGAGAATCAAGCGTGTGTACAGGGGCACAAACGCAGCAGTGATAGGATTGGAGAGGTTCGGTGAGCAAATGAAGACCCTTTGAAGTCATATTGCATGGTACCCATTCCACGGGTCTCAACTCTCCAGGTTTAAGGGATTCTTCCTTCAGCTAAAACATGCATGTGGAGCCCAGAGTATGATCAACCGTGTGATCGGGAGACGTGTTCCAATATGTCTCAGTTTTCGTCCCCTGGTACTCGGGTGAAACATTCCACACGCTTTACTAACACTCTCCCGACTTGGAGAGTCGGTGCCTTTAAACTCCTGTTTGTCCCAGTTTGCAATTTCTGCGGAAGTTGAACAGGAATAGGGAGAACCAATGAGAGACTAGCTGGAGGTGTCTGGACGGGCAAATTTAATTCTCATTTCCCACCAGGAAGAGGAATTAACCAAAGGCTCAGCGTGCCGTGCCGGAACCAGATTAGGGCCTGAAGCAATCCTGCGGTGTTGCGGCCAGCTCACAAGAAAGCGAATTGAAGAAAGGAGCTCAGGGGCACTGTAATTCACAAACCTGCAGAGTGATAAATGACAGCTATCGTCCAAAAATATACTGAAGTAAGGCTGCCAAGAGGACTTGAAAGCGGGGCAGAATTGCAGGAACCCGATTTCAGGAGGTAGACTGGAATTGCATGTAAAGCATAGGAAAAGAGGCAGAACGTCCGCAATGATGCACTTGGCCAAAAAGAGCATACGCGTTTTTTCCTGAATATATTCAAGAAAAAACGCATACGCCCTTTTTGGCCAACCAAGCAAGCTTGCAAAGGAAATCTGCACTACAATGAAGTCTCACTTCCCCGGGGTCAAAAGGGCCATCTGAAAAAAGTGTAAAATCCAGAAAGGCAGGACAGGCCATGGAGAACTGGGAGCCTTGTTATGCTGATGGGCGGGATGAAAATTGCCAACAGCCACTTAGCAGAAGTGTATGATGTTTCCTGAAACATCTAAAAAACAAAGCAACAGAGCCTAGGGCACTTCCACTTATGGTCCTATAGCTTAGGGAAATTACAATCAAAAAGACACAGCCACCCCAAAGTTTGGGACAGCTCTGTTTACAAGAACCTCGTTTACGGGACAAGTTCAATATCGCAGAAAGTGAAAAATGGATAAAGAAGTTGTGGTACTTACGTACAATGCAATATCACTCAGCAATGAAATCTATCTCATCAGGCCCGTAGCAGCATAATGAGTGGATTCAGGTATGATGATTCTAACTGAAATAAGTCACACAGAAAAAGAAACATCATAAGATATCACTAATACACGGAATGTAAACTTGGCTACACAGCAACTGGATTACAAAACAGAACAGGGTCTCAAATTTAGAAAACCAACTTATGCTTGCTTAAGGGGAAAGGTGAGTTGGGGTGCTGCATAAAAACAGAGATTGAAATGAGCACAGATAAAGTTCCTTAAGCCAAATATATAATAGACAAGAGCTACTCCTTGCTCAACGAGAGGGACTCAACACCCCATATTAAATGCCTAAGAATGTACCTGACTAGTAAGTATCTGAAAACCTATGGATTGCTATGTCTCCAAAAGAGAATCAAGCGTGTGTACAGGGGCACAAACGCAGCAGTGATAGGATTGGAGAGGTTCGGTGAGCAAATGAAGACCCTTTGAAGTCATATTGCATGGTACCCATTCCACGGGTCTCAACTCTCCAGGTTTAAGGGATTCTTCCTTCAGCTAAAACATGCATGTGGAGCCCAGAGTATGATCAACCGTGTGATCGGGAGACGTGTTCCAATATGTCTCAGTTTTCGTCCCCTGGTACTCGGGTGAAACATTCCAGACGCTTTACTAACACTCTCCCGACTTGGAGAGTCAGTGCCTTTAAACTCCTGTTTGTTCCAGGTTGCAATTTCTGCGGAAGTTGAACAGGAATAGGGAGAACCAATGAGAGACTAGCTGGAGGTGTCTGGACGGGCAAATTTAATTCTCATTTCCCACCAGGAAGAGGAATTAACCAAAGGCTCAGCGTGCCGTGCCGGAACCAGATTAGGGCCTGAAGCAATCCTGCGGTGTTGCGGCCAGCTCACATGAAAGCGAGTTGAAGAAAGGAGCTCAGGGGCACTGTAATTCACAATCCTGCAGAGTGATAAATGACAGCTATCGTCCAAAAATACACTGAAGTAAGGCTGCCAAGAGGACTTGAAAGCGGGGCAGAATTGCAGGAAGCCAATTTCAGGAGGTAGACTGGAATTGCATTTAAAGCATAGGAAAAGAGGCAGAACGTCGACAATGATGCACTTGGCCAAAAAGGGCGTATGCGTTTTTTCCTGAATATATTCAGGAAAAAACGCATAGGCCCTTTTTGGCCAACCAAGCAAGCTTGCAAAGGAAATCTGCACTACAATGAAGTCTCACTTCCCCGGGGTCAAAAGGGCCATCTGATAAAAGTGTAAAATCCAGAAAGGCAGGACAGGCCATGGAGAACTGGGAGCCTTGTTATGCTGATGGGCGGGATGTAAATTGCCAACAGCCACTCGGGAGAAGTGTATGGTGTTTCCTGAAACATCTAAAAAACAAAGCAACAGAGCCTAGGGCACTTCCACTTATGGTCCTATAGCTTAGGGAAATTAAAATCTAAAAGGCACAGCCACCCCAAAGTTTGGGACGGCTCTGTTTACAAGAACCTCGTTTACGGGACAAGTTCAATATCGCAGAAAGTGAAAAATGGATAAAGAAGTTGTGGTACTTACGTACAATGCAATATCACTCAGCAATGAAATCTATCTCATCAGGCCCGTAGCAGCATAATGAGTGGATTCAGGTATGATGATTCTAACTGAAATAAGTCACACAGAAAGAGAAACATCATAAGATATCACTAATACACGGAATGTAAACTTGGCTACACAGCAACTGGATTACAAAACAGAACAGGGTCTCAAATTTAGAAAACCAACTTATGCTTGCTTAAGGGGAAAGGTGAGTTGGGGTGCTGCATAAAACCAGAGATTGAAATGAGCACAGATAAAGTTCCTTAAGCCAAATATGGAATAGACAAGAGCTACCCCTTGCTCAACGAAATGGACTCAACACCCCATATTAAATGCCTAAGAATGTACCTTACTAGTAAGTATCTTAAAACCTATGGATTGCTATGTCTCCGAAAGAGAATCAAGCGTGTGTACAGGGGCATAAACGCAGCAGTGATAGGAGTGGAGAGGTTCGGTGAGCAAATGAAGACCCCTTGAAGTCATATTGCATGGTACCCATTCCACGGGTCTCAACTCTCCAGGTTTAAGGGATTCTTCCTTCAGCTAAAACATGCATGTGGAACCCAGAGTATGATCAACCGTGTGATCGGGAGACGTGTTCAAATATGTCTCAGTTCTCGTCCCCTTGTACTCGGGTGCAACATTCCAGACGCTTTACTAACACTCTCCCGACTTGGAGAGTCAGTGCCTTTAAACTCCTGTTTGGCCCAGGTTGCAATTACTGCAGAAGATGAACAGGAATAGGGAGAACCAATGAGAGACTAGCTGGAGGTGTCTGGACGGGCAAATTTAACTCTCATTTCCCACCAGGAAGAGGAATTAACCAAAGGCTCAGCGTGCTGTGCCGGAACCATATTAGGGCCTGAAGCAATCCTGCGGTGTTGCGGCCAGCTCACAAGAAAGCGAGTTGAAGAAAGGAGATCAGGGGCACTGTAATTCACAAACCTGCAGAGTTATAAATGACAGCTATCGTCCAAAAATATACTGAAGTAAGGCTCCCAAGAGAATTTGAAAGCAGGGCAGAATTGCAGGAAACCGATTACAGAAGGTGACTGGAATTGCATTTAAAGCATAGGAAAAGAGGCAGAACGTCCACAATGATGCACTTGGCCAAAAAGTGGGTATGCGTTTTTTCCTGAATATATTCAGGAAAATACACATATGCACTTTTTGGCCAACCAAGCAAGCTTGCAAAGGAAATCTGCACTACAATGAAGTCTCACTTCCCCCCGGTCAAAAGGGCCATCTGAAAAAAGTGTAAAATACACAAAGGCAGGACAGGCCATGGAGACCTGGGAGCCTTGTTATGCTGATGGGCGGGATGTAAATTGCCAACAGCCACTCGGGAGAAGTGTATGGTGTTTCCTGAAACATCTAAAAAACAAAGCAACAGAGCCTAGGGCACTTCCACTTATGGTCCTATAGCTTAGGGAAATTAAAATCAAAAAGACACAGCCACCCCAAAGTTTGGGACGGCTCTGTTTACAAGAACCTCGTTTACGGTACAAGTTCAATATCGCAGAAAGTGAAAAATGGATAAAGAAGTTGTGGTACTTACGTACAATGCAATATCACTCAGCAATGACATCTACGTCATCAGGCCCGTAGCAGCATAATGAGTGGATTCAGGTATGATGATTCTAACTGAAATAAGTCACACAGAAATAGAAATATCATAAGATATCACTAATACATGGAATGTAAACTTGGCTACACAGGAACTGGATTACAAAACAGAACAGGGTCTCAAATGTAGAACACCAACTTATGCTTGCTTAAGGGGAAAGGTGAGTTGGGGTGCTGCATAAAAGCAGAGATTGAAATGAGCACAGATAAAGTTCCTTAAGCCAAATATGGAATAGACAAGAGCTACTCCTTGCTCAACGAGAGGGACTCAACACCCCATATTAAATGCCTAAGAATGTACCTGATTAGTAAGTATCTGAAAACCTATGGATTGCTATGTCTCCGAAAGAGAATCAAGCGTGTGTACAGGGGCACAAACGCAGCAGTGATAGGATTGGAGAGGTTCGGTGAGCAAATGAAAACCCTTTGAAGTCATATTGCATGGTACCCATTCCACGGGTCTCAACTCTCCAGGTTTAAGGGATTCTTCCTTCAGCTAAAACATGCATGTGGAGCCCAGAGTATGATCAACCGTGTGATCGGGAGACGTGTTCCAATATGTCTCAGTTTTCGTCCCCTGGTACTCGGGTGAAACATTCCAGACGCTTTACTAACACTCTCCCGACTTGGAGAGTCAGTGCCTTTAAACTCCTGTTTGTCCCAGTTTGCAATTTCTGCGGAAGTTGAACAGGAATAGGGAGAACCAATGAGAGACTAGCTGGAGGTGTCTGGACGGGCAAATTTAATTCTCATTTCCCACCAGGAAGAGGAATTAACCAAAGGCTCAGCGTGCCGTGCCGGAACCAGATTAGGGCCTGAAGCAATCCTGCGGTGTTGCGGCCAGCTCACATGAAAGCGAGTTGAAGAAAGGAGCTCAGGGGCACTGTAATTCACAATCCTGCAGAGTGATAAATGACAGCTATCATCCAAAAATACACTGAAGTAAGGCTGCCAAGAGGACTTGAAAGCGGGGCAGAATTGCAGGAAGCCGATTTCAGGAGGTAGACTGGAATTGCATTTAAAGCATAGGAAAAGAGGCAGAACGTCGACAATGATGCACTTGGCCAAAAAGGGCGTATGCGTTTTTTCCTGAATATATTCAGGAAAAAACGCATACGCCCTTTTTGGCCAACCAAGCAAGCTTGCAAAGGAAATCTGCACTACAATGAAGTCTCACTTCCCCCCGGTCAAAAGGGCCATCTGATAAAAGTGTAAAATCCAGAAAGGCAGGACAGGCCATGGAGAACTGGGAGACTTGTTATGCTGATGGGCGGGATGTAAATTGCCAACAGCCACTCCGGGGAAGTGTATGGTGTTTCCTGAAACATCTAAAAAACAAAGCAACAGAGCCTAGGGCACTTCCACTTATGGTCCTATAGCTTAGGGAAATTAAAATCTAAAAGACACAGCCACCCCAAAGTTTGGGACGGCTCTGTTTACAAGAACCTCATTTACGGGACAAGTTCAATATCGCAGAAAGTGAAAAATGGATAAAGAAGTTGTGGTACTTACGTACAATGCAATATCACTCAGCAATGAAATCTATGTCATCAGGCCCGTAGCAGCATAATGAGTGGTTTCAGGTATGATGCTTCTAACTGAAATAAGTCACACAGAAAAAGAAACATCATAAGACATCACTAATACACCGAATGTAAACTTGGCTACACAGGAACTGAATTACAAAACAGAAGAGGGTCTCAAATTTAGAAAACCAACTTATGCTTGCTTAAGGGGAAAGGTGAGTTGGGGTGCTGCATAAAACCAGAGATTAAAATGAGCACAGATAAAGTTCCTTAAGCCAAATATGGAATAGACAAGAGCTACCCCTTGCTCAACGAAATGGACTCAACACCCCATATTAAACGCCTAAGAATGTACCTTACTAGTAAGTATCTGAAAACCTATGGACTGCTATGTCTCCTAAAGAGAATCAAGCGTGTGTACAGGGGCACAAACGCAGCAGTGATAGGATTGGAGAGGTTCGGTGAGCAAATGAAGACCCTTTGAAGTCATATTGCATGGTACCCATTCCACGGGTCTCAACTCTCCAGGTTTAAGGGATTCTTCCTTCAGCTAAAACATGCATGTGGAACCCAGAGTATGATCAACCATGTGATCGGGAGACGTGTTCAAATATGTCTCAGTTCTCGTCCCCTTGTACTCGGGTGCAACATTCCAGACGCTTTACTAACACTCTCCCGACTTGGAGAGTCAGTGCCTTTAAACTCCTGTTTGGCCCAGGTTGCAATTACTGCAGAAGATGAACAGGAATAGGGAGAACCAATGAGAGACTAGCTGGAGGTGTCTGGACGGGCAAATTTAACTCTCATTTCCCACCAGGAAGAGGAATTAACCAAAGGCTCAGCGTGCTGGGCTGGAACCAGATTAGGGCCTGAAGCAATCCTGCGGTGTTGCGGCCAGCTCACAAGAAAGCGAATTGAAGAAAGGAGCTCAGGGGCACTGTAATTCACAAACCTGCAGAGTTATAAATGACAGCTATCGTCCAAAAGTATACTGAAGTAAGGCTGCCAAGAGGACTTGAAAGCGGGGCAGAATTGCAGGAACCCGATTTCAGGAGGTAGACTGAAATTGCATGTAAAGCATAGGAAAAGAGGCAGAACGTCCACAATGATGCACTTGGCCAAAAAGGGCGTATGCGTTTTTTCCTGAATATATTCAGGAAAAAACGCATACGCCCTTTTTGGCCAACCAAGCAAGCTTGCAAAGGAAATCTGCACTACAATGAAGTCTCACTTCCCCGGGGTCAAAAGGGCCATCTGAAAAAAGTGTAAAATCCAGAAAGGCAGGACAGGCCATGGAGAACTGGGAGCCTTGTTATGCTGATGGGCAGGATGAAAACTGCCAACAGCCACTTGGGAGAAGTGTATGGTGTTTCCTGAAACATCTAAAAAACAAAGCAACAGAGCCTAGGGCACTTCCACTTATGGTCCTATAGCTTAGGGAAATTACAATCAAAAAGACACAGCCACCCCAAAGTTTGGGACAGCTCTGTTTACAAGAACCTCGTTTACGGGACAAGTTCAATATCGCAGAAAGTGAAAAATGGATAAAGAAGTTGTGGTACTTACGTACCATGCAATATCACTCAGCAATGAAATCTATGTCATCAGGCCCGTAGCAGCATAATGACTGGATTCAGGTATGATGATTCTAACTGAAATAAGTCACACAGAGAAAGAAACATCATAAGATATCACTAATGCACGGAATGTAAACTTGGCTACACAGGAACTGAATTACAAAACAGAACAGGGTCTCAAATTCAGAAAACCAACTTATGCTTGCTTAAGGGGAAAGGTGAGTTGGGGTGCTGCATAAAAACAGAGATTGAAATGAGCACAGATAAAGTTCCTTAAGCCAAATATATAATAGACAAGAGCTACTCCTTGCTCAACGAGAGGGACTCAACACCCCATATTAAATGCCTAAGAATGTACCTGACTAGTAAGTATCTGAAAACCTATGGACTGCTATGTCTCCGAAAGAGAATCAAGCGTGTGTACAGGGGCACAAACGCAGCAGTGATAGGATTGGAGAGGTTCGGTGAGCAAATGAAGACCCTTTGAAGTCATATTGCATGGTACCCATTCCACGGGTCTCAACTCTCCAGGTTTAAGGGATTCTTCCTTCAGCTAAAACATGCATGTGGAGCCCAGAGTATGATCAACCGTGTGATCGGGAGACGTGTTCCAATATGTCTCAGTTTTCGTCCCCTGGTACTCGGGTGAAACATTCCACACGCTTTACTAACACTCTCCCGACTTGGAGAGTCGGTGCCTTTAAACTCCTGTTTGTCCCAGTTTGCAATTTCTGCGGAAGTTGAACAGGAATAGGGAGAACCAATGAGAGACTAGCTGGAGGTGTCTGGACGGGCAAATTTAATTCTCATTTCCCACCAGGAAGAGGAATTAACCAAAGGCTCAGCGTGCCGTGCCGGAACCAGATTAGGGCCTGAAGCAATCCTGCGGTGTTGCGGCCAGCTCACAAGAAAGCGAATTGAAGAAAGGAGCTCAGGGGCACTGTAATTCACAAACCTGCAGAGTGATAAATGACAGCTATCGTCCAAAAATATACTGAAGTAAGGCTGCCAAGAGGACTTGAAAGCGGGGCAGAATTGCAGGAACCCGATTTCAGGAGGTAGACTGGAATTGCATGTAAAGCATAGGAAAAGAGGCAGAACGTCCGCAATGATGCACTTGGCCAAAAAGAGCATACGCGTTTTTTCCTGAATATATTCAAGAAAAAACGCATACGCCCTTTTTGGCCAACCAAGCAAGCTTGCAAAGGAAATCTGCACTACAATGAAGTCTCACTTCCCCGGGGTCAAAAGGGCCATCTGAAAAAAGTGTAAAATCCAGAAAGGCAGGACAGGCCATGGAGAACTGGGAGCCTTGTTATGCTGATGGGCGGGATGAAAATTGCCAACAGCCACTTAGCAGAAGTGTATGATGTTTCCTGAAACATCTAAAAAACAAAGCAACAGAGCCTAGGGCACTTCCACTTATGGTCCTATAGCTTAGGGAAATTACAATCAAAAAGACACAGCCACCCCAAAGTTTGGGACAGCTCTGTTTACAAGAACCTCGTTTACGGGACAAGTTCAATATCGCAGAAAGTGAAAAATGGATAAAGAAGTTGTGGTACTTACGTACAATGCAATATCACTCAGCAATGAAATCTATCTCATCAGGCCCGTAGCAGCATAATGAGTGGATTCAGGTATGATGATTCTAACTGAAATAAGTCACACAGAAAAAGAAACATCATAAGATATCACTAATACACGGAATGTAAACTTGGCTACACAGCAACTGGATTACAAAACAGAACAGGGTCTCAAATTTAGAAAACCAACTTATGCTTGCTTAAGGGGAAAGGTGAGTTGGGGTGCTGCATAAAAACAGAGATTGAAATGAGCACAGATAAAGTTCCTTAAGCCAAATATATAATAGACAAGAGCTACTCCTTGCTCAACGAGAGGGACTCAACACCCCATATTAAATGCCTAAGAATGTACCTGACTAGTAAGTATCTGAAAACCTATGGATTGCTATGTCTCCAAAAGAGAATCAAGCGTGTGTACAGGGGCACAAACGCAGCAGTGATAGGATTGGAGAGGTTCGGTGAGCAAATGAAGACCCTTTGAAGTCATATTGCATGGTACCCATTCCACGGGTCTCAACTCTCCAGGTTTAAGGGATTCTTCCTTCAGCTAAAACATGCATGTGGAGCCCAGAGTATGATCAACCGTGTGATCGGGAGACGTGTTCCAATATGTCTCAGTTTTCGTCCCCTGGTACTCGGGTGAAACATTCCAGACGCTTTACTAACACTCTCCCGACTTGGAGAGTCAGTGCCTTTAAACTCCTGTTTGTTCCAGGTTGCAATTTCTGCGGAAGTTGAACAGGAATAGGGAGAACCAATGAGAGACTAGCTGGAGGTGTCTGGACGGGCAAATTTAATTCTCATTTCCCACCAGGAAGAGGAATTAACCAAAGGCTCAGCGTGCCGTGCCGGAACCAGATTAGGGCCTGAAGCAATCCTGCGGTGTTGCGGCCAGCTCACATGAAAGCGAGTTGAAGAAAGGAGCTCAGGGGCACTGTAATTCACAATCCTGCAGAGTGATAAATGACAGCTATCGTCCAAAAATACACTGAAGTAAGGCTGCCAAGAGGACTTGAAAGCGGGGCAGAATTGCAGGAAGCCAATTTCAGGAGGTAGACTGGAATTGCATTTAAAGCATAGGAAAAGAGGCAGAACGTCGACAATGATGCACTTGGCCAAAAAGGGCGTATGCGTTTTTTCCTGAATATATTCAGGAAAAAACGCATAGGCCCTTTTTGGCCAACCAAGCAAGCTTGCAAAGGAAATCTGCACTACAATGAAGTCTCACTTCCCCGGGGTCAAAAGGGCCATCTGATAAAAGTGTAAAATCCAGAAAGGCAGGACAGGCCATGGAGAACTGGGAGCCTTGTTATGCTGATGGGCGGGATGTAAATTGCCAACAGCCACTCGGGAGAAGTGTATGGTGTTTCCTGAAACATCTAAAAAACAAAGCAACAGAGCCTAGGGCACTTCCACTTATGGTCCTATAGCTTAGGGAAATTAAAATCTAAAAGGCACAGCCACCCCAAAGTTTGGGACGGCTCTGTTTACAAGAACCTCGTTTACGGGACAAGTTCAATATCGCAGAAAGTGAAAAATGGATAAAGAAGTTGTGGTACTTACGTACAATGCAATATCACTCAGCAATGAAATCTATCTCATCAGGCCCGTAGCAGCATAATGAGTGGATTCAGGTATGATGATTCTAACTGAAATAAGTCACACAGAAAGAGAAACATCATAAGATATCACTAATACACGGAATGTAAACTTGGCTACACAGCAACTGGATTACAAAACAGAACAGGGTCTCAAATTTAGAAAACCAACTTATGCTTGCTTAAGGGGAAAGGTGAGTTGGGGTGCTGCATAAAACCAGAGATTGAAATGAGCACAGATAAAGTTCCTTAAGCCAAATATGGAATAGACAAGAGCTACCCCTTGCTCAACGAAATGGACTCAACACCCCATATTAAATGCCTAAGAATGTACCTTACTAGTAAGTATCTTAAAACCTATGGATTGCTATGTCTCCGAAAGAGAATCAAGCGTGTGTACAGGGGCATAAACGCAGCAGTGATAGGAGTGGAGAGGTTCGGTGAGCAAATGAAGACCCCTTGAAGTCATATTGCATGGTACCCATTCCACGGGTCTCAACTCTCCAGGTTTAAGGGATTCTTCCTTCAGCTAAAACATGCATGTGGAACCCAGAGTATGATCAACCGTGTGATCGGGAGACGTGTTCAAATATGTCTCAGTTCTCGTCCCCTTGTACTCGGGTGCAACATTCCAGACGCTTTACTAACACTCTCCCGACTTGGAGAGTCAGTGCCTTTAAACTCCTGTTTGGCCCAGGTTGCAATTACTGCAGAAGATGAACAGGAATAGGGAGAACCAATGAGAGACTAGCTGGAGGTGTCTGGACGGGCAAATTTAACTCTCATTTCCCACCAGGAAGAGGAATTAACCAAAGGCTCAGCGTGCTGTGCCGGAACCATATTAGGGCCTGAAGCAATCCTGCGGTGTTGCGGCCAGCTCACAAGAAAGCGAGTTGAAGAAAGGAGATCAGGGGCACTGTAATTCACAAACCTGCAGAGTTATAAATGACAGCTATCGTCCAAAAATATACTGAAGTAAGGCTCCCAAGAGAATTTGAAAGCAGGGCAGAATTGCAGGAAACCGATTACAGAAGGTGACTGGAATTGCATTTAAAGCATAGGAAAAGAGGCAGAACGTCCACAATGATGCACTTGGCCAAAAAGTGGGTATGCGTTTTTTCCTGAATATATTCAGGAAAATACACATATGCACTTTTTGGCCAACCAAGCAAGCTTGCAAAGGAAATCTGCACTACAATGAAGTCTCACTTCCCCCCGGTCAAAAGGGCCATCTGAAAAAAGTGTAAAATACACAAAGGCAGGACAGGCCATGGAGACCTGGGAGCCTTGTTATGCTGATGGGCGGGATGTAAATTGCCAACAGCCACTCGGGAGAAGTGTATGGTGTTTCCTGAAACATCTAAAAAACAAAGCAACAGAGCCTAGGGCACTTCCACTTATGGTCCTATAGCTTAGGGAAATTAAAATCAAAAAGACACAGCCACCCCAAAGTTTGGGACGGCTCTGTTTACAAGAACCTCGTTTACGGTACAAGTTCAATATCGCAGAAAGTGAAAAATGGATAAAGAAGTTGTGGTACTTACGTACAATGCAATATCACTCAGCAATGACATCTACGTCATCAGGCCCGTAGCAGCATAATGAGTGGATTCAGGTATGATGATTCTAACTGAAATAAGTCACACAGAAATAGAAATATCATAAGATATCACTAATACATGGAATGTAAACTTGGCTACACAGGAACTGGATTACAAAACAGAACAGGGTCTCAAATGTAGAACACCAACTTATGCTTGCTTAAGGGGAAAGGTGAGTTGGGGTGCTGCATAAAAGCAGAGATTGAAATGAGCACAGATAAAGTTCCTTAAGCCAAATATGGAATAGACAAGAGCTACTCCTTGCTCAACGAAATGGACTCAACACCCCATATTAAACGCCTAAGAATGTACCTGACTAGTATCTTAAAACCTATGGATTGCTATGTCTCCGAAAGAGATCAAGCGTGTGTACAGGGGCATAAAGGCAGCAGTGATAGGACTGGAGAGGTTCGGTGAGCAAATGAAGACCCTTTGAAGTCATATTGCATGGTACCCATTCCACGGGTCTCAACTCTCCAGGTTTAAGGGATTCTTCTTTCAGCTAAAACATGCATGTGGAACCCAGAGTATGATCAACCGTGTGATCGGGAGATGTGTTCCAATATGTCTCAGTTCTCGTCCCCTGGTACTCGGGTGCAACATTCCAGATGCTTTACTAACACTCTCCCGACTTGGAGAGTCAGGGCCTTTAACCTCCTGTTTGGCCCAGTTTGCAGTTTCTGCGGAAGATGATCAGGAATAGGGAGAACCAATGAGAGACTAGCTGGAGGTGTCTGGACGGGCAAATTTAACTCTCATTTCCCACCAGGAAGAGGAATTAACCAAAGGCTCAGCGTGCTGTGCCGGAACCAGATTAGGGCCTGAAGCAATCCTGCGGTGTTGCGGCCAGCTCACAAGA
This sequence comes from Orcinus orca, assembly GCF_937001465.1. Lineage (NCBI taxonomy): Eukaryota > Metazoa > Chordata > Mammalia > Artiodactyla > Delphinidae > Orcinus > Orcinus orca. The sequence goes on from NW_026044021.1 coordinate 705,453, forward strand.
AAGCGAGTTGAAGAAAGGAGCTCAGGGGCACTGTAATTCACAAACCTGCAGAGTTATAAATGACAGCTATCGTCCAAAAATATACTGAAGTAAGGCTGCCAAGAGGACTTGAAAGCGGGGCAGAATTGCAGGAAACCGATTTCAGGAGGTAGACTGGAATTGCATTTAAAGCATAGGAAAAGAGGCAGAACGTCGACAATGATCCACTTGGCCAAAAAGGGCGTATGCGTTTTTTCCTGAATATATTCAGGAAAAAACGCATATGCACTTTTTGGCCAACCAAGCAAGCTTGCAAAGGGAATCTTCACTACAGTGAAGTCTCACTTCCCCCTGGTGAAAAGGATCATTTGTAAAAAGTGTAAAATCCAGAAAGGCAGGACAGGCCATGGAGAACTGGGAGCCTTTTTATGCTGATGGGCGGGATGTAAATTGCCAACAGCCACTCGGGAGAAGTGTATGGTGTCTCCTGAAACATCTAAAAAACAAAGCAACAGAGCCTAGGGCACTTCCACTTATGGTCCTATAGCTTAGGGAAATTAAAATCAAAAAGACACAGCCACCCCAAAGTTTGCGACAGCTCTGTTTACAAGAACCTCGTTTACGGTACAAGTTCAATATCGCAGAAAGTGAAAACTGGATAAAGAAGTTGTGGTACTTACGTACAATGCAATATCACTCAGCAATGAAATCTATGTCATCAGGCCCGTAGCAGCATAATGAGTGGATTCAGGTATGATGATTCTAACTGAAATAAGTCACACAGAAGAAGAAACATCATAAGATATCACTAATACACGGAATGTAAACTTGGCTACACAGGAACTGGATTACAAAACAGAACAGGGTCTCAAATGTAGAAAACCAACTTATGCTTGCTTAAGGGGAAAGGTGACTTGGGGTGCTTCATAAAACCAGAGATTGAAATGAGCACAGATAAAGTTCCTTAAGCCAAACATGTAATAGACAAGAGCTACTCCTTGCTCAACGAAATGGACTCAACACCACATATTAAACGCCTAAGAATGTACCTGACTAGTAAGTATCTTAAAACCTAAGGATTGCTGTCTCTGAAAGACAATCAAGCGTGTGTACAGGGGCATAAACGCAGCAGTGATAGGATTGGAGAGGTACGGTGAGCAAATGAAGACCCTTTGAAGTCATATTGCATGGTACCCATTACACTGTTCTCAACTCTCCAGGTTTAAAGGATTCTTCCTTCAGCTAAAACATGCATGTAGAACCCAGAGTATGATCAACCGTGTGATCGGGAGATGTGTTCTAATATCTCTCAGTTTTCAACCCCTGGTACTCGGGTGCAACATTCCAGACGCTTTACTAACACTCTCCCGACATGGAGAGTCAGTGCCTTTAACCTCCTGTTTGGCCCAGTTTGCAATTTCTGCGGAAGATGAACAGGAATAGGGAGAACAAATGAGAGACCAGCTGGAGGTGTGTGGACGGGCAAATTTAACTCTCATTTCCCACCAGGAAGAGGAATTAACCAAAGGCTCAGCGTGCCGTGCCGGAACCAGATTAGAGCCTGAAGCAATCTTGCGATGTTGCGGCAGCTCACAAGAAAGAGGAGTTGAAGAAAGGAGCTCAGGGGCACTGTAATTCACAAACCTGCAGAATTATAAATGACAGCTATCGTCCAAAAATATACTGAAGTAATCCTGCCAAGAGGACTTGAAATCGGGGCAGAATTGGAGAAAACCGATTTCAGGAGGTAGAGTGGAATTGCATTGAAAGCATAGGAAAAGAGGCAGAACGTCGACAATGATGCACTTGGCCAAAAAGGGCGTATGTGTTTTTTCCTGAATACATTCATGAAAAAACGCATACACACTTTTTGGCCAACCAAGCAAGCTTGCAAAGGAAATCTGCACTACAAAGAAGTCTCACTTCCCCCCGGTCAAAAGGGCCATCTGAAAAAAGTGTAAAATCCAGAAAGGCAGGACTGGCCATGGAGAACTGGGAGCCTTGTTATGCTGATGGGCGGGATGTAAATTGCCAACAGCCACTCGGGAGAAATGTATGGTGTTTCCTGAAACATGTAAAAAACACAGCAACTGAGCCTAGGGCACTTCCACTTATGGTCCTATAGCTTAGGGAAATTAAAATCAAAAAGACACAGCCACCCCAAAGTTTGGGACGGCTCTGTTTACAAGAACCTCGTTTATGGTACAAGTTCAATATCGCAGAGAGTGAAAACTGGATAAAGAAGTTGTGGTACTTACGTACAATGCAATATCACTCAGCAATGAAATCTATGTCATCAGGCCCGTAGCAGCATAATGAGTGTATTCAGGTATGATGATTCTAACTGAAATAAGTCACACAGAAAAAGAAACATCATAAGATATCACTAATACACGGAATGTAAACTTGGCTACACAGGAACTGGATTACAAAACAGAACAGGGTCTCAAATGTAGAAAACCAACTTATGCTTGCTTAAGGGGAAAGGTGAGTTGGGGTGCTGCATAAAACCAGAGATTGAAATGAGCACAGATAATGTTCCTTAAGCCAAATATGGAATAGACAAGAGCTACTCCTTGCTCAACGAAATGGACTCAACACCCCATATTAAACGCCTAAGAATGTACCTGACTAGTAAGTATCTTAAATCCTATGGATTGCTATGTCTCCGAAAGAGAATCAAGCGTGTGTACAGGGGCATAAACGCAGCAGTGATAGGATTGGAGAGGTTCGGTGAGCAAATGAAGACCCTTTGAAGTCATATTGCATGGTAACCATTCCACGGGTCTCAACTCTCCAGGTTTAAGGGATTCTTCCTTCAGCTAAAACATGCATGTGGAACCCAGAGTATGATCAACCGTGTGATCGGGAGACGTGTTCAAATATGTCTCAGTTCTCATCCACTGTTACTCGGGTGCAACATTCCAGATGCTTTATTAACATTCTCCCGACTTGGAGAGTCAGTGCCTTTAACCTACTGTTTGGCCCAGTTTGCAATTTCTGTAGAAGATGAACAGGAATAGGGAGAACCAATGAGAGACTAGCTGGAGGTGTCTGGACCGGCAAATTTAACTCTCATTTCCCACCAGGAAGAGGAATTAACCAAAGGCTCAGCGTGCCGTGCCGGAACCAGATTAGGGCCTGAAGCAATCCTTCGGTGTTGCGGCCATCTCACAAGAAAGCGAGTTGAAGAAAGGAGCTCAGGGGCACAGTAATTCACAAACCTGCAGAGTTATAAATGACAGCTATTGTCCAAAAAATACTGAAGTAAGGCTGCCAAGGGGACTTGAAAGCGGGGCAGAATTGCAGGAAACCGATTTCAGGAGGTAGACTGGAATTGCATTTAAAGCATAGGAAAAGAGGCAGAACATCCACAATGATGCACTTGGCCAAAAAGGGCGTATGCGTTTTTTCCTGAATATATTCAGGAAAAAACGCATACGCCCTTTTTGGCCAACCAAGCAAGCTTGCAAATGAAATCTGCACTACAATGAAGTCTCACTTCCCCCCGGTCAAAAGGGCCATCTGAAAAAAGTGTAAAATCCAGAAAGGCAGGACAGGCCATGGAGAACTGGGAGCCTTGTTATGCTGATGGGCGGGATGTAAATTGCCAACAGCCACTCGGGAGAAGTGTATGGTGTTTCCTGAAACATCTAAAAAACAAAGCAACAGAGCCTAGGGCACTTCCACTTATGGTCCTATAGCTTAGGGAAATTAAAATCAAAAAGACACATCCACCCCAAAGTTTGGGACGGCTGTTTACAAGAACCTCGTTTACGGTACAAGTTCAATATCGCAGAAAGTGAAAAATGGATAAAGAAGTTGTGGTACTTACGTACAATGCAATATCACTCAGCAATGAAATCTATGTCATCAGGCCCATAGCAGCATAATGAGTGGATTCAGGTATGATGATTCTAACTGAAAAAAATCACACAGAAAAAGAAATATCATAAGACATCACTAATACACGGAATGTAAACTTGGCTACACAGGAACTGGATTACAAAACAGAACAGGGTCTCAAATGTAGAAAACCAACTTATGCTTGCTTAAGGGGAAAGGTGAGTTGGGGTGCTGCATAAAACCAGAGATTGAAATGAGCACAGATAAAGTTCCTTAAGCCAAATATGGAATAGACAAGAGCTACTCCTTGCTCAACGAAATGGACTCAACACCCCATATTAAACGCCTAAGAATGTACCTGACTAGTAAGTATCTTAAAACCTATGGATTGCTATGTCTCCGAAAGAGAATCAAGCATGTGTACAGGGGCATAAACGCAGCAGTGATAGGATTGGAGAGGTTCGGTGAGCAAATGAAGACCCTTTGAAGTCATCTTGCATGCTACCCATTCCACGGGTCTCAACTCTCCAGGTTTAACGGATTCTTCCTTCAGCTAAAACATGCATGTGGAACCCAGAGTATGATCAACCGTGTGATCGGGAGACGTTTTCAAATATGTCTCAGTTCTCCTCCTCTGGTACTCGGGTGCAACATTCCAGATGCTTTACTAACACTCTCCCGACTTGGAGAGTCAGTGCCTTTAAGCTCCTGTTTGGCCCAGTTTGCAATTTCTGCGGAAGATGAACAGGAATAGGGAGAACCAATGAGAGACTAGCTGGAGGTGTCTGGACGGGCAAATTTAACTCTCATTTCCCAGCAGGAAGAGGAATTAACCAAAGGCTCAGCGTGCCGTGCCGGAACCAGATTAGGGCCTGAAGCAATCCTGCGGTGTTGTAGCCAGCTCACAAGAAAGAGAGCTGAAGAAAGGAGCTCAGGGGCACTGTAATTCACAAACCTGCAGAGTTATAAATGACAGCTATCGTCCAAAAATATACTGAAGTAAGGCTGCCAAGAGGACTTGAAAGCGGGGCAGAATTGCAGGAAACTGATTTCAGGAGGTAGACTGGAATTGCATTTAAAGCATAGGAAAAGTGGCAGAACGTCCACAATGATGCACTTGGCCAAAAAGGGCGTATGCGTTTTTTCCTGAATATATTCAGGAATAATGCATACGCCCTTTTTGGCCAACCAAGCAAGTTGCAAAGGAAATCTGCACTACAATGAAGTCTCACTTCCCCCCGGTCAAAAGGGCCATCTGAAAAAAGTGTAAAATCCAGAAAGGCAGGACAGGCCATGGAGAACTGGGAGCCTTGTTATGCTTATGGGCGGGATGTAAATTGCCAACAGCCACTCGGGAGATGTGTATGGTGTTTCCTGAAACATCTAAAAAACAAAGCAACAGAGCCTAGGGCAGTTCCACTTATGGTCCTATAGCTTAGGGAAATTAAAATCAAAAAGACACAGCCACCCCAAAGTTTGGGACGGCTCTGTTTACAAGAACCTCGTTTATGGTACAAGTTCAATATTGCAGAAAGCGAAAAATGGATAAAGAAGTTGTGGTACTTACGTCCAATGCAATATCACTCAGCAATGAAATCTATGTCATCAGGCCCATAGCAGCATAATGAGTGGATTCAGGTATGATGATTCTAATTGAAATAAGTCACACAGAAATAGAAATATCATAAGACATCACTAATACACGGAATGTAAACTTGGCTACACAGGAACTGGATTACAAAACAGAACAGGGTCTCAAATGTAGAAAACCAACTTATGCTTGCTTAAGGGGAAAGGTGAGTTGGGGTGCTGCATAAAACCAGAGATTGAAATGAGCACAGATAAAGTTCCTTAAGCCAAATATGGAATAGACAAGAGCTACTCCTTGCTCAACGAAATGGACTCAACACCCCATATTAAATGCCTAAGAATGTACCTTACTAGTAAGTATCTTAAAACCTATGGATTGCTATGTCTCCGAAAGAGAATCAAGCGTGTGTACACGGGCATAAACGCAGCAGTGATAGGATTGGAGAGGTTCGGTGCGCAAATGAAGACCCTTTGAAGTCATATTGCATGGTACCCATTCCATGGGTCTCAACTCTCCAGGTTTAAGGGATTCTTCCTTCAGCTAAAACATGCATGTGGAGCCCAGAGTATGATCAACCGTGTGATCGGGAGACGTGTTCCAATATGCCTCAGTTTTCGTCCCCTGGTACTCGGGTGCAACATTCCAGACGCTTTACTAACATTCTCCCGACTTGGAGAGTCAGTGCCTTTAACCTACTGTTTGGCCCAGTTTGCAATTTCTGCGGAAGATGAACAGGAAGAGGGAGAACCAATGAGAGACTCGCTGGAGGTGACTATACGGGCAAATTTAACTCTCATTTCCCACCGGGAAGTGGAATTAACCAAAGGCTCAGCGTGCCATGCCGGAAACAGAATAGGGCCTGAAGCAATCGTGCGGTGTTGCGGCCAGCTCACAAGAAAGCGAGTTGAAGAAAGGAGCTCAGGGGCACTGTAATTCACAAACCTGCAGAGTTATAAATGACAGCTATCGTCCAAAAATATACTGAAGTAAGGCTGCCAAGAGGACTTGAAAGCGGGGCAGAATTGAAGGAAACCGATTTCAGGAGGTAGACTGGAATTGCATTTAAAGCATAGGAAAAGAGGCAGAACGTCCACAATGATACATTTGGCCAAAAAGGGCGTATGCGTTTGTTCCTAAATATATTCAGGAACAAACGCATACGCACTTTTTGGCCAACCAAGCAAGGTTGCAAAGGAAATCTGCACTACAATGAAGTCTCACTTCCCCCCGGTCAAAAGGGCCATCTGAAAAAAGTGTAAAATCCAGAAAGGCAGGACAGGCCATGGAGAACTGGGAGCCTTGTTATGCTGATGGGCGGGATGTAAATTGCCAACAGCCACTTGGGAGAAGTGTATGGTGTTTCCTGAAACATCTAAAAAACAAAGCAACAGAGCCTAGGGCACTTCCACTTATGGTCTTATAGCTTAGGGAAATTAAAATCAAAAAGACACAGCCACCCCAAAGTTTGGGACGGCTGTTTACAAGAACCTCGTTTACGGGACAAGTTCAATATCGCAGAAAGTGAAAACTGGATAAACAAGTTGTGCTACTTACGTACAATGCAATATCACTCAGCAATGAAATCTATGTCATCAGGCCCGTAGCAGCATAATGAGTGGATTCACGTATGATGATTCTAACTGAAATAAGTCACACAGAAAAAGAAATATCATAAGATATCACTAATACAAGGAATGTAAACTTGGCTACACAGGAACTGAATTACAAAAGAAAACAGGTTCTCAAAAGTAGAAAACCAACTTATGCTTGCTTAAGGGGAAAGGTGAGTTGGGGTGCTGCATAAAACCAGAGATTGAAATGAGCACAGATAAAGTTCCTTAAGCCAAATATGGAATAGACAAGAGCTACTCCTTGCTCAACGAAATGGACTCAACACCCCATATTAAACGCCTAAGAATGTACCTGACTAGTAAGTATCTTAAAAACTATGGATTGCTATGTCTCCGAAAGAGAATCAAGCATGTGTACAGGGGCATAAACGCAGCAGTGATAGGATTGGAGAGGTTCGGTGAGCAAATGAAGACCCTTTGAAGTCATATTGCATGGTACCCATTCCACGGGCTCAACTCTCCAGGTTTAAGGGATTCTTCCTTCACGTAAAACATGCATGTTGAACTCAGAGTATGATCAACCGCGTGATCGGGAGACGTGTTCAAATATGTCTCAGTTTTCGTCACCTGATACTCGGGTGCAAAATTCCAGATGCTTTACTAACACTCTCCCGACTTGGAGAGTCAGTGCCTTTAACCTCCTGTTTGGCCCAGTTTGCAATTTCTGCGGAAGATGAACAGGTATAGGGAGAAACAATGAGAGACTAGCTGGAGGTGTCTGGACGGGCAAATTTAACTCTCATTTCCCACCAGGAAGAGGAATTAACCAAAGGCTCAGCATGCCGTGCCGGAACCAGATTAGGGCCTGAAGCAATCCTGCGGTGTTGCGGCCAGCTCACAAGAAAGCGAGTTGAAGAAAGGAGCTCAGGGGCACTGTAATTCACAAACCTGCAGAGTTATAAATGACAGCTATCGTCCAAAAATACACTGAATTAAGGCTGCCAAGAGGACTTGAAAGCGGGGCAGAATTGCAGGAAACCGATTTCAGGAGGTAGACTGGAATTGCATTTAGAGCATAGGAAAAGAGGCAGAACGTCCACAATGATGCACATGGCCAAAAAGGGCGTATGCGTTTTTTCCTGAATATATTCAGGAAAAAACGCATAGGCACTTTTTGGCCAACCAAGCAAGCTTGCAAAGGAAATCTACACTACAATGAAGTCTCACTTCCCCCCGGTCAAAAGGGCCATCTTAAAAAAGTGTAAAATCCAGAAAGGCAAGACAGTCCATGGAGAACTGGGAGCCTTGTTATACTGATTGGCGGGATGTAAATTGCCAACAGCCACTCGGGAGAAGTGTATGGTGTTTCCTGAAACATCTAAAAAACAAAGCAACAGAGCCTAGGGCACTTCCACTTATGGTCCTATAGCTTAGGGACATTAAAATCAAAAAGACACAGCCACCCCAAAGTTTGGGACGGCTCTGTTTACAAGAACTTCCTTTACGGTACAAGTTCAATATCGCAGAAAGTGAAAATTGGATAAAGAAGTTGTGGTACTTACGTACAATGCAATATCACTCAGCAATGAAATCTATGTCATCAGGCCCCTAGCAGCATAATGAGTGGATTCAGGTATGATGATTCTAAATGAAATAAGTCACACAGAAAAAGAAACATCATAAGATATCACTAATACACGGAATGTAAACTTGGCTACACAGGAACTGGATTACAAAACAGAACAGGGTCTCAAATGTAGAAAACCAACTTATGCTTGCTTAAGGGGAAAGGTGAGTTGGGGTGCTGCATAAAACCAGAGATTGAAATGAGCACAGATAAAGTTCCTTAAGCCAAATATGGAATAGACAAGAGCTACTCCTTGCTCAACGAAATGGACTCAACACCCCATATTAAACGCCTAAGAATGTACCTGACTAGTAAGTATCTTAAAACCTATGGATTGCTATGTCTCCGAAAGAGAATCAAGCGTGTGTACAGGGGCATAAACGCAGCAGTGATAGGATTGGAGAGGTTCGGTGAGCAAATGAAGACCCTTTGAAGTCATATTGCATGGTACCCATTCCATGGGTCTCAACTCTCCAGGTTTAAGGGATTCTTCCTTCAGCTAAAACATGCATGTGGAACCCAGAGTATGATCAACCGTGTGATCGGGAGACGTGTTCCAATATGTCTCAGTTTTCGTCCCCTGGTATTCGGGTGCAACATTCCAGACGCTTTACTAACATTCTCCCGACTTGGAGAGTCAGTGCCTTTAACCTATTGTTTGGCCCAGTTTGCAATTTCTGCGGAAGATGAACAGGAAGAGGGAGAACCAATGAGAGACTAGCTGGAGGTGACTATACGGGCAAATTTAACTCTCATTTCCCACCGGGAAGTGGAATTAACCAAAGGCTCAGCGTGCCATGCCGGAAACAGAATAGGGCCTGAAGCAATCCTGCGGTGTTGCGGCCAGCTCACAAGAAAGCGAGTTGAAGAAAGGAGCTCAGGGGCACTGTAATTCACAAACCTGCAGAGTTATAAATGACAGCTATCGTCCAAAAATATACTGAAGTAAGGCTGCCAAGAGGACTTGAAAGCGGGGCAGAATTGCAGGAAACCGATTTCAGGAGGTAGAATGGAATTGCATTTAAAGCATAGGAAAAGAGGCAGAACGTCCACAATGATGCATTTGGCCAAAAAGTGCGTATGCGTTTTTTCCTGAATATATTCAGGAACAAACGCATACGCACTTTTTGGCCAACCAAGCAAGGTTGCAAAGGAAATCTGCACTACAGTGAAGTCTCACTTCCCCCGGGTCAAAAGGGCCATCTGAAAAAAGTGTAAAATCCAGAAAGGCAGGACAGGCCATGGAGAACTGGGAGCCTTGTTATGCTGATGGGCGGGATGTAAATTGCCAACAGCCACTTGGGAGAAGTGTATGGTGTTTCCTGAAACATCTAAAAAACAAAGCAACAGAGCCTAGGGCACTTCCACTTAAGGTCCTATAGCTTAGGGAAATTAAAATCAAAAAGACACAGCCACCCCAAAGTTTGGGACGGCTCTGTTTACAAGAACCTCATTTACGGTACAAGTTCAATATCGCAGAAAGTGAAAAATGGATAAAGAAGTTGTGGTACTGACGTACGATGCAATATCACTCAGCAATGAAATCTATGTCATCAGGGCCATAGCAGCATAATGAGTGGATTCAGGTATGATGATCCTAACTGAAATAAGTCACACAGAAAAAGAAACATCATAAGATATCACTAATACACGGAATGTAAACTTGGCTACACAGGAACTGGATTACAAAACAGAACAGTGTCTCAAATGTAGAAAACCAACTTATGCTTGCTTAAGGGGAAAGGTGAGTTGGGGTGCTGCATAAAACCAGAGATTGAAATGAGCACAGATAAAGTTCCTTAAGCCAAATATGGAATAGACAAGAGCTACTCCTTGCTCAACGAAATGCACTCAACACCTCATATCAAACGCCTAAGAATGTACCTGACTAGTAAGTATCTTAAAACCTATGGATTGCTATGTCTCCGAAAGAGAATCAAGCGTGTGTACACGGGCATAAACGCAGCAGTGATAGGTTTGGAGAGGTTCAGTGAGCAAATGAAGACCCTTTGAAGTCATATTGCATGGTACCCATTCCACGGGCTCAACTCTCCAGGTTTAAGGGATTATTCCTTCACCTAAAACATGCATGTTGAAACCAGAGTATGATCAACCGCGTGATCGGGAGACGTATTCAAATATGTCTCAGTTTTCGAACCCTGGTTCTCGGGTGCAACATTCCAGACGCTTTACTAACACTCTCCCGACTTGGAGAGTCTGTGCCTTTAAACTCCTGTTTGGCCCAGTTTGCAATTTCTGCGGAAGATGAACATGAATAGGGAGAACCAATGAGAGACTAGCTGGAGGTGTGTGGAGGGGCAAATTTAACTCACATTTCCCACCAGGAAGAGGAATTAACCAAAGGCTCAGCGTGCCGTGCAGGAACCATATTAGGGCCTGAAGCAATTCTGTGGTGTTGCGGCCAGCTCACAAGAAAGCGAGTTGAAGAAAGGAGCTCAGGGGCACTGTAATTCACAAACCTGCAGAGTTATAAATGACAGCTATCGTCCAAAAATATACTGAAGTAAGGCTGCCAAGAGGACTTGAAAGCGGGGCAGAATTGCAGGAAACCGATTTCAGGAGGTAGACTGGAATTGCATTTAAAGCATAGGAAAAGAGGCAGAACGTCGACAATGATGCACTTGGCCAAAAAGGGCGTATGCGTTTTTTCCTGAATATATTCAGGAAAAAACGCAAACGCACTTTTTGGCCAACCAAGCAAGCTTGCAAAGGAAATCTGCAGTACAATGAAGTCTCACTTCCCCCCGGTCAAAACGGCCATCTGAAAAAAGTGTAAAATCCAGAAAGGCAGGACAGGCCATGGAGAACTGGGAGCCTTGTTATGCTGATGGGCGGGATGTAAATTGCCAACAGCCACTCGGGAGAAGTGTATGGTGTTTCCTAAAACATCTAAAAAACAAAGCAACAGAGCCTAGGACACTTCCACTTATGGTCCTATAGCTTAGGTAAATTAAAATCAAAAAGACACAGCCACCCCAATGTTTGGGACGGCTCTGTTTACAAGAACCTCGTTTACGGTACAAGTTCAATATCGCAGAAAGTGAAAACTGGATAAAGAAGTTGTGGTACTTACGTACAATGCAATATCACTCAGCAATGAAATCTATGTCATCAGGCCCGTAGCAGCATAATGAGTGGATTCACGTATGATGATTCTAACTGAAATAAGTCACACAGAAAAAGAAATATCATAAGATATCACTAATACAAGGAATGTAAACTTGGCTACACAGGAACTGAATTACAAAAGAAAACAGGTTCTCAAAAGTAGAAAACCAACTTATGCTTGCTTAAGGGGAAAGGTGAGTTGGGGTGCTGCATAAAACCAGAGATTGAAATGAGCACAGATAAAGTTCCTTAAGCCAAATATGGAATAGACAAGAGCTACTCCTTGCTCAACGAAATGGACTCAACACCCCATATTAAACGCCTAAGAATGTACCTGACTAGTAAGTATCTTAAAAACTATGGATTGCTATGTCTCCGAAAGAGAATCAAGCATGTGTACAGGGGCATAAACGCAGCAGTGATAGGATTGGAGAGGTTCGGTGAGCAAATGAAGACCCTTTGAAGTCATATTGCATGGTACCCATTCCACGGGCTCAACTCTCCAGGTTTAAGGGATTCTTCCTTCACGTAAAACATGCATGTTGAACTCAGAGTATGATCAACCGCGTGATCGGGAGACGTGTTCAAATATGTCTCAGTTTTCGTCACCTGATACTCGGGTGCAAAATTCCAGATGCTTTACTAACACTCTCCCGACTTGGAGAGTCAGTGCCTTTAACCTCCTGTTTGGCCCAGTTTGCAATTTCTGCGGAAGATGAACAGGTATAGGGAGAAACAATGAGAGACTAGCTGGAGGTGTCTGGACGGGCAAATTTAACTCTCATTTCCCACCAGGAAGAGGAATTAACCAAAGGCTCAGCATGCCGTGCCGGAACCAGATTAGGGCCTGAAGCAATCCTGCGGTGTTGCGGCCAGCTCACAAGAAAGCGAGTTGAAGAAAGGAGCTCAGGGGCACTGTAATTCACAAACCTGCAGAGTTATAAATGACAGCTATCGTCCAAAAATACACTGAATTAAGGCTGCCAAGAGGACTTGAAAGCGGGGCAGAATTGCAGGAAACCGATTTCAGGAGGTAGACTGGAATTGCATTTAGAGCATAGGAAAAGAGGCAGAACGTCCACAATGATGCACATGGCCAAAAAGGGCGTATGCGTTTTTTCCTGAATATATTCAGGAAAAAACGCATAGGCACTTTTTGGCCAACCAAGCAAGCTTGCAAAGGAAATCTACACTACAATGAAGTCTCACTTCCCCCCGGTCAAAAGGGCCATCTTAAAAAAGTGTAAAATCCAGAAAGGCAAGACAGTCCATGGAGAACTGGGAGCCTTGTTATACTGATTGGCGGGATGTAAATTGCCAACAGCCACTCGGGAGAAGTGTATGGTGTTTCCTGAAACATCTAAAAAACAAAGCAACAGAGCCTAGGGCACTTCCACTTATGGTCCTATAGCTTAGGGACATTAAAATCAAAAAGACACAGCCACCCCAAAGTTTGGGACGGCTCTGTTTACAAGAACTTCCTTTACGGTACAAGTTCAATATCGCAGAAAGTGAAAATTGGATAAAGAAGTTGTGGTACTTACGTACAATGCAATATCACTCAGCAATGAAATCTATGTCATCAGGCCCCTAGCAGCATAATGAGTGGATTCAGGTATGATGATTCTAAATGAAATAAGTCACACAGAAAAAGAAACATCATAAGATATCACTAATACACGGAATGTAAACTTGGCTACACAGGAACTGGATTACAAAACAGAACAGGGTCTCAAATGTAGAAAACCAACTTATGCTTGCTTAAGGGGAAAGGTGAGTTGGGGTGCTGCATAAAACCAGAGATTGAAATGAGCACAGATAAAGTTCCTTAAGCCAAATATGGAATAGACAAGAGCTACTCCTTGCTCAACGAAATGGACTCAACACCCCATATTAAACGCCTAAGAATGTACCTGACTAGTAAGTATCTTAAAACCTATGGATTGCTATGTCTCCGAAAGAGAATCAAGCGTGTGTACAGGGGCATAAACGCAGCAGTGATAGGATTGGAGAGGTTCGGTGAGCAAATGAAGACCCTTTGAAGTCATATTGCATGGTACCCATTCCATGGGTCTCAACTCTCCAGGTTTAAGGGATTCTTCCTTCAGCTAAAACATGCATGTGGAACCCAGAGTATGATCAACCGTGTGATCGGGAGACGTGTTCCAATATGTCTCAGTTTTCGTCCCCTGGTATTCGGGTGCAACATTCCAGACGCTTTACTAACATTCTCCCGACTTGGAGAGTCAGTGCCTTTAACCTATTGTTTGGCCCAGTTTGCAATTTCTGCGGAAGATGAACAGGAAGAGGGAGAACCAATGAGAGACTAGCTGGAGGTGACTATACGGGCAAATTTAACTCTCATTTCCCACCGGGAAGTGGAATTAACCAAAGGCTCAGCGTGCCATGCCGGAAACAGAATAGGGCCTGAAGCAATCCTGCGGTGTTGCGGCCAGCTCACAAGAAAGCGAGTTGAAGAAAGGAGCTCAGGGGCACTGTAATTCACAAACCTGCAGAGTTATAAATGACAGCTATCGTCCAAAAATATACTGAAGTAAGGCTGCCAAGAGGACTTGAAAGCGGGGCAGAATTGCAGGAAACCGATTTCAGGAGGTAGAATGGAATTGCATTTAAAGCATAGGAAAAGAGGCAGAACGTCCACAATGATGCATTTGGCCAAAAAGTGCGTATGCGTTTTTTCCTGAATATATTCAGGAACAAACGCATACGCACTTTTTGGCCAACCAAGCAAGGTTGCAAAGGAAATCTGCACTACAGTGAAGTCTCACTTCCCCCGGGTCAAAAGGGCCATCTGAAAAAAGTGTAAAATCCAGAAAGGCAGGACAGGCCATGGAGAACTGGGAGCCTTGTTATGCTGATGGGCGGGATGTAAATTGCCAACAGCCACTTGGGAGAAGTGTATGGTGTTTCCTGAAACATCTAAAAAACAAAGCAACAGAGCCTAGGGCACTTCCACTTAAGGTCCTATAGCTTAGGGAAATTAAAATCAAAAAGACACAGCCACCCCAAAGTTTGGGACGGCTCTGTTTACAAGAACCTCATTTACGGTACAAGTTCAATATCGCAGAAAGTGAAAAATGGATAAAGAAGTTGTGGTACTGACGTACGATGCAATATCACTCAGCAATGAAATCTATGTCATCAGGGCCATAGCAGCATAATGAGTGGATTCAGGTATGATGATCCTAACTGAAATAAGTCACACAGAAAAAGAAACATCATAAGATATCACTAATACACGGAATGTAAACTTGGCTACACAGGAACTGGATTACAAAACAGAACAGTGTCTCAAATGTAGAAAACCAACTTATGCTTGCTTAAGGGGAAAGGTGAGTTGGGGTGCTGCATAAAACCAGAGATTGAAATGAGCACAGATAAAGTTCCTTAAGCCAAATATGGAATAGACAAGAGCTACTCCTTGCTCAACGAAATGCACTCAACACCTCATATCAAACGCCTAAGAATGTACCTGACTAGTAAGTATCTTAAAACCTATGGATTGCTATGTCTCCGAAAGAGAATCAAGCGTGTGTACACGGGCATAAACGCAGCAGTGATAGGTTTGGAGAGGTTCAGTGAGCAAATGAAGACCCTTTGAAGTCATATTGCATGGTACCCATTCCACGGGCTCAACTCTCCAGGTTTAAGGGATTATTCCTTCACCTAAAACATGCATGTTGAAACCAGAGTATGATCAACCGCGTGATCGGGAGACGTATTCAAATATGTCTCAGTTTTCGAACCCTGGTTCTCGGGTGCAACATTCCAGACGCTTTACTAACACTCTCCCGACTTGGAGAGTCTGTGCCTTTAAACTCCTGTTTGGCCCAGTTTGCAATTTCTGCGGAAGATGAACATGAATAGGGAGAACCAATGAGAGACTAGCTGGAGGTGTGTGGAGGGGCAAATTTAACTCACATTTCCCACCAGGAAGAGGAATTAACCAAAGGCTCAGCGTGCCGTGCAGGAACCATATTAGGGCCTGAAGCAATTCTGTGGTGTTGCGGCCAGCTCACAAGAAAGCGAGTTGAAGAAAGGAGCTCAGGGGCACTGTAATTCACAAACCTGCAGAGTTATAAATGACAGCTATCGTCCAAAAATATACTGAAGTAAGGCTGCCAAGAGGACTTGAAAGCGGGGCAGAATTGCAGGAAACCGATTTCAGGAGGTAGACTGGAATTGCATTTAAAGCATAGGAAAAGAGGCAGAACGTCGACAATGATGCACTTGGCCAAAAAGGGCGTATGCGTTTTTTCCTGAATATATTCAGGAAAAAACGCAAACGCACTTTTTGGCCAACCAAGCAAGCTTGCAAAGGAAATCTGCAGTACAATGAAGTCTCACTTCCCCCCGGTCAAAACGGCCATCTGAAAAAAGTGTAAAATCCAGAAAGGCAGGACAGGCCATGGAGAACTGGGAGCCTTGTTATGCTGATGGGCGGGATGTAAATTGCCAACAGCCACTCGGGAGAAGTGTATGGTGTTTCCTGAAACATCTAAAAAACAAAGCAACAGAGCCTAGGACACTTCCACTTATGGTCCTATAGCTTAGGTAAATTAAAATCAAAAAGACACAGCCACCCCAATGTTTGGGACGGCTCTGTTTACAAGAACCTCGTTTACGGTACAAGTTCAATATCGCAGAAAGTGAAAACTGGATAAAGAAGTTGTGGTACTTACATACAATGCAATATCACTCAGCAATGAAATCTATGTCATCAGGCCCGTAGCAGCATAATGAGTGGATTCAGGTATGATGATTCTAACTGAAATAAGTCACACAGAAAAAGAAACATCATAAGATATCACTAACACATGTAATGTAAACTTGGCTACAAAGCAACTGGATTATAAAAGAGAACAGGGTCTCAAATTTAGAAAACCAACTTATGCTTGCTTAAGGGGAAAGGTGAGTTGGGGTGCTGCATAAAACCAGAGATTGAAATGAGCACAGATAAAGTTCCTTAAGCCAAATATGTAATAAAGAAGAGCTACTCCTTGCTCAAGCACATGGACTCAACACCCCATATTAAATGGCTAAGAATGTACCTGACGAGTAAGTATCTTAAAACCTATGGATTGCTATGTCTCCGAAAGAGAATCAAGCGTGTGTACAGGGGCATAAACGCAGCAGTGATAGGATTGGAGAGGTTCAGTGAGCAAATGAAGACCCTTTGAAGTCATATTGCATGGTACCCATTCCACGGGTCTCAACTCTCCAGGTTTAAGGGATTCTTCCTTCAGCTAAAACATGCATGTGGAACCCAGAGTATGATCAACCGTGTGATCGGGAGACGTGTTCAAATATGTCTCAGTTTTCGACCCCTGGTACTCGGGTGCAACATTCCAGAAGCTTTACTAACACTCTCCCGACTTGGAGAGTCAGTGCCTTTAACCTCCTGTTTGGCCCAGTTTACAATTTCTGTGGAAGATGAACAGGAATAGGGAGAACAAATGAGAGACTAGCTGGAGGTGACTATACGGGCATTTAACTCTCATTTCCCACCAGGAAGTGGAATTAACCAAAGGCTCAGCGTGCCGTGCCGGAACAAGATTAGGGCCTGAAGCAATCCTGCGATGTTGCGGCCAGCTCACAAGAAAGCAAGTTGAAGAAAGGAGCTCAGGGGCACAGTAATTCACAAACCTGCAGAGTTATAAATGACAGCTATCATCCAAAAATATACTGAAGTAAGGCTGCCAAGAGGACTTGAAAGCGGGGCAGAATTGCAGGAAACCGATTTCAGGAGGTAGACTGGAATTGCATTTAAAGCATAGGAAAAGAGGCAGAACGTCGACAATGATGCACTTGGCCAAAAAGGGCGTATGCGTTTTTTCCTGAATATATTCAGGAAAAAACGCATATGCACTTTTTGGCCAACCAAGCAAGCTTGCAAAGGAAATCTGCACTACAATGAAGTCTCACTTCTCCCCGGTCAAAAGGGCCATCTGGAAAAAGTGTAAAATCCAGAAAGGTAAGACAGGCCATGGAGAACTGGGAGCCTTGTTACGCTGATGGGCAGGATGTAAATTGCCAACAGCCACTCGGGAGAAGTGTATGGTGTTTCCTGAAACATCTAAAAAACAAAGCAACAGAGCCTAGGGCACTTCCACTTATGGTCCTATAGCATAGGGAAATTAAAATCAAAAAGACACAGCCACCCCAAAGTTTGGGACGGCTCTGTTTACAAGAACCTCGTTTACGGTACAAGTTCAATATCGCAGAAAGTGAAAAATAGATAAAGAAGTTGTGGTACTTACGTACAATGCAATATCACTCAGCAATGAAATCTATGTCACCAGGCCTCTAGCAGAAAATGAGTGGATTCAGGTATGATGATTCTAACTGAAATAAGTCACAGAGAAAAAGAAACATCATAAGATATCACTAATACACGGAATGTAAACTTGGCTACACAGGAACTGAATTACAAAACAGAACAGGGTCTCAAATGTAGAAAACCAACTTATGCTTGCTTAAGGGGAAAGGTGAGTTGGGGTGCTGCATAAAACCAGAGATTGAAATGGGCACAGATAAAGTTCCTTAAGCCAAATATGGAATAGACAAGAGCTACTCCTTGATCAACGAAATGGACTCAACACCCCATATTAAACGCCTAAGAATGTACCTGACTAGTAAGTATCTTAAAACCTATGGATTGCTATGTCTCCGAAAGAGAATCAAGCGTGTGTACAGGGGCATAAACGCAGCAGTGATAGGATTGGAGAGGTTCGGTGAGCAAATGAAGAACCTTTGAAGTCATATTGCATGGTACCCATTCCACGGGTCTCAACTCTCCAGGTTTAAGGGATTCTTCCTTCAGCTAAAACATGCATGTGGAACCCAGAGTATGATCAACCGTGTGATCGGGAGACGTGTTCAAATATGTCTCAGTTCTCGTCCCCTGTTACTCGGGTGCAACATTCCAGATGCTTTATTAACACTCTCCCGACTTGGAGAGTCAGTGCCTTTAACCTCCTGTTTGGCCCAGTTTGCAATTTCTGAGGAAGATGAACAGGAATAGGGAGAACCAATGAGAGACTAGCTGGAGGTGTCTGGACTGGCAAATTTAACTCTCATTTCCCACCAGGAAGAGGAATTAACCAAAGGCTCAGCGTGCCGTGCCGGAACCAGATTAGGGCCTGAAGCAATCCTTCGGTGTTGCGGCCAGCTCACAAGAAAGCGAGTTGAAGAAAGGAGCTCAGGGGCACTGTAATTAACAAACCTGCAGAGTTATATATGACAGCTATCGTCCAAAAATATGCTGAAGTAAGACTGCCAAGAGGACTTGAAAGCGGGGCAGAATTGCAGGAAACCGATTTCAGGAGGTAGACTGGAATTGCATTTAAAGCATAGGAAAGGAGGCAGAACGTTGACAATGATGCACTTGGCCAAAAAGGGCGTATGCGTTTTTTCCTGAATATATTCAGGAAAAAACACATACGCCCTTTTTGGCCAACCAAGCAAGCTTGCAAAGGAAATCTGCAGTACAATGAAGTCTAACTTCCCCCCGGTCAAAAGGGCCATCTGAAAAATGTGTAAAATCCAGAAAGGCAGGACAGGCCATGGAGAACTGGGAGCCTTGTTATGCTGATGGGCAGGATGTAAATTGCCAACAGCCACTCAGGAGAAGTGTATGGTGTTTCCTGAAACATCTAAAAAACAAAGCAACAGAGCCTAGGGCACTTCCACTTATGGTACTATAGCTTAGGGAAATTAAAATCAAAAAGACACAGCCACCCCAAAGTTTGGGACGGCTCTGTTTACAAGAACCTCATTTACGGGACAAGTTCAATATCGCAGAAAGTGAAAAATGGATAAAGAAGTTGTGGTACTTACGTACAATGCAATATCACTCACCAATGAAATCTATGTCATCACACCCGTAGCAGCATAATGAGTGGATTCAGGTATGATAATTCTAACTGAAATAAGTCACACAGAAATAGAAATATCATAAGATATCACTAATACACGGAATGTAAACTTGGCTACACAGGAACTGGATTACAAAACAGAACAGGTTCTCAAATTTAGAAAACCAACATGCTTGCTTAAGGGGAAAGGTGAGTTGGGGTGCTGCATAAAACCAGAGATTGAAATGAGCACAGATAAAGTTCCTTAAGCCAAATATGGAATAGACAAGAGCTACTCCTTGCTCAACGAAATGGACTCAACACCCCATATTAAACGCCTAAGAATGTACCTGACTAGTAAGTATCTTAAAACCTATGGATTGCTATGTCTCCGAAAGAGAATCAAGCGTGTGTACAGGGGCATAAACGCAGCAGTGATACGACTGGAGAGTTTCGGTGAGCAAATGAAGACCCTTTGAAGTCATATTGCATGGTAGCTATTCCACGGGTCTCAACTCTCCAGGTTTAAGGGATTCTTCCTTCAGCTAAAACATGCATGTGGAACCCAGAGTATGATCAACCGTGTGATCGGGAGACGTGTTCAAATATGTCTCAATTCTCGTCCACTGTTACTCATGTGCAACATTCCAGATGCTTTATTAACACTCTCCCGACTTGGAGAGTCAGTGCCTTTAACCTCCTGTTTGGCCCAGTTTGCAATTTCTGTGGAAGATGAACAGGAATAGGGAGAACCAATGAGAGACTAGCTGGAGGTGTTTGGACGGGCAAATTTAACTCTCATTTCCCACCAGGAAGAGGAATTAACCAAAGTCTCAGCGGGCCGTGCCGGAACCAGATTAGGGCCTGAAGCAATCCTTCGGTGTTGCGGTCAGCTCACAAGATAGTGAGTTGAAGAAAGGAGCTCAGGGGCACAGTAATTCACAAACCTGCAGAGTTATAAATGACAGCTATTGTCCAAAAAATACTGAAGTAAGGCTGCCAAGGGGACTAGAAAGCGGGGCAGAATTGCAGGAAACCGATTTCAGGAGGTAGACTGGAATTGCATTTAAGCATAGGAAAAGAGGCAGAACGTCCACAATGATGCGCTTGGCCAAAAAGGGCGTATGCGTTTTTTCCTGAATATATTCAGGAAAAAACGCATACGCACTTTTTGGCCAACCTAGCAAGCTTGCAAATGAAATCTACACTACAATGAAGTCTCACTTCCCCCCGGTCAAAAGGGCCATCTGAAAAAAGTGTAAAATCCAGAAAGGCAGGACAGGCCATGGAGAACTGGGAGGCTTCTTATGCTGATGGGCGGGATGTAAATTGCCAACAGCCACTCGGGAAAAGTGTATGGTGTTTCCGGAAACATCTAAAAAACAAAGCAACAGAGCCTAGGGCACTTCCACTTATGGTCTTATAGCTTAGGGAAATTAAAATCAAAAAGACACAGCCACCCCAAAGTTTGGGACGGCTGTTTACAAGAACGTCGTTTACGGTACAAGTTCAATATCGCAGAAAGTGAAAACTGGATAAAGAAGTTGTGCTACTTACGTACAATGCAATATCACTCAGCAATGAAATCTATGTCATCAGGCCCGTAGCAGCATAATGAGTGGATTCACGTATGATGATTCTAAGTGAAATAAGTCACACAGAAAAAGAAATATCATAAGATATCACTAATACACGGAATGTAAACTTGGCTACACAGGAACTGAATTACAAAAGAAAACAGGGTCTCAAATGTAGAAAACCAACTTATGCTTGCTTAAGGGGAAAGGTGAGTTGGGGTGCTGCATAAAACCAGAGATTGAAATGAGCACAGATAAAGTTCCTTAAGCCAAATATGGAATAGACAAGAGCTACTCCTTGCTCAACGAAATGGACTCAACACCCCATATTAAATGCCTAAGAATGTGCCTGACTAGTAAGTAACTTAAAACCTATGGATTGCTATGTCTCCGAAAGAGAATCAAGTGTGTGTACAGGGGCCTAAACGCAGCAGTGATAGGATTGGAGAGGTTCGGTGAGCAAATGAAGACCCTTTGAAGTCATATTGCATGGTACCCATTCCACGGATCTCAACTCTCCAGGTTTAAGGGATTCTTCCTTCAGCTAAAACATGCATGTGGAACCCAGAGTATGATCAACCATGTGATCGGGAGACGTGTTCAAATATGTCTCAGTTTTCGTCACCTGATACTCGGGTGCAAAATTCCAGATGCTTTACTAACACTCTCCCGACTTGGAGAGTCAGTGCCTTTAACCTCCTGTTTGGCCCAGTTTGCAATTTCTGCGGAAGATGAACAGGAATAGGGAGAACCAATGAGAGACTAGCTGGAGGTGTCTGGACGGGCAAATTTAACTCTCATTTCCCACCAGGAAGAGGAATTAACCAAAGGCTCAGCATGCCGTGCCGGAACCAGATTAGGGCCTGAAGCAATCGTGCGGTGTTGCGGCCAGCTCACAAGAAAGCGAGTTGAAGAAAGGAGCTCAGGGGCACTGAAATTCACAAACCTGCAGAGTTATAAATGACAGCTATCGTCCAAAAATATACTGAAGTAAGGTTGCCAAGAGGACTTGAAAGTGGGGCAGAATTGCACGAAACCGATTTCAGGAGGTAGACAGGAATTGCACTTAAAGCATAGGAAAAGAGGCAGAACGGCGACAATGATGCACTTGGCCAAAAAGGGCGTATGCGTTTTTTCCTGAATATATTCAGGAAAAAACGCATACGCCCTTTTTGGCCAACCTAGCAAGCTTGCAAAGGAAATCTGCACTACAATGAAGTCTCACTTCCCCCGGGTCAAAAGGGACATCTGAAAAAAGTGTAAAATCCAGAAAGGCAGGACAGGCCATGGAGGACTGGGAGCCTTGTTATGCTGATGGGCGGGATGTAAAATGCCAACAGCCACTCGGGAGAAGTGTATGGTGTTTCCTGAAACATCTAAAAAACAAAGCAACAGAGCCTAGGGCACTTCCACTTATGGTCCTATAGCTTAGGGAAATTAAAATCAAAAAGACAAAGCCACCCCAAAGTTTGGGACAGCTCTGTTTACAAGAACCTCGTTTACGGTACAAGTTCAATATCGCAGAAAGTGAAAAATGGATAAAGCAGTTGTAGTACCTACGTACAAGGCAATATCACTCAGCAATGAAATCTATGTCATCAGGCCCCTAGCAGCATAATGAGTGGATTCAGGTATGATGATTCTAACTGAAATAAGTCACACAGAAAAAGAAACATCATAAGATATCACTAATACACGGAATGTAAACTTGGCTACACAGGAACTGGATTACAAAACTGAACAGGGTCTCAAATGTAGAAAACCAACTTATGCTTGCTTAAGGGGAAAGGTGAGTTGGGGTGCTGCATAAAACCAGAGATTGAAATGAGCACAGATAAAGTTCCTTAAGCCAAATATGGAATAGACAAGAGCTACTCATTGCTCAATGAAATGGACTCAACACCCCGTAGTAAACGCCTAAGAATGTACCTGACTAGTAAGTATCTTAAAACCTATGGATTGCTATGTCTCCGAAAGAGAATCAAGCGTGTGTACAGGGGCATAAACGCAGCAGTGATAGGATTGGAGAGGTTCGGTGAGCAAATGAAGAACCTTTGAAGTCATATTGCATGGTACCCATTCCACGGGTCTCAACTCTCCAGGTTTAAGGGATTCTTCCTTCAGCTAAAACATGCATGTGGAACCCAGAGTATGATCAACCGTGTGATCGGGAGACGTGTTCAAATATGTCTCAGTTCTCGTCCCCTGTTACTCGGGTGCAACATTCCAGATGCTTTATTAACACTCTCCCGACTTGGAGAGTCAGTGCCTTTAACCTCCTGTTTGGCCCAGTTTGCAATTTCTGAGGAAGATGAACAGGAATAGGGAGAACCAATGAGAGACTAGCTGGAGGTGTCTGGACTGGCAAATTTAACTCTCATTTCCCACCAGGAAGAGGAATTAACCAAAGGCTCAGCGTGCCGTGCCGGAACCAGATTAGGGCCTGAAGCAATCCTTCGGTGTTGCGGCCAGCTCACAAGAAAGCGAGTTGAAGAAAGGAGCTCAGGGGCACTGTAATTAACAAACCTGCAGAGTTATATATGACAGCTATCGTCCAAAAATATGCTGAAGTAAGACTGCCAAGAGGACTTGAAAGCGGGGCAGAATTGCAGGAAACCGATTTCAGGAGGTAGACTGGAATTGCATTTAAAGCATAGGAAAGGAGGCAGAACGTTGACAATGATGCACTTGGCCAAAAAGGGCGTATGCGTTTTTTCCTGAATATATTCAGGAAAAAACACATACGCCCTTTTTGGCCAACCAAGCAAGCTTGCAAAGGAAATCTGCAGTACAATGAAGTCTAACTTCCCCCCGGTCAAAAGGGCCATCTGAAAAATGTGTAAAATCCAGAAAGGCAGGACAGGCCATGGAGAACTGGGAGCCTTGTTATGCTGATGGGCAGGATGTAAATTGCCAACAGCCACTCAGGAGAAGTGTATGGTGTTTCCTGAAACATCTAAAAAACAAAGCAACAGAGCCTAGGGCACTTCCACTTATGGTACTATAGCTTAGGGAAATTAAAATCAAAAAGACACAGCCACCCCAAAGTTTGGGACGGCTCTGTTTACAAGAACCTCATTTACGGGACAAGTTCAATATCGCAGAAAGTGAAAAATGGATAAAGAAGTTGTGGTACTTACGTACAATGCAATATCACTCACCAATGAAATCTATGTCATCACACCCGTAGCAGCATAATGAGTGGATTCAGGTATGATAATTCTAACTGAAATAAGTCACACAGAAATAGAAATATCATAAGATATCACTAATACACGGAATGTAAACTTGGCTACACAGGAACTGGATTACAAAACAGAACAGGTTCTCAAATTTAGAAAACCAACATGCTTGCTTAAGGGGAAAGGTGAGTTGGGGTGCTGCATAAAACCAGAGATTGAAATGAGCACAGATAAAGTTCCTTAAGCCAAATATGGAATAGACAAGAGCTACTCCTTGCTCAACGAAATGGACTCAACACCCCATATTAAACGCCTAAGAATGTACCTGACTAGTAAGTATCTTAAAACCTATGGATTGCTATGTCTCCGAAAGAGAATCAAGCGTGTGTACAGGGGCATAAACGCAGCAGTGATACGACTGGAGAGTTTCGGTGAGCAAATGAAGACCCTTTGAAGTCATATTGCATGGTAGCTATTCCACGGGTCTCAACTCTCCAGGTTTAAGGGATTCTTCCTTCAGCTAAAACATGCATGTGGAACCCAGAGTATGATCAACCGTGTGATCGGGAGACGTGTTCAAATATGTCTCAATTCTCGTCCACTGTTACTCATGTGCAACATTCCAGATGCTTTATTAACACTCTCCCGACTTGGAGAGTCAGTGCCTTTAACCTCCTGTTTGGCCCAGTTTGCAATTTCTGTGGAAGATGAACAGGAATAGGGAGAACCAATGAGAGACTAGCTGGAGGTGTTTGGACGGGCAAATTTAACTCTCATTTCCCACCAGGAAGAGGAATTAACCAAAGTCTCAGCGGGCCGTGCCGGAACCAGATTAGGGCCTGAAGCAATCCTTCGGTGTTGCGGTCAGCTCACAAGATAGTGAGTTGAAGAAAGGAGCTCAGGGGCACAGTAATTCACAAACCTGCAGAGTTATAAATGACAGCTATTGTCCAAAAAATACTGAAGTAAGGCTGCCAAGGGGACTAGAAAGCGGGGCAGAATTGCAGGAAACCGATTTCAGGAGGTAGACTGGAATTGCATTTAAGCATAGGAAAAGAGGCAGAACGTCCACAATGATGCGCTTGGCCAAAAAGGGCGTATGCGTTTTTTCCTGAATATATTCAGGAAAAAACGCATACGCACTTTTTGGCCAACCTAGCAAGCTTGCAAATGAAATCTACACTACAATGAAGTCTCACTTCCCCCCGGTCAAAAGGGCCATCTGAAAAAAGTGTAAAATCCAGAAAGGCAGGACAGGCCATGGAGAACTGGGAGGCTTCTTATGCTGATGGGCGGGATGTAAATTGCCAACAGCCACTCGGGAAAAGTGTATGGTGTTTCCGGAAACATCTAAAAAACAAAGCAACAGAGCCTAGGGCACTTCCACTTATGGTCTTATAGCTTAGGGAAATTAAAATCAAAAAGACACAGCCACCCCAAAGTTTGGGACGGCTGTTTACAAGAACGTCGTTTACGGTACAAGTTCAATATCGCAGAAAGTGAAAACTGGATAAAGAAGTTGTGCTACTTACGTACAATGCAATATCACTCAGCAATGAAATCTATGTCATCAGGCCCGTAGCAGCATAATGAGTGGATTCACGTATGATGATTCTAAGTGAAATAAATCACACAGAAAAAGAAATATCATAAGATATCACTAATACACGGAATGTAAACTTGGCTACACAGGAACTGAATTACAAAAGAAAACAGGGTCTCAAATGTAGAAAACCAACTTATGCTTGCTTAAGGGGAAAGGTGAGTTGGGGTGCTGCATAAAACCAGAGATTGAAATGAGCACAGATAAAGTTCCTTAAGCCAAATATGGAATAGACAAGAGCTACTCCTTGCTCAACGAAATGGACTCAACACCCCATATTAAATGCCTAAGAATGTGCCTGACTAGTAAGTAACTTAAAACCTATGGATTGCTATGTCTCCGAAAGAGAATCAAGTGTGTGTACAGGGGCCTAAACGCAGCAGTGATAGGATTGGAGAGGTTCGGTGAGCAAATGAAGACCCTTTGAAGTCATATTGCATGGTACCCATTCCACGGATCTCAACTCTCCAGGTTTAAGGGATTCTTCCTTCAGCTAAAACATGCATGTGGAACCCAGAGTATGATCAACCATGTGATCGGGAGACGTGTTCAAATATGTCTCAGTTTTCGTCACCTGATACTCGGGTGCAAAATTCCAGATGCTTTACTAACACTCTCCCGACTTGGAGAGTCAGTGCCTTTAACCTCCTGTTTGGCCCAGTTTGCAATTTCTGCGGAAGATGAACAGGAATAGGGAGAACCAATGAGAGACTAGCTGGAGGTGTCTGGACGGGCAAATTTAACTCTCATTTCCCACCAGGAAGAGGAATTAACCAAAGGCTCAGCATGCCGTGCCGGAACCAGATTAGGGCCTGAAGCAATCGTGCGGTGTTGCGGCCAGCTCACAAGAAAGCGAGTTGAAGAAAGGAGCTCAGGGGCACTGAAATTCACAAACCTGCAGAGTTATAAATGACAGCTATCGTCCAAAAATATACTGAAGTAAGGTTGCCAAGAGGACTTGAAAGTGGGGCAGAATTGCACGAAACCGATTTCAGGAGGTAGACAGGAATTGCACTTAAAGCATAGGAAAAGAGGCAGAACGGCGACAATGATGCACTTGGCCAAAAAGGGCGTATGCGTTTTTTCCTGAATATATTCAGGAAAAAACGCATACGCCCTTTTTGGCCAACCTAGCAAGCTTGCAAAGGAAATCTGCACTACAATGAAGTCTCACTTCCCCCGGGTCAAAAGGGACATCTGAAAAAAGTGTAAAATCCAGAAAGGCAGGACAGGCCATGGAGGACTGGGAGCCTTGTTATGCTGATGGGCGGGATGTAAAATGCCAACAGCCACTCGGGAGAAGTGTATGGTGTTTCCTGAAACATCTAAAAAACAAAGCAACAGAGCCTAGGGCACTTCCACTTATGGTCCTATAGCTTAGGGAAATTAAAATCAAAAAGACAAAGCCACCCCAAAGTTTGGGACAGCTCTGTTTACAAGAACCTCGTTTACGGTACAAGTTCAATATCGCAGAAAGTGAAAAATGGATAAAGCAGTTGTAGTACCTACGTACAAGGCAATATCACTCAGCAATGAAATCTATGTCATCAGGCCCCTAGCAGCATAATGAGTGGATTCAGGTATGATGATTCTAACTGAAATAAGTCACACAGAAAAAGAAACATCATAAGATATCACTAATACACGGAATGTAAACTTGGCTACACAGGAACTGGATTACAAAACTGAACAGGGTCTCAAATGTAGAAAACCAACTTATGCTTGCTTAAGGGGAAAGGTGAGTTGGGGTGCTGCATAAAACCAGAGATTGAAATGAGCACAGATAAAGTTCCTTAAGCCAAATATGGAATAGACAAGAGCTACTCATTGCTCAATGAAATGGACTCAACACCCCGTAGTAAACGCCTAAGAATGTACCTGACTAGTAAGTATCTTAAAACCTATGGATTGCTATGTCTCTGAAAGAGAATCAAGCATGTGTACAGCGGCATAAACGCAGCAGTGATAGGATTGGAGAGGTTCGGTGAGCAAATGAAGACCCTTTGAAGTCATATTGCATGGTACCCATTCCACGGGTCTCAACTCTCCAGGATTAAGGGATTCTTCCTTCAGCTAAAACATGCATGTGGAACCCAGACTATGATCAACCGTGTGATCGGGAGACGTGTTCAAATATGTCTCAGTTTTCATGCCCTGGTACTCGGGTGCAACATTCCAGATGCTTTACTAACACTCTCCCGACTTGGAGAGTCAGTGCCTTTAAACTCCTGTTTGGCCCAGTTTACAATTTCTGCGGAATATTTCCAGGAATAGGGAGAACCAATGAGAGACCAGCTGGAGGTGTCTGGACGGGCAAATTTAACTCTCATTTCCCACCAGGAAGAGGAATTAACCAAAGGCTCAGCGTGCCGTGCCGGAACCAGATTAGGGCCTGAAGCAATCCTGCGGTGTTGCGGCCAGCTCACAAGAAAGCGAGTTGAAGAAAGGAGCTCAGGGGCACTGTAATTCACAAACCTGCAGAGTTATAAATGACAGCTATCCTCCAAAAACATACTGAAGTAAGGCTGCCAAGAGGACTTGAAAGCGGGGCAGAATTGCAGGAAACCGATTTCAGGAGGTAGAATGGAATTGCATTGAAAACATAGGAAAAGAGGCAGAACTTCCACAATGATGCACTTGGCCAAAAAGGGCGTATGCGTTTTCTCCTGAATATATCCAAGAAAAAACGCATACGCCCTTTTTGGCCAACCAAGCAAGCTTGCAAAGGAAATCTGCACTACAATGAAGTCTCACTTCCCCCCAGTAAAAAGGGCCATCTGAAAAAAGTATAAAATCCAAAAAGGAAGGACAGGCCATGGAGAACTGGGAGCCTTGTTATGCTGATGGGCGGGATGTAAATTGCCAACAGCCACTCGGGAGAAGTGTATGTTGTTTCCTGAAACATCTAAAAAACAAAGCAACAGAGCCTAGGGCACTTCCACTTATGGTCCTATAGCTTAGGGAAATTAAAATCAAAAAGACACAGCCACCCCAAAGTTTGGGACGGCTCTGTTTACAAGAACCTCGTTTATGGTACAAGTTCAATATCGCAGAAAGTGAAAAATGGATAAAGAAGTTGTGGTACTTACGTACAATGCAATATCACTCAGCAATGAAATCTATGTCATCAGGCCCGTAGCAGCATAATGAGTGGATTCAGGTATGATGATTCTAACTGAAATAAGTCACACAGAAAAAGAAACATCATAAGATATCACTAATACACGGAATGTAAACTTGGCTACACAGGAACTGGATTACAAAACAGAAGAGGGTCTCAAATTTAGAAAACCAACTTATGCTGGCTTAAGGGGAAAGGAGAGTTGGGGTGCTGCATAAAACCAGATATTGAAATGAGCACAGATAAAGTTCCTTAAGCCAAATATGGAATAGACAAGAGCTACTCCTTGCTCAACGAAATGGACTCAACACCCCATATTAAACGCCTAAGAATGTACCTGACTAGTAAGTATCTTAAAACCTATGGATTGCTATGTCTCTGAAAGAGAATCAAGCGTGTGTACAGGGGCATAAATGCAGCAGTGATAGGAATGGAGAGGTTCGGTGAGCAAATGAAGACCCTTTGAACTCATATTGCATGGTACCCATTCCACGGGTCTCAACTCTCCAGGATTAAGGGATTCTTCCTTCAGCTAAAACATGCATGTGGAACCCAGAGTATGATCAACCGTGTGATCAGGAGATGTGTTCAAATATGTCTCATTTTTCGTCCCCTGGTACTCGGGTGCAAAATTCCAGATGCTTTACTAACACTCTCCCGACTTGGAGAGTCAGTGCCTTTAACCTCCTGTTTGGCCCAGTTTGCAATTTCTGCGGAAGATGAACAGGAATAGGGAGAACCAATGAGAGACTAGCTGGAGGTGTCTGGACGGGCAAATTTAACTCTCATTTCCCACCAGGAAGAGGAATTAACCAAAGGCTCAGCGTGCCGTGCCGGAACCATATTAGGGCCTGAAGCAATCCTGCGGTGTTGCGGCCAGCTCACAAGAAAGCGAGTTGAAGAAAGGAGCTCAGGGGCACTGTAATTCACAAACCTGCAGAGTTATAAATGACAGCTATCGTCCAAAAGTATACTGAAGTAAGGCTGCCAAGAGGACTTGAAAGCGGGGCAGAATTGCAGGAAACCGATTTCAGGAGGTAGACTGGAATTGCATTGAAAGCATAGGAAAAGAGGCAGAATGTCCACAATGATGCCCTTGGCCATAAAGGGCATATGCGTTTTTTCCTGAATATATTCAGGAAAAAACGCATACGCCCTTTTTGGCCAACCAAGCAAGCTTGCAAAGGAAATCTGCACTACAATGAAGTCTCACTTCCCCCCGGTCAAAAGGGCCATCTGAAAAAAGTGTAAAATCCAGAAAGGCAGGACAGGCCATGGAGAACTGGGAGCCTTGTTATGCTGATGGGCGGGATGTAAAATGCCAACAGCCACTCGGGAGAAGTGTATGGTGTTTCCTGAAACATCTAAAAAACAAAGCAACAGAGCCTAGGGCACTTCCACTTATGGTCCTATAGCTTAGGGAAATTAAAATCAAAAAGACAAAGCCACCCCAAAGTTTGGGACGGCTCTGTTTACAAGAACCTCGTTTACGGTACGAGTTCAATATGGCAGAAAGTGAAAAATTGATAAAAAAGTTGTGGTACTTACGTACAATGCAATATCACTCAGCAATGAAATCTATGTCATCAGGCCCGTAACAGCATAATGAGGGGATTCAGCTATGATGATTCTAACTGAAATAAGTCACACAGAAAAAGAAACATCATAAGATATCACTAATACAGGGAATGTAAACTTGGCTACACAGGAACTGAATTACAAAACAGAACAGGGTCTCAAATGTAGAAAACCAACTTATGCTTGCTTAAGGGGAAAGGTGAGTTGGGGTGCTGCATGAAACCAGAGACTGAAATGAGCACAGATAAAGTTCCTTAAGCCAAATATGGAATAGACAACAGCTACTACTTGCTCAATGAAATGGACTCAACACCCCATATTAAACGCCTAAGAATGTACCTGACTAGAAAGTATCTGAAAACCTATGGATTGCTATGTCTGCGAAAGAGAATCAAGCGTGTGTACAGGGGCATAAACGCAGCAGTGATAGGATTGGAGAGGTTCGGTGAGCAAATGAAGACCCTTTGAAGTCAATTTGCATGGAACCCATTCCACGGGTCTCAACTCTCCAGGTTTAAGGGATTCTTCCTTCAGCTAAAACATGCACGTGGAACCCAGAGTATGATCAACCGTGTGATCGGGAGACGTGTTCAAATATGTCTCAGTTTTCGTCCCCTGGTACTCGGGTGCAACATTCCAGACGCTTTATTAACACTCTCCCGACTTGGAGAGTCAGTGCCTTTAACCTCCTGTTTGGCCCAGTTTGCAATTTATGCGGAAGATGAACAGGAATAGGGAGAACAAATGAGAGACTAGCTGGAGGTGTCTGGACGGGCAAATTTAACTCTCATTTCCCACCAGGAAGAGGAATTAACCAAAGGCTCAGCGTGCCGTGCCAGAACCAGATTAGGGCCTGAAGCAATCCTGTGGTGTTGCAGCCAGCTCACAAGAAAGCGAGTTGAAGAAAGGAGCTCAGGGTCACTGTAATTCACAAACCTGCAGAGTTATAAATGACAGCTATCCTCCAAAAATATACTGAAGTAAGGCTGCCAAGAGAACTTGAAAGCGGGGCAGAATTGCAGGAAACCGATTTCAGGAGTTAGACTGGAATTGCATTTAAAGCATAGGAAAAGAGGCAGAACGTCCACAATGATGCACTTGGCCAAAAAGGGTGTATGCGTTTTTTCCTGAATATATTCAGGAAAAAACGCATATGCACTTTTTGGCCAACCAAGCAAGCTTTCAAACGAAATCTGCACTACAATGAAGTCTCACTTCCCCCCGGTCAAAAGGGGCATCTGAAAAAAGTGTAAAATCCAGAAAGGCAGGACAGGCCATGGAGAACTGGGAGCCTTGTTATGCTGATGGGCTGGATGTAAATTGCCAACAGCCACTCGGGAGAAGTGTATAGTGTTTCCTGAAACATCTAAAAAACAAAGCAACAGAGCCTAGGGCACTTCCACTTATGGTCCTATAGCTTAGGGAAATTAAAATAAAAAAGACACAGCCACCCCAAAGTTTGGGACGGCTCTGTTTACAAGAACCTCGTTTACGGTACAAGTTCAATATCGCAGAAAGTGAAAACTGGATAAAGAAGTTGTGGTACTTACGTACAATGCAATATCACTCAGCAATGAAATCTATGTCATCAGGTCCGTAGCAGCATAATGAGTGGATTCAGGTATGATGATTCTAACTGAAATAAGTCACACACAAAAAGAAACATCATAAGGTATCACTAATACACGGAATGTAAACTTGGCTACACAGGAACTGGATTACAAAACAGAACAGGGTCTCAAATGTAGAAAACCAACTTATGCTTGCTTAAGGGGAAAGGTGAGTTGGGGTGCTGCATAAAACCAGAGACTGAAATGAGCACAGATAAAGTTCCTTAAGCCAAATATGGAATAGACAAGAGCTACTCCTTGCTCAACGAAATGGACTCAACACCCCATATGAAACGCCTAAGAATGTACCTGACTAGTAAGTATCTTAAAACCTATGGATTGCTATGTCTCCGAAAGAGAATCAAGCGTGTGTACAGGGGCATAAACGCAGCAGTGATAGGATTGAAGAGGTTCGGTGAGCAAATGAAGACCCTTTGAAGTCATATTGCATGGTACCCATTCCACGGGTCTCAACTCTCCAGGTTTAAGGGATTCTTCCTTCAGCTAAAACATGCATGTGGAACCCAGAGTATGATCAACCGTGTGATCAGGAGACGTGTTCAAATATCTCTCAGTTTTCATCACCTGGTACTCGGGTGCAACATTCAAGACACTTTACTAACACTCTCCCGACTTGGAGAGTCAGTGCCTTTAACCTCCTGTTTGGCCCAGTTTGCAATTTCTGCGGAAGATGAACAGGAATAGGGAGAACCAATGAGAGACTAGCTGGAGGTGTCTGGATGGGCAAATTTAACTCTCATTTCCCACCAGGAAGAGGAATTAACCAAAGGCTCAGCGTGCCGTGCCGGAACCAGATTAGGGCCTGAAGCAATCCTGTGGTGTTGCGGCCAGCTCACAAGAAAGCGAGTTGAAGAAAGGAGCTCAGGGACACTGTAATTCACAAACCTGCAGAGTTATAAATGACAGCTATCGTCCAAAAATATACTGAAGTAAGGCTGCCAAGAGTACTTGAAAGCGGGGCAGAATTGCAAGAAACCGATTTCAGGAGGTACTCTGGAATTGCATTTAAAGCATAGGAAAAGAGGCAGAACGTCCACAATGGTGCACTTGGCCATAAAGGGCATATGCGTTTTTTCCTGAATATATTCAGGAAAAAACGCATATGCCCTTTTTGGCCAACCAAGCAAGCTTGCAAAGGAAATCTCCACTACAATGATGTCTCACTTCCCCCCGGTCAAAAGGGCCATCTGAAAAAAGTGTAAAATCCAGAAAGGCAGGACAGGCCATGGAGAACTGGGAGCCTTGTTATGCTGATGGGCGGGATGTAAATTGCCAACAGCCACTCGGGAGAAGTGTATAGTGTTTCCTGAAACATCTAAAAAACAAAGTAACAGAGCCTAGGGCACTTCCACTTATGGTCCTATAGCTTAGGGAAATTAAAATCAAAAAGACACAGCCACCCCAAAGTTTGGGACGGCTTTGTTTACAAGAACCTCGTTTACGGTACAAGTTCAATATCGCAGAAAGCGAAAAATGGATAAAGAAGTTGTGGTACTTACGTACAATGCAATATCACTCAGCAATGAAATCTATGTCATCAGGCCCATAGCAGCATAATGAGTGGATTCAGGTATGATGATTCTAACTGAAATAAGTCACACAGAAAAAGAAACATCATAAGATATCACTAATACACGGAATGTAAACTTGGCTACACAGGAACTGGATTACAAAACAGAACAGGGTCTCAAATGTAGAAAACCAACTTATGCTTGCTTAAGGGGAAAGGTGAGTTGGGGTGCTGCATAAAACCAGAGACTGAAATGAGCACAGATAAAGTTCCTTAAGCCAAATATGGAATAGACAAGAGCTACTCCTTGCTCAACGAAATGGACTCAACACCCCATATGAAACGCCTAAGAATGTACCTGACTAGTAAGTATCTTAAAACCTATGGATTGCTATGTCTCTGAAAGAGAATCAAGCGTGTGTACAGGGGCATAAACGCAGCAGTGATAGGATTGGAGAGGTTCGGTGAGCAAATGAAGACCCTTTGAAGTCATATTGCATGGTACCCATTCCACGGGTCTCAACTCTCCAGGTTTAAGGGATTCTTCCTTCAGCTAAAACATGCATGTGGAACCCAGAGTATGATCAACCATGTGATCGGGAGACGTGTTCAAATATGTCTCAGTTTTCGTCCCCTGGTACTCGGGTGCAACATTCAAGACCCTTTACTAACACTCTCCCGACCTGGAGAGTCAGTGCCTTTAACCTCCTGTTTGGCCCACTTTGCATTTTCTGCGGAAGATGAACAGGAATAGGGAGAACCAATGAGAGACTAGCTGGAGATGTCTGGACGGGCCAATTTAACTCTCATTTCCCACCAGGAAGAGGAATTAACCAAAGGCTCAGCGTGCCGTGCCGGAACCAGATTAGGGCCTGAAGCAATCGTGCGGTGTTGCGGCCAGCTCACAAGAAAGCGAGTTGAAGAAAGGAGCTCAGGGGCACTGTAATTCACAAACCTGCAGAGTTATAAATGACAGCTATCGTCCAAAAATATACTGAAGTAAGGCTGCCAAGAGGACTTGAAAGCGGGGCAGAATTGCAGGAAACCGATTTCCGGAGGTAGACTGGAATTGCATTTAAAGCATAGGAAAAGAGGCAGAACGTCCACAATGATGCACTTGGCCATAAAGGGCGTATGCGTTTTATCCTGAATATATTCAGGAAAAAACGCATATACCCTTTTTGGCCAACCAAGCAAGCTTGCAAAGGAAATCTGCACTACAATGAAGTCTCACTTCCCCCCGGTCAAAAGGGCCAACTGAAAAAAGTGTAAAATCCAGAAAGGCAGGACAGGCCATGGAGAACTGGGAGCATTGTTATGCTGATGGGCAGGATGTAAATTGCCAACAGCCACTCGGGAGAAGTGTATAGTGTTTCCTGAAACATCTAAAAAACAAAGTAACAGAGCCTAGGGCACTTCCACTTATGGTCCTATAGCTTAGGGAAATTAAAATCAAAAAGACACAGCCACCCCAAAGTCTGGGATGGCTCTGTTTACAAGAACCTCGTTTACGGTACAAGTTCAATATCGCAGAAAGCGAAAAATGGATAAAGAAGTTGTGGTACTTACGTACAATGCAATATCACTCAGCAATGAAATCTATGTCATCAGGCCCGTAGCAGCATAATGAGTGGATTCAGGTATGAAGATTCTAACTGAAATAAGTCACACAGAAAAAGAAACATCATAAGATACCACTAATACACGGAATGTAAACTTGGCTACACAGGAACTGGATTACAAAACAGAATAGGGTCTCAAATGTAGAAAACCAACTTATGCTTGCTTAAGGGGAAAGGTGAGTTAGGGTGCTGCATAAAACCAGAGACTGAAATGAGCACAGATAAAGTTCCTTAAGCCAAATATGGAATAGACAAGAACTACTCCTTGCTCAACGAAATGGACTCAACACCCCATATTAAACGCCTAAGAATGTACCTGACTAGTAAGTATCTTAAAAACTATGGATTGCTATGTCTCCGAAAGAGAATCAAGCGTGTGTACAGGGGCATAAACGCAGCAGTGATAGGATTGGAGAGGTTCGGTGAGCAAATGAAGACCCTTTGAAGTCATATTGCATGGTACCCATTCCACGGGTCTCCACTCTCCAGGTTTAAGGGATTCTTCCTTCAGCTAAAACATGCATGTGGAACCCAGAGTATGATCAACCGTGTGATCGGGAGACGTGTTCAAATATGTCTCAGTTTTCGTCCCCTGGTACTCGGGTGCAACATTCCAGACGCTTTACTAACACTCTCCCGACTTGGAGAGTCAGTGCCTTTAACCTCCTGTTTGGCCCAGTTTGCAATTTCTGCGGAAGATGAACAGGAATAGGGAGAACCAATGAGAGACTAGCTGGAGGTGTCTGGACGGGCAAATTTAACTCTCATTTCCCACCAGGAAGAGGAATTAACCAAAGGCTCAGCGTGCCGTGCCGGAACCAGATTAGGGCCTGAAGCAATCCTTCGGTGTTGCGGCCAGCTCACAAGAAAGCGAGTTGAAGAAAGGAGCTCAGGGGCACTGTAATTCACAAACCTGCAGAGTTATAAATGACAGCTATCGTCCAAAAATATACTGAAGTAAGGCTGCCAAGAGGACTTGAAAGCGGGGCAGAATTGCAAGAAACCGATTTCAGGAGGTACTCTGGAATTGCATTTAAAGCATAGGAAAAGAGGCAGAACGTCCACAATGGTGCACTTGGCCATAAAGGGCATATGCGTTTTTTCCTGAATATATTCAGGAAAAAACGCATACGCCCTTTTTGGCCAACCAAGCAAGCTTGCAAAGGAAATCTGCACTACAATGAAGTCTCACTTCCCCCCGGTCAAAAGGGCCATCTGAAAAAAGTGTAAAATCCAGAAAGGCAGGACAGGCCATGGAGAACTGGGAGCCTTGTTATGCTGATGGGCGGGATGTAAATTGCCAACAGCCACTCGGGAGAAGTGTATAGTGTTTCCTGAAACATCTAAAAAACAAAGTAACAGAGCCTAGGGCACTTCCACTTATGGTCCTATAGCTTAGGGAAATTAAAATCAAAAAGACACAGCCACCCCAAAGTTTGGGACGGCTCTGTTTACAAGAACCTCGTTTACGGTACAAGTTCAATATCGCAGAAAGCGAAAAATGGATAAAGAAGTTGTGGTACTTACGTACAATGCAATATCACTCAGCAATGAAATCTATGTCATCAGGCCCATAGCAGCATAATGAGTGGATTCAGGTATGATGATTCTAACTGAAATAAGTCACACAGAAAAAGAAACATCATAAGATATCACTAATACACGGAATGTAAACTTGGCTACACAGGAACTGGATTACAAAACAGAACAGGGTCTCAAATGTAGAAAACCAACTTATGCTTGCTTAAGGGGAAAGGTGAGTTAGGGTGCTGCATAAAACCAGAGACTGAAATGAGCACAGATAAAGTTCCTTAAGCCAAATATGGAATAGACAAGAGCTACTCCTTGCTCAACGAAATGGACTCAACACCCCATATGAAACGCCTAAGAATGTACCTGACTAGTAAGTATCTTAAAACCTATGGATTGCTATGTCTCCGAAAGAGAATCAAGCGTGTGTACAGGGGCATAAACGCAGCAGTGATAGGATTGGAGAGGTTCGGTGAGCAAATGAAGACCCTTTGAAGTCATATTGCATGGTACCCATTCCACGGGTCTCAACTCTCCAGGTTTAAGGGATTCTTCCTTCAGCTAAAACATGCATGTGGAACCCAGAGTATGATCAACCGTGTGATCGGGAGACGTGTTCAAATATGTCTCAGTTTTCGTCCCCTGGTACTCGGGTGCAACATTCCAGATGCTTTACTAACACTCTCCCGACTTGGAGAGTCAGTGCCTTTAACCTCCTGTTTGGCCCAGTTTGCAATTTATGCGGAAGATGAACAGGAATAGGGAGAACCAATGAGAGACTAGCTGGAGGTGTCTGGACGGGCAAATTTAACTCTCATTTCCCACCAGGAAGAGGAATTAACCAAAGGCTCAGCGTGCCGTGCCGGAACCAGATTAGGGCCTGAAGCAATCCTGCGGTGTTGCGGCCAGCTCACAAGAAAGCGAGTTGAAGAAAGGAGCTCAGGGGCACTGTAATTCACAAACCTGCAGAGTTATAAATGACAGCTATCGTCCAAAAGTATACTGAAGTAAGGCTGCCAAGAGGACTTGAAAGCGGGGCAGAATTGCAGGAAACCGATTTCAGGAGGTAGACTGGAATTGCATTGAAAGCATAGGAAAAGAGGCAGAATGTCCACAATGATGCCCTTGGCCATAAAGGGCGTATGCGTTTTTTCCTGAATATATTCAGGAAAAAACGCATACGCCCTTTTTGGCCAACCAAGCAAGCTTGCAAAGGAAATCTGCACTACAATGAAGTCTCACTTCCCCCCGGTCAAAAGGGCCATCTGAAAAAAGTGTAAAATCCAGAAAGGCAGGACAGGCCATGGAGAACTGGGAGCCTTGTTATGCTGATGGGCGGGATGTAAAATGCCAACAGCCACTCGGGAGAAGTGTATGGTGTTTCCTGAAACATCTAAAAAACAAAGCAACAGAGCCTAGGGCACTTCCACTTATGGTCCTATAGCTTAGGGAAATTAAAATCAAAAAGACAAAGCCACCCCAAAGTTTGGGACGGCTCTGTTTACAAGAACCTCGTTTACGGTACGAGTTCAATATGGCAGAAAGTGAAAAATTGATAAAAAAGTTGTGTTACTTACGTACAATGCAATATCACTCAGCAATGAAATCTATGTCATCAGGCCCGTAACAGCATAATGAGGGGATTCAGGTATGATGATTCTAACTGAAATAAGTCACACAGAAAAAGAAACATCATAAGATATCACTAATACAGGGAATGTAAACTTGGCTACACAGGAACTGAATTACAAAACAGAACAGGGTCTCAAATGTAGAAAACCAACTTATGCTTGCTTACGGGGAAAGGTGAGTTGGGGTGCTGCATGAAACCAGAGACTGAAATGAGCACAGATAAAGTTCCTTAAGCCAAATATGGAATAGACAACAGCTACTACTTGCTCAATGAAATGGACTCAACACCCCATATTAAACGCCTAAGAATGTACCTGACTAGAAAGTATCTGAAAACCTATGGATTGCTATGTCTGCGAAAGAGAATCAAGCGTGTGTACAGGGGCATAAACGCAGCAGTGATAGGATTGGAGAGGTTCGGTGAGCAAATGAAGACCCTTTGAAGTCATATTGCATGGTACCCATTCCACGGGTCTCAACTCTCCAGGTTTAAGGGATTCTTCCTTCAGCTAAAACATGCACGTGGAACCCAGAGTATGATCAACCGTGTGATCGGGAGACGTGTTCAAATATGTCTCAGTTTTCGTCCCCTGGTACTCGGGTGCAACATTCCAGACGCTTTATTAACACTCTCCCAACTTGGAGAGTCAGTGCCTTTAACCTCCTGTTTGGCCCAGTTTGCAATTTATGCGGAAGATGAACAGGAATAGGGAGAACAAATGAGAGACTAGCTGGAGGTGTCTGGACGGGGAAATTTAACTCTCATTTC
Source organism: Orcinus orca (assembly GCF_937001465.1). Lineage (NCBI taxonomy): Eukaryota > Metazoa > Chordata > Mammalia > Artiodactyla > Delphinidae > Orcinus > Orcinus orca. Next base: position 744,828 of record NW_026044021.1, read on the forward strand.
CCACCAGGAAGAGGAATTAACCAAAGGCTCAGCGTGCCGTGCCAGAACCAGATTAGGGCCTGAAGCAATCCTGTGGTGTTGCGGCCAGCTCACAAGAAAGCGAGTTGAAGAAAGGAGCTCAGGGTCACTGTAATTCACAAACCTGCAGAGTTATAAATGACAGCTATCCTCCAAAAATATACTGAAGTAAGGCTGCCAAGAGAACTTGAAAGCGGGGCAGAATTGCAGGAAACCGATTTCAGGAGTTAGACTGGAATTGCATTTAAAGCATAGGAAAAGAGGCAGAACGTCCACAATGATGCACTTGGCCAAAAAGGGTGTATGCGTTTTTTCCTGAATATATTCAGGAAAAAACGCATATGCACTTTTTGGCCAACCAAGCAAGCCTTCAAACGAAATCTGCACTAAAATGAAGTCTCACTTCCCCCCGGTCAAAAGGGGCATCTGAAAAAAGTGTAAAATCCAGAAAGGCAGGACAGGCCATGGAGAACTGGGAGCCTTGTTATGCTGATGGGCTGGATGTAAATTGCCAACAGCCACTCGGGAGAAGTGTATAGTGTTTCCTGAAACATCTAAAAAACAAAGCAACAGAGCCTAGGGCACTTCCACTTATGGTCCTATAGCTTAGGGAAATTAAAATAAAAAAGACACAGCCACCCCAAAGTTTGGGACGGCTCTGTTTACAAGAACCTCGTTTACGGTACAAGTTCAATATCGCAGAAAGTGAAAACTGGATAAAGAAGTTGTGGTACTTACGTACAATGCAATATCACTCAGCAATGAAATCTATGTCATCAGGTCCGTAGCAGCATAATGAGTGGATTCAGGTATGATGATTCTAACTGAAATAAGTCACACACAAAAAGAAACATCATAAGGTATCACTAATACACGGAATGTAAACTTGGCTACACAGGAACTGGATTACAAAACAGAACAGGGTCTCAAATGTAGAAAACCAACTTATGCTTGCTTAAGGGGAAAGGTGAGTTGGGGTGCTGCATAAAACCAGAGACTGAAATGAGCACAGATAAAGTTCCTTAAGCCAAATATGGAATAGACAAGAGCTACTCCTTGCTCAACGAAATGGACTCAACACCCCATATGAAACGCCTAAGAATGTACCTGACTAGTAAGTATCTTAAAACCTATGGATTGCTATGTCTCCGAAAGAGAATCAAGCGTGTGTACAGGGGCATAAACGCAGCAGTGATAGGATTGGAGAGGTTCGGTGAGCAAATGAAGACCCTTTGAAGTCATATTGCATGGTACCCATTCCACGGGTCTCAACTCTCCAGGTTTAAGGGATTCTTCCTTCAGCTAAAACATGCATGTGGAACCCAGAGTATGATCAACCGTGTGATCAGGAGACGTGTTCAAATATCTCTCAGTTTTCATCACCTGGTACTCGGGTGCAACATTCAAGACACTTTACTAACACTCTCCCGACTTGGAGAGTCAGTGCCTTTAACCTCCTGTTTGGCCCAGTTTGCAATTTCTGCGGAAGATGAACAGGAATAGGGAGAACCAATGAGAGACTAGCTGGAGGTGTCTGGATGGGCAAATTTAACTCTCATTTCCCACCAGGAAGAGGAATTAACCAAAGGCTCAGCGTGCCGTGCCGGAACCAGATTAGGGCCTGAAGCAATCCTGCGGTGTTGCGGCCAGCTCACAAGAAAGCGAGTTGAAGAAAGGAGCTCAGGGACACTGTAATTCACAAACCTGCAGAGTTATAAATGACAGCTATCGTCCAAAAATATTCTGAAGTAAGGCTGCCAAGAGTACTTGAAAGCGGGGCAGAATTGCAAGAAACCGATTTCAGGAGGTACTCTGGAATTGCATTTAAAGCATAGGAAAAGAGGCAGAACGTCCACAATGGTGCACTTGGCCATAAAGGGCATATGCGTTTTTTCCTGAATATATTCAGGAAAAAACGCATATGCCCTTTTTGGCCAACCAAGCAAGCTTGCAAAGGAAATCTCCACTACAATGATGTCTCACTTCCCCCCGGTCAAAAGGGCCATCTGAAAAAAGTGTAAAATCCAGAAAGGCAGGACAGGCCATGGAGAACTGGGAGCCTTGTTATGCTGATGGGCGGGATGTAAATTGCCAACAGCCACTTGGGAGAAGTGTATAGTGTTTCCTGAAACATCTAAAAAACAAAGTAACAGAGCCTAGGGCACTTCCACTTATGGTCCTATAGCTTAGGGAAATTAAAATCAAAAAGACACAGCCACCCCAAAGTTTGGGACGGCTTTGTTTACAAGAACCTCGTTTACGGTACAAGTTCAATATCGCAGAAAGCGAAAAATGGATAAAGAAGTTGTGGTACTTACGTACAATGCAATATCACTCAGCAATGAAATCTATGTCATCAGGCCCATAGCAGCATAATGAGTGGATTCAGGTATGATGATTCTAACTGAAATAAGTCACACAGAAAAAGAAACATCATAAGATATCACTAATACACGGAATGTAAACTTGGCTACACAGGAACTGGATTACAAAACAGAACAGGGTCTCAAATGTAGAAAACCAACTTATGCTTGCTTAAGGGGAAAGGTGAGTTGGGGTGCTGCATAAAACCAGAGACTGAAATGAGCACAGATAAAGTTCCTTAAGCCAAATATGGAATAGACAAGAGCTACTCCTTGCTCAACGAAATGGACTCAACACCCCATATTAAACGCCTAAGAATGTACCTGACTAGTAAGTATCTTAAAACCTATGGATTGCTATGTCTCCGAAAGAGAATCAAGCGTGTGTACGGGGGCATAAACGCAGCAGTGATAGGATTGGAGAGGTTCGGTGAGCAAATGAAGACCCTTTGAAGTCATATTGCATGGTACCCATTCCACGGGTCTCAACTCTCCAGGTTTAAGGGATTCTTCCTTCAGCTAAAACATGCATGTGGAACCCAGAGTATGATCAACCGTGTGATCGGGAGACGTGTTCAAATATGTCTCAGTTTTCGTCCCCTGGTACTCGGGTGCAACATTCAAGACGCTTTACTAACACTCTCCCGACTTGGAGAGTCAGTGCCTTTAACCTCCTGTTTGGCCCACTTTGCATTTTCTGCGGAAGATGAACAGGAATAGGGAGAACCAATGAGAGACTAGCTGGAGATGTCTGGACGGGCCAATTTAACTCTCATTTCCCACCAGGAAGAGGAATTAACCAAAGGCTCAGCGTGCCGTGCCGGAACCAGATTAGGGCCTGAAGCAATCGTGCGGTGTTGCGGCCAGCTCACAAGAAAGCGAGTTGAAGAAAGGAGCTCAGGGGCACTGTAATTCACAAACCTGCAGAGTTATAAATGACAGCTATCGTCCAAAAATATACTGAAGTAAGGCTGCCAAGAGGACTTGAAAGCGGGGCAGAATTGCAGGAAACCGATTTCCGGAGGTAGACTGGAATTGCATTTAAAGCATAGGAAAAGAGGCAGAACGTCCACAATGATGCACTTGGCCATAAAGGGCGTATGCGTTTTATCCTGAATATATTCAGGAAAAAACGCATATACCCTTTTTGGCCAACCAAGCAAGCTTGCAAAGGAAATCTGCACTACAATGAAGTCTCACTTCCCCCCGGTCAAAAGGGCCAACTGAAAAAAGTGTAAAATCCAGAAAGGCAGGACAGGCCATGGAGAACTGGGAGCATTGTTATGCTGATGGGCAGGATGTAAATTGCCAACAGCCACTCGGGAGAAGTGTATAGTGTTTCCTGAAACATCTAAAAAACAAAGTAACAGAGCCTAGGGCACTTCCACTTATGGTCCTATAGCTTAGGGAAATTAAAATCAAAAAGACACAGCCACCCCAAAGTCTGGGATGGCTCTGTTTACAAGAACCTCGTTTACGGTACAAGTTCAATATCGCAGAAAGCGAAAAATGGATAAAGAAGTTGTGGTACTTACGTACAATGCAATATCACTCAGCAATGAAATCTATGTCATCAGGCCCGTAGCAGCATAATGAGTGGATTCAGGTATGAAGATTCTAACTGAAATAAGTCACACAGAAAAAGAAACATCATAAGATACCACTAATACACGGAATGTAAACTTGGCTACACAGGAACTGGATTACAAAACAGAATAGGGTCTCAAATGTAGAAAACCAACTTATGCTTGCTTAAGGGGAAAGGTGAGTTAGGGTGCTGCATAAAACCAGAGACTGAAATGAGCACAGATAAAGTTCCTTAAGCCAAATATGGAATAGACAAGAACTACTCCTTGCTCAACGAAATGGACTCAACACCCCATATTAAACGCCTAAGAATGTACCTGACTAGTAAGTATCTTAAAAACTATGGATTGCTATGTCTCCGAAAGAGAATCAAGCGTGTGTACAGGGGCATAAACGCAGCAGTGATAGGATTGGAGAGGTTCGGTGAGCAAATGAAGACCCTTTGAAGTCATCTTGCATGGTACCCATTCCACGGGTCTCCACTCTCCAGGTTTAAGGGATTCTTCCTTCAGCTAAAACATGCATATGGAACCCAGAGTATGATCAACCGTGTGATCGGGAGACGTGTTCAAATATGTCTCAGTTTTCGTCCCCTGGTACTCGGGTGCAACATTCCAGACGCTTTACTAACACTCTCCCGACTTGGAGAGTCAGTGCCTTTAACCTCCTGTTTGGCCCAGTTTGCAATTTCTGCGGAAGATGAACAGGAATAGGGAGAATCAATGAGAGACTAGCTGGAGATGTCTGGATGGGCAAATTTAACTCTCATTTCCCACCAGGAAGAGGAATTAACCAAAGGCTCAGCGTGCCGTGCCGGAACCAGATTAGGGCCTGAAGCAATCCTGCGGTGTTGCGGCCACCTCACAAGAAAGCAAGTTGAAGAAAGGAGCTCTGGGGCACTGTAATTCACAAACCTGCAGAGTTATAAATGACAGCTATCGTCCAAAAATATACTGAAGTAAGGCTGCCAAGAGGACTTGAAAGCGGGGCAGAATTGCAGGAAACCGATTTCAGGAGGTAGACTGGAATTGCATTTAAAGCATAGGAAAAGAGGCAGAACGTCCACAATGGTGCACTTGGCCATAAAGTGCATATGCGTTTTTTCCTGAATATATTCAGGAAAAAACGCATATGCCCTTTTTGGCCAACCAAGCAAGCTTGCAAAGGAAATCTGCACTACAATGAAGTCTCACTTCCCCCCGGTCAAAAGGGCCATCTGAAAAAAGTGTAATATCCAGAAAGGCAGGACAGGCCATGGAGAACTGGGAGCCTTGTTATGCTGATGGGCGGGAGGTAAATTGCCAACAGCCACTCGGGAGAAGTGTATAGTGTTTCCTGAAACATCTAAAAAACAAAGTACAGAGCCTAGGGCACTTCCACTTATGGTCCTATAGCTTAGGGAAATTAAAATCAAAAAGACACAGCCACCCCAAAGTTTGGGACGGCTCTGTTTACAAGAACCTCGTTTACGGTACAAGTTCAATATCGCAGAAAGCGAAAAATGGATAAAGAAGTTGTGGTACTTACGTACAATGCAATATCACTCAGCAATGAAATCTATGCCATCAGGCCCATAGCAGCATAATGAGTGGATTCAGGTATGATGATTCTAACTGAAATAAGTCACACAGAAAAAGAAACATCATAAGATATCACTAATACACGGAATGTAAACTTGGCTACACAGGAACTGGATTACAAAACAGAACAGGGTCTCAAATGTAGAAAACCAACTTATGCTTGCTTAAGGGGAAAGGAGAGTTGGGGTGCTGCATAAAACCAGAGACTGAAATGAGCACAGATAAAGTACCTTAAGCCAAATATGGAATAGACAAGAGCTACTCCTTGCTCAACGAAATGGACTCAACACCCCATATGAAACGCCTAAGAATGTACCTGACTAGTAAGTATCTTAAAACCTATGGATTGCTATGTCTCCGAAAGAGAATCAAGCGTGTGTACAGGGGCATAAACGCAGCAGTGATAGGATTGGAGAGGTTCGGTGAGCAAATGAAGACCCTTTGAAGTCATACTGCATGGTACCCATTCCACGAGTCTCAACTCTCCAGGTTTAAGGGATTCTTCCTTCAGCTAAAACATGCATGTGGAACCCAGAGTATGATCAACCGTGTGATCGGGAGACGTGTTCAAATATGTCTCAGTTTTCGTCCCCTGGTACTCGGGTGCAACATTCCAGACGCTTTACTAACACTCTCCCGACTTGGAGAGTCAGTGCCTTTAACCTCCTGTTTGGCCCAGTTTGCAATTTCTGCGGAAGATGAACAGGAATAGGGAGAACCAATGAGAGACTAGCTGGAGGTGTCTGGATGGGCAAATTTAACTCTCATTTCCCACCAGGAAGAGGAATTAACCAAAGGCTCAGCGTGCCGTGCCGGAACCAGATTAGGGCCTGAAGCAATCCTGCGGTGTTGCGGCCAGCTCACAAGAAAGCGAGTTGAAGAAAGGAGCTCAGGGGCACTGTAATTCACAAACCTGCAGAGTTATAAATGACAGCTATCGTCCAAAAATATACTGAAGTAAGGCTGCCAAGAGGACTTGAAAGCGGGGCAGAATTGCAAGAAACCGATTTCAGGAGGTACTCTGGAATTGCATTTAAAGCATAGGAAAAGAGGCAGAACGTCCACAATGGTGCACTTGGCCATAAAGGGCATATGCGTTTTTTCCTGAATAATCAGGAAAAAACGCATATGCCCTTTTTGGCCAACCAAGCAAGCTTGCAAAGGAAATCTGCACTACAATGAAGTCTCACTTCCCCCCGGTCAAAAGGGCCATCTGAAAAAAGTGTAAAATCCAGAAAGGCAGGACAGGCCATGGAGAACTGGGAGCCTTGTTATGCTGATGGGCGGGATGTAAATTGCCAACAGCCACTCGGGAGAAGTGTATAGTGTTTCCTGAAACATCTAAAAAACAAAGTAACAGAGCCTAGGGCACTTCCACTTATGGTCCTATAGCTTAGGGAAATTAAAATCAAAAAGACACAGCCACCCCAAAGTTTGGGACGGCTCTGTTTACAAGAACCTCGTTTACGGTACAAGTTGAATATCGCAGAAAGCGAAAAATGGATAAAGAAGTTGTGGTACTTACGTACAATGCAATATCACTCAGCAATGAAATCTATGTCATCAGGCCCATAGCAGCATAATGAGTGGATTCAGGTATGATGATTCTAACTGAAATAAGTCACACAGAAAAAGAAACATCATAAGGTATCACTAATACACGGAATGTAAACTTGGCTACACAGGAACTGGATTACAAAACAGAACAGGGTCTCAAATGTAGAAAACCAACTTATGCTTGCTTAAGGGGAAAGGTGAGTTGGGGTGCTGCATAAAACCAGAGACTGAAATGAGCACAGATAAAGTTCCTTAAGCCAAATATGGAATAGACAAGAGCTACTCCTTGCTCAACGAAATGGACTCAACACCCCATATGAAACGCCTAAGAATGTACCTGACTAGTAAGTATCTTAAAACCTATGGATTGCTATGTCTCCGAAAGAGAATCAAGCGTGTGTACAGGGGCATAAACGCAGCAGTGATAGGATTGGAGAGGTTCGGTGAGCAAATGAAGACCCTTTGAAGTCATATTGCATGGTACCCATTCCACGGGTCTCAACTCTCCAGGTTTAAGGGATTCTTCCTTCAGCTAAAACATGCATGTGGAACCCAGAGTATGATCAACCGTGTGATCGGGAGACGTGTTCAAATATGTCTCAGTTTTCGTCCCTGGTACTCGGGTGCAACATTCCAGACGATTTACTAACACTCTCCCGACTTGGAGAGTCAGTACCTTTAACCTCCTGTTTGGCCCACTTTGCAATTTCTGCGGAAGATGAACAGGAATAGGAAGAATCAATGAGAGACTAGTTGGAGGTGTCTGGATGGGCAAATTTAACTCTCATTTCCCACCAGGAAGAGGAATTAACCAAAGGCTCAGCGTGCCGTGCCGGAACCAGATTAGGGCCTGAAGCAATCCTGCGGTGTTGCGGCCAGCTCACAAGAAAGCGAGTTGAAGAAAGGAGCTCAGGGGCACTGTAATTCACAAACCTGCAGAGTTATAAATGACAGCTATCGTCCAAAAATATACTGAAGTAAGGCTGCCAAGAGGACTTGAAAGCGGGGCAGAATTGCAAGAAACCGATTTCAGGAGGTACTCTGGAATTGCATTTAAAGCATAGGAAAAGAGGCAGAACGTCCACAATGGTGCACTTGGCCATAAAGGGCATATGAGTTTTTTCCTGAATATATTCAGGAAAAAACGCATATGCCCTTTTTGGCCAACCAAGCAAGCTTGCAAAGGAAATCTGCACTACAATGAAGTCTCACTTCCCCCCGGTCAAAAGGGCCATCTGAAAAAAGTGTAAAATCCAGAAAGTCAGGACAGGCCATGGAGAACTGGGAGCCTTGTTATGCTGATGGGCGGGATGTAAATTGCCAACAGCCACTCGGGAGAAGTGTATAGTGTTTCCTGAAACATCTAAAAAACAAAGTAACAGAGCCTAGGGCACTTCCACTTATGGTCCTATAGCTTAGGGAAATTAAAATCAAAAAGACACAGCCACCCCAAAGTTTGGGATGGCTCTGTTTACAAGAACCTCGTTTACGGTACAAGTTCAATATCGCAGAAAGCGAAAAATGGATAAAGAAGTTGTGGTACTTACGTACAATGCAATATCACTCAGCAATGAAATCTATGTCATCAGGCCCATAGCAGCATAATGAGTGGATTCAGGTATGATGATTCTAACTGAAATAAGTCACACAGAAAAAGAAACATCATAAGGTATCACTAATACACGGAATGTAAACTTGGCTACACAGGAACTGGATTACAAAACAGAACAGGGTCTCAAATGTAGAAAACCAACTTATGCTTGCTTAAGGGGAAAGGTGAGTTGGGGTGCTGCATAAAACCAGAGACTGAAATGAGCACAGATAAAGTTCCTTAAGCCAAATATGGAATAGACAAGAGCTACTCCTTGCTCAACGAAATGGACTCAACACCCCATATGAAACGCCTAAGAATGTACCTGACTAGTAAGTATCTTAAAACCTATGGATTGCTATGTCTCCGAAAGAGAATCAAGCGTGTGTACAGGGGCATAAACGCAGCAGTGATAGGATTGGAGAGGTTCGGTGAGCAAATGAAGACCCTTTGAAGTCATCTTGCATGCTACCCATTCCACGGGTCTCAACTCTCCAGGTTTAACGGATTCTTCCTTCAGCTAAAACATGCATGTGGAACCCAGAGTATGATCAACCGTGTGATCGGGAGACGTGTTCAAATATGTCTCAGTTTTCGTCCCCTGGTACTCGGGTGCAACATTCCAGACGCTTTACTAACACTCTCCCGACTTGGAGAGTCAATGCCTTTAACCTCCTGTTTGGCCCAGTTTGCAATTTCTGCGGAAGATGAACAGGAATAGGAAGAATCAATGAGAGACTAGCTGGAGGTGTCTGGATGGGCAAATTTAACTCTCATTTCCCACCAGGAAGAGGAATTAACCAAAGGCTCAGCGTGCCGTGCCGGAACCAGATTAGGGCCTGAAGCAATCCTGCGGTGTTGCGGCCAGCTCACAAGAAAGCGAGTTGAAGAAAGGAGCTCAGGGGCACTGTAATTCACAAACCTGCAGAGTTATAAATGACAGCTATCGTCCAAAAATATACTGAAGTAAGGCTGCCAAGAGGACTTGAAAGCGGGGCAGAATTGCAAGAAACCGATTTCAGGAGGTACTCTGGAATTGCATTTAAAGCATAGGAAAAGAGGCAGAACGTCCACAATGGTGCACTTGGCCATAAAGGGCATATGCGTTTTTTCCTGAATATATTCAGGAAAAAACGCATATGCCCTTTTTGGCCAACCAAGCAAGCTTGCAAAGGAAATCTGCACTACAATGAAGTCTCACTTCCCCCCGGTCAAAAGGGCCATCTGAAAAAAGTGTAAAATCCAGAAAGTCAGGACAGGCCATGGAGAACTGGGAGCCTTGTTATGCTGATGGGCGGGATGTAAATTGCCAACAGCCACTCGGGAGAAGTGTATAGTGTTTCCTGAAACATCTAAAAAACAAAGTAACAGAGCCTAGGGCACTTCCACTTATGGTCCTATAGCTTAGGGAAATTAAAATCAAAAAGACACAGCCACCCCAAAGTTTGGGACGGCTCTGTTTACAAGAACCTCGTTTACGGTACAAGTTCAATATCGCAGAAAGCGAAAAATGGATAAAGAAGTTGTGGTACTTACGTACAATGCAATATCACTCAGCAATGAAATCTATGTCATCAGGCCCATAGCAGCATAATGAGTGGATTCAGGTATGATGATTCTAACTGAAATAAGTCACACAGAAAAAGAAACATCATAAGATATCACTAATACACGGAATGTAAACTTGGCTACACAGGAACTGGATTACAAAACAGAACAGGGTCTCAAATGTAGAAAACCAACTTATGCTTGCTTAAGGGGAAAGGTGAGTTGGGGTGCTGCATAAAACCAGAGATTGAAATGAGCACAGATAAAGTTCCTTAAGCCAAATATGGAATAGACAAGAGCTACTCCTTGCTCAACGAAATGGACTCAACACCCCATATGAAACGCCTAAGAATGTACCTGACTAGTAAGTATCTTAAAACCTATGGATTGCTATGTCTCCGAAAGAGAATCAAGCGTGTGTACAGGGGCATAAACGCAGCAGTGATAGGATTGGAGAGGTTCGGTGAGCAAATGAAGACCCTTTGAAGTCATATTGCATGGTACCCATTCCACGGGTCTCAACTCTCCAGGTTTAAGGGATTCTTCCTTCAGCTAAAACATGCATGTGGAACCCAGCGTATGATCAACCGTGTGATCGGGAGACGTGTTCAAATATGTCTCAATTTTCGTCACCTGGTACTCGGGTGCAACATTCAAGATGCTTTACTAACACTCTCCCGACTTGGAGAGTCAGTGCCTTTAACCTCCTGTTTGGCCCAGTTTGCAATTTCTGCGGAAGATGAACAGGAATAGGGAGAACCAATGAGAGACTAGCTGGAGGTGTCTGGATGGGCAAATTTAACTCTCATTTCCCACCAGGAAGAGGAATTAACCAAAGGCTCAGCGTGCCGTGCCGGAACCAGATTAGGGCCTGAAGCAATCCTGCGGTGTTGCGGCCAGCTCACAAGAAAGCGAGTTGAAGAAAGGAGCTCAGGGGCACTGTAATTCACAAACCTGCAGAGTTATAAATGACAGCTATCGTCCAAAAATATACTGAAGTAAGGCTGCCAAGAGGACTTGAAAGCGGGGCAGAATTGCAAGAAACCGATTTCAGGAGGTACTCTGGAATTGCATTTAAAGCATAGGAAAAGAGGCAGAACGTCCACAATGGTGCACTTGGCCATAAAGGGCATATGCGTTTTTTCCTGAATATATTCAGGAAAAAACGCATATGCCCTTTTTGGCCAACCAAGCAAGCTTGCAAAGGAAATCTGCACTACAATGAAGTCTCACTTCCCCCCGGTCAAAAGGGCCATCTGAAAAAAGTGTAAAATCCAGAAAGTCAGGACAGGCCATGGAGAACTGGGAGCCTTGTTATGCTGATGGGCGGGATGTAAATTGCCAACAGCCACTCGGGAGAAGTGTATAGTGTTTCCTGAAACATCTAAAAAACAAAGTAACAGAGCCTAGGGCACTTCCACTTATGGTCCTATAGCTTAGGGAAATTAAAATCAAAAAGACACAGCGACCCCAAAGTTTGGGACGGCTTTGTTTACAAGAACCTCATTTACGGTACAAGTTCAATATCGCAGAAAGCGAAAAATGGATAAAGAAGTTGTGGTACTTACGTACAATGCAATATCACTCAGCAATGAAATCTATGTCATCAGGCCCATAGCAGCATAATGAGTGGATTCAGGTATGATGATTCTAACTGAAATAAGTCACACAGAAAAAGAAACATCATAAGATATCACTAATACACGGAATGTAAACTTGGCTACACAGGAACTGGATTACAAAACAGAACAGGGTCTCAAATGTAGAAAACCAACTTATGCTTGCTTAAGGGGAAAGGTGAGTTGGGGTGCTGCATAAAACCAGAGACTGAAATGAGCACAGATAAAGTTTCTTAAGCCAAATATGGAATAGACAAGAGCTAGTCCTTGCTCAACGAAATGGACTCAACACCCCATATGAAACGCCTAAGAATGTACCTGACTAGTAAGTATCTTAAAACCTATGGATTGCTATGTCTCCGAAAGAGAATCAAGCGTGTGTACAGGGGCATAAACGCAGCAGTGATAGGATTGGAGAGGTTCGGTGAGCAAATGAAGACCCTTTGAAGTCATATTGCATGGTACCCATTCCACGGGTCTCAACTCTCCAGGTTTAAGGGATTCTTCCTTCAGCTAAAACATGCATGTGGAACCCAGAGTATGATCAACCGTGTGATCGGGAGACGTGTTCAAATATGTCTCAGTTTTCGTCCCCTGGTACTCGGGTGCAACATTCCAGATGCTTTACTAACACTCTCCCGTCTTGGAGAGTAGGTGCCTTTAACCTCCTGTTTGGCCCAGTTTGCAATTTCTGCGGAAGATGAACAGGAATAGGGAGAACCAATGAGAGACTAGCTGGAGATGTCTGGACGGGCAAATTTAACTCTCATTTCCCACCAGGAAGAGGAATTAACCAAAGGCTCAGCGTGCCGTGCCGGAACCAGATTAGGGCCTGAATCAATCCTGCGGTGTTGCGGCCAGCTCACAAGAAAGCGAGTTGAAGAAAGGAGCTCAGGGGCACTGTAATTCACAAACCTGCAGAGTTATAAATGACAGCTATCGTCCAAAAATATACTGAAGTAAGGCTGCCAAGAGGACTTGAAAGCGGGGCAGAATTGCAGGAAACCGATTTCCGGAGGTAGACTGGAATTGCATTGAAAGCATAGGAAAAGAGGCAGAACGTCGACAATGATGCACTTGGCCAAAAAGGGCGTATGCGTTTTTTCCTGAATATATTCAGGAAAAAACGCATACGCCCTTTTTGGCCAACCAAGCAAGCTTGCAAAGGAAGTCTGCACTACAATGAAGTCTCACTTCCCCCCGGTCAAAAGGGCCATCTGAAAAAAGTGTAAAATCCAGAAAGGCAGGACAGGCCATGGAGAACTGGGAGCCTTGTTATGCAGATGGGCTGGATGTAAATTGCCAACAGCCACTCGGGAGAAGTGTATGGTGTTTCCTGAAACATCTAAAAAACAAAGTAACAGAGCCTAGGGCACTTCCACTTATGGTCCTATAGCTTAGGGAAATTAAAATCAAAAAGACACAGCCACCCCAAAGTTTGGGACGGCTCTGTTTACAAGAACCTCGTTTACGGTAGAAGTTCAATATCGCAGAAAGCGAAAAATGGACAAAGAAGTTGTGGTACTTACGTACAATGCAATATCACTCAGCAATGAAATCTATGTCATCAGGCCCATAGCAGCATAATGAGTGGATTCAGGTATGATGATTCTAACTGAAATAAGTCACACAGAAAAAGAAACATCATAAGATATCACTAATACACGGAATGTAAACTTGGCTACACAGGAACTGGATTACAAAACAGAACAGGGTCTCAAATGTAGAAAACCAACTTATGCTTGCTTAAGGGGAAAGGTGAGTTGGGGTGCTGCATAAAACCAGAGACTGAAATGAGCACAGATAAAGTTCCTTAAGCCAAATATGGAATAGACAAGAGCTACTCCTTGCTCAACGAAATGGACTCAACACCCCATATGAAACGCCTAAGAATGTACCTGACTAGTAAGTATCTTAAAACCTATGGATTGCTATGTCTCTGAAAGAGAATCAAGCGTGTGTACAGGGACATAAACGCAGCAGTGATAGGATTGGAGAGGTTCGGTGAGCAAATGAAGACCCTTTGAAGTCATATTGCATGGTACCCATTCCACGGGTCTCAACTCTCCAGGTTTAAGGGATTCTTCCTTCAGCTAAAACATGCATGTGGAACCCAGAGTATGATCAACCGTGTGATCGGGAGACGTGTTCAAATATGTCTCAGTTTTCATCCCCTGGTACTCAGGTGCAACATTCGAGACGCTTTACTAACACTCTCCCGACTTGGAGAGTCAGTGCCTTTAACCTCCTGTTTGGCCCACTTTGCAATTTCTGCGGAAGATGAACAGGAATAGGGAGAACCAATGAGAGACTAGCTGGAGGTGTCTGGACGGGCAAATTTAACTCTCATTTCCCACCAGGAAGAGGAATTAACCAAAGGCTCACCGTGCCGTGCCGGAACCAGATTAGGGCCTGAAGCAATCCTGCGGTGTTGCGGCCAGCTCACAAGAAAGCGAGTTGAAGAAAGGAGCTCAGGGGCACTGTAATTCACAAACTTGCAGAGTTATAAATGACAGCTATCATCCAAAAATATACTGAAGTAAGGCTGCCAAGAGGACTTGAAAGTGGGGCAGAGTTACAAGAAACCGATTTCAGGAGGTAGAATGGAATTGCATTTAAAGCATATGAAAAGAGGCAGAAAGTCGACATTGATGCACTTGGCCAAAAAGGGCGTATGCGTTTTTTCCTGAATATATTCAGGAAAAAACGCATACGCCCTTTTTGGCCAACCAAGCAAGCTTCCAAAGAAATCTGCACTACAATGAAGTCTCACTTCCCCCCGGTCAAAAGGGCCATCTGAAAAAAGTGTAAAATCCAGAAAGGCAGGATAGGCCATGGAGAACTGGGAGCCTTGTTATGCTGATGGGCGGGATGTGAATTCAGAAGAGCCACTCCGGAGAAGTGTATGGTGTTTCCTGAAACATCTAAAAAAAAAGCAACAGAGCCTAGGGCACTTCCACTTATGGTCCTATACCTTAGGGAAATTAAAATCAAAAAGACACAGCCACCCCAATTTTTGGGACGGCTCTGTTTACAAGAACCTCATTTATGGTACAAGTTCAATATCGCAGAAAGTGAAAAACGGATAAAGAAGTTGTGGTAGTTACGTACAATGCAATATCACTCAGCAATGAAATCTATGTCATCAGGCCCGTAGCAGCATAATGAGTGAATTCAGGTATGATGATTCTAACTGAAATAAGTCACACAGAAAAAGAAACATCATAAGATATCACTAATACAGGAATGTAAACTTGGCTACACAGGAACTGTATTAAAGAACAGAACAGGGTCTCAAATTCAGAAAACCAACTTATGCTTGCTTAAGGGGAAAGGTGAGTTGGGGTGCTGCATAAAACCAGAGATTGAAATCAGCACAGATAAAGTTCCTTAAGCCAAATATGGAATAGACGAGAGCTACACCTTGCTCAACGAAATGGACTCAACACCCCATATTAAACGCCTAGGAATGTACCTGACTAGTAAGTATCTTAAAACCTATGGATTGCTATGTCTCTGAAAGAGAATCAAGCGTGTGTACAGGGGCATAAATGCAGCAGTGATAGGATTGCAGAGGTTCGGTGAGCAAATGAAGACCCTTTGAAGTCATATTGCATGGTACCCATTCCACGGGTCTCAACTGTCCAGGTTTAAGGGATTCTTCCTCCAGCTAAAACATGCATGTGGAACCCAGAGTATGATCAACCATGTGATCGGGCGACGTGTTCCAATAGGCTTCAGTTCTCGTCCCCTGGTACTCGGGTGCAACATTCCAGATGCTTTACTAACACTCTCCCGACTTGGAGAGTCAGTGTCTTTAACCTCCTGTTTGGCCCAGTTTGCAATTTCTGCGGAAGATGAACAGGAATAGGGAGAACCAATGAGAGACTAGCTGGACGTGTCTGGATGGGCAAATTTAACTCTCATTTCCCACCAGGAAGAGGAAATAACCAAAGGCTCAGCATGCCATGCCAAACCATTTTAGTGACTGAAGCAATCCTGCGGTGTTGCAGCCAGCTCACAAGAAAGCGAGTTGAAGAAAGGAGCTCAGGGGCACTGTAATTCACAAACCTGCAGAGTTATAAATGACAGCTATCATCCAAAAATATACTGAAGTAAGGCTGCCAAGAGGTCTTGAATGCAGGGCAGAATTTCAGGAAACCGATTTCAGGAGGTAGACTGGAATTGCATTTAAAGCATAGGAAAAGAGGCAGAACGTGGACAATGATGCACTTGGTTAAAAAGGGCGTATGCGTTTTTTCCTGAATATATTCAGGAAGAAACGCATACGCCCCTTTTGGCCAACCAAGCAAGCTTGCAAAGGAAATCTGCACTACAATGAAGTCTCACTTCCCCCCGGTCAAAAGGGCCATCTGAAAAAAGTGTAAAATCCAGAAAGACAGGACAGCCCATGGAGAACTGGGAGCCTTGTTATGCTGATGGGCGGGATGTAAATTGCCAACAGCCACTCGGGAGAAGTGTATGGTGTTTCCTGAAACATCTAAAAAACAAAGCAACAGAGCCTAGGGCACTTCCACTTATGGTCCTATAGCTTAGGGAAATTAAAATCAAAAAGACACAGCCACCCCAAAGTTTGGGACGGCTCTGTTTACAAGAACCTCGTTTACGGAACAAGTTCAATATCGCAGAAAGTGAAAAATGGATAAAGAAGTTGTGGTACTTACGTACAATGCAATATCACTCAGCAATGAAATCTATGTCATCAGGCCCGTAGCAGCATAATGAGTGGATTCAGGTATGATGATTCTAACTGAAATAAGTCACACAGAAAAAGAAACATCATAAGATATCACTAATACACGGAATGTAAACTTGGCTACACAGGAACTGGATTACAAAACAGAAGAGGGTCTCAAGTTTAGAAAACCAACTTATGCTTGCTTAAGGTGGAAGGTGAGTTGGGGTGCTGCATAAAACCAGAGTTTGAAATTAGCACAGATACCGTTCCATAAGCTAAATATGTAATAGACAAGACCTACCCCTTGCTCAAGGAAATGGACTCAACAATGAGGTATCACCTCACACCTGGTAGAATGGGCATCATCAGAAAATCTACAAACAAAAAATGCTAGAAAGGGTGTGGAGAAAAGGAACCGTCTTCCACTATTGTTGGGAATATAAATTGATAGAGTCACTATGGAGAACAATATGGAGTTTCTTAAGAAACTAACAGTATAATTACCATAGGATACAGCGATCCCAGTACTGGACATATACCCAGACAAAACCATAAATCAAAAAGAGACGTTCACCGCAATGTTCATTGCCTCACACTTTACAATATCCAGGTAATGGAAGCTACCTAAATGCCCACAGACAGACGAATGCATAAAGCTGTGGTACATATATAAAATGGAATATTACTAAGCCATGAAAAGGAATGAAATTGGGTCATTTGTAGAGACGTCGATGGATCTAGAGACTGTCATACAGAGTGAAGTAAGTCAGAAAGAGAAAAACAAATCTTGTATATTCATGCATATATGTGGAACCTAGAAAAACTGTACAGATTAACCATTTTGCAAGGCACAAATACAGCAACAGATGTAGACAACAAACGTATGGACAACAAGGGGGGAAAGCTGTTGGGGGGGTGGTGGTGGGAGGAGTTGAGAGACTGGGATTGGCATGTATACATTTATATGTATAAAATAGATAACCAATAAGAACCTGCTGTATAAAAATATAAAATAAAATTCAAAATTAAAAAGAAATAAAATTTAAAAAATAAAACAGAAAAAACAATTATTCCCTTCACATACATGTATTTATATGAATAAATTATTTCCATGCTTATATCTGTAAATACAAAAAAGAGGAATAAAATCTACCTTGAACCAAAAACGAAAAAGAGAAAAAAAACACAGAACCCACCAGTTCCACAGAGGAAAACCGTATCAGGGCACTTGCTCCAGTTGTAAACAATTCTGAAGTTGGTCAGTGGTGGGGAATCATCTCCCATTCAGCCAGCAGCCCCCACGCAACAAGCGTCCTCATTGCAAAGCTGGGGCACCGTGCCGAGGCATCTGTGAGTAAACGTGAGCTGAGCCCCAGAACAGTTGCTGCTGAACTATTCCCACCCGTCCCAGGTAAAACACCTGAATATATACAAGGACTTGAAAGCCTAGAGGAAGGGCCATAGAGCCACACGAGTGACAGCATGCCGACTGACTTGGTGCCTGCAGGCCAGCCAGGATAGTCCTGGCCCTGGGTGCTCTTCTGGAAGATTTCCATTTCCCTGCCTGAGATACCCGTCCTGTCCTTTCCCCCACTGCTTTTTTCCTTCCCCACCTCTGCCCAGGGAGAAATTCCAGCAGCAGGTATGGGTGACACATCCTCTTCTTTAGCAGGTGGCAGCCTGGCAACTGCTGCAGAAAGTCCAGCAGAGCCCCACTCACACTGGGCCACCCACAAAGCCGTGGCCTCTCACTCCCTCCCACCAGCCCAGCCCCGAGACTGCTGACAGGGCAGAGAAAATGGTGTCAGGCACGGCTGCAGGGGCTCTTGCTGCCTGGAGTGGTATTTATATTGATCTCAACCCAGGCACACCTGGGGAGGGCTGGCTGGCACGGTAAGGCTGCCCAGGTCAGCCAATCATCACCCCTCAGGGGCTCACAGTTGCAGAAAATGGAACTTGCTCAACCGGCCAGGTCCAAGGAATAGGTGTGGGAT
Source organism: Orcinus orca (assembly GCF_937001465.1). Lineage (NCBI taxonomy): Eukaryota > Metazoa > Chordata > Mammalia > Artiodactyla > Delphinidae > Orcinus > Orcinus orca. The sequence continues at coordinate 763,384 of NW_026044021.1, forward strand.
CCTGAGAGTCAGGATAGACAAGGGGCTGCAGCTTTGGCTTGTTTTCTAATCATTTTATCTGACCCATGAGTGGGAGACAACTTCAAGAAAACCCTCTCCTAATGAGAGGAACCCAGGAGTCAGGGAGAGGAGGGGTGGGTGCTGGTTGGAGACAGAGGCCTGGTGCCCCAGGTGCAGTGGAAGTCTCTGGAAGACCAGGTGGAGGGAGGCCGCACAGAGTGATGCCCAGGGTCACAGACCTGTCGCAGCTGCTGTTTGTTAGTTCAAGTCCTGCTCTGAGGTGCTCTGTGTCAGCTCTGAGCGACAGGTGAGCTGGGGGTGCTCTGCAATGAGGGCTATGTACACAGTTCCTGTGTGCCCAGCCCTGCCACGGTACCTGCAAGGGTAGCTCTGTATCCTGGGAGGGGCCTGACCATGAGAGCCCCGTGGGCTGGGGTGGGGGTGGGGTACCTGCCCAGGTGAGCTCCATATTCTGGGATTGGTCTGACCACGAGAGCCCCATGGGCTGCTGGGGACCTGGTAAAGGATGTCAGGACAGTCAGTGAAGCCACCGAGGATATACCTCCAGCTGCTCCTAATTCCTACACCCTGCTGGTCATTCTACCAACCACCAGGACATGGTATTCCGTATTAGTCTTCAATGATGCCTTCTTTTGTATTCCATTAGTCCCAGAGTCACAAGAAATTTTGGCTTGTGAGTGGCAGGACTCAACATACAACTAAAACAATACTTCCGGGCCGTCTTGCCCCAAGGGTGCAAAAATTCCCACACCATCTTTGGGGAAAGCTTAGCTAAAGACCTAAAAGTTCTACCTCTGGAAAAGGAAATCCTCCTTCAGTACGCAGACGACATTCTGATCGCCAGCTCTACTAAGGAGGCCTCTGAACTACCAAACCAATAAAGGATAGAAGTTGTCCAAGAAAAAACTCAAATATCACAGACTGCGGTGACCTGCCTGGGCTTCATTCTCACAGAAGGTCGGAGAAGCCCATCCCAGGAAAGGGAACAAACCATTTGCAGCCTTACCCCTTTCGAAAACTAGAAGACAGCTTACGGGTTCCTGGGGAGGCCAGGGTTTGCTGCTTCTGGATCCCTAACTACAGTCTACTAGCTGGGCCTCTATATGAAACACTGAAAGGAAAAGATGATGATCCTTTTGAATAGAATCCAGAAGTGGCCTTTCAAGAATGGAAAGAGCAGTCAATTCAGACCCTTGCCCTGGAACTCCCTAATTTAGCTAAACCCTTTGACCTTTACATTCCTGGTGAAAGGTGAATCGCCATTGGAGAATTAGTGCAAACCTGGGACCACTTGAAATGGAACAATGCAAGAATGCCATCCAGGTAGGATAAACTACGGTCACCAAGGGGTTTGGCCCACTGCCACATCTGGCCAAGATACTGAGAGTATCTAAAAACCTGGAAATCAGCAGCCCAAAAGGCCACCTCTCTCCTAAGGGAAAAGGACCCCACGTGGTGATCCTAACCACCAACCATGCCCTGAAGTTGCAGGGTTCACTCCGTGGGCACACCAACCTCGAGTGAGGAGGCCCTCCAACTCCAACATCCAGAGAGATAACCGGGGGCAACAGGGCACCATGACGACTCGTGTGAACATCACTTGACCTGGAGTTTCTCTCATAAAACAACAAGAGTGTGTCCCAAAAGAGTAGACTACTGCTTGCAGGACTTACTGCACCCAGAGGGGAGCTAATAATCTTGGCGGGGGAACCATATATCACACTGTCACCATAGAAAAGACTACAGACACCGTGATGATGGTGGCCAATAAGACCAGCTGGACTCCTGTTTACTTCAAAAGGCTGTTGACTCAGTGGCCATCATGGTCCTTGATCACCACTGACCCTGGACTGTCTGGGAGTTGAGCGGGCAGGGCTCTGACACCTGGTGCTGTTTGTACGTTAATTCAGGGGCCTAATTGAAGAAAGCGCAGACTACTGGTCAGAGCATCTAGGCTGGCAGAAACGGTCAGCCTAAGGTGGCCGAACAAATGTGGGGCGGGGTGAAACCGACCCCCACAGCGTCTCTGCACATCTCTTTCCTGGACCCTTAAAGGTCATTAGAATCTATAACCCTTCCAATGCTGGTGCTCAGGTGGACGAGCAGGGAGGCAGGGGGCCTGGGGACAATCAACGTCACCTGGAGGCTGCTGGGGAGAAGCTCTGACCCTCGCCCCTGGGTATGAGGGCTCCCAACTCAGCACTCAGCAGTTACAGAAGAAGGGTCTGCACCCTCAGCACTCCAAGAATGAGGAACGGGACAAAAGGCAGAGGAGGGGTTTGTCCCCAGCAAAGCCCATTAAAAATCCCTGGGAGATAAAAATAGAATCTGGGCAATAAAGTCAAGTCTAACCTTTTTTATCCTTTGTGCTTTGTCTAATTTCATGTGCTCCTAGGGTCCCGCATGCAGAGGTTCCACACCCGGCACTTCAGACCAGAGTTCCTAGTGCAGAATGGCTGGGTCGACACCTCAGCTACTGGGGCCCAGTGCAGACTCCGCGATATAGAGCCTGAGCTGCAGCCAACCCGGCCCTCGAGAGCTCCGCTCCCTCCCTCCCACTGACTCTGACAGGATCTCTACACAGCAGCCCAGCCCACAGCCCATGGGGTAGTGCATGCTCTCACCTCTCCATTCTCTGATCAAAATATAAAGTTTCCTTTGCTTGTGAACCAAACTCAGTCTCGATCTGTTGGTCCCAATGACACTGGGCAGGGGGACACTTGTTGGGGTCCACTCTGGAGGATCAGTAACAGAAATTGAGACTATTGTAACCTCAATGAACAGATGTGTGAGCCAAACTGTAGTTAACATAGAACAGTGTATAAGGCTCGGGTAAAATAAGATGTTTCTAACACTTCCATTTGATATTTCCATCACTTTATTATAAGCAAGTTCAGTGAAAAGGTTTGTCTTATTTGTCAGGTCAATATTAGAGAAACGAAGTGATTTCTTTCCAAGGATGTACATCTAATAATCTTGGTTAAAGCTTCAATCTTGTTTTAAATGCTTTTCCATTGAAAATGATACCTCTCTTTCAGCTCCCTCATTTCTGAGAAGTATAAAATCTTATAATTTATTATTACCAAAGGGGAAAGGTGGGAGGAGGGATAAATTAACAGTTTGGGATTAACACATACACACTGCTATATATAAAATAGATCATCAACAAGGAACTACTGTATAGCACAGGGAACTACACTCAACATTTTGCAATAACCTATAAGGGGAAATAATCTGAAAAAGAATAGATATTTTTATTGACATCATCTATCAATGACAGTTAAAGTGTAACCTAAGGGAAGCTGGTGGTGAGTGCTTCTGACCCTGAAGACTTCAATCATCTAAAGTTTGGATTCTGCCTACTTCCCAAGGCCCTTAATGAACATATGTGTAGCCGTAGCTTAAAAAATTCCCCAGTTTGGGTTTCGGGGAGACACTGATTTTGAAAAAGCCCTGGTGTTCTCCTTACATGAATGGGACTCTTCCTACTGCTAAAACATGTCTGTCACACCCAGAGGATGGTATACCGTCTGATCGGGAAGAGTTTGGAAAAGGCATCTCATCTCCTCATCTCCTGGTGCTCGGGTTCACCACTCCAGCGTCTTTACTAACAGTCTCCCCACTTGGAGATGTCAGCACTGTCAACATCCTGTTGCGTACAGTTTGGAATTTGTCCAGAGGATGAAGCGGAAGGATGAGGAACAATGAGAGACAAGTCCTAGGTGTTCAGACAGGCACATGTCACTCTAATTTCCAATCAGGAAGACGAATTGACCAAAGGCTAGGGTTGCCCATGGAAACAGTATAGGGCTTGAGGAAATCCCGCTGCTTTGTGGCCAGTTCCCATAAACACAAGTTGAACAATGGAACTCAGGGGCAGTAAAATTCACGAAACTGCAGAGTTGAAAATATCCATCACTGAAAAATGTCTTGAGGAAAGTCAGAGAAAAGGACTTGTAAGCAAGGGAGAATGGCAGGAAAGGGATTTGAGGAGGTAGAAGGACTCACCATTAAGCACAAGAAAAGGAGCTGAACATTGCCAACATTGCAGTTGGCCAAAAAGGGTGTATGCGTTTTGTTCTGTATATATTCAAGAAAAGGGCATACACTTTTTTAGCCAACCAAATAGGTGGGCACTGCAAGTCAATACTACAAAAGATATCACTTCGCATCAGTCAGAAGAGCCATCCTCATAAAGCGTAAATAACAGAAATGCAGGACAGGGCAAGGAGAAGAGGGAGCCCTGTGAGACTTATAGTGGAAATGTATATTGCCAACGGCCATTCTGGAGAAGTGTATTGTATTTACTAAAGCATCTAAAAAATGAGCTACAGAGCATAGGGCACTTGCACTCATGGGCGTATATCTTGGGAAAAACAAAAATCGAGAGGACACAGGCACCCCAATGTTTACCCCCTCTCTGTTTAAAAGATCCTCGACTAGGATATAACTTAAATGTCTCTGGAGGGAAAAAATGGATAGAGATGTGGTACTTAGGTAGAGTGGAATATTATTCAGCCTGGAAATCAATGAAATATGGCCAGTTGTAACAACTCCGGAGGAGTTACGTATGATCTTTCTAAGTGACATAATTCAAAAAGAAAAAGACACATATCATAAGATATCACTTAAAGGTGGAATCCAAAATGGCTACACATGAAATAAATTACAAAACAAAAACATAGTCAAATATGTAGAAAACACGCATAAGGCTGCTAAACGGGAAAGGTGGGGAGGGGTGAGGCATCATCCAGGAGGTTGAAATTAGCAAAGATACCATTCCAAATACCAAACTGATAATCAACAAGGCCTACACGGTAGCTAAAAGAACTGCACTCAGCACACTCAAGTCACCGGAAAAGAATATATACGACTGGTAAGAATCTGAAAAAGAATTTACTGATGTCTCTCTGTACGTGAATCAAGTGGATGTACAGCAGCAAGAAACAGAGCTTTGAAAATCAGCTGTAACCAATATAGTAATAAATTGAAAAAAATAAACGACAGAGAGACAGAGAAAACCTCTTACAACTTTTCCTCAGGGACGGTGATGCAACATGGATTGAACACATCTAGACCCACAGCAGGATGAGACATAAGGCTGGAAACTGTTTGCACTAAGAGAAATGTGAGGTTGGGTGAGGAAATGCACACCCTTTAAAGTAATACTACCTGGTACCCATTCAATGGGTCCCAAATCTGCAGGTTCAAGGGATCTTCCTACAGCTAAAACATGCATGGAAAACCCAGAGGACTGTACACCATGTGATCGGGAGATGTGTCTAAAATGCAGCTCATTTATCCTCTCCTGGTGCTCCTGTTCACCATTCCAGCCATGTTACTTAGAATCTCCCCACTTGGAGAATCAGCACATTTCAACTTCTGTTTCACACATTTTGCAAATTGTGAGGAGGATGAACGGGAAGAGGGGGAACCAATGAGAGAATAGTTGTAGGGGTTTGGACGGGCACATATCACTCTAATTTCCCATTAAGAATAAGAATTGAAAAAAGGCTCAGCCTGCCTCACCGGAGCCAAAATAGGGCCTGAAGCAATCCTGCGGGTTTGAGGCCAGCTCACAAAAGAGCAACTTAAAAAATGGAGCTCAGGGTCACTGCAATTCACAAACCTGCAGAGTTATAAATGAAAACTAACGTCCAAAAATATGTTGAGGTAAGACAAAGAAGAGGATCTGAATGCAAGACAGAATTGCAAGAAACAGGTTTCAAGAGATAGATTGGACTCGTCTTTAAAGCACATGAAAAGCGGCAGAATTTCGACAATGATGCAGTTGGCCCAAAAGGGCGTATGCGTTTTTTCCTGATTATACCCAGGAAAAAATGCATACGCACTTTATGGGCAACGAAGCAAGCAAGCAATGCAAATGTGCACAACAAAGAAGTCTCATTTCCCACCGGTCAAAAGGGCCATCCTAAAAAGTTGTAAAAACCAGAAATGCAGGACAGGCCATGGAGAACAGGGAGCATTTATATGCTGATGGGCAGTGTGTGAACTGCCGAGAGCCACTCTGGAGAAGTGTATGGTGGTTCCTAAATCATCTAAAAAACAGAGCTACAGAGCATAGGACACTTCCAATCATGGGAGTATATCTAGGGAAGTCTAAAAATCAACAAGACACAAGCACACTACAGTTTAGGGCTACTCTGTTTACAAGAACCTCAACTTCAGTACACCTTAAATATCCCAGGAAAGAGAACAATGGATAAAGAAGATGTGGTACTTATGTACAATGGAATATCTCTTCACCATGAAATCAATGTAATAAGGTTAGTAGAAGGATAAAGAGTGGATTTAGGTCCGATAATACTACTTGAAATAAGTCAAACAGAAAAAGAAACATATCATAAGATATCACTTATAGAGGGAGGGTAAATATGGCTGCACAAGAAATGAATTACAGAACAGAACAGTGTCTCACATTTAGAAAACACACTTATGTCAGCTTAAGGGGAAAGGAGAGGTGGGGTGATGCATAAAACCAGAGTTTGAAATTAGCACAGATACCGTTCAATAAACCAAATAGATATTAGACAAGATCTACACCTTGCTCAATGAACTGGCCTCAACACACCCTATACACCGCAGAGAAATATAACTGAGTAATAAGAATCTTAAAACCCATGTATTGATATATCTCCATAAGGGAATCAAATGTGTGCAGAGCGGCACAAACACAGCAGTGAAAATGAGCTAAACCCCATTATAGAAATAAATTTTAAAAACAAAACGCAGAAACAATGAAAGAGAGAAAAATTCTTACAAAATTCGCTCAGGGGCTGTGATGCAACCTGGATTGACCACATGTAAACCCACAGCTGGATAAGACATAAGGCTGGACACTTGGGGATGAGAGGATTGGTGAGCTTTGGTGAGCAACTGCCAAAAGTTTAATGCAATACTTCATGCTACTCATTCCAAGGGTCCCAACACTCCAGGTTGAAGGGAATCTTCCTACAGCTAAACCATGCTTGGGAAACCCAGCGACTGGTATACCATATGATCGGGAAAGGTTTCTAAAATGCACCTCATTTTTCCTCTCCTGGGACTCCGGATCGACATTCCAGCTGCTTTACTAAAAACATCCCCACATGGAGAGTCAATGCCTTTAAGTTCTGGTATCGCACAGTCTACAGTTAGTGCGGAGGATGAATGGGAATAGGGGGAACCAGTGAGAAACTAGCTGTAGCGGTTTCAATGGGCACATGTCTCTCTAATTTCACATCAGTAAGAAGAATAAACCAAAGGCACAGCAAGGTGCCCCAGAAGAAAAATAGGGCCTGAAGGAATCCTGTGGTTATGAGGCAAGATCAAAAAAATAAGAGCTAAAAAATGGAGCTAAGGGCCACTGCAATTCAAAAACCTGCAGAGTTATAAAGGCCAAATATATTCAAAAAATATATTGAGGTAAGGCTACGAAGAGGACTTGAAAGCGGGGCAGAATTGCAGGAAACCGATTTCAGGAGGTAGACTGGAATTGCATTTAAAGCATAGGAAAAGAGGCAGAACGTCCACAATGATGCACTTGGCCAAAAAGGGCGTATGCGTTTTTTCCTGAATATATTCAGGAAAAAACTCATAGGCCCTTTTGGCCAACCAAGCAAGCTTGCAAAGGAAATCTGCACTACAATGAAGTCTCACTTCCCCCCGGTCAAAAGGGCCATCTGAAAAAAGTGTAAAATCCAGAAAGGCAGGACAGGCCATGGAGAACTGGGAGCCTTGTTATGCTGATGGGCGGGATGTAAATTGCCAACAGCCACTCGGGAGAAGTGTATGGTGTTTCCTGAAACATCTAAAAAACAAAGCAACAGAGCCTAGGGCACGTCCACTTATGGTCCTATAGCTTAGGGAAATTAAAATCAAAAAGACACAGCCACCCCAAAGTTTGGGACGGCTCTGTTTACAAGAACCTAGTTTACGGTACAAGTTCAATATCGCAGAAAGCGTAAAATGGATAAAGAAGTTGTGGTACTTACGTACAATGCAATATCACTCAGCAATGACATCTAAGTCATCAGGCCCGTGGCAGCAAAATGAGTGGATTCAGGTATGATGATTCTAACTGAAATAAGTCACACAGAAAAAGAAACATCATAAGATATCACTAATACACGGAATGTAAACTTGGCTACACAGGAACTGGATTACAAAACAGAAGAGGGTCTCAAATTTAGAAAACCAACATGCTTGCTTAAGGGGAAAGGTGAGTTGGGGTGCTGCATAAAACCAGAGATTGAAATGAGCACAGATAAAGTTCCTTAAGCCAAATATGGAATAGACAAGAGCTACTCCTTGCTCAACGAAATGGACTCAACACCCCATATTAAACGCATAAGAATGTACGTGACTAGAAAGTATCTTAAAACCTATGGATTGCTATGTCTCCGAAAGAGAATCCAGCGTTTGTACAGGGGCATAAACGCAGCAGTGATAGGATTGGAGAGGTTCGGTGAGCAAATGAAGAACCTTTGAAGTCATATTGCATGGTACCCATTCCACGGGTCTCAACTCTCCAGGTTTAAGGGCTTCTTCCTCCAGCTAAAACATGCATGTGGAACCCAGAGTATGATCAACCGTGTGATCGGGAGACGTGTTCAAATATGTCTCAGTTTTCGTCCCCTGGTACTCGGGTGCAACATTCCAGACGCTTTACTAACACTCTCCCGACTTGGAGAGTCAGTGCCTTTAACCTCCTGTTTGGCCCAGTTTGCAATTTCTGCGGAAGATGAACAGGAATAGGGAGAACCAATGAGAGACTAGCTGGAGGTGTCTGGACGGGCAAATTTACCTCTCATTACCCACCAGGAAGAGGAATTAACCAAAGGCTCAGCGTGCCGTGCCAGAACCAGATTAGGGCCTGAAGCAATCCTGCGGTGTTGCGGCCAGCTCACAAGAAAGCGAGTTGAAGAAAGGAGCTCAGGGGCACAGTAATTCACAAACCTGCAGAGTTATAAATGACAGCTATCCTCCAAAAACATACTGAAGTAAGGCTGCCAAGAGGACTTGAAAGCGGGGCAGAATTGCAGGAAACCGATTTCAGGAGGTAGACTGGAATTGCATTTAAAGCATAGGAAAAGAGGCAGAACGTCCACAATGATGCACTTGGCCAAAAAGGGCGTATGCGTTTTTTCCTGAATATATTCAGGAAAAAACGCATATGCACTTTTTGGCCAACCAAGCAAGCTTGCAAAGGAAATCTGCACTACAATGAAGTCTCACTTCCCCCCGGTGAAAAGGGCCATCTGAAAAAAGTGTAAAATCCAGAAAGGCAGGACAGGCCATGGAGAACTGGGAGCCTTGTTATGCTGATGGGCGGGATGTAAATTGCCAACAGCCACTCCGGAGAAGTGTATGGTGTTTCCTGAAACATCTAAAAAACAAAGCAACAGAGCCTAGGGCACTTCAACTTATGGTCCTATAGCTTAGGCAAATTAAAATAAAAAAGACACAGCCACCCCAAAGTTTGGGACAGCTCTGTTTACAAGAACCTCGTTTACGGTACAATTCAATATCTTAGAAAGTGAAAAATGGATAAAGAAGTTGTGGTATTTACGTACACTGCAATATCACTCAGCAATGAAATCTATGTCATCAGGCCCATAGCAGCATAATGAGTGGATTCAGGTATGATGATTCTAACTGAAATAAGTCACACAGAAAAAGAAACATCATAAGATATCACTAATACACGGAATGTAAACTTGGCTACACAGGAACTGGATTACAAAACAGAAGAGGGTCTCAAATTTAGAAAACCAACTTATGCTGGCTTAAGGGGAAAGGTGAGTTGGGGTGCTGCATAAAACCAGAGATTGAAATGAGCACAGATAAAGTTCCTTAAACCAAATATGGAATAGACAAGAGCTACTCCTTGCTCAACGAAATGGACTCAACACCCCATATTAAATGCCTAAGAATGTACCTGACTAGTAAGTATCTTAAAACCTATGGATTGCTATGTCTCCGAAAGAGAATCAAGCGTGTGTACAGGGGCATAAACGCAACAGTGATAGTATTGGAGAGGTTCAGTGAGCAAATGAAGACCCTTTGAAGTCATATTGCATGGTACACATTCCACGGGTCTCAACTCTCCAGGATTAAGGGATTCTTCCTTCAGCTAAAACATGCATGTGGAACCCTGAGTATGATCAACCGTGTGATCGTGAGACGTGTTCAAGTATGTCTCAGTTCTCGTACCCTGGTACTCGGGTGCAACATTCCAGACGCTTTACTAACACTCTCCCGACTTGGAGAGTCAGTGCCTTTAACCTCCTGTTTGGCCCAGTTTGCAATTTCTGCGGAAGATGAACAGGAATAGGGAGAACCAATGAGAGACTAGCTGGAGGTGCCTGGATGGGCAAATTTAACGCTCATTTCCCACCAGGAAGAGGAATTAACCAAAGGCTCAGCGTGCCGTGCCGGAACCAGATTAGGGCCTGAAGCAATCCTGCGGTGTTGCGGCCAGCTCACAAGAAAGCGAGTTGAAGAAAGGAGCTCAGGGGCACTGTAATTCACAAACATGCAGAGTTATAAATGACAGCTATCCTCCAAAAACATACTGAAGTAAGGCTGCCAAGAGGACTTGAAAGCGGGGCAGAATTGCAGGAAACCGATTTCAGGAGGTAGACTGGAATTGCATTTAAAGCATAGGAAAAGAGGCAGAACGTCCACAATGATGCACTTGGCCAAAAAGGGCGTATGCGTTTTTTCCTGAATATATTCAGGAAAAAACACATACGCCCTTTTTGGCCAACCAAGCAAGCTTGCAAAGTAAATCTGCACTACAATGAAGTCTCACTTCCCCCGGTCAAAAGGGCCACCTAAAAAAAGTAGAAAATCCAGAAAGGCAGGACAGGCCATGGAGAACTGGGAGCCTTGTTATGCTGATGGGCGGGATGTAAATTGCCAACAGCCACTCCGGAGAAGTGTATGGTGTTTCCTGAAACATCTAAAAAACAAAGCAACAGAGCCTAGGGCACTTCCATTTATGGTCCTATAGCTTAGGGAAATTAAAATCAAAAAGACACAGCCACGCCAAAGTTTGGGACAGCTCTGTTTACAAGAACCTCGTTTACGGTACAAGTTCAATATCGCAGAAAGTGAAAAATGGATAAAGAAGTTGTGGTACTTATGTACAATGCAATATCACTCAACAATGAAATCTATGTCATCAGGCCCGTAGCAGCATAATGAGTGGATTCAGGTATGATGATTCTAACTGAAATAAGTCACACAGAAAAAGAAACATCATAAGATATCACTAATACACGGAATGTAAACTTGGCTACACAGGAACTGGATTACAAAACAGAAGAGGGTCTCAAATTTAGAAAACCAACTTATGCTGGCTTAACGGGAAAGGTGAGTTGGGGTGCTGTATAAAACCAGAGATTGAAATGAGCACAGATAAAGTTCCTTAAGCCAAATATGGAATAGACAAGAGGTACTCCTTGCTCAACGAAATGGACTCAACACCCCATATTAAACGCCTAAGAATGTACCTGACTAGTAAGTATCTTAAAACCTATGGATTGCTATGTCTCTGAAAGAGAATCAAGCGTGTGTACAGGGGCATAAACGCAGCAGTGATAGGATTGGAGAGGTTCAGTGAGCAAATGAAGACCCTTTGAAGTCATATTGCATGGTACCCATTCCACGGGTCTCAATTCTCCAGGTTTAAGGGATTCTTCCTTCAGCTAAAACATGCATATGGAACCCAGAGTATGATCAACCGTGTGATCGGGAGACGTGTTCAAATATATCTCAGTTTTCGTCCCCTGGTACTCGGGTGCAACATTCCAGATGCTTAACTAACACTCTCCTGACTTGGAGAGTCAGTGCCTTTAACCTCCTGTTTGGCCCAGTTTGCAATTTCTGCGGAAGATGAACAGGAATAGGGAGAACCAATGAGAGACTAGCTGGAGGTGTCTGGACGGGCAAATTTAACTCTCATTTCCCACCAGGAAGAGGAATTAACCAAAGGCTCAGCGTGCCGTGCAGGAACCAGATTAGGGCCTGAAGCAATCCTGCGGTGTTGCGGCCAGCTCACAAGAAAGCGAGTTGAAGAAAGGAGCTCAGGGGCACTGTAATTCACAAACCTGCAGAGTTATAAATGACAGCTCTCCTCCAAAAACATACTGAAGTAAGGCTGCCAAGAGGACTTGAAAGCCGGGCAGAATTGCAGGAAACCGATTTCAGGAGGTAGACTGGAATTGCATTTAAAGCATAGGAAAAGAGGCAGAACGTCCACAATGATGCACTTGGCCAAAAAGGGCGTATGCGTTTTTTCCTGAATATATTCAGGAAAAAACACATACGCCCTTTTTGGCCAACCAAGCAAGCTTGCAAAGGAAGTCTGCACTACAATGAAGTCTCACTTCCCCCGGTCAAAAGGGCCATCTGAAAAAAGTGTAAAATCCAGAAAGGCAGGACAGGCCATGGAGAACTGGGAGCCTTGTTATGCTGATGGGCGGGATGTAAATTGCCAACAGCCACTCGGGAGAAGTGTATGGTGTTTCCTGAAACATCTAAAAAACAAAGCAACAGAGCCTAGGGCACTTCCACTTATGGTCCTATAGATTAGGGAAATTAAAATCAAAAAGACACAGCCACCCCAAAGTTTGGGACGGCTCTGTTTACAAGAACCTCGTTTACGGTACAAGTTCAATATCGCAGAAAGTGAAAAATGGATAAAGAAGTTGTGGTACTTACGTACAATGCAATATCACTCAGCAATGAAATCTATGTCATCAGGCCCGTAGCAGCATAATGAGTGGATTCAGGTATGATGATTCTAACTGAAATAAGTCACACAGAAAAAGAAACATCATAAGATATCACTAATACACGGAATGTAAACTTGGCTACACAGGAACTGGATTACAAAACAGAAGAGGGTCTCAAATTTAGAAAACCAACTTATGCTGGCTTAACGGGAAAGGTGAGTTGGGGTGCTGCATAAAACCAGAGATTGAAATAAGCACAGATAAAGTTCCTTAAACCAAATATGGAATGGACAAGAGCTACTCCTTGCTCAACGAAATGGACTCAACACCCCATATTAAACGCCTAGGAATGTACCTGACTAGTAAGTATCTTAAAACCTATGGATTGCTATGTCTCTGAAAGAGAATCAAGCGTGTGTACAGGGGCATAAACGCAGCAGTGATAGGATTGGAGAGGTTCAGTGAGCAAATGAAGACCCTTTGAAGTCATATTGCATGGTACCCATTCCACGGGTCTCAACTCTCCAGGATTAAGGGATTCTTCCTTCAGCTAAAACATGCATGTGGAACCCAGAGTATGATCAACCGTGTGATCGGGAGACGTGTTCAAATATATCTCAGTTTTCGTCCCCTGGTACTTGGGTGCAACATTCCAAATGCTTTACTAACACTCTCCCGACTTGGAGAGTCAGTGCCTTTAACCTCCTGTTTGGCCCAGTTTGCAATTTCTGCGGAAGATGAACAGGAATAGGGAGAACCAATGAGAGACTAGCTGGAGGTGTCTTGACGGGCAAATTTAACTCTCATTTCCCACCAGGAAGAGGAATTAACCAAAGGCTCAGCGTGCCGTGCCGGAACCAGATTAGGGCCTGAAGCAATCCTGCGGTGTTGCGGCCAGCTCACAAGAAAGCGAGTTGAAGAAAGGAGCTCAGGGGCACTGTAATTCACAAACATGCAGAGTTATAAATGACAGCTATCCTCCAAAAACATACTGAAGTAAGGCTGCCAAGAGGACTTGAAAGCGGGGCAGAATTGCAGGAAACCGATTTCAGGAGGTAGACTGGAATTGCATTTAAAGCATAGGAAAAGAGGCAGAACGTCCACAATGATGCACTTGGCTAAAAAGGGCGTATGCGTTTTTTCCTGAATATATTCAGGAAAAAACACATACGCCCTTTTTGGCCAACCAAGCAAGCTTGCAAAGGAAGTCTGCACTACAATGAAGTCTCACTTCCCCCGGTCAAAAGGGCCATCTGAAAAAAGTGTAAAATCCAGAAAGGCAGGACAGGCCATGGAGAACTGGGAGCCTTGTTATGCTGATGGGCGGGATGTAACTTGCCAACAGCCACTCGGGAGAAGTGTATGGTGTTTCCTGAAACATCTAAAAAACAAAGCAACAGAGCCTAGGGCACTTCCACTTATGGTCCTATAGATTAGGGAAATTAAAATCAAAAAGACACAGCCACCCCAAAGTTTGGGACGGCTCTGTTTACAAGAACCTCGTTTACGGTACAAGTTCAATATCGCAGAAAGTGAAAAATGGATAAAGAAGTTGTGATACTTACGTACAATGCAATATCACTCAGCAATGAAATCTATGTCATCAGGCCCGTAGCAGCATAATGAGTGGATTCAGGTATGATGATTCTAACTGAAATAAGTCACACAGAAAAAGAAACATCATAAGATATCACTAATACACGGAATGTAAACTGGGCTACACAGGAACTGGATTACAAAACAGAAGAGGGTCTCAAATTTAGAAAACCAACTTATGCTGGCTTAAGGGGAAAGGTGAGTTGGGGTGCTGCATAAAACCAGAGATTGAAATGAGCACAGATAAAGTTCCTTAAACCAAATATGGAATAGACAAGAGCTACTCCTTGCTCAACGAAATGGACTCAACACCCCATATTAAACGCCTAAGAATGTACCTGACTAGTAAGTATCTTAAAACCTATGGATTGCTATGTCTCCGAAAGAGAATCAAGCGTGTGTACAGGGGCATAAACGCAGCAGTGATAGTATTGGAGAGGTTCGGTGAGCAAATGAAGACCCTTTGAAGTCATATTGCATGGTACCCATTCCACGGGTCTCAACTCTCCAGGATTAAGGGATTCTTCCTTCAGCTAAAACATGCATGTGGAACCCTGAGTATGATCAACCATGTGATCGTGAGACGTGTTCAAGTATGTCTCAGTTCTCGTACCCTGGTACTTGGGTGCAATATTCCAGACGCTTTACTAACACTCTCCCGACTTGGAGAGTCAGTGCCTTTAACCTCCTGTTTGGCCCAGTTTGCAATTTCTGCGGAAGATGAACAGGAATAGGGAGAACCAATGAGAGACTAGCTGGAGGTGTCTGGACGGGCAAATTTAACTCTCATTTCCCACCAGGAAGAGGAATTAACCAAAGGCTCAGCGTGCCGTGCCGGAACCAGATTAGGGCCTGAAGCAATCCTGCGGTGTTGCGGCCAGCTCACAAGAAAGCGAGTTGAAGAAAGGAGCTCAGGGGCACTGTAATTCACAAGCCTGCAGAGTTATAAATGACAGCTATCCTCCAAAAATATACTGAAGTAAGCCTGCCAAGAGGACTTGAAAGCGGGGCAGAATTGCAGGAAACCGATTTCAGGAGGTAGACTGGAATTGCATTTAAGCATGGGAAAAGACGCAGAACGTGGACAATGATGCACTTGGCGAAAAAGGGCGTATGCGTTTTTTCCTGAATATATTCAGGAAAAAACGCATACGCCCTTTTTGGCCAACCAAGCAAGCTTGCAAAGGAAATCTGAACTATAATGAAGTCTCCTTTCCCTGGGTCAAAAAGGGCCATCTGAAAAATGTGTAAAATCCAGAAAGGCAGGACAGGCCATGTTGAATTAGGAGCCTTGTTATGCTGATGGGCGGGATGTAAATTGCCAACAGCCACTACGGAGAAGTGTATGGTGTTTCCTGAAACATCTAAAAAACAAAGTAACAGAGCCTAGGGCACTTCCACTATGGTCCTATAGCTTAGGGAAATTAAAATCAAAAAGACACAGCCACCCCAAAGTTTGGGACGGCTCTGTTTACAAGAACCTCGTTTACGGTACAAGTTCAATATCGCAGAAAGTGAAAAATGGATAAAGAAGTTGTGGTACTTACGTACAATGCAATATCACTCAGCAATGAAATCTATGTCATCAGGCCCGTAGCAGCATAATGAGTGGATTCAGGTATGATGATTCTAACTGAAATAAGTCACACAGAAAAAGAAACATCATAAGATATCACTAATACACGGAATGTAAACTTGGCTACACAGGAACTGGATTACAAAACAGAAGAGGGTCTCAAATTTAGAAAACCAACTTATGCTGGCTTAAGGGGAAAGGTGAGTTGGGGTGCTGCATAAAACCAGAGATTGAAATGAGCACAGATAAAGTTCCTTGAGCCAAATATGGAATAGACAAGAGCTACTCCTTGCTCAACGAAATGGACTCAACACCCCATATTAAACGCCTAAGAATGTACCTGACTAGTAAGTATCTTAAAACCTATGGATTGCTATGTCTCCGAATGAGAATCAAGCGTGTGTACAGGGGCATAAACGCAGCAGTGATAGGATTGGAGAGGTTCAGTGAGCAAATGAAGACCCTTTGAAGTCATATTGCATGGTACCCATTCCACGGGTCTCAACTCTCCAGGTTTAAGGGATTCTTCCTTCAGCTAAAACATGCATGTGGAAACCAGAGTATGATCAACCGTGTGATCGGGAGACGTGTTCAAATATGTCTCAGTTCTCCTCCCCTGGAACTCGGGTGTAACATTCCAGACGCTTTACTAACACTCTCCCGACTTGGAGAGTCAGTGCCTTTAACCTCCTGTTTGGCCCAGTTTGCAATTTCTGCGGAAGATGAACAGGAATAAGGAGAACCAATGAGAGACTAGCTGGAGGTGTCTGGACGGGCAAATTTAACTCTCATTTCCCACAAGGAAGAGGAATTAACCAGAAGCTCAGCGTGCCCTGCCGGAACAAGATTAGGGCCTGAAGCAATCCTGCGGTGTTGCGGCCAGCTCACAAGAAAGCGAGTTGAAGAAAGGAGCTCAGGGACACTGTAATTCACAAGCCTGCAGAGTTATAAATGACAGCTATCCTCCAAAAATATACTGAAGTAAGGCTGCCAAGAGGACTTGAAAGCGGGGCAGAATTGCAGGAAACCGATTTCAGGAGGTAGACTGGAATTGCATTTAAGCATGGGAAAAGACGCAGAACGTGGACAATGATGCACTTGGCGAAAAAGGGCGTATGCGTTTTTTCCTGAATATATTCAGGAAAAAACGCATACGCCCATTTTGGCCAACCAAGCAAGCTTGCAAAGGAAATCTGAACTATAATGAAGTCTCCTTTCCCTGGGTCAAAAAGGGCCATCTGAAAAATGTGTAAAATCCAGAAAGGCAGGACAGGCCATGTTGAATTAGGAGCCTTGTTATGCTGATGGGCGGGATGTGAATTGCCAACAGCCACTCAGGAGAAGTGTATGGTGTTTCCTGAAACATCTAAAAAACAAAGTAACAGAGCCTAGGGCACTTCCACTTATGGTCCTATAGCTTAGGGAAATTAAAATCAAAAAGACACAGCCACCCCAAAGTTTGGGACGGCTCTGTTTACAAGAACCTCGTTTACGGTACAAGTTCAATATCGCAGAAAGCGAAAAATGGACAAAGAAGTTGTGGTACTTACGTACAATGCAATATCACTCAGCAATGAAATCTATGTCATCAGGCCCATAGCAGCATAATGAGTGGATTCAGGTATGATGATTCTAACTGAAATAAGTCACACAGAAAAAGAAACATCATAAGATATCACTAATACACGGAATGTAAACTTGGCTACACAGGAACTGGATTACAAAACAGAACAGGGTCTCAAATGTAGAAAACCAACTTATGCTTGCTTAAGGGGAAAGGTGAGTTGGGGTGCTGCATAAAACCAGAGACTGAAATGAGCACAGATAAAGTTCCTTAAGCCAAATATGGAATAGACAAGAGCTACTCCTTGCTCAATGAAATGGACTCAACACCCCATATTAAACGCCTAAGAATGTACCTGACTAGTAAGTATCTTAAAACCTATGGATTGCTATGTCTCTGAAAGAGAATCAAGCGTGTGTACAGGGGCATAAACGCAGCAGTGATAGGATTGGAGAGGTTCGGTGAGCAAATGAAGACCCTTTGAAGTCATATTGCATGGTACCCATTCCACGGGTCTCAACTCTCCAGGTTTAAGGGATTCTTCCTTCAGCTAAAACATGCATGTGGAACCCAGAGTATGATCAACCGTGTGATCGGGAGACGTGTTCAAATATGTCTCAGTTTTCATCCCCTGGTACTCAGGTGCAACATTCGAGACGCTTTACTAACACTCTCCCGACTTGGAGAGTCAGTGCCTTTAACCTCCTGTTTGGCCCACTTTGCAATTTCTGCGGAAGATGAACAGGAATAGGGAGAACCAATGAGAGACTAGCTGGAGGTGTCTGGACGGGCAAATTTAACTCTCATTTCCCACCAGGAAGAGGAATTAACCAAAGGCTCAGCGTGCCGTGCCGGAACCAGATTAGGGCCTGAAGCAATCCTGCGGTGTTGCGGCCAGCTCACAAGAAAGCGAGTTGAAGAAAGCAGCTCAGGGGCACTGTAATTCAAAAATTTGCAGAGTTATAAATGACAGCTATCGTCCAAAAATATACTGAAGTAAGGCTGCCAAGAGGACTTGAAAGCGGGGCAGAATTGCACGAAACCGATTTCAGGAGGTAGACTGGAATTGCACTTAAAGCATAGGAAAAGAGGCAGAACGTCGACAATGATGCACTTGGCCAAGAAGGGCGTATGCGTTTTTTCCTGAATATATTCAGGAAAAAAACGCATACGCCCTTTTTGGCCAACCAAGCAAGCTTACAAAGGAAATCTCCACTACAATGAAGTCTCACTTCCCCCGGTCAAAAGGGCCATCTGAAAAAAGTGTAAAATCCAGAAAGGCAGGACAGGCCATGGAGAACTGGGAGCCTTGTTATGCTGATGGGCGGGATGTAAATTGCCAACAGCCACTCGGGAGAAGTGTACGGTGTTTCCTGAAACATCTAAAAAACAAAGCAACAGAGCCTAGGGCACTTCCACTTATGGTCCTATAGCTTAGGGAAATTAAAATCAAAAAGACACAGCCACCCCAATGTTTGGGACGGCTCTGTTTACAAGAACCTCGTTTATCGTACAAGTTCAATATCGCAGAAAGTGAGAAATGGATAAAGAAGTTGTGGTACTTACGTACAATGCAATATCACTCAGCAATGAAATCTATGTCATCAGGCCCATAGCAGCATAGAGTGGATTCAGGTATGATGATTCTAACTGAAATAAGTCACACAGAAAAAGAAACATCATAAGATATCACTAATACACGGAATGTAAACTTGGCTACACAGGAACTGAATTACAAAACAGAACAGGGACTCAAATGTAGAAAACCAACTTATGCTTTCTTAAGGGGAAAGGTGAGTTGGGGTGCTGCATAAAACCAGAGATTGAAATGAACACAGATAATGTTCCTTAAGCCAGATATGGAATAGACAAGAGCTACTACTTGCTCAACGAAATGGACTCAACACCCCATATTAAATGCCTAAGAATGTACCTGACAAGTAAGTATCTTAAAACCTATGGATTGCTATGTCTCTGAAAGAGAATCAAGCGTGTGTACAGGGGCATAAAACCAGCAGTGATAGGATTGGAAAGGTTCGGTGAGCAAATGAAGACCCTTTGAAGTCATATTGCATGGTACCCATTCCACGGGTCTCAACTCTCCAGGTTTAAGGGATTCTTCCTTCAGCTAAAACATGCATGTGGAACCCAGAGTATGATCAACCGTGTTATCGGGAGACGTGTTCCAATATGTCTCAGTTCTCGTCCCCTGGTACTCGGGTGCAACATTCCAGATGCTTTACTAACACTCTCCTGACTTGGAGAGTCAGTGCCTTTAACCTCCTGTTTGGCCCAGTTTGCAATTTCTGCGGAAGATGAACAGGAATAGGGAGAACCAATGAGAGACTAGCTGGAGGTGTCTGGACGGGCAAATTTAACTCTCATTTCCCACTAGGAAGAGGAAATAACCAAAGGCTCAGCGTGACATGCCAAACCATTTTAGTGTCTGAAGCAATCCTGCGGTGTTGCAGCCAGCTCACAAGAAAGCGAGTTGAAGAAAGGAGCTCAGGGGCACTGTAATTCACAAACTTGCAGAGTTATAAATGACAGCTATCATCCAAAAATATACTGAAGTAAGGCTGCCAAGAGGACTTGAAAGTGGGGCAGAGTTACAAGAAACCGATTTCAGGAGGTAGAATGGAATTGCATTTAAAGCATATGAAAAGAGGCAGAAAGTCGACATTGATGCACTTGGCCAAAAAGTGAATATATTCAGGAAAAAACGCATACGCCCTTTTTGGCCAACCAAGCAAGCTTCCAAAGAAATCTGCACTACAATGAAGTCTCACTTCCCCCCGGTCAAAAGGGCCATCTGAAAAAAGTGTAAAATCCAGAAAGGCAGGATAGGCCATGGAGAACTGGGAGCCTTGTTATGCTGATGGGCGGGATGTGAATTCAGAAGAGCCACTCCGGAGAAGTGTATGGTGTTTCCTGAAACATCTAAAAAAAAAGCAACAGAGCCTAGGGCACTTCCTCTTATGGTCCTATACCTTAGGGAAATTAAAATCAAAAAGACACAGCCAACCCAATTTTTGGGACGGCTCTGTTTACAAGAACCTCATTTATGGTACAAGTTCAATATCGCAGAAAGTGAAAAACGGATAAAGAAGTTGTGGTAGTTACGTACAATGCAATATCACTCAGCAATGAAATCTATGTCATCAGGCCCGTAGCAGCATAATGAGTGAATTCAGGTATGATGATTCTAACTGAAATAAGTCACACAGAAAAAGAAACATCATAAGATATCACTAATACAGGAATGTAAACTTGGCTACACAGGAACTGTATTAAAGAACAGAACAGGGTCTCAAATTCAGAAAACCAACTTATGCTTGCTTAAGGGGAAAGGTGAGTTGGGGTGCTGCATAAAACCAGAGATTGAAATCAGCACAGATAAAGTTCCTTAAGCCAAATATGGAATAGACGAGAGCTACACCTTGCTCAACGAAATGGACTCAACACCCCATATTAAACGCCTAAGAATGTACCTGACTAGTAAGTATCTTAAAACCTATGGATTGCTATGTCTCTGAAAGAGAATCAAGCGTGTGTACAGGGGCATAAATGCAGCAGTGATAGGATTGCAGAGGTTCGGTGAGCAAATGAAGACCCTTTGAAGTCATATTGCATGGTACCCATTCCACGGGTCTCAACTGTCCAGGTTTAAGGGATTCTTCCTCCAGCTAAAACATGCATGTGGAAACCAGAGTATGATCAACCATGTGATCGGGCGACGTGTTCCAATAGGCTTCAGTTCTCGTCCCCTGGTACTCGGGTGCAACATTCCAGATGCTTTACTAACACTCTCCCGACTTGGAGAGTCAGTGTCTTTAACCTCCTGTTTGGCCCAGTTTGCAATTTCTGCGGAAGATGAACAGGAATAGGGAGAACCAATGAGAGACTAGCTGGACGTGTCTGGATGGGCAAATTTAACTCTCATTTCCCACCAGGAAGAGGAAATAACCAAAGGCTCAGCATGCCATGCCAAACCATTTTAGTGACTGAAGCAATCCTGCGGTGTTGCAGCCAGCTCACAAGAAAGCGAGTTGAAGAAAGGAGCTCAGGGGCACTGTAATTCACAAACCTGCAGAGTTATAAATGACAGCTATCATCCAAAAATATACTGAAGTAAGGCTGCCAAGAGGTCTTGAATGCAGGGCAGAATTTCAGGAAACCGATTTCAGGAGGTAGACTGGAATTGCATTTAAAGCATAGGAAAAGAGGCAGAACGTGGACAATGATGCACTTGGTTAAAAAGGGCGTATGCGTTTTTTCCTGAATATATTCAGGAAGAAACGCATACGCCCCTTTTGGCCAACCAAGCAAGCTTGCAAAGGAAATCTGCACTACAATGAAGTCTCACTTCCCCCCGGTCAAAAGGGCCATCTGAAAAAAGTGTAAAATCCAGAAAGACAGGACAGCCCATGGAGAACTGGGAGCCTTGTTATGCTGATGGGCGGGATGTAAATTGCCAACAGCCACTCGGGAGAAGTGTATGGTGTTTCCTGAAACATCTAAAAAACAAAGCAACAGAGCCTAGGGCACTTCCACTTATGGTCCTATAGCTTAGGGAAATTAAAATCAAAAAGACACAGCCACCCCAAAGTTTGGGACGGCTCTGTTTACAAGAACCTCGTTTACGGAACAAGTTCAATATCGCAGAAAGTGAAAAATGGATAAAGAAGTTGTGGTACTTACGTACAATGCAATATCACTCAGCAATGAAATCTATGTCATCAGGCCCGTAGCAGCATAATGAGTGGATTCAGGTATGATGATTCTAACTGAAATAAGTCACACAGAAAAAGAAACATCATAAGATATCACTAATACACGGAATGTAAACTTGGCTACACAGGAACTGGATTACAAAACAGAAGAGGGTCTCAAGTTTAGAAAACCAACTTATGCTTGCTTAAGGTGGAAGGTGAGTTGGGGTGCTGCATAAAACCAGAGTTTGAAATTAGCACAGATACCGTTCCATAAGCTAAATATGTAATAGACAAGACCTACCCCTTGCTCAAGGAAATGGACTCAACAATGAGGTATCACCTCACACCTGGTAGAATGGGCATCATCAGAAAATCTACAAACAAAAAATGCTAGAAAGGGTGTGGAGAAAAGGAACCGTCTTCCACTATTGTTGGGAATATAAATTGATAGAGTCACTATGGAGAACAATATGGAGTTTCTTAAGAAACTAACAGTATAATTACCATAGGATACAGCGATCCCAGTACTGGACATATACCCAGACAAAACCATAAATCAAAAAGAGACGTTCACCGCAATGTTCATTGCCTCACACTTTACAATATCCAGGTAATGGAAGCTACCTAAATGCCCACAGACAGACGAATGCATAAAGCTGTGGTACATATATAAAATGGAATATTACTAAGCCATGAAAAGGAATGAAATTGGGTCATTTGTAGAGACGTCGATGGATCTAGAGACTGTCATACAGAGTGAAGTAAGTCAGAAAGAGAAAAACAAATCTTGTATATTCATGCATATATGTGGAACCTAGAAAAACTGTACAGATTAACCATTTTGCAAGGCACAAATACAGCAACAGATGTAGACAACAAACGTATGGACAACAAGGGGGGAAAGCTGTTGGGGGGGTGGTGGTGGGAGGAGTTGAGAGACTGGGATTGGCATGTATACATTTATATGTATAAAATAGATAACCAATAAGAACCTGCTGTATAAAAATATAAAATAAAATTCAAAATTAAAAAGAAATAAAATTTAAAAAATAAAACAGAAAAAACAATTATTCCCTTCACATACATGTATTTATATGAATAAATTATTTCCATGCTTATATCTGTAAATACAAAAAAGAGGAATAAAATCTACCTTGAACCAAAAACGAAAAAGAGAAAAAAAACACAGAACCCACCAGTTCCACAGAGGAAAACCGTATCAGGGCACTTGCTCCAGTTGTAAACAATTCTGAAGTTGGTCAGTGGTGGGGAATCATCTCCCATTCAGCCAGCAGCCCCCACGCAACAAGCGTCCTCATTGCAAAGCTGGGGCACCGTGCCGAGGCATCTGTGAGTAAACGTGAGCTGAGCCCCAGAACAGTTGCTGCTGAACTATTCCCACCCGTCCCAGGTAAAACACCTGAATATATACAAGGACTTGAAAGCCTAGAGGAAGGGCCATAGAGCCACACGAGTGACAGCATGCCGACTGACTTGGTGCCTGCAGGCCAGCCAGGATAGTCCTGGCCCTGGGTGCTCTTCTGGAAGATTTCCATTTCCCTGCCTGAGATACCCGTCCTGTCCTTTCCCCCACTGCTTTTTTCCTTCCCCACCTCTGCCCAGGGAGAAATTCCAGCAGCAGGTATGGGTGACACATCCTCTTCTTTAGCAGGTGGCAGCCTGGCAACTGCTGCAGAAAGTCCAGCAGAGCCCCACTCACACTGGGCCACCCACAAAGCCGTGGCCTCTCACTCCCTCCCACCAGCCCAGCCCCGAGACTGCTGACAGGGCAGAGAAAATGGTGTCAGGCACGGCTGCAGGGGCTCTTGCTGCCTGGAGTGGTATTTATATTGATCTCAACCCAGGCACACCTGGGGAGGGCTGGCTGGCACGGTAAGGCTGCCCAGGTCAGCCAATCATCACCCCTCAGGGGCTCACAGTTGCAGAAAATGGAACTTGCTCAACCGGCCAGGTCCAAGGAATAGGTGTGGGATCCTGAGAGTCAGGATAGACAAGGGGCTGCAGCTTTGGCTTGTTTTCTAATCATTTTATCTGACCCATGAGTGGGAGACAACTTCAAGAAAACCCTCTCCTAATGAGAGGAACCCAGGAGTCAGGGAGAGGAGGGGTGGGTGCTGGTTGGAGACAGAGGCCTGGTGCCCCAGGTGCAGTGGAAGTCTCTGGAAGACCAGGTGGAGGGAGGCCGCACAGAGTGATGCCCAGGGTCACAGACCTGTCGCAGCTGCTGTTTGTTAGTTCAAGTCCTGCTCTGAGGTGCTCTGTGTCAGCTCTGAGCGACAGGTGAGCTGGGGGTGCTCTGCAATGAGGGCTATGTACACAGTTCCTGTGTGCCCAGCCCTGCCACGGTACCTGCAAGGGTAGCTCTGTATCCTGGGAGGGGCCTGACCATGAGAGCCCCGTGGGCTGGGGTGGGGGTGGGGTACCTGCCCAGGTGAGCTCCATATTCTGGGATTGGTCTGACCACGAGAGCCCCATGGGCTGCTGGGGACCTGGTAAAGGATGTCAAGACAGTCAGTGAAGCCACCGAGGATATACCTCCAGCTGCTCCTAATTCCTACACCCTGCTGGTCATTCTACCAACCACCAGGACATGGTATTCCGTATTAGTCTTCAATGATGCCTTCTTTTGTATTCCATTAGTCCCAGAGTCACAAGAAATTTTGGCTTGTGAGTGGCAGGACTCAACATACAACTAAAACAATACTTCCGGGCCGTCTTGCCCCAAGGGTGCAAAAATTCCCACACCATCTTTGGGGAAAGCTTAGCTAAAGACCTAAAAGTTCTACCTCTGGAAAAGGAAATCCTCCTTCAGTACGCAGACGACATTCTGATCGCCAGCTCTACTAAGGAGGCCTCTGAACTACCAAACCAATAAAGGATAGAAGTTGTCCAAGAAAAAACTCAAATATCACAGACTGCGGTGACCTGCCTGGGCTTCATTCTCACAGAAGGTCGGAGAAGCCCATCCCAGGAAAGGGAACAAACCATTTGCAGCCTTACCCCTTTCGAAAACTAGAAGACAGCTTACGGGTTCCTGGGGAGGCCAGGGTTTGCTGCTTCTGGATCCCTAACTACAGTCTACTAGCTGGGCCTCTATATGAAACACTGAAAGGAAAAGATGATGATCCTTTTGAATAGAATCCAGAAGTGGCCTTTCAAGAATGGAAAGAGCAGTCAATTCAGACCCTTGCCCTGGAACTCCCTAATTTAGCTAAACCCTTTGACCTTTACATTCCTGGTGAAAGGTGAATCGCCATTGGAGAATTAGTGCAAACCTGGGACCACTTGAAATGGAACAATGCAAGAATGCCATCCAGGTAGGATAAACTACGGTCACCAAGGGGTTTGGCCCACTGCCACATCTGGCCAAGATACTGAGAGTATCTAAAAACCTGGAAATCAGCAGCCCAAAAGGCCACCTCTCTCCTAAGGGAAAAGGACCCCACGTGGTGATCCTAACCACCAACCATGCCCTGAAGTTGCAGGGTTCACTCCGTGGGCACACCAACCTCGAGTGAGGAGGCCCTCCAACTCCAACATCCAGAGAGATAACCGGGGGCAACAGGGCACCATGACGACTCGTGTGAACATCACTTGACCTGGAGTTTCTCTCATAAAACAACAAGAGTGTGTCCCAAAAGAGTAGACTACTGCTTGCAGGACTTACTGCACCCAGAGGGGAGCTAATAATCTTGGCGGGGGAACCATATATCACACTGTCACCATAGAAAAGACTACAGACACCGTGATGATGGTGGCCAATAAGACCAGCTGGACTCCTGTTTACTTCAAAAGGCTGTTGACTCAGTGGCCATCATGGTCCTTGATCACCACTGACCCTGGACTGTCTGGGAGTTGAGCGGGCAGGGCTCTGACACCTGGTGCTGTTTGTACGTTAATTCAGGGGCCTAATTGAAGAAAGCGCAGACTACTGGTCAGAGCATCTAGGCTGGCAGAAACGGTCAGCCTAAGGTGGCCGAACAAATGTGGGGCGGGGTGAAACCGACCCCCACAGCGTCTCTGCACATCTCTTTCCTGGACCCTTAAAGGTCATTAGAATCTATAACCCTTCCAATGCTGGTGCTCAGGTGGACGAGCAGGGAGGCAGGGGGCCTGGGGACAATCAACGTCACCTGGAGGCTGCTGGGGAGAAGCTCTGACCCTCGCCCCTGGGTATGAGGGCTCCCAACTCAGCACTCAGCAGTTACAGAAGAAGGGTCTGCACCCTCAGCACTCCAAGAATGAGGAACGGGACAAAAGGCAGAGGAGGGGTTTGTCCCCAGCAAAGCCCATTAAAAATCCCTGGGAGATAAAAATAGAATCTGGGCAATAAAGTCAAGTCTAACCTTTTTTATCCTTTGTGCTTTGTCTAATTTCATGTGCTCCTAGGGTCCCGCATGCAGAGGTTCCACACCCGGCACTTCAGACCAGAGTTCCTAGTGCAGAATGGCTGGGTCGACACCTCAGCTACTGGGGCCCAGTGCAGACTCCGCGATATAGAGCCTGAGCTGCAGCCAACCCGGCCCTCGAGAGCTCCGCTCCCTCCCTCCCACTGACTCTGACAGGATCTCTACACAGCAGCCCAGCCCACAGCCCATGGGGTAGTGCATGCTCTCACCT
This sequence comes from Orcinus orca, assembly GCF_937001465.1. NCBI lineage: Eukaryota > Metazoa > Chordata > Mammalia > Artiodactyla > Delphinidae > Orcinus > Orcinus orca. Next base: position 790,240 of record NW_026044021.1, read on the forward strand.
CTCCATTCTCTGATCAAAATATAAAGTTTCCTTTGCTTGTGAACCAAACTCAGTCTCGATCTGTTGGTCCCAATGACACTGGGCAGGGGGACACTTGTTGGGGTCCACTCTGGAGGATCAGTAACAGAAATTGAGACTATTGTAACCTCAATGAACAGATGTGTGAGCCAAACTGTAGTTAACATAGAACAGTGTATAAGGCTCGGGTAAAATAAGATGTTTCTAACACTTCCATTTGATATTTCCATCACTTTATTATAAGCAAGTTCAGTGAAAAGGTTTGTCTTATTTGTCAGGTCAATATTAGAGAAACGAAGTGATTTCTTTCCAAGGATGTACATCTAATAATCTTGGTTAAAGCTTCAATCTTGTTTTAAATGCTTTTCCATTGAAAATGATACCTCTCTTTCAGCTCCCTCATTTCTGAGAAGTATAAAATCTTATAATTTATTATTACCAAAGGGGAAAGGTGGGAGGAGGGATAAATTAACAGTTTGGGATTAACACATACACACTGCTATATATAAAATAGATCATCAACAAGGAACTACTGTATAGCACAGGGAACTACACTCAACATTTTGCAATAACCTATAAGGGGAAATAATCTGAAAAAGAATAGATATTTTTATTGACATCATCTATCAATGACAGTTAAAGTGTAACCTAAGGGAAGCTGGTGGTGAGTGCTTCTGACCCTGAAGACTTCAATCATCTAAAGTTTGGATTCTGCCTACTTCCCAAGGCCCTTAATGAACATATGTGTAGCCGTAGCTTAAAAAATTCCCCAGTTTGGGTTTCGGGGAGACACTGATTTTGAAAAAGCCCTGGTGTTCTCCTTACATGAATGGGACTCTTCCTACTGCTAAAACATGTCTGTCACACCCAGAGGATGGTATACCGTCTGATCGGGAAGAGTTTGGAAAAGGCATCTCATCTCCTCATCTCCTGGTGCTCGGGTTCACCACTCCAGCGTCTTTACTAACAGTCTCCCCACTTGGAGATGTCAGCACTGTCAACATCCTGTTGCGTACAGTTTGGAATTTGTCCAGAGGATGAAGCGGAAGGATGAGGAACAATGAGAGACAAGTCCTAGGTGTTCAGACAGGCACATGTCACTCTAATTTCCAATCAGGAAGACGAATTGACCAAAGGCTAGGGTTGCCCATGGAAACAGTATAGGGCTTGAGGAAATCCCGCTGCTTTGTGGCCAGTTCCCATAAACACAAGTTGAACAATGGAACTCAGGGGCAGTAAAATTCACGAAACTGCAGAGTTGAAAATATCCATCACTGAAAAATGTCTTGAGGAAAGTCAGAGAAAAGGACTTGTAAGCAAGGGAGAATGGCAGGAAAGGGATTTGAGGAGGTAGAAGGACTCACCATTAAGCACAAGAAAAGGAGCTGAACATTGCCAACATTGCAGTTGGCCAAAAAGGGTGTATGCGTTTTGTTCTGTATATATTCAAGAAAAGGGCATACACTTTTTTAGCCAACCAAATAGGTGGGCACTGCAAGTCAATACTACAAAAGATATCACTTCGCATCAGTCAGAAGAGCCATCCTCATAAAGCGTAAATAACAGAAATGCAGGACAGGGCAAGGAGAAGAGGGAGCCCTGTGAGACTTATAGTGGAAATGTATATTGCCAACGGCCATTCTGGAGAAGTGTATTGTATTTACTAAAGCATCTAAAAAATGAGCTACAGAGCATAGGGCACTTGCACTCATGGGCGTATATCTTGGGAAAAACAAAAATCGAGAGGACACAGGCACCCCAATGTTTACCCCCTCTCTGTTTAAAAGATCCTCGACTAGGATATAACTTAAATGTCTCTGGAGGGAAAAAATGGATAGAGATGTGGTACTTAGGTAGAGTGGAATATTATTCAGCCTGGAAATCAATGAAATATGGCCAGTTGTAACAACTCCGGAGGAGTTACGTATGATCTTTCTAAGTGACATAATTCAAAAAGAAAAAGACACATATCATAAGATATCACTTAAAGGTGGAATCCAAAATGGCTACACATGAAATAAATTACAAAACAAAAACATAGTCAAATATGTAGAAAACACGCATAAGGCTGCTAAACGGGAAAGGTGGGGAGGGGTGAGGCATCATCCAGGAGGTTGAAATTAGCAAAGATACCATTCCAAATACCAAACTGATAATCAACAAGGCCTACACGGTAGCTAAAAGAACTGCACTCAGCACACTCAAGTCACCGGAAAAGAATATATACGACTGGTAAGAATCTGAAAAAGAATTTACTGATGTCTCTCTGTACGTGAATCAAGTGGATGTACAGCAGCAAGAAACAGAGCTTTGAAAATCAGCTGTAACCAATATAGTAATAAATTGAAAAAAATAAACGACAGAGAGACAGAGAAAACCTCTTACAACTTTTCCTCAGGGACGGTGATGCAACATGGATTGAACACATCTAGACCCACAGCAGGATGAGACATAAGGCTGGAAACTGTTTGCACTAAGAGAAATGTGAGGTTGGGTGAGGAAATGCACACCCTTTAAAGTAATACTACCTGGTACCCATTCAATGGGTCCCAAATCTGCAGGTTCAAGGGATCTTCCTACAGCTAAAACATGCATGGAAAACCCAGAGGACTGTACACCATGTGATCGGGAGATGTGTCTAAAATGCAGCTCATTTATCCTCTCCTGGTGCTCCTGTTCACCATTCCAGCCATGTTACTTAGAATCTCCCCACTTGGAGAATCAGCACATTTCAACTTCTGTTTCACACATTTTGCAAATTGTGAGGAGGATGAACGGGAAGAGGGGGAACCAATGAGAGAATAGTTGTAGGGGTTTGGACGGGCACATATCACTCTAATTTCCCATTAAGAATAAGAATTGAAAAAAGGCTCAGCCTGCCTCACCGGAGCCAAAATAGGGCCTGAAGCAATCCTGCGGGTTTGAGGCCAGCTCACAAAAGAGCAACTTAAAAAATGGAGCTCAGGGTCACTGCAATTCACAAACCTGCAGAGTTATAAATGAAAACTAACGTCCAAAAATATGTTGAGGTAAGACAAAGAAGAGGATCTGAATGCAAGACAGAATTGCAAGAAACAGGTTTCAAGAGATAGATTGGACTCGTCTTTAAAGCACATGAAAAGCGGCAGAATTTCGACAATGATGCAGTTGGCCCAAAAGGGCGTATGCGTTTTTTCCTGATTATACCCAGGAAAAAATGCATACGCACTTTATGGGCAACGAAGCAAGCAAGCAATGCAAATGTGCACAACAAAGAAGTCTCATTTCCCACCGGTCAAAAGGGCCATCCTAAAAAGTTGTAAAAACCAGAAATGCAGGACAGGCCATGGAGAACAGGGAGCATTTATATGCTGATGGGCAGTGTGTGAACTGCCGAGAGCCACTCTGGAGAAGTGTATGGTGGTTCCTAAATCATCTAAAAAACAGAGCTACAGAGCATAGGACACTTCCAATCATGGGAGTATATCTAGGGAAGTCTAAAAATCAACAAGACACAAGCACACTACAGTTTAGGGCTACTCTGTTTACAAGAACCTCAACTTCAGTACACCTTAAATATCCCAGGAAAGAGAACAATGGATAAAGAAGATGTGGTACTTATGTACAATGGAATATCTCTTCACCATGAAATCAATGTAATAAGGTTAGTAGAAGGATAAAGAGTGGATTTAGGTCCGATAATACTACTTGAAATAAGTCAAACAGAAAAAGAAACATATCATAAGATATCACTTATAGAGGGAGGGTAAATATGGCTGCACAAGAAATGAATTACAGAACAGAACAGTGTCTCACATTTAGAAAACACACTTATGTCAGCTTAAGGGGAAAGGAGAGGTGGGGTGATGCATAAAACCAGAGTTTGAAATTAGCACAGATACCGTTCAATAAACCAAATAGATATTAGACAAGATCTACACCTTGCTCAATGAACTGGCCTCAACACACCCTATACACCGCAGAGAAATATAACTGAGTAATAAGAATCTTAAAACCCATGTATTGATATATCTCCATAAGGGAATCAAATGTGTGCAGAGCGGCACAAACACAGCAGTGAAAATGAGCTAAACCCCATTATAGAAATAAATTTTAAAAACAAAACGCAGAAACAATGAAAGAGAGAAAAATTCTTACAAAATTCGCTCAGGGGCTGTGATGCAACCTGGATTGACCACATGTAAACCCACAGCTGGATAAGACATAAGGCTGGACACTTGGGGATGAGAGGATTGGTGAGCTTTGGTGAGCAACTGCCAAAAGTTTAATGCAATACTTCATGCTACTCATTCCAAGGGTCCCAACACTCCAGGTTGAAGGGAATCTTCCTACAGCTAAACCATGCTTGGGAAACCCAGCGACTGGTATACCATATGATCGGGAAAGGTTTCTAAAATGCACCTCATTTTTCCTCTCCTGGGACTCCGGATCGACATTCCAGCTGCTTTACTAAAAACATCCCCACATGGAGAGTCAATGCCTTTAAGTTCTGGTATCGCACAGTCTACAGTTAGTGCGGAGGATGAATGGGAATAGGGGGAACCAGTGAGAAACTAGCTGTAGCGGTTTCAATGGGCACATGTCTCTCTAATTTCACATCAGTAAGAAGAATAAACCAAAGGCACAGCAAGGTGCCCCAGAAGAAAAATAGGGCCTGAAGGAATCCTGTGGTTATGAGGCAAGATCAAAAAAATAAGAGCTAAAAAATGGAGCTAAGGGCCACTGCAATTCAAAAACCTGCAGAGTTATAAAGGCCAAATATATTCAAAAAATATATTGAGGTAAGGCTACGAAGAGGACTTGAAAGCGGGGCAGAATTGCAGGAAACCGATTTCAGGAGGTAGACTGGAATTGCATTTAAAGCATAGGAAAAGAGGCAGAACGTCCACAATGATGCACTTGGCCAAAAAGGGCGTATGCGTTTTTTCCTGAATATATTCAGGAAAAAACTCATAGGCCCTTTTGGCCAACCAAGCAAGCTTGCAAAGGAAATCTGCACTACAATGAAGTCTCACTTCCCCCCGGTCAAAAGGGCCATCTGAAAAAAGTGTAAAATCCAGAAAGGCAGGACAGGCCATGGAGAACTGGGAGCCTTGTTATGCTGATGGGCGGGATGTAAATTGCCAACAGCCACTCGGGAGAAGTGTATGGTGTTTCCTGAAACATCTAAAAAACAAAGCAACAGAGCCTAGGGCACGTCCACTTATGGTCCTATAGCTTAGGGAAATTAAAATCAAAAAGACACAGCCACCCCAAAGTTTGGGACGGCTCTGTTTACAAGAACCTAGTTTACGGTACAAGTTCAATATCGCAGAAAGCGTAAAATGGATAAAGAAGTTGTGGTACTTACGTACAATGCAATATCACTCAGCAATGACATCTAAGTCATCAGGCCCGTGGCAGCAAAATGAGTGGATTCAGGTATGATGATTCTAACTGAAATAAGTCACACAGAAAAAGAAACATCATAAGATATCACTAATACACGGAATGTAAACTTGGCTACACAGGAACTGGATTACAAAACAGAAGAGGGTCTCAAATTTAGAAAACCAACTTATGCTGGCTTAACGGGAAAGGTGAGTTGGGGTGCTGCATAAAACCAGAGATTGAAATGAGCACAGATAAAGTTCCTTAAGCCCAATATGGAATAGACAAGAGCTACTCCTTGCTCAACGAAATGGACTCAACACCCCATATTAAACGCCTAAGAATGTACCTGACTAGTAAGTATCTTAAAACCTATGGATTGCTATGTCTCTGAAAGAGAATCAAGCGTGTGTACAGGGGCATAAACGCAGCAGTGATAGGATTGGAGAGGTTCAGTGAGCAAATGAAGACCCTTTGAAGTCATATTGCATGGTACCCATTCCACGGGTCTCAATTCTCCAGGTTTAAGGGATTCTTCCTTCAGCTAAAACATGCATGTGGAACCCAGAGTATGATCAACCGTGTGATCGGGAGACGTGTTCAAATATATCTCAGTTTTCGTCCCCTGGTACTTGGGTGCAACATTCCAGATGCTTTACTAACACTCTCCCGACTTGGAGAGTCAGTGCCTTTAACCTCCTGTTTGGCCCAGTTTGCAATTTCTGTGGAAGATGAAAAGGAATAGGGAGAACAAATGAGAGACTAGCTGGAGGTGTCTGGACGGGCAAATTTAACTCTCATTTCCCACCAGGAAGAGGAATTAACCAAAGGCTCAGCATGCCGTGCCGGAACCAGATTAGGGTCTGAAGCAATCCTGCGGTGTTGCGGCCAGCTCACAAGAAAGCGAGTTGAAGAAAGGAGCTCAGGGGCACTGTAATTCACAAACCTGCAGAGTTATAAATGACAGCTATCCTCCAAAAACATACTGAAGTAAGGCTGCCAAGAGGACTTGAAAGCGGGGCAGAATTGCAGGAACCCGATTTCAGGAGGTAGACTGGAATTGCATTTAAAGCATAGGAAAAGAGGCAGAACGTCCACAATGATGCACTTGGCCAAAAAGGGCGTATGCGTTTTTTCCTGAATATATTCAGGAAAAAACACATACGCCCTTTTTGGCCAACCAAGCAAGCTTGCAAAGGAAGTCTGCACTACAATGAAGTCTCACTTCCCCCGGTCAAAAGGGCCATCTGAAAAAAGTGTAAAATCCAGAAAGGCAGGACAGGCCATGGAGAACTGGGAGCCTTGTTATGCTGATGGGCGGGATGTAAATTGCCAACAGCCACTCGGGAGAAGTGTATGGTGTTTCCTGAAACATCTAAAAAACAAAGCAACAGAGCCTAGGGCACTTCCACTTATGGTCCTATAGATTAGGGAAATTAAAATCAAAAAGACACAGCCACCCCAAAGTTTGGGACGGCTCTGTTTACAAGAACCTCGTTTACGGTACAAGTTCAATATCGCAGAAAGTGAAAAATGGATAAAGAAGTTGTGGTACTTACGTACAATGCAATATCACTCAGCAATGAAATCTATGTCATCAGGCCCGTAGCAGCATAATGAGTGGATTCAGGTATGATGATTCTAACTGAAATAAGTCACACAGAAAAAGAAACATCATAAGATATCACTAATACACGGAATGTAAACTTGGCTACACAGGAACTGGATTACAAAACAGAAGAGGGTCTCAAATTTAGAAAACCAACTTATGCTGGCTTAAGGGGAAAGGTGAGTTGGGGTGCTGCATAAAAGCAGAGATTGAAATGAGCACAGATAAAGTTCCTTAAACCAAATATGGAATAGACAAGAGCTACTCCTTGCTCAACGAAATGGACTCAACACCCCATATTAAACGCCTAAGAATGTACCTGACTAGTAAGTATCTTAAAACCTATGGATTGCTATGTCTCCGAAAGAGAATCAAGCGTGTGTACAGGGGCATAAACGCAGCAGTGATAGTATTGGAGAGGTTCGGTGAGCAAATGAAGACCCTTTGAAGTCATATTGCATGGTACCCATTCCACGGGTCTCAACTCTCCAGGATTAAGGGATTCTTCCTTCAGCTAAAACATGCATGTGGAACCCTGAGTATGATCAACCATGTGATCGTGAGACGTGTTCAAGTATGTCTCAGTTCTCGTACCCTGGTACTTGGGTGCAATATTCCAGACGCTTTACTAACACTCTCCCGACTTGGAGAGTCAGTGCCTTTAACCTCCTGTTTGGCCCAGTTTGCAATTTCTGCGGAAGATGAACAGGAATAGGGAGAACCAATGAGAGACTAGCTGGAGGTGTCTGGACGGGCAAATTTAACTCTCATTTCCCACCAGGAAGAGGAATTAACCAAAGGCTCAGCGTGCCGTGCCGGAACCAGATTAGGGCCTGAAGCAATACTGCGGTGTTGCGGCCAGCTCACAAGAAAGCGAGTTGAAGAAAGGAGCTCAGGGGCACTGCAATTCACAAACCTGCAGAGTTATAAATGACAGCTATCCTCCAAAAACATACTGAAGTAAGGCTGCCAAGAGGACTTGAAATCGGGGCAGAATTGCAGGAAACCGATTTCAGGAGGTAGACTGGAATTGCATTTAAAGCATAGGAAAAGAGGCAGAACGTCCACAATGATGCACTTGGCCAAAAAGGGCGTATGCGTTTTTTCCTGAATATATTCAGGAAAAAACACATACGCCCTTTTTGGCCAACCAAGCAAGCTTGCAAAGGAAATCTGCACTACAATGAAGTCTCACTTCCCCCGGTCAAAAGGGCCATCTGAAAAAAGTGTAAAATCCAGAAAGGCAGGACAGGCCATGGAGAACTGGGAGCCTTGTTATGCTGATGGGCGGGATGTAAATTGCCAACAGCCACTCCGGAGAAGTGTATGGTGTTTCCTGAAACATCTAAAAAACAAAGCAACAGAGCCTAGGGCACTTCCATTTATGGTCCTATAGCTTAGGGAAATTAAAATCAAAAAGACACAGCCACGCCAAAGTTTGGGACAGCTCTGTTTACAAGAACCTCGTTTACGGTACAAGTTCAATATCGCAGAAAGTGAAAAATGGATAAAGAAGTTGTGGTACTTATGTACAATGCAATATCACTCAGCAATGAAATCTATGTCATCAGGCCCGTAGCAGCATAATGAGTGGATTCAGGTATGATGATTCTAACTGAAATAAGTCACACAGAAAAAGAAACATCATAAGATATCACTAATACACGGAATGTAAACTTGGCTACACAGGAACTGGATTACAAAACAGAAGAGGGTCTCAAATTTAGAAAACCAACTTATGCTGGCTTAACGGGAAAGGTGAGTTGGGGTGCTGCATAAAACCAGAGATTGAAATGAGCACTGATAAAGTTCCTTAAGCCAAATATGGAATACACAAGAGCTACTCCTTGCTCAATGAAATGGACTCAACACCCCATATTAAACGCCTAAGAATGTACCTGACTAGTAAGTATCTTAAAACCTATGGATTGCTATGTTTCTGAAAGAGAATCAAGCGTGTGTACAGGGGCATAAACGCAGCAGTGATAGGATTGGAGAGGTTCAGTGAGCAAATGAAGACCCTTTGAAGTCATATTGCATGGTACCCATTCCACGGGTCTCAATTCTCCAAGTTTAAGGGATTCTTCCTTCAGCTAAAACATGCATATGGAACCCAGAGTATGATCAACCGTGTGATCGGGAGACGTGTTCAAATATATCTCAGTTTTCGAACCCTGGTACTCGGGTGCAACATTCCAGATGCTTTACTAACACTCTCCTGACTTGGAGAGTCAGTGCCTTTAACCTCCTGTTTGGCCCAGTTTGCAATTTCTGCGGAAGATGAACAGGAATAGGGAGAACCAATGAGAGACTAGCTGGAGGTGTCTGGACGGGCAAATTTAACTCTCATTTCCCACCAGGAAGAGGAATTAACCAAAGGCTCAGCATGCCGTGCCGGAACCAGATTAGGGCCTGAAGCAATCCTGCGGTGTTGCGGCCAGCTCACAAGAAAGCGAGTTGAAGAAAGGAGCTCAGGGGCACTGTAATTCACAAACCTGCAGAGTTATAAATGACAGCTATCCTCCAAAAACATACTGAAGTAAGGCTGCCAAGAGGACTTGAAAGCGGGGCAGAATTGCAGGAAACCGATTTCAGGAGGTAGACTGGAATTGCATTTAAAGCATAGGAAAAGAGGCAGAACGTCCACAATGATGCACTTGGCCAAAAAGGGCGTATGCGTTTTTTCCTGAATATATTCAGGAAAAAACACATACGCCCTTTTTGGCCAACCAAGCAAGCTTGCAAAGGAAGTCTGCACTACAATGAAGTCTCACTTCCCCCGGTCAAAAGGGCCATCTGAAAAAAGTGTAAAATCCAGAAAGGCAGGACAGGCCATGGAGAACTGGGAGCCTTGTTATGCTGATGGGCGGGATGTAAATTGCCAACAGCCACTCGGGAGAAGTGTATGGTGTTTCCTGAAACATCTAAAAAACAAAGCAACAGAGCCTAGGGCACTTCCACTTATGGTCCTATAGATTAGGGAAATTAAAATCAAAAAGACACAGCCACCCCAAAGTTTGGGACGGCTCTGTTTACAAGAACCTCGTTTACGGTACAAGTTCAATATCGCAGAAAGTGAAAAATGGATAAAGAAGTTGTGGTACTTACGTACAATGCAATATCACTCAGCAATGAAATCTATGTCATCAGGCCCGTAGCAGCATAATGAGTGGATTCAGGTATGATGATTCTAACTGAAATAAGTCACACAGAAAAAGAAACATCATAAGATATCACTAATACACGGAATGTAAACTTGGCTACACAGGAACTGGATTACAAAACAGAAGAGGGTCTCAAATTTAGAAAACCAACTTATGCTGGCTTAACGGGAAAGGTGAGTTGGGGTGCTGCATAAAACCAGAGATTGAAATAAGCACAGATAAAGTTCCTTAAACCAAATATGGAATGGACAAGAGCTACTCCTTGCTCAACGAAATGGACTCAACACCCCATATTAAACGCCTAGGAATGTACCTGACTAGTAAGTATCTTAAAACCTATGGATTGCTATGTCTCTGAAAGAGAATCAAGCGTGTGTACAGGGGCATAAACGCAGCAGTGATAGGATTGGAGAGGTTCAGTGAGCAAATGAAGACCCTTTGAAGTCATATTGCATGGTACCCATTCCACGGGTCTCAACTCTCCAGGATTAAGGGATTCTTCCTTCAGCTAAAACATGCATGTGGAACCCAGAGTATGATCAACCGTGTGATCGGGAGACGTGTTCAAATATATCTCAGTTTTCGTCCCCTGGTACTTGGGTGCAACATTCCAGATGCTTTACTAACACTCTCCCGACTTGGAGAGTCAGTGCCTTTAACCTCCTGTTTGGCCCAGTTTGCAATTTCTGCGGAAGATGAACAGGAATAGGGAGAACCAATGAGAGACTAGCTGGAGGTGTCTTGACGGGCAAATTTAACTCTCATTTCCCACCAGGAAGAGGAATTAACCAAAGGCTCAGCGTGCCGTGCCGGAACCAGATTAGGGCCTGAAGCAATCCTGCGGTGTTGCGGCCAGCTCACAAGAAAGCGAGTTGAAGAAAGGAGCTCAGGGGCACTGTAATTCACAAACATGCAGAGTTATAAATGACAGCTATCCTCCAAAAACATACTGAAGTAAGGCTGCCAAGAGGACTTGAAAGCGGGGCAGAATTGCAGGAAACCGATTTCAGGAGGTAGAATGGAATTGCATTTAAAGCATAGGAAAAGAGGCAGAACGTCCACAATGATGCACTTGGCCAAAAAGGGCGTATGCGTTTTTTCCTGAATATATTCAGGAAAAAACACATACGCCCTTTTTGGCCAACCAAGCAAGCTTGCAAAGGAAATCTGCACTACAATGAAGTCTCACTTCCCCCAGTCAAAAGGGCCACCTGAAAAAAGTGTAAAATCCAGAAAGGCAGGACAGGCCATGGAGAACTGGGAGCCTTGTTATGCTGATGGGCGGGATGTAACTTGCCAACAGCCACTCGGGAGAAGTGTATGGTGTTTCCTGAAACATCTAAAAAACAAAGCAACAGAGCCTAGGGCACTTCCATTTATGGTCCTATAGCTTAGGGAAATTAAAATCAAAAAGACACAGCCACGCCAAAGTTTGGGACAGCTCTGTTTACAAGAACCTCGTTTACGGTACAAGTTCAATATCGCAGAAAGTGAAAAATGGATAAAGAAGTTGTGGTACTTATGTACAATGCAATATCACTCAACAATGAAATCTATGTCATCAGGCCCGTAGCAGCATAATGAGTGGATTCAGGTATGATGATTCTAACTGAAATAAGTCACACAGAAAAAGAAACATCATAAGATATCACTAATACACGGAATGTAAACTTGGCTACACAGGAACTGGATTACAAAACAGAAGAGGGTCTCAAATTTAGAAAACCAACTTATGCTGGCTTAACGGGAAAGGTGAGTTGGGGTGCTGCATAAAACCAGAGATTGAAATGAGCACAGATAAAGTTCCTTAAGCCCAATATGGAATAGACAAGAGCTACTCCTTGCTCAACGAAATGGACTCAACACCCCATATTAAACGCCTAAGAATGTACCTGACTAGTAAGTATCTTAAAACCTATGGATTGCTATGTCTCTGAAAGAGAATCAAGCGTGTGTACAGGGGCATAAACGCAGCAGTGATAGGATTGGAGAGGTTCAGTGAGCAAATGAAGACCCTTTGAAGTCATATTGCATGGTACCCATTCCACGGGTCTCAATTCTCCAGGTTTAAGGGATTCTTCCTTCAGCTAAAACATGCATGTGGAACCCAGAGTATGATCAACCGTGTGATCGGGAGACGTGTTCAAATATATCTCAGTTTTCGTCCCCTGGTACTTGGGTGCAACATTCCAGATGCTTTACTAACACTCTCCCGACTTGGAGAGTCAGTGCCTTTAACCTCCTGTTTGGCCCAGTTTGCAATTTCTGTGGAAGATGAAAAGGAATAGGGAGAACAAATGAGAGACTAGCTGGAGGTGTCTGGACGGGCAAATTTAACTCTCATTTCCCACCAGGAAGAGGAATTAACCAAAGGCTCAGCATGCCGTGCCGGAACCAGATTAGGGTCTGAAGCAATCCTGCGGTGTTGCGGCCAGCTCACAAGAAAGCGAGTTGAAGAAAGGAGCTCAGGGGCACTGTAATTCACAAACCTGCAGAGTTATAAATGACAGCTATCCTCCAAAAACATACTGAAGTAAGGCTGCCAAGAGGACTTGAAAGCGGGGCAGAATTGCAGGAACCCGATTTCAGGAGGTAGACTGGAATTGCATTTAAAGCATAGGAAAAGAGGCAGAACGTCCACAATGATGCACTTGGCCAAAAAGGGCGTATGCGTTTTTTCCTGAATATATTCAGGAAAAAACACATACGCCCTTTTTGGCCAACCAAGCAAGCTTGCAAAGGAAGTCTGCACTACAATGAAGTCTCACTTCCCCCGGTCAAAAGGGCCATCTGAAAAAAGTGTAAAATCCAGAAAGGCAGGACAGGCCATGGAGAACTGGGAGCCTTGTTATGCTGATGGGCGGGATGTAAATTGCCAACAGCCACTCGGGAGAAGTGTATGGTGTTTCCTGAAACATCTAAAAAACAAAGCAACAGAGCCTAGGGCACTTCCACTTATGGTCCTATAGATTAGGGAAATTAAAATAAAAAAGACACAGCCACCCCAAAGTTTGGGACGGCTCTGTTTACAAGAACCTCGTTTACGGTACAAGTTCAATATCGCAGAAAGTGAAAAATGGATAAAGAAGTTGTGGTACTTACGTACAATGCAATATCACTCAGCAATGAAATCTATGTCATCAGGCCCGTAGCAGCATAATGAGTGGATTCAGGTATGATGATTCTAACTGAAATAAGTCACACAGAAAAAGAAACATCATAAGATATCACTAATACACGGAATGTAAACTTGGCTACACAGGAACTGGATTACAAAACAGAAGAGGGTCTCAAATTTAGAAAACCAACTTATGCTGGCTTAAGGGGAAAGGTGAGTTGGGGTGCTGCATAAAAGCAGAGATTGAAATGAGCACAGATAAAGTTCCTTAAACCAAATATGGAATAGACAAGAGCTACTCCTTGCTCAACGAAATGGACTCAACACCCCATATTAAACGCCTAAGAATGTACCTGACTAGTAAGTATCTTAAAACCTATGGATTGCTATGTCTCCGAAAGAGAATCAAGCGTGTGTACAGGGGCATAAACGCAGCAGTGATAGTATTGGAGAGGTTCGGTGAGCAAATGAAGACCCTTTGAAGTCATATTGCATGGTACCCATTCCACGGGTCTCAACTCTCCAGGATTAAGGGATTCTTCCTTCAGCTAAAACATGCATGTGGAACCCTGAGTATGATCAACCATGTGATCGTGAGACGTGTTCAAGTATGTCTCAGTTCTCGTACCCTGGTACTTGGGTGCAATATTCCAGACGCTTTACTAACACTCTCCCGACTTGGAGAGTCAGTGCCTTTAACCTCCTGTTTGGCCCAGTTTGCAATTTCTGCGGAAGATGAACAGGAATAGGGAGAACCAATGAGAGACTAGCTGGAGGTGTCTGGACGGGCAAATTTAACTCTCATTTCCCACCAGGAAGAGGAATTAACCAAAGGCTCAGCGTGCCGTGCCGGAACCAGATTAGGGCCTGAAGCAATCCTGCGGTGTTGCGGCCAGCTCACAAGAAAGCGAGTTGAAGAAAGGAGCTCAGGGGCACTGTAATTCACAAACCTGCAGAGTTATAAATGACAGCTATCCTCCAAAAACATACTGAAGTAAGGCTGCCAAGAGGACTTGAAAGCGGGGCAGAATTGCAGGAAACCGATTTCAGGAGGTAGACTGGAATTGCATTTAAAGCATAGGAAAAGAGGCAGAACGTCCACAATGATGCACTTGGCCAAAAAGGGCGTATGCGTTTTTTCCTGAATATATTCAGGAAAAAACACATACGCCCTTTTTGGCCAACCAAGCAAGCTTGCAAAGGAAGTCTGCACTACAATGAAGTCTCACTTCCCCCGGTCAAAAGGGCCATCTGAAAAAAGTGTAAAATCCAGAAAGGCAGGACAGGCCATGGAGAACTGGGAGCCTTGTTATGCTGATGGGCGGGATGTAAATTGCCAACAGCCACTCGGGAGAAGTGTATGGTGTTTCCTGAAACATCTAAAAAACAAAGCAACAGAGCCTAGGGCACTTCCACTTATGGTCCTATAGATTAGGGAAATTAAAATCAAAAAGACACAGCCACCCCAAAGTTTGGGACGGCTCTGTTTACAAGAACCTCGTTTACGGTACAAGTTCAATATCGCAGAAAGTGAAAAATGGATAAAGAAGTTGTGGTACTTACGTACAATGCAATATCACTCAGCAATGAAATCTATGTCATCAGGCCCGTAGCAGCATAATGAGTGGATTCAGGTATGATGATTCTAACTGAAATAAGTCACACAGAAAAAGAAACATCATAAGATATCACTAATACACGGAATGTAAACTTGGCTACACAGGAACTGGATTACAAAACAGAAGAGGGTCTCAAATTTAGAAAACCAACTTATGCTGGCTTAAGGGGAAAGGTGAGTTGGGGTGCTGCATAAAACCAGAGATTGAAATGAGCACAGATAAAGTTCCTTAAACCAAATATGGAATAGACAAGAGCTACTCCTTGCTCAACGAAATGGACTCAACACCCCATATTAAACGCCTAAGAATGTACCTGACTAGTAAGTATCTTAAAACCTATGGATTGCTATGTCTCCGAAAGAGAATCAAGCGTGTGTACAGGGGCATAAACGCAGCAGTGATAGTATTGGAGAGGTTCGGTGAGCAAATGAAGACCCTTTGAAGTCATATTGCATGGTACCCATTCCACGGGTCTCAACTCTCCAGGATTAAGGGATTCTTCCTTCAGCTAAAACATGCATGTGGAACCCTGAGTATGATCAACCATGTGATCGTGAGACGTGTTCAAGTATGTCTCAGTTCTCGTACCCTGGTACTTGGGTGCAATATTCCAGACGCTTTACTAACACTCTCCCGACTTGGAGAGTCAGTGCCTTTAACCTCCTGTTTGGCCCAGTTTGCAATTTCTGCGGAAGATGAACAGGAATAGGGAGAACCAATGAGAGACTAGCTGGAGGTGTCTGGACGGGCAAATTTAACTCTCATTTCCCACCAGGAAGAGGAATTAACCAAAGGCTCAGCGTGCCGTGCCGGAACCAGATTAGGGCCTGAAGCAATACTGCGGTGTTGCGGCCAGCTCACAAGAAAGCGAGTTGAAGAAAGGAGCTCAGGGGCACTGCAATTCACAAACCTGCAGAGTTATAAATGACAGCTATCCTCCAAAAACATACTGAAGTAAGGCTGCCAAGAGGACTTGAAATCGGGGCAGAATTGCAGGAAACCGATTTCAGGAGGTAGACTGGAATTGCATTTAAAGCATAGGAAAAGAGGCAGAACGTCCACAATGATGCACTTGGCCAAAAAGGGCGTATGCGTTTTTTCCTGAATATATTCAGGAAAAAACACATACGCCCTTTTTGGCCAACCAAGCAAGCTTGCAAAGGAAATCTGCACTACAATGAAGTCTCACTTCCCCCGGTCAAAAGGGCCATCTGAAAAAAGTGTAAAATCCAGAAAGGCAGGACAGGCCATGGAGAACTGGGAGCCTTGTTATGCTGATGGGCGGGATGTAAATTGCCAACAGCCACTCCGGAGAAGTGTATGGTGTTTCCTGAAACATCTAAAAAACAAAGCAACAGAGCCTAGGGCACTTCCATTTATGGTCCTATAGCTTAGGGAAATTAAAATCAAAAAGACACAGCCACGCCAAAGTTTGGGACAGCTCTGTTTACAAGAACCTCGTTTACGGTACAAGTTCAATATCGCAGAAAGTGAAAAATGGATAAAGAAGTTGTGGTACTTATGTACAATGCAATATCACTCAGCAATGAAATCTATGTCATCAGGCCCGTAGCAGCATAATGAGTGGATTCAGGTATGATGATTCTAACTGAAATAAGTCACACAGAAAAAGAAACATCATAAGATATCACTAATACACGGAATGTAAACTTGGCTACACAGGAACTGGATTACAAAACAGAAGAGGGTCTCAAATTTAGAAAACCAACTTATGCTGGCTTAACGGGAAAGGTGAGTTGGGGTGCTGCATAAAACCAGAGATTGAAATGAGCACTGATAAAGTTCCTTAAGCCAAATATGGAATACACAAGAGCTACTCCTTGCTCAATGAAATGGACTCAACACCCCATATTAAACGCCTAAGAATGTACCTGACTAGTAAGTATCTTAAAACCTATGGATTGCTATGTTTCTGAAAGAGAATCAAGCGTGTGTACAGGGGCATAAACGCAGCAGTGATAGGATTGGAGAGGTTCAGTGAGCAAATGAAGACCCTTTGAAGTCATATTGCATGGTACCCATTCCACGGGTCTCAATTCTCCAAGTTTAAGGGATTCTTCCTTCAGCTAAAACATGCATATGGAACCCAGAGTATGATCAACCGTGTGATCGGGAGACGTGTTCAAATATATCTCAGTTTTCGAACCCTGGTACTCGGGTGCAACATTCCAGATGCTTTACTAACACTCTCCTGACTTGGAGAGTCAGTGCCTTTAACCTCCTGTTTGGCCCAGTTTGCAATTTCTGCGGAAGATGAACAGGAATAGGGAGAACCAATGAGAGACTAGCTGGAGGTGTCTGGACGGGCAAATTTAACTCTCATTTCCCACCAGGAAGAGGAATTAACCAAAGGCTCAGCATGCCGTGCCGGAACCAGATTAGGGCCTGAAGCAATCCTGCGGTGTTGCGGCCAGCTCACAAGAAAGCGAGTTGAAGAAAGGAGCTCAGGGGCACTGTAATTCACAAACCTGCAGAGTTATAAATGACAGCTATCCTCCAAAAACATACTGAAGTAAGGCTGCCAAGAGGACTTGAAAGCGGGGCAGAATTGCAGGAAACCGATTTCAGGAGGTAGACTGGAATTGCATTTAAAGCATAGGAAAAGAGGCAGAACGTCCACAATGATGCACTTGGCCAAAAAGGGCGTATGCGTTTTTTCCTGAATATATTCAGGAAAAAACACATACGCCCTTTTTGGCCAACCAAGCAAGCTTGCAAAGGAAGTCTGCACTACAATGAAGTCTCACTTCCCCCGGTCAAAAGGGCCATCTGAAAAAAGTGTAAAATCCAGAAAGGCAGGACAGGCCATGGAGAACTGGGAGCCTTGTTATGCTGATGGGCGGGATGTAAATTGCCAACAGCCACTCGGGAGAAGTGTATGGTGTTTCCTGAAACATCTAAAAAACAAAGCAACAGAGCCTAGGGCACTTCCACTTATGGTCCTATAGATTAGGGAAATTAAAATCAAAAAGACACAGCCACCCCAAAGTTTGGGACGGCTCTGTTTACAAGAACCTCGTTTACGGTACAAGTTCAATATCGCAGAAAGTGAAAAATGGATAAAGAAGTTGTGGTACTTACGTACAATGCAATATCACTCAGCAATGAAATCTATGTCATCAGGCCCGTAGCAGCATAATGAGTGGATTCAGGTATGATGATTCTAACTGAAATAAGTCACACAGAAAAAGAAACATCATAAGATATCACTAATACACGGAATGTAAACTTGGCTACACAGGAACTGGATTACAAAACAGAAGAGGGTCTCAAATGTAGAAAACCAACTTATGCTGGCTTAAGGGGAAAGGTGAGTTGGGGTGCTGCATAAAACCAGAGATTGAAATGAGCACAGATAAAGTTCCTTAAACCAAATATGGAATAGACAAGAGCTACTCCTTGCTCAACGAAATGGACTCAACACCCCATATTAAACGCCTAAGAATGTACCTGACTAGTAAGTATCTTAAAACCTATGGATTGCTATGTCTCCGAAAGAGAATCAAGCGTGTGTACAGGGGCATAAACGCAGCAGTGATAGTATTGGAGAGGTTCGGTGAGCAAATGAAGACCCTTTGAAGTCATTTTGCATGGTACCCATTCCACGGGTCTCAACTCTCCAGGATTAAGGGATTCTTCCTTCAGCTAAAACATGCATGTGGAACCCTGAGTATGATCAACCATGTGATCATGAGACGTGTTCAAGTATGTCTCAGTTCTCGTACCCTGGTACTTGGGTGCAATATTCCAGACGCTTTACTAACACTCTCCCGACTTGGAGAGTCAGTGCCTTTAACCTCCTGTTTGGCCCAGTTTGCAATTTCTGCGGAAGATGAACAGGAATAGGGAGAACCAATGAGAGACTAGCTGGAGGTGTCTGGACGGGCAAATTTAACTCTCATTTCCCACCAGGAAGAGGAATTAACCAAAGGCTCAGCGTGCCGTGCCGGAACCAGATTAGGGCCTGAAGCAATCCTGCGGTGTTGCGGCCAGCTCACAAGAAAGCGAGTTGAAGAAAGGAGCTCAGGGGCACTGTAATTCACAAACCTGCAGAGTTATAAATGACAGCTATCCTCCAAAAACATACTGAAGTAAGGCTGCCAAGAGGACTTGAAATCGGGGCAGAATTGCAGGAAACCGATTTCAGGAGGTAGACTGGAATTGCATTTAAAGCATAGGAAAAGAGGCAGAACGTCCACAATGATGCACTTGGCCAAAAAGGGCGTATGCGTTTTTTCCTGAATATATTCAGGAAAAAACACATACGCCCTTTTTGGCCAACCAAGCAAGCTTGCAAAGGAAATCTGCACTACAATGAAGTCTCACTTCCCCCGGTCAAAAGGGCCATCTGAAAAAAGTGTAAAATCCAGAAAGGCAGGACAGGCCATGGAGAACTGGGAGCCTTGTTATGCTGATGGGCGGGATGTAAATTGCCAACAGCCACTCGGGAGAAGTGTATGGTGTTTCCTGAAACATCTAAAAAACAAAGCAACAGAGCCTAGGGCACTTCCACTTATGGTCCTATAGCTTAGGGAAATTAAAATCAAAAAGACACAGCCACCCCAAAGTTTGGGACGGCTCTGTTTACAAGAACCTCGTTTATGGTACAAGTTCAATATCGCAGAAAGTGAAAAATGGATAAAGAAGTTGTGGTACTTACGTACAATGCAATATCACTCAGCAATGAAATCTATGTCATCAGGCCCATAGCAGCATATTGAGTGGATTCAGGTATGATGATTCTAACTGAAATAAGTCACACAGAAAAAGAAACATCATAAGATATCACTAATACACGGAATGTAAACTTGGCTACACAGGAACTGGATTACAAAACAGAAGAGGGTCTCAAATTTAGAAAACCAACTTATGCTGGCTTAACGGGAAAGGTGAGTTGGGGTGCTGCATAAAACCAGAGATTGAAATGAGCACAGATAAAGTTCCTTAAGCCAAATATGAAATAGACAAGAGCTACTCCTTGCTCAACGAAATGGACTCAACACCCCATATTAAACGCCTAGGAATGTACCTGACTAGTAAGTATCTTAAAACCTATGGATTGCTATGTCTCTGAAAGAGAAACAAGTGTGTGTACAGGGGCATAAACGCAGCAGTGATAGGATTGGAGAGGTTCAGTGAGCAAATGAAGACCCTTTGAAGTCATATTGCATGGTACCCAATCCACGGGTCTCAACTCTCCAGGTTTAAGGGATTCTTCCTTCAGCTAAAACATGCATGTGGAACCCAGAGTATGATCAACCGTGTGATCGGGAGACGTGTTCAAATATGTCTCAGTTTTCGTCCCCTGGTACTTGGGTGCAACATTCCAGATGCTTTACTAACACTCTCCCGTCTTGGAGAGTCAGTGCCTTTAACCTCCTGTTTGGCCCAGTTTGCAATTTCTGCGGAAGATGAACAGGAATAGGGAGAACCAATGAGAGACTAGCTGGAGGTGTCTGGACGGGCAAATTTAACTCTCATTTCCCACCAGGAAGAGGAATTAACCAAAGGCTCAGCGTGCCGTGCCGGAACCAGATTAGGGCCTGAAGCAATCCTGCGGTGTTGCGGCCAGCTCACAAGAAAGCGAGTTGAAGAAAGGAGCTCAGGGGCACTGTAATTCACAAACATGCAGAGTTATAAATGACAGCTATCCTCCAAAAACATACTGAAGTAAGGCTGCCAAGAGGACTTGAAAGCGGGGCAGAATTGCAGGAAACCGATTTCAGGAGGTAGACTGGAATTGCATTTAAAGCATAGGAAAAGAGGCAGAACGTCCACAATGATGCACTTGGCCAAAAAGGGCGTATGCGTTTTTTCCTGAATATATTCAGGAAAAAACACATACGCCCTTTTTGGCCAACCAAGCAAGCTTGCAAAGGAAATCTGCACTACAATGAAGTCTCACTTCCCCCGGTCAAAAGGGCCACCTGAAAAAAGTGTAAAATCCAGAAAGGCAGGACAGGCCATGGAGAACTGGGAGCCTTGTTATGCTGATGGGCGGGATGTAAATTGCCAACAGCCACTCGGGAGAAGTGTATGGTGTTTCCTGAAACATCTAAAAAACAAAGCAACAGAGCCTAGGGCACTTCCACTTATGGTCCTATAGATTAGGGAAATTAAAATCAAAAAGACACAGCCACCCCAAAGTTTGGGACGGCTCTGTTTACAAGAACCTCGTTTACGGTACAAGTTCAATATCGCAGAAAGTGAAAAATGGATAAAGAAGTTGTGGTACTTACGTACAATGCAATATCACTCAGCAATGAAATCTATGTCATCAGGCCCGTAGCAGCATAATGAGTGGATTCAGGTATGATGATTCTAACTGAAATAAGTCACACAGAAAAAGAAACATCATAAGATATCACTAATACACGGAATGTAAACTTGGCTACACAGGAACTGGATTACAAAACAGAAGAGGGTCTCAAATGTAGAAAACCAACTTATGCTGGCTTAAGGGGAAAGGTGAGTTGGGGTGCTGCATAAAACCAGAGATTGAAATGAGCACAGATAAAGTTCCTTAAACCAAATATGGAATAGACAAGAGCTACTCCTTGCTCAACGAAATGGACTCAACACCCCATATTAAACGCCTAGGAATGTACCTGACTAGTAAGTATCTTAAAACCTATGGATTGCTATGTCTCCGAAAGAGAATCAAGCGTGTGTACAGGGGCATAAACGCAGCAGTGATAGTATTGGAGAGGTTCGGTGAGCAAATGAAGACCCTTTGAAGTCATATTGCATGGTACCCATTCCACGGGTCTCAACTCTCCAGGATTAAGGGATTCTTCCTTCAGCTAAAACATGCATGTGGAACCCTGAGTATGATCAACCATGTGATCGTGAGACGTGTTCAAGTATGTCTCAGTTCTCGTACCCTGGTACTTGGGTGCAATATTCCAGACGCTTTACTAACACTCTCCCGACTTGGAGAGTCAGTGCCTTTAACCTCCTGTTTGGCCCAGTTTGCAATTTCTGCGGAAGATGAACAGGAATAGGGAGAACCAATGAGAGACTAGCTGGAGGTGTCTGGACGGGCAAATTTAACTCTCATTTCCCACCAGGAAGAGGAATTAACCAAAGGCTCAGCGTGCCGTGCCGGAACCAGATTAGGGCCTGAAGCAATCCTGCGGTGTTGCGGCCAGCTCACAAGAAAGCGAGTTGAAGAAAGGAGCTCAGGGGCACTGTAATTCACAAACCTGCAGAGTTATAAATGACAGCTATCCTCCAAAAACATACTGAAGTAAGGCTGCCAAGAGGACTTGAAATCGGGGCAGAATTGCAGGAAACCGATTTCAGGAGGTAGACTGGAATTGCATTTAAAGCATAGGAAAAGAGGCAGAACGTCCACAATGATGCACTTGGCCAAAAAGGGCGTATGCGTTTTTTCCTGAATATATTCAGGAAAAAACACATACGCCCTTTTTGGCCAACCAAGCAAGCTTGCAAAGGAAATCTGCACTACAATGAAGTCTCACTTCCCCCGGTCAAAAGGGCCATCTGAAAAAAGTGTAAAATCCAGAAAGGCAGGACAGGCCATGGAGAACTGGGAGCCTTGTTATGCTGATGGGCGGGATGTAAATTGCCAACAGCCACTCGGGAGAAGTGTATGGTGTTTCCTGAAACATCTAAAAAACAAAGCAACAGAGCCTAGGGCACTTCCACTTATGGTCCTATAGCTTAGGGAAATTAAAATCAAAAAGACACAGCCACCCCAAAGTTTGGGACGGCTCTGTTTACAAGAACCTCGTTTACGGTACAAGTTCAATATCGCAGAAAGTGAAAAATGGATAAAGAAGTTGTGGTACTTACGTACAATGCAATATCACTC
Source organism: Orcinus orca (assembly GCF_937001465.1). Lineage (NCBI taxonomy): Eukaryota > Metazoa > Chordata > Mammalia > Artiodactyla > Delphinidae > Orcinus > Orcinus orca. Next base: position 812,996 of record NW_026044021.1, read on the forward strand.
AGCAATGAAATCTATGTCATCAGGCCCGTAGCAGCATAATGAGTGGATTCAGGTATGATGATTCTAACTGAAATAAGTCACACAGAAAAAGAAACATCATAAGATATCACTAATACACGGAATGTAAACTTGGCTACACAGGAACTGGATTACAAAACAGAAGAGGGTCTCAAATTTAGAAAACCAACTTATGCTGGCTTAACGGGAAAGGTGAGTTGGGGTGCTGCATAAAACCAGAGATTGAAATGAGCACAGATAAAGTTCCTTAAGCCAAATATGGAATACACAAGAGCTACTCGTTGCTCAACGAAATGGACTCAACACCCCATATTAAACGCCTAAGAATGTACCTGACTAGTAAGTATCTTAAAACCTATGGATTGCTATGTCTCTGAAAGAGAATCAAGCGTGTGTACAGGGGCATAAACGCAGCAGTGATAGGATTGGAGAGGTTCAGTGAGCCAATGAAGACCCTTTGAAGTCATATTGCATGGTACCCATTCCACGGGTCTCAATTCTCCAGGTTTAAGGGATTCTTCCTTCAGCTAAAACATGCATATGGAACCCAGAGTATGATCAACCGTGTGATCGGGAGACGTGTTCAAAAATATCTCAGTTTTCGAACCCTGGTACTCGGGTGCAACATTCCAGATGCTTTACTAACACTCTCCTGACTTGGAGAGTCAGTGCCTTTAACCTCCTGTTTGGCCCAGTTTGCAATTTCTGCGGAAGATGAACAGGAATAGGGAGAACCAATGAGAGACTAGCTGGAGGTGTCTGGACGGGCAAATTTAACTCTCATTTCCCACCAGGAAGAGGAATTAACCAAAGGCTCAGCATGCCGTGCCGGAACCAGATTAGGGCCGGAAGCAATCCTGCGGTGTTGCGGCCAGCTCACAAGAAAGCGAGTTGAAGAAAGGAGCTCAGGGGCACTGTAATTCACAAACCTGCAGAGTTATAAATGACAGCTATCCTCCAAAAACATACTGAAGTAAGGCTGCCAAGAGGACTTGAAAGCGGGGCAGAATTGCAGGAATCCGATTTCAGGAGGTAGACTGGAATTGCATTTAAAGCATAGGAAAAGAGGCAGAACGTCCACAATGATGAACTTGGCCAAAAAGGGCGTATGCGTTTTTTCCTGAATATATTCAGGAAAAAACACATACGCCCTTTTTGGCCAACCAAGCAAGCTTGCAAAGGAAGTCTGCACTACAATGAAGTCTCACTTCCCCCGGTCAAAAGGGCCATCTGAAAAAAGTGTAAAATCCAGAAAGGCAGGACAGGCCATGGAGAACTGGCAGCCTTGTTATGCTGATGGGCGGGATGTAAATTGCCAACAGCCACTCTGGAGAAGTGTATGGTGTTTCCTGAAACATCTAAAAAACAAAGCAACAGAGCCTAGGGCACTTCCACTTATGGTCCTATAGATTAGGGAAATTAAAATCAAAAAGACACAGCCACCCCAAAGTTTGGGACGGCTCTGTTTACAAGAACCTCGTTTACGGTACAAGTTCAATATCGCAGAAAGTGAAAAATGGATAAAGAAGTTGTGGTACTTACGTACAATGCAATATCACTCAGCAATGAAATCTATGTCATCAGGCCCGTAGCAGCATAATGAGTGGATTCAGGTATGATGATTCTAACTGAAATAAGTCACACAGAAAAAGAAACATCATAAGATATCACTAATACACGGAATGTAAACTTGGCTACACAGGAACTGGATTACAAAACAGAAGAGGGTCTCAAATGTAGAAAACCAACTTATGCTGGCTTAAGGGGAAAGGTGAGTTGGGGTGCTGCATAAAACCAGAGATTGAAATGAGCACAGATAAAGTTCCTTAAACCAAATATGGAATAGACAAGAGCTACTCCTTGCTCAACGAAATGGACTCAACACCCCATATTAAACGCCTAAGAATGTACCTGACTAGTAAGTATCTTAAAACCTATGGATTGCTATGTCTCCGAAAGAGAATCAAGCGTGTGTACAGGGGCATAAACGCAGCAGTGATAGTATTGGAGAGGTTCGGTGAGCAAATGAAGACCCTTTGAAGTCATATTGCATGGTACCCATTCCACGGGTCTCAACTCTCCAGGATTAAGGGATTCTTCCTTCAGCTAAAACATGCATGTGGAACCCTGAGTATGATCAACCATGTGATCGTGAGACGTGTTCAAGTATGTCTCAGTTCTCGTACCCTGGTACTTGGGTGCAATATTCCAGACGCTTTACTAACACTCTCCCGACTTGGAGAGTCAGTGCCTTTAACCTCCTGTTTGGCCCAGTTTGCAATTTCTGCGGAAGATGAACAGGAATAGGGAGAACCAATGAGAGACTAGCTGGAGGTGTCTGGACGGGAAAATTTAACTCTCATTTCCCACCAGGAAGAGGAATTAACCAAAGGCTCAGCGTGCCGTGCCGGAACCAGATTAGGGCCTGAAGCAATCCTGCGGTGTTGCGGCCAGCTCACAAGAAAGCGAGTTGAAGAAAGGAGCTCAGGGGCACTGTAATTCACAAACCTGCAGAGTTATAAATGACAGCTATCCTCCAAAAACATACTGAAGTAAGGCTGCCAAGAGGACTTGAAATCGGGGCAGAATTGCAGGAAACCGATTTCAGGAGGTAGACTGGAATTGCATTTAAAGCATAGGAAAAGAGGCAGAACGTCCACAATGATGCACTTGGCCAAAAAGGGCGTATGCGTTTTTTCCTGAATATATTCAGGAAAAAACACATACGCCCTTTTTGGCCAACCAAGCAAGCTTGCAAAGGAAATCTGCACTACAATGAAGTCTTACTTCCCCCGGTCAAAAGGGCCATCTGAAAAAAGTGTAAAATCCAGAAAGGCAGGACAGGCCATGGAGAACTGGGAGCCTTGTTATGCTGATGGGCGGGATGTAAATTGCCAACAGCCACTCGGGAGAAGTGTATGGTGTTTCCTGAAACATCTAAAAAACAAAGCAACAGAGCCTAGGGCACTTCCACTTATGGTCCTATAGCTTAGGGAAATTAAAATCAAAAAGACACAGCCACCCCAAAGTTTGGGACGGCTCTGTTTACAAGAACCTCGTTTACGGTACAAGTTCAATATCGCAGAAAGTGAAAAATGGATAAAGAAGTTGTGGTACTTACGTACAATGCAATATCACTCAGCAATGAAATCTATGTCATCAGGCCCGTAGCAGCATAATGAGTGGATTCAGGTATGATGATTCTAACTGAAATAAGTCACACAGAAAAAGAAACATCATAAGATATCACTAATACACGGAATGTAAACTTGGCTACACAGGAACTGGATTACAAAACAGAAGAGGGTCTCAAATTTAGAAAACCAACTTATGCTGGCTTAACGGGAAAGGTGAGTTGGGGTGCTGCATAAAACCAGAGATTGAAATGAGCACAGATAAAGTTCCTTAAGCCAAATATGGAATACACAAGAGCTACTCGTTGCTCAACGAAATGGACTCAACACCCCATATTAAACGCCTAAGAATGTACCTGACTAGTAAGTATCTTAAAACCTATGGATTGCTATGTCTCTGAAAGAGAATCAAGCGTGTGTACAGGGGCATAAACGCAGCAGTGATAGGATTGGAGAGGTTCAGTGAGCCAATGAAGACCCTTTGAAGTCATATTGCATGGTACCCATTCCACGGGTCTCAATTCTCCAGGTTTAAGGGATTCTTCCTTCAGCTAAAACATGCATATGGAACCCAGAGTATGATCAACCGTGTGATCGGGAGACGTGTTCAAAAATATCTCAGTTTTCGAACCCTGGTACTCGGGTGCAACATTCCAGATGCTTTACTAACACTCTCCTGACTTGGAGAGTCAGTGCCTTTAACCTCCTGTTTGGCCCAGTTTGCAATTTCTGCGGAAGATGAACAGGAATAGGGAGAACCAATGAGAGACTAGCTGGAGGTGTCTGGACGGGCAAATTTAACTCTCATTTCCCACCAGGAAGAGGAATTAACCAAAGGCTCAGCATGCCGTGCCGGAACCAGATTAGGGCCGGAAGCAATCCTGCGGTGTTGCGGCCAGCTCACAAGAAAGCGAGTTGAAGAAAGGAGCTCAGGGGCACTGTAATTCACAAACCTGCAGAGTTATAAATGACAGCTATCCTCCAAAAACATACTGAAGTAAGGCTGCCAAGAGGACTTGAAAGCGGGGCAGAATTGCAGGAATCCGATTTCAGGAGGTAGACTGGAATTGCATTTAAAGCATAGGAAAAGAGGCAGAACGTCCACAATGATGAACTTGGCCAAAAAGGGCGTATGCGTTTTTTCCTGAATATATTCAGGAAAAAACACATACGCCCTTTTTGGCCAACCAAGCAAGCTTGCAAAGGAAGTCTGCACTACAATGAAGTCTCACTTCCCCCGGTCAAAAGGGCCATCTGAAAAAAGTGTAAAATCCAGAAAGGCAGGACAGGCCATGGAGAACTGGCAGCCTTGTTATGCTGATGGGCGGGATGTAAATTGCCAACAGCCACTCTGGAGAAGTGTATGGTGTTTCCTGAAACATCTAAAAAACAAAGCAACAGAGCCTAGGGCACTTCCACTTATGGTCCTATAGCTCAGGGAAATTAAAATCAAAAAGACACAGCCACGCCAAAGTTTGGGACAGCTCTGTTTACAAGAACCTCGTTTACGGTACAAGTTCAATATCGCAGAAAGTGAAAAATGGATAAAGAAGTTGTGGTACTTATGTACAATGCAATATCACTCAGCAATGAAATCTATGTCATCAGGCCCGTAGCAGCATAATGAGTGGATTCAGGTATGATGATTCTAACTGAAATATGTCACACAGAAAAAGAAACATCATAATATATCACTAATACACGGAATGTAAACTTGGCTACACAGGAACTGGATTACAAAACAGAAGAGGGTCTCAAATTTAGAAAACCAACTTATGCTGGCTTAAGGGGAAAGGTGAGTTGGGGTGCTGCATAAAACCAGACATTGAAATGAGCACAGGTAAAGTTCCTTAAGCCAAATATGGAATAGACAAGAGCTACTCCTTGCTCAACGAAATGGACTCAACACCCCATATTAAACGCCTAAGAATGTACCTGACTAGTAAGTATCTTAAAACCTATGGATTGCTATGTCTCTGAAAGAGAATCAAGCATGTGTACAGGGGCATAAACGCAGCAGTGATAGAATTGGAGAGGTTCAGTGAGCAAATGAAGACCCTTTGAAGTCATATTGCATGGTACCCATTCCACAGGTCTCAATTCTCCATGTTTAAGGGATTCTTCCTTCAGCTAAAACATGCATGTGGAACCCAGAGTATGATCAACCGTGTTATCTGGAGACGTGTTCAAATATATCTCAGTTTTCGTCCCCTGGTACTCGGGTGCAACATTCCAGATGCTTTACTAACACTCTCCCGACTTGGACAGTCAGTGCCTTTAACCTCCTGTTTGGCCCAGTTTGCAATTTCTGCGGAAGATGAACAGGAATAGGGAGAACCAATGAGAGACTAGCTGGAGGTGTCTGGACGGGCAAATTTACCTCTCATTTCCCACCAAGAAGAGGAATTAACCAAAGGCTCAGCATGCCATTCCGGAACCATATTCGGGCCTGAAGCAATCGTGCGGTGTTGCGGCCAGGTAATAAGAAAGCGAGTTGAAGAAAGGAGCTCAGGTGCACTGTAATTCACAAACCTGCAGAGTTATAAATGACAGCTATCGTCCAAAAATATACTGAAGTAAGGCTGCCAAGAGGACTTGAACGCGGGGCAGAATTACAGGAAACCCATTTCAGGAGGTAGACTGGAATTGCATTTTAAGCATAGGAAAAGAGGCAGAACGTCGACAATGATGCACTTGGCCAAAACGGGCGTATGCATTTTTTCCTGAATATATTCAGGAAAAAACGCATACGCCCTTTTTGGCCAACGAAGCAAGCTTGCAAAGGAAATCTGCACTACAATGAAGTCTCACTTCCCCCGGTCCAAAGGGCCATCTGAAAAAAGTGTAAAATCCAGACAGGCAGGACAGGCCATGGAGAACTGGGAGCCTTGTTATGCTGATGGGCGGGATGTAAATTGTCACCAGCCACTCTGGAGAAGTGTATGGTGTTTCCTGAAACATCTAAAAAACAAAGCAACAGAGCCTAGGGCACTTCCACTTATGGTCCTATAGCTTACGGAAATTAATATCAAAAAGACAAAGCCACCCCAAAGTTTGGGACAGCTCTGTTTACAAGAACCTCGTTTACGGTAGAAGTTCAATATCGCAGAAAGTGAAAAATGGATAAAGAAGTTGTGGTACTTACGTACAATGCAATATCACTCAGCAATGAAATCTATGTCATCAGGCCCGTAGCAGCATAATGAGTGGATTCAGGTATGATGATTCTAACTGAAATAAGTCACACAGAAAAAGAAACATCATAAGATATCACTAATACACGGAATGTAAACTTGGCTACACAGGAACTGGATTACAAAACAGAAGGGGGTCTCAAATTTAGAAAACCAACTTATGCTGGCTTAACGGGAAAGGTGAGTTGAGGTGCTGCATAAAACCAGAGATTGAAATGAGCACAGATAAAGTTCCTTAAGCCAAATATGGAATAGACAAGAGCTACTCCTTGCTCAACGAAATGGACTCAACACCCCATATTAAACGCCTAAAAATGTACCTGACTAGTAAGTATCTTAAAACCTATGGATTGCTATGTCTCTGAAAGAGAATCAAGCGTGTGTATAGGGGCATAAACGCAGCAGTGATAGGATTGGAGAGGTTCGGTGAGCAAATGAAGACCCTTTGAAGTCATATTGCATGGTACCCATTCCACGGGTCTCAACTCTCCAGGTTTAAGGGATTCTTCCTTCAGCTAAAACATGCATGTGGAACCCAGACTATGATCAACCGTGTGATCGGGAGACGTGTTCCAATATGTCTCAGTTTTCGTCCCCTGGTACTCGGGTGCAGCATTCCAGATGGTTTACTAACACTCTCCCGACTTGGAGAGTCAGTGCCTTTAACCTCCTGTTTGGCCCAGTTTGCAATTTCTGCGGAAGATGAACAGGAATAGGGAGAACCAATGAGAGACTAGCTGGAGGTGTCTGGACGGGCAAATTTAACTCTCATTTCCCACCAGGAAGAGGAATTCACCAAAGGCTCAGTGTGCCGTGCCGGAACCAGATTAGGGCCTGAAGCAATCCTGCGGTGTTGCGGCCAGCTCACAAGAAAGTGAGTTGAAGAAAGGAGCTCAGGGGCACTGTAATTCACAAACCTGCAGAGTTATAAATGACAGCTATCGTCCAAAAATATACTGAAGTAAGGCTGCCAAGAGTACTTGAATGCGGGGCAGAATTGCAGGAAACCCATTTCAGGAGGTAGACTGGAATTGCATTGAAAGCATAGGAAAAGAGACAGAACGTCGACAATGATGCACTTCGCCAAATAGGGCGTATGCGTTTTTTCCTGAATATATTCAGGAAAAAATGCATAAGCTCTTTTTGGCCAACCAAGCAAGCTTGCAAAGGAAATCTGCACTACAATGAAGTCTCACTTCCCCCCGGTCAAAAGGGCCATCTGAATAAAGTGTAAAATCCAGAAAGGCAGGACAGGCCATGGAGAACTGGGAGCCTTGTTATGCTGATGGGCGGGATGTAAATTGCCAACAGCCACTCGGGAGAAGTGTATGGTGTTTCCTGAAACATCTAAAAAACAAAGCAACAGAGCCTAGGGCACGTCCACTTATGGTCCTATAGCTTAGGGAAATTAAAATCAAAAAGACACAGCCACCCCAAAGTTTGGGACGGCTCTGTTTACAAGAACCTCGTTTACGGTACAAGTTCAATATCGCAGAAAGTGAAAAATGGATAAAGAAGTTGTGGTACTTACGTACAATGCAATATCACTCAGCAATGAAATCTATGTCATCAGGCCCGTAGCAGCATAATGAGTGGATTCAGGTATGATGATTCTAACTGAAATAAGTCACACAGAAAAAGAAACATCATAAGATATCACTAATACACGGAATGTAAACTTGGCTACACAGGAACTGGATTACAAAACAGAAGAGGGTCTCAAATTTAGAAAAATAACTTATGCTTTCTTAAGGGGAAAGGTGAGTTGGGGTGCTGCATAAAACCAGACATTGAAATGAGCACAGATAAAGTTCCTTAAACCAAATATGTAATAGACAAGAGCTACTCCTTGCTCCACGAAATGGACTCATCACCCCATATTAAACGCCTATGAATGTACCTGACTAGTAAGTATCTTAAAACCTATAGATAGCTATGTCTCTGAAAGAGAATCAAGCGTGTGTACAGGGGCATAAAAGCAGCAGTGATAGGATTGGAGAGGTTCGGTGAGCAAATGAAGACCCTTTGAAGTCATATTGCATGGTACCCATTCCACGGGTCTCAACTCTCCAGGTTTAAGGGATTCTTCCTTCAGCTAAAACATGCATGTGGAACCCAGAGTATGATCAACCATGTGATTGGGAGACGTGTTCAAATATGTCTCAGTTTTCGTCCCCTGGTACTCAGGTGCAACATTCCAGATGCTTTACTAACACTCTCCCGACTTGGAGAGTCAGTGCCTTTAACCTCCTGTTTGGCCCAGTTTGCAATTTCTGTGGAAGATGAACAGGAATAGGGAGAACCAATGAGAGACTAGCTGGAGGTGTCTGGACGGGCAAATTTAACTCTCATTTCCCACCAGGAAGAGGAATTAACCAAAGGCTCAGCGTGCCGTGCCGGAACCAGATTAGGGCCTGAAGCAATCCTGCGGTGTTGCGGCCAGCTCACAAGAAAGCGAGTTGAAGAAAGGAGCTCAGGGGCACTGTAATTCACAAACCTGCAGAGTTATAAATGACAGCTATCGTCTAAAAATGTACTGAAGTAAGGCTGCCAAGAGGACTTGAACGCGGGGCAGAATTGCAGGAAACCCATTTCAGGAGGTAGACTGGAATTGCATTTAAAGCATAGGAAAAGAGGCAGAACGTCCACAATGATGCACTTGGCCAAAAAGGGCGTATGCGTTTTTTCCTGAATATATTCAGGAAAAAACGCATACGCCCTTTTTGGCCAACCAAGCAAGCTTGCAAAGGAAATCTGCACTACAATGAAGTCTCACTTCCCCCCGGTCAAAAGGGCCATCTGAAAAAAGTGTAAAATCCAGAAAGGCAGGACAGGCCATGGAGAACTGGGAGCCTTGTTATGCTGATGGGCGGGATGTAAATTGCCAACAGCCACTCGGGAGAAGTGTATGGTGTTTCCTGAAACATCTAAAAAACAAAGCAACAGAGTCTAGGGCACTTCCACTTATGGTCCTATAGCTTAGGGAAATTAAAATCAAAAAGACACAGCCACCCCAGAGTTTGGGACGGCTCTGTTTACAAGAACCTCGTTTACGGTACAAGTTCAATATCGCAGAAAGTGAAAAATGGAGAAAGAAGTTGTGGTACTTACGTACAATGCAATATCACTCAGCAATGAAATCTATGTCATCAGGCCCATAGCAGCATAATGAGTGGATTCAGGTATGATGATTCTAACTGAAATAAGTCACACAGAAAAAGAAACATCATAAGATATCACTAATACACGGAATGTAAACTTGGCTACACAGGAACTGGATTACAAAACAGAAGAGGGTCTCAAATTTAGAAAACCAACTTATGCTGGCTTAAGGGGAAAGGTGAGTTGGGGTGCTGCATAAAACCAGAGATTGAAATGAGCACAGATAAAGTTCCTTAAACCAAATATGGAATAGACAAGAGCTACTCCTTGCTCAACGAAATGGACTCAACACCCCATATTAAACGCCTAAGAATGTACCTGACTAGTAAGTATCTTAAAACCTATGGATTGCTATGTCTCCAAAAGAGAATCAAGCGTGTGTACAGGGGCATAAACGCAGCAGTGATAGGATTGGAGAGGTTCGGTGAGCAAATGAAGACCCTTTGAAGTCATATTGCATGGTACCCATTCCAAGGGTCTCAACTCTCCAGGATTAAGGGATTCTTCCTTCAGCTAAAACATGCATGTGGAACTCTGAGTATGATCAACCATGTGATCGTGAGACGTGTTCAAGTATGTCTCAGTTCTCGTACCCTGGTACTCGGGTGCAACATTCCAGACGCTTTACTAACACTCTCCCGACTTGGAGAGTCAGTGCCTTTAACCTCCTGTTTGGCCCAGTTTGCAATTTCTGCGGAAGATGAACAGGAATAGGGAGAACCAATGAGAGACTAGCTGGAGGTGTCTGGACGGGCAAATTTACTCTCATTTCCCACCAGGAAGAGGAATTAACCAAAGGCTCAGCGTGCCGTGCCGGAACCAGATTAGGGCCTGAAGCAATCCTGCGGTGTTGCGGCCAGCTCACAAGAAAACGAGTTGAAGAAAGGAGCTCAGGGGCACTGTAATTCACAAACCTGCAGAGTTATAAATGACAGCTATCGTCCAAAAATATACTGAAGTAAGGCTGCCAAGAGGACTTGAACGCGGGTCAGAATTGCAGGAAACCCATTTCAGGAGGTAGACTGGAATTGCATTTAAAGCATAGGAAAAGAGGCAGAACGTCCACAATGATGCACTTGGTCAAAAAGGGCGTATGCGTTTTTTCCTGAATATATTCAGGAAAAAACGCATACGCCCTTTTTGGCCAACGAAGCAAGCTTGCAAAGGAAATCTGCACTACAATGAAGTCTCACTTCCCCCGGTCAAAAGGGCCATCTGAAAAAAGTGTAAAATCCAGAAAGGCAGGACAGGCCATGGAGAACTGGGAGCCTTGTTATGCTGATGGGCGGGATGTAAATTGCCAACAGCCACTGGGGAGAAGTGTATGGTGTTTCCTGAAACATCTAAAAAACAAAGCAACAGAGCCTAGGGCACGTCCACTTATGGTCCTATAGCTTACGGAAATTAAAATCAAAAAGGAAAAGCCACCCCAAAGTTTCGGACAGCTCTGTTTACAAGAACCTCGTTTACGGTACAAGTTCAATATCACAGAAAGTGAAAAATGGATAAAGAAGTTGTGGTACTTACGTACAATGCAATATCACTCAGCAATGAAATCTATGTCATCAGGCCCGTAGCAGCATAATGAGTGGATTCAGGTATGATGATTCTAACTGAAATAAGTCACACAGAAAAAGAAACATCATAAGATATCACTAATACACGGAATGTAAACTTGGCTACACAGGAACTGGATTACAAAACAGAAGAGGGTCTCAAATTTAGAAAAATAACTTATGCTTGCTTAAGGGGAAAGGTGAGTTGGGGTGCTGCATAAAACCAGACATTGAAATGAGCACAGATAAAGTTCCTTAAACCAAATATGTAATAGACAAGAGCTACTCCTTGCTCCACGAAATGGACTCATCACCCCATATTAAACGCCTAAGAATGTACCTGACTAGTAAGTATCTTAAAACCTATAGATAGCTATGTCTGTGAAAGAGAATCAAGCGTGTGTACAGGGGCATAAAAGCAGCAGTGATAGGATTGGAGAGGTTCGGTGAGCAAATGAAGACCCTTTGAAGTCATATTGCATGGTACCCATTCCACGGGTCTCAACTCTCCAGGTTTAAGGGATTCTTCCTTCAGCTAAAACATGCATGTGGAACCCAGAGTATGATCAACCGTGTGATCGGGAGACGTGTTCAAATATGTCTCAGTTTTCGTCCCCTGGTACTCAGGTGCAACATTCCAGATGCTTTACTAACACTCTCCCGACTTGGAGAGTCAGTGCCTTTAACCTCCTGTTTGGCCCAGTTTGCAATTTCTGCGGAAGATGAACAGGAATAGGGAGAACCAATGAGAGACTAGCTGGAGGTGTCTGGACGGGCAAATTTAACTCTCATTTCCCACCAGGAAGAGGAATTAACCAAACGCTCAGCGTGCCGTGCCGGATCCAGATTAGGGCCTGAAGCAATCCTGCGGTGTTGCGGCCAGCTCACAAGAAAGCGAGTTGAAGAAAGGAGCTCGGGGCACTGTAATTCACAAACCTGCAGAGTTATAAATGACAGCTATCATCCAAAAATATACTGAAGTAAGGCTGCCAAGAGGACTTGAAAGCGGGGTAGAATTGCAGGAAACCGATTTCAGGAGGTAGATTGGAATTGCATTTAAAGCATAGGAAAAGACGCAGAACGTCCACAATGATGCACTTGGCCAAAAAGTGCGTATGCGTTTTTTCCTGAATATATTCAGGAAAAAACGCATACGCCCTTTTTGGCCAACCAAGCCAGCTTGCAAAGGAAATCTGCACTACAATGAAGTCTCACTTCCCCCCGGTCAAAAGGGCAATCTGAAAAACGTGTAAAATCCAGAAAGGCAGGACAGGCCATGGAGAACTGGGAGCCTTGTTATGCTGATGGGCGGGATGTAAATTGCCAACAGCCACTTGGGAGAAGTGTATGGTGTTTCCTGAAACATCTAAAAAACAAAGCAACAGAGCCTAGGGCACTTCCACTTATGGTCCTATAGCTTAGGGAAATTAAAATAAAAAAGACACAGCCACCCCAAAGTTTGGGACGGCTCTGTTTACAAGAACCTCGTTTACGGTACAAGTTCAATATCGCAGAAAGTGAAAAATGGATAAAGAAGTTGTGGTACTTACGTACAATGCAATATCACTCAGCAATGAAATCTATGTCATCAGGCCCGTAGCAGCATAATGAGTGGATTCAGGTATGATGATTCTAACTGAAATAAGTCACACAGAAAAAGAAACATCATAAGATATCACTAATACACGGAATGTAAACTTGGCTACACAGGAACTGGATTACAAAACAGAAGAGGGTCTCAAATTTAGAAAACCAACTTATGCTGGCTTAAGGGGAAAGGTGAGTTGGGGTGCTGCATAAAACCAGAGATTGAAATGAGCACAGATAAAGTTCCTTAAACCAAATATGGAATAGACAAGAGCTACTCCTTGCTCAACGAAATGGACTCAACACCCCATATTAAACGCCTAAGAATGTACCTGACTAGTAAGTATCTTAAAACCTATGGATTGCTATGTCTCCAAAAGAGAATCAAGTGTGTGTACAGGGGCATAAACGCAGCAGTGATAGGATTGGAGAGGTTCGGTGAGCAAATGAAGACCCTTTGAAGTCATATTGCATGGTACCCATTCCAAGGTTCTCAACTCTCCAGGATTAAGGGATTCTTCCTTCAGCTAAAACATGCATGTGGAACCCTGAGTATGATCAACCATGTGATCGTGAGACGTGTTCAAGTATGTCTCAGTTCTCGTACCCTGGTACTCGGGTGCAACATTCCAGACGCTTTACTAACACTCTCCCGACTTGGAGAGTCAGTGCCTTTAACCTCCTGTTTGGCCCAGTTTGCAATTTCTGCGGAAGATGAACAGGAATAGGGAGAACCAATGAGAGACTAGCTGGAGGTGTCTGGACGGGCAAATTTACTCTCATTTCCCACCAGGAAGAGGAATTAACCAAAGGCTCAGCGTGCCGTGCCGGAACCAGATTAGGGCCTGAAGCAATCCTGCGGTGTTGCGGCCAGCTCACAAGAAAACGAGTTGAAGAAAGGAGCTCAGGGGCACTGTAATTCACAAACCTGCAGAGTTATAAATGACAGCTATCATCCAAAAATATACTGAAGTAAGGCTGCCAAGAGGACTTGAACGCGGGGCAGAATTGCAGGAAACCCATTTCAGGAGGTAGACTGGAATTGCATTTAAAGCATAGGAAAAGACGCAGAACGTCCACAATGATGCACTTGGTCAAAAAGGGCGTATGCGTTTTTTCCTGAATATATTCAGGAAAAAACGCATACGCCCTTTTTGGCCAACCAAGCAAGCTTGCAAAGGAAATCTGCACTACAATGAAGTCTCACTTCCCCCGGTCAAAAGGGCCATCTGAAAAAAGTGTAAAATCCAGAAAGGCAGGACAGGCCATGGAGAACTGGGAGCCTTGTTATGCTGATGGGCGGGATGTAAATTGCCAACAGCCACTGGGGAGAAGTGTATGGTGTTTCCTGAAACATCTAAAAAACAAAGCAACAGAGCCTAGGGCACTTCCACTTATGGTCCTATAGCTTACAGAAATTAAAATCAAAAAGGAAAAGCCACCCCAAAGTTTCGGACAGCTCTCTTTACAAGAACCTCGTTTACGGTACAAGTTCAATATCACAGAAAGTGAAAAATGGATAAAGAAGTTGTGGTACTTACGTACAATGCAATATCACTCAGCAATGAAATCTATGTCATCAGGCCCGTAGCAGCATAATGACTGGATTCAGGTATGATGATTCTAACTGAAATAAGTCACACAGAAAAAGAAACATCATAAGATATCACTAATACACGGAATGTAAACTTGGCTACACAGGAACTGGATTACAAAACAGAAGAGGGTCTCAAATTTAGAAAAATAACTTATGCTTGCTTAAGGGGAAAGGTGAGTTGGGGTGCTGCATAAAACCAGACATTGAAATGAGCACAGATAAAGTTCCTTAAACCAAATATGTAATAGACAAGAGCTACTCCTTGCTCCACGAAATGGACTCATCACCCCATATTAAACGCCTAAGAATGTACCTGACTAGTAAGTATCTTAAAACCTATAGATAGCTATGTCTGTGAAAGAGAATCAAGCGTGTGTACAGGGGCATAAAAGCAGCAGTGATAGGATTGGAGAGGTTCGGTGAGCAAATGAAGACCCTTTGAAGTCATATTGCATGGTACCCATTCCACGGGTCTCAACTCTCCAGGTTTAAGGGATTCTTCCTTCAGCTAAAACATGCATGTGGAACCCAGAGTATGATCAACCGTGTGATCGGGAGACGTGTTCAAATATGTCTCAGTTTTCGTCCCCTGGTACTCAGGTGCAACATTCCAGATGCTTTACTAACACTCTCCCGACTTGGAGAGTCAGTGCCTTTAACCTCCTGTTTGGCCCAGTTTGCAATTTCTGCGGAAGATGAACAGGAATAGGGAGAACCAATGAGAGACTAGCTGGAGGTGTCTGGACGGGCAAATTTAACTCTCATTTCCCACCAGGAAGAGGAATTAACCAAACGCTCAGCGTGCCGTGCCGGATCCAGATTAGGGCCTGAAGCAATCCTGCGGTGTTGCGGCCAGCTCACAAGAAAGCGAGTTGAAGAAAGGAGCTCGGGGCACTGTAATTCACAAACCTGCAGAGTTATAAATGACAGCTATCATCCAAAAATATACTGAAGTAAGGCTGCCAAGAGGACTTGAAAGCGGGGTAGAATTGCAGGAAACCGATTTCAGGAGGTAGATTGGAATTGCATTTAAAGCATAGGAAAAGACGCAGAACGTCCACAATGATGCACTTGGCCAAAAAGTGCGTATGCGTTTTTTCCTGAATATATTCAGGAAAAAACGCATACGCCCTTTTTGGCCAACCAAGCCAGCTTGCAAAGGAAATCTGCACTACAATGAAGTCTCACTTCCCCCCGGTCAAAAGGGCAATCTGAAAAACGTGTAAAATCCAGAAAGGCAGGACAGGCCATGGAGAACTGGGAGCCTTGTTATGCTGATGGGCGGGATGTAAATTGCCAACAGCCACTTGGGAGAAGTGTATGGTGTTTCCTGAAACATCTAAAAAACAAAGCAACAGAGCCTAGGGCACTTCCACTTATGGTCCTATAGCTTAGGGAAATTAAAATAAAAAAGACACAGCCACCCCAAAGTTTGGGACGGCTCTGTTTACAAGAACCTCGTTTACGGTACAAGTTCAATATCGCAGAAAGTGAAAAATGGATAAAGAAGTTGTGGTACTTACGTACAATGCAATATCACTCAGCAATGAAATCTATGTCATCAGGCCCGTAGCAGCATAATGAGTGGATTCAGGTATGATGATTCTAACTGAAATAAGTCACACAGAAAAAGAAACATCATAAGATATCACTAATACACGGAATGTAAACTTGGCTACACAGGAACTGGATTACAAAACAGAAGAGGGTCTCAAATTTAGAAAACCAACTTATGCTGGCTTAAGGGGAAAGGTGAGTTGGGGTGCTGCATAAAACCAGAGATTGAAATGAGCACAGATAAAGTTCCTTAAACCAAATATGGAATAGACAAGAGCTACTCCTTGCTCAACGAAATGGACTCAACACCCCATATTAAACGCCTAAGAATGTACCTGACTAGTAAGTATCTTAAAACCTATGGATTGCTATGTCTCCAAAAGAGAATCAAGTGTGTGTACAGGGGCATAAACGCAGCAGTGATAGGATTGGAGAGGTTCGGTGAGCAAATGAAGACCCTTTGAAGTCATATTGCATGGTACCCATTCCAAGGGTCTCAACTCTCCAGGATTAAGGGATTCTTCCTTCAGCTAAAACATGCATGTGGAACCCTGAGTATGATCAACCATGTGATCGTGAGACGTGTTCAAGTATGTCTCAGTTCTCGTACCCTGGTACTCGGGTGCAACATTCCAGACGCTTTACTAACACTCTCCCGACTTGGAGAGTCAGTGCCTTTAACCTCCTGTTTGGCCCAGTTTGCAATTTCTGCGGAAGATGAACAGGAATAGGGAGAACCAATGAGAGACTAGCTGGAGGTGTCTGGACGGGCAAATTTACTCTCATTTCCCACCAGGAAGAGGAATTAACCAAAGGCTCAGCGTGCCGTGCCGGAACCAGATTAGGGCCTGAAGCAATCCTGCGGTGTTGCGGCCAGCTCACAAGAAAACGAGTTGAAGAAAGGAGCTCAGGGGCACTGTAATTCACAAACCTGCAGAGTTATAAATGACAGCTATCGTCCAAAAATATACTGAAGTAAGGCTGCCAAGAGGACTTGAACGCGGGGCAGAATTGCAGGAAACCCATTTCAGGAGGTAGACTGGAATTGCATTTAAAGCATAGGAAAAGAGGCAGAACGTCCACAATGATGCACTTGGTCAAAAAGGGCGTATGCGTTTTTTCCTGAATATATTCAGGAAAAAACGCATACGCCCTTTTTGGCCAACCAAGCAAGCTTGCAAAGGAAATCTGCACTACAATGAAGTCTCACTTCCCCCGGTCAAAAGGGCCATCTGAAAAAAGTGTAAAATCCAGAAAGGCAGGACAGGCCATGGAGAACTGGGAGCCTTGTTATGCTGATGGGCGGGATGTAAATTGCCAACAGCCACTGGGGAGAAGTGTATGGTGTTTCCTGAAACATCTAAAAAACAAAGCAACAGAGCCTAGGGCACTTCCACTTATGGTCCTATAGCTTACGGAAATTAAAATCAAAAAGGAAAAGCCACCCCAAAGTTTCGGACAGCTCTCTTTACAAGAACCTCGTTTACGGTACAAGTTCAATATCACAGAAAGTGAAAAATGGATAAAGAAGTTGTGGTACTTACGTACAATGCAATATCACTCAGCAATGAAATCTATGTCATCAGGCCCGTAGCAGCATAATGAGTGGATTCAGGTATGATGATTCTAACTGAAATAAGTCACACAGAAAAAGAAACATCATAAGATATCACTAATACACGGAATGTAAACTTGGCTACACAGGAACTGGATTACAAAACAGAAGAGGGTCTCAAATTTAGAAAAATAACTTATGCTTGCTTAAGGGGAAAGGTGAGTTGGGGTGCTGCATAAAACCAGACATTGAAATGAGCACAGATAAAGTTCCTTAAACCAAATATGTAATAGACAAGAGCTACTCCTTGCTCCACGAAATGGACTCATCACCCCATATTAAACGCCTAAGAATGTACCTGACTAGTAAGTATCTTAAAACCTATAGATAGCTATGTCTGTGAAAGAGAATCAAGCGTGTGTACAGGGGCATAAAAGCAGCAGTGATAGGATTGGAGAGGTTCGGTGAGCAAATGAAGACCCTTTGAAGTCATATTGCATGGTACCCATTCCACGGGTCTCAACTCTCCAGGTTTAAGGGATTCTTCCTTCAGCTAAAACATGCATGTGGAACCCAGAGTATGATCAACCGTGTGATCGGGAGACGTGTTCAAATATGTCTCAGTTTTCGTCCCCTGGTACTCAGGTGCAACATTCCAGATGCTTTACTAACACTCTCCCGACTTGGAGAGTCAGTGCCTTTAACCTCCTGTTTGGCCCAGTTTGCAATTTCTGCGGAAGATGAACAGGAATAGGGAGAACCAATGAGAGACTAGCTGGAGGTGTCTGGACGGGCAAATTTAACTCTCATTTCCCACCAGGAAGAGGAATTAACCAAACGCTCAGCGTGCCGTGCCGGATCCAGATTAGGGCCTGAAGCAATCCTGCGGTGTTGCGGCCAGCTCACAAGAAAGCGAGTTGAAGAAAGGAGCTCGGGGCACTGTAATTCACAAACCTGCAGAGTTATAAATGACAGCTATCATCCAAAAATATACTGAAGTAAGGCTGCCAAGAGGACTTGAAAGCGGGGTAGAATTGCAGGAAACCGATTTCAGGAGGTAGATTGGAATTGCATTTAAAGCATAGGAAAAGACGCAGAACGTCCACAATGATGCACTTGGCCAAAAAGTGCGTATGCGTTTTTTCCTGAATATATTCAGGAAAAAACGCATACGCCCTTTTTGGCCAACCAAGCCAGCTTGCAAAGGAAATCTGCACTACAATGAAGTCTCACTTCCCCCCGGTCAAAAGGGCAATCTGAAAAACGTGTAAAATCCAGAAAGGCAGGACAGGCCATGGAGAACTGGGAGCCTTGTTATGCTGATGGGCGGGATGTAAATTGCCAACAGCCACTTGGGAGAAGTGTATGGTGTTTCCTGAAACATCTAAAAAACAAAGCAACAGAGCCTAGGGCACTTCCACTTATGGTCCTAAAGCTTAGGGAAATTAAAATAAAAAAGACACAGCCACCCCAAAGTTTGGGACGGCTCTGTTTACAAGAACCTCGTTTACGGTACAAGTTCAATATCGCAGAAAGTGAAAAATGGATAAAGAAGTTGTGGTACTTACGTACAATGCAATATCACTCAGCAATGAAATCTATGTCATCAGGCCCGTAGCAGCATAATGAGTGGATTCAGGTATGATGATTCTAACTGAAATAAGTCACACAGAAAAAGAAACATCATAAGATATCACTAATACACGGAATGTAAACTTGGCTACACAGGAACTGGATTACAAAACAGAAGAGGGTCTCAAATTTAGAAAACCAACTTATGCTGGCTTAAGGGGAAAGGTGAGTTGGGGTGCTGCATAAAACCAGAGATTGAAATGAGCACAGATAAAGTTCCTTAAACCAAATATGGAATAGACAAGAGCTACTCCTTGCTCAACGAAATGGACTCAACACCCCATATTAAACGCCTAAGAATGTACCTGACTAGTAAGTATCTTAAAACCTATGGATTGCTATGTCTCCAAAAGAGAATCAAGTGTGTGTACAGGGGCATAAACGCAGCAGTGATAGGATTGGAGAGGTTCGGTGAGCAAATGAAGACCCTTTGAAGTCATATTGCATGGTACCCATTCCAAGGGTCTCAACTCTCCAGGATTAAGGGATTCTTCCTTCAGCTAAAACATGCATGTGGAACCCTGAGTATGATCAACCATGTGATCGTGAGACGTGTTCAAGTATGTCTCAGTTCTCGTACCCTGGTACTCGGGTGCAACATTCCAGACGCTTTACTAACACTCTCCCGACTTGGAGAGTCAGTGCCTTTAACCTCCTGTTTGGCCCAGTTTGCAATTTCTGCGGAAGATGAACAGGAATAGGGAGAACCAATGAGAGACTAGCTGGAGGTGTCTGGACGGGCAAATTTACTCTCATTTCCCACCAGGAAGAGGAATTAACCAAAGGCTCAGCGTGCCGTGCCGGAACCAGATTAGGGCCTGAAGCAATCCTGCGGTGTTGCGGCCAGCTCACAAGAAAACGAGTTGAAGAAAGGAGCTCAGGGGCACTGTAATTCACAAACCTGCAGAGTTATAAATGACAGCTATCGTCCAAAAATATACTGAAGTAAGGCTGCCAAGAGGACTTGAACGCGGGGCAGAATTGCAGGAAACCCATTTCAGGAGGTAGACTGGAATTGCATTTAAAGCATAGGAAAAGAGGCAGAACGTCCACAATGATGCACTTGGTCAAAAAGGGCGTATGCGTTTTTTCCTGAATATATTCAGGAAAAAACGCATACGCCCTTTTTGGCCAACCAAGCAAGCTTGCAAAGGAAATCTGCACTACAATGAAGTCTCACTTCCCCCGGTCAAAAGGGCCATCTGAAAAAAGTGTAAAATCCAGAAAGGCAGGACAGGCCATGGAGAACTGGGAGCCTTGTTATGCTGATGGGCGGGATGTAAATTGCCAACAGCCACTGGGGAGAAGTGTATGGTGTTTCCTGAAACATCTAAAAAACAAAGCAACAGAGCCTAGGGCACTTCCACTTATGGTCCTATAGCTTACGGAAATTAAAATCAAAAAGGAAAAGCCACCCCAAAGTTTCGGACAGCTCTCTTTACAAGAACCTCGTTTACGGTACAAGTTCAATATCACAGAAAGTGAAAAATGGATAAAGAAGTTGTGGTACTTACGTACAATGCAATATCACTCAGCAATGAAATCTATGTCATCAGGCCCGTAGCAGCATAATGAGTGGATTCAGGTATGATGATTCTAACTGAAATAAGTCACACAGAAAAAGAAACATCATAAGATATCACTAATACACGGAATGTAAACTTGGCTACACAGGAACTGGATTACAAAACAGAAGAGGGTCTCAAATTTAGAAAAATAACTTATGCTTGCTTAAGGGGAAAGGTGAGTTGGGGTGCTGCATAAAACCAGACATTGAAATGAGCACAGATAAAGTTCCTTAAACCAAATATGTAATAGACAAGAGCTACTCCTTGCTCCACGAAATGGACTCATCACCCCATATTAAACGCCTAAGAATGTACCTGACTAGTAAGTATCTTAAAACCTATAGATAGCTATGTCTGTGAAAGAGAATCAAGCGTGTGTACAGGGGCATAAAAGCAGCAGTGATAGGATTGGAGAGGTTCGGTGAGCAAATGAAGACCCTTTGAAGTCATATTGCATGGTACCCATTCCACGGGTCTCAACTCTCCAGGTTTAAGGGATTCTTCCTTCAGCTAAAACATGCATGTGGAACCCAGAGTATGATCAACCGTGTGATCGGGAGACGTGTTCAAATATGTCTCAGTTTTCGTCCCCTGGTACTCAGGTGCAACATTCCAGATGCTTTACTAACACTCTCCCGACTTGGAGAGTCAGTGCCTTTAACCTCCTGTTTGGCCCAGTTTGCAATTTCTGCGGAAGATGAACAGGAATAGGGAGAACCAATGAGAGACTAGCTGGAGGTGTCTGGACGGGCAAATTTAACTCTCATTTCCCACCAGGAAGAGGAATTAACCAAACGCTCAGCGTGCCGTGCCGGATCCAGATTAGGGCCTGAAGCAATCCTGCGGTGTTGCGGCCAGCTCACAAGAAAGCGAGTTGAAGAAAGGAGCTCGGGGCACTGTAATTCACAAACCTGCAGAGTTATAAATGACAGCTATCATCCAAAAATATACTGAAGTAAGGCTGCCAAGAGGACTTGAAAGCGGGGTAGAATTGCAGGAAACCGATTTCAGGAGGTAGATTGGAATTGCATTTAAAGCATAGGAAAAGACGCAGAACGTCCACAATGATGCACTTGGCCAAAAAGTGCGTATGCGTTTTTTCCTGAATATATTCAGGAAAAAACGCATACGCCCTTTTTGGCCAACCAAGCCAGCTTGCAAAGGAAATCTGCACTACAATGAAGTCTCACTTCCCCCCGGTCAAAAGGGCAATCTGAAAAACGTGTAAAATCCAGAAAGGCAGGACAGGCCATGGAGAACTGGGAGCCTTGTTATGCTGATGGGCGGGATGTAAATTGCCAACAGCCACTTGGGAGAAGTGTATGGTGTTTCCTGAAACATCTAAAAAACAAAGCAACAGAGCCTAGGGCACTTCCACTTATGGTCCTATAGCTTAGGGAAATTAAAATAAAAAAGACACAGCCACCCCAAAGTTTGGGACGGCTCTGTTTACAAGAACCTCGTTTACGGTACAAGTTCAATATCGCAGAAAGTGAAAAATGGATAAAGAAGTTGTGGTACTTACGTACAATGCAATATCACTCAGCAATGAAATCTATGTCATCAGGCCCGTAGCAGCATAATGAGTGGATTCAGGTATGATGATTCTAACTGAAATAAGTCACACAGAAAAAGAAACATCATAAGATATCACTAATACACGGAATGTAAACTTGGCTACACAGGAACTGGATTACAAAACAGAAGAGGGTCTCAAATTTAGAAAACCAACTTATGCTGGCTTAAGGGGAAAGGTGAGTTGGGGTGCTGCATAAAACCAGAGATTGAAATGAGCACAGATAAAGTTCCTTAAACCAAATATGGAATAGACAAGAGCTACTCCTTGCTCAACGAAATGGACTCAACACCCCATATTAAACGCCTAAGAATGTACCTGACTAGTAAGTATCTTAAAACCTATGGATTGCTATGTCTCCAAAAGAGAATCAAGTGTGTGTACAGGGGCATAAACGCAGCAGTGATAGGATTGGAGAGGTTCGGTGAGCAAATGAAGACCCTTTGAAGTCATATTGCATGGTACCCATTCCAAGGGTCTCAACTCTCCAGGATTAAGGGATTCTTCCTTCAGCTAAAACATGCATGTGGAACCCTGAGTATGATCAACCATGTGATCGTGAGACGTGTTCAAGTATGTCTCAGTTCTCGTACCCTGGTACTCGGGTGCAACATTCCAGACGCTTTACTAACACTCTCCCGACTTGGAGAGTCAGTGCCTTTAACCTCCTGTTTGGCCCAGTTTGCAATTTCTGCGGAAGATGAACAGGAATAGGGAGAACCAATGAGAGACTAGCTGGAGGTGTCTGGACGGGCAAATTTACTCTCATTTCCCACCAGGAAGAGGAATTAACCAAAGGCTCAGCGTGCCGTGCCGGAACCAGATTAGGGCCTGAAGCAATCCTGCGGTGTTGCGGCCAGCTCACAAGAAAACGAGTTGAAGAAAGGAGCTCAGGGGCACTGTAATTCACAAACCTGCAGAGTTATAAATGACAGCTATCGTCCAAAAATATACTGAAGTAAGGCTGCCAAGAGGACTTGAACGCGGGGCAGAATTGCAGGAAACCCATTTCAGGAGGTAGACTGGAATTGCATTTAAAGCATAGGAAAAGAGGCAGAACGTCCACAATGATGCACTTGGTCAAAAAGGGCGTATGCGTTTTTTCCTGAATATATTCAGGAAAAAACGCATACGCCCTTTTTGGCCAACCAAGCAAGCTTGCAAAGGAAATCTGCACTACAATGAAGTCTCACTTCCCCCGGTCAAAAGGGCCATCTGAAAAAAGTGTAAAATCCAGAAAGGCAGGACAGGCCATGGAGAACTGGGAGCCTTGTTATGCTGATGGGCGGGATGTAAATTGCCAACAGCCACTGGGGAGAAGTGTATGGTGTTTCCTGAAACATCTAAAAAACAAAGCAACAGAGCCTAGGGCACTTCCACTTATGGTCCTATAGCTTACGGAAATTAAAATCAAAAAGGAAAAGCCACCCCAAAGTTTCGGACAGCTCTCTTTACAAGAACCTCGTTTACGGTACAAGTTCAATATCACAGAAAGTGAAAAATGGATAAAGAAGTTGTGGTACTTACGTACAATGCAATATCACTCAGCAATGAAATCTATGTCATCAGGCCCGTAGCAGCATAATGAGTGGATTCAGGTATGATGATTCTAACTGAAATAAGTCACACAGAAAAAGAAACATCATAAGATATCACTAATACATGGAATGTAAACTTGGCTACACAGGAACTGGATTACAAAACAGAAGAGGGTCTCAAATTTAGAAAAATAACTTATGCTTGCTTAAGGGGAAAGGTGAGTTGGGGTGCTGCATAAAACCAGACATTGAAATGAGCACAGATAAAGTTCCTTAAACCAAATATGTAATAGACAAGAGCTACTCCTTGCTCCACGAAATGGAATCATCACCCCATATTAAACGCCTAAGAATGTACCTGACTAGTAAGTATCTTAAAACCTATAGATAGCTATGTCTGTGAAAGAGAATCAAGCGTGTGTACAGGGGCATAAAAGCAGCAGTGATAGGATTGGAGAGGTTCGGTGAGCAAATGAAGACCCTTTGAAGTCATATTGCATGGTACCCATTCCACGGGTCTCAACTCTCCAGGTTTAAGGGATTCTTCCTTCAGCTAAAACATGCATGTGGAACCCAGAGTATGATCAACCGTGTGATCGGGAGACGTGTTCAAATATGTCTCAGTTTTCGTCCCCTGGTACTCAGGTGCAACATTCCAGATGCTTTACTAACACTCTCCCGACTTGGAGAGTCAGTGCCTTTAACCTCCTGTTTGGCCCAGTTTGCAATTTCTGCGGAAGATGAACAGGAATAGGGAGAACCAATGAGAGACTAGCTGGAGGTGTCTGGACGGGCAAATTTAACTCTCATTTCCCACCAGGAAGAGGAATTAACCAAACGCTCAGCGTGCCGTGCCGGATCCAGATTAGGGCCTGAAGCAATCCTGCGGTGTTGCGGCCAGCTCACAAGAAAGCGAGTTGAAGAAAGGAGCTCGGGGCACTGTAATTCACAAACCTGCAGAGTTATAAATGACAGCTATCATCCAAAAATATACTGAAGTAAGGCTGCCAAGAGGACTTGAAAGCGGGGTAGAATTGCAGGAAACCGATTTCAGGAGGTAGATTGGAATTGCATTTAAAGCATAGGAAAAGACGCAGAACGTCCACAATGATGCACTTGGCCAAAAAGTGCGTATGCGTTTTTTCCTGAATATATTCAGGAAAAAACGCATACGCCCTTTTTGGCCAACCAAGCCAGCTTGCAAAGGAAATCTGCACTACAATGAAGTCTCACTTCCCCCCGGTCAAAAGGGCAATCTGAAAAACGTGTAAAATCCAGAAAGGCAGGACAGGCCATGGAGAACTGGGAGCCTTGTTATGCTGATGGGCGGGATGTAAATTGCCAACAGCCACTTGGGAGAAGTGTATGGTGTTTCCTGAAACATCTAAAAAACAAAGCAACAGAGCCTAGGGCACTTCCACTTATGGTCCTATAGCTTAGGGAAATTAAAATAAAAAAGACACAGCCACCCCAAAGTTTGGGACGGCTCTGTTTACAAGAACCTCGTTTACGGTACAAGTTCAATATCGCAGAAAGTGAAAAATGGATAAAGAAGTTGTGGTACTTACGTACAATGCAATATCACTCAGCAATGAAATCTATGTCATCAGGCCCGTAGCAGCATAATGAGTGGATTCAGGTATGATGATTCTAACTGAAATAAGTCACACAGAAAAAGAAACATCATAAGATATCACTAATACACGGAATGTAAACTTGGCTACACAGGAACTGGATTACAAAACAGAAGAGGGTCTCAAATTTAGAAAACCAACTTATGCTGGCTTAAGGGGAAAGGTGAGTTGGGGTGCTGCATAAAACCAGAGATTGAAATGAGCACAGATAAAGTTCCTTAAACCAAATATGGAATAGACAAGAGCTACTCCTTGCTCAACGAAATGGACTCAACACCCCATATTAAACGCCTAAGAATGTACCTGACTAGTAAGTATCTTAAAACCTATGGATTGCTATGTCTCCAAAAGAGAATCAAGTGTGTGTACAGGGGCATAAACGCAGCAGTGATAGGATTGGAGAGGTTCGGTGAGCAAATGAAGACCCTTTGAAGTCATATTGCATGGTACCCATTCCAAGGGTCTCAACTCTCCAGGATTAAGGGATTCTTCCTTCAGCTAAAACATGCATGTGGAACCCTGAGTATGATCAACCATGTGATCGTGAGACGTGTTCAAGTATGTCTCAGTTCTCGTACCCTGGTACTCGGGTGCAACATTCCAGACGCTTTACTAACACTCTCCCGACTTGGAGAGTCAGTGCCTTTAACCTCCTGTTTGGCCCAGTTTGCAATTTCTGCGGAAGATGAACAGGAATAGGGAGAACCAATGAGAGACTAGCTGGAGGTGTCTGGACGGGCAAATTTACTCTCATTTCCCACCAGGAAGAGGAATTAACCAAAGGCTCAGCGTGCCGTGCCGGAACCAGATTAGGGCCTGAAGCAATCCTGCGGTGTTGCGGCCAGCTCACAAGAAAACGAGTTGAAGAAAGGAGCTCAGGGGCACTGTAATTCACAAACCTGCAGAGTTATAAATGACAGCTATCGTCCAAAAATATACTGAAGTAAGGCTGCCAAGAGGACTTGAACGCGGGGCAGAATTGCAGGAAACCCATTTCAGGAGGTAGACTGGAATTGCATTTAAAGCATAGGAAAAGAGGCAGAACGTCCACAATGATGCACTTGGTCAAAAAGTGCGTATGCGTTTTTTCCTGAATATATTCAGGAAAAAACGCATACGCCCTTTTTGGCCAACCAAGCAAGCTTGCAAAGGAAATCTGCACTACAATGAAGTCTCACTTCCCCCGGTCAAAAGGGCCATCTGAAAAAAGTGTAAAATCCAGAAAGGCAGGACAGGCCATGGAGAACTGGGAGCCTTGTTATGCTGATGGGCGGGATGTAAATTGCCAACAGCCACTGGGGAGAAGTGTATGGTGTTTCCTGAAACATCTAAAAAACAAAGCAACAGAGCCTAGGGCACTTCCACTTATGGTCCTATAGCTTACGGAAATTAAAATCAAAAAGGAAAAGCCACCCCAAAGTTTCGGACAGCTCTCTTTACAAGAACCTCGTTTACGGTACAAGTTCAATATCACAGAAAGTGAAAAATGGATAAAGAAGTTGTGGTACTTACGTACAATGCAATATCACTCAGCAATGAAATCTATGTCATCAGGCCCGTAGCAGCATAATGAGTGGATTCAGGTATGATGATTCTAACTGAAATAAGTCACACAGAAAAAGAAACATCATAAGATATCACTAATACACGGAATGTAAACTTGGCTACACAGGAACTGGATTACAAAACAGAAGAGGGTCTCAAATTTAGAAAAATAACTTATGCTTGCTTAAGGGGAAAGGTGAGTTGGGGTGCTGCATAAAACCAGACATTGAAATGAGCACAGATAAAGTTCCTTAAACCAAATATGTAATAGACAAGAGCTACTCCTTGCTCCACGAAATGGACTCATCACCCCATATTAAACGCCTAAGAATGTACCTGACTAGTAAGTATCTTAAAACCTATAGATAGCTATGTCTGTGAAAGAGAATCAAGCGTGTGTACAGGGGCATAAAAGCAGCAGTGATAGGATTGGAGAGGTTCGGTGAGCAAATGAAGACCCTTTGAAGTCATATTGCATGGTACCCATTCCACAGGTCTCAACTCTCCAGGTTTAAGGGATTCTTCCTTCAGCTAAAACATGCATGTGGAACCCAGACTATGATCAACCGTGTGATCGGGAGACGTGTTCCAATATATCTCAGTTTTCGTCCCCTGGTACTCGGGTGCAACATTCCAGATGCTTTACTAACACTCTCCCGACTTGGAGAGTCAGTGCCTTTAACCTCCTGTTTGGCCCAGTTTGCAATTTCTGCGGAAGATGAACAGGAATAGGGAGAACCAATGAGAGACTAGCTGGAGGTGTCTGGACGGGCAAATTTAACTCTCATTTCCCACCAGGAAGAGGAATTCACCAAAGGCTCAGCGTGCCGTGCCGGAACCAGATTAGGGCCTGAAGCAATCCTGCGGTGTTGCGGCCAGCTCACAAGAAAGCGAGTTGAAGAAAGGAGCTCAGGGGCACTGTAATTCACAAACCTGCAGAGTTATAAATGACAGCTATCGTCCAAAAATATACTGAAGTAAGGCTGCCAAGAGTACTTGAACGCGGGGCAGAATTGCAGGAAACCGATTTCAGGAGGTAGACTGGAATTGCATTGAAAGCATAGGAAAAGAGACAGAACGTCGACAATGATGCACTTGGACAAATAGGGCGTATGCGTTTTTTCCTGAATATATTCAGGAAAAAACGCATACGCCCTTTTTGGCCAACCAAGCAAGCTTGCAAAGGAAATCTGCACTACAATGAAGTCTCACTTCCCCCCGGTCAAAAGGGCCATCTGAATAAAGTGTAAAATCCAGAAAGGCAGGACAGGCCATGGAGAACTGGGAGCCTTGTTATGCTGATGGGCGGGATGTAAATTGCCAACAGCCACTCGGGAGAAGTGTATGGTGTTTCCTGAAACATCTAAAAAACAAAGCAACAGAGCCTAGGGCACGTCCACTTATGGTCCTATAGCTTAGGGAAATTAAAATAAAAAAGACACAGCCACCCCAAAGTTTGGGACGGCTCTGTTTACAAGAACCTCGTTTACGGTACAAGTTCAATATCACAGAAAGTGAAAAATGGATAAAGAAGTTGTGGTACTTACGTACAATGCAATATCACTCAGCAATGAAATCTATGTCATCAGGCCCGTAGCAGCATAATGAGTGGATTCAGGTATGATGATTCTAACTGAAATAAGTCACACAGAAAAAGAAACATCATAAGATATCACTAATACACGGAATGTAAACTTGGCTACACAGGAACTGGATTACAAAACAGAAGAGGGTCTCAAATTTAGAAAAATAACTTATGCTTGCTTAAGGGGAAAGGTGAGTTGGGGTGCTGCATAAAACCAGACATTGAAATGAGCACAGATAAAGTTCCTTAAACCAAATATGTAATAGACAAGAGCTACTCCTTGCTCCACGAAATGGACTCATCACCCCATATTAAACGCCTAAGAATGTACCTGACTAGTAAGTATCTTAAAACCTATAGATAGCTATGTCTGTGAAAGAGAATCAAGCGTGTGTACAGGGGCATAAAAGCAGCAGTGATAGGATTGGAGAGGTTCGGTGAGCAAATGAAGACCCTTTGAAGTCATATTGCATGGTACCCATTCCACAGGTCTCAACTCTCCAGGTTTAAGGGATTCTTCCTTCAGCTAAAACATGCATGTGGAACCCAGACTATGATCAACCGTGTGATCGGGAGACGTTTTCCAATATGTCTCAGTTTTCGTCCCCTGGTACTCGGGTGCAACATTCCAGACGCTTTACTAACACTCTCCCGACTTGGAGAGTCAGTGCCTTTAACCTCCTGTTTGGCCCAGTTTGCAATTTCTGCGGAAGATGAAAAGGAATAGGGAGAACCAATGAGAGACTAGCTGGAGGTGTCTGGCCGGGCAAATTTAACTCTCATTTCCCACCAGGAAGAGGAATTCACCAAAGGCTCAGCGTGCCGTGCCGGAACCAGATTAGGGCCTGAAGCAATCCTGCGGTGTTGCGGCCAGCTCACAAGAAAGCGAGTTGAAGAAAGGAGCTCAGGGGCACTGTAATTCACAAACCTGCAGAGTTATAAATGACAGCTATCGTCCAAAAATATACTGAAGTAAGGCTGCCAAGAGTACTTGAACGCGGGGCAGAATTGCAGGAAACCGATTTCAGGAGGTAGACTGGAATTGCATTGAAAGCATAGGAAAAGAGACAGAACGTCGACAATGATGCACTTGGACAAATAGGGCGTATGCGTTTTTTCCTGAATATATTCAGGAAAAAACGCATACGCCCTTTTTGGCCAACCAAGCAAGCTTGCAAAGGAAATCTGCACTACAATGAAGTCTCACTTCCCCCCGGTCAAAAGGGCCATCTGAATAAAGTGTAAAATCCAGAAAGGCAGGACAGGCCATGGAGAACTGGGAGCCTTGTTATGCTGATGGGCGGGATGTAAATTGCCAACAGCCACTGGGGAGAAGTGTATGGTGTTTCCTGAAACATCTAAAAAACAAAGCAACAGAGCCTAGGGCACGTCCACTTATGGTCCTATAGCTTAGGGAAATTAAAATAAAAAAGACACAGCCACCCCAAAGTTTGGGACGGCTCTGTTTACAAGAACCTCGTTTACGGTACAAGTTCAATATCACAGAAAGTGAAAAATGGATAAAGAAGTTGTGGTACTTACGTACAATGCAATATCACTCAGCAATGAAATCTATGTCATCAGGCCCGTAGCAGCATAATGAGTGGATTCAGGTATGATGATTCTAACTGAAATAAGTCACACAGAAAAAGAAACATCATAAGATATCACTAATACACGGAATGTAAACTTAGCTACACAGGAACTGGATTACAAAACAGAAGAGGGTCTCAAATTTAGAAAAATAACTTATGCTTGCTTAAGGGGAAAGGTGAGTTGGGGTGCTGCATAAAACCAGACATTGAAATGAGCACAGATAAAGTTCCTTAAACCAAATATGTAATAGACAAGAGCTACTCCTTGCTCCACGAAATGGACTCATCACCCCATATTAAACGCCTAAGAATGTACCTGACTAGTAAGTATCTTAAAACCTATAGATAGCTATGTCTGTGAAAGAGAATCAAGCGTGTGTACAGGGGCATAAAAGCAGCAGTGATAGGATTGGAGAGGTTCGGTGAGCAAATGAAGACCCTTTGAAGTCATATTGCATGGTACCCATTCCACGGGTCTCAACTCTCCAGGTTTAAGGGATTCTTCCTTCAGCTAAAACATGCATGTGGAACCCAGAGTATGATCAACCGTGTGATCGGGAGACGTGTTCAAATATGTCTCAGTTTTCGTCCCCTGGTACTCAGGTGCAACATTCCAGATGCTTTACTAACACTCTCCCGACTTGGAGAGTCAGTGCCTTTAACCTCCTGTTTGGCCCAGTTTGCAATTTCTGCGGAAGATGAACAGGAATAGGGAGAACCAATGAGAGACTAGCTGGAGGTGTCTGGACGGGCAAATTTAACTCTCATTTCCCACCAGGAAGAGGAATTAACCAAAGGCTCAGCGTGCCGTGCCGGAACCAGATTAGGGCCTGAAGCAATCCTGCGGTGTTGCGGCCAGCTCACAAGAAAGCGAGTTGAAGAAAGGAGCTCGGGGCACTGTAATTCACAAACCTTCAGAGTTATAAATGACAGCTATCATCCAAAAATATACTGAAGTAAGGCTGCCAAGAGGACTTGAAAGCGGGGTAGAATTGCAGGAAACCGATTTCAGGAGGTAGATTGGAATTGCATTTAAAGCATAGGAAAAGACGCAGAACGTCCACAATGATGCACTTGGCCAAAAAGTGCGTATGCGTTTTTTCCTGAATATATTCATGAAAAAACGCATACGCCCTTTTTGGCCAACCAAGCAAGCTTGCAAAGGAAATCTGCACTACAATGAAGTCTCACTTCCCCCGGTCAAAAGGGCCATCTGAAAAAAGTGTAAAATCCAGAAAGGCAGGACAGGCCATGGAGAACTGGGAGCCTTGTTATGCTGATGGGCGGGATGTAAATTGCCAACAGCCACTGGGGAGAAGTGTATGGTGTTTCCTGAAACATCTAAAAAACAAAGCAACAGAGCCTAGGGCACTTCCACTTATGGTCCTATAGCTTACGGAAATTAAAATCAAAAAGACACAGCCACCCCAAAGTTTGGGACGGCTCTGTTTACAAGAACCTCGTTTACGGTACAAGTTCAATATCGCAGAAAGTGAAAAATGGAGAAAGAAGTTGTGGTACTTACGTACAATGCAATATCACTCAGCAATGAAATCTATGTCATCAGGCCCGTAGCAGCATAATGAGTGGATTCAGGTATGATGATTCTAACTGAAATAAGTCACACAGAAAAAGAAACATCATAAGATATCACTAATACACGGAATGTAAACTTGGCTACACAGGAACTGGATTACAAAACAGAAGAGGGTCTCAAATTTAGAAAACCAACTTATGCTGGCTTAAGGGGAAAGGTGAGTTGGGGTGCTGCATAAAACCAGAGATTGAAATGAGCACAGATAAAGTTCCTTAAACCAAATATGGAATAGACAAGAGCTACTCCTTGCTCAATGAAATGGACTCAACACCCCATATTAAACGCCTAAGAATGTACCTGACTAGTAAGTATCTTAAAACCTATGGATTGCTATGTCTCCAAAAGAGAATCAAGCGTGTGTACAGGGGCATAAACGCAGCAGTGATAGGATTGGAGAGGTTCGGTGAGCAAATGAAGACCCTTTGAAGTCATATTGCATGGTACCCATTCCAAGGGTCTCAACTCTCCAGGTTTAAGGGATTCTTCCTTCAGCTAAAACATGCATGTGGAACCCTGAGTATGATCAACCATGTGATCGTGAGACGTGTTCAAGTATGTCTCAGTTCTCGTACCCTGGTACTCGGGTGCAACATTCCAGACGCTTTACTAACACTCTCCCGACTTGGAGAGTCAGTGCCTTTAACCTCCTGTTTGGCCCAGTTTGCAGTTTCTGCGGAAGATGAACAGGAATAGGGAGAAACAATGAGAGACTAGTTGGAGGTGTGTGGACGGGCAAATTTAACTCTCATTTCCCACCAGGAAGAGGAATTAACCAAAGGCTCAGCGTGCCGTGCCGGAACGAGATTAGGGCCTGAAGCAATCCTGCGGTGTTGCGGCCAGCTCACAAGAAAACGAGTTGAAGAAAGGAACTCAGGGGCACTGTAATTCACAAACCTGCAGAGTTATAAATGACAGCTATCGTCCAAAAATATACTGAAGTAAGGCTGCCAAGAGGACATGAACGCGGGGCAGAATTGCAGGAAACCCATTTCAGGAGGTAGACTGGAATTGCATTTAAAGCATAGGAAAAGAGGCAGAACGTCCACAATGATGCACTTGGCCAAAAAGGGCGTATGCGTTTTTTCCTGAATATATTCAGGAAAAAACGCATACGCCCTTTTTGGCCAACCAAGCAAGCTTGCAAAGGAAATCTGCACTACAATGAAGTCTCACTTCCCCCGGTCAAAAGGGCCATCTGAAAAAAGTGTAAAATCCAGAAAGGCAGGACAGGCCATGGAGAACTGGGAGCCTTGTTATGCTGATGGGCGGGATGTAAATTGCCAACAGCCACTGGGGAGAAGTGTATGGTGTTTCCTGAAACATCTAAAAAACAAAGCAACAGAGCCTAGGGCACTTCCACTTATGGTCCTATAGCTTAGGGAAATTAAAATAAAAAAGACACAGCCACCCCAAAGTTTGGGACGGCTCTGTTTACAAGAACCTCGTTTACGGTACAAGTTCAATATCGCAGAAAGTGAAAAATGGATAAAGAAGTTGTGGTACTTACGTACAATGCAATATCACTCAGCAATGAAATCTATGTCATCAGGCCCGTAGCAGCATAATGAGTGGATTCAGGTATGATGATTCTAACTGAAATAAGTCACACAGAACAAGAAACATCATAAGATATCACTAATACACGGAATGTAAACTTGGCTACACAGGAACTGGATTACAAAACAGAAGGGGGTCTCAAATTTAAAAAACCAACTTATGCTGGCTTAAGGGGAAAGGTGAGTTGGGGTGCTGCATAAAACCAGAAATTGAAATGAGCACAGATAAAGTTCCTTAAACCAAATATGGAATAGACAAGAGCTACTCCTTGCTCAACGAAATGGACTCAACACCCCATATTAAACGCCTAAGAATGTACCCGACTAGTAAGTATCTTAAAACCTATGGATTGCTATGTCTCCAAAAGAGAATCAAGCGTGTGTACAGGGGCATAAACGCAGCAGTGATAGGATTGGAGAGGTTCGGTGAGCAAATGAAGACCCTTTGAAGTCATATTGCATGGTACACATTCCAAGGGTCTCAACTCTCCAGGATTAAGGGATTCTTCCTTCAGCTAAAACATGCATGTGGAACCCTGAGTATGATCAACCATGTGATCGTGAGACCTGTTCAAGTATGTCTCAGTTCTCGTACCCTGGTACTCGGGTGCAACATTCCAGATGCTTTACTAACACTCTCCCGACTTGGAGAGTCAGTGCCTTTAACCTCCTGTTTGGCCCAGTTTGCAGTTTCTGCGGAAGATGAACAGGAATAGGGAGAAACAATGAGAGACTAGTTGGAGGTGTGTGGACGGGCAAATTTAACTCTCATTTCCCACCAGGAAGAGGAATTAACCAAAGGCTCAGCGTGCCGTGCCGGAACCAGATTAGGGCCTGAAGCAATCCTGCGGTGTTGCGGCCAGCTCACAAGAAAACGAGTTGAAGAAAGGAACTCAGGGGCACTGTAATTCACAAACCTGCAGAGTTATAAATGACAGCTATCGTCCAAAAATATACTGAAGTAAGGCTGCCAAGAGGACATGAACGCGGGGCAGAA
This sequence comes from Orcinus orca, assembly GCF_937001465.1. Classification (NCBI taxonomy): domain Eukaryota; kingdom Metazoa; phylum Chordata; class Mammalia; order Artiodactyla; family Delphinidae; genus Orcinus; species Orcinus orca. Next base: position 847,179 of record NW_026044021.1, read on the forward strand.
TTGCAGGAAACCCATTTCAGGAGGTAGACTGGAATTGCATTTAAAGCATAGGAAAAGAGGCAGAACGTCCACAATGATGCACTTGGCCAAAAAGGGCGTATGCGTTTTTTCCTGAATATATTCAGGAAAAAACGCATACGCCCTTTTTGGCCAACCAAGCAAGCTTGCAAAGGAAATCTGCACTACAATGAAGTCTCACTTCCCCCGGTCAAAAGGGCCATCTGAAAAAAGTGTAAAATCCAGAAAGGCAGGACAGGCCATGGAGAACTGGGAGCCTTGTTATGCTGATGGGCGGGATGTAAATTGCCAACAGCCACTTGGGAGAAGTGTATGGTGTTTCCTGAAACATCTAAAAAACAAAGCAACAGAGCCTAGGGCACTTCCACTTATGGTCCTATAGCTTAGGGAAATTAAAATCAAAAAGACACAGCCACCCCAAAGTTTGGGACGGCTCTGTTTACAAGAACCTCGTTTACGGTACAAGTTCAATATCGCAGAAAGTGAAAAATGGATAAAGAAGTTGTGGTACTTACGTACAATGCAATATCACTCAGCAATGAAATCTATGTCATCAGGCCCGTAGCAGCATAATGAGTGGATTCAGGTATGATGATTCTAACTGAAATAAGTCACACAGAAAAGGAAACATCATAAGACGTCACTAATACACGGAATGTAAACTTGGCTACACAGGAACTGGATTACAAAACAGAAGGGGGTCTCAAATTTAGAAAACCAACTTATGCTGGCTTAAGGGGAAAGGTGAGTTGGGGTGCTGCATAAAACCAGAGATTGAAATGAGCACAGATAAAGTTCCTTAAACCAAATATGGAATAGACAAGAGCTACTCCTTGCTCAACGAAATGGACTCAACACCCCATATTAAACGCCTAAGAATGTACCTGACTAGTAAGTATCTTAAAACCTATGGATTGCTATGTCTCCAAAAGAGAATCAAGCGTGTGTACAGGGGCATAAACGCAGCAGTGATAGGATTGGAGAGGTTCGGTGAGCAAATGAAGACCCTTTGAAGTCATATTGCATGGTACACATTCCAAGGGTCTCAACTCTCCAGGATTAAGGGATTCTTCCTTCAGCTAAAACATGCATGTGGAACCCTGAGTATGATCAACCATGTGATCGTGAGACGTGTTCACGTATGTCTCAGTTCTCGTACCCTGGTACTCGGGTGCAACATTCCAGATGCTTTACTAACACTCTCCCGACTTGGAGAGTCAGTGCCTTTAACCTCCTGTTTGGCCCAGTTTGCAGTTTCTGCGGAAGATGAACAGGAATAGGGAGAACCAATGAGAGACTAGCTGGAGGTGTCTGGACGGGCAAATTTAACTCTCATTTCCCACCAGGAAGAGGAATTAACCAAAGGCTCAGCGTGCCGTGCCGGAACCAGATTAGGGTCTGAAGCAATCCTGCGGTGTTGCGGCCAGCTCACAAGAAAGCGAGTTGAAGAAAGGAACTCAGGGGCACTGTAATTCACAAACCTGCAGAGTTATAAATGACAGTTATCGTCCAAAAATACACTGAAGTAAGGCTACCAAGAGGACTTGAACGCCGGGCAGAATTGCAGGAAACCCATTTCAGGAGGTAGACTGGAATTGCATATAAATCATAGGAAAAGAGACAGAACATCGACAATGATGCACTTGGCCAAAAAGGGCGTATGCGTTTTTTCCTGAATATATTCAGGAAAAAACGCATACGCTCTTTTTGGCCAACCAAGCAAGCTTGCAAAGGAAATCTGCACTACAATGAAGTCTCACTTCTCCCGGTCAAAAGGGCCATCTGAAAAAAGTGTAAAATCCAGAAAGGCAGGACAGGCCATGGAGAACTGGGAGCCTTGTTATGCTGATGGGCGGGATGTAAATTGCCAACAGCCACTCGGGAGAAGTGTATGGTGTTTCCTGAAATATCTAAAAAACAAAGCAACAGAGCCTAGGGCACTTCCACTTATGGTCCTATAGCTTAGGGAAATTAAAATCAAAAAGACACAGCCACCCCAAAGTTTGGGACGGCTCTGTTTACAAGAACCTCGTTTACGGTACAAGTTCAATATCGCAGAAAGTGAAAAATGGATAAAGAAGTTGTGGTACTTACGTACAATGCAATATCACTCAGCAATGAAATCTATGTCATCAGTCCCGTAGCAGCATAATGAGTGGATTCAGGTATGATGATTCTAACTGAAATAAGTCACTCAGAAAAAGAAACATCATAAGATATCACTAATACACGGAATGTAAACTTGGCTACACAGGAACTGGATTACAAAACAGAAGGGGGTCTCAAATTTAGAAAACCAACTTATGCTGGCTTAACGGGAAAGGTGAGTTGGGGTGCTGCATAAAACCAGAGATTGAAATGAGCACAGATAAAGTTCCTTAAGCCAAATATGGAATAGACAAGAGCTACTCCTTGCTCAACGAAATGGACTCAACACCCCATATTAAACGCCTAAGAATGTACCTGACTAGTAAGTATCTTAAAACTTATGGATTGCTATGTCTCTGAAAGAGAATCAAGCGTGTGTATAGGGGCATAAATGCAGCAGTGATAGGATTGGAGAGGTTCGGTGAGCAAATGAAGACCCTTTGAAGTCATATTGCATGGTACCCATTCCACGGGTCTCAACTCTCCAGGTTTAAGGGATTCTTCCTTCAGCTAAAACATGCATGTGGAACCCAGACTATGATCAACCGTGTGATCGGGAGACGTGTTCCAATATGTCTCAGTTTTCGTCACCTGCTACTCGGGTGCAACATTCCAGATGCTTTACTAACACTCTCCCGACTTGGAGAGTCAGTGCCTTTAACTTCCTGTTTGGCCCAGTTTGCAATTTCTGCGGAAGATGAACAGGAATAGGGAGGACAAATGAGAGACTAGCTGGAGGTGTCTGGACGGGCAAATTTAACTCTCATTTCCCACCAGGAAGAGGAATTCACCAAAGGCTCAGCGTGCTGTGCCGGAACCAGATTAGGGCCTGAAGCAATCCTGCGGTGTTGCGGCCAGCTCACAAGAAAGCGAGTTGAAGAAAGGAGCTCAGGGGCACTGTAATTCACAAACCTGCAGAGTTATAAATGACAGCTATCGTCCAAAAATATACTGAAGTAAGGCTGCCAAGAGGACTTGAAAGCGGGGCAGAATTGCAGGAAACCGATTTCAGGAGGTAGACTGGAATTGCATTGAAAGCATAGGAAAAGAGACAGAACGTCGACAATGATGCACTTGGCCAAATAGGGCGTATGCGTTTTTTCCTGAATATATTCAGGAAAAAACGCGTACGCCCTTTTTGGCCAACCAAGCAAGCTTGCAAAGGAAATCTGCACTACAATGAAGTCTCACTTCCCCCAGGTCAAAAGGGCCATCTGAATAAAGTGTAAAATCCAGAAAGGCAGGACAGGCCATGGAGAACTGGGAGCCTTGTTATGCTGATGGGCGGGATGTAAATTGCCAACAGCCACTTGGGAGAAGTGTATGGTGTTTCCTGAAACATCTAAAAAACAAAGCAACAGAGCCTAGGGCACGTCCACTTATGGTCCTATAGCTTAGGGAAATTAAAATCAAAAAGACACAGCCACCCCAAAGTTTGGGACGGCTCTGTTTACAAGAACCTCGTTTACGGTACAAGTTCAATATCGCAGAAAGTGAAAAATGGATAAAGAAGTTGTGGTACTTACGTACAATGCAATATCACTCAGCAATGAAATCTATGTCATCAGGCCCGTAGCAGCATAATGAGTGGATTCAGGTATGATGATTCTAACTGAAATAAGTCACACAGAAAAAGAAACATCATAAGATATCACTAATACACGGAATGTAAACTTGGCTACACAGGAACTGGATTACAAAACAGAAGAGGGTCTCAAATTTAGAAAAATAACTTATGCTTGCTTAAGGGGAAAGGTGAGTTGGGGTGCTGCATAAAACCAGAGATTGAAATGAGCACAGATAAAGTTCCTTAAACCAAATATGGAATAGACAAGAGCTACTCCTTGCTCAACGAAATGGACTCATCACCCCATATTAAACGCCTAAGGATGTACCTGACTAGTAAGTATCTTAAAACCTATAGATAGCTATGTCTGTGAAAGAGAATCAAGCGTGTGTACAGGGGCATAAAAGCAGCAGTGATAGGATTGGAGAGGTTCGGTGAGCAAATGAAGACCCTTTGAAGTCATATTGCATGGTACCCATTCCACGGGTCTCAACTCTCCAGGTTTAAGGGATTCTTCCTTCAGCTAAAACATGCATGTGGAACCCAGAGTATGATCAACCGTGTGATCGGGAGACGTGTTCAAATATGTCTCAGTTTTCGCCCCCTGGTACTCAGGTGCAACATTCCAGATGCTTTACTAACACTCTCCCGACTTGGAGAGTCAGTGCCTTTAACCTCCTGTTTGGCCCAGTTTGCAATTTCTGCGGAAGATGAACAGGAATAGGGAGAACCAATGAGAGACTAGCTGGAGGTGTCTGGACGGGCAAATTTAACTCTCATTTCCCACCAGGAAGAGGAATTAACCAAAGGCTCAACGTGCCGTGCCGGAACCAGATTAGGGTCTGAAGCAATCCTGCGGTGTTGCGGCCAGCTCACAAGAAAGCGAGTTGAAGAAAGGAACTCAGGGGCACAGTAATTCACAAACCTGCAGAGTTATAAATGACAGTTATCGTCCAAAAATACACTGAAGTAAGGCTACCAAGAGGACTTGAACGCGGGGCAGAATTGCAGGAAACCCATTTCAGGAGGTAGACTGGAATTGCATATAAATCATAGGAAAAGAGGCAGAACATCGACAATGATGCACTTGGCCAAAAAGGGCGTATGCGTTTTTTCCTGAATATATTCAGGAAAAAACGCATACGCCCTTTTTGGCCAACCAAGCAAGCTTGCAAAGGAAATCTGCACTACAATGAAGTCTCACTTCCCCCGGTCAAAAGGGCCATCTGAAAAAAGTGTAAAATCCAGAAAGGCAGGACAGGCCATGGAGAACTGGGAGCCTTGTTATGCTGATGGGCGGGATGTAAATTGCCAACAGCCACTGGGGAGAAGTGTATGGTGTTTCCTGAAACATCTAAAAAACAAAGCAACAGAGCCTAGGGCACTTCCACTTATGGTCCTATAGCTTAGGGAAATTAAAATCAAAAAGACACAGCCACCCCAAAGTTTGGGACGGCTCTGTTTACAAGAACCTCGTTTACGGTACAAGTTCAATATCGCAGAAAGTGAAAACTGGATAAAGAAGTTGTGGTACTTACGTACAATGCAATATCACTCAGCAATGAAATCTATGTCATCAGGCCCGTAGCAGCATAATGAGTGGATTCAGGTATGATGATTCTAACTGAAATAAGTCACACAGAACAAGAAACATCATAAGATATCACTAATACACGGAATGTAAACTTGGCTACACAGGAACTGGATTACAAAACAGAAGGGGGTCTCAAATTTAAAAAACCAACTTATGCTGGCTTAAGGGGAAAGGTGAGTTGCGGTGCTGCATAAAACCAGAGATTGAAATGAGCACAGATAAAGTTCCTTAAACCAAATATGGAATAGACAAGAGCTACTCCTTGCTCAACGAAATGGACTCAACACCCCATATTAAACGCCTAAGAATGTACCCGACTAGTAAGTATCTTAAAACCTATGGATTGCTATGTCTCCAAAAGAGAATCAAGCGTGTGTACAGGGGCATAAACGCAGCAGTGATAGGATTGGAGAGGTTCGGTGAGCAAATGAAGACCCTTTGAAGTCATATTGCATGGTACACATTCCAAGGGTCTCAACTCTCCAGGATTAAGGGATTCTTCCTTCAGCTAAAACATGCATGTGGAACCCTGAGTATGATCAACCATGTGATCGTGAGACCTGTTCAAGTATGTCTCAGTTCTCGTACCCTGGTACTCGGGTGCAACATTCCAGATGCTTTACTAACACTCTCCCGACTTGGAGAGTCAGTGCCTTTAACCTCCTGTTTGGCCCAGTTTGCAGTTTCTGCGGAAGATGAACAGGAATAGGGAGAAACAATGAGAGACTAGTTGGAGGTGTGTGGACGGGCAAATTTAACTCTCATTTCCCACCAGGAAGAGGAATTAACCAAAGGCTCAGCGTGCCGTGCCGGAACCAGATTAGGGCCTGAAGCAATCCTGCGGTGTTGCGGCCAGCTCACAAGAAAACGAGTTGAAGAAAGGAACTCAGGGGCACTGTAATTCACAAACCTGCAGAGTTATAAATGACAGCTATCGTCCAAAAATATACTGAAGTAAGGCTGCCAAGAGGACATGAACGCGGGGCAGAATTGCAGGAAACCCATTTCAGGAGGTAGACTGGAATTGCATTTAAAGCATAGGAAAAGAGGCAGAACGTCCACAATGATGCACTTGGCCAAAAAGGGCGTATGCGTTTTTTCCTGAATATATTCAGGAAAAAACGCATACGCCCTTTTTGGCCAACCAAGCAAGCTTGCAAAGGAAATCTGCACTACAATGAAGTCTCACTTCCCCCGGTCAAAAGGCCCATCTGAAAAAAGTGTAAAATCCAGAAAGGCAGGACAGGCCATGGAGAACTGGGAGCCTTGTTATGCTGATGGGCGGGATGTAAATTGCCAACAGCCACTTGGGAGAAGTGTATGGTGTTTCCTGAAACATCTAAAAAACAAAGCAACAGAGCCTAGGGCACTTCCACTTATGGTCCTATAGCTTAGGGAAATTAAAATCAAAAAGACACAGCCACCCCAAAGTTTGGGACGGCTCTGTTTACAAGAACCTCGTTTACGGTACAAGTTCAATATCGCAGAAAGTGAAAAATGGATAAAGAAGTTGTGGTACTTACGTACAATGCAATATCACTCAGCAATGAAATCTATGTCATCAGGCCCGTAGCAGCATAATGAGTGGATTCAGGTATGATGATTCTAACTGAAATAAGTCACACAGAAAAAGAAACATCATAAGACGTCACTAATACACGGAATGTAAACTTGGCTACACAGGAACTGGATTACAAAACAGAAGGGGGTCTCAAATTTAGAAAACCAACTTATGCTGGCTTAAGGGGAAAGGTGAGTTGGGGTGCTGCATAAAACCAGAGATTGAAATGAGCACAGATAAAGTTCCTTAAACCAAATATGGAATAGACAAGAGCTACTCCTTGCTCAACGAAATGGACTCAACACCCCATATTAAACGCCTAAGAATGTACCTGACTAGTAAGTATCTTAAAACCTATGGATTGCTATGTCTCCAAAAGAGAATCAAGCGTGTGTACAGGGGCATAAACGCAGCAGTGATAGGATTGGAGAGGTTCGGTGAGCAAATGAAGACCCTTTGAAGTCATATTGCATGGTACACATTCCAAGGGTCTCAACTCTCCAGGATTAAGGGATTCTTCCTTCAGCTAAAACATGCATGTGGAACCCTGAGTATGATCAACCATGTGATCGTGAGACGTGTTCAAGTATGTCTCAGTTCTCGTACCCTGGTACTCGGGTGCAACATTCCAGATGCTTTACTAACACTCTCCCGACTTGGAGAGTCAGTGCCTTTAACCTCCTGTTTGGCCCAGTTTGCAGTTTCTGCGGAAGATGAACAGGAATAGGGAGAACCAATGAGAGACTAGCTGGAGGTGTCTGGACGGGCAAATTTAACTCTCATTTCCCACCAGGAAGAGGAATTAACCAAAGGCTCAGCGTGCCGTGCCGGAACCAGATTAGGGTCTGAAGCAATCCTGCGGTGTTGCGGCCAGCTCACAAGAAAGCGAGTTGAAGAAAGGAACTCAGGGGCACTGTAATTCACAAACCTGCAGAGTTATAAATGACAGTTATCGTCCAAAAATACACTGAAGTAAGGCTACCAAGAGGACTTGAACGCCGGGCAGAATTGCAGGAAACCCATTTCAGGAGGTAGACTGGAATTGCATATAAATCATAGGAAAAGAGACAGAACATCGACAATGATGCACTTGGCCAAAAAGGGCGTATGCGTTTTTTCCTGAATATATTCAGGAAAAAACGCATACGCTCTTTTTGGCCAACCAAGCAAGCTTGCAAAGGAAATCTGCACTACAATGAAGTCTCACTTCTCCCGGTCAAAAGGGCCATCTGAAAAAAGTGTAAAATCCAGAAAGGCAGGACAGGCCATGGAGAACTGGGAGCCTTGTTATGCTGATGGGCGGGATGTAAATTGCCAACAGCCACTCGGGAGAAGTGTATGGTGTTTCCTGAAATATCTAAAAAACAAAGCAACAGAGCCTAGGGCACTTCCACTTATGGTCCTATAGCTTAGGGAAATTAAAATCAAAAAGACACAGCCACCCCAAAGTTTGGGACGGCTCTGTTTACAAGAACCTCGTTTACGGTACAAGTTCAATATCGCAGAAAGTGAAAAATGGATAAAGAAGTTGTGGTACTTACGTACAATGCAATATCACTCAGCAATGAAATCTATGTCATCAGTCCCGTAGCAGCATAATGAGTGGATTCAGGTATGATGATTCTAACTGAAATAAGTCACTCAGAAAAAGAAACATCATAAGATATCACTAATACACGGAATGTAAACTTGGCTACACAGGAACTGGATTACAAAACAGAAGGGGGTCTCAAATTTAGAAAACCAACTTATGCTGGCTTAACGGGAAAGGTGAGTTGGGGTGCTGCATAAAACCAGAGATTGAAATGAGCACAGATAAAGTTCCTTAAGCCAAATATGGAATAGACAAGAGCTACTCCTTGCTCAACGAAATGGACTCAACACCCCATATTAAACGCCTAAGAATGTACCTGACTAGTAAGTATCTTAAAACTTATGGATTGCTATGTCTCTGAAAGAGAATCAAGCGTGTGTATAGGGGCATAAATGCAGCAGTGATAGGATTGGAGAGGTTCGGTGAGCAAATGAAGACCCTTTGAAGTCATATTGCATGGTACCCATTCCACGGGTCTCAACTCTCCAGGTTTAAGGGATTCTTCCTTCAGCTAAAACATGCATGTGGAACCCAGACTATGATCAACCGTGTGATCGGGAGACGTGTTCCAATATGTCTCAGTTTTCGTCACCTGCTACTCGGGTGCAACATTCCAGATGCTTTACTAACACTCTCCCGACTTGGAGAGTCAGTGCCTTTAACTTCCTGTTTGGCCCAGTTTGCAATTTCTGCGGAAGATGAACAGGAATAGGGAGAACCAATGAGAGACTAGCTGGAGGTGTCTGGACGGGCAAATTTAACTCTCATTTCCCACCAGGAAGAGGAATTCACCAAAGGCTCAGCGTGCTGTGCCGGAACCAGATTAGGGCCTGAAGCAATCCTGCGGTGTTGCGGCCAGCTCACAAGAAAGCGAGTTGAAGAAAGGAGCTCAGGGGCACTGTAATTCACAAACCTGCAGAGTTATAAATGACAGCTATCGTCCAAAAATATACTGAAGTAAGGCTGCCAAGAGGACTTGAAAGCGGGGCAGAATTGCAGGAAACCGATTTCAGGAGGTAGACTGGAATTGCATTGAAAGCATAGGAAAAGAGACAGAACGTCGACAATGATGCACTTGGCCAAATAGGGCGTATGCGTTTTTTCCTGAATATATTCAGGAAAAAACGCGTACGCCCTTTTTGGCCAACCAAGCAAGCTTGCAAAGGAAATCTGCACTACAATGAAGTCTCACTTCCCCCAGGTCAAAAGGGCCATCTGAATAAAGTGTAAAATCCAGAAAGGCAGGACAGGCCATGGAGAACTGGGAGCCTTGTTATGCTGATGGGCGGGATGTAAATTGCCAACAGCCACTTGGGAGAAGTGTATGGTGTTTCCTGAAACATCTAAAAAACAAAGCAACAGAGCCTAGGGCACGTCCACTTATGGTCCTATAGCTTAGGGAAATTAAAATCAAAAAGACACAGCCACCCCAAAGTTTGGGACGGCTCTGTTTACAAGAACCTCGTTTACGGTACAAGTTCAATATCGCAGAAAGTGAAAAATGGATAAAGAAGTTGTGGTACTTACGTACAATGCAATATCACTCAGCAATGAAATCTATGTCATCAGGCCCGTAGCAGCATAATGAGTGGATTCAGGTATGATGATTCTAACTGAAATAAGTCACACAGAAAAAGAAACATCATAAGATATCACTAATACACGGAATGTAAACTTGGCTACACAGGAACTGGATTACAAAACAGAAGAGGGTCTCAAATTTAGAAAAATAACTTATGCTTGCTTAAGGGGAAAGGTGAGTTGGGGTGCTGCATAAAACCAGAGATTGAAATGAGCACAGATAAAGTTCCTTAAACCAAATATGGAATAGACAAGAGCTACTCCTTGCTCAACGAAATGGACTCATCACCCCATATTAAACGCCTAAGGATGTACCTGACTAGTAAGTATCTTAAAACCTATAGATAGCTATGTCTGTGAAAGAGAATCAAGCGTGTGTACAGGGGCATAAAAGCAGCAGTGATAGGATTGGAGAGGTTCGGTGAGCAAATGAAGACCCTTTGAAGTCATATTGCATGGTACCCATTCCACGGGTCTCAACTCTCCAGGTTTAAGGGATTCTTCCTTCAGCTAAAACATGCATGTGGAACCCAGAGTATGATCAACCGTGTGATCGGGAGACGTGTTCAAATATGTCTCAGTTTTCGCCCCCTGGTACTCAGGTGCAACATTCCAGATGCTTTACTAACACTCTCCCGACTTGGAGAGTCAGTGCCTTTAACCTCCTGTTTGGCCCAGTTTGCAATTTCTGCGGAAGATGAACAGGAATAGGGAGAACCAATGAGAGACTAGCTGGAGGTGTCTGGACGGGCAAATTTAACTCTCATTTCCCACCAGGAAGAGGAATTAACCAAAGGCTCAACGTGCCGTGCCGGAACCAGATTAGGGTCTGAAGCAATCCTGCGGTGTTGCGGCCAGCTCACAAGAAAGCGAGTTGAAGAAAGGAACTCAGGGGCACAGTAATTCACAAACCTGCAGAGTTATAAATGACAGTTATCGTCCAAAAATACACTGAAGTAAGGCTACCAAGAGGACTTGAACGCGGGGCAGAATTGCAGGAAACCCATTTCAGGAGGTAGACTGGAATTGCATATAAATCATAGGAAAAGAGGCAGAACATCGACAATGATGCACTTGGCCAAAAAGGGCGTATGCGTTTTTTCCTGAATATATTCATGAAAAAACGCATACGCCCTTTTTGGCCAACCAAGCAAGCTTGCAAAGAAAATCTGCACTACAATGAAGTCTCACTTCCCCCCGGTCAAAAGGGCCATCTGAAAAAAGTGTAAAATCCAGAAAGGCAGGACAGGCCATGGAGAACTGGGAGCCTTGTTATGCTGATGGGCGGGATGTAAATTGCCAACAGCCACTCGGGAGAAGTGTATGGTGTTTCCTGAAACATCTAAAAAACAAAGCAACAGAGTCTAGGGCACTTCCACTTATGGTACTATAGCTTAGGGAAATTAAAATCAAAAAGACACAGCCACCCCAAAGTTTGGGACGGCTCTGTTTACAAGAACCTCTTTTATGGTACAAGTTCAATATCGCAGAAAGTGAAAAATGGATAAAGAAGTTGTGGTACTTACGTACAATGCAATATCACTCAGCAATGAAATCTATGTCATCAGGCCCGTAGCAACATAATGAGTGGATTCAGGTATGATGATTCTAACTGAAATAAGTCACACAGAAAAAGAAACATCATAAGATATCACTAATACACGGAATGTAAACTTGGCTACACAGGAACTGGATTACAAAACAGAAGAGGGTCTCAAATTTAGAAAACCAACTTATGCTGGCTTAAGGGGAAAGGTGAGTTGGGGTGCTGCATAAAACCAGAGATTGAAATGAGCACAGATAAAGTTCCTTAAACCAAATATGGAATAGACAAGAGCTACTCCTTGCTCAACGAAATGGACTCAACACCCCATATTAAACGCCTAAGAATGTACCTGACTAGTAAGTATCTTAAAACCTATGGATTGCTATGTCTCCAAAAGAGAATCAAGCGTGTGTACAGGGTCATAAACGCAGCAGTGATAGGATTGGAGAGGTTCGGTGAGCAAATGAAGACCCTTTGAAGTCATATTTCATGGTACACATTCCAAGGGTCTCAACTCTCCAGGATTAAGGGATTCTTCCTTCAGCTAAAACATGCATGTGGAACCCTGAGTATGATCAACCATGTGATCGTGAGACGTGTTCAAGTATGTCTCAGTTCTCGTACCCTGGTACTCGGGTGCAACATTCCAGACGCTTTACTAACACTCTCCCGACTTGGAGAGTCAGTGCCTTTAACCTCCTGTTTGGCCCAGTTTGCAGTTTCTGCGGAAGATGAACAGGAATAGGGAGAACCAATGAGAGACTAGTTGGAGGTGTGTGGACGGGCAAATTTAACTCTCATTTCCCACCAGGAAGAGGAATTAACCAAAGGCTCAGCGTGCCGTGCCGGAACCAGATTAGGGCCTGAAGCAATGCTGCGGTGTTGCGGCCAGCTCACAAGAAAGCGAGTTGAAGAAAGGAGCTCGGGGCACTGTAATTCACAAACCTGCAGAGTTATAAATGACAGCTATCGTCCAAAAATATACTGAAGTAAGGCTGCCAAGAGGACTTGAAAGCGGGGTAGAATTGCAGGAAACCGATTTCAGGAGGTAGACTGGAATTGCATTTAAAGCATAGGAAAAGACGCAGAACGTCCACAATGATGCACTTGGCCAAAAAGGGCGTATGCGTTTTTTCCTGAATATATTCAGGAAAAAACGCATACGCCGTTTTTGGCCAACCAAGCAAGCTTGCAAAGGAAATCTGCACTACAATGAAGTCTCACTTCCCCCCGGTCAAAAGGGCCATCTGAAAAAAGTGTAAAATCCAGAAAGGCAGGACAGGCCATGGAGAACTGGGAGCCTTGTTATGCTGATGGGCGGGATGTAAATTGCCAACAGCCACTCGGGAGAAGTGTATGGTGTTTCCTGAAACATCTAAAAAACACAGCAACAGAGCCTAGGGCACTTCCACTTATGGTCCTATAGCTTAGGGAAATTAAAATCAAAAAGACACAGCCACCCCAAAGTTTGGGACGGCTCTGTTTACAAGAACCTCGTTTACGGTACAAGTTCAATATCGCAGAAAGTGAAAAATGGATAAAGAAGTTGTGGTACTTACGTACAATGCAATATCACTCAGCAATGAAATCTATGTCATCAGTCCCGTAGCAGCATAATGAGTGGATTCAGGTATGATGATTCTAAATGAAATAAGTCACTCAGAAAAAGAAACATCATAAGATATCACTAATACACGGAATGTAAACTTGGCTACACAGGAACTGGATTACAAACAGAAGGGGGTCTCAAATTTAGAAAACGAACTTATGCTTGCTTAGGGGGAAAGGTGAGTTGGGGTGCTGCATAAAACCAGAGATTGAAATGAGCACAGATAAATTTCCTTAAGCCAAATATGGAATAGACAAGAGCTACTCCTTGCTCAACGAAATGGACTCAACACCCCATATTAAACGCCTAAGAATGTACCTGACTAGTAAGTATCTTAAAACCTATAGATAGCTATGTCTGTGAAAGAGAATCAAGCGTGTGTACAGGGGCATAAAAGCAGCAGTGATAGGATTGGAGAGGTTCGGTGAGCAAATGAAGACCCTTTGAAGTCATATTGCATGGTACCCATTCCACGGGTCTCAACTGTCCAGGTTTAAGGGATTCTTCCTCCAGCTAAAACATGCATGTGGAACCCAGAGTATGATCAACCGTGTGATCGGGAGACGTGTTCAAATATGTCTCAGTTTTCGCCCCCTGGTACTCAGGTGCAACATTCCAGATGCTTTACTAACACTCTCCCGACTTGGAGAGTCAGTGCCTTTAACCTCCTGTTTGGCCCAGTTTGCAATTTCTCCGGAAGATGAACAGGAATAGGGAGAACCAATGAGAGACTAGCTGGAGGTGTCTGGACGGGCAAATTTAACTCTCATTTCCCACCAGGAAGAGGAATTAACCAAAGGCTCAGCATGCCGTGCCGCAACCAGATTAGGGCCAGAAGCAATCCTGCGGTGTTGCGGCCAGCTCACAAGAACGCGAGTTGAAGAAAGGAGCTCAGGGGCACTGTAATTCACAAACCTGCAGAGTTATAAATGACAGCTATCGTCCAAAAATATACTGAAGTAAGGCTGCCAAGAGGACTTGAACGCGGGGCAGAATTGCAGGAAACCGATTTCAGGAGGTAGACTGGAATTGCATTTAAAGCATAGGAAAAGAGGCAGAACGTCGACAATGATGCACTTGGCCAAAAAGGGCGTATGCGTTTTTTCCTGAATATATTCAGGAAAAAACGCATACGCCCTTTTTGGCCAACCAAGCAAGCTTGCAAAGGAAATCTGCACTACAATGAAGTCTCACTTCCCCCGGTCAAAATGGCCATCTGAAAAAAGTGTAAAATCCAGAAAGGCAGGACAGGCCATGGAGAACTGGGAGCCTTGTTATGCTGATGGGCGGGATGTAAATTGCCAGCAGCCACTCGGGAGAAGTGTATGGTGTTTCCTGAAACATCTAAAAAACAAAGCAACAGAGCCTAGGGCACTTCCACTTATGGTCCTATAGCTTAGGGAAATTAAAATCAAAAAGACACAGCCACCCCAACGTTTGGGACGGCTCTGTTTACAAGAACCTCGTTTATGGTACAAGTTCAATATCGCAGAAAGTGAAAAATGGATAAAGAAGTTGTGGTACTTACGTACAATGTAATATCACTCAGCAATGAAATCTATGTCATCAGGCCCATAGCAGCATAATGACTGGATTCAGGTATGATGATTCTAACTGAAATAAGTCACACAGAAAAAGAAACATTATAACATATCACTAATACACGGAATATAATCTTGGCTACACAGGAACTTAATTACAAAACAGAACAGTGTCTCAAATTTAGAAAACCAACTTATGCTTGCTTAAGGGGAAAGGTGAGTTGGGGTGCTGCATAAAACCAGAGACTGAAATGAGCACAGATAAAGTTCCTTAAGCCAAATATGGAATAGACAAGAGCTACTCCTTGCTCAACGAAATGGACTCAACACCCCATATTAAACGCCTAAGAATGTACCTGACTAGTAAGTATCTTAAAACCTATGGATTACTATGGCTCTGAAAGAGAATCAAGCATGTGTACAGGGGCATAACGGTAGCAGTGATAGGATTGGAGAGGTTCGGTGAGCAAATGAAGACCCTTTGAAGTCATATTGCATGGTACCCATTCCACGGGTCTCAACTCTCCAGGTTTAAGGGATTCTTCCTTCAGTTAAACATGCATGTGGAACCCAGAGTATGATCAACCGTCTGATTGGGAGACGTGTTCAAATATGTCTCAGTTCTCGTCCCCTGGTACTCGGGTGCAACATTCCAGATGCTTTACTAACACTCTCCCGACTTGGAGAGTCAGTGCCTTTAACCTCCTGTTTGGCCCAGTTTGCAATTTCTGCGGAAGATGAACAGGGATAGGGAGAACCAATGAGAGACTAGCTGGAGGTGTCTGGACGGGCAAATTTAACTCTCATTTCCCACCAGGAAGAGGAATTAACCAAAGGCTCAGCGTGCCGTGCCGGAACCAGATTAGGGCCTGAAGCAATCCTGCGGTGTTGCGGCCAGCTCACAAGAAAGCGAGTTGAAGAAAGGAGCTCGGGGCACTGTAATTCACAAACCTGCAGAGTTATAAATGACAGCTATCGTCCAAAAATATACTGAAGTAAGGCTGTCAAGAGGACTTGAAAGCGGGGTAGAATTGCAGGAAACCGATTTCAGGAGGTAGATTGGAATTGCATTTAAAGCATAGGAAAAGACGCAGAACGTCCACAATGATGCACTTGGCCAAAAAGTGCGTATGCGTTTTTTCCTGAATATATTCAGGAAAAAACGCATACGCCCTTTTTGGCCAACCAAGCAAGCTTGCAAAGGAAATCTGCACTACAATGAAGTCTCACTTCCCCCCGGTCAAAAGGGCCATCTGAAAAAAGTGTAAAATCCAGAAAGGCAGGACAGGCCATGGAGAACTGGGAGCCTTGTTATGCTGATGGGCGGGATGTAAATTGCCAACAGCCACTCGGGAGAAGTGTATGGTGTTTCCTGAAACATCTAAAAAACAAAACAACAGAGCCTAGGGCACTTCCACTTATGGTCCTATAGCTTAGGGAAATTAAAATCAAAAAGACACAGCCACCCCAAAGTTTGGGACGGCTCTGTTTACAAGAACCTCGTTTACGGTACAAGTTCAATATCGCAGAAAGTGAAAAATGGATAAAGAAGTTGTGGTACTTACGTACAATGCAATATCACTCAGCAATGAAATCTATGTCATCAGGCCCGTAGCAGCATAATGAGTGGATTCAGGTATGATGATTCTAACTGAAATAAGTCACTCAGAAAAAGAAACATCATAAGATATCACTAATACACGGAATGTAAACTTGGCTACACAGGAACTGGATTACAAAAAAGAACAGGTTCTCAAATTTAGAAAACCAATATGCTTGCTTAAGGGGAAAGGTCAGTTGGGGAGCTGCATAAAACCAGGGATTGAAATGAGCACAGATAAAGTTCCTTAAGCCAAATATGGAATAGACAAGAGCTACTCCTTGCTCAACGAAATGGACTCAACACCCCATATTAAACGCCTAAGAATGTACCTGACTAGTAAGTATCTTAAAACCTATAGATTGCTATGTCTCTCAAAGAGAATCAAGCGTGTGTACAGGGGCATAAAAGCAGCAGTGATAGGACTGGAGAGGTTCGGTGAGCAAATGAAGACCCTTTGAAGTCATATTGCATGGTACCCATTCCACGGGTCTCAACTCTCCAGGTTTAAGGGATTCATCCTTCAGCTAAAACATGCATGTGGAACACAGAGTATGATCAACCGTGTGATCGGGAGACTTGTTCCAATATGTCTCAGTTCTCGTCCCCTGGTACTCGTGTGCAACATTCCAGACGCTTTACTAACACTCTCCCGACTTGGAGACTCAGTGTCTTTAACCTCCTGTTTGGCCCAGTTTGCAATTTCTGCAGAAGATGAACAGGAATAGGGAGAACCAATGAGAGACTAGCTGGAGGTGTCTGGACGGGCAAATTTAACTCTCATTTCCCACCAGGAAGAGGAATTAACCAAAGGCTCAGCGTGCCGTGCCGGAACCAGATTAGGGCCTGAAGCAATCCTGCGGTGTTGCGGCCAGCTCACAAGAAAGCGAGTTGAAGAAAGGAGCTCAGGGGCACTGTAATTCACAAACCTGCAGAGTTATAAATGACAGCTATCGTCCAAAAATATACTGAAGTAAGGCTGCCAAGAGGACTTGAAAGTGGGGCAGAATTGCAGGCAACCGATTTCAGGAGGTAGACTGGAATTGCATTTAAAGCATAGGAAAAGAGGCAGAACGTAGACAATGATGCACTTGGCCAAAAAGGGCGTATGCGTTTTTTCCTGAATATATTCAGGAAAAAACGCATACGCCCTTTTTGGCCAACCAAGCAAGCTTGCAAAGGAAATCTGCACTACAATGAAGTTTCACTTCCCCCCGGTCGAAAGAGCCATCTGAAAAAAGTGTAAAATCCAGAAAGGCAGGACAGGCCATGGAGAACTGGGAGCCTTGTTATGCCGATGGGCGGGATGTAAATTGCCAACAGCCACTCGGGAGAAATGTATGGTGTTTCCTGAAACATCTAAACAACAAAGCAACAGAGCCTAGGGCACTTCCACTTATGGTCCTATAGCTTAGGGAAATTAAAATCAAAAAGACACAGCCACCCCAAAGTTTGGGGCTGCTCTGTTTACAAGAACCTCCTTTACGGTACAAGTTCAATATCGCAGAAAGTGAAAAATGGATAAAGAAGTTGTGGTACTTACGTACAATGCAATATCACTCAGCCATGAAATCTATGTCATCAGGCCCGTAGCAGCATAATGAGTGGATTCAGGTATGATGATTCTAACTGAAATAAGTCACACAGAAAAAGAAACATCATAAGGTATCACTAATAGACGGAATGTAAACTTGGCTACACAGGAACTGGATTACAAAACAGAACACGGTCTCAAATGTAGAAAACGAACTTATGCTTGCTTAAGGGGAAAGGTGAGTTGGGGTGCTGCATAAAACCAGAGACTGAAATGAGCACAGATAAAGTTCCTTAAGCCAAATATGGAATAGACAAGAGCTACTCCTTGCTCAATGAAATGGACTCAACACCCCATATTAAACGCCTAAGAATGTACCTGACTAGTAAGTATCTTAAAACCTATGGATTGCTATGTCTCCGAAAGAGAATCAAGCGTGTGTACAGGGGCATAAACGCGGCAGTGATAGGATTGGAGAGGTTCGGTGAGCAAATGAAGACCCTTTGAAGTCATATTGCATGGTACCCATTCCACGGGTCTCAACTCTCCAGGATTAAGGGATTCTTCCTTCAGCTAAAACATGCATGTGGAACCCAGAGTATGATCAACCGTGTGATCGGGAGACGTGTTCAAATATGTCTCAGTTTTCGTCCCCTGGTACTCGGGTGCAACATTCCAGATGCTTTACTAACACTCTCCCGACTTGGAGAGTCAGTGCCTTTAACCTCCTGTTTGGCCCAGTTTGCAATTTCTGCGGAAGATGAACAGGAATAGGGAGAACCAATGAGAGACTAGCTGGAGGTGTCTGGATGGGCAAATTTACCTCTCATTTCCCACCAGGAAGAGGAATTAACCAAAGGCTCAGCGTGCCGTGCCGGAACCAGATTAGGGCCTGAAGCAATCCTGCGGTGTTGCGGCCAGCTCACAAGAAAGCGAGTTGAAGAAAGGAGCTCAGGGGCACTGTAATTCACAAACCTGCAGAGTTATAAATGACAGCTATCGTCCAAAAATATACTGAAGTAAGGCTGCCAAGAGGACTTGAAAGCGGGGCAGAATAGCAGGCAACCGATTTCAGGAGGTAGACTGGAATTGCATTGAAAGCATAGGAAAAGAGGCAGAACGTCCACAATGATGCACTTGGCCAAAAAGGGCGTATGCGTTTTTTCCTGAATATATTCAGGAAAAAACGCATACGCCCTTTTTGGCCAACCAAGCAAGCTTGCAAAGGAAATCTGCACTACAATGAAGTCTCACTTCCCCCCGGTCAAAACGGCCATCTGAAAAAAGTGTAAAATCCAGAAAGGCAGGACAGGCCATGGAGAACTGGGAACCTTGTTATGCTGATGGGCGGGATGTAAATTGCCAACAGCCACTCGGGAGAAATGTATGGTGTTTCCTGAAACATCTAAAAAACAAAGCAACAGAGCCTAGGGGACTTGAACTTATGGTCCTAAAGCTTAGGGAAATTAAAATCAAAAAGACACAGCCACCCCAAAGTTTGGGACGGGTCTGTTTACAAAAACCTCGTTTACAGTACAAGTTCAATATCGCAGAAAGTGAAAAATGGATAAAGAAGTTGTGGTACTTACGTACAATGCAATATCACTCAGCAATGAAATCTATGTCATCAGGCCCCTAGCAGCATAATGACTGGATTCAGGTATGATGATTCTAACTGAAATAAGTCACACAGAAAAAGAAACATCATAAGATATCACTAATACACGGAATGTGAACTTGGCTACACATGAACTGAGTTACAAAACAGAACAGGGTCTCAAGTTTAGAAAACCAACTTATGCTTGCTTAAGGGGGAAGGTGAGTTGGGGTGCTGCATAAAACCAGAGTTTGAATTTAGCACAGATACCGTTCCATAAGCCAAATATGAAATAGACAAGACCTACCCCTTGCTCAACACAATGGACTCCACAATGAGGTATCACCTCACACCTGATAGAATGGGCATCATCAGAAAATCTACAAACAAAAAATGCTGGAAAGGGTGTGGAGAAAAGGAACCCTCTTCCACTATTGTTGGGAATATAAATTGATACAGTCACTATGGAGAACAATATGGAGTTTCTTAAGAAACTAACAATAGAATTACCATATGATACAGCAATCCCAGTACTGGACATATACCCAGACAAAACCATAAATCAAAAAGAGACATTCACTGCAATGTTCATTGCCTCACTCTTTACAATATCGAGGTAATGGAAGCAACCTAAATGCCCACAGACAGACGAATGCATAAAGCTGTGGTACATATATAAAATGGAATATTACTAAGCCATGAAAAGGAATGAAATTGGGTCATTTGTAGAGACGTCGATGGATCTAGAGACTGTCATACAGAGTGAAGTAAGTCAGAAAGAGAAAAACAAATCTTGTATATTCATGCATATATGTGGAACCTAGAAAAACTGTACAGATTAACCATTTTGCAAGGTATAAATAGAGCAACAGATGTAGACAACAAATGTATGGACAACAAGGGGGGAAAGCTGTTGGGGGGGTGGTGGTGGGAGGAGTTGAGAGACTGGGATTGGCCTGTATACATTTATATGTATAAAATAGATAACCAATAAGAACCTGCTCTATAAAAATATAAAATAAAATTCAAAATTAGAAAGAAATAAAATTTAAAAAATAAAACAGAAAAAACAATTATTCCCTTCACATACATGTATTTATATGAATAAATTATTTCCATGCTTATATCTGTAAATACAAAAAAGAGGAATAAAATCTACCTTGAACCAAAAACGAAAAAGAGAAAAAAAACACAGAACCCACCAGTTCCACAGAGGAAAACCGTATCAGGGCACTTGCTCCAGTTGTAAACAATTCTGAAGTTGGTCAGTGGTGGGGAATCATCTCCCATTCAGCCAGCAGCCCCCATGCAACAAGCGTCCTCATTGCAAAGCTGGGGCACCGTGCCGAGGCATCTGTGAGTAAACGTGAGCTGAGCCCCAGGCCAGTTGCTGCTGAACTATTCCCACCCGTCCCAGGTAAAACACCTGAATATATACAAGGACTTGAAAGCCTAGAGGAAGGGCCATAGAGCCACACGAGTGACAGCATGCCGGCCGACTTGGTGCCTGCAGGCCAGCCAGGATGGTCCTGGCCCTGGGTGCTCTTCTGGAAGATTTCCATTTCCCTGCCTGAGATACCCGTCCTGTCCCTGCCCCCACTGCTTTTTTCCTTCCCCACCTCTGCCCAGGGAGAAATTCCAGCAGCATGTATGGGTAACACATCATCTTCTTTAGCAGGTGGCAGCCTGGCAACTGCTGCAGAAAGTCCAGCAGAGCCCCACTCACACTGGGCCACCCACAAAGCCGTGGCCTCTCACTCCCTCCCACCAGCCCAGCCCCGAGACTGCTGACAGGGCAGAGAAAATGGTGTCAGGCATGGCTGCAGGGGCTCTTGCTGCCTGGAGTGGTATTTATATTGATCTCAACCCAGGCACACCTGGGGAGGGCTGGCCGGCACGGTAAGGCTGCCCAGGTCAGCCAATCATCACCCCTCAGGGGCTCACAGTTGCAGAAAATGGAACTTGCTGAACCGGCCAGGTCCAAGGAGCAGGTGTGGGTTCCTGAGAGTCAGGATAGACAAGGGGCTGCAGCTTTGGTTTGTTTTCTAATCATTTTATCTGGCCCATGAGTGGGAGACAACTTCAAGAAAACCCTCTCCTAATGAGAGGAACCCAGGAGTCAGGGAGAGGAGGGGTGGGTGGTGGTTGGAGACAGAGGCCTGGTGCCCCGGGTGCAGTGGAAGTCTCTGGAAGTCCAGGTGGAGGGAGGCCGCACAGAGTGATGCCCAGGGTCACAGACCTGTCGCAGCTGCTGTTTGTTAGTTCAAGTCCTGCTCTGAGGTGCTCTGTGTCAGCTCTGAGTGACAGGTGAGCTGGGGGTGCTCTGCAATTAGGGCTATGTGCACAGTTCCTGTGTGCCCAGCCCTGCCACGGTACATGCAAGGGTAGCTCTGTATCCTGGGAGGGGCCTGACCATGAGAGCCCTGTGGGCTGGGGTGGGGGGTGGGGTACCTGCCCAGGTGAGCTCCATATTCTGGGATTGGTCTGACCACGAGAGCCCCATGGGCTGCTGGGGACCTGGTGAAGGATATCAGGACAGTCAGTGAAGCCACCGAGGATATACCTCCAGCTGCTCCTAATTCCTACACCCTGCTGGTCATTCTACCAACCACCAGGACATGGTATTCCGTATTAGTCTTCAATGATGCCTTCTTTTGCATTCCATTAGTCCCAGAGTCACAAGAAATTTTGGCTTGTGAGTGGCAGGACTCAACATACAACTAAAACAATACTTCCGGGCCGTCTTGCCCCAAGGGTGCAAAAATTCCCACACCATCTTTGGGGAAAGCTTAGCTAAAGACCTAAAAGTTCTACCTCTGGAAAAGGAAACCCTCCTTCAGTACGCAGACGACATTCTGATCGCCAGCCCTACTAAGGAGGCCTCTGAACTACCAAGCCAATAAAGGATAGAAGTTGTCCAAGAAAAAGCTCAAATATCACAGACTGTGGTGACCTGCCTGGGCTTCATTCTCACAGAAGGACGGAGAAGCCCATCCCAGGAAAGGGAAGAAACCATTTTCAGCCTTACCCCTTTCTAAAACTAGAAGACAGCTTAGGGGTTCCTGGGGAGGCCAGGGTTTGCTGCTTCTGGATCCCTAACTACAGTCTACTAGCTGGGCCTCTATATGAAACACTGAAAGGAAAAGATGATGATCCTTTTGAATAGAATCCAGAAGTGGCCTTTCAAGAATGGAAAGAGCAGTCAATTCAGACCCTTGCCCTGGAACTCCCTAATTTAGCTAAACCCTTTGACCTTTACATTCCCGGTGAAAGGTGAATCGCCATTGGAGAATTAGTGCAAAAACTGGGACCACTTGAAATGGAACAATGCAAGAATGCCATCCAGGTAGGATAAACTACGGTCACCAAGGGGCTTGGCCCACGGCCACACCTGGCCAAGATACTGGCAGTATCTAAAAACCTGGAAATCAGCAGCCCAAAAGGCCACCTCCCTCCTAAGGGAAAAGGACCCCACGTGGTGATCCTAACCACCAACCATGCCCTGAAGTTGCAGGGTTCGCTCCGTGGGCACACCAACCTCGAGTGAGGAGGCCCTCCAACTCCAACATCCAGAGAGATAACCGGGGGCAACAGGGCACCATGACGACTCGTGTGAACATCACTTGACCTGGAGTTTCTCTCATAAAACAACAAGAGTGTGTCCCAAAAGAGTAGACTACTGCTTGCAGGACTTACTGCACCCAGAGGGGAGCTAATAATCTTGGCGGGGGAACCGTATACCACACTGTCACCATAGAAAAGCCTACAGACACCGTGATGATGGTGGCCAATAAGACCGGCTGGACTCCTGTTTACTTCAAAAGGCTGTTGACTCAGTGGCCATCATGGTCCTTGATCACCACTGACCCTGGACTGTCTGGGAGTTGAGCGGGCAGGGCTCTGACACCTGGTGCTGTTTGTACGTTAATTCAGGGGCCTAATTGAAGAAAGCGCAGACTACTGGTCAGAGCATCTAGGCTGGCAGAAACGGTCAGCCTAAGGTGGCCGAACAAATGTGGGGCGGGGTGAAACCGGCCCCCACAGCGTCTCTGCACATCTCTTTCCTGGACCCTTAAAGGTCATTAGAATCTATAACACTTCCAATGCTGGTGCTCAGGTGGACGAGCAGGGAGGCAGGGGGCCTGGGGACAATCAACATCACCCGGAGGCTGCTGGGGAGAAGCTCTGACCCTCGCCCCCGGGTATGAGGGCTCCCAACTCAGCACTCAGCAGTTACAGAAGAAGGGTCTGCACCCTCAGCACTCCAAGAATGAGGAATGGGACAAAAGGCAAAGGAGGGGTTTGTCCCCAGCAAAGCCCATTAAAAATCCCTGGGAGATAAAAGTAGAATCTGGGCAATAAAGTCAAGTCTAACCTTTTTTATCCTTTGTGCTTTGTCTAATTTCATGTGCTCCTAGGGTCCCGCATGCAGAGGTTCCACACCCGGCACTTCAGACCAGATTTCCTAGTGCAGAATGGCTGGGACAACACCTCAGCTCCTGGGGCCCAGTGCAGACTCCGCGATATAGAGCCTGAGCTGCAGCCAACCCGGCCCTCGAGAGCTCCGCCCCCTCCCTCCCACTGACTCTGACAGGATCTCTACACAACAGCCCAGCCCACAGCCCATGGGGTAGTGCATGCTCTCACCTCTCCATTCTCTGATCAAAATATAAAGTTTCCTTTGCTTGTGAACCAAACTCAGTCTCGATCTGTTGGCCCCAATGACACTGGGCAGGGGGACACTTGTTGGGGTCCACTCTGGAGGATCAGTAACAGAAATTGAGACTATTGTAACCTCAATGAACAGATGTGTGAGCCAAACTGTAGTTAACATAGAACAGTGTATAAGGCTCGGGTAAAATAAGATGTTTCTAACACTTCCATTTGATATTTCCATCACTTTATTATAAGCAAGTTCAGTGAAAAGGTTTATCTTATTTGTCAGGTCAATATTAGAGAAACGAAGTGATTTCTTTCCAAGGATGTACATCTAATAATCTTGGTTAAAGCTTCAATCTTGTTTTAAATGCTTTTCCATTGAAAATGATACCTCTCTTTCAGCTCCCCCATTTCTGAGAAGTATAAAATCTTATAATTTATTATTACCAAAGGGGAAAGGTGGGAGAAGGGATAAATTAACAGTTTGGGATTAACACATACACACTGCTATGTATAAAATAGATCATCAACAAGGAACTACTGTATAGCACAGGGAACTACACTCAACATTTTGCAATAACCTATAAGGGGAAATAATCTGAAAAAGAATAGATATTTTTACTGACATCATGTATCAATGACAGTTAAAGTGTAACCTAAGGGAAGCTGGTGGTGAGTGCTTCTGATCCTGAAGACTTCAATCATCTAAAGTTTGGACTCTGCCTACTTCCCAAGGCCCTTAATGAACATATGTGTAGCCGTAGCTTAAAAAATTTCCCAGTTTGGGTTTCGGGGAGACACTGATTTTGAAAAAGCCCTGGTGTTCTCCTTACATGAATGGGACTCTTCCTACTGCTAAAACATGTCTGTCACACCCAGAGGATGGTATACCGTCTGATCGGGAAGAGTTTGGAAAAGGCATCTCATCTCCTCATCTCCTGGTGCTCGGGTTCACCCCTCCGGCGTCTTTACTAACAGTCTCCCCACTTGGAGAGGTCAGCACTGTCAACATCCTGTTGCGTACAGTTTGGAATTTGTCCAGAGGATGAAGCGGAAGGATGAGGAACAATGAGAGACAAGTCCTAGGTGTTCAGACAGGCACATGTCACTCTAATTTCCAATCAGGAAGACGAATTGACCAAAGGCTAGGGTTGCCCATGGAAACAGTATAGGGCTTGAGGAAATCCCGCTGCTTTGTGGCCAGTTCCCATAAACACAAGTTGAACAATGGAACTCAGGGGCAGTAAAATTCACGAAACTGCAGAGTTGAAAATATCCATCACTGAAAAATGTCTTGAGGAAAGTCAGAGAAAAGGACTTGTAAGCAAGGGAGAATGGCAGGAAAGGGATTTGAGGAGGTAGAAAGGACTCGCCATTAAGCACAAGAAAAGGAGCTGAACATTGCCAACATTGCAGGTGGCCAAAAAGGGTGTATGCGTTTTTTTCTGTATATATTCAAGAAAAGGGCATACACTTTTTTAGCCAACCAAACAGGTGGGCACTGGAAGTCAATACTACAAAAGATATCACTTCGCATCAGTCACAAGAGCCATCCTCATAAAGCGTAAATAACAGAAATGCAGGACAGGGCAAGGAGAAGAGGGAGCCCTGTGAGACTTATAGTGGAAATGTATATTGCCAACGGCCATTCTGGAGAAGTGTATTGTGTTTACTAAAGCAACTAAAAAATGAGCTACAGAGCATAGGGCACTTGCACTCATGGGCGTATATCTTGGGAAAAACAAAAATCGAGAGGACACAGGCACCCCAATGTTTACCCCCTCTCTGTTTAAAAGATCCTCGACTAGGATATAACTTAAATGTCTCTGGAGAGAAAAAATGGATACAGATGTGGTACTTAGGTAGAGTGGAATATTATTCAGCCTGGAAATCAATGAAATATGGCCAGTTGTAACAACTCCGGAGGAGTTACGTATGATCATTCTAAGTGACATAATTCAGAAAGAAAAAGACACATATCATAAGATATCACTTAAAGGTGGAATCCAAAATGGCTACACATGAAATAAATTACAAAACAAAAACATAGTCAAATATGTAGAAAACACGCATAAGGCTGCTAAACGGGAAAGGTGGGGAGGGGTGAGGCATCATCCAGGAGGTTGAAATTAGCAAAGATACCATTCCAAATACCAAACTGATAATCAACAAGGCCTACACGGTAGCTAAAAGAACTGCACTCAGCACACTCAAGTCACCGGAAAAGAATATATACGACTGGTAAGAATCTGAAAAAGAATTTACTGATGTCTCTCTGTACGTGAATCAAGTGGATGTACAGCAGCAAGAAACAGAGCTTTGAAAATCAGCTGTAACCAATATAGTAATAAATTGAAAAAAATAAACGACAGAGAGACAGAGAAAACCTCTTACAACTTTTCCTCAGGGACGGTGATGCAACATGGATTGAACACATCTAGACCCACAGCAGGATGAGACATAAGGCTGGAAACTGTTTGCACTAAGAGAAATGTGAGGTTGGGTGAGGAAATGCACACCCTTTAAAGTAATACTACCTGGTACCCATTCAATGGGTCACAAATCTGCAGGTTCAAGGGATCTTCCTACAGCTAAAACATGCATGGAAAACCCAGAGGACTGTACACCATGTGATCGGGAGATGTGTCTAAAATGCAGCTCATTTATCCTCTCCTGGTGCTCCTGTTCACCATTCCAGCCACGTTACTTAGAATCTCCCCACTTGGAGAATCAGCACATTTCAACTTCTGTTTCACACATTTTGCAAATTGTGAGGAGGATGAACGGGAAGAGGGGGAACCAATGAGAGAATAGTTGTAGGGGTTTGGACGGGCACATATCAGTCTAATTTCCCATTAAGAATAAGAATTGAAAAAAGGCTCAGCCCGCCTCGCCGGAGCCAAAATAGGGCCTGAAGCAATCCTGCGGGTGTGAGGCCAGCTCACAAAAGAGCAACTTAAAAAATGGAGCTCAGGGTCACTGCAATTCACAAACCTGCAGAGTTATAAATGAAAACTAACATCCAAAAATATGTTGAGGTAAGGCAAAGAAGAGGATCTGAATGCAAGACAGAATTGCAAGAAACAGATTTCAAGAGATAGATTGGACTCGTCTTTAAAGCACATGAAAAGCGGCAGAATTTCGACAATGATGCAGTTGGCCCAAAAGGGCGTATGCGTTTTTTCCTGATTATATCCAGGAAAAAACGCATACGCACTTTATGGGCAAGGAAGCAAGCAAGCAATGCAAATGTGCACAACAAAGAAGTTTCATTTCCCACCGGTCAAAAGGGCCATCCTAAAAAAATTGTAAAAACCAGAAATGCAGGACAGGCCATGGAGAACAGGGAGCCTTTATACGCTGATGGGCAGTGTGTGAACTGCCGAGAGCCACTCTGGAGAAGTGTATGGTGGTTCCTAAATCATCTAAAAAACAGAGCTACAGAGCATAGGACACTTCCAATCATGGGAGTATATCTAGGGAAGTCTAAAAATCAACAAGACACAAGCACACCACAGTTTAGGGCTACTCTGTTTACAAGAACCTCAACTTCAGTACACCTTAAATATCCCAGGAAAGAGAACAATGGATAAAGAAGATGTGGTACTTATGTACAATGGAATATCTCTTCACCATGAAATCAATGTAATAAGGTTAGTAGAAGGATAAAGAGTGGATTTAGGTCCGATAATACTACTTGAAATAAGTCAAACAGAAAAAGAAACATATCATAAGATATCACTTATAGAGGGAGGGTAAATATGGCTGCACAAGAAATGAATTACAGAACAGAACAGTGTCTCACATTTAGAAAACACACTTATGTCAGCTTAAGGGGAAAGGAGAGGTGGGGTGATGCATAAAACCAGAGTTTGAAATTAGCACAGATACCGTTCAATAAACCAAATAGATATTAGACAAGATCTACACCTTGCTCAATGAACTGGCCTCAACACACCCTATACACCGCAGAGAAATATATCTGAGTAATAAGAATCTTAAAACCCATGTATTGATATATCTCCATAAGGGAATCAAATGTGTGCAGAGCGGCACAAACACAGCAGTGAAAATGAGCTAAACCCCATTATAGAAATAAATTTTAAAAACAAAACGCAGAAACAATGAAAGAGAGAAAAATTCTTACAAAATTCGCTCAGGGGCTGTGATGCAACCTGGATTGACCACATGTAAACCCACAGCTGGATAAGACATAAGGCTGGACACTTGGGGATGAGAGGATTGGTGAGCTTTGGTGAGCAACTGCCAAAAGTTTAATGCAATACTTCATGCTACTCATTCCAAGGGTCCCAACACTCCAGGTTGAAGGGAATCTTCCTACAGCTAAACCATGCTTGGGAAATCCAGCAACTGGTATACCATATGATCAGGAAAGGTTTCTAAAATGCACCTCATTTTTCCTCTCCTGGGACTCTGGATCAACATTCCAGCTGCTTTACTAAAAACATCCCCACATGGAGAGTCAATGCCTTTAAGTTCTGGTATCGCACAGTCTGCAGTTAGTGCGGAGGATGAATGGGAATAGGGGGAACCAGTGAGAAACTAGCTGTAGCGGTTTCAATGGGCACATGTCTCTCTAATTTCACATCAGTAAGAAGAATAAACCAAAGGCACAGCAAGGTGCCCCAGAAGAAAAATAGGGCCTGAAGGAATCCTGTGGTTATGAGGCAAGATCAAAAAAATAAGAGCTGAAAAATGGAGCTAAGGGCCACTGCAATTCAAAAAGCTGCAGAGTTATAAAGACCCAATATATTCAAAAAATATATTGAGGTAAGGCTATGAAGAGGCATTGAAAGCAAGGCAGAACTGCAGGAAACTGATTTCAGGAGGTAGACTGGAATTGCATTTAAAGCATAGGAAAAGAGGCAGAACGTCGACAATGATGCACTTGGCCAAAAAGGGCGTATGCGTTTTTTCCTGAATATATTCAGGAAAAAACGCATACGCCCTTTTTGGCCAACCAAGCAAGATTGCAAAGGAAATCTGCACTACAATGAAGTCTCACTTCCCCCAGGTCAAAAGGGCCATCTGAAAAAAGTGTAAAATCCAGAAAGGCAGGACAGGCCATGGAGAACTGGGAGCCTTGTTATGCTGATGGGCGGGATGTAAATTGCCAACAGCCACTCGGGAGAAGTGTATGGTGTTTCCTGAAACATCTAAAAAACAAAGCAACAGAGCCTAGGGCACTTCCACTTATGGTCCTATAGCTTAGGGAAATTAAAATCAAAAAGACACAGCCACCCCAACGTTTGGGACGGCTCTGTTTACAAGAACCTCGTTTATGGTACAAGTTCAATATCGCAGAAAGTGAAAAATGGATAAAGAAGTTGTGGTACTTACGTACAATGTAATATCACTCAGCAATGAAATCTATGTCATCAGGCCCGTAGCAGCATAATGAGTGGATTCAGGTATGATGATTCTAACTGAAATAAGTCACACAGAAAAAGAAACATTATAACATATCACTAATACACGGAATGTAATCTTGGCTACACAGGAACTGAATTACAAAACAGAACAGTGTCTCAAATTTAAAAAACCAACTTATGCTTGCTTAAGGGGAAAGGTGAGTTGGGGTGCTGCATAAAACCAGAGACTGAAATGAGCACAGATAAAGTTCCTTAAGCCAAATATGGAATAGACAAGAGCTACTCCTTGCTCAACGAAATGGACTCAACACCCCATATTAAACGCCTAAGAATGTACCTGACTAGTAAGTATCTTAAAACCTATGGATTACTATGGCTCTGAAAGAGAATCAAGCGTGTGTACAGGGGCATAACGGTAGCAGTGATAGGATTGGAGAGGTTCGGTGAGCAAATGAAGACCCTTTGAAGTCATATTGCATGGTACCCATTCCACGGGTCTCAACTCTCCAGGTTTAAGGGATTCTTCCTTCAGTTAAACATGCATGTGGAACCCAGAGTATGATCAACCGTCTGATTGGGAGACGTGTTCAAATATGTCTCAGTTCTCGTCCCCTGGTACTCGGGTGCAACATTCCAGATGCTTTACTAACACTCTCCCGACTTGGAGAGTCAGTGCCTTTAACCTCCTGTTTGGCCCAGTTTGCAATTTCTGCGGAAGATGAACAGGAATAGGGAGAACCAATGAGAGACTAGCTGGAGGTGTCTGGACGGGCAAATTTAACTCTCATTTCCCACCAGGAAGAGGAATTAACCAAAGGCTCAGCGTGCCATGCCGGAACCAGATTAGGGCCTGAAGCAAACCTGCGGTGTTGCGGCCAGCTCACAAGAAAGCGAGTTGAAGAAAGGAGCTCAGGGGCACTGTAATTCACAAACCTGCAGATTTATAAATGACAGCTATCGTCCAAAAATATACTGAAGTAAGGCTGCCAAGAGGACTTGAAAGTGGGGCAGAATTGCAGGCAACCGATTTCAGGAGGTAGACTGGAATTGCATTTAAAGCATAGGAAAAGAGGCAGAACGTCCACAATGATGCACTTGGCAAAAAAGGGCGTATGCGTTTTTTCCTGAATATATTCAGGAAAAAACGCATACGCCCTTTTTGGCCAACCAAGCAAGATTGCAAAGGAAATCTGCACTACAATGAAGTCTCACTTCCCCCAGGTCAAAAGGGCCATCTGAAAAAAGTGTAAAATCCAGAAAGGCAGGACAGGCCATGGAGAACTGGGAGCCTTGTTATGCTGATGGGCGGGATGTAAATTGCCAACAGCCACTCGGGAGAAGTGTATGGTGTTTCCTGAAACATCTAAAAAACAAAGCAACAGAGCCTAGGGAACTTCCACTTATGGTCCTATAGCTTAGGGAAATTAAAATCAAAAAGACAAAGCCACCCCAAAGTTTGGGACGGCTCTCTTTACAAGAACCTCGTTTACGGTACAAGTTCAATATCGCAGAAAGTGAAAAATGGATAAAGAAGTTGTGTTACTTACGTACAATGCAATATCACTCAGCAATGAAATCTATGTCATCAGGCCCATAGCAGCATAATGAGTGGATTCAGGTATGATGATTCTAACTGAAATAAGTCACACAGAAAAAGAAACATCATAAGATATCACTAATACACGGAATGTAAACTTGGCTACACAGGAACTGGATTACAAAACAGAACAGGTTCTCAAATTTAGAAAACCAATATGCTTGCTTAAGGGGAAAGGTCAGTTGGGGAGCTGCATAAAACCAGGGATTGAAATGAGCACAGATAAAGTTCCTTAAGCCAAATATGGAATAGACAAGAGCTACTCCTTGCTCAACGAAATGGACTCAACACCCCATATTAAACGCCTAAGAATGTACCTGACTAGTAAGTATCTTAAAACCTATAGATTGCTATGTCTCTCAAAGAGAATCAAGCGTGTGTACAGGGGCATAAAAGCAGCAGTGATAGGACTGGAGAGGTTCGGTGAGCAAATGAAGACCCTTTGAAGTCATATTGCATGGTACCCATTCCACGGGTCTCAACTCTCCAGGTTTAAGGGATTCATCCTTCAGCTAAAACATGCATGTGGAACACAGAGTATGATCAACCGTGTGATCGGGAGACGTGTTCCAATATGTCTCAGTTCTCGTCCCCTGGTACTCGGGTGCAACATTCCAGATGCTTTACTAACACTCTCCCGACTTGGAGAGTCAGTGCCTTTAACCTCCTGTTTGGCCCAGTTTGCAATTTCTGCGGAAGATGAACAGGAATAGGGAGAACCAATGAGAGACTAGCTGGAGGTGTCTGGACGGGCAAATTTAACTCTCATTTCCCACCAGGAAGAGGAATTAACCAAAGGCTCAGCGTGCCGTGCCGGAACCAGATTAGGGCCTGAAGCAATCCTGCGGTGTTGCGGCCAGCTCACAAGAAAGCGAGTTGAAGAAAGGAGCTCAGGGGCACTGTAATTCACAAACCTGCAGAGTTATAAATGACAGCTATCGTCCAAAAATATACTGAAGTAAGGCTGCCAAGAGGACTTGAAAGTGGGGCAGAATTGCAGGCAACCGATTTCAGGAGGTAGACTGGAATTGCATTTAAAGCATAGGAAAAGAGGCAGAACGTAGACAATGATGCACTTGGCCAAAAAGGGCGTATGCGTTTTTTCCTGAATATATTCAGGAAAAAACGCATACGCCCTTTTTGGCCAACCAAGCAAGCTTGCAAAGGAAATCTGCACTACAATGAAGTTTCACTTCCCCCCGGTCAAAAGAGCCATCTGAAAAAAGTGTAAAATCCAGGAAGGCAGGACAGGCCATGGAGAACTGGGAGCCTTGTTATGCTGATGGGCGGGATGTAAATTGCCAACAGCCACTCGGGAGAAGTGTATGGTGTTTCCTGAAACATCTAAACAACAAAGCAACAGAGCCTAGGGCACTTCCACTTATGGTCCTATAGCTTAGGGAAATTAAAATCAAAAAGACACAGCCACCCCAAAGTTTGGGGCTGCTCTGTTTACAAGAACCTCCTTTACGGTACAAGTTCAGTATCGCAGAAAGTGAAAAATGGATAAAGAAGTTGTGGTACTTACGTACAATGCAATATCACTCAGCCATGAAATCTATGTCATCAGGCCCGTAGCAGCATAATGAGTGGATTCAGGTATGATGATTCTAACTGAAATAAGTCACACAGAAAAAGAAACATCATAAGATATCACTAATACACGGAATGTAAACTTGGCTACACAGGAACTGGATTACAAAACAGAACACGGTCTCAAATGTAGAAAACCAACTTATGCTTGCTTAAGGGGAAAGGTGAGTTGGGGTGCTGCATAAAACCAGAGACTGAAATGAGCACAGATAAAGTTCCTTAAGCCAAATATGGAATAGACAAGAGCTACTCCTTGCTCAACGAAATGGACTCAACACCCCATATTAAACACCTAAGAATGTACCTGACTAGTAAGTATCTTAAAACCTATGGATTACTATGGCTCTGAAAGAGAATCAAGCGTGTGTACAGGGGCATAACGGTAGCAGTGATAGGATTGGAGAGGTTCGGTGAGCAAATGAAGACCCTTTGAAGTCATATTGCATGGTACCCATTCCACGGGTCTCAACTCTCCAGGTTTAAGGGATTCTTCCTTCAGTTAAACATGCATGTGGAACCCAGAGTATGATCAACCGTCTGATTGGGAGACGTGTTCAAATATGTCTCAGTTCTCGTCCCCTGGTACTCGGGTGCAACATTCCAGATGCTTTACTAACACTCTCCCGACTTGGAGAGTCAGTGCCTTTAACCTCCTGTTTGGCCCAGTTTGCAATTTCTGCGGAAGATGAACAGGAATAGGGAGAACCAATGAGAGACTAGCTGGAGGTGTCTGGACGGGCAAATTTAACTCTCATTTCCCACCAGGAAGAGGAATTAACCAAAGGCTCAGCGTGCCATGCCGGAACCAGATTAGGGCCTGAAGCAAACCTGCGGTGTTGCGGCCAGCTCACAAGAAAGCGAGTTGAAGAAAGGAGCTCAGGGGCACTGTAATTCACAAACCTGCAGATTTATAAATGACAGCTATCGTCCAAAAATATACTGAAGTAAGGCTGCCAAGAGGACTTGAAAGTGGGGCAGAATTGCAGGCAACCGATTTCAGGAGGTAGACTGGAATTGCATTTAAAGCATAGGAAAAGAGGCAGAACGTCCACAATGATGCACTTGGCAAAAAAGGGCGTATGCGTTTTTTCCTGAATATATTCAGGAAAAAACGCATACGCACTTTTTGGCCAACCAAGCAAGATTGCAAAGGAAATCTGCACTACAATGAAGTCTCACTTCCCCCAGGTCAAAAGGGCCATCTGAAAAAAGTGTAAAATCCAGAAAGGCAGGACAGGCCATGGAGAACTGGGAGCCTTGTTATGCTGATGGGCGGGATGTAAATTGCCAACAGCCACTCGGGAGAAGTGTATGGTGTTTCCTGAAACATCTAAAAAACAAAGCAACAGAGCCTAGGGAACTTCCACTTATGGTCCTATAGCTTAGGGAAATTAAAATCAAAAAGACAAAGCGACCCCAAAGTTTGGGACGGCTCTCTTTACAAGAACCTCGTTTACGGTACAAGTTCAATATCGCAGAAAGTGAAAAATGGATAAAGAAGTTGTGTTACTTACGTACAATGCAATATCACTCAGCAATGAAATCTATGTCATCAGGCCCATAGCAGCATAATGAGTGGATTCAGGTATGATGATTCTAACTGAAATAAGTCACACAGAAAAAGAAACATCATAAGATATCACTAATACACGGAATGTAAACTTGGCTACACAGGAACTGGATTACAAAACAGAACAGGTTCTCAAATTTAGAAAACCAATATGCTTGCTTAAGGGGAAAGGTCAGTTGGGGAGCTGCATAAAACCAGGGATTGAAATGAGCACAGATAAAGTTCCTTAAGCCAAATATGGAATAGACAAGAGCTACTCCTTGCTCAACGAAATGGACTCAACACCCCATATTAAACGCCTAAGAATGTACCTGACTAGTAAGTATCTTAAAACCTATAGATTGCTATGTCTCTCAAAGAGAATCAAGCGTGTGTACAGGGGCATAAAAGCAGCAGTGATAGGACTGGAGAGGTTCGGTGAGCAAATGAAGACCCTTTGAAGTCATATTGCATGGTACCCATTCCACGGGTCTCAACTCTCCAGGTTTAAGGGATTCATCCTTCAGCTAAAACATGCATGTGGAACACAGAGTATGATCAACCGTGTGATCGGGAGACGTGTTCCAATATGTCTCAGTTCTCGTCCCCTGGTACTCGGGTGCAACATTCCAGATGCTTTACTAACACTCTCCCGACTTGGAGACTCAGTGTCTTTAACCTCCTGTTTGGCCCAGTTTGCAATTTCTGCAGAAGATGAACAGGAATAGGGAGAACCAATGAGAGACTAGCTGGAGGTGTCTGGACGGGCAAATTTAACTCTCATTTCCCACCAGGAAGAGGAATTAACCAAAGGCTCAGCGTGCCGTGCCAGAACCAGATTAGGGCCTGAAGCAATCCTGCGGTGTTGCGGCCAGCTCACAAGAAAGCGAGTTGAAGAAAGGAGCTCAGGGGCACTGTAATTCACAAACCTGCAGAGTTATAAATGACAGCTATCGTCCAAAAATATACTGAAGTAAGGCTGCCAAGAGGACTTGAAAGTGGGGCAGAATTGCAGGCAACCGATTTCAGGAGGTAGACTGGAATTGCATTTAAAGCATAGGAAGAGAGGCAGAACGTAGACAATGATGCACTTGGCCAAAAAGGGCGTATGCGTTTTTTCCTGAATATATTCAGGAAAAAACGCATACGCCCTTTTTGGCCAACCAAGCAAGCTTGCAAAGGAAATCTGCACTACAATGAAGTTTCACTTCCCCCCGGTCAAAAGAGCCATCTGAAAAAAGTGTAAAATCCAGGAAGGCAGGACAGGCCATGGAGAACTGGGAGCCTTGTTATGCTGATGGGCGGGATGTAAATTGCCAACAGCCACTCGGGAGAAGTGTATGGTGTTTCCTGAAACATCTAAACAACAAAGCAACAGAGCCTAGGGCACTTCCACTTATGGTCCTATAGCTTAGGGAAATTAAAATCAAAAAGACACAGCCACCCCAAAGTTTGGGGCTGCTCTGTTTACAAGAACCTCCTTTACGGTACAAGTTCAGTATCGCAGAAAGTGAAAAATGGATAAAGAAGTTGTGGTACTTACGTACAATGCAATATCACTCAGCCATGAAATCTATGTCATCAGGCCCGTAGCAGCATAATGAGTGGATTCAGGTATGATGATTCTAACTGAAATAAGTCACACAGAAAAAGAAACATCATAAGATATCACTAATACACGGAATGTAAACTTGGCTACACAGGAACTGGATTACAAAACAGAACACGGTCTCAAATGTAGAAAACCAACTTATGCTTGCTTAAGGGGAAAGGTGAGTTGGGGTGCTGCATAAAACCAGAGACTGAAATGAGCACAGATAAAGTTCCTTAAGCCAAATATGGAATAGACAAGAGCTACTCCTTGCTCAATGAAATGGACTCAACACCCCATATTAAACGCCTAAGAATGTACCTGACTAGTAAGTATCTTAAAACCTATGGATTGCTATGTCTCCGAAAGAGAATCAAGCGTGTGTACAGGGGCATAAAGGCAGCAGTGATAGGATTGGAGAGGTTCGGTGAGCAAATGAAGACCCTTTGAAGTCATATTGCATGGTACCCATTCCACGGGTCTCAAATCTCCAGGATTAAGGGATTCTTCCTTCAGCTAAAACATGCATGTGGAACCCAGAGTATGATCAACCGTGTGATCGGGAGACGTGTTCAAATATGTCTCAGTTTTCATCCCCTGGTACTCGGGTGCAACATTCCAGATGCTTTACTAACACTCTCCCGACTTGGAGAGTCAGTGCCTTTAACCTCCTGTTTGGCCCAGTTTGCAATTTCTGCGGAAGATGAACAGGAATAGGGAGAACCAATGAGAGACTAGCTGGAGGTGTCTGGACGGGCAAATTTAACTCTCATTTCCCACCAGGAAGAGGAATTCACCAAAGGCTCAGCGTGCCGTGCCGGAACCAGATTAGGGCCTGAAGCAATCCTGCGGTGTTGTGGCCAGCTCACAAGAAAGCGAGTTGAAGAAAGGAGCTCAGGGGCACTGTAATTCACAAACCTGCAGAGTTATAAATGACAGCTATCGTCCAAAAATATACTGAAGTAAGGCTGCCAAGAGGACTTGAAAGCGGGGCAGAATAGCAGGCAACCGATTTCAGGAGGTAGACTGGAATTGCATTGAAAGCATAGGAAAAGAGGCAGAACGTCCACAATGATGCACTTGGCCAAAAAGGGCGTATGCGTTTTTTCCTGAATATATTCAGGAAAAAACGCATACGCCCTTTTTGGCCAACCAAGCAAGCTTGCAAAGGCAAACTGCACTACAATGAAGTCTCACTTCCCCCCAGTCAAAAGGGTCATCTGAAAAAAGTGTAAAATCCAGAAAGGCAGGACAGGCCATGGAGAACTGGGAGCCTTGTTATGCTGATGGGCGGGATGTAAATTGCCAACAGCCACTCGGGAGAAATGTATGGTGTTTCCTGAAACATCTAAAAAACAAAGCAACAGAGCCTAGGGGACTTGAACTTATGGTCCTAAAGCTTAGGGAAATTAAAATCAAAAAGACACAGCCACCCCAAAGTTTGGGACGGGTCTGTTTACAAGAACCTCGTTTACAGTACAAGTTCAATATCGCAGAAAGTGAAAAATGGATAAAGAAGTTGTGGTACTTACGTACAATGCAATATCACTCAGCAATGAAATCTATGTCATCAGGCCCATAGCAGCATAATGAGTGGATTCAGGTATGATGATTCTAACTGAAATAAGTCACACAGAAAAAGAAACATCATAAGATATCACTAATACACGGAATGTGAACTTGGCTACACATGAACTGAGTTACAAAACAGAACAGGGTCTCAAGTTTAGAAAACCAACTTATGCTTGCTTAAGGGGGAAGGTGAGTTGGGGTGCTGCATAAAACCAGAGTTTGAATTTAGCACAGATACCGTTCCATAAGCCAAATATGAAATAGACAAGACCTACCCCTTGCTCAACACAATGGACTCCACAATGAGGTATCACCTCACACCTGATAGAATGGGCATCATCAGAAAATCTACAAACAAAAAATGCTGGAAAGGGTGTGGAGAAAAGGAACCCTCTTCCACTATTGTTGGGAATATAAATTGATACAGTCACTATGGAGAACAATATGGAGTTTCTTAAGAAACTAACAATAGAATTACCATATGATACAGCAATCCCAGTACTGGACATATACCCAGACAAAACCATAAATCAAAAAGAGACATTCACTGCAATGTTCATTGCCTCACTCTTTACAATATCGAGGTAATGGAAGCAACCTAAATGCCCACAGACAGACGAATGCATAAAGCTGTGGTACATATATAAAATGGAATATTACTAAGCCATGAAAAGGAATGAAATTGGGTCATTTGTAGAGACGTCGATGGATCTAGAGACTGTCATACAGAGTGAAGTAAGTCAGAAAGAGAAAAACAAATCTTGTATATTCATGCATATATGTGGAACCTAGAAAAACTGTACAGATTAACCATTTTGCAAGGTATAAATAGAGCAACAGATGTAGACAACAAATGTATGGACAACAAGGGGGGAAAGCTGTTGGGGGGGTGGTGGTGGGAGGAGTTGAGAGACTGGGATTGGCCTGTATACATTTATATGTATAAAATAGATAACCAATAAGAACCTGCTCTATAAAAATATAAAATAAAATTCAAAATTAGAAAGAAATAAAATTTAAAAAATAAAACAGAAAAAACAATTATTCCCTTCACATACATGTATTTATATGAATAAATTATTTCCATGCTTATATCTGTAAATACAAAAAAGAGGAATAAAATCTACCTTGAACCAAAAACGAAAAAGAGAAAAAAAACACAGAACCCACCAGTTCCACAGAGGAAAACCGTATCAGGGCACTTGCTCCAGTTGTAAACAATTCTGAAGTTGGTCAGTGGTGGGGAATCGTCTCCCATTCAGCCAGCAGCCCCCACGCAACAAGCGTCCTCATTGCAAAGCTGGGGCACCGTGCCGAGGCATCTGTGAGTAAACGTGAGCTGAGCCCCAGGCCAGTTGCTGCTGAACTATTCCCACCCGTCCCAGGTAAAACACCTGAATATATACAAGGACTTGAAAGCCTAGAGGAAGGGCCATAGAGCCACATGAGTGACAGCATGCCGGCCGACTTGGTGCCTGCAGGCCAGCCAGGATGGTCCTGGCCCTGGGTGCTCTTCTGGAAGATTTCCATTTCCCTGCCTGAGATACCCGTCCTGTCCCTGCCCCCACTGCTTTTTTCCTTCCCCACCTCTGCCCAGGGAGAAATTCCAGCAGCATGTATGGGTAACACATCATCTTCTTTAGCAGGTGGCAGCCTGGCAACTGCTGCAGAAAGTCCAGCAGAGCCCCACTCACACTGGGCCACCCACAAAGCCATGGCCTCTCACTCCCTCCCACCAGCCCAGCCCCGAGACTGCTGACAGGGCAGAGAAAATGGTGTCAGGCATGGCTGCAGGGGCTCTTGCTGCCTGGAGTGGTATTTATATTGATCTCAACCCAGGCACACCTGGGGAGGGCTGGCCGGCACGGTAAGGCTGCCCAGGTCAGCCAATCATCACCCCTCAGGGGCTCACAGTTGCAGAAAATGGAACTTGCTGAACCGGCGAGGTCCAAGGAGCAGGTGTGGGTTCCTGAGAGTCAGGATAGACAAGGGGCTGCAGCTTTGGTTTGTTTTCTAATCATTTTATCTGGCCCATGAGTGGGAGACAACTTCAAGAAAACCCTCTCCTAATGAGAGGAACCCAGGAGTCAGGGAGAGGAGGGGTGGGTGGTGGTTGGAGACAGAGGCCTGGTGCCCCGGGTGCAGTGGAAGTCTCTGGAAGACCAGGTGGAGGGAGGCCGCACAGAGTGATGCCCAGGGTCACAGACCTGTCGCAGCTGCTGTTTGTTAGTTCAAGTCCTGCTCTGAGGTGCTCTGTGTCAGCTCTGAGTGACAGGTGAGCTGGGGGTGCTCTGCAATTAGGGCTATGTGCACAGTTCCTGTGTGCCCAGCCCTGCCACGGTACATGCAAGGGTAGCTCTGTATCCTGGGAGGGGCCTGACCATGAGAGCCCTGTGGGCTGGGGTGGGGGGTGGGGTACCTGCCCAGGTGAGCTCCATATTCTGGGATTGGTCTGACCACGAGAGCCCCATGGGCTGCTGGGGACCTGGTGAAGGATATCAGGACAGTCAGTGAAGCCACCGAGGATATACCTCCAGCTGCTCCTAATTCCTACACCCTGCTGGTCATTCTACCAACCACCAGGACATGGTATTCCGTATTAGTCTTCAATGATGCCTTCTTTTGCATTCCATTAGTCCCAGAGTCACAAGAAATTTTGGCTTGTGAGTGGCAGGACTCAACATACAACTAAAACAATACTTCCGGGCCGTCTTGCCCCAAGGGTGCAAAAATTCCCACACCATCTTTGGGGAAAGCTTAGCTAAAGACCTAAAAGTTCTACCTCTGGAAAAGGAAACCCTCCTTCAGTACGCAGACGACATTCTGATCGCCAGCCCTACTAAGGAGGCCTCTGAACTACCAAGCCAATAAAGGATAGAAGTTGTCCAAGAAAAAGCTCAAATATCACAGACTGTGGTGACCTGCCTGGGCTTCATTCTCACAGAAGGACGGAGAAGCCCATCCCAGGAAAGGGAAGAAACCATTTTCAGCCTTACCCATTTCTAAAACTAGAAGACAGCTTAGGGGTTCCTGGGGAGGCCAGGGTTTGCTGCTTCTGGATCCCTAACTACAGTCTACTAGCTGGGCCTCTATATGAAACACTGAAAGGAAAAGATGATGATCCTTTTGAATAGAATCCAGAAGTGGCCTTTCAAGAATGGAAAGAGCAGTCAATTCAGACCCTTGCCCTGGAACTCCCTAATTTAGCTAAACCCTTTGACCTTTACATTCCCGGTGAAAGGTGAATCGCCATTGGAGAATTAGTGCAAAAACTGGGACCACTTGAAATGGAACAATGCAAGAATGCCATCCAGGTAGGATAAACTACGGTCACCAAGGGGCTTGGCCCACGGCCACACCTGGCCAAGATACTGGCAGTATCTAAAAACCTGGAAATCAGCAGCCCAAAAGGCCACCTCCCTCCTAAGGGAAAAGGACCCCACGTGGTGATCCTAACCACCAACCATGCCCTGAAGTTGCAGGGTTCGCTCCGTGGGCACACCAACCTCGAGTGAGGAGGCCCTCCAACTCCAACATCCAGAGAGATAACCAGGGGCAACAGGGCACCATGACGACTCGTGTGAACATCACTTGACCTGGAGTTTCTCTCATAAAACAACAAGAGTGTGTCCCAAAAGAGTAGACTACTGCTTGCAGGACTTACTGCACCCAGAGGGGAGCTAATAATCTTGGCGGGGGAACCGTATACCACACTGTCACCATAGAAAAGCCTACAGACACCGTGATGATGGTGGCCAATAAGACCGGCTGGACTCCTGTTTACTTCAAAAGGCTGTTGACTCAGTGGCCAT
Source organism: Orcinus orca (assembly GCF_937001465.1). Taxonomy (NCBI): domain Eukaryota; kingdom Metazoa; phylum Chordata; class Mammalia; order Artiodactyla; family Delphinidae; genus Orcinus; species Orcinus orca. Next base: position 888,435 of record NW_026044021.1, read on the forward strand.
CATGGTCCTTGATCACCACTGACCCTGGACTGTCTGGGAGTTGAGCGGGCAGGGCTCTGACACCTGGTGCTGTTTGTACGTTAATTCAGGGGCCTAATTGAAGAAAGCGCAGACTACTGGTCAGAGCATCTAGGCTGGCAGAAACGGTCAGCCTAAGGTGGCCGAACAAATGTGGGGCGGGGTGAAACCGGCCCCCACAGCGTCTCTGCACATCTCTTTCCTGGACCCTTAAAGGTCATTAGAATCTATAACACTTCCAATGCTGGTGCTCAGGTGGACGAGCAGGGAGGCAGGGGGCCTGGGGACAATCAACATCACCCGGAGGCTGCTGGGGAGAAGCTCTGACCCTCGCCCCCGGGTATGAGGGCTCCCAACTCAGCACTCAGCAGTTACAGAAGAAGGGTCTGCACCCTCAGCACTCCAAGAATGAGGAATGGGACAAAAGGCAGAGGAGGGGTTTGTCCCCAGCAAAGCCCATTAAAAATCCCTGGGAGATAAAAGTAGAATCTGGGCAATAAAGTCAAGTCTAACCTTTTTTATCCTTTGTGCTTTGTCTAATTTCATGTGCTCCTAGGGTCCCGCATGCAGAGGTTCCACACCCGGCACTTCAGACCAGATTTCCTAGTGCAGAATGGCTGGGACAACACCTCAGCTCCTGGGGCCCAGTGCAGACTCCGCAATATAGAGCCTGAGCTGCAGCCAACCCAGCCCTCGAGAGCTCCGCCCCCTCCCTCCCACTGACTCTGACAGGATCTCTACACAGCAGCCCAGCCCACAGCCCACGGGGTAGTGCATGCTCTCACCTCTCCATTCTCTGATCAAAATATAAAGTTTCCTTTGCTTGTGAACCAAACTCAGTCTCGATCTGTTGGCCCCAATGACACTGGGCAGGGGGACACTTGTTGGGGTCCACTCTGGAGGATCAGTAACAGAAATTGAGACTATTGTAACCTCAATGAACAGATGTGTGAGCCAAACTGTAGTTAACATAGAACAGTGTATAAGGCTCGGGTAAAATAAGATGTTTCTAACACTTCCATTTGATATTTCCATCACTTTATTATAAGCAAGTTCAGTGAAAGGGTTTGTCTTATTTGTCAGGTCAATATTAGAGAAACGAAGTGATTTCTTTCCAAGGATGTACATCTAATAATCTTGGTTAAAGCTTCAATCTTGTTTTAAATGCTTTTCCATTGAAAATGATACCTCTCTTTCAGCTCCCCCATTTCTGAGAAGTATAAAATCTTATAATTTATTATTACCAAAGGGGAAAGGTGGGAGAAGGGATAAATTAACAGTTTGGGATTAACACATACACACTGCTATGTATAAAATAGATCATCAACAAGGAACTACTGTATAGCACAGGGAACTACACTCAACATTTTGCAATAACCTATAAGGGGAAATAATCTGAAAAAGAATAGATATTTTTACTGACATCATCTATCAATGACAGTTAAAGTGTAACCTAAGGGAAGCTGGTGGTGAGTGCTTCTGACCCTGAAGACTTCAATCATCTAAAGTTTGGACTCTGCCTACTTCCCAAGGCCCTTAATGAACATATGTGTAGCCGTAGCTTAAAAAATTCCCCAGTTTGGGTTTCGGGGAGACACTGATTTTGAAAAAGCCCTGGTGTTCTCCTTACATGAATGGGACTCTTCCTACTGCTAAAACATGTCTGTCACACCCAGAGGATGGTATACCATCTGATCGGGAAGAGTTTGGAAAAGGCATCTCATCTCCTCATCTCCTGGTGCTCGGGTTCACCCCTCCGGCGTCTTTACTAACAGTCTCCCCACTTGGAGAGGTCAGCACTGTCAACATCCTGTTGCATACAGTTTGGAATTTGTCCAGAGGATGAAGCGGAAGGATGAGGAACAATGAGAGACAAGTCCTAGGTGTTCAGACAGGCACATGTCACTCTAATTTCCAATCAGGAAGACGAATTGACCAAAGGCTAGGGTTGCCCATGGAAACAGTATAGGGCTTGAGGAAATCCCGCTGCTTTGTGGCCAGTTCCCATAAACACAAGTTGAACAATGGAACTCAGGGGCAGTAAAATTCACGAAACTGCAGAGTTGAAAATATCCATCACTGAAAAATGTCTTGAGGAAAGTCAGAGAAAAGGACTTGTAAGCAAGGGAGAATGGCAGGAAAGGGATTTGAGGAGGTAGAAAGGACTCGCCATTAAGCACAAGAAAAGGAGCTGAACATTGCCAACATTGCAGGTGGCCAAAAAGGGTGTATGCGTTTTTTTCTGTATATATTCAAGAAAAGGGCATACACTTTTTTAGCCAACCAAACAGGTGGGCACTGGAAGTCAATACTACAAAAGATATCACTTCGCATCAGTCAGAAGAGCCATCCTCATAAAGCGTAAATAACAGAAATGCAGGACAGGGCAAGGAGAAGAGGGAGCCCTGTGAGACTTATAGTGGAAATGTATATTGCCAACGGCCATTCTGGAGAAGTGTATTGTGTTTACTAAAGCATCTAAAAAATGAGCTACAGAGCATAGGGCACTTGCACTCATGGGCGTATATCTTGGGAAAAACAAAAATCGAGAGGACACAGGCACCCCAATGTTTACCCCCTCTCTGTTTAAAAGATCCTCGACTAGGATATAACTTAAATGTCTCTGGAGAGAAAAAATGGATAGAGATGTGGTACTTAGGTAGAGTGGAATATTATTCAGCCTGGAAATCAATGAAATATGGCCAGTTGTAACAACTCCGGAGGAGTTACGTATGATCATTCTAAGTGACATAATTCAGAAAGAAAAAGACACATATCATAAGATATCACTTAAAGGTGGAATCCAAAATGGCTACACATGAAATAAATTACAAAACAAAAACATAGTCAAATATGTAGAAAACACGCATAAGGCTGCTAACGGGAAAGGTGGGGAGGGGTGAGGCATCATCCAGGAGGTTGAAATTAGCAAAGATACCATTCCAAATACCAAACTGATAATCAACAAGGCCTACACGGTAGCTAAAAGAACTGCACTCAGCACACTCAAGTCACCGGAAAAGAATATATACGACTGGTAAGAATCTGAAAAAGAATTTACTGATGTCTCTCTGTACGTGAATCAAGTGGATGTACAGCAGCAAGAAACAGAGCTTTGAAAATCAGCTGTAACCAATATAGTAATAAATTGAAAAAAATAAATGACAGAGAGACAGAGAAAACCTCTTACAACTTTTCCTCAGGGACGGTGATGCAACATGGATTGAACACATCTAGACCCACAGCAGGATGAGACATAAGGCTGGAAACTGTTTGCACTAAGAGAAATGTGAGGTTGGGTGAGGAAATGCACACCCTTTAAAGTAATACTACCTGGTACCCATTCAATGGGTCCCAAATCTGCAGGTTCAAGGGATCTTCCTACAGCTAAAACATGCATGGAAAACCCAGAGGACTGTACACCATGTGATCGGGAGATGTGTCTAAAATGCAGCTCATTTATCCTCTCCTGGTGCTCCTGTTCACCATTCCAGCCACGTTACTTAGAATCTCCCCACTTGGAGAATCAGCACATTTCAACTTCTGTTTCACACATTTTGCAAATTGTGAGGAGGATGAACGGGAAGAGGGGGAACCAATGAGAGAATAGTTGTAGGGGTTTGGACGGGCACATATCAGTCTAATTTCCCATTAAGAATAAGAATTGAAAAAAGGCTCAGCCCACCTCGCCGGAGCCAAAATAGGGCCTGAAGCAGTCCTGCGGGTTTGAGGCCAGCTCACAAAAGAGCAACTTAAAAAATGGAGCTCAGGGTCACTGCAATTCACAAACCTGCAGAGTTATAAATGAAAACTAACGTCCAAAACTATGTTGAGGTAAGGCAAAGAAGAGGATCTGAATGCAAGACAGAATTGCAAGAAACAGATTTCAAGAGATAGATTGGACTCGTCTTTAAAGCACATGAAAAGCGGCAGAATTTCGACAATGATGCAGTTGGCCCAAAAGGGCGTATGCGTTTTTTCCTGATTATATCCAGGAAAAAACGCATACGCACTTTATGGGCAAGGAAGCAAGCAAGCAATGCAAATGTGCACAACAAAGAAGTCTCATTTCCCACCGGTCAAAAGGGCCATCCTAAAAAAATTGTAAAAACCAGAAATGCAGGACAGGCCATGGAGAACAGGGAGCCTTTATACGCTGATGGGCAGTGTGTGAACTGCCGAGAGCCACTCTGGAGAAGTGTATGGTGGTTCCTAAATCATCTAAAAAACAGAGCTACAGAGCATAGGACACTTCCAATCATGGGAGTATATCTAGGGAAGTCTAAAAATCAACAAGACACAAGCACACCACAGTTTAGGGCTACTCTGTTTACAAGAACCTCAACTTCAGTACACCTTAAATATCCCAGGAAAGAGAACAATGGATAAAGAAGATGTGGTACTTATGTACAATGGAATATCTCTTCACCATGAAATCAATGTAATAAGGTTAGTAGAAGGATAAAGAGTGGATTTAGGTCCGATAATACTACTTGAAATAAGTCAAACAGAAAAAGAAACATATCATAAGATATCACTTATAGAGGGAGGGTAAATATGGCTGCACAAGAAATGAATTACAGAACAGAACAGTGTCTCACATTTAGAAAACACACTTATGTCAGCTTAAGGGGAAAGGAGAGGTGGGGTGATGCATAAAACCAGAGTTTGAAATTAGCACAGATACCGTTCAATAAACCAAATAGATATTAGACAAGATCTACACCTTGCTCAATGAACTGGCCTCAACACACCCTATACACCGCAGAGAAATATATCTGAGTAATAAGAATCTTAAAACCCATGTATTGATATATCTCCATAAGGGAATCAAATGTGTGCAGAGCGGCACAAACACAGCAGTGAAAATGAGCTAAACCCCATTATAGAAATAAATTTTAAAAACAAAATGCAGAAACAATGAAAGAGAGAAAAATTCTTACAAAATTCGCTCAGGGGCTGTGATGCAACCTGGATTGACCACATGTAAACCCACAGCTGGATAAGACATAAGGCTGGACACTTGGGGATGAGAGGATTGGTGAGCTTTGGTGAGCAACTGCCAAAAGTTTAATGCAATACTTCATGCTACTCATTCCAAGGGTCCCAACACTCCAGGTTGAAGGGAATCTTCCTACAGCTAAACCATGCTTGGGAAATCCAGCAACTGGTATACCATATGATCAGGAAAGGTTTCTAAAATGCACCTCATTTTTCCTCTCCTGGGACTCTGGATCAACATTCCAGCTGCTTTACTAAAAACATCCCCACATGGAGAGTCAATGCCTTTAAGTTCTGGTATCGCACAGTCTGCAGTTAGTGCGGAGGATGAATGGGAATAGGGGGAACCAGTGAGAAACTAGCTGTAGCGGTTTCAATGGGCACATGTCTCTCTAATTTCACATCAGTAAGAAGAATAAACCAAAGGCACAGCAAGGTGCCCCAGAAGAAAAATAGGGCCTGAAGGAATCCTGTGGTTATGAGGCAAGATCAAAAAAATAAGAGCTGAAAAATGGAGCTAAGGGCCACTGCAATTCAAAAAGCTGCAGAGTTATAAAGGCCCAATATATTCAAAAAATATATTGAGGTAAGGCTATGAAGAGGCATTGAAAGCAAGGCAGAATTGCAGGAAACCGATTTCAGGAGGTAGACTGGAATTGCATTTAAAGCATAGGAAAAGAGGCAGAACGTCGACAATGATGCACTTGGCCAAAAAGGGCGTATGCGTTTTTTCCTGAATATATTCAGGAAAAAACGCATACGCCCTTTTTGGCCAACCAAGCAAGATTGCAAAGGAAATCTGCACTACAATGAAGTCTCACTTCCCCCAGGTCAAAAGGGCCATCTGAAAAAAGTGTAAAATCCAGAAAGGCAGGACAGGACATGGAGAACTGGGAGCCTTGTTATGCTGATGGGCGGGAGGTAAATTGCCAACAGCCACTGGGGAGAAGTGTATGGTGTTTCCTGAAACAACTAAAAAACAAAGCAACAGAGCTTAGGGCACTTCCACTTATGGTCCTATAGCTTAGGGAAATTAAAATCAAAAAGACACAGCAACCCCAAAGTTTGGGATGGCTCTGTTTACAAGAAACTCGTTTACGGTACAAGTTCAATATCGCAGAAAGTGAAAAATGGATAAAGAAGTTGTGGTACTTACGTACAATTCAATATCACTCAGCAATGAAATCTATGTCATCAGGCCCATAGCAGCATAATGAGTGGATTCAGGTATGATGATTCTAACTGAAATAAGTCACACAGAAAAAGAAACATCATAAGATATCACTAATACACGGAATGTAAACTTGGCTACACAGGAACTGGATTACAAATCAGAACAGGTTCTCAAATGTAGAAAACAAACTTATGCTTGCTTAAGGGGAAAGGTGAGTTGGGGTGCTGCATAAAACCAGAGATTGAAATGAGCACAGATAAAGTTCCTTAGGCTAAATATGGAATAGACAAGAGCTACTCCTTGCTCAACGAAATGGACTCAACACCCCATATTAAACGCCTAAGAATGTACCTGACTAGTAAGTATCTTAAAACCTGTGGATTGCTATGTCTCCGAAAGAGAATCAAGCGTGTGTACAGGGGCATAAACGCAGCAGTGATAGGATTGGAGAGGTTCGGTGAGCAAATGAAGACCCTTTGAACTCATATTGCATGGTACCCATTCCACGGGTCTCAACTCTCCAGGTTTAAGGGATTCTTCCTTCAGATAAAACATGCATGTGGAACCCAGAGTATGATCAACCGTGTGATCGGGAGACGTGTTCAAATATGTCTCAGTTTTTGTCCCCTGGTACTCGGGTGCAACATTCCAGATGCTTTACTAACACTCTCCCGACTTGGAGAGTCAGTGCCTTTAACCTTCTGTTTGGCCCAGTTTGCAATTTCTGCGGAAGAAGAACAGGAATAGGGAGAACCAATGAGAGACTAGCTGGAGGTGTCTGGACGGGCAAACTTAACTCTCATTTCCCACCAGGAAGAGGAATTAACCAAAGGCTTAGCGTGCCATGCCAGAACCAGATTAGGTAGTGAAGCAATCCTGCGGTGTTGCGGCCAGCTCACAAGAAAGCCAGTTGAAGAAAGGAGCTCAGGGGCACTGTAATTCACAAACCTGCAGAGTTATAAATGACAGCTATCGTCCAAAAATATACTGAAGTAATGCTGCCAAGAGGACTTGAAAGCGGAGCAGAATTGCAGGCAACCGATTTCAGGAGGTAGACTGGAATTACATTTATAGCATAAGAAAAGAGGCAGAACGTGGACAATGATGCCCTTCGCCAAAAAGCGCGTATGCGTTTTTTCCTGAATATATTCAGGAAAAAACGCATACGCACTTTTTGGCCAACCAAGCAAGCTTGCAAAGGAAGTCTGCAGTAAAATGAAGTCTCACTTCACCCCGTTCAAAAGGGCCATCTGAAAAAAGTGTAAAATCCAGAAAGGCAGGACAGGCCATGGAGAACTGGGAGCCTTGTTATGCTGATGGGCAGGATGTAAATTGCCAACAGGCACTTGGGAGAAGTGTATGGTGTTTCCTGAAACATCGAAAAAACAAAGCAACAGAGCCTAGGGCACTTCCACTTATGGTCCTATAGCTTAGGGAAATTAAAATCAAAAAGACACAGCCACCCCAAAGTTTGGGATGGCTCTGTTTACAAGAACCTCGTTTACGGTACAATTTCAATATCGCAGAAAGTGAAAAATGGATAAAGAAGTTGTGGTACTTACGTGCAATGCAATATCACTCAGCAATGACATCTATGTCATCAGGCCCGTAGCAGCATAATGAGTGGATTCAGGTATGATGATTCTAACTGAAATAAGTCACACAGAAAAAGAAACATAATAAGATATCACTAATACACAGAATGTAAACTTGGCTACACAGGAACTGAATTACAAAACAGAACAGGGTCTCAAATTTAGAAAACCAACTTATGCTTGCTTAAGGGGAAAGGTGAGTTGGGGTGCTAAATAAAACGAGAGATTGAAATGAGCACAGATAATGTTCCTTAAACCAAATATGTAATAGACAAGAGCTACTCCTTGCTCAACGAAATGGACTCAACACCCCATATTAAACGCCTAAGTATGTACCTGACTAGTAAGTTCTTAAAACCTATGGATTGCTATGTCTCCGAAAGAGAATCAAGCGTGTGTACAGGGGCATAAACGCAGCAGTGATAGGATTGGAGAGGTTCGGTGAGCAAATGAAGACCCTTTGAAGTCATATTGCATGGTATCCATTCCACGGGTCTCAACTCTCCAGGTTTAAGGGATTCTTCCTTCAGCTAAAACATGCATGTGGAACCCAGAGTTTGATCAACCGTGTGATTGGGAGACGTGTTCAAATATGTCTCAGTTCTCGTCCCCTGGTACTCGCGTGCAACATTCCAGATGCTTTACTAACACTCTCCCCACTTGGAGAGTCAGTGTCTTTAACCTCCTGTTTGGCCCAGTTTGCAATTTCTGCGGAAGATGAACAGGAATAGGGAGAACCAATGAGAGACTAGCTGGAGGTGTCTGGACGGGCAAATTTAACTCTCATTTCCCACCAGGAAGAGGAATTAACCAAAGGCTCAGCGTGCCGTGCCGGAACCAGATTAGGGCCTGAAGCAATCCTGCGGTGTTGCGGCCAGCTCACAAGAAAGCGAGTTGAAGAAAGGAGCTCAGGGGCACTGTAATTCACAAACCTGCAGAGTTATAAATGACAGCTATCGTCCAAAAATATACTGAAGTAAGGCTGCCAAGAGGACTTGAAAGCAGGGCAGAATTGCAGGAAACCGATTTCAGAAGGTAGACTGGAAATGCATTGAAAGCATAGGAAAAGAGGCAGAACGTCCACAATGATGCACTTGGCCAAAAAGGGCGTATGCGTTGTTTCCTGAATATATTCAGGAAAGAACGCATATGCACTTTTTGGCCAACCAAGCAAGCTTGCAAATGAAATCTGCACTACAATGAAGTCTCACTTCCCCCCGGTCAAAAGGGTCATCTGAAAAAAGTGTAAAATCCAGAAAGGCAGGACAGGCCATGGAGAACTGGGAGCCTTGTTATGCTGATGGGCAGGATGTAAATTGCCAACAGCCACTCGGGAGAAGTGTATGGTGTTTCCTGAAACATCTAAAAAACAAAGCAACAGAGTCTAGGGCACTTCCACTTATGGTCCTATAGCTTAGAGAAATTAAAATCAAATAGACACAGCCAACCCAAAGTTTGGGATGGCTCTGTTTACAAGAACCTTGTTTACGGTACTAGTTCAATATCGCAGAAAGTGAAAAATGGATAAAGAAGTTGTGGTACTTACGTACAATGCAATATCACTCAGCAATGAAATCTACGTCATCAGGCCCATAGCAGCATAATGAGTGGATTCAGGTATGATGATTCTAACTGAAATAAGTCACACAGAAAAGAAACATCATAAGATATCAGTAATACACGGAATGTAAACTTGGCTACACAGGAACTGGATTACAAAACAAAACAGGGTCTCAAATTAAGAAAACCAACTTATGCTTGCTTAAGGGGAAAGGTGAGTTGGGGTGCTGCATAAAACCAGAGATTGAAATGAGCACAGATAAAGTTCCTTAAGCCAAATATGTAATAGATAAGAGCTACTCCTTGCTCAACGAAATGGACTCAACACCCCATATTAAACGCCTAAGAATGTCCCTGACTAATAAGTATCTTAAAACCTATGGATTGCTATATCTCCGAAAGAGAATCAAGCGTGTGTACAGGGGCATAAGCGCAGCAGTGATAGGATTGGAGAGGTTCGGTGAGCAAATGAAGACCCTTTGAAGTCATATTGCATGGTACCCATTCCACGGGTCTCAACTCTCCAGGTTTAAGGGACTCTTCCTTCAGCTAAAACATGCATGTGGAACCCAGAGTATGATCAACCGTGTGATCGGGAGACGTGTTCAAATATGTCTCAGTTTTCGTCCCCTGGTACTCGAGTGCAACATTCCAGATGCTTTACTAACACTCTCCCGACTTGGAGAGTCAGTGCCTTTAACCTCCTGTTTGGCCCAGTTTGCAATTTCTGCGGAAGATGAACAGGAATAGGGAGAACCAATGAGAGACTAGCTTGAGGTGTCTGGACGGGCAATTTTAACTCTCATTTCCCACCAGGAAGAGGAATTAACCAAAGGCTCAGCGTGCCGTGCCGGAATCAGATGAGGGCCTGAAGCAATCCTGCGGTGTTGCGGCCAGCTCACAAGAAAGCGAGTTGAAGAAAGGAACTCAGGGGCACAGTAATTCACAAACCTGCAGAGTTATAAATGACAGCTATCGTCCACAAATATACTGAAGTAAGGCTGCCAAGAGGACTTGAAAGCGGGGCAGAATTGCAGGAAACCGATTTCAGGAGGTAGACTGGAATTGCATTTAAAGCATAGGAAAAGAGGCAGAACGTCCACAATGATGCACTTGGCCATAAAGGGCGTATGAGTTTTTTCCTGAATATATTCAGGAAAAAACGCATACGCCCTTTTTGGGCAACCAAGCAAGCTTGCAAAGGCAATCTGCACTACAATGAAGTCTCACTTCCCCCCGGTCAAAAGGGCCATCTGAAAAAAGTGTAAAATCCAGAAAGGCAGGACAGGCCATGGAGAACTGGGAGCCTTGTTATGCTGATGGGCGGGATGTAAATTGCCAACAGCCACTGGGGAGAAGTGTATGGTGTTTCCTGAAACATCTAAAAAACAAAGCAACAGAGCCTAGGGCACTTCCACTTATGGTCCTATAGCTTAGGGAAATTAAAATCAAAAAGACACAGCCACCCCAAAGTTCGGGACGGCTCTGTTTAGAAGAACTTCCTTTACGGTACAAGTTCAATATTGCAGAAAGTGAAAAATGGATAAAGAAGTTGTGGTACTTACGTACAATGCAATATCACTCAGCAATGACATCTATCTCATCAAGCCAGTAGCAGCATAATGAGTGGATTCAGGTATGATGGTTCTAACTGAAATAAGTCACACAGAAAAAGAAACATCATAAGATATCACTAATACACGGAATGTAAACTTGGCTACACAGGAACTGGATTACAAAACAGAACAGGGTATCAAATTTAGAAAACCAACTTATGCTTGCTTAAGGGGAAAGGTGAGTTGGGGTGCTGCATAAAACCAGAGATTGAAATGAGCACAGATAAAGTTCCTTAAGCCAAATATGGAATAGACAAGAGCTACTCCTTGCTCAACAAAATGGACTCAACACCCCATATTAAATGCCTAAGAATGTACCTGACTAGTAAATATCTTAAAACCTATGGAATGCTATGTCTCCAAAAGAGAACCAAGCGTGTGCACAGGAGCATAAACGCAGCAGTGATAGGATTGGAGAGGTTCGGTGAGCAAATGAAGACCCTTTGAAGTCATATTGCATGGTACCCATTCCATGGGTCTCAACTCTCCAGGTTTAAGGGATTCTTCCTTCAGCTAAAACATGCATGTGGAACCCAGAGTATGATAAACCGTGTGATCGGGAGACGTGTTCAAATATATCTCAGTTCTCGTCCCCTGGTACTCGGGTGCAACATTCCAGATGCTTTACTAACACTCTCCCGACTTGGAGAGTCAGTGCCTTTACCTCCTGTTTGGCCCAGTTTGCAATTTTTGTGGAAGATGAACAGGAATAGGGAGAACCAATGAGAGACTAGCTGGACGTGACTGGACGTGCAAATTTAACTCTCATTTCCCACCAGGAAGAGGAAATAACCAAAGGCTCAGCATGCCATGCCAAACCATTTTAGTGTCTGAAGCAATCCTGCGGTGTTGCAGCCAGCTCACAAGAGAGCGAGTTGAAGAAAGGACCTCAGGGGCACTGTAATTCACAAACCTGCAGAGTTATAAATGACAGCTATCCTCCAAAAACATACTGAAGTAAGGCTGCCAAGAGGACTTGAAAGCAGGGCAGAATTGCAGGAAACTGATTTCAGGAGGTAGACTGGAATTGCATTGAAAACATAGGAAAAGAGGCAGAACGTGGACAATGATGCACTTGGCCAAAAAGGGCGTATGCGTTTTTTCCTGAATATATTCAGGAAAAAACGCATACGCCCTTTTTGGCCAACCAAGCAAGCTTGCAAAGGAAATCTGCACTACAATGAAGTCTCACTTCCCCAGGTCAAAAGGGCCATCTGAAAAAAGTGTAAAATCCAGAAAGGCAGGACAGGCCATGGAGAACTGGGAGCCTTGTTATGCTGATGGGCGGGATGTAAATTGCCAACAGCCACTTGGGAGAAGTGTATGGTGTTTCCTGAAACATCTAAAAAACAAAGCAACAGAGCCTAGGGCACTTCCACTTATGGTCCTATAGCTTAGGGAAATTAAAATCAAAAAGACAAAGCCACCCCAAAGTTTGGGATAGCTCTGTTTACAAGAACCTCGTTTACGGTACAAGTTCAATATCGCAGAAAGTGAAAAATGGATAAAGAAGTTGTGGTACTTACGTACAATGCAATATCACTCAGCAATGAAATCTATGTCATCAGGCCCATAGCAGCATAATGAGTGGATTCAGGTATGATGATTCTAACTGAAATAAGTCACACAGAAAAAGAAAAATCATAAGATATCACTAATACACGGAATGTAATCTTGGCTACACAGGAACTGGATTACAAAACAGAAGAGGGTCTCAAATGTAGAAAACCAACTTATGCTGGCTTAAGGGGAAAGTTGAGTTGGGGTGCTGCATAAAACCAGAGATTGAAATGAGCACAGATAAAGTTCCTTAAGCCAAATATGGAATAGACAAGAGCTACTCCTTGCTCAACGAAATGGAATCAACACCCCATATCAAACGCCTAAGAATGTACCTGACTAGTAAGTATCTTAAAACCTATGGATTGCTATGTCTCTGAAAGAGAATCAAGCGTGTGTACAGGGGCATAAACGCAGCAGTGATAGGATTGGAGAGGTTCGGTGAGCAAATGAAGACCCTTTGAAGTCATATTGCATGGTACCCATTCCACGGGTCTCAACTCTCCAGGTTCAAGGGATTCTTCCTTCAGCTAAAACATGCATGTGGAACCCAGAGTATGATCAACCGTGTGATCGGGAGACGTGTTCCAATATGTCTCAGTTCTCGTCCCCTGGTACTCAGGTGCAACATTCCAGACGCTTTACTAACACTCTCCTGACTTGGAGAGTCAGTGCCTTTAACCTCCTCTTTGGCCAAGTTTGCAATTTCTGCGGAAGATGAACAGGAATAGGGAGAACCAATGAGAGACTAGCTGGAGGTGTGTGGACGGGCAAATTTAACTCTCATCTCCCACCAGGAAGAGGAATTAACCAAAGGCTCAGCATGCCGTGCCAAAACCAGATTAGGGCCTGAAGCAATCCTGCGGTGTTGCGGCCAGCTCACAAGAAAGCGAGTTGAAGAAAGGAGCTCAGGGGCACTGTAATTCACAAACCTGCAGAGTTATAAATGACAGCTATCGTCCAAAAATATACTGAAGTAAGGCTGCCAAGAGGACTTGAAAGCAGGGCAGAATTGCAGGAAACCGATTTCAGGAGGTAGACTGGAATTGCATTTAAAGCATAGGAAAAGAGGCAGAACGTCGACAATGACGCACTTGGCCAAAAAGGGCGTATGCGTTTTTTCCTGAATATATGCAGGAAAAAATGCATACGCCCTTTTTGGCCAACCAAGCAAGCTTGCAAAGGAAATCTGCACTACAATGAAGTCTCACTTCCCCCGGTCAAATGGGCCATCTGAAAAAAGTGTAAAATCCAGAAAGGCAAGACAGGCCATGGAGAACTGGGAGCCTTGTTATGCTGATGGGCGGGATGTAAATTGCCAACAGCCACTAGGGAGAATTGTATGGTGTTTCCTGAAACATCTAAAAAACAAAGCAACAGAGCCTAGGGCACTTCCACTTATGGTCCTATAGCTTAGGGAAATTAAAATCGAAAAGACACAGCCACCCAAAAGTTTGGGACATCTCTGTTGACAAGAACCTCGGTTACGGTACAAGTTGAATATCGCAGAAAGTGAAAAATGGATAAAGAAGTTGTGGTACTTACGTACAATGCAATATCACTCAGCAATGAAATCTATGTCATCAGGCCCGTAGCAGCATAATGAGTGGATTCAGGTATGATGATTCTAACTAAGTCACACAGAAAAAGAAACATCATAACATATCACTAATACACAGAATGTAAACTTGGCTACACAGTAACTGGATTACAGAACAGAACAGGTTCTCAAATGTAGAAAACCAACTTATGCTTGCTTAAGGGGAAAGGTGAGTTGGGGTGCTGCATAAAACCAGAGACTGAAATGAGCACAGATAAAGTTCCTTAGGCCAAATATGGAATAGACAAGAGCTACTCCTTGCTAAACGAAATGGACTCAACACCCCATATTAAACGCCTAAGAATGTACCTGACTAGTAAGTATCTTAAAACCTATGGATTGCTATGTCTCTGAAAGAGAATCAAGTGTGTGTACAGGGGCATAAAGGCAGCAGTGTTAGGATTGGAGAGGTTCGGTGAGCAAATGAAGACCCTTTGGTCATATTGCATGGTACCCATTCCACGGGTCTCAACTCTCCAGGTTTAAGGGATTCTTCCTTCAGCTAAAACATGCATGTGGAACCCAGAGTATGATCAACCGTGTGATCTGGAGACGTATTCAAATATGTCTCAGTTTTCATCCCCTGGTACTCGGGTGCAACATTCCAGATGCTTTACTAACACTCTCCCGACTTGGAGAGTCAGTGCCTTTAACCTCCTGTTTGGCCCAGTTTGCAATTTCTGCGGAATATTTCCAGGAATAGGGAGAACCAATGAGAGACTAGCTGGAGGTGTCTGGAAGGGAAAATTTAACTCTCATTTCCCACCAGGAAGAGGAATTAACCAAAGGCTCAGCGTGCCGTGCCGGAACCAGATTAGGGCCTGAAGCAATCCTGCGGTGTTGCGGCCAGATCACAAAAAAGCGAGTTGAAGAAAGGAGCTCAGGGGCACTGAAATTCACAAACCTGCAAAGTTATAAATGACAGCTATCCTCCAAAAACATACTGAAGTAAGGCTGCCAAGAGGACTTGAAAACGGGGCAGAATTGCAGGAAACTGATTTCAGGAGGTAGACTGGAATTGCATTGAAAACATAGGAAAAGAGGCAGAACGTCGACAATGATGCACTTGGCAAAAAAGGGCGTATGCGTTTTTTCCTGAATATATTCAGGAAAAAACGCATAC
This sequence comes from Orcinus orca, assembly GCF_937001465.1. NCBI lineage: Eukaryota > Metazoa > Chordata > Mammalia > Artiodactyla > Delphinidae > Orcinus > Orcinus orca. The sequence goes on from NW_026044021.1 coordinate 903,682, forward strand.
ACCCTTTTTGGCCAACCAAGCAAGCTTGCAAAGGAAATCTGCACTACAATGAAGTCTCACTTCCCCAGGTCAAAAGGGCCATCTGAAAAAAGTGTAAAATCCAGAAAGGCAGGACAGGCCATGGAGAACTGGGAGCCTTGTTATGCTGATGGGCGGGATGTAAATTGCCAACAGCCACTTGGGAGAAGTGTATGGTGTTTCCTGAAACATCTAAAAAACAAAGCAACAGAGCCTAGGGCACTTCCACTTATGGTCCTATAGCTTAGGGAAATTAAAATCAAAAAGACAAAGCCACCCCAAAGTTTGGGATAGCTCTGTTTACAAGAACCTCGTTTACGGTACAAGTTCAATATCGCAGAAAGTGAAAAATGGATAAAGAAGTTGTGGTACTTACGTACAATGCAATATCACTCAGCAATGAAATCTATGTCATCAGGCCCATAGCAGCATAATGAGTGGATTCAGGTATGATGATTCTAACTGAAATAAGTCACACAGAAAAAGAAAAATCATAAGATATCACTAATACACGGAATGTAATCTTGGCTACACAGGAACTGGATTACAAAACAGAAGAGGGTCTCAAATGTAGAAAACCAACTTATGCTGGCTTAAGGGGAAAGTTGAGTTGGGGTGCTGCATAAAACCAGAGATTGAAATGAGCACAGATAAAGTTCCTTAAGCCAAATATGGAATAGACAAGAGCTACTCCTTGCTCAACGAAATGGAATCAACACCCCATATCAAACGCCTAAGAATGTACCTGACTAGTAAGTATCTTAAAACCTATGGATTGCTATGTCTCTGAAAGAGAATCAAGCGTGTGTACAGGGGCATAAACGCAGCAGTGATAGGATTGGAGAGGTTCGGTGAGCAAATGAAGACCCTTTGAAGTCATATTGCATGGTACCCATTCCACGGGTCTCAACTCTCCAGGTTCAAGGGATTCTTCCTTCAGCTAAAACATGCATGTGGAACCCAGAGTATGATCAACCGTGTGATCGGGAGACGTGTTCCAATATGTCTCAGTTCTCGTCCCCTGGTACTCAGGTGCAACATTCCAGACGCTTTACTAACACTCTCCTGACTTGGAGAGTCAGTGCCTTTAACCTCCTCTTTGGCCAAGTTTGCAATTTCTGCGGAAGATGAACAGGAATAGGGAGAACCAATGAGAGACTAGCTGGAGGTGTGTGGACGGGCAAATTTAACTCTCATCTCCCACCAGGAAGAGGAATTAACCAAAGGCTCAGCATGCCGTGCCAAAACCAGATTAGGGCCTGAAGCAATCCTGCGGTGTTGCGGCCAGCTCACAAGAAAGCGAGTTGAAGAAAGGAGCTCAGGGGCACTGTAATTCACAAACCTGCAGAGTTATAAATGACAGCTATCGTCCAAAAATATACTGAAGTAAGGCTGCCAAGAGGACTTGAAAGCAGGGCAGAATTGCAGGAAACCGATTTCAGGAGGTAGACTGGAATTGCATTTAAAGCATAGGAAAAGAGGCAGAACGTCGACAATGACGCACTTGGCCAAAAAGGGCGTATGCGTTTTTTCCTGAATATATGCAAGAAAAAATGCATACGCCCTTTTTGGCCAACCAAGCAAGCTTGCAAAGGAAATCTGCACTACAATGAAGTCTCACTTCCCCCGGTCAAATGGGCCATCTGAAAAAAGTGTAAAATCCAGAAAGGCAAGACAGGCCATGGAGAACTGGGAGCCTTGTTATGCTGATGGGCGGGATGTAAATTGCCAACAGCCACTAGGGAGAATTGTATGGTGTTTCCTGAAACATCTAAACAACAAAGCAACAGAGCCTAGGGCACTTCCACTTATGGTCCTATAGCTTAGCGAAATTAAAATCGAAAAGACACAGCCACCCCAAAGTTTGGGACATCTCTGTTGACAAGAACCTCGGTTACGGTACAAGTTGAATATCGCAGAAAGTGAAAAATGGATAAAGAAGTTGTGGTACTTACGTACAATGCAATATCACTCAGCAATGAAATCTATGTCATCAGGCCCGTAGCAGCATAATGAGTGGATTCAGGTATGATGATTCTAACTAAGTCACACAGAAAAAGAAACATCATAACATATCACTAATACACAGAATGTAAACTTGGCTACACAGTAACTGGATTACAGAACAGAACAGGTTCTCAAATGTAGAAAACCAACTTATGCTTGCTTAAGGGGAAAGGTGAGTTGGGGTGCTGCATAAAACCAGAGACTGAAATGAGCACAGATAAAGTTCCTTAGGCCAAATATGGAATAGACAAGAGCTACTCCTTGCTAAACGAAATGGACTCAACACCCCATATTAAACGCCTAAGAATGTACCTGACTAGTAAGTATCTTAAAACCTATGGATTGCTATGTCTCTGAAAGAGAATCAAGTGTGTGTACAGGGGCATAAAGGCAGCAGTGTTAGGATTGGAGAGGTTCGGTGAGCAAATGAAGACCCTTTGGTCATATTGCATGGTACCCATTCCACGGGTCTCAACTCTCCAGGTTTAAGGGATTCTTCCTTCAGCTAAAACATGCATGTGGAACCCAGAGTATGATCAACCGTGTGATCTGGAGACGTATTCAAATATGTCTCAGTTTTCATCCCCTGGTACTCGGGTGCAACATTCCAGATGCTTTACTAACACTCTCCCGACTTGGAGAGTCAGTGCCTTTAACCTCCTGTTTGGCCCAGTTTGCAATTTCTGCGGAATATTTCCAGGAATAGGGAGAACCAATGAGAGACTAGCTGGAGGTGTCTGGACGGGAAAATTTAACTCTCATTTCCCACCAGGAAGAGGAATTAACCAAAGGCTCAGCGTGCCGTGCCGGAACCAGATTAGGGCCTGAAGCAATCCTGCGGTGTTGCGGCCAGATCACAAAAAAGCGAGTTGAAGAAAGGAGCTCAGGGGCACTGAAATTCACAAACCTGCAAAGTTATAAATGACAGCTATCCTCCAAAAACATACTGAAGTAAGGCTGCCAAGAGGACTTGAAAACGGGGCAGAATTGCAGGAAACTGATTTCAGGAGGTAGACTGGAATTGCATTGAAAACATAGGAAAAGAGGCAGAACGTCGACAATGATGCACTTGGCAAAAAAGGGCGTATGCGTTTTTTCCTGAATATATTCAGGAAAAAACGCATACACCCTTTTTGGCCAACCAAGCAAGCTTGCAAAGGAAATCTGCACTACAATGAAGTCTCACTTCCCCAGGTCAAAAGGGCCATCTGAAAAAAGTGTAAAATCCAGAAAGGCAGGACAGGCCATGGAGAACTGGGAGCCTTGTTATGCTGATGGGCGGGATGTAAATTGCCAACAGCCACTTGGGAGAAGTGTATGGTGTTTCCTGAAACATCTAAAAAACAAAGCAACAGAGCCTAGGGCACTTCCACTTATGGTCCTATAGCTTAGGGAAATTAAAATCAAAAAGACAAAGCCACCCCAAAGTTTGGGATAGCTCTGTTTACAAGAACCTCGTTTACGGTACAAGTTCAATATCGCAGAAAGTGAAAAATGGATAAAGAAGTTGTGGTACTTACGTACAATGCAATATCACTCAGCAATGAAATCTATGTCATCAGGCCCATAGCAGCATAATGAGTGGATTCAGGTATGATGATTCTAACTGAAATAAGTCACACAGAAAAAGAAAAATCATAAGATATCACTAATACACGGAATGTAATCTTGGCTACACAGGAACTGGATTACAAAACAGAAGAGGGTCTCAAATGTAGAAAACCAACTTATGCTGGCTTAAGGGGAAAGTTGAGTTGGGGTGCTGCATAAAACCAGAGATTGAAATGAGCACAGATAAAGTTCCTTAAGCCAAATATGGAATAGACAAGAGCTACTCCTTGCTCAACGAAATGGAATCAACACCCCATATCAAACGCCTAAGAATGTACCTGACTAGTAAGTATCTTAAAACCTATGGATTGCTATGTCTCTGAAAGAGAATCAAGCGTGTGTACAGGGGCATAAACGCAGCAGTGATAGGATTGCAGAGGTTCGGTGAGCAAATGAAGACCCTTTGAAGTCATATTGCATGGTACCCATTCCACGGGTCTCAACTCTCCAGGTTCAAGGGATTCTTCCTTCAGCTAAAACATGCATGTGGAACCCAGAGTATGATCAACCGTGTGATCGGGAGACGTGTTCCAATATGTCTCAGTTCTCGTCCCCTGGTACTCAGGTGCAACATTCCAGACGCTTTACTAACACTCTCCTGACTTGGAGAGTCAGTGCCTTTAACCTCCTCTTTGGCCAAGTTTGCAATTTCTGCGGAAGATGAACAGGAATAGGGAGAACCAATGAGAGACTAGCTGGAGGTGTGTGGACGGGCAAATTTAACTCTCATCTCCCACCAGGAAGAGGAATTAACCAAAGGCTCAGCATGCCGTGCCAAAACCAGATTAGGGCCTGAAGCAATCCTGCGGTGTTGCGGCCAGCTCACAAGAAAGCGAGTTGAAGAAAGGAGCTCAGGGGCACTGTAATTCACAAACCTGCAGAGTTATAAATGACAGCTATCGTCCAAAAATATACTGAAGTAAGGCTGCCAAGAGGACTTGAAAGCAGGGCAGAATTGCAGGAAACCGATTTCAGGAGGTAGACTGGAATTGCATTTAAAGCATAGGAAAAGAGGCAGAACGTCGACAATGACGCACTTGGCCAAAAAGGGCGTATGCGTTTTTTCCTGAATATATGCAGGAAAAAATGCATACGCCCTTTTTGGCCAACCAAGCAAGCTTGCAAAGGAAATCTGCACTACAATGAAGTCTCACTTCCCCCGGTCAAATGGGCCATCTGAAAAAAGTGTAAAATCCAGAAAGGCAAGACAGGACATGGAGAACTGGGAGCCTTGTTATGCTGATGGGCGGGATGTAAATTGCCAACAGCCACTAGGGAGAATTGTATGGTGTTTCCTGAAACATCTAAAAAACAAAGCAACAGAGCCTAGGGCACTTCCACTTATGGTCCTATAGCTTAGGGAAATTAAAATCGAAAAGACACAGCCACCCCAAAGTTTGGGACATCTCTGTTGACAAGAACCTCGGTTACGGTACAAGTTGAATATCGCAGAAAGTGAAAAATGGATAAAGAAGTTGTGGTACTTACGTACAATGCAATATCACTCAGCAATGAAATCTATGTCATCAGGCCCGTAGCAGCATAATGAGTGGATTCAGGTATGATGATTCTAACTAAGTCACACAGAAAAAGAAACATCATAACATATCACTAATACACAGAATGTAAACTTGGCTACACAGTAACTGGATTACAGAACAGAACAGGTTCTCAAATGTAGAAAACCAACTTATGCTTGCTTAAGGGGAAAGGTGAGTTGGGGTGCTGCATAAAACCAGAGACTGAAATGAGCACAGATAAAGTTCCTTAGGCCAAATATGGAATAGACAAGAGCTACTCCTTGCTAAACGAAATGGACTCAACACCCCATATTAAACGCCTAAGAATGTACCTGACTAGTAAGTATCTTAAAACCTATGGATTGCTATGTCTCTGAAAGAGAATCAAGTGTGTGTACAGGGGCATAAAGGCAGCAGTGTTAGGATTGGAGAGGTTCGGTGAGCAAATGAAGACCCTTTGGTCATATTGCATGGTACCCATTCCACGGGTCTCAACTCTCCAGGTTTAAGGGATTCTTCCTTCAGCTAAAACATGCATGTGGAACCCAGAGTATGATCAACCGTGTGATCTGGAGACGTATTCAAATATGTCTCAGTTTTCATCCCCTGGTACTCGGGTGCAACATTCCAGATGCTTTACTAACACTCTCCCGACTTGGAGAGTCAGTGCCTTTAACCTCCTGTTTGGCCCAGTTTGCAATTTCTGCGGAATATTTCCAGGAATAGGGAGAACCAATGAGAGACTAGCTGGAGGTGTCTGGACGGGCAAATTTAACTCTCATTTCCCACCAGGAAGAGGAAATAACCAAAGGCTCAGCATGCCATGCCAAACCATTTTAGTGTCTGAAGCAATCCTGCGGTGCTGCAGCCAGCTCACAAGAGAGCGAGTTGAAGAAAGGACCTCAGGGGCACTGTAATTCACAAACTTGCAGAGTTATAAATGACAGCTATCGTCCAAAAATATACTGAAGTAAGGCTGCCAAGAGGACTTGAAAGAGGGGCAGAATTGCAGGAAACTGATTTCAGGAGGTAGACTGGAATTGCATTGAAAACATAGGAAAAGAGGCAGAACGTGGACAATGATGCACTTGGCCAAAAAGGGCGTATGCGTTTTTTCCTGAATATATTCAGGAAAAAACGCATACACACTTTTTGGCCAACCAAGCAAGCTTGCAAAGGAAATCTGCACTACAATGAAGTCTCACTTCCCCAGGTCAAAAGGGCCATCTGAAAAAAGTGTAAAATCCAGAAAGGCAGGACAGGCCATGGAGAACTGGGAGCCTTGTTATGCTGATGGGCGGGATGTAAATTGCCAACAGCCACTCGGGAGAAGTGTATGGTGTTTCCTGAAACATCTAAAAAACAAAACAACAGAGCCTAGGGCACTTCCACTTATGGTCCTATAGCTTAGGGAAATTAAAATCAAAAAGACAAAGCCACCCCAAGGTTTGGGATAGCTCTGTTTACAAGAACCTCGTTTACGGTACAAGTTCAATATCGCAGAAAGCGAAAAATGGATAAAGAACTTGTGGTACTTACGTACAATGCAATATCACTCAGCAATGAAATCTATGTCATCAGGCCCGTAGCAGCATAATGAGTGGATTCAGGTATGATGATTCTAACTGAAATAATTCACACAGAAAAAGAAACATCATAAGATATCACTAATACAAGGAATGTAAACTTGGCTACACAGGAAGTGGATTACAAAACAGAACAGGGTCTCAAATTTAGAAAACCAACTTATGCTTGCTTAAGGGGAAAGGTGAGTTGGGGTGCTGCATAAAACCAGAGATTGAAATGAGCACAGATAAAGTTCCTTAAGCCAAATATGGAATAGACAAGAGCTACTCCTTGCTCAACGAAATGGACTAAACACCCCATATCAAACGCCTAAGAATGTACCTGACTAGTAAGTATCTTAAAACCTATGGATTGCTATGTCTCCGAAAGAGAATCAAGCGTGTGTACAGGGGCATAAAGGCAGCAGTGATAGGATTGGAGAGGTTCGGTGAGCAAATGAAGACCCTTTGTAATCATATTGCATGGTACCCATTCCACGGGTCTCAACTCTCCAGGTTTAAGGGATTCTTCCTTCAGCTAAAACATGCATGTGGAACCCAGAGTATGATCAACCGTGTGATCGGGAGATGTGTTCCAATATGTCTCAGTTCTCGTCCCCTGGTACTCGGGTGCAGCATTCCAGACGCTTTACTAAAGCTCTCCTGACTTGGAGAGTCAGTGCCTTTAACCTCCTGTTTGGTCCAGTTTGCAATTTCTGCGGAAGATGAACAGGAATAGGGAGAACCAATGAGAGACTAGCTGGAGGTGTCTGGACGGGCAAATTTAACTCTCATTTCCCACCAGGAAGAGGAATTAACCAAAGGCTCAGCATGCCGTGCCGGCACCAGATTAGGGCCTGAAGCAATCCTGTGGTGTTGCGGCCAGCTCACAAGAAAGCGAGTTGAAGAAAGGAGCTCAGGGGCACTGTAATTCACAAACCTGCAGAGTTATAAATGACAGCTATCGTCCAAAAATATACTGAAGTAAGGCTGCCAAGAGGACTTGAAAGCGGAGCAGAATTGCACGAAACCGATTTCAGGAGGTAGAATGGAATTGCATTTAAAGCATAGGAAAAGAGGCAGAACGTCGACAATGATGCACTTGGCAAAAAAGTGCATATGCGTTTTTTCTTGAATATATTCAGGAAAAAACGCATAGGCACTTTTTGGCCAACCAAGCAAGCTTGCAAAGGAAATCTGCACTACAATGAAGTCTCACTTCCCCCCGGTCAAAAGGGCCATCTGAAAAAAGTGTAAAATCCAGAAAGGCAGGACAGGCCATGGAGAACTGGGAGCCTTGTTATGCTGATGGGCGGGATGTAAATTGCCAACAGCCACTCAGGAGAAGTGTATGGTGTTTCCTGAAACATCTAAAAAACAAAGCAACAGAGCCTAGGGCACTTCCACTTATGGTCCTATAGCTTAGGGAAATTAAAATCAAAAAGACACAGCCACCCCAAAGTTTGGGACGGCTCTGTTTACAAGAACCTCGTTTACGGTACAAGTTCAATATCGTAGAAAGTGAAAAATGGATAAAGAAGTTGTGGTACTTACGTACAATGCAATATCACTCAGCAATGAAATCTATGTCATCAGGCCCGTAGCAGCATACTGAGTGCATTCAGGTATGATGATTCTAACTGAAATAAGTCACACAGAAAAAGAAACATCATAAAATATCACTAATACACGGAATGTAAATTTGGCTACACAGGAACTGGATTACAAAACAGAACAGGTTCTCAAACTTAGAAAACCAACTTATGCTTGCTTAAGGGGAAAGGTGAGTTGGGGTGCTGCATAAAACCAGAGATTGAAATGAGCACAGATAAAGTTCCTTAAGCCAAATATGGAATAGACAAGGGCTACTCCTTGCTCAACGAAATGGATTCAACACCCCATATTAAACGCCTAAGAATGTACCTGACTAGTAAGTACCTAAAAACCTATAGATTGCTATGTCTCTGAAAGAGAATCAAGCGTGTGTACAGGGGCATAAAAGCAGCAGTGATACAATGGGAGAGGTTCGGTGAGAAAATGAAGACCCTTTGAAGTCATATTGCATGGTACCCATTCCACGGGTCTCAACTCTCCAGGTTTAAGGGATTCTTCCTTCAGCTAAAACATGCATTTGGAACCCAGAGTATGATCAACCGTGTGATCGGGAGACATGTTCAAATATGTCTCAGTTTTAGTCCCCTGGTACTCGGGGGCAATATTCCAGACGCTTTACTAACACTCTCGTGACTTGGAGAGTCAGTGCCTTTAACCTCCTGTTTGGCCCAGTTTGCAATTTCTGTGGAAGATGAACAGGAATAGGGAGAACCAATGAGAGACTAGCTGGAGGTGTGTGGACGGGCAAATTTAACTCTCATCTCCCACCAGGAAGAGGAATTAACCAAAGGCTCAGTGTGCCGTGCCTGAACCAGATTAGGGCCTGAAGCAATCCTGCGGTGTTGTGGCCAGATCACAAAAAAGCGAGTTGAAGAAAGGAGCTCAGGGGCACTGTAATTCACAAACCTGCAGAGTTATAAATGACAGCTATCCTCCAAAAACATACTGAAGTAAGGCTGCCAAGAGGACTTGAAAGCGGGGCAGAATTGCAGGAAACTGATTTCAGGAGGTAGACTGGAATTGCATTGAAAACATAGGAAAAGAGGCAGAACGTGGACAATGATGCCCTTGGCCAAAAAGGGCATATGCATTTTTTCCTGAATATATTCAGGAAAAAACGCATATACCGTTTTTGGCCAACCAAGCAAGCTTGCAAAAGAAATCTGCACTACAATGAAGTCTCACTTCCCCAGGTCAAAAGGGCCATCTGAAAAAAGTGTAAAATCCAGAAAGGCAGGACAGGCCATGGAGAACTGGGAGCCTTGTTATGCTGATGGGCGGGATGTAAATTGCCAACAGCCACTCGGGAGAAGTGTATGGTGTTTCCTGAAACATCTAAAAAACAAAGCAACAGAGCCTAGGGCACTTCCACTTATGGTCCTATAGCTTAGGGAAATTAAAATCAAAAAGACAAAGCCACCCCAAAGTTTGGGATAGCTCTGTTTACAAGAACCTCGTTTACGGTACAAGTTCAATATCGCAGAAAGTGAAAAATGGATAAAGAAGTTGTGGTACTTACGTACAATGCAATATCACTCAGCAATGAAATCTATGTCATCAGGCCCATAGCAGCATAATGAGTGGATTCAGGTATGATGATTCTAACTGAAATAAGTCACACAGAAAAAGAAACATCATAAGATATCACTAATACACGGAATGTAAACTTGGCTACACAGGAACTGGATTACAAAACAGAAGAGGGTCTCAAATGTAGAAAACCAACTTATGCTGGCTTAAGGAAAAAAGTGAGTTGGGGTGCTGCATAAAACCAGAGATTGAAATGAGCACAGATAAAGTTCCTTAAGCCAAATATGGAATAGACAAGAGCTACTCCTTGCTCAACAAAATGGACTCAACACCCCATATCAAACGCCTAAGAATGTACCTGACTAGTAAGTATCTTAAAACCTATGGATTGCTATGTCTCCGAAAGAGAATCAAGCATGTGTACAGGGGCATAAACGCAGCAGTGATAGGATTGGAGAGGTTCGGTGAGCAAATGAAGACCCTTTGAAGTCATATTGCATGGTACCCATTCCACGGGTCTCAACTCTCCAGGTTCAAGGGATTCTTCCTTCAGCTAAAACATGCATGTGGAACCCAGAATATGATCAACCGTGTGATCGGGAGACGTGTTCCAATATGTCTCAGTTCTCATCCCCTGGTACTCAGGTGCAACATTCCAGACGCTTTACTAACACTCTCCTGACTTGGAGAGTCAGTGCCTTTAACCTCCTCTTTGGCCCAGTTTGCAATTTCTGCGGAAGATGAACAGGAATAGGGAGAACCAATGAGAGACTAGCTGGAGGTGTGTGGACGGGCAAATTTAACTCTCATCTCCCACCAGGAAGAGGAATTAACCAAAGGCTCAGCATGCCATGCCAAACCATTTTACTGTCTGAAGCAATCCTGCGGTGTTGCAGCCAGCTCACAAGAAAGCGAGTTGAAGAAAGGAGCTCAGGGGCACTGTAATTCACAAACCTGCAGAGTTATAAATGACAGCTATCATCCAAAAATATACTGAAGTAAGGCTGCCAAGAGGACTTGAAAGCGGGGCAGAATTGAAGGAAACCGATTTCAGGAGGTAGACTGGAATTGCATTTAAAGCATAGGAAAAGAGGCAGAACGTCCACAATGTTGCACTTGGCCAAAAAGACCATATACGTTTTTTCCTGAATATATTCAGGAAAAAACGCATACGCCCTTTTTGGCCAACCAAACAAGCTTGTAAAGGAAATCTGCACTACAATGAAGTCTCACTTCCCCCCGGTCAAAAGGGCCATCTGAAAAAAGTGTAAAATCCAGAAAGGCAGGACAGGCCATGGAGAACTGGGAGCCTTGTTATGCTGATGGGCGGGATGTAAATTGCCAACAGCCACTCTGGAGAAGTGTATGGTGTTTCCTGAAACATCTAAAAAACAAAGCAACAGAGCCTAGGGCACTTCCACTTATGGTCCTATAGCTTAGGGAAATTAAAATCAAAAAGACACAGCCACCCCAAAGTTTGGGATAGCTCTGTTTACAAGAACCTCGTTTACGGTACAAGTTCAATATCGCAGAAAGTGAAAAATGGATAAAGAAGTTGTGGTACTTACGTACAATGCAATATCACTCAGCAATGAAATCTATGTCATCAGGCCCGTAGCAGCATAATGAGTGGATTCAGGTATGATGATTCTAACTGAAATAAGTCACACAGAAAAAGAAACATCATAAGATATCACTAATACACGGAATGTAAATTGGCTACACAGGAACTGGATTACAAAACAGAAGAGGGTCTCAAATGTAGAAAACCAACTTATGCTGGCTTAAGGGGAAAGGTGAGTTGGGGTGCTGCATAAAACCAGAGATTGAAATGAGCACAGATAAAGTTCCTTAAGCCAAATATGGAATAGACAAGAGCTACTCCTTGCTCAACGAAATGGACTCAAAACCCCATATTAAACGCCTAATAATGTACCTGAATAGTAAGTATCTTAAAACCTATGGATTGCTATGTCTGTGAAAGAGAATCAAGCGTGAGTACAGGGGCCTAAACGCAGGAGTGATAGGATTGGAGAGGTTCGGTGAGCAAATGAAGACCCTTTGATGTCATATTGCATGGTACCCATTCCACGGGTCTCAACTCTCCAGTTTTAAGGGATTCTTCCTTCAGCTAAATCATGCATGTGGAACCCAGAGTATGATCAACCGTGTGATCGGGAGACGTGTTCAAATATGTCTCAGTTTTCGTCCCCTGGTACTTGGGTGCAACATTCCAGATGCTTTACTAACACTCTCGCGACTTGGAGAGTCAGTGCCTTTAACCTCCTGTTTGGCCCAGTTTGCAATTTCTGCGGAAGATGAACAGGAATAGGGAGAACCAATGAGAGACTAGCTGGAGGTGTCTGGACGGGCAAATTTAACTCTCATTTCCCACCAGGAAGAGGAATTAACCAAAGGCTCAGCGTGCCGTGCCGGAACCAGATTAGGGCCTGAAGCAATCCTGCGGTGTTGCGGCCAGCTCACAAGAAAGCGAGTTGAAGAAAGGAGCTCAGGGGCACTGTAATTCACAAACCTGCAGAGTTATAAATGACAGCTATCGTCCAAAAATATACTGAAGTAAGGCTGTCAAGAGGACTTGAAAGTGGGGCAGAATTGAAGGAAGCCAATTTCAGGAGGTAGACTGGAATTGCATTTAAAGCATAGGAAAAGAGGAAGAACGTCGACAATGATGCACTTGGCCAAAAAGGGCGTATGCGTTTTTTCCTGAATATATTCAGGAAAAAACGCATACGCCCTTTTTGGCCAACCAAGCAAGCTTGCAAAGGAAATCTGCACTACAATGAAGTCTCACTTCCCCCCGGTCAAAAGGGCCATCGGAAAAAAGTGTAAAATCCAGAAAGGCAGGACAGGCCATGGAGAACTGGGAGCCTTGTTATGCTGATGGGCGGGATGTAAATTGCCAACAGCCACTCGGGAGAAGTGTATGCTGTTTCCTGAAACATCTAAAAAACAAAGCAACAGAGCCTAGGGCACTTCCACTTATGGTCCTATAGCTTAGGGAAATTAAAATCAAAAAGACACAGCCACCCCAAAGTTTGGGAGAGCTCTGTTTACAAGAACCTCGTTTACGGTACAAGTTCGATATCGCAGAAAGTGAAAAATGGATAAAGAAGTTGTGGTACTTACGTACAATGCAATATCACTCAGCAATGAAATCTATCTCATCAGGCCCGTAGCAGCATAATGAGTGGATTCAGGTATGATGATTCTAACTGAAATAAGTCACACAGAAAACGAAACATCATAAGATATCACTAATACACGGAATGTAAACTTGGCTACACATGAACTGGATTACAAAACAGAAGAGGGTCTCAAATGTAGAAAACCAACTTATGCTGGCTTAAGGGGAAAGGTGAGGTGGGGTGCTGCATAAAACCAGAGATTGAAATGAGCACAGATAAAGTTCCTTAAGCCAAATATGGAATAGACAAGAGCTACTCCTTGCCCAACGAAATGGACTCAACACCCCATATTAAACGCCTAAGAATGTACCTGACTAGTAAGTATCTTAAAACCTATGGATTGCTATGTCTCCGAAAGAGAATCAAGCGTGTGTACAGGGGCATAAACGCAGCAGTGATAGGATTAGAGAGGTTCGGTGAGCAAATGAAGACCCTTTGAAGTCATATTGCATGGTACCCATTCCACGGGTCTCAACTCTCCAGGTTTAAGGGATTCTTCCTTCAGCTAAAACATGCATGCGGAACCCAGAGTATGATCAACCGTGTGATCGGGAGACGTGTTCAAATATGTCTCAGTTCTCGTCCCCTGGTACTCGGGTGCAACATTCCAGATGCTTTACTAACACTCTCCCGACTTGGAGAGTCAGTGCCTTTAACCTCCTGTTTGGCCCAGTTTGCAATTTCTGCGGAAGATGAACAGGAATAGGGAGAACCAATGAGAGACTAGCTGTAGGTGTCTGGACGGGCAAATTTAACTCTCATTTCCCACCAGGAAGAGGAATTAACCAAAGGCTCAGTGTGCCGTGCCGGCACCAGATTAGGGCCTGAAGCAATTCTGTGGTGTTGCGGCCAGCTCACAAGAAAGCGAGTTGAAGAAAGGAACTCAGGGGCACTGTAATTCACAAACCTGCAGAGTTATAAATGACAGCTATCGTCCAAAAATATACTGAAGTAAGGCTGCCAAGAGGACTTGAAAGCGGGGCAGAATTGCAGGAGACGGATTTCAGGAGGTAGACTGGAATTGCATTTAAAGCATAGGAAAAGAGTCAGAACGTCCACAATGATGCACTTGGCCAAAAAGGGCGTATGCGTTTTTTCCTGAATATATTCAGGAAAAAACGCATACGCCCTTTTTGGCCAACCAAGCAAGCTTGCAAAGGAAATCTGCACTACAATGAAGTCTCACTTCCCCCCGGTCAAAAGGGCCATCTGAAAAAAGTGTAAAATCCAGAAAGGCAGGACAGGCCATGGAGAACTGGGAGCCTTGTTATGCTGATGGGCGGGATGTAAATTGCCAACAGCCACTAGGCAGAAGTGTATGGTGTTTCCTGAAACATCTAAAAAACAAACCAACAGAGCCTAGGGCACTTCCACTTATGGTCCTATAGCTTAGGGAAACTAAAATCAAAAAGACACAGCCACCCAAAAGTTTGGGACGGCTCTGTTTACAAGAACCTCCTTTACAGTACAAGTTCAATATAGCAGAAAGTGAAAAATGGATAAAGAAGTTGTGGTACTTATGTACAATGCAATATCACTCAACAATGAAATCTATGTCATCAGGCCCGTAGCAGCATAATGAGTGGATTCAGGTATGATGATTCTAACTGAAATAAGTCACACAGAAAAAGAAACATCATAAGATACCACTAATACACGGAATGTAAACTTGGCTACACAGGAACTGGATTACAAAACAGAAGAGGGTCTCAAATGTAGAAAACCAACTTATGCTGGCTTAAGGGGAAAGGTGAGGTGGGGTGCTGCATAAAACCAGAGATTGAAATGAGCACAGATAAAGTTCCTTAAGCCAAATATGGAATAGACAAGAGCTACTCCTTGCCCAACGAAATGGACTCAATACCCCATATTAAACGCCTAAGAATGTACCTGACTAGTAAGTATCTTAAAACCTATGGATTGCTATGTCTCCGGAAGAGAATCAAGCGTGTGTACAGTGGCATAAACGCAGCAGTGATAGGATTGGAGAGGTTCGGTGAGCAAATGAAGACCCTTTGAAGTCATATTGCATGGTACCCATTCCACGGGTCTCAACTCTCCAGGTTTAAGGGATTCTTCCTTCAGCTAAAACATGCATGTGGAACACAGAGTATGATCAACCGTGTGATCGGGAGACGTGTTCAAATATGTCTCAGTTTTCGTCCCCTGGTACTCGGGTGCAACATTCCAGATGCTTTACTAACACTCTCCCGACTTGGAGAGTCAGTGCCTTTAACCTCCTGTTTGGCCCAGTTTGCAATTTCTGCGGAAGATGAACAGGAATAGGGAGAACCAATGAGAGACTAGCTGGAGGTGTCTGGACGGGCAAATTTAACTCTCATTTCCCACCAGGAAGAGGAATTAACCAAAGGCTCAGCGTGCCGTGCCAGAACAAGATTAGGGCCTGAAGCAATCCTGCGGTGTTGCGGCCCGCTCACAAGAAAGCGAGTTGAAGAAACGAGCTCAGGGGCACTGTAATTCACAAACCTGCAGAGTTATAAATGACAGCTATCGTCCAAAAATATACTGAACTAAGGCTGCCAAGAGGACTTCAAAGCGGGGCAGAATTGCAGGAAACCGATTTCAGGAGGTAGACTGGAATTGCATTTAAAGCATAGGAAAAGAGGCAGAACGTCCACAATGATGCACTTGGCCAAAAAGGGCGTATGCGTTTGTTCCTGAATATATTCAGGAAAAAACGCATACGCCCTTTTTGGCCAACCAAGCAAGCTTGCAAAGGAAATCTGCACTACAATGAAGTCTCACTTCCCCCCGGTCAAAAGGGCCATCTGAAAAAAGTGTAAAATCCAGAAAGTCAGGACAGGCCATGGAGAACTGGGAGCCTTGTTATGCTAATGGGCGGGATGTAAATTGCCAACAGCCACTCGGGAGAAGTGTAAGGTGTTTCCTGAAACATCTACAAAACAAAGCAACAGAGCCTAGGGCACTTCCACTTATGGTCCTATAGCTTAGGGAAATTAAAATAAAAAAGACCCAGCCACCCCAAAGTTTGGGACGGCTCTGTTTACAAGAACCTCGTTTACGGTACAAGTTCAATATCATAGAAAGCGAAAAATGGATAAAGTAGTTGTGGTATTTACGTACAATGCAATATCACTCAGCAATGACATCTATGTCATCAGGCCCGTAGCAGCATAATGAGTGGATTCAGGTATGATGATTCTAACTGAAATAAGTCACACAGAAAAAGAAACATCATAAGATATCACTAATACACGGAATGTAAACTTGGCTACACACTAAATGAACTACAAAAGAGAACAGGGTCTCAAATTTAGAAAACCAACTTATGCTTGCTTAAGGGGAAAGGTGAGTTGGGGTGCTGCATAAAACCAGACATTGAAATGAGCACAGATAAAGTTCCTTAAGCCAAATATGTAATAGACAAGAGCTACTCCTTGCTCAACGAAATGGACTCAACACCCAATATTAAACACCTAAGAATGTACCTGACTAGTAAGTATCCTAAAAGCTATGGATTGCTATCTCTCCGAAAGAGAATCAAGCGTGTGTACAGGGGCATAAACGCAGCAGTGATAGGGTTGGAGAGGTTCCGTGAGCAAACGAAGACCCTTTAAATCATATTGCATGGTACCCATTCCACGGGTCTCAACTCTCCAAGTTTAAGGGATTCTTCCTTCAGCTAAAACATGCATGTGGAACCCAGAGTATGATCAACTGTGTGATCGGGAGACGTGTGCCAATATATCTCAGTTCTCGTCCCCTGGTACTCGGGTGCAACATTCCAGACACTTTACTAACACTCTCCCGACTTGGAGAGTCAGTGCCTTTAACCTCCTGTTTGGCCCAGTTTGCAATTTCTGCGGAAGATGTACAGGAATAGGGAGAACCAATGAGAGACTAGCTGGAGGTGTCTGGACGGGCAAATTTAACTCTCATTTCCCACCAGGAAGAGGAATTAACCAAAGGCTCAGCGTGCCGTGCCGGAACCAGATTAGGGCCTGAAGCAATCCTGCGGTGTTGCGGCCAGCTCACAAGAAAGCGAGTTGAAGAAAGGAGCTCAGGGGCACTGTAATTCACAAACCTGCAGAGTTATAAATGACAGCTATCGTCCAAAAATATACTGAAGTAAGGCTGCCAAGAGGACTTCAAAGCGGGGCAGAATTGCAGGAAACCGATTTCAGGAGGTAGACTGGAATTGCATTTAAAGCATAGGAAAAGAGGCAGAACGTCGACAATGATGCACTTGGCCAAAAAGGGCGTATGCGTTTTTTCCTGAATATATTCAGGAAAAAAACGCATACGCCCTTTTTGGCCAACCAAGCAAGCTTGCAAAGGAAATCTGCACTACAATGAAGTCTCACTTCCCCCTGGTCAAAAGGGCCATCTGAAAAAAGTGTAAAATCCAGAAAGGCAGGACAGGCCATGGAGAACTGGGAGACTTGTTATGCTTATGGGCAGGATGTAAATTTCCAACAGCCACTCGGGAGAAGTGTATGTTGTTTCCTGAAACATCGAAAAAACAAAGCAACAGAGCCTAGGGCACTTCCACTTATGGTCCTATAGCTTAGGGAAATTGAAATCAAAAAGACACAGCCACCCCAAAGTTTGGGACGGTTCTGTTTACAAGAAACTCGTTTACGGGACAAGTTCAATATCGCAGAAAGTGAAAAATGGATAAAGAAGTTGTGGTACTTACGTACAATGCAATATCAATCAGCAATGAAATCTATGTCATCAGGCCCGTAGCAGAATAATGAGTGGATTCAGGTATGATGATTCTAACTGAAATAAGTCACACAGAAAAAGAAACATCATATGATATCACTAATACACGGAATGTAAACTTGGCTACACAGGAACTGGATTACAAAACAGAAGAGGGTCTCAAATGTAGAAAACCAACTTATGCTTGCTTAAGGGGAAAGGTGAGTTGGGGTGCTGCATAAAACCAGAGATTGAAATGAGCACAGATAAAGTTCCTTAAGCCAAATATGGAATAGACAAGAGCTACTCCTTGCTCAACGAAATGGACTCAACACCCCATATTAAACGCCTAAGAATGTAGCTGACTAGTAATTATCTTAAAACCTATGGATTGCTATGTCTCCAAAAGAGAATCAAGCGTGTGTACAAGGGCATAAACGCAGCAATGATAGGATTGGAGAGGTTCGGTGAGCAAATGAAGACCCTTTGAAGTCATATTGCATGGTACCCATTCCACGGGTCTCAACTCTCCAGGTTTAAGGGATTCTTCCTTCAGCTAAAACATGCATGTGGAACCCAGAGTATGATCAACCGTGTGATCGGGAGACGTGTTCCAATATGTCTCAGTTCTCGTCCCCTGGTACTCGGGTGCAACATTCCAGACGCTTTACTAACTATCTCCCAACTTGGAGAGTCAGTGCCTTTAACCTCCTGTTTGGCCCAGTTTGCAATTTCCGCGGAAGATAAACAGGAATAGGGAGAACCAATGAGAGACTAGCTGGAGGTGTCTGGACGTGCAAATTTAACTCTCATTTCCCACCAGGAAGAGGAATTAACCAAAGGCTCAGCGTGCCGTGCCGGAACCAGATTAGGGCCTGAAGCAATCCTGTGGTGTTGCGGCCAGCTCACAAGAAAGCGAGTTGAAGAAAGGAGCTCAGCGACACTGTAATTCACAAACCTGCAGAGTTATAAATGACAGCTATCGTCCAAAAATATACTGAAGTAAGGCTTCCAAGAGGACTTGAAAGCGGGGCAGAATTGCAGGAAACCGATTTCAGGAGGTAGACTGGAATTGCATTTAAAGCATAGGAAAAGAGGCAGAACGTCGACAATGATGCACTCGGCCAAAAAGGGCATATGCGTTTTTTCCTGAATATATTCAGGAAAAAACGCATACGCCCTTTTTGGCCAACCAAGCAAGCTTGCAAAGGAAATCTGCACCACAATGAAGTCTCACTTCCCCCCGGTCAAAAGGGCCATCTGAAAAAAGTGTAAAATCCAGAAAGGCAGGACAGGCCATGGAGAACTGGGAGACTTGCTATGCTGATGGGCGGGATGTAAATTGCCACCAGCCACTGGGGAGAAGTGTATGTTTTTTCCTGAAACATCGAAAAAACAAAGCAACAGAGCCTAGGGCACTTCCACTTATGGTCCTATAGCTTAGGGAAATTAAAATCAAAAAGACACAGCTACCCCAAAGTTTGGGACGGCTCTGTTTACAAGAAACTCATTTACGGGACAAGTTCAATATCGCAGAAAGTGAAAAATGGATAAAGAAGTTGTGGTACTTACGTACAATGCAATATCACTCAGCAATGAAATCTATGTCATCAGGCCCGTAGCAGCATAATGAGTGGATTCAGCTATGATGATTCTAACTGAAATAAGTCACACAGAAAAAGAAACATCATAAGATATCACTAATGCACGGAATGTAAACTTGGCTACACAGGAACTGAATTACAAAAGAGAACAGTGTCTCAAATTCAGAAAACCAAGTTATGCTTGCTCAAGGGGAAAGGTGAGTTGGGGTGCTGCATTAAAACCAGAGATTGAAATGAGCACAGATAATGCTCCTTAAGCCAAATATGGAATAGACAAGAGCTACTCCTTGCTCAACGAAATGGACTCAACACCCCATATTAAACGCCTAACAATGTACCTGACTAGTAAGTATCTTAAAACCTATGGATTACTATGTCTCTGAAAGAGAATCAAGCGAGTGTACAGGGGCATAACGGCAGCAGTGATAGGACTGGAGAGGTTCGGTGAGCAAATGAAGACCCTTTGAAATCATATTGCATGGTACCCATTCCACGGGTCTCAACTCTCCAGGTTTAAGGGATTCTTCCTTCAGCTAAAACATGCATGTGGAACCCAGAGTATGATCAACCGTGTGATCGGGAGACGTGTTCAAATATGTCTCAGTTTTCGTCCCGTGGTACTCGGGTGCAACATTCCAGATGCTTTACTAACACTCTCCCGACTTGGAGAGTCAGTGCCTTTAACCTCCTGTTTGGCCCAGTTTACAATTTCTGCTGAACATGAACAGTAATAGGGAGAACCAATGAGAGACTAGCTGGAGGTGTCTGGACGGACAAATTTAACTCTCATTTCCCACCAGGAAGAGGAATTAACCAAAGGCTCAGTGTGCCGTGCCGGAACCAGATTAGGGCCTGAAGCAATCCTGCGGTGTTGCGGCCAGCTCACAAGAAAGCGAGTTGAAGAAAGGAGCTCAGGGGCACTGTAATTCACAAACCTGCAGAGTTATAAATGACAGCTATCGTCCAAAAATATACTGAAGTAAGGCTGCCAAGAGGACTTGAAAGCGGGGCAGAATTGCAGGCAACCGAATTCAGGAGGTAGACTGGAATTGCATTTAAAGCATAGGAAAAGAGGCAGAACGTCCACAATGATGCACTTGGCCAAAAAGTGCGTATGCGTTTTTTCCTGAATATATTCAGGAAAAAACGCATACACCCTTTTTGGCCAACCAAGCAAGCTTGCAAAGGAAATCTGCACTACAATGAAGTCTCACTTCCCCCCGGTCAAAAGGGCCATCGGAAAAAAGTGTAAAATCCAGAAAGGCAGGACAGGCCCTGGAGAACTGGGAGCCTTGTTATGCTGATGGGCGGGATGTAAATTGCCAACAGCCACTGGGGAGAAGTGTATGGTGTTTCCTGAAACATCTAAAAAACAAAGCAACAGAGCCTAGGGCACTTCCACTTATGGTCCTATAGCTTAGGGAAATTAAAATCAAAAAGACACAGCCACCCCAAAGTTTGGGAGAGCTCTGTTTACAAGAACCTCGTTTACGGTACAAGTTCAATGTCGTAGAAAGTGAAAAATGGATAAAGATGTTGTGGTACTTACGTACAATGCAATATCACTCAGCAATGAAATCTATGTCATCAGGCCCGTAGCAGCATAATGAGTGGATTCAGGTATGATGATTCTAACTGAAATAAGTCACACAGAAAAAGAAACATCATAAGATATCACTAATACACGGAATGTAAACTTGGCTACACAGGAACTGGATTACAAAACAGAAGAGGGTCTCAAATGTAGAAAACCAACTTATGCTTGCTTAAGGGGAAAGGTGAGTTGGGGTGCTGCATAAAACCAGAGATTGAAATGAGCACAGATAAAGTTCCTTAAGCCAAATATGGAATAGACAAGAGCTACTCCTTGCCCAACGAAATGGACTCAACACCCCATATTAAACGCCTAAGAATGTACCTGACTAGTAAGTATCTTAAAACCTATGGATTCCTATGTCTCTGACAGAGAATCAAGCGTGTGTACAGGGGCATAAACGCAGCAGTGATAGAATTGGAGAGGTTCGGTGAGCAAATGAAGACCCTTTGAAGTCACATTGCATGGTACCCATTCCACGGGTCTCAACTCTCCAGGTTTAAGGGATTCTTCCTTCAGCTAAAACATGCATGTGGAACCCAGAGTATGATCAACCATGTGATCGGGAGACGTGTTCAAATATGTCTCAGTTTTCGTCCCCTGGTACTCGGGTGCAACATTCCAGACGCTTTACTAACACTCTCCCGACTTGGAGAGTCAGTGCCTTTAACGTCCTGTTTGGCCCAGTTTGCAATTTCTGCAGAAGATATACAGGAATAGGGAGAACCAATGAGAGACTACCTGGAGGTGTCTGGACGGGCAAATTTAACTCTCATTTCCCAACTGGAAGAGGAATTAACCAGAGGCTCAGCGTGCCGTGCCGGAACCAGATTAGGGCCTGAAACAATCCTGCGGTGTTGCGGCCAGCTCACAAGAAAGCGAGTTGAAGAAAGGAGCTCAGGGGCACTGTAATTCACAAACCTACAGAGTTATAAATGACAGCTATCGTCCAAAAATATACTGAAGTAAGGCTGCCAAGAGGACTTAAAAGCGGGGCAGAATTGCAGGAAACTGATTTCAGGAGGTAGACTGGAATTGCATTTAAAGCATAGGAAAAGAGGCAGAACGTGCACAATGACGCACTAAGCCAAAAAGGGCGTATGCGTTTTTTCATGAATATATTCAGGAAAAAACGCATACGCCCGTTTTGGCCAACCAAGCAAGCTTGCAAAGAAATCTGCACTACAATGAAGTCTCACTTCCCCCCGGTCAAAAGGGCCATCTGAAAAAAGTGTAAAATCCAGAAAGGCAGGACAGGCCATGGAGAACTGGGAGACTTGTTATGCTGATGGGCGGGATGTAAATTGCCAACAGCCACTGGGGAGTAGTGTATGGTGTTTCCTGAAACATCTAAAAAACACAGGAACAGAGCCTAGGGCACTTCCACTTATGGTCCTATAGCTTAGGGAAATTAAAATCAAAAAGACACAGCCACCCCAATGTTTGGGATGGCTCTGTTTACAAGAACCTCGTTTACGGTACAAGTTCAATGTCGCAGAAAGTGAAGAATGGATAAAGAAGATTTGGTACTTACGTACAATGCAATATCACTCAGCAATGAAATCTATGTCATCAGGCCCGTAGCAGCATAATGAGTGGATTCAGGTATGATGATTCTAACTGAAATAAGTCACACAGAAAAAGAAACATCATAAGATATCACTAATACACGGAATGTAAACTTGGCTACACAGGAACTGGATTACAAAACAGAACAGGGTCTCAAATTTAGAAAACCAACTTATGCTTGCTTAAGGGGAAAGGAGAGATGGGGTGCTGCATAAAACCAGAGGTTGAAATGAGCACAGATAAAGTTCCTTAAGCCAAATATGTAATAGACCAGAGCTACTCCTTGCTCAACGAAATGGACTCAACACCCCATATTAAACGCCTAAGAATGTAGCTGACTAGTAAGTATCCTAAAAGCTATGGATTGCTATCTCTCCGAAAGAGAATCAAGCGTGTGTACAGGGGCATAAACGCAGCAGTGATAGGATTGGAGAGGTTCGGTGAGCAAATGAAGACTCTTTAAAGTCATATTGCATGGTACCCTTTCCACGGGTCTCAACTCTCTAGGTTTAAGGGATTCTCCCTTCGGCTAAAACATGCATGTGGAACCCAGAGTATGATCAACCGTGTGATCGGGAGACGTATTCCAATATGTCTCAGTTTTCATCCCCTGGAACTCCGGTGCAACATTCCAGACGCTTTACTAACACTCTCCCGACTTGGAGAGTCAGTGCCTTTAACCTCTTGTTTGGACCAGTTTGCAATTTCTCCGGAAGATGAACTGGAATAGGGAGAACCAATGAGAGACTAGCTGGAGGTGTCTGGACGGGCAAATTTAACTCTCATTTCCCACCAGGTAGAGGAATTAACCAAAGGCTCAGCGTGTCGTGCCGGAACCAGATTAGGGCCTGAAGCAATCCTGCGGTGTTGCGGCCAGCTCACAAGAATGCGAGTTGAAGAAAGGTGCTCAGGGGCTCTGTAATTCACAAACCTACAGAGTTATATATGACAGCTATCGTCCAAAAATATACTGAAGTAAGGCTGCCAAGAGGACTTGAAAGCGGGGCAGAATTGCAGGAAACCGATTTCAGGAGGTAGACTGGAATTGCATTTAAAGCATAGGAAAAGAGGCAGAACGTCGACAATGATGCACTTGGCCAAAAAGGGCGTATGCCTTATTTCCTAAATATATTCAGGAAAAAACGCATACGCCCTTTTTGGCCAACCAAGCAAGCTTGCAAAGGAAATCTGCACTACAAGGAAGTCTCACTTCCCCCCGGTCAAAAGGGCCATCTGAAAACAGTGTAAAATCCAGAAAGGCAGGACAGGCCATGGAGAACTGGGAGCCTTGTTATGCTGATGGGCGGGATGTAAATGGCCAACGGCCACTCGGGAGAAGTGTATGATGTTTCCTGAAACATCTAAAAAACAAAGCAACAGAGCCTAGGTCAATTCCACTTATGGTCCTATAGCTTAGGGAAATTAAAATCAAAAAGACACAGCCACCCCAAAGTTTGGGAGAGCTCTGTTTACAAGAACCTCGTTTACGGTACAAGTTCAATGTCGTAGAAAGTGAAAAATGGATAAAGATGTTGTGGTACTTACGTACAATGCAATATCACTCAGCAATGAAATCTATGTCATCAGGCCCGTAGCAGCATAATGAGTGGATTCAGGTATGATGATTCTAACTGAAATAAGTCACACAGAAAAAGAAACATCATAAGATATCACTAATACACGGAATGTAAACTTGGCTACACAGGAACTGGATTACAAAACAGAAGAGGGTCTCAAATGTAGAAAACCAACTTATGCTTGCTTAAGGGGAAAGGTGAGTTGGGGTGCTGCATAAAACCAGAGATTGAAATGAGCACAGATAAAGTTCCTTAAGCCAAATATGGAATAGACAAGAGCTACTCCTTGCCCAACGAAATGGACTCAACACCCCATATTAAACGCCTAAGAATGTACCTGACTAGTAAGTATCTTAAAACCTATGGATTCCTATGTCTCTGACAGAGAATCAAGCGTGTGTACAGGGGCATAAACGCAGCAGTGATAGAATTGGAGAGGTTCGGTGAGCAAATGAAGACCCTTTGAAGTCACATTGCATGGTACCCATTCCACGGGTCTCAACTCTCCAGGTTTAAGGGATTCTTCCTTCAGCTAAAACATGCATGTGGAACCCAGAGTATGATCAACCATGTGATCGGGAGACGTGTTCAAATATGTCTCAGTTTTCGTCCCCTGGTACTCGGGTGCAACATTCCAGACGCTTTACTAACACTCTCCCGACTTGGAGAGTCAGTGCCTTTAACGTCCTGTTTGGCCCAGTTTGCAATTTCTGCAGAAGATATACAGGAATAGGGAGAACCAATGAGAGACTACCTGGAGGTGTCTGTACGGGCAAATTTAACTCTCATTTCCCAACTGGAAGAGGAATTAACCAAAGGCTCAGCGTGCCGTGCCGGAACCAGATTAGGGCCTGAAACAATCCTGCGGTGTTGCGGCCAGCTCACAAGAAAGCGAGTTGAAGAAAGGAGCTCAGGGGCACTGTAATTCACAAACCTACAGAGTTATAAATGACAGCTATCGTCCAAAAATATACTGAAGTAAGGCTGCCAAGAGGACTTAAAAGCGGGGCAGAATTGCAGGAAACTGATTTCAGGAGGTAGACTGGAATTGCATTTAAAGCATAGGAAAAGAGGCAGAACGTGCACAATGACGCACTAGGCCAAAAAGGGCGTATGCGTTTTTTCATGAATATATTCAGGAAAAAACGCATACGCCCGTTTTGGCCAACCAAGCAAGCTTGCAAAGAAATCTGCACTACAATGAAGTCTCACTTCCCCCCGGTCAAAAGGGCCATCTGAAAAAAGTGTAAAATCCAGAAAGGCAGGACAGGCCATGGAGAACTGGGAGACTTGTTATGCTGATGGGCGGGATGTAAATTGCCAACAGCCACTGGGGAGTAGTGTATGGTGTTTCCTGAAACATCTAAAAAACACAGGAACAGAGCCTAGGGCACTTCCACTTATGGTCCTATAGCTTAGGGAAATTAAAATCAAAAAGACACAGCCACCCCAATGTTTGGGATGGCTCTGTTTACAAGAACCTCGTTTACGGTACAAGTTCAATGTCGCAGAAAGTGAAGAATGGATAAAGAAGATTTGGTACTTACGTACAATGCAATATCACTCAGCAATGAAATCTATGTCATCAGGCCCGTAGCAGCATAATGAGTGGATTCAGGTATGATGATTCTAACTGAAATAAGTCACACAGAAAAAGAAACATCATAAGATATCACTAATACACGGAATGTAAACTTGGCTACACAGGAACTGGATTACAAAACAGAACAGGGTCTCAAATTTAGAAAACCAACTTATGCTTGCTTAAGGGGAAAGGAGAGATGGGGTGCTGCATAAAACCAGAGGTTGAAATGAGCACAGATAAAGTTCCTTAAGCCAAATATGTAATAGACCAGAGCTACTCCTTGCTCAACGAAATGGACTCAACACCCCATATTAAACGCCTAAGAATGTAGCTGACTAGTAAGTATCCTAAAAGCTATGGATTGCTATCTCTCCGAAAGAGAATCAAGCGTGTGTACAGGGGCATAAACGCAGCAGTGATAGGATTGGAGAGGTTCGGTGAGCAAATGAAGACTCTTTAAAGTCATATTGCATGGTACCCTTTCCACGGGTCTCAACTCTCCAGGTTTAAGGGATTCTCCCTTCGGCTAAAACATGCATGTGGAACCCAGAGTATGATCAACCGTGTGATCGGGAGACGTATTCCAATATGTCTCAGTTTTCATCCCCTGGAACTCCGGTGCAACATTCCAGACGCTTTACTAACACTCTCCCGACTTGGAGAGTCAGTGCCTTTAACCTCTTGTTTGGACCAGTTTGCAATTTCTCCAGAAGATGAACTGGAATAGGGAGAACCAATGAGAGACTAGCTGGAGGTGTCTGGACGGGCAAATTTAACTCTCATTTCCCACCAGGTAGAGGAATTAACCAAAGGCTCAGCGTGTCGTGCCGGAACCAGATTAGGGCCTGAAGCAATCCTGCGGTGTTGCGGCCAGCTCACAAGAATGCGAGTTGAAGAAAGGTGCTCAGGGGCTCTGTAATTCACAAACCTACAGAGTTATATATGACAGCTATCGTCCAAAAATATACTGAAGTAAGGCTGCCAAGAGGACTTGAAAGCGGGGCAGAATTGCAGGAAACCGATTTCAGGAGGTAGACTGGAATTGCATTTAAAGCATAGGAAAAGAGGCAGAACGTCGACAATGATGCACTTGGCCAAAAAGGGCGTATGCCTTATTTCCTAAATATATTCAGGAAAAAACGCATACGCCCTTTTTGGCCAACCAAGCAAGCTTGCAAAGGAAATCTGCACTACAAGGAAGTCTCACTTCCCCCCGGTCAAAAGGGCCATCTGAAAACAGTGTAAAATCCAGAAAGGCAGGACAGGCCATGGAGAACTGGGAGCCTTGTTATGCTGATGGGCGGGATGTAAATGGCCAACGGCCACTCGGGAGAAGTGTATGATGTTTCCTGAAACATCTAAAAAACAAAGCAACAGAGCCTAGGTCAATTCCACTTATGGTCCTATAGCTTACGGAAATTAAAATCAAAAAGAGAAAGCCACCCCAAAGTTTGGGATGGCTCTGTTTACAAGAACCTCGTTTACGGTACTAGTTCAATATCGCAGAAAGCGAAAAATGGATAAAGAAGTTGTGGTACTTACGTACAATGCAATATCACTCAGCAATGAAATCTATGTCAACAGGTCTGTAGCAGAAAATGAGTGGGTTCAGGTATGATGATTCTAACTGAAATAAGTCACACAGAAAAAGAAACATCATAAGATATCACTAATACACGGAATGTAAACTTGGCTACACAGGAACTGGATTACAAAACAGAAGAGGGTCTCAAATTTAGAAAAACAACTTATGCTTGCTTAAGGGGAAAGGTGAGTTGGGGTGCTGCATAAAACCAGAGATTGAAATGAGCACAGATAAAGTTCCTTAAGCCAAATATGTAATAGACAAGACCTACTCCTTGCTCAACGAAATGGACTCAACACCCCATATTAAAATCCTAAGAATGTACCTGACTACTAAGTATCTTAAATCCTATGGATTGCTATGTCTGCGAAAGAGAATCAAGCATGTGTACCGGGGCATAAAGGCAGCAGTGATAGGGTTGGAGAGGTTCGGTGAGCAAACGAAGACCCTTTAAATCATATTGCATGGTACCCATTCCACGGGTCTCAACTCTCCAAGTTTAAGGGATTCTTCCTTCAGCTAAAACATGCATGTGGAACCCAGAGTATGATCAACCGTGTGATCGGGAGACGTGTGCCAATATATCTCAGTTCTCGTCCCCTGGTACTCGGGTGAAACATTCCAGACACTTTACTAACACTCTCCCGACTTGGAGAGTCAGTGCCTTTAACCTCCTGTTTGGCCCAGTTTGCAATTTCTGCGGAAGATGTACAGGAATAGGGAGAACCAATGAGAGACTAGCTGGAGGTGTCTGGACGGGCAAATTTAACTCTCATTTCCCACCAGGAAGAGGAATTAACCAAAGGCTCAGCGTGCCGTGCCGGAACCAGATTAGGGCCTGAAGCAATCCTGCGGTGTTGCGGCCAGCTCACAAGAAAGCGAGTTGAAGAAAGGAGCTCAGGGGCACTGTAATTCACAAACCTGCAGAGTTATAAATGACAGCTATCGTCCAAAAATATACTGAAGTAAGGCTGCCAAGAGGACTTCAAAGCGGGGCAGAATTGCAGGAAACCGATTTCAGGAGGTAGACTGGAATTGCATTTAAAGCATAGGAAAAGAGGCAGAACGTCGACAATGATGCACTTGGCCAAAAAGGGCGTATGCGTTTTTTCCTGAATATATTCAGGAAAAAAACGCATACGCCCTTTTTGGCCAACCAAGCAAGCTTGCAAAGGAAATCTGCACTACAATGAAGTCTCACTTCCCCCTGGTCAAAAGGGCCATCTGAAAAAAGTGTAAAATCCAGAAAGGCAGGATAGGCCATGGAGAACTGGGAGACTTGTTATGCTTATGGGCGGGATGTAAATTGCCAACAGCCACTCGGGAGAAGTGTATGTTGTTTCCTGAAACATCGAAAAAACAAAGCAACAGAGCCTAGGGCACTTCCACTTATGGTCCTATAGCTTAGGGAAATTAAAATCAAAAAGACACAGCTACCCCAAAGTTTGGGACGGCTCTGTTTACAAGAAACTCATTTACGGGACAAGTTCAATATCGCAGAAAGTGAAAAATGGATAAAGAAGTTGTGGTACTTACGTACAATGCAATATCACTCAGCAATGAAATCTATGTCATCAGGCCCGTAGCAGCATAATGAGTGGATTCAGCTATGATGATTCTAACTGAAATAAGTCACACAGAAAAAGAAACATCATAAGATATCACTAATACACGGAATGTAAACTTGCTACACAGGAACTGAATTACAAAAGAGAACAGTGTCTCAAATTCAGAAAACCAAGTTATGCTTGCTTAAGGGGAAAGGTGAGTTGGGGTGCTGCATTAAAACCAGAGATTGAAATGAGCACAGATAATGTTCCTTAAGCCAAATATGGAATAGACAAGAGCTACTCCTTGCTCAACGAAATGGACTCAACACCCCATATTAAACGCCTAACAATGTACCTGACTAGTAAGTATCTTAAAACCTATGGATTACTATGTCTCTGAAAGAGAATCAAGCGAGTGTACAGGGGCATAACGGCAGCAGTGATAGGACTGGAGAGGTTCGGTGAGCAAATGAAGACCCTTTGAAATCATATTGCATGGTACCCATTCCACGGGTCTCAACTCTCCAGGTTTAAGGGATTCTTCCTTCAGCTAAAACATGCATGTGGAACCCAGAGTATGATCAACCGTGTGATCGGGAGACGTGTTCAAATATGTCTCAGTTTTCGTCCCGTGGTACTCGGGTGCAACATTCCAGATGCTTTACTAACACTCTACCGACTTGGAGAGTCAGTGCCTTTAACCTCCTGTTTGGCCCAGTTTACAATTTCTGCTGAACATGAACAGTAATAGGGAGAACCAATGAGAGACTAGCTGGAGGTGTCTGGACGGACAAATTTAACTCTCATTTCCCACCAGGAAGAGGAATTAACCAAAGGCTCAGTGTGCCGTGCCAGAACCAGATTAGGGCCTGAAGCAATCCTGCGGTGTTGCGGCCAGCTCACAAAAAAGCGAGTTGAAGAAAGGAGCTCAGGGGCACTGTAATTCACAAACCTGCAGAGTTATAAATGACAGCTATCGTCCAAAAATATACTGAAGTAAGACTGCCAAGAGGACTTGAAAGCGGGGCAGAATTGCAGACAACCGAATTCAGGAGGTAGACTGGAATTGCATTTAAAGCATAGGAAAAGAGGCAGAACGTCCACAATGATGCACTTGGCCAAAAAGTGCGTATGCGTTTTTTCCTGAATATATTCAGGAAAAAACGCATACACCCTTTTTGGCCAACCAAGCAAGCTTGCAAAGGAAATCTGCACTACAATGAAGTCTCACTTCCCCCCGGTCAAAAGGGCCATCTGAAAAATGTGTAAAATCCAGAAAGGCTGGACAGGCCCTGGAGAACTGGGAGCCTTGTTATGCTGATGGGCGGGATGTAAATTGCCAACAGCCACTAGGCAGAAGTGTATGGTGTTTCCTGAAACATCTAAAAAACAAAGCAACAGAGCCTAGGGCACTTCCACTTATGGTCCTATAGCTTAGGGAAATTAAAATCAAAAAGACACAGCCACCCCAAAGTTTCGGACGGCTCTGTATACAAAAACCTCGTTTACTGTACAAGTTCAATATCACAGAAAGTGTAAAATGGATAAAGAAGTTGTGGTACTTACGTACAATGCAATATCACTCAGCAATGAAATCTATGTCATCAGGCCCGTAGCAGCATAATGAGTGGATTCAGGTATGATGATTCTAACTGAAATAAGTCACACAGAAAAAGAAACTTCATAAGATATTACTAATACACGGAATGTAAACTTGGCTACACAGGAACTGAATTACAAAAGAGAACAGGGTCTCAAATTTCGAAAACCAACTTACTCTTGCTTAAGGAGAAAGGTGAGTTGGGGTGCTGCATGAAAACCAGAGATTGAAATGAGCACAGATAAAGTTCCTTAAGCCAAATATGGAATAGACAACAGCTACTCCTTGCTCAACGAAATGGACTCAACACCCCATATTAAACGCCTAAGAATGTACATGACTAGTAAGTATCTTAAAACCTATGGATTACTATGTCTCTGAAAGAGAATCAAGCGAGTGTACAGGGGCATAACGGCATCAGTGATAGGATTGGAGAGGTTCGGTGAGCAAATGAAGACCCTTTGAAATCATATTGCATGGTACCCATTCCACGGGTCTCAACTCTCCAGGATTAAGGGATTCTTCCTTCAGCTAAAATATGCATGTGGAACCCAGAGTATGATCAACCGTGTGATCGGGAGACGTGTTCAAATATGTCTCAGTTTTCGTCCCCTGGTACTCGGGTGCAACATTCCAGATGCTTTACTAACACTCTCCCAACTTGGAGAGTCAGTGCCTTTAAACTCCTGTTTGGCCCAGTTTGCAATTTCTACGGAAGATGAACAGGAATAGGGACAACCAATGAGAGACTACCTGGAGGTGTCTGGACGGGCAAATTTAACTCTCATTTCCCACCAGGAAGAGGAATTAACCAAAGGCTCAGCGTGCCGTGCCGGAACCAGATTAGGGCCTGAAGCAATCCTGCGGTGTTGCGGCCAGCTCACAAGAAAGCGAGTTGAAGAAAGGAGCTCAGGGGCACTGTAATTCACAAACCTGCAGAGTTATAAATGACAGCTATCGTCCAAAAATATACTGAAGTAAGGCTGCCAAGAGGACTTGAAAGCGGGGCAGAATTGCAGGAAACCAATTTCAGGATGTAGACTGGAATTGCATTGAAAGCATAGGAAAAGAGACAGAAAGTCGACAATGATGCACTTGGCCAAAAAGGGCGTATGTGTTTTTTCCTGAATATATTCAGGAAAAAACACATACGCCCTTTTTGGCCAACCAAGCAACCTTGCAAAGGAAATCTGCACTACAATGATGTCTCACTTCCCCCCGGTCAAAAGGGCCATGTGAATAAAGTGTAAAATCCAGAAAGGCAGAACAGGCCATGGAGAACTGGGAGCCTTGTTATGCTGATGGGCGGGATGTAAATTGCCAACAGCCACTCGGGAGAAGTGTATGGTGTTTCCTGAAACATCTAAAAAACAAACCAACAGAGCCTAGGGCACTTCCACTTATGGTCCTATAGCTTAGGGAAATTAAAATCAAAAAGGCACAGCCACGCCAAAGTTTGGGATGGCTCTGTTTACAAGAACCTCATTTACGGTACAAGTTCAATATCGCAGAAAGTGAAAAATGGATAAAGAAGTTGTGGTACTTACGTACAATGCAATATCACTCAGCAATGAAATCTATGTCATCATGCCCATAGCAGCATAATGAGTGGATTCAGGTATGATGATTCTAACTGAAATAAGTCACACAGAAAAAGAAACATCATAAGATATCACTAATACACGGAATATAAACTGGGCTACACAGGAACTGGATTACAAAACAGAACAGGTTCTGAAATGTAGAAAACAAACTTATGCTTGCTTAAGGAGAAAGGTGAGTTGGGGTGCTGCATAAAACCAGAGATTGAAATGAGCACAGATAAATTTCCTTAAGCCAAATATGTAATAGACAAGAGCTACTCCTTGCTCAATGAAATGGACTCAACACCCATTTCAAACGCCTAAGAATGTACCTGACTAGTAAGTATCTTAAAACCCATGGATTGCTATGTCTCCGAAAGAGATTCAAGCGTGTGTACAGGGGCATAAAGGCAGCAGTGATAGGATTGGAGAGGTTCGGTGAGCAAATGAAGACCCTTTGAAGTCATATTGAATGGTAACAATTCCACGGGTCTCAACTGTCCAGGTTTAAGGGATTCTTCCTTCAGCTAAAACATGCCTGTGGAACCCAGAGTATGATCAACCGTGTGATCGGGAGACGTGTTCAAATATGTCTCAGTTTTCGTCCCCTGGTACTCGGGTGCAACATTCCAGATGCTTTACTAACACTCTTCCAACTTGGAGAGTCAGTGTCTTTAACCTCCTGTTTGGCCCAGTTTGCAATTTCTGCGGAAGATGAACAGGAATAGGGAGAACCAATGAGAGACTAGCTGGAGGTGTGTGGACGGGCAAATTTAACTCTCATTTCCCACCAGGAAGAGGAATTAACTAAAGGCTCAGCGTGCCGTGCCGGAAACAGATTAGGGCCTGAAGCAATCCTGCGGTGTTGCAGCCAGCTCACAAGAAAGCGAGTTGAAGAAAGGAGCTCAGGGGCACTGTAATTCACAAACCTGCAGAGTTATAAATGACAGCTATCGTCCAAAAATATACTGAAGTAAGGCTGCCAAGAGGACTTCAAAGCGGGGCAGAATTGCAGGAAACCGATTTCAGGAGGTAGACTGGAATTGCATTTAAAGCATAGGAAAAGAGGCAGAACGTCGACAATGATGCACTTGGCCAAAAAGGGCGTATGCGTTTTTTCCTGAATATATTCAGGAAAAAATGCATACACCCTTTTTGGCTAACCAAGCAAGCTTGCAAAGGAAATCTGCACTACAATGAATTCTCACTTCCCCCGGTCAAAAGGGCCATCTGAAAAAAGTGTAAAATCCAGAAAGGCAGGACAGGCCATGGAGAATTGGGAGCCTTGTTTTGCTGAAGGGCGGGATGTAAATTGCCAACAGCCACTCGGAGAATTGTATGGTGTTTCCTGAAACATCTAAAAAACAAAGCAACAGAGCCTAGGGCACTTCCACTTATGGTCCTATAGCTTAGGGAAATTAAAATCAAAAAGACACAGCCTCCCCAAAGTTTGGGACAGCTCTGTTTACAAGAACCTCGTTTACCGTACAAATTCAATATCGCAGAAAGTGAAAAATTGATAAAGAAGTTGTGGTACTTACGTAGAATGCAATATCACTCAGCAATGAAATCTATGTCATCAGGCCCATAGCAGCACAATGAGTGGATTCATGTATGATGATTCTAACTGAAATAAGTCACACAGAAAAAGAAACATCATAAGATATCACTAATACACGGAATGTAAACTTGGCTACACAGCAACTGGATTACAAAACAGAAGAGGGTCTCAAATTTCTCAAACCAACATGCTTGCTTAAGGGGAAAGGTGAGTTGGGTTGCTGCATAAAACTAGAGATTGAAATGAGCACAGATAAAGTTCCTTAAGCCAAATATGGAATAGACAAGAGCTACTCCTTGCTCAACGAAATGGACTCAACACCCCATATTAAACGCCTAAGAATGCACCTGACTAGTAACTATCTTAAAACCTATGGATTGCTATGTCTCCAAAAGAGAATCAAGCGTGTGTACAGGGGCATAAAGGCAGCAGTGATAGGATTGCAGAGGTTCGGTGAGCAAATGAAGACCCTTTGAAGTCATATTGCATGGTACCCATTCCACGGGTCTCAACTCTCCAGGTTTAAGGGATTATTCCTTCAGCTAAAACATGCATGTGGAACCCAGAGTATGATAAACCATGTGATCGGGAGATGTGTTCCAATATGTCTCAGTTTTCATCCCCTGGTGTTCGGGTGCAATATTCCAGACGCTTTACTAACACTCTCCCGACTTGGAGAGTCACTGCCTGTAACCTCCTGTTTGGCCCAGTTTGCAATTTTTGCGGAAGATGAACAGGAATAGGGAGAACCAATGAGAGACTAGCTGGAGGTGTCTGGACGGGCAAATTTAACTCTCATTTCCCACCAGGAAGAGGAATTAACCTAAGGCTCAGCGTGCCGTTCCGGAACTAGATTAGGGCCTGAAGCAATCCTGCGGTGTTTCGGCCAGCTCACAAGAAAGCGAGTTAAAGAAAGGAACTCAGGGGCACTGTAATTCACAAACCTGCAGAGTTATAAATGACAGCTATCGTCCAAAAATATACTGAAGTAAGGCTGCCAAGAGAACTTGAAAGCGGACCAGAATTGCAGGAAACCGATTTCAGGAGGTAGACTGGAATTGCATTTAAAGCATAGGAAAAGAGGCAGAACGTCGACAATGATGCACTTGGCCAAAAAGGGCATATGCGTTTTTTCCTGAATATATTCAGGAAAAAACACATACGCCCTTTTTGGCCAACCAAGCAACCTTGCAAAGGAAATCTGCACTACAATGAAGTCTCACTTCCCCCCGGTCAAAAGGGCCATCTGAACAAAGTGTAAAATCCAGAAAGGCAGGACAGGCCATGGAGAACTGGGAGACTTGTTATGCTGATGGGCGGGATGTAAATTGCCAACAGCCACTGGGGAGTAGTGTATGGTGTTTCCTGAAACATCTAAAAAACACAGGAACAGAGCCTAGGGCACTTCCACTTATGGTCCTATAGCTTAGGGAAATTAAAATCAAAAAGACACAGCCACCCCAATGTTTGGGATGGCTCTGTTTACAAGAACCTCATTTACGGTACAAGTTCAATGTCGCAGAAAGTGAAGAATGGATAAAGAAGATTTGGTACTTACGTACAATGCAATATCACTCAGCAATGAAATCTATGTCATCAGGCCCGTAGCAGCATAATGAGTGGATTCAGGTATGATGATTCTAACTGAAATAAGTCACACAGAAAAAGAAACATCATAAGATATCACTAATACACGGAATGTAAACTTGGCTACACAGGAACTGGATTACAAAACAGAACAGGGTCTCAAATTTAGAAAACCAACTTATGCTTGCTTAAGGGGAAAGGAGAGATGGGGTGCTGCATAAAACCAGAGGTTGAAATGAGCACAGATAAAGTTCCTTAAGCCAAATATGTAATAGACCAGAGCTACTCCTTGCTCAACGAAATGGACTCAACACCCCATATTAAACGCCTAAGAATGTAGCTGACTAGTAAGTATCTTAAAACCTATGGATTGCTATGTCTCTGAAAGAGAATCAAGCATGTATACAGGGGCATAAATGCAGCAGTGATAGAATTGGAGAGGTTCGGTGAGCAAATGAAGACCCTTTGAAGTCATATTGCATGGTACCCATTCCACGGGTCTCAACTCTCCAGGTTTAAGGGATTCTTCCTTCAGCTAAAACATGCATGTGGAACCCAGAGTATGATAAACCATGTGATCGGGAGACGTGTTCAAAAATGTCTCAGTTTTCGTCCCCTGGTACTCGTGTGCAACATTCCAGACACGTTACTAACACGCTCTCGACTTGGAGAGTCAGTGCCTTCAACCTCCTGTTTGGCCCAGTTTGCAATTTCTGCGGAAGATGAACAGGAATAGGGAGAACCAATGAGAGACTAGCTGGAGGTGTCTGGACGGGCAAATTTAACTCTCATTTCCCAACTGGAAGAGGAATTAACCAAAGGCTCAGCGTGCCGTGCCATAACCAGATTAGGGCCTGAAACAATCCTGCGGTGTTGCGGCCAGCTCACAAGAAAGCGAGTTGAAGAAAGGAGCTCAGGGGCACTGTAATTCACAAACCTGCAGAGTTATAAATGACAGCTATCGTCCAAAAATATACTGAAGTAAGGCTGCCAAGAGGACTTGAAAACGGGGCAGAATTGCAGGAAACCGATTTCAGGAGGTAGACTGGAATTGCATTTAAAGCATAGGAAAAGAGGCAGAACGTCGACAATGATGCACTTGGCCAAAAAGGGCGTATGCGTTTTTTCCTGAATATATTCAGGAAAAAAACGCATACGCACTTTTTGGCCAACCAAGCAAGCTTGCAAAGGAAATCTGCACTACAATGAAGTCTCACTTCCCCCCGGTCAAAAGGGCCATCTGAAAAAAGTGTAAAATCCAGAAAGGCAGGACAGGCCATGGAGAACTGGGAGACTTGTTATGCTTATGGGCGGGATGTAAATTGCCAACAGCCACTCGGGAGAAGTGTATGTTGTTTCCTGAAACGTCTAAAAAACAAAGCAACAGAGCCTAGGGCACTTCCACTTATGGTCCTATAGCTTAGGGAAATTAAAATCAAAAAGACACAGCCACCCCAAAGTTTGGGACGGCTCTGTTTACAAGCAACTCGTTTACGGGACAAGTTCAATATCGCAGAAAGTGAAAAATGGATAAAGAAGTTGTGGTACTTACGTACAATGCAATATCACTCAGCAATGAAATCTATGTCATCAGGCACGTAGCAGCATAATGAGTGGATTCAGGTATGATGATTCTAACTGAAATAAGTCACACAGAAAAAGAAACATCATAAGATATCACTAATACACGGAATGTAAACTTGGCTACACAGGAACTGGATTACAAAACACAGCAGGGTCACAAATTTAGAAAACCAACATGCTTGCTTAAGGGGAAAGGTCAGTTGGGGTGCTGCATAAATCCAGAGATTGAAATGAGCACAGATAAAGTTCCTTAAGCCGAATATGTAATACACAAGAGCTACTCCTTGCTCAACGAAATGGACTCAACACCCCATATTAAACGCCTAAAAATGTACCTGACTAGTAAGTATCTTAAAACCTATGGATTGCTATGTCTCCGAAAGAGAATCCAGCGTGTGTACAGGGGCATAAAGGCAGCAGTGATAGGATTGGAGAGGTTCGGTGAGCAAATGAAGACCCTTTGAAGTCATATTGCATGGTACCCATTCCACGGGTCTCAACACTCCAGGTTTAAGGGATTCTTCCTTCACCTAAAACATGCATGTGGAACCCAGAGTATGATCAACCATGTGATCGGGAGACGTGTTCCAATATGTCTCAGTTCTCGTCCCCTGGTACTCGGGTGTAACATTCCAGACGCTTTACTAACACTCTCCCGACTTGGAGAGTCAGTGCCTTTAACCTCCTGTTTGGCCCAGTTTGCAATTTCTGCGGAAATGAACAGGAATAGGGAGAACCAATGAGAGACTAGCTGGAGGTGTCTGGACGGGCAAATTTAACTCTCATTTCCCACCAGGAAGAGGAATTAACCAAAGGCTCAGCGTGCCGTGCCAGAACAAGATTAGGGCCTGAAGCAATCCTGCGGTGTTGCGGCCCGCTCACAAGAAAGCGAGTTGAAGAAACGAGCTCAGGGGCACTGTAATTCACAAACCTGCAGAGTTATAAATGACAGCTAACGTCCAAAAATATACTGAACTAAGGCTGCCAAGAGGACTTCAAAGCGGGGCAGAATTGCAGGAAACCGATTTCAGGAGGTAGACTGGAATTGCATTTAAAGCATAGGAAAAGAGGCAGAACGTCCACAATGATGCACTTGGCCAAAAAGGGCGTATGCGTTTTTTCCTGAATATATTCAGGAAAAAACGCATACGCCCTTTTTGGCCAACCAAGCAAGCTTGCAAAGGAAATCTGCACTACAATGAAGTCTCACTTCCCCCCGGTCAAAAGGGCCATCTGAAAAAAGTGTAAAATCCAGAAAGGCAGGACAGGCCATGGAGAACTGGGAGCCTTGTTATGCTGATGGGCGGGATGTAAATTGCCAACAGCCACTCGGGAGAAGTGTATGGTGTTTCCTGAAACATCTACAAAACAAAGCAACAGAGCCTAGGGCACTTCCACTTATGGTCCTATAGATTAGGGAAATTAAAATAAAAAAGACCCAGCCACCCCAAAGTTTGGGACGGCTCTGTTTACAAGAACCTCGTTTACGGTACAAGTTCAATATCACAGAAAGCGAAAAATGGATAAAGTAGTTGTGGTATTTACGTACAATGCAATATCACTCAGCAATGACATCTATGTCATCATGCCCGTAGCAGCATAATGAGTGGATTCAGGTATGATGATTCTAACTGAAATAAGTCACACAGAAAAAGAAACATCATAAGATATCACTAATACACGGAATGTAAACTTGGCTACACACTAAATGAACTACAAAAGAGAACAGGGTCTCAAATTTAGAAAACCAACTTATGCTTGCTTAAGGGTAAAGGTGAGTTGTGGTGCTGCATAAAACCAGACATTGAAATGAGCACAGATAAAGTTCCTTAAGCCAAATATGTAATAGACAAGAGCTACTCCTTGCTCAACGAAATGGACTCAACACCCAATATTAAACACCTAATAATGTACCTGACTAGTAAGTATCCTAAAAGCTATGGATTGCTATCTCTCCGAAAGAGAATCAAGCGTGTGTACAGGGGCATAAACGCAGCAGTGATAGGATTGGAGAGGTTCGGTGAGCAAATGAAGACTCTTTGAAGTCATATTGCATGGTACC
Organism: Orcinus orca; assembly: GCF_937001465.1. NCBI lineage: Eukaryota > Metazoa > Chordata > Mammalia > Artiodactyla > Delphinidae > Orcinus > Orcinus orca. Next base: position 942,483 of record NW_026044021.1, read on the forward strand.
CTTTCCACGGGTCTCAACTCTCCAGGTTTAAGGGATTCTCCCTTCGGCTAAAACATGCATGTGGAACCCAGAGTATGATCAACCGTGTGATCGGGAGACGTATTCCAATATGTCTCAGTTTTCATCCCCTGGAACTCCGGTGCAACATTCCAGACGCTTTACTAACACTCTCCCGACTTGGAGAGTCAGTGCCTTTAACCTCTTGTTTGGACCAGTTTGCAATTTCTCCGGAAGATGAACTGGAATAGGGAGAACCAATGAGAGACTAGCTGGAGGTGTCTGGACGGGCAAATTTAACTCTCATTTCCCACCAGGTAGAGGAATTAACCAAAGGCTCAGCGTGTCGTGCCGGAACCAGATTAGGGCCTGAAGCAATCCTGCGGTGTTGCGGCCAGCTCACAAGAATGCGAGTTGAAGAAAGGTGCTCAGGGGCTCTGTAATTCACAAACCTACAGAGTTATATATGACAGCTATCGTCCAAAAATATACTGAAGTAAGGCTGCCAAGAGGACTTGAAAGTGGGGCAGAATTGCAGGAAACCGATTTCAGGAGGTAGACTGGAATTGCATTTAAAGCATAGGAAAAGAGGCAGAACGTCGACAATGATGCACTTGGCCAAAAAGGGCGTATGCCTTATTTCCTAAATATATTCAGGAAAAAACGCATACGCCCTTTTTGGCCAACCAAGCAAGCTTGCAAAGGAAATCTGCACTACAAGGAAGTCTCACTTCCCCCCGGTCAAAAGGGCCATCTGAAAAAAGTGTAAAATCCAGAAAGGCAGGACAGGCCATGGAGAACTGGGAGCCTTGTTATGCTGATGGGCGGGATGTAAATGGCCAACGGCCACTCGGGAGAAGTGTATGATGTTTCCTGAAACATCTAAAAAACAAAGCAACAGAGCCTAGGTCAATTCCACTTATGGTCCTATAGCTTACGGAAATTAAAATCAAAAAGAGAAAGCCACCCCAAAGTTTGGGATGGCTCTGTTTACAAGAACCTCGTTTACGGTACTAGTTCAATATCGCAGAAAGCGAAAAATGGATAAAGAAGTTGTGGTACTTACGTACAATGCAATATCACTCAGCAATGAAATCTATGTCAACAGGTCTGTAGCAGAAAATGAGTGGGTTCAGGTATGATGATTCTAACTGAAATAAGTCACACAGAAAAAGAAACATCATAAGATATCACTAATACACGGAATGTAAACTTGGCTACACAGGAACTGGATTACAAAACAGAAGAGGGTCTCAAATTTAGAAAACCAACTTATGCTTGCTTAAGGGGAAAGGTGAGTTGGGGTGCTGCATAAAACCAGAGATTGAAATGAGCACAGATAAAGTTCCTTAAGCCAAACATGTAATAGACAAGAGCTACTCCTTGCTCAACGAAATGGGCTCAAAACCCCATAATAAACGCCTAAGAATGTAGCTGACTAGTAAGTATCTTAAAACCTATGGATTGTTATGTCTCCGAAAGAGAATAAAGCATGTGTACAGGGGCATAAACGCAGCAGTGATAGGATTGGAGAGGTTCGGTGAGCAAATGAAGACCCTTTGAAGTCATATTGCATGGTACCCATTCCACGGGTCTCAACTCTCCAGGTTTAAGGGATTCTTCCTTCAGCTAAAACATGCATGTGGAACCCAGAGTATGATCAACCGTGTGATTGGGAGACGTGTTCAAATATGTCTCAGTTTTTGTCCCCTGGTACTCGGGTGCAACATTCCAGATGCTTTACTAACACTCTCCCGACTTGGAGAGTCAGTGCCTTTAACCTCCTGTTTGGCCCAGTTTGCAATTTCTGCGGAAGATGAACAGGAATAGGGAGAACCAATGAGAGACTAGCTGGAGGTTTCTGGACGGGCAAATTTAACTCTCATTTCCCACCAGGAAGAGGAATTAACCAAAGGCTCAGCGTGCCATGCCGGAACCAGATTAGGGCCTGAAGCAATCCTGCGGTGTTGCGGCCAGCTCACAAGAAAGCGAGTTGAAGAAAGGAGCTCAGGGGCACTGTTATTCACAAACCTGCAGAGTTATAAATGACAGCTATCGTCCAAAAATATACTGAAGTAAGGCTGCCAAGAGGACTTGAAAGCGGGGCAGAATTGCAGGAAACTGATTTCAGGAGGTAGACTGGAATTGCATTGAAAGCATAGGAAAAGAGGCAGAACGTCCACAATGATGCACTTGGCCAAAAAGGGCGTATGCGTTTTTTCCTGAATATATTCAGGAAAAAACGCATACGCCCTTTTTGGCCAACCAAGCAAGCTTTCAAAGGAAATCTGCACTACAATGAAGTCTCACTTCCCCCCGGTCAAAAGGGCCATCTGAATAAAGTGTAAAATCCAGACAGGCAGGACAGGCCATGGAGAACTGGGAGCCTTGTTATGCTGATGGGCGGGATGTAAATTGCCAACAGCCACTCCGGAGAAGTGTATGGTGTTTCCTGAAACATCTAAAAAAGAAAGCAACAGAGCCTAGGGGACTTCCACTTATGGTCCTATAGCTTAGGGACATTAAAATCAAAAAGACACAGCCACCCAAAAGTTTGGGACGGCTCTGTTTACAAGAACCTCGTTTACAGTACAAGTTCAATATCGCAGAAAGTGAAAACTGGATAAAGAAGTTGTGGTACTTACGTACAATGCAATATCACTCAGCAATGAAATCTATGTCATCAGGCCCGTAGCAGCATAATGAGTGGATTCAGGTATGATGATTCTAACTGAAAAAAGTCACACAGAAAAAGAAACATCATAAGATATCACTAATACACGGAATGTAAACTTGGCTACACAGGAACTGGATTACAAAACAGAACAGGGTCTCAAATGTAGAAAACGAATTTAAGCTGGCTTAAGAGGAAAGGTGAGTTGGGGTGCTGCATAAAACCAGAGATTGAAATGAGCACAGATAAAGTTCCTTAAGCCAAATATGGAATAGACAAGAGCTACTCCTTGCTCAACGAAATGGACTCAACACCCCATATTAAACGCCTAAGAATGTACCTGACTAGTAAGTATCTGAAAACCTATGGATTGCTATGACTCCGAAAGAGAATCAAGCATGTGTACAGGGGCATAAACGCAGCAGTGATAGGATTGGAGAGGTTCGGTGAGCAAATGAAGACCCTTTGAAGTCATATTGCATGGTACCCATTCCACGGGTCTCAACTCTCCAGGTTTAAGGGATTCTTCCTTCAGCTAAAACATGCATGTGGAACCAACAGTATGATCAACCGTGTGATTGGGAGACGTGTTCAAATATGTCTCAGTTTTCGTCCCCTGGTACTCGGGTGCAACATTCCAGATGCTTTACTAACACTCTCCCGACTTGGAGAGTCAGTGCCTTTAACCTCCTGTTTGGCCCAGTTTGCAATTTCTGCGGAAGATGAACAGGAATAGGGAGAACCAATGAGAGACTAGCTGGAGGTGTCTGGACGGGCAAATTTAACTCTCATTTCCCACCAGGAAGAGGAATTAACTAAAGGCTCAGCGTGCCATGCCGGAACCAGATTAGGGCCTGAAGCAATCCTGCAGTGTTGCGGCCAGCTCACAAGAAAGCGAGTTGAAGAAAGGAGCTCAGGGGCACTGTAATTCACAAACCTGCAGAGTTATAAATGACAGCTATCGTCCAAAAATATACTGAAGTAAGGCTGCCAAGAGGACTTGAAAGCGGGGCAGAATTGCAGGAAACCGATTTCAGGAGGTAGACTGGAATTGCATTTAAAGCATAGGAAAAGAGGCAGAACGTCCACAATGATGCACTTGGCCAAAAAGGGCGTATGCGTTTTTTCCTGAATATATTCAGGAAAAAACGCATACGCCTTTTTTGGCCTACCAAGCAACCTGGCAAAGGAAATCTGCACTACAATGAAGTCTCACTTCCCCCGGTCAAAAGGGCCACCTGAAAAAAGTGTAAAATCCAGACAGGCAGGACAGGCCATGGAGAACTGGGAACCTTGTTATGCTGATGGGCGGGATGTAAATTGCCAACAGCCACTCGGGAAAAGTGTATGGTGTTTCCTGAAACATCTAAAAAACAAAGCAACAGAGCCTAGGGCACTTCCACTTATGTTCCTATAGCTTAGGGAAATTAAAATCAAAAAGACACAGCCACCCCAAATTTTGGGATGGCTCTGTTTACAAGAACCTCGTTTACGGTACAAGTTCAATATCGCAGAAAGTGAAAAATGGATAAAGAAGTTGTGGTACTTACGTACAATGCAATATCACTCAGCAATGAAATCTATGTCATCACGCCCGTAGCATCATAATGAGTGGATTCAGGTATGATGATTCTAACTGAAATAAGTCACACAGAAAAAGAAACATCATAAGATATCACTAATACACGGAATGTAAACTTGGCTACACAGCAACTGGATTACAAAACAGAAGAGGGTCTCAAATTTAGAAAACAAACATGCTTGCTTAAGGGGAAAGGTGAGTTGGGGTGCTGCATAAAACCTGAGATTGAAATGAGCACAGATAAAGTTCCTTAAGCCAAATATGTAACAGACAAGAGCTACTCCTTGCTCAACGAAATGGACTCAACACCCCATATTAAACGCCTAAGAATGTACCTGACTAGTAAGTATTTTAAAACCTATGGATTGCTATGTCTCTGAAAGAGAATCAAGCGTGTGTACAGGGGCATAAACGCAGCAGTGATAGGATTGGAGAGGTTCGGTGAGCAAATGAAGACCCTTTGAAGTCATATTGCATGGTACCCATTCCACGGGTCTCAACTCTCCAGGTTTAAGGGATTCTTCCTTCAGCTAAAACATGCATGTGGAACCCAGAGTATGATCAACCGTGTGATTGGGAGACGTGTTCAAATATGTCTCAGTTTTTGTCCCCTGGTACTCGGGTGCAACATTCCAGATGCTTTACTAACACTCTCCCGACTTGGAGAGTCAGTGCCTTTAACCTCCTGTTTGGCCCAGTTTGCAATTTCTGCGGAAGATGAACAGGAATAGGGAGAACCAATGAGAGACTAGCTGGAGGTTTCTGGACGGGCAAATTTAACTCTCATTTCCCACCAGGAAGAGGAATTAACCAAAGGCTCAGCGTGCCGTGCCGGAACCAGATTAGGGCCTGAAGCAATCCTGTGGTGTTGCGGCCAGCTCACAAGAAAGCGAGTTGAAGAAAGGAGCTCAGGGGCACTGTTATTCACAGACCTGCAGAGTTATAAATGACAGCTATCGTCCAAAAATATACTGAAGTAAGGCTGCCAAGAGGACTTGAAAGCGGGGCAGAATTGCAGGAAACTGATTTCAGGAGGTAGACTGGAATTGCATTGAAAGCATAGGAAAAGAGGCAGAACGTCCACAATGATGCACTTGGCCAAAAAGGGCGTATGCGTTTTTTCCTGAATATATTCAGGAAAAAACGCATACGCCCTTTTTGGCCAACCAAGCAAGCTTTCAAAGGAAATCTGCACTACAATGAAGTCTCACTTCCCCCCGGTCAAAAGGGCCATCTGAATAAAGTGTAAAATCCAGACAGGCAGGACAGGCCATGGAGAACTGGGAGCCTTGTTATGCTGATGGGCGGGATGTAAATTGCCAACAGCCACTCGGGAGAAGTGTATGGTGTTTCCTGAAACATCTAAAAAAGAAAGCAACAGAGCCTAGGGGACTTCCACTTATGGTCCTATAGCTTAGGGAAATTAAAATCAAAAAGACACAGCCACCCCAAAGTTTGGGACGGCTCTGTTTACAAGAACCTCGTTTACGGTACAAGTTCAATATCGCAGAAAGTGAAAACTGGATAAAGAAGTTGTGGTACTTACGTACAATGCAATATCACTCAGCAATGAAATCTATGTCATCAGGCCCGTAGCAGCATAATGAGTGGATTCAGGTATGATGATTCTAACTGAAAAAAGTCACACAGAAAAAGAAACATCATAAGATATCACTAATACACGGAATGTAAACTTGGCTACACAGGAACTGGATTACAAAACAGAACAGGGTCTCAAATGTAGAAAACGAACTTAAGCTGGCTTAAGAGGAAAGGTGAGTTGGGGTGCTGCATAAAACCAGACATTGAAATGAGCACAGATAAAGTTCCTTAAGCCAAATATGGAATAGACAAGAGCTACTCCTTGCTCAACGAAATGGACTCAACACCCCATATTAAACGCCTAAGAATGTACCTGACTAGTAAGTATCTGAAAACCTATGGATTGCTATGACTCCGAAAGAGAATCAAGCATGTGTACAGGGGCATAAACGCAGCAGTGATAGGATTGGAGAGGTTCGGTGAGCAAATGAAGACCCTTTGAAGTCATATTGCATGGTACCCATTCCACGGGTCTCAACTCTCCAGGTTTAAGGGATTCTTCCTTCAGCTAAAACATGCATGTGGAACCCAGAGTATGATCAACCATGTGATTGGGAGACGTGTTCAAATATGTCTCAGTTTTTGTCCCCTGGTACTCGAGTGCAACATTCCAGATGCTTTACTAACACTCTCCCGACTTGGAGAGTCAGTACCTTTAACCTCCTGTTTGGCCCAGTTTGCAATTTCTGCGGAAGATGAACAGGAATAGGGAGAACCAATGAGAGACTAGCTGGAGGTTTCTGGACGGGCAAATTTAACTCTCATTTCCCACCAGGAAGAGGAATTAACCAAAGGCTCAGCGTGCCATGCCGGAACCAGATTAGGGCCTGAAGCAATCCTGCGGTGTTGCGGCCAGCTCACAAGAAAGCGAGTTGAAGAAAGGAGCTCAGGGGCACTGTTATTCACAGACCTGCAGAGTTATAAATGACAGCTATCGTCCAAAAATATACTGAAGTAAGGCTGCCAAGAGGACTTGAAAGCGGGGCAGAATTGCAGGAAACTGATTTCAGGAGGTAGACTGGAATTGCATTGAAAGCATAGGAAAAGAGGCAGAACGTCCACAATGATGCACTTGGCCAAAAAGGGCGTATGCGTTTTTTCCTGAATATATTCAGGAAAAAACGCATACGCCCTTTTTGGCCAACCAAGCAAGCTTTCAAAGGAAATCTGCACTACAATGAAGTCTCACTTCCCCCCGGTCAAAAGGGTCATCTGAATAAAGTGTAAAATCCAGACAGGCAGGACAGGCCATGGAGAACTGGGAGCCTTGTTATGCTGATGGGCGGGATGTAAATTGCCAACAGCCACTCGGGAGAAGTGTATGGTGTTTCCTGAAACATCTAAAAAAGAAAGCAACAGAGCCTAGGGGACTTCCACTTATGGTCCTATAGCTTAGGGAAATTAAAATCAAAAAGACACAGCCACCTCAAAGTTTGGGACGGCTCTGTTTACAAGAACCTCGTTTACGGTACAAGTTCAATATCGCAGAAAGTGAAAACTGGATAAAGAAGTTGTGGTACTTACGTACAATGCAATATCACTCAGCAATGAAATCTATGTCATCAGGCCCGTAGCAGCATAATGAGTGGATTCAGGTATGATGATTCTAACTGAAAAAAGTCACACAGAAAAAGAAACATCATAAGATATCACTAATACACGGAATGTAAACTTGGCTACACAGGAACTGGATTACAAAACAGAACAGGGTCTCAAATGTAGAAAACGAACTTAAGCTGGCTTAAGAGGAAAGGTGAGTTGGGGTGCTGCATAAAACCAGACATTGAAATGAGCACAGATAAAGTTCCTTAAGCCAAATATGGAATAGACAAGAGCTACTCCTTGCTCAACGAAATGGATTCAACACCCCATATTAAACGCCTAAGAATGTACCTGACTAGTAAGTATCTGAAAACCTATGGATTGCTATGACTCCGAAAGACAATCAAGCATGTGTACAGGGGCATAAACGCAGCAGTGATAGGATTGGAGAGGTTCGGTGAGCAAATGAAGACCCTTTGAAGTCATATTGCATGGTACCCATTCCACGGGTCTCAACTCTCCAGGTTTAAGGGATTCTTCCTTCAGCTAAAACATGCATGTGGAACCAACAGTATGATCAACCGTGTGATTGGGAGACGTGTTCAAATATGTCTCAGTTTTCGTCCCCTGGTACTCGGGTGCAACATTCCAGATGCTTTACTAACACTCTCCCGACTTGGAGAGTCAGTGCCTTTAACCTCCTGTTTGGCCCAGTTTGCAATTTCTGCGGAAGATGAACAGGAATAGGGAGAACCAATGAGAGACTAGCTGGAGGTGTCTGGACGGGCAAATTTAACTCTCATTTCCCACCAGGAAGAGGAATTAACTAAAGGCTCAGCGTGCCATGCCGGAACCAGATTAGGGCCTGAAGCAATCCTGCAGTGTTGCGGCCAGCTCACAAGAAAGCGAGTTGAAGAAAGGAGCTCAGGGGCACTGTAATTCACAAACCTGCAGAGTTATAAATGACAGCTATCGTCCAAAAATATACTGAAGTAAGGCTGCCAAGAGGACTTGAAAGCGGGGCAGAATTGCAGGAAACCGATTTCAGGAGGTAGACTGGAATTGCATTTAAAGCATAGGAAAAGAGGCAGAACGTCCACAATGATGCACTTGGCCAAAAAGGGCGTATGCGTTTTTTCCTGAATATATTCAGGAAAAAACGCATACGCCTTTTTTGGCCAACCAAGCAACCTTGCAAACGAAATCTGCACTACAATGAAGTCTCACTTCCCCCCGGTCAAAAGGGCCACCTGAAAAAAGTGTAAAATCCAGACAGGCAGGACAGGCCATGGAGAACTGGGAGCCTTGTTATGCTTATGGGCGGGATGTAAATTGCCAACAGCCACTCGGGAAAAGTGTATGGTGTTTCCTGAAACATCTAAAAAACAAAGCAACAGAGCCTAGGGCACTTCCACTTATGGTCCTATAGCTTAGGGAAATTAAAATCAAAAAGACACAGCCACCCCAAATTTTGGGATGGCTCTGTTTACAAGAACCTCGTTTACGGTACAAGTTCAATATCGCAGAAAGTGAAAAATGGATAAAGAAGTTGTGGTACTTACGTACAATGCAATATCACTCAGCAATGAAATCTATGTCATCACGCCCGTAGCATCATAATGAGTGGATTCAGGTATGATGATTCTAACTGAAATAAGTCACACAGAAAAAGAAACATCATAAGATATCACTAATACACGGAATGTAAACTTGGCTACACAGCAACTGGATTACAAAACAGAAGAGGGTCTCAAATTTAGAAAACAACCATGCTTCCTTAAGGGGAAAGGTGAGTTGGGGTGCTGCATAAAACCTGAGATTGAAATGAGCACAGATAAAGTTCCTTAAGCCAAATATGTAACAGACAAGAGCTACTCCTTGCTCAACGAAATGGACTCAACACCCCATATTAAACGCCTAAGAATGTACCTGACTAGTAAGTATTTTAAAACCTATGGATTGCTATGTCTCTGAAAGAGAATCAAGCGTGTGTACAGGGGCATAAACGCAGCAGTGATAGGATTGGAGAGGTTCGGTGAGCAAATGAAGACCCTTTGAAGTCATATTGCATGGTACCCATTCCACGGGTCTCAACTCTCCAGGTTTAAGGGATTCTTCCTTCAGCTAAAACATGCATGTGGAACCCAGAGTATGATCAACCGTGTGATTGGGAGACGTGTTCAAATATGTCTCAGTTTTTGTCCCCTGGTACTCGGGTGCAACATTCCAGATGCTTTACTAACACTCTCCCGACTTGGAGAGTCAGTGCCTTTAACCTCCTGTTTGGCCCAGTTTGCAATTTCTGCGGAAGATGAACAGGAATAGGGAGAACCAATGAGAGACTAGCTGGAGGTTTCTGGACGGGCAAATTTAACTCTCATTTCCCACCAGGAAGAGGAATTAACCAAAGGCTCAGCGTGCCGTGCCGGAACCAGATTAGGGCCTGAAGCAATCCTGTGGTGTTGCGGCCAGCAAACAAGAAAGCGAGTTGAAGAAAGGAGCTCAGGGGCACTGTTATTCACAGACCTGCAGAGTTATAAATGACAGCTATCGTCCAAAAATATACTGAAGTAAGGCTGCCAAGAGGACTTGAAAGCGGGGCAGAATTGCAGGAAACTGATTTCAGGAGGTAGACTGGAATTGCATTGAAAGCATAGGAAAAGAGGCAGAACGTCCACAATGATGCACTTGGCCAAAAAGGGCGTATGCGTTTTTTCCTGAATATATTCAGGAAAAAACGCATACGCCCTTTTTGGCCAACCAAGCAAGCTTTCAAAGGAAATCTGCACTACAATGAAGTCTCACTTCCCCCCGGTCAAAAGGGCCATCTGAATAAAGTGTAAAATCCAGACAGGCAGGACAGGCCACGGAGAACTGGGAGCCTTGTTATGCTGATGGGCGGGATGTAAATTGCCAACAGCCACTCGGGAGAAGTGTACGGTGTTTCCTGAAACATCTAAAAAACAAAGCAACAGAGCCTAGGGGACTTCCACTTATGGTCCTATAGCTTAGGGAAATTAAAATCAAAAAGACACAGCCACCCCAAAGTTTGGGACGGCTCTGTTTACAAGAACCTCGTTTACGGTACAAGTTCAATATCGCAGAAAGTGAAAACTGGATAAAGAAGTTGTGGTACTTACGTACAATGCAATATCACTCAGCAATGAAATCTATGTCATCAGGCCCGTAGCAGCATAATGAGTGGATTCAGGTATGATGATTCTAACTGAAAAAAGTCACACAGAAAAAGAAACATCATAAGATATCACTAATACACGGAATGTAAACTTGGCTACACAGGAACTGGATTACAAAACAAAACAGGGTCTCAAATGTAGAAAACGAACTTAAGCTGGCTTAAGAGGAAAGGTGAGTTGGGGTGCTGCATAAAACCAGAGATTGAAATGAGCACAGATAAAGTTCCTTAAGCCAAATATGGAATAGACAAGAGCTACTCCTTGCTCAACGAAATGGACTCAACACCCCATATTAAACGCCTAAGAATGTACCTGACTAGTAAGTATCTGAAAACCTATGGATTGCTATGACTCCGAAAGAGAATCAAGCATGTGTACAGGGGCATAAACGCAGCAGTGATAGGATTGGAGAGGTTCGGTGAGCAAATGAAGACCCTTTGAAGTCATATTGCATGGTACCCATTCCACGGGTCTCAACTCTCCAGGTTTAAGGGATTCTTCCTTCACCTAAAACACGCATGTGGAACCAAGAGTATGATCAACCGTGTGATTGGGAGACGTGTTCAAATATGTCTCAGTTTTCGTCCCCTGGTACTCGGGTGCAACATTCCAGATGCTTTACTAACACTCTCCCGACTTGGAGAGTCAGTGCCTTTAACCTCCTGTTTGGCCCAGTTGGTAATTTCTGCGGAAGATGAACATTAATAGGGAGAACCAATGAGAGACTAGCTGGAGGTGTGTGGACGGGCAAATTTACCTCTCATTTCCCACCAGGAAGAGATATTAACCAAAGGCTCAGCGTGCCGTGCCGGAACCAGATTAGGGCCTGAAGCAATCCTGCGGTGTTGCGGCCAGCTCACAAGAAAGCGAGTTGAAGAAAGGAGCTCGGGGCACTGTAATTCACAAACCTGCAGAGTTATAAATGACAGCTATCGTCCAAAAATATACTGAAGTAAGGCTGCCAAGAGGACTTAAAAGCGGGGCAGAATTGCAGGAAACTGATTTCAGGAGGTAGACTGGAATTGCATTGAAAGCATAGGAAAAGAGACAGAACGTCGACAATGATGCACTTGGCGAAAAAGGGCGTATGCGTTTTTTCCTGAATATATTCAGGAAAAAACGCATACGCCCTTTTTGGCCAACCAAGCAAGCTTGCAAAGGAAATCTGCACTACAATGAAGTCTCACTTCCCCCGGTCAAAAGGGCCATCTGAAAAAAGTGTAAAATCCAGAAAGGCAGGACAGGCCATGGAGAACTGGGAGCCTTGTTATGCTGATGGGCGGGATGTAAATTGCCAACAGCCACTCGGGAAAAGTGTATGGTGTTTCCTGAAACATCTAAAAAACAAAGCAACAGAGCCTAGGGCACTTCCACTTATGGTCCTATAGCTTAGGGAAATTAAAATCAAAAAGACACAGCCACCCCAAATTTTGGGATGGCTCTGTTTACAAGAACCTCGTTTACGGTACAAGTTCAATATCGCAGAAAGTGAAAAATGGATAAAGAAGTTGTGGTACTTACGTACAATGCAATATCACTCAGCAATGAAATCTATGTCATCACGCCCGTAGCAGCATAATGAGTGGATTCAGGTATGATGATTCTAACTGAAATAAGTCACACAGAAAAAGAAACATCATAAGATATCACTAATACATGGAATGTAAACTTGGCTACAAAGGAACTGGATTACAAAACAGAAGAGGGTCTCAAATTTAGAAAACAAACATGCTTGCTTAAGGGGAAAGGTGAGTTGGGGTGCTGCATAAAACCAGAGATTGAAATGAGCACAGATAAAGTTCCTTAAGCCAAACATGTAATAGACAAGAGCTACTCCTTGCTCAATGAAATGGGCTCAAAACCCCATAATAAACGCCTAAGAATGTAGCTGACTAGTAAGTATCTTAAAACCTATGGATTGTTATGTCTCCGAAAGAGAATAAAGCATGTGTACAGGGGCATAAACGCAGCAGTGATAGGATTGGAGAGGTTCGGTGAGCAAATGAAACCCTTTGAAGTCATATTGCATGGTACCCATTCCACGGGTCTCAACTCTCCAGGTTTAAGGGATTCTTCCTTCAGCTAAAACATGCATGTGGAACCCAGAGTATGATCAACCGTGTGATTGGGAGACGTGTTCAAATATGTCTCAGTTTTTGTCCCCTGGTACTCGGGTGCAACATTCCAGATGCTTTACTAACACTCTCCCGACTTGGAGAGTCAGTGCCTTTAACCTCCTGTTTGGCCCAGTTTGCAATTTCTGCGGAAGATGAACAGGAATAGGGAGAACCAATGAGAGACTAGCTGGAGGTTTCTGGACGGGCAAATTTAACTCTCATTTCCCACCAGGAAGAGGAATTAACCAAAGGCTCAGCGTGCCATGCCGGAACCAGATTAGGGCCTGAAGCAATCCTGCGGTGTTGCGGCCAGCTCACAAGAAAGCGAGTTGAAGAAAGGAGCTCAGGGGCACTGTTATTCACAAACCTGCAGAGTTATAAATGACAGCTATCGTCCAAAAATATACTGAAGTAAGGCTGCCAAGAGGACTTGAAAGCGGGGCAGAATTGCAGGAAACTGATTTCAGGAGGTAGACTGGAATTGCATTGAAAGCATAGGAAAAGAGGCAGAACGTCCACAATGATGCACTTGGCCAAAAAGGGCGTATGCGTTTTTTCCTGAATATATTCAGGAAAAAACGCATACGCCCTTTTTGGCCAACCAAGCAAGCTTTCAAAGGAAATCTGCACTACAATGAAGTCTCACTTCCCCCCGGTCAAAAGGGTCATCTGAATAAAGTGTAAAATCCAGACAGGCAGGACAGGCCATGGAGAACTGGGAGCCTTGTTATGCTGATGGGCGGGATGTAAATTGCCAACAGCCACTCGGGAGAAGTGTATGGTGTTTCCTGAAACATCTAAAAAAGAAAGCAACAGAGCCTAGGGGACTTCCACTTATGGTCCTATAGCTTAGGGAAATTAAAATCAAAAAGACACAGCCACCCCAAAGTTTGGGACGGCTCTGTTTACAAGAACCTCGTTTACGGTACAAGTTCAATATCGCAGAAAGTGAAAACTGGATAAAGAAGTTGTGGTACTTACGTACAATGCAATATCACTCAGCAATGAAATCTATGTAATCAGGCCCGTAGCAGCATAATGAGTGGATTCAGGTATGATGATTCTAACTGAAAAAAGTCACACAGAAAAAGAAACATCATAAGATATCACTAATACACGGAATGTAAACTTGGCTACACAGGAACTGGATTACAAAACAGAACAGGGTCTCAAATGTAGAAAACGAACTTAAGCTGGCTTAAGAGGAAAGGTGAGTTGGGGTGCTGCATAAAACCAGACATTGAAATGAGCACAGATAAAGTTCCTTAAGCCAAATATGGAATAGACAAGAGCTACTCCTTGCTCAACGAAATGGATTCAACACCCCATATTAAACGCCTAAGAATGTAGCTGACTAGTAAGTATCTGAAAACCTATGGATTGCTATGACTCCGAAAGAGAATCAAGCATGTGTACAGGGGCATAAACGCAGCAGTGATAGGATTGGAGAGGTCCGGTGAGCAAATGAAGACCCTTTGAAGTCATATTGCATGGTACCCATTCCACGGGTCTCAACTCTCCAGGTTTAAGGGATTCTTCCTTCAGCTAAAACATGCATGTGGAACCAACAGTATGATCAACCGTGTGATTGGGAGACGTGTTCAAATATGTCTCAGTTTTCGTCCCCTGGTACTCGGGTGCAACATTCCAGATGCTTTACTAACACTCTCCCGACTTGGAGAGTCAGTGCCTTTAACCTCCTGTTTGGCCCAGTTTGCAATTTCTGCGGAAGATGAACAGGAATAGGGAGAACCAATGAGAGACTAGCTGGAGGTGTCTGGACGGGCAAATTTAACTCTCATTTCCCACCAGGAAGAGGAATTAACTAAAGGCTCAGCGTGCCATGCCGGAACCAGATTAGGGCCTGAAGCAATCCTGCAGTGTTGCGGCCAGCTCACAAGAAAGCGAGTTGAAGAAAGGAGCTCAGGGGCACTGTAATTCACAAACCTGCAGAGTTATAAATGACAGCTATCGTCCAAAAATATACTGAAGTAAGGCTGCCAAGAGGACTTGAAAGCGGGGCAGAATTGCAGGAAACCGATTTCAGGAGGTAGACTGGAATTGCATTTAAAGCATAGGAAAAGACGCAGAACGTCCACAATGATGCACTTGGCCAAAAAGGGCGTATGCGTTTTTTCCTGAATATATTCAGGAAAAAACGCATACGCCTTTTTTGGCCAACCAAGCAACCTTGCAAACGAAATCTGCACTACAATGAAGTCTCACTTCCCCCGGTCAAAAGGGCCACCTGAAAAAAGTGTAAAATCCAGACAGGCAGGACAGGCCATGGAGAACTGGGAGCCTTGTTATGCTGATGGGCGGGATGTAAATTGCCAACAGCCACTCGGGAAAAGTGTATGGTGTTTCCTGAAACATCTAAAAAACAAAGCAACAGAGCCTAGGGCACTTCCACTTATGGTCCTATAGCTTAGGGAAATTAAAATCAAAAAGACACAGCCACCCCAAATTTTGGGATGGCTCTGTTTACAAGAACCTCGTTTACGGTACAAGTTCAATATCGCAGAAAGTGAAAAATGGATAAAGAAGTTGTGGTACTTACGTACAATGCAATATCACTCAGCAATGAAATCTATGTCATCACGCCCGTAGCATCATAATGAGTGGATTCAGGTATGATGATTCTAACTGAAATAAGTCACACAGAAAAAGAAACATCATAAGATATCACTAATACACGGAATGTAAACTTGGCTACACAGCAACTGGATTACAAAACAGAAGAGGGTCTCAAATTTAGAAAACAACCATGCTTCCTTAAGGGGAAAGGTGAGTTGGGGTGCTGCATAAAACCTGAGATTGAAATGAGCACAGATAAAGTTCCTTAAGCCAAATATGTAACAGACAAGAGCTACTCCTTGCTCAACGAAATGGACTCAACACCCCATATTAAACGCCTAAGAATGTACCTGACTAGTAAGTATTTTAAAACCTATGGATTGCTATGTCTCTGAAAGAGAATCAAGCGTGTGTACAGGGGCATAAACGCAGCAGTGATAGGATTGGAGAGGTTCGGTGAGCAAATGAAGACCCTTTGAAGTCATATTGCATGGTACCCATTCCACGGGTCTCAACTCTCCAGGTTTAAGGGATTCTTCCTTCAGCTAAAACATGCATGTGGAACCCAGAGTATGATCAACCGTGTGATTGGGAGACGTGTTCAAATATGTCTCAGTTTTTGTCCCCTGGTACTCGGGTGCAACATTCCAGATGCTTTACTAACACTCTCCCGACTTGGAGAGTCAGTGCCTTTAACCTCCTGTTTGGCCCAGTTTGCAATTTCTGCGGAAGATGAACAGGAATAGGGAGAACCAATGAGAGACTAGCTGGAGGTTTCTGGACGGGCAAATTTAACTCTCATTTCCCACCAGGAAGAGGAATTAACCAAAGGCTCAGCGTGCCGTGCCGGAACCAGATTAGGGCCTGAAGCAATCCTGTGGTGTTGCGGCCAGCTCACAAGAAAGCGAGTTGAAGAAAGGAGCTCAGGGGCACTGTTATTCACAAACCTGCAGAGTTATAAATGACAGCTATCGTCCAAAAATATACTGAAGTAAGGCTGCCAAGAGGACTTGAAAGCGGGGCAGAATTGCAGGAAACTGATTTCAGGAGGTAGACTGGAATTGCATTGAAAGCATAGGAAAAGAGGCAGAACGTCCACAATGATGCACTTGGCCAAAAAGGGCGTATGCGTTTTTTCCTGAATATATTCAGGAAAAAACGCATACGCCCTTTTTGGCCAACCAAGCAAGCTTTCAAAGGAAATCTGCACTACAATGAAGTCTCACTTCCCCCCGGTCAAAAGGGCCATCTGAATAAAGTGTAAAATCCAGACAGGCAGGACAGGCCACGGAGAACTGGGAGCCTTGTTATGCTGATGGGCGGGATGTAAATTGCCAACAGCCACTCGGGAGAAGTGTACGGTGTTTCCTGAAACATCTAAAAAACAAAGCAACAGAGCCTAGGGGACTTCCACTTATGGTCCTATAGCTTAGGGAAATTAAAATCAAAAAGACACAGCCACCCCAAAGTTTGGGACGGCTCTGTTTACAAGAACCTCGTTTACGGTACAAGTTCAATATCGCAGAAAGTGAAAACTGGATAAAGAAGTTGTGGTACTTACGTACAATGCAATATCACTCAGCAATGAAATCTATGTCATCAGGCCCGTAGCAGCATAATGAGTGGATTCAGGTATGATGATTCTAACTGAAAAAAGTCACACAGAAAAAGAAACATCATAAGATATCACTAATACACGGAATGTAAACTTGGCTACACAGGAACTGGATTACAAAACAAAACAGGGTCTCAAATGTAGAAAACGAACTTAAGCTGGCTTAAGAGGAAAGGTGAGTTGGGGTGCTGCATAAAACCAGAGATTGAAATGAGCACAGATAAAGTTCCTTAAGCCAAATATGGAATAGACAAGAGCTACTCCTTGCTCAACGAAATGGACTCAACACCCCATATTAAACGCCTAAGAATGTACCTGACTAGTAGGTATCTGAAAACCTATGGATTGCTATGACTCCGAAAGAGAATCAAGCATGTGTACAGGGGCATAAACGCAGCAGTGATAGGATTGGAGAGGTTCGGTGAGCAAATGAAGACCCTTTGAAGTCATATTGCATGGTACCCATTCCACGGGTCTCAACTCTCCAGGTTTAAGGGATTCTTCCTTCACCTAAAACACGCATGTGGAACCAAGAGTATGATCAACCGTGTGATTGGGAGACGTGTTCAAATATGTCTCAGTTTTCGTCCCCTGGTACTCGGGTGCAACATTCCAGATGCTTTACTAACACTCTCCCGACTTGGAGAGTCAGTGCCTTTAACCTCCTGTTTGGCCCAGTTGGTAATTTCTGCGGAAGATGAACATTAATAGGGAGAACCAATGAGAGACTAGCTGGAGGTGTGTGGACGGGCAAATTTACCTCTCATTTCCCACCAGGAAGAGATATTAACCAAAGGCTCAGCGTGCCGTGCCGGAACCAGATTAGGGCCTGAAGCAATCCTGCGGTGTTGCGGCCAGCTCACAAGAAAGCGAGTTGAAGAAAGGAGCTCGGGGCACTGTAATTCACAAACCTGCAGAGTTATAAATGACAGCTATCGTCCAAAAATATACTGAAGTAAGGCTGCCAAGAGGACTTAAAAGCGGGGCAGAATTGCAGGAAACTGATTTCAGGAGGTAGACTGGAATTGCATTGAAAGCATAGGAAAAGAGACAGAACGTCGACAATGATGCACTTGGCGAAAAAGGGCGTATGCGTTTTTTCCTGAATATATTCAGGAAAAAACGCATACGCCCTTTTTGGCCAACCAAGCAAGCTTGCAAAGGAAATCTGCACTACAATGAAGTCTCACTTCCCCCGGTCAAAAGGGCCATCTGAAAAAAGTGTAAAATCCAGAAAGGCAGGACAGGCCATGGAGAACTGGGAGCCTTGTTATGCTGATGGGCGGGATGTAAATTGCCAACAGCCACTCGGGAAAAGTGTATGGTGTTTCCTGAAACATCTAAAAAACAAAGCAACAGAGCCTAGGGCACTTCCACTTATGGTCCTATAGCTTAGGGAAATTAAAATCAAAAAGACACAGCCACCCCAAATTTTGGGATGGCTCTGTTTACAAGAACCTCGTTTACGGTACAAGTTCAATATCGCAGAAAGTGAAAAATGGATAAAGAAGTTGTGGTACTTACGTACAATGCAATATCACTCAGCAATTAAATCTATGTCATCACGCCCGTAGCAGCATAATGAGTGGATTCAGGTATGATGATTCTAACTGAAATAAGCCACACAGAAAAAGAAACATCATAAGATATCACTAATACATGGAATGTAAACTTGGCTACAAAGGAACTGGATTACAAAACAGAAGAGGGTCTCAAATTTAGAAAACAAACATGCTTGCTTAAGGGGAAAGGTGAGTTGGGGTGCTGCATAAAACCAGAGATTGAAATGAGCACAGATAAAGTTCCTTAAGCCAAACATGTAATAGACAAGAGCTACTCCTTGCTCAATGAAATGGGCTCAAAACCCCATAATAAACGCCTAAGAATGTAGCTGACTAGTAAGTATCTTAAAACCTATGGATTGTTATGTCTCCGAAAGAGAATAAAGCATGTGTACAGGGGCATAAACGCAGCAGTGATAGGATTGGAGAGGTTCGGTGAGCAAATGAAACCCTTTGAAGTCATATTGCATGGTACCCATTCCACGGGTCTCAACTCTCCAGGTTTAAGGGATTCTTCCTTCAGCTAAAACATGCATGTGGAACCCAGAGTATGATCAACCGTGTGATTGGGAGACGTGTTCAAATATGTCTCAGTTTTTGTCCCCTGGTACTCGGGTGCAACATTCCAGATGCTTTACTAACACTCTCCCGACTTGGAGAGTCAGTGCCTTTAACCTCCTGTTTGGCCCAGTTTGCAATTTCTGCGGAAGATGAACAGGAATAGGGAGAACCAATGAGAGACTAGCTGGAGGTTTCTGGACGGGCAAATTTAACTCTCATTTCCCACCAGGAAGAGGAATTAACCAAAGGCTCAGCGTGCCATGCCGGAACCAGATTAGGGCCTGAAGCAATCCTGCGGTGTTGCGGCCAGCTCACAAGAAAGCGAGTTGAAGAAAGGAGCTCAGGGGCACTGTTATTCACAAACCTGCAGAGTTATAAATGACAGCTATCGTCCAAAAATATACTGAAGTAAGGCTGCCAAGAGGACTTGAAAGCGGGGCAGAATTGCAGGAAACTGATTTCAGGAGGTAGACTGGAATTGCATTGAAAGCATAGGAAAAGAGGCAGAACGTCCACAATGATGCACTTGGCCAAAAAGGGCGTATGCGTTTTTTCCTGAATATATTCAGGAAAAAACGCATACGCCCTTTTTGGCCAACCAAGCAAGCTTTCAAAGGAAATCTGCACTACAATGAAGTCTCACTTCCCCCCGGTCAAAAGGGTCATCTGAATAAAGTGTAAAATCCAGACAGGCAGGACAGGCCATGGAGAACTGGGAGCCTTGTTATGCTGATGGGCGGGATGTAAATTGCCAACAGCCACTCGGGAGAAGTGTATGGTGTTTCCTGAAACATCTAAAAAAGAAAGCAACAGAGCCTAGGGGACTTCCACTTATGGTCCTATAGCTTAGGGAAATTAAAATCAAAAAGACACAGCCACCCCAAACTTTGGGACGGCTCTGTTTACAAGAACCTCGTTTACGGTACAAGTTCAATATCGCAGAAAGTGAAAACTGGATAAAGAAGTTGTGGTACTTACGTACAATGCAATATCACTCAGCAATGAAATCTATGTCATCAGGCCCGTAGCAGCATAATGAGTGGATTCAGGTATGATGATTCTAACTGAAAAAAGTCACACAGAAAAAGAAACATCATAAGATATCACTAATACACGGAATGTAAACTTGGCTACACAGGAACTGGATTACAAAACAGAACAGGGTCTCAAATGTAGAAAACGAACTTAAGCTGGCTTAAGAGGAAAGGTGAGTTGGGGTGCTGCATAAAACCAGAGATTGAAATGAGCACAGATAAAGTTCCTTAAGCCAAATATGGAATAGACAAGAGCTACTCCTTGCTCAACGAAATGGACTCAACACCCCATATTAAACGCCTAAGAATGTACCTGACTAGTAAGTATCTGAAAACCTATGGATTGCTATGACTCCGAAAGAGAATCAAGCATGTGTACAGGGGCATAAACGCAGCAGTGATAGGATTGGAGAGGTTCGGTGAGCAAATGAAGACCCTTTGAAGTCATATTGCATGGTACCCATTCCACGGGTCTCAACTCTCCAGGTTTAAGGGATTCTTCCTTCAGCTAAAACATGCATGTGGAACCAACAGTATGATCAACCATGTGATTGGGAGACGTGTTCAAATATGTCTCAGTTTTCGTCCCCTGGTACTCGGGTGCAACATTCCAGATGTTTTACTAACACTCTCCCGAATTGGAGAGTCAGTGCCTTTAACCTCCTGTTTGGCCCAGTTTGCAATTTCTGCGGAAGATGAACAGGAATAGGGAGAACCAATGAGAGACTAGCTGGAGGTGTCTGGACGGGCAAATTTAACTCTCATTTCCCACCAGGAAGAGGAATTAACTAAAGGCTCAGCGTGCCATGCCGGAACCAGATTAGGGCCTGAAGCAATCCTGCAGTGTTGCGGCCAGCTCACAAGAAAGCGAGTTGAAGAAAGGAGCTCAGGGGCACTGTAATTCACAAACCTGCAGAGTTATAAATGACAGCTATCGTCCAAAAATATACTGAAGTAAGGCTGCCAAGAGGACTTCAAAGCGGGGCAGAATTGCAGGAAACCGATTTCAGGAGGTAGACTGGAATTGCATTTAAAGCATAGGAAAAGAGGCAGAACGTCGACAATGATGCACTTGGCCAAAAAGGGCGTATGCGTTCTTTCCTGAATATATTCAGGAAAAAAACGCATACGCCCTTTTTGGCCAACCAAGCAAGCTTGCAAAGGAAATCTGCACTACAATGAAGTCTCACTTCCCCCTGGTCAAAAGGGCCATCTGAAAAAAGTGTAAAATCCAGAAAGGCAGGACAGGCCATGGAGAACTGGGAGACTTGTTATGCTTATGGGCGGGATGTAATTTTCCAACAGCCACTCGGGAGAAGTGTATGTTGTTTCCTGAAACATCGAAAAAACAAAGCAACAGAGCCTAGGGCACTTCCACTTATGGTACTATAGCTTAGGGAAATTGAAATCAAAAAGACACAGCCACCCCAAAGTTTGGGACGGTTCTGTTTACAAGAAACTCGTTTACGGGACAAGTTCAATATCGCAGAAAGTGAAAAATGGATAAAGAAGTTGTGGTACTTACGTACAATGCAATATCAATCAGCAATGAAATCTATGTCATCAGGCCCGTAGCAGAATAATGAGTGGATTCAGGTATGATGATTCTAACTGAAATAAGTCACACAGAAATAGAAACATCATATGATATCACTAATACACGGAATGTAAACTTGGCTACACAGGAACTGGATTACAAAACACAACAGGGTCTCAAATTTAGAAAACCAACTTATGCTTGCTTAAGGGGAAAGGTGAGTTGGGGTGCTGCATAAAACCAGAGATTGAAATGAGCACAGATAAAGTTCCTTAAGCCAAATATGGAATAGACAAGAGCTACTCCTTGCTCAACGAAATGGACTCAACACCCCATATTAAACGCCTAAGAATGTAGCTGACTAGTAATTATCTTAAAACCTATGGATTGCTATGTCTCCAAAAGAGAATCAAGCGTGTGTACAAGGGCATAAACGCAGCAGTGATAGGATTGGAGAGGTTCGGTGAGCAAATGAAGACCCTTTGAAGTCATATTGCATGGTACCCATTCCACGGGTCTCAACTCTCCAGGTTTAAGGGATTCTTCCTTCAGCTAAAACATGCATGTGGAACCCAGAGTATGATCAACCGTGTGATCGGGAGACGTGTTCCAATATGTCTCAGTTCTCGTCCCCTGGTACTCGGGTGCAACATTCCAGACGCTTTACTAACTATCTCCCAACTTGGAGAGTCAGTGCCTTTAACCTCCTGTTTGGCCCAGTTTGCAATTTCCGCGGAAGATGAACAGGAATAGGGAGAACCAATGAGAGACTAGCTGGAGGTGTCTGGACGTGCAAATTTAACTCTCATTTCCCACCAGGAAGAGGAATTAACCAAAGGCTCAGCGTGCCGTGCCGGAACCAGATTAGGGCCTGAAGCAATCCTGTGGTGTTGCGGCCAGCTCACAAGAAAGCGAGTTGAAGAAAGGAGCTCAGCGGCACTGTAATTCACAAACCTGCAGAGTTATAAATGACAGCTATCGTCCAAAAATATACTGAAGTAAGGCTTCCAAGAGGACTTGAAAGCGGGGCAGAATTGCAGGAAACCGATTTCAGGAGGTAGACTGGAATTGCATTTAAAGCATAGGAAAAGAGGCAGAACGTCGACAATGATGCACTCGGCCAAAAAGGGCGTATGCGTTTTTTCCTGAATATATTCAGGAAAAAACGCATACGCCCTTTTTGGCCAACCAAGCAAGCTTGCAAAGGAAATCTGCACCACAATGAAGTCTCACTTCCCCCCGGTCAAAAGGGCCATCTGAAAAAAGTGTAAAATCCAGAAAGGCAGGACAGGCCATGGAGAACTGGGAGACTTGCTATGCTGATGGGCGGGATGTAAATTGCCACCAGCCACTGGGGAGAAGTGTATGTTTTTTCCTGAAACATCGAAAAAACAAAGCAACAGAGCCTAGGGCACTTCCACTTATGGTCCTATAGCTTAGGGAAATTAAAATCAAAAAGACACAGCTACCCCAAAGTTTGGGACGGCTCTGTTTACAAGAAACTCATTTACGGGACAAGTTCAATATCGCAGAAAGTGAAAAATGGATAAAGAAGTTGTGGTACTTACGTACAATGCAATATCACTCAGCAATGAAATCTATGTCATCAGGCCCGTAGCAGCATAATGAGTGGATTCAGCTATGATGATTCTAACTGAAATAAGTCACACAGAAAAAGAAACATCATAAGATATCACTAATACACGGAATGAAAACTTGGCTACACAGGAACTGAATTACAAAAGAGAACAGTGTCTCAAATTCAGAAAACCAAGTTATGCTTGCTTAAGGGGAAAGGTGAGTTGGGGTGCTGCATTAAAACCAGAGATTGAAATGAGCACAGATAATGCTCCTTAAGCCAAATATGGAATAGACAAGAGCTACTCCTTGCTCAACGAAATGGACTCAACACCCCATATTAAACGCCTAACAATGTACCTGACTAGTAAGTATCTTAAAACCTATGGATTACTATGTCTCTGAAAGAGAATCAAGCGAGTGTACAGGGGCATAACGGCAGCAGTGATAGGACTGGAGAGGTTCGGTGAGCAAATGAAGACCCTTTGAAATCATATTGCATGGTACCCATTCCACGGGTCTCAACTCTCCAGGTTTAAGGGATTCTTCCTTCAGCTAAAACATGCATGTGGAACCCAGAGTATGATCAACCGTGTGATCGGGAGACGTGTTCAAATATGTCTCAGTTTTCGTCCCGTGGTACTCGGGTGCAACATTCCAGATGCTTTACTAACACTCTCCCGACTTGGAGAGTCAGTGCCTTTAACCTCCTGTTTGGCCCAGTTTACAATTTCTGCTGAACATGAACAGTAATAGGGAGAACCAATGAGAGACTAGCTGGAGGTGTCTGGACGGACAAATTTAACTCTCATTTCCCACCAGGAAGAGGAATTAACCAAAGGCTCAGTGTGCCGTGCCGGAACCAGATTAGGGCCTGAAGCAATCCTGCGGTGTTGCGGCCAGCTCACAAGAAAGCGAGTTGAAGAAAGGAGCTCAGGGGCACTGTAATTCACAAACCTGCAGAGTTATAAATGACAGCTATCGTCCAAAAATATACTGAAGTAAGGCTGCCAAGAGGACTTGAAAGCGGGGCAGAATTGCAGGCAACCGAATTCAGGAGGTAGACTGGAATTGCATTTAAAGCATAGGAAAAGAGGCAGAACGTCCACAATGATGCACTTGGCCAAAAAGTGCGTATGCGTTTTTTCCTGAATATATTCAGGAAAAAACGCATACACCCTTTTTGGCCAACCAAGCAAGCTTGCAAAGGAAATCTGCACTACAATGAAGTCTCACTTCCCCCCGGTCAAAAGGGCCATCGGAAAAAAGTGTAAAATCCAGAAAGGCAGGACAGGCCCTGGAGAACTGGGAGCCTTGTTATGCTGATGGGCGGGATGTAAATTGCCAAGAGCCACTCTGGAGAAGTGTATGGTGTTTCCTGAAACATCTAAAAAACAAAGCAACAGAGCCTAGGGCACTTCCACTTATGGTCCTATAGCTTAGGGAAATTAAAATCAAAAAGACACAGCCACCCCAAAGTTTGGGAGAGCTCTGTTTACAAGAACCTCTTTACGGTACAAGTTCAATGTCGTAGAAAGTGAAAAATGGATAAAGATGTTGTGGTACTTACGTACAATGCAATATCACTCAGCAATGAAATCTATGTCATCAGGCCCGTAGCAGCATAATGAGTGGATTCAGGTATGATGATTCTAACTGAAATAAGTCACACAGAAAAAGAAACATCATAAGATATCACTAATACACGGAATGTAAACTTGGCTACACAGGAACTGGATTACAAAACAGAAGAGGGTCTCAAATGTAGAAAACCAACTTATGCTTGCTTAAGGGGAAAGGTGAGTTGGGGTGCTGCATAAAACCAGAGATTGAAATGAGCACAGATAAAGTTCCTTAAGCCAAATATGGAATAGACAAGAGCTACTCCTTGCCCAACGAAATGGACTCAACACCCCATATTAAACGCCTAAGAATGTACCTGACTAGTAAGTATCTTAAAACCTATGGATTGCTATGTCTCCGAAAGAGAATCAAGCGTGTGTACAGGGGAATAAACGCAGCAGTGATAGGATTGGAGAGGTTCGGTGAGCAAATGAAGACCCTTTGAAGTCATATTGCATGGTACCCATTCCACGAGTCTCAACTCTCCAGGTTTAAGGGAGTCTTCCTTCAGCTAAAACATGCATGCGGAACACAGAGTATGATCAACCGTGTGATCGGGAGACATGTTCAAATATGTCTCAGTTCTCGTCCCCTGGTTCTCGGGTGCAACATTCCAGACGCTTTACTAACACTCTCCCGACTTGGAGAGTCAGTGCCTTTAACCTCCTGTTTGGCCCAGTTTGCAATTTCTGCGGAAGATGAACAGGAATAGGGAGAACCAATGAGAGACTAGCTGGAGCTGTCTGGACGGGCAAATTTAACTCTCATTTCCCACCAGGAAGAGGAATTAACCAAAGGCTCAGCGTGCCGTGCCGGAACCAGATTAGGGCCTGAAGCAATCCTGCGGTGTTGCGGCCAGCTCACAAGAAAGCAAGTTGAAGAAAGGAGCTCAGGCGCACTGTAATTCACAAACCTGCAGGGTGATAAATGACAGCTATCGTCCAAAAATATACTGAAGTAAGGCTGCCAAGAGGACTTGAAAGTGGCGCAGAATAGCAGGAAACCGATTTCAGGAGGTAGACTGGAATTGCATTTAAAACATAGGAAAACAGGCAGAACGTGCACAATGATGCACTTGGCCAAAAAGGGCGTATGCGTTCTTTCCTGAATATATTCAGGAAAACACGCATACGCCCTTTTTGGCCAACCAAGCAAGCTTGCAAAGGAAATCTGCACTACAATGAAGTCTCACTTCCCCCGGGTCAAAAGGGCAATCTGTAAAATGTGTAAAATCCAGAAAGGCAGGACAGGCCATGGAGCACTGGGAGCCTTGTTATGCTGATGGGCGGGATGTAAATGGCCAACAGCCACTCGGGAGAAGTGTATGGTGTTTCCTGAAACATCTAAAAACCAAAGCAACAGAGCCTAGGGCACTTCCACTTATGGTCCTATAGATTAGGGAAATGAAAATAAAAAAGACACAGCCACCCCAAAGTTTGCGACGGCTCTGTTTACAAGAACTGCGTTTATGGTACAAGTTCTATATCGCAGAAAGCGGAAAATGGATAAAGAAGTTGTGGTACTTACGTACAATGCAATATCACTAAGTAATGAAATCTATGTCATCAGGCCCGTAGCAGCATAATGAGTGGATTCAGGTATGATGATTCTAACTGAAATAAGTCACACAGAAAAAGAAACATCATAAGATATCACTAATACACGGAATGTAAACTTGGCTACACAGGAACTGGATTACAAAACAGAACAGGGTCTCAAATTTAGAAAACCAACTTATGCTTGCTCAAGGGGAAAGGTGAGTTGGGGTGCTGCATAAAACCAGAGATTGAAATGAGCACAGATAAATTTCCTTAAGCCAAATATGGAATAGACAAGAGCTACTCCTTGCTCAACGAAATGGACTCAACACCCCATATTAAACGCCTAATAATGTACCTGACTAGTAAGTATCTTAAAACCTATGGATTGCTATGTCTCTGAAAGTGAATCAATCGTGAGTACAGGGGCAAAAACGCAGCAGTGATAGGATTGGAGAGTTTTGGTGAGCAAATGAAGACACTTTGAAGTCATATTGCATGGTACCCATTCCACGGGTCTCAACTCTCCAGGTTTAAGGGATTCTTCCTTCAGCTAAAACATGCATGTGGAACCCAGAGTATGATCAACCATGTGATCGGGAGACGTGTTCAAATATGTCTCAGTTTTCGTCCCCTGGTACTCGGGTGCAACATTCCAGACGCTTTACTAACACTCTCCCGACTTGGAGAGTCAGTGCCTTTAACGTCCTGTTTGGCACAGTTTGCAATTTCTGCAGAAGATATACAGGAATAGGGAGAACCAATGAGAGACTACCTGGAGGTGTCTGGACGGGCAAATTTAACTCTCATTTCCCAACTGGAAGAGGAATTAACCAAAGGCTCAGCGTGCCGTGCCGGAACCAGATTAGGGCCTGAAACAATCCTGCGGTGTTGCGGCCAGCTCACAAGAAAGCGAGTTGAAGAAAGGAGCTCAGGGGCACTGTAATTCACAAACCTACAGAGTTATAAATGACAGCTATCGTCCAAAAATATACTGAAGTAAGGCTGCCAAGAGGACTGCAAAGTTGGGCAGAATTGCAGGAAACCGATTTCAGGAGGTAGACTGGAATTGCATTTAAAGCATAGGAAAAGAGGCAGAACGTGCACAATGACGCACTAGGCCAAAAAGGGCGTATGCGTTTTTTCATGAATATATTCAGGAAAAAACGCATACGCCCGTTTTGGCCAACCAAGCAAGCTTGCAAAGAAATCTGCACTACAATGAAGTCTCACTTCCCCCCGGTCAAAAGGGCCATCTGAAAAAAGTGTAAAATCCAGAAAGGCAGGACAGGCCATGGAGAACTGGGAGACTTGTTATGCTGATGGGCGGGATGTAAATTGCCAACAGCCACTGGGGAGTAGTGTATGGTGTTTCCTGAAACATCTAAAAAACACAGGAACAGAGCCTAGGGCACTTCCACTTATGGTCCTATAGCTTAGGGAAATTAAAATCAAAAAGACACAGCCACCCCAATGTTTGGGATGGCTCTGTTTACAAGAACCTCGTTTACGGTACAAGTTCAATGTCGCAGAAAGTGAAGAATGGATAAAGAAGATTTGGTACTTACGTACAATGCAATATCACTCAGCAATGAAATCTATGTCATCAGGCCCGTAGCAGCATAATGAGTGGATTCAGGTATGATGATTCTAACTGAAATAAGTCACACAGAAATAGAAACATCATAAGATATCACTAATACACGGAATGTAAACTTGGCTACACAGGAACTGGATTACAAAACACAACAGGGTCTCAAATATAGAAAACCAACTTATGCTTGCTTAAGGGGAAAGGTGAGTTGGGGTGCTGCATAAAACCAGAGATTGAAATGAGCACAGATAAAGTTCCTTAAGCCAAATATGGAATAGACAAGAGCTACTCCTTGCTCAACGAAATGGACTCAACACCCCATATTAAACGCCTAAGAATGTAGCTGACTAGTAATTATCTTAAAACCTATGGATTGCTATGTCTCCAAAAGAGAATCAAGCGTGTGTACAAGGGCATAAACGCAGCAGTGATAGGATTGGAGAGGTTCGGTGAGCAAATGAAGACCCTTTGAAGTCATATTGCATGGTACCCATTCCACGGGTCTCAACTCTCCAGGTTTAAGGGATTCTTCCTTCAGCTAAAACATGCATGTGGAACCCAGAGTATGATCAACCGTGTGATCGGGAGACGTGTTCCAATATGTCTCAGTTCTCGTCCCCTGGTACTCGGGTGCAACATTCCAGACGCTTTACTAACTATCTCCCAACTTGGAGAGTCAGTGCCTTTAACCTCCTGTTTGGCCCAGTTTGCAATTTCCGCGGAAGATGAACAGGAATAGGGAGAACCAATGAGAGACTAGCTGGAGCTGTCTGGACGTGCAAATTTAACTCTCATTTCCCACCAGGAAGAGGAATTAACCAAAGGCTCAGCGTGCCGTGCCGGAACCAGATTAGGGCCTGAAGCAATCCTGTGGTGTTGCGGCCAGCTCACAAGAAAGCGAGTTGAAGAAAGGAGCTCAGCGGCACTGTAATTCACAAACCTGCAGAGTTATAAATGACAGCTATCGTCCAAAAATATACTGAAGTAAGGCTTCCAAGAGGACTTGAAAGCGGGGCAGAATTGCAGGAAACCGATTTCAGGAGGTAGACTGGAATTGCATTTAAAGCATAGGAAAAGAGGCAGAACGTCGACAATGATGCACTCGGCCAAAAAGGGCATATGCGTTTTTTCCTGAATATATTCAGGAAAAAACGCATACGCCCTTTTTGGCCAACCAAGCAAGCTTGCAAAGGAAATCTGCACCACAATGAAGTCTCACTTCCCCCCGGTCAAAAGGGCCATCTGAAAAAAGTGTAAAATCCAGAAAGGCAGGACAGGCCATGGAGAACTGGGAGACTTGCTATGCTGATGGGCGGGATGTAAATTGCCACCAGCCACTGGGGAGAAGTGTATGTTTTTTCCTGAAACATCGAAAAAACAAAGCAACAGAGCCTAGGGCACTTCCACTTATGGTCCTATAGCTTAGGGAAATTAAAATCAAAAAGACACAGCTACCCCAAAGTTTGGGACGGCTCTGTTTACAAGAAACTCATTTACGGGACAAGTTCAATATCGCAGAAAGTGAAAAATGGATAAAGAAGTTGTGGTACTTACGTACAATGCAATATCACTCAGCAATGAAATCTATGTCATCAGGCCCGTAGCAGCATAATGAGTGGATTCAGCTATGATGATTCTAACTGAAATAAGTCACACAGAAAAAGAAACATCATAAGATATCACTAATACACGGAATGAAAACTTGGCTACACAGGAACTGAATTACAAAAGAGAACAGTGTCTCAAATTCAGAAAACCAAGTTATGCTTGCTTAAGGGGAAAGGTGAGTTGGGGTGCTGCATTAAAACCAGAGATTGAAATGAGCACAGATAATGCTCCTTAAGCCAAATATGGAATAGACAAGAGCTACTCCTTGCTCAACGAAATGGACTCAACACCCCATATTAAACGCATAACAATGTACCTGACTAGTAAGTATCTTAAAACCTATGGATTACTATGTCTCTGAAAGAGAATCAAGCGAGTGTACAGGGGCATAACGGCAGCAGTGATAGGACTGGAGAGGTTCGGTGAGCAAATGAAGAACCTTTGAAATCATATTGCATGGTACCCATTCCACGGGTCTCAACTCTCCAGGTTTAAGGGATTCTTCCTTCAGCTAAAACATGCATGTGGAACCCAGAGTATGATCAACCGTGTGATCGGGAGACGTGTTCAAATATGTCTCAGTTTTCGTCCCGTGGTACTCGGGTGCAACATTCCAGATGCTTTACTAACACTCTCCCGACTTGGAGAGTCAGTGCCTTTAACCTCCTGTTTGGCCCAGTTTACAATTTCTGCTGAACATGAACAGTAATAGGGAGAACCAATGAGAGACTAGCTGGAGGTGTCTGGACGGACAAATTTAACTCTCATTTCCCACCAGGAAGAGGAATTAACCAAAGGCTCAGTGTGCCGTGCCGGAACCAGATTAGGGCCTGAAGCAATCCTGCGGTGTTGCGGCCAGCTCACAAGAAAGCGAGTTGAAGAAAGGAGCTCAGGGGCACTGTAATTCACAAACCTGCAGAGTTATAAATGACAGCTATCGTCCAAAAATATACTGAAGTAAGGCTGCCAAGAGGACCTGAAAGTGGCGCAGAATAGCAGGAAACCGATTTCAGGAGGTAGACTGGAATTGCATTTAAAACATAGGAAAACAGGCAGAACGTGCACAATGATGCACTTGGCCAAAAAGGGCGTATGCGTTCTTTCCTGAATATATTCAGGAAAACACGCATACGCCCTTTTTGGCCAACCAAGCAAGCTTGCAAAGGAAATCTGCACTACAATGAAGTCTCACTTCCCCCGGGTCAAAAGGGCAATCTGTAAAATGTGTAAAATCCAGAAAGGCAGGACAGGCCATGGAGCACTGGGAGCCTTGTTATGCTGATGGGCGGGATGTAAATGGCCAACAGCCACTCGGGAGAAGTGTATGGTGTTTCCTGAAACATCTAAAAACCAAAGCAACAGAGCCTAGGGCACTTCCACTTATGGTCCTATAGATTAGGGAAATGAAAATAAAAAAGACACAGCCACCCCAAAGTTTGCGACGGCTCTGTTTACAAGAACTGCGTTTATGGTACAAGTTCTATATCGCAGAAAGCGGAAAATGGATAAAGAAGTTGTGGTACTTACGTACAATGCAATATCACTAAGTAATGAAATCTATGTCATCAGGCCCGTAGCAGCATAATGAGTGGATTCAGGTATGATGATTCTAACTGAAATAAGTCACACAGAAAAAGAAACATCATAAGATATCACTAATACACGGAATGTAAACTTGGCTACACAGGAACTGGATTACAAAACAGAACAGGGTCTCAAATTTAGAAAACCAACTTATGCTTGCTCAAGGGGAAAGGTGAGTTGGGGTGCTGCATAAAACCAGAGATTGAAATGAGCACAGATAAATTTCCTTAAGCCAAATATGGAATAGACAAGAGCTACTCCTTGCTCAACGAAATGGACTCAACACCCCATATTAAACGCCTAATAATGTACCTGACTAGTAAGTATCTTAAAACCTATGGATTGCTATGTCTCTGAAAGTGAATCAATCGTGAGTACAGGGGCAAAAACGCAGCAGTGATAGGATTGGAGAGTTTTGGTGAGCAAATGAAGACCCTTTGAAGTCATATTGCATGGTACCCATTCCACGGGTCTCAACTCTCCAGGTTTAAGGGATTCTTCCTTCAGCTAAAACATGCATGTGGAACCCAGAGTATGATCAACCATGTGATCGGGAGACGTGTTCAAATATGTCTCAGTTTTCGTCCCCTGGTACTCGGGTGCAACATTCCAGACGCTTTACTAACACTCTCCCGACTTGGAGAGTCAGTGCCTTTAACGTCCTGTTTGGCACAGTTTGCAATTTCTGCAGAAGATATACAGGAATAGGGAGAACCAATGAGAGACTACCTGGAGGTGTCTGGACGGGCAAATTTAACTCTCATTTCCCAACTGGAAGAGGAATTAACCAAAGGCTCAGCGTGCCGTGCCGGAACCAGATTAGGGCCTGAAACAATCCTGCGGTGTTGCGGCCAGCTCACAAGAAAGCGAGTTGAAGAAAGGAGCTCAGGGGCACTGTAATTCACAAACCTGCAGAGTTATAAATGACAGCTATCGTCCAAAAATATACTGAAGTAAGGCTGCCAAGAGGACTGCAAAGTTGGGCAGAATTGCAGGAAACCCATTTCAGGAGGTAGACTGGAATTGCATTTAAAGCATAGGAAAAGAGGCAGAACGTGCACAATGACGCACTAGGCCAAAAAGGGCGTATGCGTTTTTTCATGAATATATTCAGGAAAAAACGCATACGCCCTTTTTGGCCAACCAAGCAAGCTTGCAAAGGAAATCTGCACTACAAGGAAGTCTCACTTCCCCCCGGTCAAAAGGGCCATCTGAAAACAGTGTAAAATCCAGAAAGGCAGGACAGGCCATGGAGAACTGGGAGCCTTGTTATGCTGATGGGCGGGATGTAAATGGCCAACGGCCACTCGGGAGAAGTGTATGATGTTTCCTGAAACATCTAAAAAACAAAGCAACAGAGCCTAGGTCAATTCCACTTATGGTCCTATAGCTTACGGAAATTAAAATCAAAAAGAGAAAGCCACCCCAAAGTTTGGGATGGCTCTGTTTACAAGAACCTCGTTTACGGTACTAGTTCAATATCGCAGAAAGCGAAAAATGGATAAAGAAGTTGTGGTACTTACGTACAATGCAATATCACTCAGCAATGAAATCTATGTCAACAGGTCTGTAGCAGAAAATGAGTGGGTTCAGGTATGATGATTCTAACTGAAATAAGTCACACAGAAAAAGAAACATCATAAGATATCACTAATACACGGAATGTAAACTTGGCTACACAGGAA
Source organism: Orcinus orca (assembly GCF_937001465.1). Classification (NCBI taxonomy): domain Eukaryota; kingdom Metazoa; phylum Chordata; class Mammalia; order Artiodactyla; family Delphinidae; genus Orcinus; species Orcinus orca. The sequence continues at coordinate 975,290 of NW_026044021.1, forward strand.
CTGGATTACAAAACAGAAGAGGGTCTCAAATTTAGAAAACCAACTTATGCTTGCTTAAGGGGAAAGGTGAGTTGGGGTGCTGCATAAAACCAGAGATTGAAATGAGCACAGATAAAGTTCCTTAAGCCAAATATGTAATAGACAAGACCTACTCCTTGCTCAACGAAATGGACTCAACACCCCATATTAAAATCCTAAGAATGTACCTGACTACTAAGTATCTTAAATCCTATGGATTGCTATGTCTGCGAAAGAGAATCAAGCATGTGTACAGGGGCATAAAGGCAGCAGTGATAGGGTTGGAGAGGTTCGGTGAGCAAACGAAGACCCTTTAAATCATATTGCATGGTACCCATTCCACGGGTCTCAACTCTCCAAGTTTAAGGGATTCTTCCTTCAGCTAAAACATGCATGTGGAACCCAGAGTATGATCAACTGTGTGATCGGGAGACGTGTGCCAATATATCTCAGTTCTCGTCCCCTGGTACTCGGGTGCAACATTCCAGACACTTTACTAACACTCTCCCGACTTGGAGAGTCAGTGCCTTTAACCTCCTGTTTGGCCCAGTTTGCAATTTCTGCGGAAGATGTACAGGAATAGGGAGAACCAATGAGAGACTAGCTGGAGGTGTCTGGACGGGCAAATTTAACTCTCATTTCCCACCAGGAAGAGGAATTAACCAAAGGCTCAGCGTGCCGTGCCGGAACCAGATTAGGGCCTGAAGCAATCCTGCGGTGTTGCGGCCAGCTCACAAGAAAGCGAGTTGAAGAAAGGAGCTCAGGGGCACTGTAATTCACAAACCTGCAGAGTTATAAATGACAGCTATCGTCCAAAAATATACTGAAGTAAGGCTGCCAAGAGGACTTCAAAGCGGGGCAGAATTGCAGGAAACCGATTTCAGGAGGTAGACTGGAATTGCATTTAAAGCATAGGAAAAGAGGCAGAACGTTGACAATGATGCACTTGGCCAAAAAGGGCGTATGCGTTTTTTCCTGAATATATTCAGGAAAAAAACGCATACGCCCTTTTTGGCCAACCAAGCAAGCTTGCAAAGGAAATCTGCACTACAATGAAGTCTCACTTCCCCCTGGTCAAAAGGGCCATCTGAAAAAAGTGTAAAATCCAGAAAGGCAGGACAGGCCATGGAGAACTGGGAGACTTGTTATGCTTATGGGCGGGATGTAAATTGCCAACAGCCACTCGGGAGAAGTGTATGTTGTTTCCTGAAACATCGAAAAAACAAAGCAACAGAGCCTAGGGCACTTCCACTTATGGTCCTATAGCTTAGGGAAATTAAAATCAAAAAGACACAGCTACCCCAAAGTTTGGGACGGCTCTGTTTACAAGAAACTCATTTACGGGACAAGTTCAATATCGCAGAAAGTGAAAAATGGATAAAGAAGTTGTGGTACTTACGTACAATGCAATATCACTCAGCAATGAAATCTATGTCATCAGGCCCGTAGCAGCATAATGAGTGGATTCAGCTATGATGATTCTAACTGAAATAAGTCACACAGAAAAAGAAACATCATAAGATATCACTAATACACGGAATGTAAACTTGCTACACAGGAACTGAATTACAAAAGAGAACAGTGTCTCAAATTCAGAAAACCAAGTTATGCTTGCTTAAGGGGAAAGGTGAGTTGGGGTGCTGCATTAAAACCAGAGATTGAAATGAGCACAGATAATGATCCTTAAGCCAAATATGGAATAGACAAGAGCTACTCCTTGCTCACCGAAATGGACTCAACACCCCATATTAAACGCCTAACAATGTACCTGACTAGTAAGTATCTTAAAACCTATGGATTACTATGTCTCTGAAAGAGAATCAAGCGAGTGTACAGGGGCATAACGGCAGCAGTGATAGGACTGGAGAGGTTCGGTGAGCAAATGAAGACCCTTTGAAATCATATTGCATGGTACCCATTCCACGGGTCTCAACTCTCCAGGTTTAAGGGATTCTTCCTTCAGCTAAAACATGCATGTGGAACCCAGAGTATGATCAACCGTGTGATCGGGAGACGTGTTCAAATATGTCTCAGTTTTCGTCCCGTGGTACTCGGGTGCAACATTCCAGATGCTTTACTAACACTCTACCGACTTGGAGAGTCAGTGCCTTTAACCTCCTGTTTGGCCCAGTTTACAATTTCTGCTGAACATGAACAGTAATAGGGAGAACCAATGAGAGACTAGCTGGAGGTGTCTGGACGGACAAATTTAACTCTCATTTCCCACCAGGAAGAGGAATTAACCAAAGGCTCAGTGTGCCGTGCCAGAACCAGATTAGGGCCTGAAGCAATCCTGCGGTGTTGCGTCCAGCTCACAAGAAAGCGAGTTGAAGAAAGGAGCTCAGGGGCACTGTAATTCACAAACCTGCAGAGTTATAAATGACAGCTATCGTCCAAAAATATACTGAAGTAAGACTGCCAAGAGGACTTGAAAGCGGGGCAGAATTGCAGGCAACCGAATTCAGGAGGTAGACTGGAATTGCATTTAAAGCATAGGAAAAGAGGCAGAACGTCCACAATGATGCACTTGGCCAAAAAGTGCGTATGCGTTTTTTCCTGAATATATTCAGGAAAAAACGCATACACCCTTTTTGGCCAACCAAGCAAGCTTGCAAAGGAAATCTGCACTACAATGAAGTCTCACTTCCCCCCGGTCAAAAGGGCCATCTGAAAAATGTGTAAAATCCAGAAAGGCTGGACAGGCCCTGGAGAACTGGGAGCCTTGTTATGCTGATGGGCGGGATGTAAATTGCCAACAGCCACTAGGCAGAAGTGTATGGTGTTTCCTGAAACATCTAAAAAACAAAGCAACAGAGCCTAGGGCACTTCCACTTATGGTCCTATAGCTTAGGGAAATTAAAATCAAAAAGACACAGCCATCCCAAAGTTTCGGACGGCTCTGTATACAAAAACCTCGTTTACTGTACAAGTTCAATATCACAGAAAGTGTAAAATGGATAAAGAAGTTGTGGTACTTACGTACAATGCAATATCACTCAGCAATGAAATCTATGTCATCAGGCCCGTAGCAGCATAATGAGTGGATTCAGGTATGATGATTCTAACTGAAATAAGTCACACAGAAAAAGAAACATCATAAGATATTACTAATACACGGAATGTAAACTTGGCTACACAGGAACTGAATTACAAAAGAGAACAGGGTCTCAAATTTCGAAAACCAACTTACTCTTGCTTAAGGAGAAAGGTGAGTTGGGGTGCTGCATGAAAACCAGAGATTGAAATGAGCACAGATAAAGTTCCTTAAGCCAAATATGGAATAGACAACAGCTACTCCTTGCTCAACGAAATGGACTCAACACCCCATATTAAACGCCTAAGAATGTACATGACTAGTAAGTATCTTAAAACCTATGGATTACTATGTCTCTGAAAGAGAATCAAGCGAGTGTACAGGGGCATAACGGCATCAGTGATAGGATTGGAGAGGTTCGGTGAGCAAATGAAGACCCTTTGAAATCATATTGCATGGTACCCATTCCACGGGTCTCAACTCTCCAGGATTAAGGGATTCTTCCTTCAGCTAAAATATGCATGTGGAACCCAGAGTATGATCAACCGTGTGATCGGGAGACGTGTTCAAATATGTCTCAGTTTTCGTCCCCTGGTACTCGGGTGCAACATTCCAGATGCTTTACTAACACTCTCCCAACTTGGAGAGTCAGTGCCTTTAAACTCCTGTTTGGCCCAGTTTGCAATTTCTACGGAAGATGAACAGGAATAGGGACAACCAATGAGAGACTACCTGGAGGTGTCTGGACGGGCAAATTTAACTCTCATTTCCCACCAGGAAGAGGAATTAACCAAAGGCTCAGCGTGCCGTGCCGGAACCAGATTAGGGCCTGAAGCAATCCTGCGGTGTTGCGGCCAGCTCACAAGAAAGCGAGTTGAAGAAAGGAGCTCAGGGGCACTGTAATTCACAAACCTGCAGAGTTATAAATGACAGCTATCGTCCAAAAATATACTGAAGTAAGGCTGCCAAGAGGACTTGAAAGCGGGGAAGAATTGCAGGAAACCAATTTCAGGATGTAGACTGGAATTGCATTGAAAGCATAGGAAAAGAGACAGAAAGTCGACAATGATGCACTTGGCCAAAAAGGGCGTATGTGTTTTTTCCTGAATATATTCATGAAAAAACACATACGCCCTTTTTGGCCAACCAAGCAACCTTGCAAAGGAAATCTGCACTACAATGATGTCTCACTTCCCCCCGGTCAAAAGGGCCATGTGAATAAAGTGTAAAATCCAGAAAGGCAGAACAGGCCATGGAGAACTGGGAGCCTTGTTATGCTGATGGGCGGGATGTAAATTGACAACAGCCACTCCGGAGAAGTGTATGGTGTTTCCTGAAACATCTAAAAAACAAACCAACAGAGCCTAGGGCACTTCCACTTATGGTCCTATAGCTTAGGGAAATTAAAATCAAAAAGGCACAGCCACGCCAAAGTTTGGGATGGCTCTGTTTACAAGAACCTCATTTACGGTACAAGTTCAATATCGCAGAAAGTGAAAAATGGATAAAGAAGTTGTGGTACTTACGTACAATGCAATATCACTCAGCAATGAAATCTATGTCATCATGCCCATAGCAGCATAATGAGTGGATTCAGGTATGATGATTCTAACTGAAATAAGTCACACAGAAAAAGAAACATCATAAGATATCACTAATACACGGAATATAAACTGGGCTACACAGGAACTGGATTACAAAACAGAACAGGTTCTGAAATGTAGAAAACCAACTTATGCTTGCTTAAGGAGAAAGGTGAGTTGGGGTGCTGCATAAAACCAGAGATTGAAATGAGCACAGATAAATTTCCTTAAGCCAAATATGTAATAGACAAGAGCTACTCCTTGCTCAATGAAATGGACTCAACACCCATTTTAAACGCCTAAGAATGTACCTGACTAGTAAGTACCTTAAAACCCATGGATTGCTATGTCTCCGAAAGAGATTCAAGCGTGTGTACAGGGGCATAAAGGCAGCAGTGATAGGATTGGAGAGGTTCGGTGAGCAAATGAAGACCCTTTGAAGTCATATTGAATGGTAACAATTCCACGGGTCTCAACTGTCCAGGTTTAAGGGATTCTTCCTTCAGCTAAAACATGCCTGTGGAACCCAGAGTATGATCAACCGTGTGATCGGGAGACGTGTTCAAATATGTCTCAGTTTTCGTCCCCTGGTACTCGGGTGCAACATTCCAGATGCTTTACTAACACTCTCCCAACTTGGAGAGTCAGAGTCTTTAACCTCCTGTTTGGCCCAGTTTGCAATTTCTGCGGAAGATGAACAGGAATAGGGAGAACCAATGAGAGACTAGCTGGAGGTGTGTGGACGGGCAAATTTAACTCTCATTTCCCACCAGGAAGAGGAATTAACTAAAGGCTCAGCGTGCCGTGCCGGAAACAGATTAGGGCCTGAAGCAATCCTGCAGTGTTGCGGCCAGCTCACAAGAAAGCGAGTTGAAGAAAGGAGCTCAGGGGCACTGTAATTCACAAACCTGCAGAGTTATAAATGACAGCTATCGTCCAAAAATATACTGAAGTAAGGCTGCCAAGAGGACTTGAAAGCGGGGCAGAATTGCAGGAAACCGATTTCAGGAGGTAGACTGGAATTGCATTTAAAGCATAGGAAAAGAGGCAGAACGTCGACAATGATGCACTTGGCCAAAAAGGGCGTATGCGTTTTTTCCTGAATATATTCAGGAAAAAATGCATACGCCCTTTTTGGCCAACCAAGCAAGCTTGCAAAGGAAATCTGCACTACAATGAATTCTCACTTCCCCCGGTCAAAAGGGCCATCTGAAAAAAGTGTAAAATCCAGAAAGGCAGGACAGGCCATGGAGAATTGGGAGCCTTGTTTTGCTGAAGGGCGGGATGTAAATTGCCAACAGCTACTCGGGAGAAGTGTATGGTGTTTCCTGAAACATCTAAAAAACAAAGCAACAGAGCCTAGGGCACTTCCACTTATGGTCCTATAGCTTAGGGAAATTAAAATCAAAAAGACACAGCCTCCCCAATGTTTGGGACAGCTCTGTTTACAAGAACCTCGTTTACCGTACAAATTCAATATCGCAGAAAGTGAAAAATTGATAAAGAAGTTGTGGTACTTACGTAGAATGCAATATCACTCAGCAATGAAATCTATGTCATCAGGCCCATAGCAGCACAATGAGTGGATTCATGTATGATGATTCTAACTGAAATAAGTCACACAGAAAAAGAAACATCATAAGATATCACTAATACACGGAATGTAAACTTGGCTACACAGCAACTGGATTACAAAACAGAAGAGGGTCTCAAATTTATCAAACCAACATGCTTGCTTAAGGGGAAAGGTGAGTTGGGTTGCTGCATAAAACTAGAGATTGAAATGAGCACAGATAAAGTTCCTTAAGCCAAATATGGAATAGACAAGAGCTACTCCTTGCTCAACGAAATGGACTCAACACCCCATATTAAACGCCTAAGAATGCACCTGACTGGTAACTATCTTAAAACCTATGGATTGCTATGTCTCCAAAAGAGAATCAAGCGTGTGTACAGGGGCATAAAGGCAGCAGTGATAGGATTGCAGAGGTTCGGTGAGCAAATGAAGACCCTTTGAAGTCATATTGCATGGTACCCATTCCACGGGTCTCAACTCTCCAGGTTTAAGGGATTATTCCTTCAGCTAAAACATGCATGTGGAACCCAGAGTATGATCAACCATGTGATCGGGAGATGTGTTCCAATATGTCTCAGTTTTCATCCCCTGGTGTTCGGGTGCAATATTCCAGACGCTTTACTAACACTCTCCTGACTTGGAGAGTCACTGCCTGTAACCTCCTGTTTGGCCCAGTTTGCAATTTTTGCGGAAGATGAACAGGAATAGGGAGAACCAATGAGAGACTAGCTGGAGGTGTCTGGACGGGCAAATTTAACTCTCATTTCCCACCAGGAAGAGGAATTCACCAAAGGCTCAGCGTGCCGTTCCGGAACTAGATTAGGGCCTGAAGCAATCCTGCGGTGTTTCGGCCAGCTCACAAGAAAGCGAGTTAAAGAAAGGAGCTCAGGGGCACTGTAATTCACAAACCTGCAGAGTTATAAATGACAGCTATCGTCCAAAAATATACTGAAGTAAGGCTGCCAAGAGGACTTGAAAGCGGACCAGAATTGCAGGAAACCGATTTCAGGAGGTAGACTGGAATTGCATTTAAAGCATAGGAAAAGAGGCAGAACGTCGACAATGATGCACTTGGCCAAAAAGGGCATATGCGTTTTTTCCTGAATATATTCAGGAAAAAACGCATACGCCCTTTTTGGCCAACCAAGCAACCTTGCAAAGGAAATCTGCACTACAATGAAGTCTCACTTCCCCCAGGTCAAAAGGGCCATCTGAACAAAGTGTAAAATCCAGAAAGGCAGGACAGGCCATGGAGAACTGGGAGACTTGTTATGCTGATGGGCGGGATGTAAATTGCCAACAGCCACTGGGGAGTAGTGTATGGTGTTTCCTGAAACATCTAAAAAACACAGGAACAGAGCCTAGGGCACTTCCACTTATGGTCCTATAGCTTAGGGAAATTAAAATCAAAAGACACAGCCACCCCAATGTTTGGGATGGCTCTGTTTACAAGAACCTCGTTTACGGTACAAGTTCAATGTCGCAGAAAGTGAGGAATGGATAAAGAAGATTTGGTACTTACGTACAATGCAATATCACTCAGCAATGAAATCTATGTCATCAGGCCCGTAGCAGCATAATGAGTGGATTCAGGTATGATGATTCTAACTGAAATAAGTCACACAGAAAAAGAAACATCATAAGATATCACTAATACACGGAATGTAAACTGGGCTACACAGGAACTGGATTACAAAACAGAACAGGGTCTCAAATTTAGAAAACCAACTTATGCTTGCTTAAGGGGAAAGGAGAGATGGGGTGCTGCATAAAACCAGAGGTTGAAATGAGCACAGATAAAGTTCCTTAAGCCAAATATGTAATAGACCAGAGCTACTCCTTGCTCAACGAAATGGACTCAACACCCCATATTAAACGCCTAAGAATGTAGCTGACTAGTAAGTATCTTAAAACCTATGGATTGCTATGTCTCTGAAAGAGAATCAAGCATGTATACAGGGGCATAAATGCAGCAGTGATAGAATTGGAGAGGTTCGGTGAGCAAATGAAGACCCTTTGAAGTCATATTGCATGGTACCCATTCCACGGGTCTCAACTCTCCAGGTTTAAGGGATTCTTCCTTCAGCTAAAACATGCATGTGGAACCCAGAGTATGATAAACCATGTGATCGGGAGACGTGTTCAAAAATGTCTCAGTTTTCGTCCCCTGGTACTCGTGTGCAACATTCCAGACACGTTACTAACACGCTCTCGACTTGGAGAGTCAGTGCCTTCAACCTCCTGTTTGGCCCAGTTTGCAATTTCTGCGGAAGATGAACAGGAATAGGGAGAACCAATGAGAGACTAGCTGGAGGTGTCTGGACGGGCAAATTTAACTCTCATTTCCCAACTGGAAGAGGAATTAACCAAAGGCTCAGCGTGCCGTGCCATAACCAGTTTAGGGCCTGAAACAATCCTGCGGTGTTGCGGCCAGCTCACAAGAAAGCGAGTTGAAGAAAGGAGCTCAGGGGCACTGTAATTCACAAACCTGCAGAGTTATAAATGACAGCTATCGTCCAAAAATATACTGAAGTAAGGCTGCCAAGAGGACTTGAAAACGGGGCAGAATTGCAGGAAACCGATTTCAGGAGGTAGACTGGAATTGCATTTAAAGCATAGGAAAAGAGGCAGAACGTCGACAATGATGCACTTGGCCAAAAAGGGCGTATGTGTTTTTCCTGAATATATTCAGGAAAAAAACGCATACGCACTTTTTGGCCAACCAAGCAAGCTTGCAAAGGAAATCTGCACTACAATGAAGTCTCACTTCCCCCCGGTCAAAAGGGCCATCTGAAAAAAGTGTAAAATCCAGAAAGGCAGGACAGGCCATGGAGAACTGGGAGACTTGTTATGCTTATGGGCGGGATGTAAATTGCCAACAGCCACTCGGGAGAAGTGTATGTTGTTTCCTGAAACGTCTAAAAAACAAAGCAACAGAGCCTAGGGCACTTCCACTTATGGTCCTATAGCTTAGGGAAATTAAAATCAAAAAGACACAGCCACCCCAAAGTTTGGGACGGCTCTGTTTACAAGCAACTCGTTTACGGGACAAGTTCAATATCGCAGAAAGTGAAAAATGGATAAAGAATTTGTGGTACTTACGTACAATGCAATATCACTCAGCAATGAAATCTATGTCATCAGGCACGTAGCAGCATAATGAGTGGATTCAGGTATGATGATTCTAACTGAAATAAGTCACACAGAAAAAGAAACATCATAAGATATCACTAATACACGGAATGTAAACTTGGCTACACAGGAACTGGATTACAAAACACAGCAGGGTCACAAATTTAGGAAACCAACATGCTTGCTTAAGGGGAAAGGTCAGTTGGGGTGCTGCATAGAACCAGAGATTGAAATGAGCACAGATAAAGTTCCTTAAGCCAAATATGTAATAGACAAGAGCTACTCCTTGCTCAACGAAATGGACTCAACACCCCATATTAAACGCCTAAAAATGTACCTGACTAGTAAGTATCTTAAAACCTATGGATTGCTATGTCTCCGAAAGAGAATCCAGCGTGTGTACAGGGGCATAAAGGCAGCAGTGATAGGATTGGAGAGGTTCGGTGAGCAAATGAAGACCCTTTGAAGTCATATTGCATGGTACCCATTCCACGGGTCTCAACACTCCAGGTTTAAGGGATTCTTCCTTCACCTAAAACATGCATTTGGAACCCAGAGTATGATCAACCGTGTGATCGGGAGACGTGTTCCAATATGTCTCAGTTCTCGTCCCCTGGTACTCGGGTGTAACATTCCAGACGCTTTACTAACACTCTCCCGACTTGGAGAGTCAGTGCCTTTAACCTCCTGTTTGGCCCAGTTTGCAATTTCTGCGGAAATGAACAGGAATAGGGAGAACCAATGAGAGACTAGCTGGAGGTGTCTGGACGGGCAAATTTAACTCTCATTTCCCACCAGGAAGAGGAATTAACCAAAGGCTCAGCGTGCCGTGCCAGAACAAGATTAGGGCCTGAAGCAATCCTGCGGTGTTGCGGCCCGCTCACAAGAAAGCGAGTTGAAGAAACGAGCTCAGGGGCACTGTAATTCACAAACCTGCAGAGTTATAAATGACAGCTATCGTCCAAAAATATACTGAACTAAGGCTGCCAAGAGGACTTCAAAGCGGGGCAGAATTGCAGGAAACCGATTTCAGGAGGTAGACTGGAATTGCATTTAAAGCATAGGAAAAGAGGCAGAACGTCCACAATGATGCACTTGGCCAAAAAGGGCGTATGCGTTTTTTCCTGAATATATTCAGGAAAAAACGCATACGCCCTTTTTGGCCAACCAAGCAAGCTTGCAAAGGAAATCTGCACTACAATGAAGTCTCACTTCCCCCCGGTCAAAAGGGCCATCTGAAAAAAGTGTAAAATCCAGAAAGTCAGGACAGGCCATGGAGAACTGGGAGCCTTGTTATGCTGATGGGCGGGATGTAAATTGCCAACAGCCACTCGGGAGAAGTGTATGGTGTTTCCTGAAACATCTACAAAACAAAGCAACAGAGCCTAGGGCACTTCCACTTATGGTCCTATAGCTTAGGGAAATTAAAATAAAAAAGACCCAGCCACCCCAAAGTTTGGGACGGCTCTGTTTACAAGAACCTCGTTTACGGTACAAGTTCAATATCACAGAAAGCGAAAAATGGATAAAGTAGTTGTGGTATTTACGTACAATGCAATATCACTCAGCAATGACATCTATGTCATCATGCCCGTAGCAGCATAATGAGTGGATTCAGGTATGATGATTCTAACTGAAATAAGTCACACAGAAAAAGAAACATCATAAGATATCACTAATACACGGAATGTAAACTTGGCTACACACTAAATGAACTACAAAAGAGAACAGGGTCTCAAATTTAGAAAACCATCTTATGCTTGCTTAAGGGGAAAGGTGAGTTGTGGTGCTGCATAAAACCAGACATTGAAATGAGCACAGATAAAGTTCCTTAAGCCAAATATGTAATAGACAAGAGCTACTCCTTGCTCAACGAAATGGACTCAACACCCAATATTAAACACCTAAGAATGTACCTGACTAGTAAGTATCCTAAAAGCTATGGATTGCTATCTCTCCGAAAGAGAATCAAGCGTGTGTACAGGGGCATAAACGCAGCAGTGATAGGATTGGAGAGGTTCGGTGAGCAAATGAAGACTCTTTGAAGTCATATTGCATGGTACCCTTTCCACGGGTCTCAACTCTCCAGGTTTAAGGGATTCTCCCTTCGGCTAAAACATGCATGTGGAACCCAGAGTATGATCAACCGTGTGATCGGGAGACGTATTCCAATATGTCTCAGTTTTCATCCCCTGGAACTCCGGTGCAACATTCCAGACGCTTTACTAACACTCTCCCGACTTGGAGAGTCAGTGCCTTTAACCTCTTGTTTGGACCAGTTTGCAATTTCTCCGGAAGATGAACTGGAATAGGGAGAACCAATGAGAGACTAGCTGGAGGTGTCTGGACGGGCAAATTTAACTCTCATTTCCCACCAGGTAGAGGAATTAACCAAAGGCTCAGCGTGTCGTGCCGGAACCAGATTAGGGCCTGAAGCAATCCTGCGGTGTTGCGGCCAGCTCACAAGAATGCGAGTTGAAGAAAGGTGCTCAGGGGCTCTGTAATTCACAAACCTACAGAGTTATATATGACAGCTATCGTCCAAAAATATACTGAAGTAAGGCTGCCAAGAGGACCTGAAAGTGGGGCAGAATTGCAGGAAACCGATTTCAGGAGGTAGACTGGAATTGCATTTAAAGCATAGGAAAAGACGCAGAACGTCGACAATGATGCACTTGGCCAAAAAGGGCGTATGCCTTATTTCCTAAATATATTCAGGAAAAAACGCATACGCCCTTTTTGGCCAACCAAGCAAGCTTGCAAAGGAAATCTGCACTACAAGGAAGTCTCACTTCCCCCCGGTCAAAAGGGCCATCTGAAAAAAGTGTAAAATCCAGAAAGGCAGGACAGGCCATGGAGAACTGGGAGCCTTGTTATGCTGATGGGCGGGATGTAAATGGCCAACGGCCACTCGGGAGAAGTGTATGATGTTTCCTGAAACATCTAAAAAACAAAGCAACAGAGCCTAGGTCAATTCCACTTATGGTCCTATAGCTTACGGAAATTAAAATCAAAAAGAGAAAGCCACCCCAAAGTTTGGGATGGCTCTGTTTACAAGAACCTCGTTTACGGTACTAGTTCAATATCGCAGAAAGCGAAAAATGGATAAAGAAGTTGTGGTACTTACGTACAATGCAATATCACTCAGCAATGACATCTATGTCATCAGGCCTGTAGCAGAAAATGAGTGGATTCAGGTATGATGATTCTAACTGAAAAAAGTCACACAGAAAAAGAAACATCATAAGATATCACTAATACACGGAATGTAAACTTGGCTACACAGGAACTGGATTACAAAACAGAACAGGGTCTCAAATGTAGAAAACCAACTTATGCTTGCTTAAGGGGAAAGGTGAGTTGGGGTGCTGCATAAAACCAGAGATTGAAATGAGCACAGATAAAGTTCCTTAAGCCAAACATGTAATAGACAAGAGCTACTCCTTGCTCAACGAAATGGGCTCAAAACCCCATAATAAACGCCTAAGAATGTAGCTGACTAGTAAGTATCTTAAAACCTATAGATTGTTATGTCTCCGAAAGAGAATAAAGCATGTGTACAGGGGCATAAACGCAGCAGTGATAGGATTGGAGAGGTTCGGTGAGCAAATGAAACCCTTTGAAGTCATATTGCATGGTACCCATTCCACGGGTCTCAACTCTCCAGGTTTAAGGGATTCTTCCTTCAGCTAAAACATGCATGTGGAACCCAGAGTATGATCAACCGTGTGATTGGGAGACGTGTTCAAATATGTCTCAGTTTTTGTCCCCTGGTACTCGGGTGCAACATTCCAGATGCTTTACTAACACTCTCCCGACTTGGAGAGTCAGTGCCTTTAACCTCCTGTTTGGCCCAGTTTGCAATTTCTGCGGAAGATGAACAGGAATAGGGAGAACCAATGAGAGACTAGCTGGAGGTGTCTGGACGGGCAAATTTAACTCTCATTTCCCACCAGGAAGAGGAATTAACCAAAGGCTCAGCGTGCCATGCCGGAACCAGATTAGGGCCTGAAGCAATCCTGCGGTGTTGCGGCCAGCTCACAAGAAAGCGAGTTGAAGAAAGGAGCTCAGGGGCACTGTTATTCACAAACCTGCAGAGTTATAAATGACAGCTATCGTCCAAAAATATACTGAAGTAAGGCTGCCAAGAGGACTTGAAAGCGGGGCAGAATTGCAGGAAACCGATTTCAGGAGGTAGACTGGAATTGCATTTAAAGCATAGGAAAAGAGGCAGAACGTCCACAATGATGCACTTGGCCAAAAAGGGCGTATGCGTTTTTTCCTGAATATATTCAGGAAAAAACGCATACGCCTTTTTTGGCCAACCAAGCAACCTTGCAAAGGAAATCTGCACTACAATGAAGTCTCACTTCCCCCCGGTCAAAAGGGCCATCTGAATAAAGTGTAAAATCCAGACAGGCAGGACAGGCCATGGAGAACTGGGAGCCTTGTTATGCTGATGGGCGGGATGTAAATTGCCAACAGCCACTCGGGAAAAGTGTATGGTGTTTCCTGAAACATCTAAAAAACAAAGCAACAGAGCCTAGGGCACTTCCACTTATGTTCCTATAGTTTAGGGAAATTAAAATCAAAAAGACACAGCCACCCCAAATTTTGGGATGGCTCTGTTTACAAGAACCTCGTTTACGGTACAAGTTCAATATCGCAGAAAGTGAAAAATGGATAAAGAAGTTGTGGTACTTACGTACAATGCAATATCACTCAGCAATGAAATCTATGTCATCACGCCCGTAGCATCATAATGAGTGGATTCAGGTATGATGATTCTAACTGAAATAAGTCACACAGAAAAAGAAACATCATAAGATATCACTAATACACGGAATGTAAACTTGGCTACACAGCAACTGGATTACAAAACAGAAGAGGGTCTCAAATTTAGAAAACAAACATGCTTGCTTAAGGGGAAAGGTGAGTTGGGGTGCTGCATAAAACCTGAGATTGAAATGAGCACAGATAAAGTTCCTTAAGCCAAATATGTAACAGACAAGAGCTACTCCTTGCTCAACGAAATGGACTCAACACCCCATATTAAACGCCTAAGAATGTACCTGACTAGTAAGTATTTTAAAACCTATGGATTGCTATGTCTCTGAAAGAGAATAAAGCGTGTGTACAGGGGCATAAACGCAGCAGTGATAGGATTGGAGAGGTTCGGTGAGCAAATGAAGACCCTTTGAAGTCATATTGCATGGTACCCATTCCACGGGTCTCAACTCTCCAGGTTTAAGGGATTCTTCCTTCAGCTAAAACATGCATGTGGAACCCAGAGTATGATCAACCGTGTGGTTGGGAGACGTGTTCAAATATGTCTCAGTTTTTGTCCCCTGGTACTCGGGTGCAACATTCCAGATGCTTTACTAACACTCTCCCGACTTGGAGAGTCAGTGCCTTTAACCTCCTGTTTGGCCCAGTTTGCAATTTCTGCGGAAGATGGACAGGAATAGGGAGAACCAATGAGAGACTAGCTGGAGGTTTCTGGACGGGCAAATTTAACTCTCATTTCCCACCAGGAAGAGGAATTAACCAAAGGCTCAGCGTGCCGTGCCGGAACCAGATTAGGGCCTGAAGCAATCCTGTGGTGTTGCGGCCAGCTCACAAGAAAGCGAGTTGAAGAAAGGAGCTCAGGGGCACTGTTATTCACAGACCTGCAGAGTTATAAATGACAGCTATCGTCCAAAAATATACTGAAGTAAGGCTGCCAAGAGGACTTGAAAGCGGGGCAGAATTGCAGGAAACTGATTTCAGGAGGTAGACTGGAATTGCATTGAAAGCATAGGAAAAGAGGCAGAACGTCCACAATGATGCACTTGGTCAAAAAGGGCGTATGCGTTTTTTCCTGAATATATTCAGGAAAAAACGCATACGCCCTTTTTGGCCAACCAAGCAAGCTTTCAAAGGAAATCTGCACTACAATGAAGTCTCACTTCCCCCAGGTCAAAAGGGCCATCTGAATAAAGTGTAAAATCCAGACAGGCAGGACAGGCCACGGAGAACTGGGAGCCTTGTTATGCTGATGGGCGGGATGTAAATTGCCAACAGCCACTCGGGAGAAGTGTATGGTGTTTCCTGAAACATCTAAAAAACAAAGCAACAGAGCCTAGGGGACTTCCACTTATGGTCCTATAGCTTAGGGAAATTAAAATCAAAAAGACACAGCCACCCCAAAGTTTGGGACGGCTCTGTTTACAAGAACCTCGTTTACGGTACAAGTTCAATATCGCAGAAAGTGAAAACTGGATAAAGAAGTTGTGGTACTTACGTACAATGCAATATCACTCAGCAATGAAATCTATGTCATCAGGCCCGTAGCAGCATAATGAGTGGATTCAGGTATGATGATTCTAACTGAAAAAAGTCACACAGAAAAAGAAACATCATAAGATATCACTAATACACGGAATGTAAACTTGGCTACACAGGAACTGGATTACAAAACAAAACAGGGTCTCAAATGTAGAAAACGAACTTAAGCTGGCTTAAGAGGAAAGGTGAGTTGGGGTGCTGCATAAAACCAGAGATTGAAATGAGCACAGATAAAGTTCCTTAAGCCAAATATGGAATAGACAAGAGCTACTCCTTGCTCAACGAAATGGACTCAACACCCCATATTAAACGCCTAAGAATGTACCTGACTAGTAAGTATCTGAAAACCTATGGATTGCTATGACTCCGAAAGAGAATCAAGCATGTGTACAGGGGCATAAACGCAGCAGTGATAGGATTGGAGAGGTTCGGTGAGCAAATGAAGACCCTTTGAAGTCATATTGCATGGTACCCATTCCACGGGTCTCAACTCTCCAGGTTTAAGGGATTCTTCCTTCACCTAAAACACGCATGTGGATCCAAGAGTATGATCAACCGTGTGATTGGGAGACGTGTTCAAATATGTCTCAGTTTTCGTCCGCTGGTACTCGGGTGCAACATTCCAGATGCTTTACTAACACTCTCCCGACTTGGAGAGTCAGTGCCTTTAACCTCCTGTTTGGCCCAGTTGGTAATTTCTGCGGAAGATGAACATTAATAGGGAGAACCAATGAGAGACTAGCTGGAGGTGTGTGGACGGGCAAATTTACCTCTCATTTCCCACCAGGAAGAGATATTAACCAAAGGCTCAGCGTGCCGTGCCGGAACCAGATTAGGGCCTGAAGCAATCCTGCGGTGTTGCGGCCAGCTCACAAGAAAGCGAGTTGAAGAAAGGAGCTCGGGGCACTGTAATTCACAAACCTGCAGAGTTATAAATGACAGCTATCGTCCAAAAATATACTGAAGTAAGGCTGCCAAGAGGACTTAAAAGCGGGGCAGAATTGCAGGAAACTGATTTCAGGAGGTAGACTGGAATTGCATTGAAAGCATAGGAAAAGAGACAGAACGTCGACAATGATGCACTTGGCGAAAAAGGGCGTATGCGTTTTTTCCTGAATATATTCAGGAAAAAACGCATACGCCCTTTTTGGCCAACCAAGCAAGCTTGCAAAGGAAATCTGCACTACAATGAAGTCTCACTTCCCCCGGTCAAAAGGGCCATCTGAAAAAAGTGTAAAATCCAGAAAGTCAGGACAGGCCATGGAGAACTGGGAGCCTTGTTATGCTGATGGGCGGGATGTAAATTGCCAACAGCCACTCGGGAAAAGTGTATGGTGTTTCCTGAAACATCTAAAAAACAAAGCAACAGAGCCTAGGGCACTTCCACTTATGGTCCTATAGCTTAGGGAAATTAAAATCAAAAAGACACAGCCACCCCAAATTTTGGGATGGCTCTGTTTACAAGAACCTCGTTTACGGTACAAGTTCAATATCGCAGAAAGTGAAAAATGGATAAAGAAGTTGTGGTACTTACGTACAATGCAATATCACTCAGCAATGAAATCTATGTCATCACGCCCGTAGCATCATAATGAGTGGATTCAGGTATGATGATTCTAACTGAAATAAGTCACACAGAAAAAGAAACATCATAAGATATCACTAATACATGGAATGTAAACTTGGCTACAAAGGAACTGGATTACAAAACAGAAGAGGGTCTCAAATTTAGAAAACAAACATGCTTGCTTAAGGGGAAAGGTGAGTTTGGGTGCTGCATAAAACCAGAGATTGAAATGAGCACAGATAAAGTTCCTTAAGCCAAACATGTAATAGACAAGAGCTACTCCTTGCTCAATGAAATGGGCTCAAAACCCCATAATAAACGCCTAAGAATGTAGCTGACTAGTAAGTATCTTAAAACCTATGGATTGTTATGTCTCCGAAAGAGAATAAAGCATGTGTACAGGGGCATAAACGCAGCAGTGATAGGATTGGAGAGGTTCGGTGAGCAAATGAAACCCTTTGAAGTCATATTGCATGGTACCCATTCCACGGGTCTCAACTCTCCAGGTTTAAGGGATTCTTCCTTCAGCTAAAACATGCATGTGGAACCCAGAGTATGATCAACCGTGTGATTGGGAGACGTGTTCAAATATGTCTCAGTTTTTGTCCCCTGGTACTCGGGTGCAACATTCCAGATGCTTTACTAACACTCTCCCGACTTGGAGAGTCAGTGCCTTTAACCTCCTGTTTGGCCCAGTTTGCAATTTCTGCGGAAGATGAACAGGAATAGGGAGAACCAATGAGAGACTAGCTGGAGGTGTCTGGACGGGCAAATTTAACTCTCATTTCCCACCAGGAAGAGGAATTAACCAAAGGCTCAGCGTGCCATGCCGGAACCAGATTAGGGCCTGAAGCAATCCTGCGGTGTTGCGGCCAGCTCACAAGAAAGCGAGTTGAAGAAAGGAGCTCAGGGGCACTGTTATTCACAAACCTGCAGAGTTATAAATGACAGCTATCGTCCAAAAATATACTGAAGTAAGGCTGCCAAGAGGACTTGAAAGCGGGGCAGAATTGCAGGAAACCGATTTCAGGAGGTAGACTGGAATTGCATTGAAAGCATAGGAAAAGAGGCAGAACGTCCACAATGATGCACTTGGCCAAAAAGGGCGTATGCGTTTTTTCCTGAATATATTCAGGAAAAAACGCATACGCCTTTTTTGGCCAACCAAGCAACCTTGCAAAGGAAATCTGCACTACAATGAAGTCTCACTTCCCCCCGGTCAAAAGGGCCATCTGAATAAAGTGTAAAATCCAGACAGGCAGGACAGGCCATGGAGAACTGGGAGCCTTGTTATGCTGATGGGCGGGATGTAAATTGCCAACAGCCACTCGGGAAAAGTGTATGGTGTTTCCTGAAACATCTAAAAAACAAAGCAACAGAGCCTAGGGCACTTCCACTTATGTTCCTATAGTTTAGGGAAATTAAAATCAAAAAGACACAGCCACCCCAAATTTTGGGATGGCTCTGTTTACAAGAACCTCGTTTACGGTACAAGTTCAATATCGCAGAAAGTGAAAAATGGATAAAGAAGTTGTGGTACTTACGTACAATGCAATATCACTCAGCAATGAAATCTATGTCATCACGCCCGTAGCATCATAATGAGTGGATTCAGGTATGATGATTCTAACTGAAATAAGTCACACAGAAAAAGAAACATCATAAGATATCACTAATACACGGAATGTAAACTTGGCTACACAGCAACTGGATTACAAAACAGAAGAGGGTCTCAAATTTAGAAAACAAACATGCTTGCTTAAGGGGAAAGGTGAGTTGGGGTGCTGCATAAAACCTGAGATTGAAATGAGCACAGATAAAGTTCCTTAAGCCAAATATGTAACAGACAAGAGCTACTCCTTGCTCAACGAAATGGACTCAACACCCCATATTAAACGCCTAAGAATGTACCTGACTAGTAAGTATTTTAAAACCTATGGATTGCTATGTCTCTGAAAGAGAATAAAGCGTGTGTACAGGGGCATAAACGCAGCAGTGATAGGATTGGAGAGGTTCGGTGAGCAAATGAAGACCCTTTGAAGTCATATTGCATGGTACCCATTCCACGGGTCTCAACTCTCCAGGTTTAAGGGATTCTTCCTTCAGCTAAAACATGCATGTGGAACCCAGAGTATGATCAACCGTGTGGTTGGGAGACGTGTTCAAATATGTCTCAGTTTTTGTCCCCTGGTACTCGGGTGCAACATTCCAGATGCTTTACTAACACTCTCCCGACTTGGAGAGTCAGTGCCTTTAACCTCCTGTTTGGCCCAGTTTGCAATTTCTGCGGAAGATGGACAGGAATAGGGAGAACCAATGAGAGACTAGCTGGAGGTTTCTGGACGGGCAAATTTAACTCTCATTTCCCACCAGGAAGAGGAATTAACCAAAGGCTCAGCGTGCCGTGCCGGAACCAGATTAGGGCCTGAAGCAATCCTGTGGTGTTGCGGCCAGCTCACAAGAAAGCGAGTTGAAGAAAGGAGCTCAGGGGCACTGTTATTCACAGACCTGCAGAGTTATAAATGACAGCTATCGTCCAAAAATATACTGAAGTAAGGCTGCCAAGAGGACTTGAAAGCGGGGCAGAATTGCAGGAAACTGATTTCAGGAGGTAGACTGGAATTGCATTGAAAGCATAGGAAAAGAGGCAGAACGTCCACAATGATGCACTTGGTCAAAAAGGGCGTATGCGTTTTTTCCTGAATATATTCAGGAAAAAACGCATACGCCCTTTTTGGCCAACCAAGCAAGCTTTCAAAGGAAATCTGCACTACAATGAAGTCTCACTTCCCCCAGGTCAAAAGGGCCATCTGAATAAAGTGTAAAATCCAGACAGGCAGGACAGGCCACGGAGAACTGGGAGCCTTGTTATGCTGATGGGCGGGATGTAAATTGCCAACAGCCACTCGGGAGAAGTGTATGGTGTTTCCTGAAACATCTAAAAAACAAAGCAACAGAGCCTAGGGGACTTCCACTTATGGTCCTATAGCTTAGGGAAATTAAAATCAAAAAGACACAGCCACCCCAAAGTTTGGGACGGCTCTGTTTACAAGAACCTCGTTTACGGTACAAGTTCAATATCGCAGAAAGTGAAAACTGGATAAAGAAGTTGTGGTACTTACGTACAATGCAATATCACTCAGCAATGAAATCTATGTCATCAGGCCCGTAGCAGCATAATGAGTGGATTCAGGTATGATGATTCTAACTGAAAAAAGTCACACAGAAAAAGAAACATCATAAGATATCACTAATACACGGAATGTAAACTTGGCTACACAGGAACTGGATTACAAAACAAAACAGGGTCTCAAATGTAGAAAACGAACTTAAGCTGGCTTAAGAGGAAAGGTGAGTTGGGGTGCTGCATAAAACCAGAGATTGAAATGAGCACAGATAAAGTTCCTTAAGCCAAATATGGAATAGACAAGAGCTACTCCTTGCTCAACGAAATGGACTCAACACCCCATATTAAACGCCTAAGAATGTACCTGACTAGTAAGTATCTGAAAACCTATGGATTGCTATGACTCCGAAAGAGAATCAAGCATGTGTACAGGGGCATAAACGCAGCAGTGATAGGATTGGAGAGGTTCGGTGAGCAAATGAAGACCCTTTGAAGTCATATTGCATGGTACCCATTCCACGGGTCTCAACTCTCCAGGTTTAAGGGATTCTTCCTTCACCTAAAACACGCATGTGGATCCAAGAGTATGATCAACCGTGTGATTGGGAGACGTGTTCAAATATGTCTCAGTTTTCGTCCGCTGGTACTCGGGTGCAACATTCCAGATGCTTTACTAACACTCTCCCGACTTGGAGAGTCAGTGCCTTTAACCTCCTGTTTGGCCCAGTTGGTAATTTCTGCGGAAGATGAACATTAATAGGGAGAACCAATGAGAGACTAGCTGGAGGTGTGTGGACGGGCAAATTTACCTCTCATTTCCCACCAGGAAGAGATATTAACCAAAGGCTCAGCGTGCCGTGCCGGAACCAGATTAGGGCCTGAAGCAATCCTGCGGTGTTGCGGCCAGCTCACAAGAAAGCGAGTTGAAGAAAGGAGCTCGGGGCACTGTAATTCACAAACCTGCAGAGTTATAAATGACAGCTATCGTCCAAAAATATACTGAAGTAAGGCTGCCAAGAGGACTTAAAAGCGGGGCAGAATTGCAGGAAACTGATTTCAGGAGGTAGACTGGAATTGCATTGAAAGCATAGGAAAAGAGACAGAACGTCGACAATGATGCACTTGGCGAAAAAGGGCGTATGCGTTTTTTCCTGAATATATTCAGGAAAAAACGCATACGCCCTTTTTGGCCAACCAAGCAAGCTTGCAAAGGAAATCTGCACTACAATGAAGTCTCACTTCCCCCGGTCAAAAGGGCCATCTGAAAAAAGTGTAAAATCCAGAAAGGCAGGACAGGCCATGGAGAACTGGGAGCCTTGTTATGCTGATGGGCGGGATGTAAATTGCCAACAGCCACTCGGGAAAAGTGTATGGTGTTTCCTGAAACATCTAAAAAACAAAGCAACAGAGCCTAGGGCACTTCCACTTATGGTCCTATAGCTTAGGGAAATTAAAATCAAAAAGACACAGCCACCCCAAATTTTGGGATGGCTCTGTTTACAAGAACCTCGTTTACGGTACAAGTTCAATATCGCAGAAAGTGAAAAATGGATAAAGAAGTTGTGGTACTTACGTACAATGCAATATCACTCAGCAATGAAATCTATGTCATCACGCCCGTAGCATCATAATGAGTGGATTCAGGTATGATGATTCTAACTGAAATAAGTCACACAGAAAAAGAAACATCATAAGATATCACTAATACATGGAATGTAAACTTGGCTACAAAGGAACTGGATTACAAAACAGAAGAGGGTCTCAAATTTAGAAAACAAACATGCTTGCTTAAGGGGAAAGGTGAGTTTGGGTGCTGCATAAAACCAGAGATTGAAATGAGCACAGATAAAGTTCCTTAAGCCAAACATGTAATAGACAAGAGCTACTCCTTGCTCAATGAAATGGGCTCAAAACCCCATAATAAACGCCTAAGAATGTAGCTGACTAGTAAGTATCTTAAAACCTATGGATTGTTATGTCTCCGAAAGAGAATAAAGCATGTGTACAGGGGCATAAACGCAGCAGTGATAGGATTGGAGAGGTTCGGTGAGCAAATGAAACCCTTTGAAGTCATATTGCATGGTACCCATTCCACGGGTCTCAACTCTCCAGGTTTAAGGGATTCTTCCTTCAGCTAAAACATGCATGTGGAACCCAGAGTATGATCAACCGTGTGATTGGGAGACGTGTTCAAATATGTCTCAGTTTTTGTCCCCTGGTACTCGGGTGCAACATTCCAGATGCTTTACTAACACTCTCCCGACTTGGAGAGTCAGTGCCTTTAACCTCCTGTTTGGCCCAGTTTGCAATTTCTGCGGAAGATGAACAGGAATAGGGAGAACCAATGAGAGACTAGCTGGAGGTGTCTGGACGGGCAAATTTAACTCTCATTTCCCACCAGGAAGAGGAATTAACCAAAGGCTCAGCGTGCCATGCCGGAACCAGATTAGGGTCTGAAGCAATCCTGCGGTGTTGCGGCCAGCTCACAAGAAAGCGAGTTGAAGAAAGGAGCTCAGGGGCACTGTTATTCACAAACCTGCAGAGTTATAAATGACAGCTATCGTCCAAAAATATACTGAAGTAAGGCTGCCAAGAGGACTTGAAAGCGGGGCAGAATTGCAGGAAACTGATTTCAGGAGGTAGACTGGAATTGCATTGAAAGCATAGGAAAAGAGGCAGAACGTCCACAATGATGCACTTGGCCAAAAAGGGCGTATGCGTTTTTTCCTGAATATATTCAGGAAAAAACGCATACGCCCTTTTTGGCCAACCAAGCAAGCTTTCAAAGGAAATCTGCACTACAATGAAGTCTCACTTCCCCCCGGTCAAAAGGGCCATCTGAATAAAGTGTAAAATCCAGACAGGCAGGACAGGCCACGGAGAACTGGGAGCCTTGTTATGCTGATGGGCGGGATGTAAATTGCCAACAGCCACTCGGGAGAAGTGTATGGTGTTTCCTGAAACATCTAAAAAACAAAGCAACAGAGCCTAGGGGACTTCCACTTATGGTCCTATAGCTTAGGGAAATTAAAATCAAAAAGACACAGCCACCCCAAAGTTTGGGACGGCTCTGTTTACAAGAACCTCGTTTACGGTACAAGTTCAATATCGCAGAAAGTGAAAACTGGATAAAGAAGTTGTGGTACTTACGTACAATGCAATATCACTCAGCAATGAAATCTATGTCATCAGGCCCGTAGCAGCATAATGAGTGGATTCAGGTATGATGATTCTAACTGAAAAAAGTCACACAGAAAAAGAAACATCATAAGATATCACTAATACACGGAATGTAAACTTGGCTACACAGGAACTGGATTACAAAACAAAACAGGGTCTCAAATGTAGAAAACGAACTTAAGCTGGCTTAAGAGGAAAGGTGAGTTGGGGTGCTGCATAAAACCAGAGATTGAAATGAGCACAGATAAAGTTCCTTAAGCCAAATATGGAATAGACAAGAGCTACTCCTTGCTCAACGAAATGGACTCAACACCCCATATTAAACGCCTAAGAATGTACCTGACTAGTAAGTATCTGAAAACCTATGGATTGCTATGACTCCGAAAGAGAATCAAGCATGTGTACAGGGGCATAAACGCAGCAGTGATAGGATTGGAGAGGTTCGGTGAGCAAATGAAGACCCTTTGAAGTCATATTGCATGGTACCCATTCCACGGGTCTCAACTCTCCAGGTTTAAGGGATTCTTCCTTCACCTAAAACACGCATGTGGATCCAAGAGTATGATCAACCGTGTGATTGGGAGACGTGTTCAAATATGTCTCAGTTTTCGTCCCCTGGTACTCGGGTGCAACATTCCAGATGCTTTACTAACACTCTCCCGACTTGGAGAGTCAGTGCCTTTAACCTCCTGTTTGGCCCAGTTGGTAATTTCTGCGGAAGATGAACATTAATAGGGAGAACCAATGAGAGACTAGCTGGAGGTGTGTGGACGGGCAAATTTACCTCTCATTTCCCACCAGGAAGAGATATTAACCAAAGGCTCAGCGTGCCGTGCCGGAACCAGATTAGGGCCTGAAGCAATCCTGCGGTGTTGCGGCCAGCTCACAAGAAAGCGAGTTGAAGAAAGGAGCTCGGGGCACTGTAATTCACAAACCTGCAGAGTTATAAATGACAGCTATCGTCCAAAAATATACTGAAGTAAGGCTGCCAAGAGGACTTAAAAGCGGGGCAGAATTGCAGGAAACTGATTTCAGGAGGTAGACTGGAATTGCATTGAAAGCATAGGAAAAGAGACAGAACGTCGACAATGATGCACTTGGCGAAAAAGGGCGTATGCGTTTTTTCCTGAATATATTCAGGAAAAAACGCATACGCCCTTTTTGGCCAACCAAGCAAGCTTGCAAAGGAAATCTGCACTACAATGAAGTCTCACTTCCCCCGGTCAAAAGGGCCATCTGAAAAAAGTGTAAAATCCAGAAAGGCAGGACAGGCCATGGAGAACTGGGAGCCTTGTTATGCTGATGGGCGGGATGTAAATTGCCAACAGCCACTCGGGAAAAGTGTATGGTGTTTCCTGAAACATCTAAAAAACAAAGCAACAGAGCCTAGGGCACTTCCACTTATGGTCCTATAGCTTAGGGAAATTAAAATCAAAAAGACACAGCCACCCCAAATTTTGGGATGGCTCTGTTTACAAGAACCTCGTTTACGGTACAAGTTCAATATCGCAGAAAGTGAAAAATGGATAAAGAAGTTGTGGTACTTACGTACAATGCAATATCACTCAGCAATGAAATCTATGTCATCACGCCCGTAGCATCATAATGAGTGGATTCAGGTATGATGATTCTAACTGAAATAAGTCACACAGAAAAAGAAACATCATAAGATATCACTAATACATGGAATGTAAACTTGGCTACAAAGGAACTGGATTACAAAACAGAAGAGGGTCTCAAATTTAGAAAACAAACATGCTTGCTTAAGGGGAAAGGTGAGTTTGGGTGCTGCATAAAACCAGAGATTGAAATGAGCACAGATAAAGTTCCTTAAGCCAAACATGTAATAGACAAGAGCTACTCCTTGCTCAATGAAATGGGCTCAAAACCCCATAATAAACGCCTAAGAATGTAGCTGACTAGTAAGTATCTTAAAACCTATGGATTGTTATGTCTCCGAAAGAGAATAAAGCATGTGTACAGGGGCATAAACGCAGCAGTGATAGGATTGGAGAGGTTCGGTGAGCAAATGAAACCCTTTGAAGTCATATTGCATGGTACCCATTCCACGGGTCTCAACTCTCCAGGTTTAAGGGATTCTTCCTTCAACTAAAACATGCATGTGGAACCCAGAGTATGATCAACCGTGTGATTGGGAGACGTGTTCAAATATGTCTCAGTTTTTGTCCCCTGGTACTCGGGTGCAACATTCCAGATGCTTTACTAACACTCTCCCGACTTGGAGAGTCAGTGCCTTTAACCTCCTGTTTGGCCCAGTTTGCAATTTCTGCGGAAGATGAACAGGAATAGGGAGAACCAATGAGAGACTAGCTGGAGGTGTGTGGACGGGCAAATTTACCTCTCATTTCCCACCAGGAAGAGATATTAACCAAAGGCTCAGCGTGCCGTGCCGGAACCAGATTAGGGCCTGAAGCAATCCTGCGGTGTTGCGGCCAGCTCACAAGAAAGCGAGTTGAAGAAAGGAGCTCGGGGCACTGTAATTCACAAACCTGCAGAGTTATAAATGACAGCTATCGTCCAAAAATATACTGAAGTAAGGCTGCCAAGAGGACTTAAAAGCGGGGCAGAATTGCAGGAAACTGATTTCAGGAGGTAGACTGGAATTGCATTGAAAGCATAGGAAAAGAGACAGAACGTCGACAATGATGCACTTGGCGAAAAAGGGCGTATGCGTTTTTTCCTGAATATATTCAGGAAAAAACGCATACGCCCTTTTTGGCCAACCAAGCAAGCTTGCAAAGGAAATCTGCACTACAATGAAGTCTCACTTCCCCCGGTCAAAAGGGCCATCTGAAAAAAGTGTAAAATCCAGAAAGGCAGGACAGGCCATGGAGAACTGGGAGCCTTGTTATGCTGATGGGCGGGATGTAAATTGCCAACAGCCACTCGGGAAAAGTGTATGGTGTTTCCTGAAACATCTAAAAAACAAAGCAACAGAGCCTAGGGCACTTCCACTTATGGTCCTATAGCTTAGGGAAATTAAAATCAAAAAGACACAGCCACCCAAAAGTTTGGGACGGCTCTGTTTACAAGAACCTCGTTTACGGTACAAGTTCAATATCGCAGAAAGTGAAAACTGGATAAAGAAGTTGTGGTACTTACGTACAATGCAATATCACTCAGCAATGAAATCTATGTCATCAGGCCCGTAGCAGCATAATGAGTGGATTCAGGTATGATGATTCTAACTGAAAAAAGTCACACAGAAAAAGAAACATCATAAGATATCACTAATACACGGAATGTAAACTTGGCTACACAGGAACTGGATTACAAAACAGAACAGGGTCTCAAATGTAGAAAACGAATTTAAGCTGGCTTAAGAGGAAAGGTGAGTTGGGGTGCTGCATAAAACCAGAGATTGAAATGAGCACAGATAAAGTTCCTTAAGCCAAATATGGAATAGACAAGAGCTACTCCTTGCTCAACGAAATGGACTCAACACCCCATATTAAACGCCTAAGAATGTACCTGACTAGTAAGTATCTGAAAACCTATGGATTGCTATGACTCCGAAAGAGAATCAAGCATGTGTACAGGGGCATAAACGCAGCAGTGATAGGATTGGAGAGGTTCGGTGAGCAAATGAAGACCCTTTGAAGTCATATTGCATGGTACCCATTCCACGGGTCTCAACTCTCCAGGTTTAAGGGATTCTTCCTTCAGCTAAAACATGCATGTGGAACCAACAGTATGATCAACCGTGTGATTGGGAGACGTGTTCAAATATGTCTCAGTTTTCGTCCCCTGGTACTCGGGTGCAACATTCCAGATGCTTTACTAACACTCTCCCGACTTGGAGAGTCAGTGCCTTTAACCTCCTGTTTGGCCCAGTTTGCAATTTCTGCGGAAGATGAACAGGAATAGGGAGAACCAATGAGAGACTAGCTGGAGGTGTCTGGACGGGCAAATTTAACTCTCATTTCCCACCAGGAAGAGGAATTAACCAAAGGCTCAGCGTGCCATGCCGGAACCAGATTAGGGTCTGAAGCAATCCTGCGGTGTTGCGGCCAGCTCACAAGAAAGCGAGTTGAAGAAAGGAGCTCAGGGGCACTGTTATTCACAAACCTGCAGAGTTATAAATGACAGCTATCGTCCAAAAATATACTGAAGTAAGGCTGCCAAGAGGACTTGAAAGCGGGGCAGAATTGCAGGAAACTGATTTCAGGAGGTAGACTGGAATTGCATTGAAAGCATAGGAAAAGAGGCAGAACGTCCACAATGATGCACTTGGCCAAAAAGGGCGTATGCGTTTTTTCCTGAATATATTCAGGAAAAAACGCATACGCCCTTTTTGGCCAACCAAGCAAGCTTTCAAAGGAAATCTGCACTACAATGAAGTCTCACTTCCCCCCGGTCAAAAGGGCCATCTGAATAAAGTGTAAAATCCAGACAGGCAGGACAGGCCACGGAGAACTGGGAGCCTTGTTATGCTGATGGGCGGGATGTAAATTGCCAACAGCCACTCGGGAGAAGTGTATGGTGTTTCCTGAAACATCTAAAAAACAAAGCAACAGAGCCTAGGGGACTTCCACTTATGGTCCTATAGCTTAGGGAAATTAAAATCAAAAAGACACAGCCACCCCAAAGTTTGGGACGGCTCTGTTTACAAGAACCTCGTTTACGGTACAAGTTCAATATCGCAGAAAGTGAAAACTGGATAAAGAAGTTGTGGTACTTACGTACAATGCAATATCACTCAGCAATGAAATCTATGTCATCAGGCCCGTAGCAGCATAATGAGTGGATTCAGGTATGATGATTCTAACTGAAAAAAGTCACACAGAAAAAGAAACATCATAAGATATCACTAATACACGGAATGTAAACTTGGCTACACAGGAACTGGATTACAAAACAAAACAGGGTCTCAAATGTAGAAAACGAACTTAAGCTGGCTTAAGAGGAAAGGTGAGTTGGGGTGCTGCATAAAACCAGAG
Source organism: Orcinus orca (assembly GCF_937001465.1). Taxonomy (NCBI): domain Eukaryota; kingdom Metazoa; phylum Chordata; class Mammalia; order Artiodactyla; family Delphinidae; genus Orcinus; species Orcinus orca. Next base: position 1,003,795 of record NW_026044021.1, read on the forward strand.
ATTGAAATGAGCACAGATAAAGTTCCTTAAGCCAAATATGGAATAGACAAGAGCTACTCCTTGCTCAACGAAATGGACTCAACACCCCATATTAAACGCCTAAGAATGTACCTGACTAGTAAGTATCTGAAAACCTATGGATTGCTATGACTCCGAAAGAGAATCAAGCATGTGTACAGGGGCATAAACGCAGCAGTGATAGGATTGGAGAGGTTCGGTGAGCAAATGAAGACCCTTTGAAGTCATATTGCATGGTACCCATTCCACGGGTCTCAACTCTCCAGGTTTAAGGGATTCTTCCTTCACCTAAAACACGCATGTGGATCCAAGAGTATGATCAACCGTGTGATTGGGAGACGTGTTCAAATATGTCTCAGTTTTCGTCCCCTGGTACTCGGGTGCAACATTCCAGATGCTTTACTAACACTCTCCCGACTTGGAGAGTCAGTGCCTTTAACCTCCTGTTTGGCCCAGTTGGTAATTTCTGCGGAAGATGAACATTAATAGGGAGAACCAATGAGAGACTAGCTGGAGGTGTGTGGACGGGCAAATTTACCTCTCATTTCCCACCAGGAAGAGATATTAACCAAAGGCTCAGCGTGCCGTGCCGGAACCAGATTAGGGCCTGAAGCAATCCTGCGGTGTTGCGGCCAGCTCACAAGAAAGCGAGTTGAAGAAAGGAGCTCGGGGCACTGTAATTCACAAACCTGCAGAGTTATAAATGACAGCTATCGTCCAAAAATATACTGAAGTAAGGCTGCCAAGAGGACTTAAAAGCGGGGCAGAATTGCAGGAAACTGATTTCAGGAGGTAGACTGGAATTGCATTGAAAGCATAGGAAAAGAGACAGAACGTCGACAATGATGCACTTGGCGAAAAAGGGCGTATGCGTTTTTTCCTGAATATATTCAGGAAAAAACGCATACGCCCTTTTTGGCCAACCAAGCAAGCTTGCAAAGGAAATCTGCACTACAATGAAGTCTCACTTCCCCCGGTCAAAAGGGCCATCTGAAAAAATTGTAAAATCCAGAAAGGCAGGACAGGCCATGGAGAACTGGGAGCCTTGTTATGCTGATGGGCGGGATGTAAATTGCCAACAGCCACTCGGGAAAAGTGTATGGTGTTTCCTGAAACATCTAAAAAACAAAGCAACAGAGCCTAGGGCACTTCCACTTATGGTCCTATAGCTTAGGGAAATTAAAATCAAAAAGACACAGCCACCCAAAAGTTTGGGACGGCTCTGTTTACAAGAACCTCGTTTACGGTACAAGTTCAATATCGCAGAAAGTGAAAACTGGATAAAGAAGTTGTGGTACTTACGTACAATGCAATATCACTCAGCAATGAAATCTATGTCATCAGGCCCGTAGCAGCATAATGAGTGGATTCAGGTATGATGATTCTAACTGAAAAAAGTCACACAGTAAAAGAAACATCATAAGATATCACTAATACACGGAATGTAAACTTGGCTACACAGGAACTGGATTACAAAACAGAACAGGGTCTCAAATGTAGAAAACGAATTTAAGCTGGCTTAAGAGGAAAGGTGAGTTGGGGTGCTGCATAAAACCAGAGATTGAAATGAGCACAGATAAAGTTCCTTAAGCCAAATATGGAATAGACAAGAGCTACTCCTTGCTCAACGAAATGGACTCAACACCCCATATTAAACGCCTAAGAATGTACCTGACTAGTAAGTATCTGAAAACCTATGGATTGCTATGACTCCGAAAGAGAATCAAGCATGTGTACAGGGGCATAAACGCAGCAGTGATAGGATTGGAGAGGTTCGGTGAGCAAATGAAGACCCTTTGAAGTCATATTGCATGGTACCCATTCCACGGGTCTCAACTCTCCAGGTTTAAGGGATTCTTCCTTCAGCTAAAACATGCATGTGGAACCAACAGTATGATCAACCGTGTGATTGGGAGACGTGTTCAAATATGTCTCAGTTTTCGTCCCCTGGTACTCGGGTGCAACATTCCAGATGCTTTACTAACACTCTCCCGACTTGGAGAGTCAGTGCCTTTAACCTCCTGTTTGGCCCAGTTTGCAATTTCTGCGGAAGATGAACAGGAATAGGGAGAACCAATGAGAGACTAGCTGGAGGTGTCTGGACGGGCAAATTTAACTCTCATTTCCCACCAGGAAGAGGAATTAACCAAAGGCTCAGCGTGCCATGCCGGAACCAGATTAGGGCCTGAAGCAATCCTGCGGTGTTGCGGCCAGCTCACAAGAAAGCGAGTTGAAGAAAGGAGCTCAGGGGCACTGTTATTCACAAACCTGCAGAGTTATAAATGACAGCTATCGTCCAAAAATATACTGAAGTAAGGCTGCCAAGAGGACTTGAAAGCGGGGCAGAATTGCAGGAAACTGATTTCAGGAGGTAGACTGGAATTGCATTGAAAGCATAGGAAAAGAGGCAGAACGTCCACAATGATGCACTTGGCCAAAAAGGGCGTATGCGTTTTTTCCTGAATATATTCAGGAAAAAACGCATACGCCCTTTTTGGCCAACCAAGCAAGCTTTCAAAGGAAATCTGCACTACAATGAAGTCTCACTTCCCCCCGGTCAAAAGGGCCATCTGAATAAAGTGTAAAATCCAGACAGGCAGGACAGGCCACGGAGAACTGGGAGCCTTGTTATGCTGATGGACGGGATGTAAATTGCCAACAGCCACTCGGGAGAAGTGTATGGTGTTTCCTGAAACATCTAAAAAACAAAGCAACAGAGCCTAGGGGACTTCCACTTATGGTCCTATAGCTTAGGGAAATTAAAATCAAAAAGACACAGCCACCCCAAAGTTTGGGACGGCTCTGTTTACAAGAACCTCGTTTACGGTACAAGTTCAATATCGCAGAAAGTGAAAACTGGATAAAGAAGTTGTGGTACTTACGTACAATGCAATATCACTCAGCAATGAAATCTATGTCATCAGGCCCGTAGCAGCATAATGAGTGGATTCAGGTATGATGATTCTAACTGAAAAAAGTCACACAGAAAAAGAAACATCATAAGATATCACTAATACACGGAATGTAAACTTGGCTACACAGGAACTGGATTACAAAACAAAACAGGGTCTCAAATGTAGAAAACGAACTTAAGCTGGCTTAAGAGGAAAGGTGAGTTGGGGTGCTGCATAAAACCAGAGATTGAAATGAGCACAGATAAAGTTCCTTAAGCCAAATATGGAATAGACAAGAGCTACTCCTTGCTCAACGAAATGGACTCAACACCCCATATTAAACGCCTAAGAATGTACCTGACTAGTAAGTATCTGAAAACCTATGGATTGCTATGACTCCGAAAGAGAATCAAGCATGTGTACAGGGGCATAAACGCAGCAGTGATAGGATTGGAGAGGTTCGGTGAGCAAATGAAGACCCTTTGAAGTCATATTGCATGGTACCCATTCCACGGGTCTCAACTCTCCAGGTTTAAGGGATTCTTCCTTCAGCTAAAACATGCATGTGGAACCAACAGTATGATCAACCGTGTGATTGGGAGACGTGTTCAAATATGTCTCAGTTTTCGTCCCCTGGTACTCGGGTGCAACATTCCAGATGCTTTACTAACACTCTCCCGACTTGGAGAGTCAGTGCCTTTAACCTCCTGTTTGGCCCAGTTTGCAATTTCTGCGGAAGATGAACAGGAATAGGGAGAACCAATGAGAGACTAGCTGGAGGTGTCTGGACGGGCAAATTTAACTCTCATTTCCCACCAGGAAGAGGAATTAACTAAAGGCTCAGCGTGCCATGCCGGAACCAGATTAGGGCCTGAAGCAATCCTGCAGTGTTGCGGCCAGCTCACAAGAAAGCGAGTTGAAGAAAGGAGCTCAGGGGCACTGTAATTCACAAACCTGCAGAGTTATAAATGACAGCTATCGTCCAAAAATATACTGAAGTAAGGCTGCCAAGAGGACTTGAAAGCGGGGCAGAATTGCAGGAAACCGATTTCAGGAGGTAGACTGGAATTGCATTTAAAGCATAGGAAAAGAGGCAGAACGTCCACAATGATGCACTTGGCCAAAAAGGGCGTATGCGTTTTTTCCTGAATATATTCAGGAAAAAACGCATACGCCCTTTTTGGCCAACCAAGCAAGCTTGCAAAGGAAATCTGCACTACAATGAAGTCTCACTTCCCCCGGTCAAAAGGGCCATCTGAAAAAAGTGTAAAATCCAGAAAGGCAGGACAGGCCATGGAGAATTGGGAGCCTTGTTTTGCTGAAGGGCGGGATGTAAATTGCCAACAGCCACTCGGAGTATTGTATGGTGTTTCCTGAAACATCTAAAAAACAAAGCAACAGAGCCTAGGGCACTTCCACTTATGGTCCTATAGCTTAGGGAAATTAAAATCAAAAAGACACAGCCACCCCAAAGTTTGGGACAGCTCTGTTTACAAGAACCTCGTTTACGGTACAAATTCAATATCGCAGAAAGTGAAAAATTGATAAAGAAGTTGTGGTACTTACGTACAATGCAATATCACTCAGCAATGAAATCTATGTCATCAGGCCCATAGCAGCATAATGAGTGGATTCATGTATGATGATTCTAACTGAAATAAGTCACACAGAAAAAGAAACATCATAAGATATCACTAATACACGGAATTTAAACTTGGCTACACAGCAACTGGATTACAAAACAGAAGAGGGTCTCAAATTTATCAAACCAACATGCTTGCTTAAGGGGAAAGGTGAGTTGGGTTGCTGCATAAAACCAGAGATTGAAGTGAGCACAGATAAAGTTCCTTGAGCCAAATATGTAATAGACAAGAGCTACTCCTTGCTCTACGAAATGGACTCAACACCCCATATTAAACGCCTAAGAATGTACCTGACTAGTAAGTATCTTAAAACCTATGGATTGCTATGTCTCTGAAAGAGAATCAAGCGTGTGTACAGGGGCATAAACGCAGCAGTGATAGGATTGGAGAGGTTCGGTGAGCAAATGAAGACCCTTTGAAGTCATATTGCATGGTACCCATTCCACGGGTCTCAACTCTCCAGGTTTAAGGGATTCTTCCTTCAGCTAAAACATGCATGTGGAACCCAGAGTATGATCAACCGTGTGATCGGGAGACGTGTTCAAATATGTCTCAGTTTTTGTCGCCTGGTACTCGGGTGCAACATTCCACATGCTTTACTAACACTCTCCCGACTTGGAGAGTCAGTGCCTTTAACCTCCTGTTTGGCCCAGTTTGCAATTTCTGCGGAAGATGAACAGGAATAGGGAGAACCAATGAGAGACTAGCTGGAGGTGTCTGGACGGGCAAATTTAACTCTCATTTCCCACCAGGAAGAGGAATTAACCAAAGGCTCAGCGTGCCGTGCCGGAACCAGATTAGGGCCTGAAGCAATCCTGCGGTGTTGCGGCCAGCTCACAAGAAAGCGAGTTGAAGAAAGGAGCTCAGGGGCAATGTTATTCACAAACCTGCAGAGTTATAAATGACAGCTATCGTCCAAAAATATACTGAAGTAAGGCTGCCAAGAGGACTTGAAAGCGGGGCAGAATTGCAGGAAACTGATTTCATGAGGTAGACTGGAATTGCATTTAAAGCATAGGAAAAGAGGCAGAACGTCCACAATGATGCCCTTGGCCAAAAAGGGCGTATGCGTTTTTTCCTGAATATATTCAGGAAAAAACGCATACGCCCTTTTTGGCCAACCAAGCAAGCTTGCAAAGGAAATCTGCACTACAATGAAGTCTCACTTCCCCCCGGTCAAAAGGGCCATCTGAATAAAGTGTAAAATCCAGACAGGCAGGACAGGCCATGGAGAAATGGGAGCCTTGTTATGCTGATGGGCGGGATGTAAATTGCCAACAGCCACTGGGGAGAAGTGTATGGTGTTTCCTGAAACATCTAAAAAACAAAGCAACAGAGCCTAGGGCACTTCCACTTATGGTCCTATAGCATAGGGAAATTAAAATAAAAAAGGCACAGCCACCCAAAAGTTTGGGACGGCTCTGTTTACAAGAACCTCGTTTACGGTACAAGGTCAATATCGCAGAAAGTGAAAAATGGATAAAGAAGTTTTGGTACTTACGTACAATGCAATATCACTCAGCAATGAAATCTATGTCATCAGGTCCGTAGCAGCATAATGAGTGGATTCAGGTATGATGATTCTAATTGAAATAAGTCACACAGAAAAAGAAACATCATAAGATGTCACTAATACACGGAATGTAAACTTGGCTACAGAGGAACCGGATTACAAAACAGAATAGGGTCTCAAATTTAGAAAACCAACTTATGCTTGCTTAAGGGGAAAGGTGAGTTGGGGTGCTGCATAAAACCAGAGATTGAAATGAGCACAGATAAAGTTCCTTAAGCCAAATATGTAATAGACAAGAGCTACTCCTTGCTCAACGAAATGGACTCAACACCCCATATTAAACACCTAAGAATGTACCTGACTAGTAAGTATCTTAAAACCTATGGATTGCTATGTCTCCAAAAGAGAATCAAGCGTGTGTACAGGGGCATAAATGCAGCAGTGAAGGATTGGAGAGGTTCGGTGAGCAAATGAAGACCCTTTGAAGTCATATTGCATGGTACCCATTCCACGGGTCTCAACTCTCCAGGTTTAAGGGATTCTTCCTTCAGCTAAATCATGCATGTGGAACCCAGAGTATGATCAACCGTGTGATCGGGAGACGTGTTCAAATATGTCTCAGTTCTCGTCCCCTGGTACTTGGGTGCAACATTCCAGACGCTTTACTAACACTCTCCCGAGTAGGAGAGTCAGTGCCTTTAACCTCCTGTTTGGCCCAGTTTGCAATTTCTGCGGAAGATGAACAGGAATAGGGAGAACCAATGAGAGACTAGCTGGAGGTGTCTGGACGGGCAAATGTAACTCTCATTTCCCACCAGGAAGAGGAATTAACCAAAGGCTCCGTGTGCCATGCCGGAACCAGATTAGGGCCTGAACCAACCCTGAGGTGTTACGGCCACCCCACAAGAAAGCGAGTTGAAGAAAGGAGCTCAGGGGCACTGTAATTCACAAACCTGCAGAGTTATAAATGACAGCTATCGTCCAAAAATATACTGAAGTAAGGCTGCCAAGAGGACTTGAAAGCGGGGCAGAATTGCAGGAAACCGATTTCAGGAGGTAGACTGGAATTGCATTTAAAGCATAGGAAAAGAGGCAGAATGTCGACAATGATGCACTTGGCCAAAAAGGGCGTATGCGTTTTTTCCTGAATATATTCAGGAAAAAAGGCATACGTCCTTTTTGGCCAACCAAGCAAGCTTGCAAAGGAAATCTGCACTACAATGAAGTCTCACTTCCCCCCGGTCAAAAGGGCCATCTGAAAAAAGTGTAAAATCCAGAAAGACAAGACAGGACATGGATAACTGGGAGCCTTGTTATGCTGATGGTCGGGATGTAAATTGCCAACAGCCACTCGGGAGAAGTGTATGGTGTTTCCTGAAACATCTAAAAAACAAAGCAACAGAGCCTAGGGCACTTCCACTTATGGTCCTATAGCTTAGGGAAATTAAAATCAAAAAGACACAGCCACCCCAAAGTTTGGGACGGCTCTGTTTACAAGAACCTCGTTTACGGTACAAGTTCAATATCGCAGAAAGTGAAAAATGGATAAAGAAGTTGTGGTACTTACGTACAATGCAATATCACTCAGCAATGAATTCTATGTCATCAGGCTGGTAGCAGCATAATGAGTGGATTCAGGTATGATGATTCTAACTGAAATACGTCACACAGAAAAAGAAACATCATAAGATGTCACTAATACACGGAATGTAAACTTGGCTACAGAGGAACTGGATTACAAAACAGAACAGGGTCTCAAATTTAGAAAACCAACTTATGCTTGCTTAAGGGGAAAGGTGAGTTGGTGTGCTGCATAAAACCAGAGATTGAAATGAGCACAGATAAAGTTCCTTAAGCCAAATATGGTATAGACAAGAGCTACTTCTTGCTCAACGAAATGGACTCAACACCACATATTAAAAACCTAAGAATGTACCTGACTACTAAGTATCTTAAAACCTATGGATTGCTATGTCTCTGAAAGAGAATCAAGCGTGTGTACAGGGGCATAAACACAGCAGTGATATGATTGGAGAGGTTCGGTGAGCAAATGAATACCCTTTGAAGTCATATTGCATGGTACCCATTCCACGGGTCTCAACTCTCCAGGTTTAAGGGATTCTTCCTTCAGCTGAAACATGCATGTGGAACCCAGAGTATGATCAACCGTGTGATCGGGAGACGTGTTCCAATATGTCTCAGTTCTCGTCCCCTGGTACTCGGGGGCAACATTCCAGACGCTTTACTAACACTCTCCCGACTTGGAGAGTCAGTGCCTTTAACCTCCTGTTTGGCCCAGTTTGCAATTTCTGCGGAAAATGAACAGGAATAGGGAAGACCAAGGAGACACTAGCTGGAGGTTTCTGGACGGGCAAATTTAACTCTCATTTCCCACCAGGAAGTGGAATTAACCAAAGGCTCAGCATGCCGTGCCGGAACCAGATTAGGGCCTGAAGCAATCCTGCGGTGTTGCGGCCAGCTCACAAGAAAGCGAGTTGAAGAAAGGAGCTCAGGGGCACTGTAATTCACAAACCTGCGGAGTTATAAATGACAGCTATCGTCCAAAAATATACTGAAGTAAGGCTGCCAAGAGAACTTGAAAGTGGGGCAGAATTGCAGGAAACCGATTTCAGGAGGTAGACTGGAATTGCATTTAAAGCATAGGAAAAGAGGCAGAATGTCAACAATGATGCACTTGGCCAAAAAGGGCGTATGCGTTTTTTCCTGAATATATTCAGGAAAAAACGCATACGCCCTTTTTGGCCAACCAAGCAAGCTTGCAAAGGAAATGTGCACTACAATGAAGTCTCACTTCCCCCCGGTCAAAAGGGCCATGTGAAAAAAATGTAAAATCCAGAAAGGCAGGACAGGCCATGGAGAACTGGGAGCCTTGTTATGCTGATGGGCGGGATATAATTTGCCAACAGCCACTCGGGAGAAGTGTATGGTGCTTCCTGAAACATCTAAGAAACAGAGGAACAGAGCCTAGAGCACTTCCACTTATGGTCCTATAGCTTAGGGAAATTAAAATCAAAAAGACACAGCGACCCCAAAGTTTGTGACGGCTCTCTTTACAAGAACCTCGTTTACGGTACAAGTACAATATCGCAGAAAGCAAAAAATGGATAAAGAAGTTGTGGTACTTACGTACAATGCAATATCACTCAGCAATGAAATCTATGTCATCAAGCCCGTAGCAACATAATGAGTGGATTCAGGTATGATGATTCTAACTGAAATAAGTCACACAGAAAAAGAAACATCATAAGATATCACTAATACACGGAATGTAAACTTGGCTACACAGGAACTGGATTACAAAACAGAACAGGGTCTCAAATTTAGAAAACCAACTTATGCTTGCTTAAGGGGAAAGGTGAGTTGGGGTGCTGCATAAAACCAGAGATTGAAATGAGCACAGATAAAGTTCCTTAAGCTAAATATGTAATAGACAAGAGCTACTCCTTGCTCAACGAAATGGACTCAACATCCCATATTAAACGCCTAAGAATGTACCTGACTAGTAAGTATCTTAAAACCTATGGATTGGTATGTCTCTGAAAGAGAATCAAGCGTGTGTACAGGGGCATAAACACAGCAGTGATTGGATTGGAGAGGTTCGGTGAGCAAATGAAGACCCTTTGAAGTCATATTGCATGGTACCCATTCCACGGGTCTCAACTCTCCAGGTTTAAGGGATTCTTCCTTCAGCAAAAACATGCATGTGGAGCCCAGAGTATGATCAACTGTGTGATCGGGAGATGTGTTCAAATATGTCTCAGTTCTCGTCCCCTGGTACTCGGGTGCAACATTCCAGACGCTTTACTAACTCTCTCCCAACTTGGAGAGTCAGTGCCTTTAACCTCCTATTTGACCCAGTTTGCAATTTCCACGGAAGATGAACAGGAATAGGGAGAACCAATGAGAGACTAGCTGGAGGTGTCTGGACGGGCATATTTAACTCTCATCTTCCACCAGGAAAAGGAATTAACCAAAGGCTCAGTGTGCCATGCCGGAACCAGATTAGGGCCTGAAACAATCCTGCGGTGTTGCGGCCAGCTCACAAGAAAGCGAGTTGAAGAAAGGAGCTCAGGGGCACTGTAATTCACAAACCTGCAGAGTTATAAATGACAGCTATCGTCCAACAATATACTGAAGTAAGGCTGCCAAGAGGACTTGAAAGCAGGGCAGAATTGCAGGAAACCGATTTCAGGAGGTAGACTGGAATTGCATTTAAAGCATAGGAAAAGAGTCAGAACGTCAACAATGATGCACTTGGCCAAAAAGGGCGTATGCGTTCTTTCCTGAATATATTCAGGAAAAGACACATACGCCCTTTTTGGCCAACCAAACAAGCTTGCAAAGGAAATCTGCACTACAATGAAGTCTCACTTCCCCCCTGTGAAAAGGGCCATCTGAAAAAAGTGTAAAATCCAGAAAGGCAGGACAGGCTATGGAGAACTGGGAGCCTTGTTATACTGATGGGCGGGATATAAATTGCCAACAGCCACTCGGGAGAAGTGTATGGTGTTTCCTGAAACATCTAAAAAACAAAGCAACAGAGCCTAGGGCACTTCCACTTATGGTCCTATAGCTTAGGGAAATTAAAATCAAAAAGGCACAGCCACCCCAACGTTTGGGCCGGCTCTGTTTACAAGAACCTCGTTTATGGTACAAGTTCAATATCGCAGAAAGCGAAAAATGGATAAAGAAGTTGCGGTACTTACGTACAATGCAATATCACTCAGCAATGAAATCTATGTCATCAGGCCTGTAGCAGCATAATGAGTGGATTCAGGTATAATAATTCTAAATGAAATAAGTCACACAGAAAAAGAAACATCATAAGATAACACTAATACACGGAATGTAAACTTGGCTACTCAGGAACTGGATTACAAAACAGAACAGGGACTCAAATTTAGAAACCCAAACTATGCTTGCTTAAGGGGAAAGGTGAGTAGGGTGCTGCATAAAACCAGAGATTGAAATGAGCACAGATAAAGTTCCTTAAGCCAAATATGAAATAGACAAGAGCTAGTCCTTGCTCAATGAAATGGACTCAACACCCCATATTAAACGCCTAAGAATGTACCTGACTAGTAAGTATCTTAAAACCTATGGATTGCTATGTCTCCGAAAGAGAATCAAGCATGTGTACAGGGGCATAAACGCAGCAGTGATAGGATTGGAGAGGTGCGGTGCGCAAATTAAGATCCTTTGAAGTCGTATTGCATGGTACCCATTCCACGGGTCTCAACTCTCCAGGTTTAAGGGATTCTTCCTTCAGCTAAAATATGCATGTGGAACCCAGAGTATTATCAACCACGTGATCAAGAGACGTGCTCAAATATGTCTCAGTTCTCGTCCCCTGGTACTCGGGTCAACATTCCAGGCGCATTACTAACACTCTCCCGACTTGGAGAGTCAGTGCCTTTAACCTCCTGTTTGGCCCAGTTTGCAATTTCAGCGGAAGATGAACAGGAATAGGGAGAACCAATGAGAGACTAGCTGGAGGTGTCTGGACGGGCAAATTTAACTCTCATTTCCCACCACGAAGAGGAATTAACCAAAGGCTCAGCGTGCTGCGTCGGAACCAAATTAGGGCCTGAAGCAATCCTGCGGTGTTGCGGCCAGCTCAGAAGAAAGCGAGTTGAAGAAAGGAGCTCAGGGGCACTGTAATTCACAAACCTGCAGAGTTATAAATGACAGCTATCATCCAAAAATATACTGAAGTAAGGCTGCCAAGTGGACTTGAAAGCGGGGCAGAATTGCAGGAAACCGATTTCAGGATGTAGACTGGAATTGCATTTAAAGCATAGGAAAAGAGGCAGAACGTCCACAATGATGCACTTGGCCAAAAAGGGCGTATGCGTTTTTTCCTGAATATATTCAGGAAAAAACGCATACGCCCTTTTTGGCCAACCAAGCAAGCTTGCAAAGGAAATCTGCACTACAATGAAGTCTCACTTCCCCCCGGTCAAAAGGGCCATCTGAAAAAAGTGTAAAATCCAGAAAGGCAGGACAGGCCATGGAGAACTGGGAGCCTTGTTATGCTGATGGGCGGGATGTAAATTGCCAACAGCCACTTTGGAGAAGTGTATGGTGTTTCCTGAAACATATAAGAAACAAAGCAACAGAGCCTAGGGCACTTCCTCTTATGGCCCTAAAGCTTAGGGAAATTAAAATCAAAAAGACACAGCCACCCCTATGTTTGGGACAGCTCTGTTCAGAAGAAACTCGTTTAAGGGACTAGTTCAATATCGCAGAAAGTGAAAAATGGATAAAGAAGTTGTGGTACTTACGTACAATGCAATATCACTCAGCAATGAAATCTATGTCATCAGGCCCGTAGCAGCATAGAGTGGATTCAGGTATGATGATTCTAACTGAAATAAGTCACACAGAAAAAGAAACATCATAAGATATCACTAATACACGGAATGTAAACTTGGCTACAGAGGAACTGGATTACAAAACAGAACAGGGTCTCAAATTCAGAAAACCAACTTATGCTTGCTTAAGGAGAAAGGTGAGTTGGGGTGCTGCATAAAACCAGAGATTGAAATGAGCACAGATAAAGTTCCTTAAGCCAAATATGTAATAGACAAGAGCTACTCCTTGTTCAAAGAAATGGACTCAACACCCCATATTAAACGCCTAAGAATGTACCTGACTAGTAAGTATCTTAAAACCTATGGATTGCTATGTCTCCGAAAGAGAATCAAGCATTTGTACAGGGGCATAAACGCAGCAGTGATAGGATTGGAGACGTTCGGTGAGCAAACGAAGACCCTTTGAAGTCATATTGCATGTTACCCATTCCACGGGTCTCAAATCTCCAGGTTTAAGGGATTCTTCCTTCAGCTAAACATGCATGTGAAATCCATTGTATGATCAACCGTGTGATCAGGAGACGTGTTCCAATATGTCTCAGTTCTCGTCCCCTGGTACTCGGGTGCAACATTCCAGACGCTTTACTAACACTCTCCCGACTTGGAGAGTCAGTGTCTTTAACCTCCTGTTTGGCCCAGTTTGCAATTTCTGAGGAAGATGAACACGAATAGGGAGGACAAATGAGAGACTAGCTGGAGCTTTCTGGATGGGCAAATTTAACTCTTATTTCCAACCAGGAAGAGGAATTCACCAAAGGCTCAGCGTGCCATGCCGGAACAAGATTAGGGCCTGAAGCAATCCTGCGGTGTTGCGGCCAGCTCACAAGAAAGCGAGTTGAAGAAAGGAGCTCAGGGGCACTGTAATTCACAAACCTGCGGAGTTATAAATGACAGCTATCGTCCAAAAATATACTGAAGTAAGGCTGCCAAGAGGACTTGAAAGCGGGGCAGAATTGCAGGAAACTGATTTCAGGAGGTAGACTGGAATTGCATTTAAAGCATAGGAAAAGAGGCAGAACGTCGACAGTGATGCACTTGGCCAAAAAGGGCGTATTCGTTTTTTCCTGAATATATTCAGGAAAAAACGCATACGCCCTTTTTGGCCAACGAAGCAAGCTTGCAAAGGAAATCTGCACTACAATGAAGTCTCACTTCCCCCCGGTCAAAAGGGCCATGTGAAAAAAGTGTAAAATCCAGAAAGGCAGGACAGGCCATGGAGAACTGGGAGCCTTGTTATGCTGATGGGCGGGATGTAAATTGCCAACAGCCACTCGGGAGAAGTGTATGGTGTTTCCTGAAACATCTAAAAAACAAAGCAACAGAGCCTAGTGCACTTCCAATTATGGTCCTATAATTTACGGAATTTAAAATCAAAAAGACACAGCCACCCCAAAGTTTGGGACGGCTCTGTTTACAAGAACCTCATTTACGGTACAAGTTCAACATCGCAGAAAGTGAAAAATGGATAAAGAAGTTGTGGTACTTACGTACAATGCAATATCACTCAGCAATGAAATCTATGTCATCAGGCCTGTAACAGCATAATGAGTGGATTCAGGTATGATGATTCTAACTGAAATAAGTCACACAGAAAAAAAACATCATAAGATATCACTAATACACGGAATGTAAACTTCGCTACACAGGAACTGAATTACAAAACAGAACAGGGTCTCAAATTTAGAAAACCAACTTATGCTTGCTTAAGGGGAAAGGTGAGTTGGGGTGCTGCATAAAACCAGAGATTGAAATGAGCACAGATAAAGTTCCTTAAGCCAAACATGTAATAGACAAGAGCTACTCCTTGCTCAACGAAATGGGCTCAAAACCCCATAATAAACGCCTAAGAATGTAGCTGACTAGTAAGTATCTTAAAACCTATGGATTGTTATGTCTCCGAAAGAGAATAAAGCATGTGTACAGGGGCATAAACGCAGCAGTGATAGGATTGGAGAGGTTCGGTGAGCAAATGAAACCCTTTGAAGTCATATTGCATGGTACCCATTCCACGGGTCTCAACTCTCCAGGTTTAAGGGATTCTTCCTTCAGCTAAAACATGCATGTGGAACCCAGAGTATGATCAACCATGTGATCGGGAGACGTGTTCCAATATGTCTCAGTTCTCGTCCCCTGGTACTCGGGTGCAACATTCCAGATGCTTAACTACCACTCTCCCGACTTGGAGAGTCAGTGCCTTTAATCTCCTGTTTGGCCCAGTTTGCAATTTCTGCGGAAGATGAACAGGAATAGGGAGAACCAATGAGAGACTAGCTGGAGGTGCCTGGACGGGCAAATTTAACTCTCATTTCCCACCAGGAAGAGGAATTAAACAAAGGCTCAGCATGCCGTGCCGGAACCAGATTAGGGCCTGAAGCAATCCTGCGGTGTTGCGGCCACCTCACCAGAAAGCGAGTTGAAGAAAGGAGCTCAGGGGCACTGTAATTCACAAACCTGCAGAGTTATAAATGACAGCTATCGTCCAAAAATATACTGAAGTAAGGCTGCAAAGAGGACTTGAAAGCGGGGCAGAATTGCAGGAAACCGATTTCAGGAGGTAGACTGAAATTGCATTTAAAGCATAGGAAAAGAGGCAGAACGTCCACAATGATGCACTTGGCCAAAAAGGGCGTATGCGTTTTTTCCTGAATATATTCAGGAAAAAACGCATACGCCCTTTTTGGCCAACCAAGCAAGCTTGCAAAGGAAATCTGCACTACAATGAAGTCTCACTTCCCCCGGGTCAAAAGGGCCATCTGAAAACAGTGTAAAATCCAGAAAGGCAGGACAGGCCATGGAGAACTGGGAGCCTTGTTATGCTGATGGGCGGGATGTAAATTACCAACAGCCACTTGGGAGAAGTGTATGGTGTTTCCTGAAACATCTAAGAAACAAAGCAACAGAGCCTAGGGCACTTCCACTTATGGTCCTAAAGCTTAGGGAAATTAAAATTAAAAAGACACAGCCACCCCAAGTTTGGGATGGCTCTGTTTACAAGAACCTCGTTTACGGGATAAGTTCAATATCGCAAAAAGTGAAAAATGGATAAAGAAGTTGTGGTACTTACATACAATGCAATATCACTCAGCAATGAAATCTATGTCATCAGGCCCGTAGCAGCATAATGAGTGGATTCAAGTATGATGATTCTAACTGAAATAAGTCACACAGAAAAAGAAACATCATAGGATATCACTAATACATGGAATGTAAACTTGGCTACACAGGAACTGGATTACAAAAGAGAACAGGGTCTCAAATTTAGAAAACCAACTTATGCTTGCTTATGGGGAAAGGTGAGTTGGGGTGCTGCATAAAACCAGAGATTGAAATGAGCACAGATAAAGTTCCTTAAGCCAAATATGGAATACACAAGAGCTACTCCTTGCTCAATGAGATGGACTCAACACCCCATATTAAACGCCTAAGAATCTACCTGACTAGTAAGTATCTTAAAACCTATGGATTGCTATGTCTCCAAAAGAGAATCAAGCGTGAGTACAGGGGCATAAACGCAGCAGTGATAGGATTGGAGAGGTTCGGTGAGCAAATGAAGACCCTTTGAAATCATATTGCATGGTACCCATTCCACGGGTCTCAACTCTCCAGGTTTAAGGGATTCTTCCTTCAGCTAAATCAGGCATGTTGAACCCAGAGTATGATCAACTGTGTGATGGGGAGACGTGTTTCAATATGTCTCAGTTCTCGTCCCCTGGTACTCGGGTGCAACATTCCAGACGCTTTTCTAACAGTCTCCCGACTTGGAGAGTCAGTGCCTTTAACCTCCTGTTTGGCCCAGTTTGCAATTTCTGCGGAAGATGAACAGGAATAGGGAGAACCAATGAGAGACTAGCTGGAGGTGTCTGGACGGGCAATTTTAACTCTCATTTCCACCAGGAAGAGGAATTAAACAAAGGCTGAGCCTGCCGTGCCGGAACCAGATTAGGGCCTGAAGCAATCCTGCGGTGTTGCGGCCAGCTCACAAGAAAGCAAGTTGAAGAAAGGGGCTCAGGGGCACCGTAATTCACAAACCTGCAGAGTTATATATGACAGCTATCGTCAAAAATATACTGAAGTAAGGCTGCCAAGAGGACTTGAAAGCGGGGCAGAATTGCAGGAAACCAATTGCAAGAGGTAGACTGGAATTGCATTTAAAGCATAGGAAAAGAGGCAGAACGTTGACAATGATGCACTTGGCCAAAAAGTGCGTATGAGTTTTTTCCGGAAAAAACGCATAAGCCCTTTTTGGCCAACCAAGCAAGCTTGCAAAGGAAATCTGCCCTACAATGTAGTCTCACTTCCCCCCCCATCAAAAGGGCCATCTGAAAAAAGTGTAAAATCCAGAAAGGCAGGACAGGCCATGGAGAACTGGGAGCCTTGTTATGCTGATGGGCGGGATGTGAATTGCCAACAGCCACTGGAGAGAAGTGTATGGTGTTTCCTGAAACATCTAAAAAACAAAGCAACAGAGCCTAGGGCACTTCCACTTATGGTCCTATAGCTTAGGGAAATTAAAATCAAAAAGACACAGCCACCCCAAAGTTTGGGACGGCTCTGTTTACAAGAACCTCGTTTACGGTACAAGTTCAATATCGCAGAAAGTGAAAAATGTGTAAAGAAGTTGTGGTAGTTACGTACAATGCAATATCACTCAGCAATGAAATTTATGTCATCAGGCCCGTAGCAGCATAATGAGCGGATTCATGTATGATGATTCTAACTGAAATAAGTCACACAGAAAAAGAAACATCATAAGATATCACTAATACACGGAATGTAAACTTGGCTACACAGGAACTGGATTACGAAACACAACAGGGTCTCAAGTGTAGAAAACCAACTTATGCTTGCTTAAGGGGAAAGGTGAGTTGGGGTGCTGCATAAAACCAGAGATTTAAATGAGCACAGATAAAGTTCCTTAAGCCAAATATGTAATACACAAGAGCTACTCCTTGCTCAACGAAATGTACTCAAAACCACATATTAAACGCCTAAGAATGTACCTGACTAGTAAGTATCTTAAAACCTATGGATCGCTCTGTCTCCGAAAGAGAATCAAGCATGTGTACAGGGGCATAAACGCAGCAGTGATAGAACTGGAGAGGTTCGGTGAGCAAATGAAGACCCTTTGAATTCATATTGCATGTTACCCATTCCACGGGTCTCAACTCTCCAGGTTTAAGGGATTCTTCCTTCAGCTAAAACATGCATGTGGAACCCAGAGTATGATCAACTGTGTGATTGGGAGACGTGTTGAAATATGTCTCAGTTCTCGTTCCCTGGTACTCGGGTGCAACATTCCAGATGCTTTACTAACACTCTCCTGACTTGGAGAGTCAGTGCCTTTAACCTCCTGTTTTGCCCAGTTTGCAATTTCTGCAGAAGATGAACAGGAATAGGGAGAAACAATGAGAGACTAGCTGGAGGTGTCTGGAAGGGCAAATTTAACTCTCATTTCCCACCAGGAAGAGGAATTAACCAAAGGCTCAGCGTGCCGTGCCGGAACAAGATTAGGGCCTGAAGCAATCCTGCGGTGTTGCGGCCATCTCACAAGAAAGCGAGTTGAAGAAAGGAGCTCAGGGGCACTGTAATTCACAAACCTGCAGAGTTATAAATGACAGCTATCGTCCAAAAATATACTGAAGTAAGGCTGCCAACAGGACTTGAAAGCGGGGCAGAATTGCAGGAAACCGATTTCAGGAGGTAGACTGGAATTGCATATAAAGCATAGGAAAAGAGGCAGAACGTCGACAATGATGCACTTGGCCAGAAAGTGCATATGCGTTTTATCCTGAATATATTCAGGAAAAAATGCATACGCCCTTTTTGGCCAACCAAGCAAGCTTGCAAAGGAAATCTGCACTACAATGAAGTCTCACTTCCCCCCGGTAAAAAGGGCCATCTGACAAAAGTGTAAAATCCAGAACGGCAGGACAGGCCATGGAGAACTGGGAGCCTTGTTATGCTGATGGGCGGGATGTAAATTGCCAACAGCCACTTGGGAGAAGTGTATGGTGTTTCCTGAAACATCTAAGAAACAAAGCAACAGAGCCTAGGACACTTCCACTTATGGTCCTATAGCTAAGGGAAATTAAAATCAAAAAGACACAGCCACCCCAAAGTTTGGGACGGCTCTGTTTACAAGACCCTCGTTTACGGTACAAGTTCAATATCGCAGAAAGTGAAAAATGTGTAAAAAAGTTGTGGTACTTACGTACAATGCAATATCACTCAGCAATGAAATCTATGTCATCAGGCCCGTAGCAGCATAATGAGTGGATTCAGGTATGATGATTCTAACTGAAATAAGTCACACCGAAAAAGAAGTATCATAAGATATCACTAATACACGGAATGTAAACTTGGCTACACAGGAACTGGATTACAAATCAGAACAGGGTCTCAAATTTAGAAAACCAACTTATGCTTGCTTAAGGGGAAAGGTGAGTTGGGGTGCTGCATAAAACCAGAGATTGAAATGAGCACAGATAAAGTTCCTTAAGCCAAATATGTAATAAACAAGAGCTACTCCTTGCTCAACGAAATGGACTCAACACGCCATATTAAACGCCTAAGAATGTACCTGACTAGAAAGTATCTTAAAACCTATGGATTGCTATGTCTCGGAAAGAGAATCAAGCGTGTGTAGAGGGGCATAAACGCAGCAGTGATAGGATTGGAGAGGTTCGGTGAGCAAATGAAGACCCTTTGAAGTCATATTGCATGGTACCCATTCCACGGGTCTCAACTCTCCAGGTTTAAGGGATTCTTCCTTCAGCTAAAACATGCATGTGGAACCCAGAGTATGATCAGCCGTGTGATCTGGAGACGGGTTCAAATATGTCTCAGTTTTCGTCCCCTGGTACTCGGGTGCAACATTCCAGACACTTTACTAACACTCTCCCGACTTGGAGAGTCAGTGCCTTTAACCTCCTGATTGGCCCAGTTTGCATTTCTGCGGAAGATAAACAGGAATAGGGAGAACGAATGAGAGACTAGCTGGAGGTGTCTGGCCGGGCAAATTTAACTCTCATTTCCCAACACGATGAGGAATTAACCAAAGGCTCAGCGTGCCGTGCCGGAACCATATTAGGGCCTGAAGCAATCCTGTGGTGTTGCGGCCAGCTCACAAGAAAGCGAGTTGAAGAAAGGAGCTCAGGGGCACTGTTATTCACAGACCTGCAGAGTTATAAATGACAGCTATCGTCCAAAAATATACTGAAGTAAGGCTGCCAAGAGGACTTTAAAGCGGGGCAGAATTGCAGGAAACTGATTTCAGGAGGTAGACTGGAATTGCATTTAAAGCATAGGAAAAGAGGCAGAACGTCCACAATGATGCACTTGGCCAAAAGGGCATATGCGTTTTTTCCTGAATATATTCAGGAAAAAACGCATACGCTCTTTTTGGCCAACCAAGCAAGCTTGCAAACGAAATCTGCACTACAATGAAGTCTCACTTCCCCCCGGTCAAAAGGGCTCTCTGAAAAAAGTGTAAAATCCAGAAAGGCAGGACAGGCCATGGAGAACTGGGAGCCTTGTTATGCTGATGGGCGGGATGTAAATTGCCAACACTCACTCGAGAGAAGTGTATGGTGCTTCCTGAAACATCTAAAAAACAGAGGAACAGAGCCTAGGGCACTTCCACTTATGTTCCTATAGCTTAGGGAAATTAAAATCAAAAAGACACAGCCACCCCAAAGTTTGGGACGGCTCTGTTTACAAGATCCTCATTTACGGTACAAGTTCAATATCGCAGAAAGTGAAAAATGTATAAAGAAGTTGTGGTACTTACGTACAATGCAATATCACTCAGCAATGAAATCTATGTCATCAGGCCCATAGCAGCATAATGAGTGGATTCAGGTATGATGATTCTAACTGAAATAAGTCACACAGAAAAAGAAACATCATAAGATATCAATAATACACGGAATGTAAACTTGGCTACACAGGAACTGAATTACAAAAGAGAACAGGGTCTCAAATTTAGAAAACCAACTTATGCTTGCTTAAGGGGAAAGGTGAGTTGGGGTGCTGCATAAAACCAGAGATTGAAATGAGCACAGATAAAGTTCCTTAAGCCAAATTTGTAATAGACAAGAGCTACTCCTTGCTCAACGAAATGGACTCAACACCCCATATTAAACGTCTAAGAATGTACCTGACTACTAATTATCTTAAAACCTATGGATTGCTATGTCTCCGAAAGAGAATGAAGCATGTGTACAGGGGCATAAACGCAGCAGTGATAGGATTCGAGAGGTTCGGTGAGCAAACCAAGACCCTTTGAAATCATATTGCATGGTACCCATTCCACGGGTCTCAACTCTCCAGGTTTCAGGGATTCTTCCTTCAGCTAAAACATGCATGTGGAACCCAGAGTATGATCAATCGTGTGATCGGGAGACATGTTCCAATATGTCTCAGTTCTAGTCCCCTGGTACTCGGGAACAACATTCCAGACGCTTTACTAACACTCTCCCGACTTGGAGAGTCAGTGCCTTTAACCTCCTGTTTGGCCCAGTTTGCAATTTCTGCGGAAGATGAACAGGAATAGGGAGAACCAATGAGAGACTAGCTGGAGGTGTCTGGACGGGCAAATTTAACTCTCATTTCCCACCAGGAAGAGGAATTAAGCAAAGGCTCAGCGTGCCGTGCCGGAACCAGATTAGGGCCTGAAGCAATCCTGCGGTGTTGCGGCCGGCTCACAAGAAAGCGAGTTGAAGAAAGGAGCTCAGGGGCACTGTAATTCACAAACCTGCAGAGTTATAAATGACAGCTATCGTCCAAAAATATACTGAAGTAAGGCTGCCAAGAGGACTTGAAAGCGGGGCAGAATTGCAGGAAACCGATTTCAGGAGGTAGACTGGAATTGCATTTAAAGCATAGGAAAAGAGGCAGAATGTCGACAATGATGCACTTGGCCAAAAAGGGCGTATGCGTTTTTTCCTGAATATATTCACGAAAAAAGGCATACGTCCTTTTTGGCCAACCAAGCAAGCTTGCAAAGGAAATCTGCACTACAATGAAGTCTCACTTCTCCCCGGTGAAAAGGGCCATCTGAAAAAAGTGTAAAATCCAGAAAGGCAGGACAGGCCATGGAGAACTGGGAGCCTTGTTGTGCTGATGGGCGGGATGTAAATTGCCAACAGCCACTCGGCAGAAGTGTATGGTGTTTCCTGAAACATCTAAGAAACAAAGCAACAGAGCCTAGAGCACTTCCACTTCTGGTCCTATAGCTTAGGGAAATTAAAATCAAAAAGACCTAGCCACCACAAAGTTTGGGAAGGCTCTGTTTACAAGAACCTCGTTTACGGTACAAGTTCAATATCGCAGAAAGTGAAAAATGGATAAAGAAGTTGTGGTACTTACGTTCAATGCAATATCACTCAGCAATGAAATCTATGTCATCAGTCCCATAGCAGCATAATGAGTGGATTCAGGTATGATGATTCTAACTGAAATAAGTCACACAGAAAAAGAAACATCATAAGATATCACTAATACACGGAATGTAAACTAGGCTACACAGGAACTGAATTACAAAAGAGAACAGGGTCTCAAATTTAGAAAACCAACTTATGCTTGCTTAAGGGGAAAGGTGAGCTGGGGTGCTGCATAAAACCAGAGATTGAAATGAGCACAGATAAAGTTCCTTAAGCCAAATATGTAATACACAAGAGCTACTCCTTGTTCAACGAAATGGACTCAACACCCCATATTAAACGTCTAAGAATGTACCTGACTAGTAAGTATCTTAAAACCTATGGATTGCTATGTCTCTGAAAGAGAATCAAGCATGTGTACAGGGGCCTAAACGCTGCAGTGATAGGATTGGAGAGGTTCGGTGAGCAAACAAAGACCCTTTGAAGTCATATTGCATGGTACCCATTCCACGGGTCTCAACTCTCCTGGTTTAATGGATTCTTCCTTCAGCTAAAACATGCATGTGGAACCCAGAGTATGATCAACCGTGTGATCGGGAGATGTGTTCCAATATGTCTCAGATCTCGTCCCCTGGTACTCGGGTGCAACATTCCAGATGCTTAACTAACACTCTCCCGACTTGGAGAGTCAGTGCCTTTAACCTCCTGTTTGGCGCAGTTTGCAATTTCTGCGGAAGATGAACAGGAATAGGGAGAACCAATGAGAGACTAGCTGGAGGTGTCTGGACGGGCAAATTTAACTCTCATATCCCACCACGATGAGGAATTAACCAAAGGCTCAGCATGCCGTGCCGGAACCAGATTAGGGCCTGAAGCAATCCTGCGGTGTTGCGGCCAGCTCACAAGAAAGCGAGTTGAAGAAAGGAGCTCAGGGGCAGTGTAATTCACAAACCTGCAGAGTTATAAATGACAGCTATCGTCCAAAAATATACTGAAGTAAGGCTGCCAAGAGGACTTGAAAGTGAGGCAGAATTGCAGGAAACCGATTTCAGGAGGTAGACTGGAATTGCATTTAAAGCATAGGAAAAGAGGCAGAACGTCCACAATGATGCACTTGGCTAAAAAGGGTGTATGCGTTTTTTCTTGAATATATTCAGGAGAAAACGCATACGCCCTTTTTGGCCAACCAAGCAAGCTTGCAAAGGAAATCTGCACTACAATGAAGTCTCACTTCCCCCCGGTGAAAAGGGCCATCTGAAAAAAGTGTAAAATCCAGAAAGGCAGGACAGTTCATGGAGAACTGGGAGCCTTGTTATGCTGATGGGCGGGATGTAAATTGCCAACAGCCACTCGGGAGAAGTGTATGGTGTTTCCTGAAACATCTAAAAAACAAAGAAACAGAGCCTAGGGCACTTCCACTTATGATCCTATAGCTTAGGGAAATTAAAATCAAAAAGACACAGCCACCCCAAAGTTTGGGACGGCTCTGTTTACAAGAACCTCGTTTACGGGACAAGTTCAATATCGCAGAAAGTGAAAAATGGATAAAGAAGTTGTGGTACTTACGTACAATGCAATATCACTCAGCAATGACATCTATGTCATCAGGCCCGTAGCAGCATAATGAGTGGATTCAGGTATGATGATTCTAACTGAAATAAGTCACACAGGAAAAGAAACATCATAAGATATCACTAATACACGGAATGTAAACTTGGCTACACAGGAACTGGATTACAAAACAGAAGAGGGTCTCAAATTTAGAAAACCAACTTATGCTTGCTTAAGGGGAAAGGTGAGTTGGGGTGCTGCATAAAACCAGAGATTGAAATGAGCACAGATAAAGTTCCTTAAGCCAAATATGTAATAGACAAGAGCTACTCCTTGCTCAACGAAATGGACTCAACACCCCATATTAAACGCCTAAGAATGTACCTGACTAGTAAGTATCTTAAAACCTATGGATCGCTATGGCTCCGAAAGAGAATCAAGCGTGTGTACAGGGGCATAAACGCAGCAGTGATAGGATTGGAGAGGTTCGGTGAGCAAGTGAAGACCCTTTGAAGTCATATTGCATGGTACCCATTCCACGGGTCTCAACGCTTCAGGTTTAAGGGATTCTTCCTTCAGCTTAATCATGCACGTGGGACCCAGAGTATGATCAACCGTGTGATCGGGAGACGTGTTCCAATATGTCTCAGTTCTGGTCCCCTGGTACTCGGGTGCAATATTCCAGACACTTTACTAACACTCTCCCTACTTGGAGAGTCAGTGCCTTTAACCTCCTGTTTGGCCCAATTTGCAATTTCTGCGGAAGATGAACAGGAATAGGGAGAACCAATGAGAGACTAGCTGGAGGTGTCTAGACGGGCAAATTTAACTCTCATTTCCCACCAGGAAAGGAATTAACCAAAGGCTCAGCCTGCCGTGCCGGAACCAGATTAGGGCCTGAAGCAATCCTGCGGTGTTGCGGCCAGCTCACAAGAAAGCGAGTTGAAGAAAGGAGCTCAGGGGCACTGTAATTCACAAACCTGCAGAGTTATAAATGACAGCTATCGTCCAAAAATATACTGAAGTAAGCCTGCCAAGAGGACTTGAAAGCGGGGCAGAATTGCAGGAAACCAATTTCAGGAGGTAGACTGGAATTGCATTTAAAGCATAGGAAAAGAGGCAGAACGTCGACAATGATGCACTTGGCCAAAAAGGGCGTATGCGTTTTTTCCTGAATATATTCAGGAAAAAACGCATACGCCCTTTTTGGCCAACCAAGCAAGCTTGCAAAGGAAATCTGCACTACAATGAAGTCTCACTTCCCCCCGGTCAAAAGGGCCATCTGAATAAAGTATAAAATCCAGAAAGGCAGGACAGGCCATGGAGAACTGGGAGCCTTGTTATGCTGATGGGCGGGATATAAATTGCCAACAGCCACTCGGGAGAAGTGTATGGTGTTTCCTGAAACATCTAAAAAACAAAGCAACAGAGCCTAGGACACTTCCACATATGGTCCTATAGCTTAGGGAAATTAAAATCAAAAAGACACCGCCACCCCTAAGTTTGGGACGGCTCTGTTTACAAGAAACTCGTTTATGGGACAAGTTCAATATCGCAGAAAGTGAAAAATGGATAAAGCAGTTGTGGTACTTACGTACAATGCAATATCACTCAGCAATGAAATCTATGTCATCAGGCCCGTAGCAGCATAATGAGTGGATTCAGGTATGATGATTCTATCTGAAATAAGTCACACAGAAAAAGAAACATCATAAGATATCACTAATACACGGAATGTAAACTTGGCTACACAGGAACTGGATTACAAAAGAGAACAGGGTCTCAAATTTAGAAAAGCAACTTATGCTTGCTTAAGAGGAAAGATGAGTTGGGGTTCTGCATAAAACCAGAGATTGAAATGATCACAGATAAAGTTCTTTAAGCCAAATATGTAATAGACAAGAGCTACTCCTTGCTCAACGAAATGGACTCAACACCCCATATTAAACGCCTAAGAATGTACCTGACTAGTAAGTATCTTAAAACCTATGGATTGCTATGTCTCCGAAAGAGAATCAAGCGTGTGTACAGGGGCATAAACGCAGCAGTGATAGGATTGGAGAGGTTCGGTGAGCAAACGAAGACCCTTTGAAGTCGTATTGCATGGTACTCATTCCACGGGTCTCAACTCTCCAGGTTTAAGGGATTCTTCCTTCAGCTGAAACATGCATGTGGAACCCAGAGTATGATCAACCGTGTGATCAGGAGACGTGTTCAAATATGTCTCAGTTTTTGTCCCATGGTACTCGGGTGCAACATTCCAGACACTTTACTAACACTCTCCCGACTTGGAGAGTCAGTGCCTTTAACCTCCTATTTGGCCCAGTTTGCAATTTCTGCGGAAGATGAACAGGAATAGGGAGGACCAATGAGAGACTAGCTGGAGGTGTCTGGACGGGCAAATTTAACTCTCATTTCCCACCAGGAAGAAGAATTAACCAAAGGCTCAGCGGGTCGTGCCGGAACCAGATTAGGGCCTGAAGCAATCTTGCGGTGTTGCGGCCAACTCACAAGAAAGCGAGTTGAAGAAAGGAGCTCAGGGGCACTGTAATTCACAATCCTGCAGAGTTATAAATAACAGCTATCGTCCAAAAATATACTGAAGTAAGGCTGCCAAGAGGACTTGAAAGTGGGGCAGAATTGCAGAAAACCGATTTCAGAAGGTAGAGTGGAATTGCATTTAAAGCATAGGAAAAGAGGCAGAACGTAGACAATGATGCACTTGGCCAAAAGGGCGGTATGAGTTTTTTCCTGAATATATTCAGAAAAAAACGCATACGCCCTTTTTGGCCAACCAAGCAAGCTTGCAAAGGAAATCTGCACTACAATGAAGTCTCACTTCCCCCCGGTCAAAAGGGCCAACTGAAAAAAGTGTAAAATCCAGAAAGGCAGGACAGGCCATGGAGAAATGGGAGCCTTGTTATGCTGATGGGCGGGATGTATATTGCCAACAGCCACTTGGGAGAAGTGTATGGTGTTTCCTGAAACATCTAAAAAACAAAGCAACAGAGCCTAGGGCACTGCCACTTATGGCCCTATAGCTTAGGGAAATTAAAATCAAAAAGACACAGCCACCCCAAAGTTTGGGACGGCTCTGTTTACAAGAAACTCGTTTACGGGACAAGTTCAATATCACAGAAAGTGAAAAATAGATAAAGAAGTTGTGGTACTTACGTACAATGCAATATCACTCAGCAATGAAATCTATGTCCTCAGGCCCGTAGCAGCATAATGAGTGGATTCAGGTATGATGATTCTAACTGAAATAAGTCACACAGAAAAAGAAACATCATAAGATATCACTAATACACGGAATGTAAACTTGGCTACACAGGAACTGGATTACGAAACAGAACAGGGTCTCAAATTTAGAAAACCAACTTATGCTTGCTTAAGGGGAAAGGTGAGTTGGGGTGCTGCATAAAACCAGAGATTGAAATGAGCACAGATAAAGTTCCTTAAGCCAAATATGTAATAGACAAGAGCTACTCCTTGCTCAATGAAATGGACTCAACACCCCATAATAAACGCCTAAGAATGTACCTGACTAGTAAGTATCTTAAAAGCTATGGATCGCTATGTCTCCGAAAGAGAATCAAGCGTGTGTACAGGGGCATAAATGCAGCAGTGATAGGATTGGAGAGGTTTGGTGAGCAAATGAAGACCCTTTGAAGTCATATTGCATGGTACCCATTCCATGGGACAGAACTCTCCAGGTTTAAGGGATTCTTCCTTCAGCATAAACATGCATGTGGAACCCAGAGTATGATCAACCGTGTGATCGGGAGACGTGTTCCAATATGTCTCAGTTCTCGTCCCCTGGTACTCGGGTGCAACATTCCAGACACTTTACTAACACTCTCCCTACTTGGAGAGTCAGTGCCTTTAACCTCCTGTTTGGCCCAATTTGCAATTTCTGCGGAAGATGAACAGGAATAGGGAGAACCAATGAGAGACTAGCTGGAGGTGTCTAGACGGGCAAATTTAACTCTCATTTCCCACCAGGAAAGGAATTAACCAAAGGCTCAGCCTGCCGTGCCGGAACCAGATTAGGGCCTGAAGCAATCCTGCGGTGTTGCGGCCAGCTCACAAGAAAGCGAGTTGAAGAAAGGAGCTCAGGGGCACTGTAATTCACAAACCTGCAGAGTTATAAATGACAGCTATCGTCCAAAAATATACTGAAGTAAGCCTGCCAAGAGGACTTGAAAGCGGGGCAGAATTGCAGGAAACCAATTTCAGGAGGTAGACTGGAATTGCATTTAAAGCATAGGAAAAGAGGCAGAACGTCGACAATGATGCACTTGGCCAAAAAGTGCGTATGCGTTTTTTCTTGAATATATTCAGGAAAAAACGCATACGCCCTTTTTGGCCAACCAAGCAAGCTTGCAAAGGAAATCTGCACTACAATGAAGTCTCACTTCTCCCTGGTCAAAAGGGCCATGTGAAAAATGTGTAGAATCCAGAAAGGCAGGACAGGCCATGGAGAACTGGGAGACTTGTTATGCTGATGGGCGGGATGTAAATTGCCAACAGCCACTCGGGAGAAGTGTATGGTGTTTCCTGAAACATCTAAAAAACAAAGCAACAGAGCCTAGGGCACTTCCACTTATGGTCCTATAGCTTAGGGAAATTAAAATCAAAAAGACACAGCCACCCCAAAGTTTGGGACGGCTCTGTTTACAAGAAACTCGTTTACGGGACAAGTTCAAAATCGCAGAAAGTGAAAAATGGATAAAGAAGTTTTGGTACTTACGTACAATGCAATATCACTCAGCAATGAAATCTATGTCATCAGGCCCATAGCAGCATAATGAGTGGATTCAGGTATGATGATTCTAACTGAAATAAGTCACACAGAAAAAGAAACATCATAAGATATCACTAATACACGGAATGTAAACTTGGCTACACAGGAACTGGTTTACAAAACACAGCAGGGTCTCAAATTTAGAAAACCAACTTATGCTTGCTTAAGGGGAAACGTGAGTTGGGGTGCTGCATAAAACCAGAGATTGAAATTAGCACAGATAAAATTCCTTAAGCCAAATATGTAATACACAAGAGCTACTCCTTGCTCAACGAAATGGACTCAACACCCCATATTAAACGTCTAAGAATGTACCTGACTAGTAAGTATCTTAAAACCTATGGATCGCTATGTCTCCAAAAGAGAATCAAGCGTGTGTACAAGGGGCATAAACGCAGCAGTGATAGGATTGGAGAGGTTTGGTGAGCAAATGAAGACCCTTTGAAGTCATATTGCATGGTACCCATTCCACGGGTCTCAACTCTCCAGGTTTAAGGGATTCTTCCTTCAGCTAAATCAGGCATGTGGAACCCAGAGTATGATCACCGTGTGATCGGGAGACGTGTTCCAATATGTCTCAGTTCTCGTCCCCTGGTACTCGGGTGCAACATTCCAGACGCTTTACTAACACTCTCCCGAATTGGAGAGTCAGTGCCTTTAACCTCCTGTTTGGCCCAGTTTGCAATTTCTGCGGAAGATGAACAGGAATAAGGAGAACCAATGAGAGACTAGCTGGAGGTGTCTGGACGGGCAAATTTAACTCTCATTTCCCACCAGGAAGAGGAATTAACCAAAGGCTCAGCGTGCCGTGCCGGAACCAGATTAGAGCCTGAAGCAACCCTGCGGTGTTGCGGCCAGCTCACAAGAAAGCGAGTTGAAGAAAGGATCTCAGGGGCACTGTAATTCACAAACCTGCAGAGTTATAAATGACAGCTATCGTCCAAAAATATACTGAAGTAAGGCTGCCAAGAGGACTTGAAAGCGGGCCAGAATTGCAGGAAACCGATTTCAGGAGGTAGACTGGAATTGCATTTAAAGCATAGGAAAAGAGGCAGAACGTCGACAATGATGCACTTGGCCAAAAAGTGCGTATGCGTTTTTTCTTGAATATATTCAGGAAAAAACGCATACGCGCTTTTTGGCAAACCAAGCAAGCTTGCAAAGGAAATCTGCACTACAATGAAGTCTCACTTCCCCCCGGTCAAAAGGGCCATCTGAAAAAAGTGTAAAATCCAGAAAGGCAGGACAGGCCATGGAGAACTGGGAGCCTTGTTATGCTGATGGGCGGGATGTAAATTGCCAACAGCCACTTGGGAGAAGTGTATGGTGTTTCCTGAAACATCTGAGAAACAAAGCAACAGAGCCTAGGGCACTTCCACTTATGGCCCTAAAGTTTAGGGAAATTAAAATCAAAAAGACACAGCCACCCCTATGTTTGGGACGGCTCTGTTTAGAAGAACCTCGTTTACGGGACAAGTTCAATATCGCAGAAAGTGAAAAATGGATAAAGAAGTTGTGGTACTAACGTACAATGCAATATCACTCAGCAATGAAATCTATGTCATCAGGCCCATAGCAGCATAATGAGTGGATTCAGGTATGATGATTCTAACTGAAATAAGTCACACAGAAAAAAAACATCATAAGATATCACTAATACACGGAATGTAAACTTGGCTACACAGGAACTGGATTACAAAAGAGAACAGGGTCTCAAATTTAGAAAACCAACTTATGCTTGCTTAAGGGGAAAGGTGAGTTGGGGTGCTGCATAAAACCAGAGATTGAAATGAGCACAGATAAAGTTCCTCAAGCCAAATATGGAATAGACAAGAGCTACTCCTTGCTCAACGAAATGGACTCAACACCCCATATTAAACGCCTAAGAATGTAGCTGACTAGTAAGTATCTTAAAACCTATCGATTGCTATGTCTCCAAAAGAGAATCAAGCGTGTGTACAGGGGCATAAACGCAGCAGTGATAGGATTGGAGCGGTTCGGTGAGCAAATGAAGACCCTTTGAAGTCATATTGCATGGTACCAATTCCACGGGTCTCAACTCTCCACGTTTAAGGGATTCTTCCTTCAGCTAAAGCATGCATGTGGAACCCAGAGTATGATCAACCGTGTGATCGGGAGACGTGTTCCAATATGTCTCAGTTGTCGTCCCCTGGTACTCGGGTGCAACATTCCAGATGCTTTACTAACACTCTTCCGACTTGGAGAGTCAGTGCCTTTAACCTCCTGTTTGGCCCAGTTTGCAATTTCTGCGGAAGATGAACAGTAATAGGGAGAACCAATGAGAGACTAGCTGGAGGTGTCTGGACGGGCAAATTTAACTCTCATTTCCCACCAGGGAGAGGAATTAACCAAAGGGTCAGCATGCCGTGCCGGAACCAGATTAGGGCCTGAAGCAATCCTGCAGTGTTGCGGGCAGCTCACAAGAAAGTGAGTTGAAGAAAGGAGCTCAGGGGCACTGTAATTCACAAACCTGCAGAGTTATAAATAACAGCTATCGTCCAAAAATATTCTGAAGTAAGGCTGCCAAAAGGACTTGAAAGCGGGGCAGAATTGCAGGAAACCGATTTCAGGAGGTAGACTGGAATTGCATTTAAAGCATAGGAAAATAGGCAGAGCGTCCACAATGATGCACTTGGCCAAAAAGGGCGTATGCGTTTTTTCCTGAATATATTCACGAAAAAACGCGTACGCCCTTTTTGGCCAACCAAGCAAGCTTGCAAAGGAAATCTGCACTACAATGAAGTCTCACTTCCCCCCGGTCAAAAGGGCCATCTGAAAAAAGTTTAAAATCCAGAAAGGCAGGACAGGCCATGGAGAACTGGGAGCCTTGTTATGCTGATGGGCGGGATGCATATTGCCAACAGCCACTCTGGAGAAGTGTATGGTGTTTCCTGAAACATCTAAAAAACAAAGCAACAGAGCATAGGGCACTTCCACTTATGGCCCTATAGCTTAGGGAAATTAAAATCAAAAAGACAAAGCCACCCCAAACTTTGGGACGGCTCTGTTTACAAGAAACTCGTTTACGGGACTAGTTCAATATCGCAGAAAGTGAAAAATGGATAAAGAAGTTGTGGTACTTATGTACAATGCAATATCACTCAGCAATGAAATCTATGTCATCAGGCCCATAGCAGCATAATGAGTGGATTCAGGTATGATGATTCTAACTGAAATAAGTCACACAGAAAAAGAAACATCATAAGATATCACTAATACACGGAATGTAAACTTGGCTACACAGGAAGTGGATTACAAAAGAGAACAGGGTCTCAAATTTAGAAAACCAACTTATGCTTGCTTAAGGGGAAAAGTGAGTTGGGGTGCTGCATAAAACCAGAGATTGAAATGAGCACAGATAAAGTTCCTTAAGCCAAATATGTAATAGACAAGAGCTACTCCTTGCTCAACGAAATGGACTCAACACCCCATATTAAACGCCTAAGAATGTACCTGACTAGTAAGTATCTTAAAACCTATGGATCACTATGTCTCCGAAGAGAATCAAGCGTGTGTACATGGGCGTAAACACAGCAGTGATAGGATTGGAGAGGTTCGGAGAGCAAATGAAGACCCTTTGAAGTCATATTGCATGGGACCCATTCCACGGGTCTCAACTCTCCAGGTTTAAGGGATTCTTCCTTCAGCTAAAGCATGCATGTGGAACCCAGAGTATGATCAACCGTGTGATCGGGAGACGTGATCCAATATGTCTCAGTTCTCGTCCCCTGGTACTCGGGTGCAACATTCCAGACGCTTTACTAACACTCTCCCGACTTGGAGAGTGAGTGCCTTTAACCTCCTGTTTGGCCCAGTTTGCAATTTCTGCAGAAGATGAACAGGAATAGGGAGAACCAATGAGAGACTAGCTGGAGGTGTCTGGACGGGCAAATTTAACTCTCATTTCCCACCAGGGAGAGGAATTAACCAAAGGCTCAGCATGCCGTGCCGGAACCAGATTAGGGCCTGAAGCAATCCTGCAGTGTTGCGGCCAGCTGACAAGAAAGCGAGTTGAAGAAAGGAACTCAATGGCACTGAATTCACAAACCTGCAGAGTTATAAATGACAGCTATCGTCCAAAAATATACTGAAGTAAGGCTGCCAAGAGGACTTGAAAGCGGGGCAGAATTGCAGGAAACTGATTTCAGGAGGTAGACTGGAATTGCACTTAAAGCATAGGAAAAGAGGCAGAACGTCGACAATGATGCACTTGGCCAAAAAGGGCATATACGTT
This sequence comes from Orcinus orca, assembly GCF_937001465.1. Lineage (NCBI taxonomy): Eukaryota > Metazoa > Chordata > Mammalia > Artiodactyla > Delphinidae > Orcinus > Orcinus orca. The sequence goes on from NW_026044021.1 coordinate 1,036,254, forward strand.
TTTTCCTGAATATATTCAGGAAAAAACGCATACGCCCTTTTTGGCCAACCAAGCAAGCTTGCAAAGGAAATCTGCACTACAATGAAGTCTCACTTCCCCCCGGTCAAAAGGGCCATCTGAAAAAAGTTTAAAATCCAGAAAGGCAGGACAGGCCATGGAGAACTGGGAGCCTTGTTATGCTGATGGGCGGGATGCATATTGCCAACAGCCACTCTGGAGAAGTGTATGGTGTTTCCTGAAACATCTAAAAAACAAAGCAACAGAGCATAGGGCACTTCCACTTATGGCCCTATAGCTTAGGGAAATTAAAATCAAAAAGACAAAGCCACCCCAAACTTTGGGACGGCTCTGTTTACAAGAAACTCGTTTACGGGACTAGTTCAATATCGCAGAAAGTGAAAAATGGATAAAGAAGTTGTGGTACTTATGTACAATGCAATATCACTCAGCAATGAAATCTATGTCATCAGGCCCATAGCAGCATAATGAGTGGATTCAGGTATGATGATTCTAACTGAAATAAGTCACACAGAAAAAGAAACATCATAAGATATCACTAATACACGGAATGTAAACTTGGCTACACAGGAAGTGGATTACAAAACAGAACAGGGTCTCAAATTTAGAAAACCAACTTATGCTTGCTTAAGGGGAAAAGTGAGTTGGGGTGCTGCATAAAACCAGAGATTGAAATGAGCACAGATAAAGTTCCTTAAGCCAAATATGTAATAGACAAGAGCTACTCCTTGCTCAACGAAATGGACTCAACACCCCATATTAAACGCCTAAGAATGTACCTGACTAGTAAGTATCTTAAAACCTATGGATCACTATGTCTCCGAAGAGAATCAAGCGTGTGTACAGGGGCATAAACGCAGCAGTGATAGGATTGGAAAGGTTCGGTGAGCAAATGAAGACCCTTTGAAGTCATATTGCATGGTACCCATTCCACGGGTCTCAACGCTCCAGGTTTAAGGGATTCTTCCTTCAGCTAAAACATGCATGTGGAACCCAGAGTATGATCAACCGTGTGATCGGGAGACGTGTTCCAATATGTCTCAGTTCTCGTCCCCTGGTACTCGGGTGCAACATTCCAGACGCTTTACTAACACTCTCCCGACTTGGAGAGTCAGTGCCTTTAACCTCCTGTTTGGCCCAGTTTGCAATTTCTGCGGAAGATGAACAGGAATAGGGAGAACCAATGAGAGACTAGCTGGAGGTGTCTGGACAGGCAAATTTAACTCTCATTTCCCACCAGGAAGAGGAATTAACCAAAGGATCTGCGGGCCGTGCCAGAACCAGATTAGGGCCTGAAGCAATCCTGCGGTGTTGCGGCCAGCTCACAAGAAAGCGAGTTGAAGAAAGGAGCTCAGGGGCACTGTAATTCACAAACCTGCAGAGTTATAAATGACAGCTATCGTCCAAAAATATACTGAAGTAAGGCTGCCAAGAGGACTTGAAAGCGGGGCAGAATTGCAGGAAACCGATTTCAGGAGGTAGACTGGAATTGCACTTAAAGCATAGGAAAAGAGGCAGAAGGTCGACAATGATGCACTTGGCCAAAAAGGGCGTATACGTTTTTTCCTGAATATATTCAGGAAAAAACGCATACGCCATTTTTGGCCAACCAAGCAAGCTTGCAAAGGAAATCTGCACTACAATGAAGTCTCACTTCCCCCCAGTCAAAAGGGCCATCTGAAAAAAGTGTAAAATCCAGAAAAGCAGGACAGGCCATGGAGAAATGGGAGCCTTGTTATGCTGATGGGCGGGATGTAAATTGCCAACAGCCACTTGGGAGAAGTGTATGGTGTTTCCTGAAACATCTGAGAAACAAAGCAACAGAGCCTAGGGCACTTCCACTTATGGTCCTATAGCTTAGGGAAATTAAAATCAAAAAGACACAGCCACCCCAAAGTTTGCGACGGCTCTGTTTACAAGAACCTCGTTTACGGGACAAGTTCAATATCGCAGAAAGTGAAAAATGGATAAAGAAGTTTTGGTACTTACTTACAATGCAATATCACTCAGCAATGAAATCTATGTCATCAGGCCCGTAGCAGCAAAAAGTGGATACCGGTATGATGATTCTATCTGAAATAAGTCACACAGAAAAAGAAACATCGTAAGATATCACTAATACACAGTATGTAAACTTGGCTACACAGGAACTGGATTACAAAACAGAACAGGGTCTCAAATTTAGAAAACCAACTTATGCTTGCTTAAGGGGAAAGGTGAGTTGGGGTGCTGCATAAAACCAGAGATTGAAATGAGCACAGATAAAGTTCCTTAAGCCAAATATGGAATAGACAAGAGCTACTCCTTGCTCAATGAAATGGACTCAAACCCCATATTAAACACCTAAGAATGTACCTGACTAGTAAGTATCTTAAAAGCTATGGATCGCTATGTCTCCGAAAGAGAATCCAGCAGGTGTACAGGGGCATAAACGCAGCAGTGATAGGATTGGAGAGGTTCGGTGAGCAAATGAAGACCCTTTGAAGTCATATTGCATGGTACCCATTCCACGGGTCTCAACTCTCCAGGTTTAAGGGATTCTTCCTTCAGCTAAAGCATGCATGTGGAACCCAGAGTATGATCAACCGTGTGATCAGGAGACGTGTTCAAATATGTCTCAGTTTTCATCCCCTGGTACTCGGGTACTACATTCCAGACGCTTTACTAACACTCTCCCGACTTGGAGAGTCAGTGCCTTTAACCTCCTGTTTGGCCCAGTTTGCAATTTCTGCGGAAGATGAACAGGAATAGGGAGAACCAATGAGAGACTAGCTGGAGGTGTCTGGACGGGCAAATTTAACTCTCATTTCCCACCAGGAAGAGGAATTAACCAAACGCTCAGCAGGCCGTGCCAGAACCAGATTAGGGCCTGAAGCAATCCTGCGGTGTTGCGGCCAGCTCACAAGAAAGCGAGTTGAAGAAAGGAACTCAGGGGCACTGTAATTCACAAACCTGCAGAGTTATAAATGACAGCTATCGTCCAAAAATATACTGAAGTAAGGCTGCCAAGAGGACTTGAAAGCGGGGCAGAATTGCAGGCAACCAATTTCAGGAGGTACACTGGAATTGCATTTAAAGCATAGGAAAAGAGGCAAAACGTCGACAATGATGCACTTGGCCAAAAAGTGCGTATGCGTTTTTTCGTGAATATATTCAGGAAAAAACGCATACGCCCTTTTTAGCCAACCAAGCAAGCTTGCAAAGAAATCTGCACTACAATGAAGTCTCACTTCCCCCCGGTCAAAAGGGCCATCTGAATAAAGTGTAAAATCCAGAGAGGCAGGACAGGCCATGGAGAACTGGGAGCCTTGTTTTGCTGATGGGCGGGATGTATATTGCCAACAGCCACTCGGGAGAAGTGTATGGTGTTTCCTGAAACATCTAAAAAACAAAACAACAGAGCCTAGGGCACTTCCACTTATGGCCCTATAGCTAAGGGAAATTAAAATCAAAATGACACAGCCACCCCTAAGTTTGGGACAGCTCTGTTTAGACGAAACTCGTTTACGGGACTAGTTCAATATCGCAGAAAGTGAAAAATGGATAAAGAAGTTGTGGTACTTACGTACAATGCAATATCACTCAACAATGAAATCTATGTCATCACGCCCGTAGCCGCATTATGAGTGGATTCAGGTATGATGATTCTAACTGAAATAAGTCACAAGAAAAAGAAACATCATAAGATATCATTAATACACAGAATGTAAACTTGGCTACACAGGAACTGGATTACAAAACAGAACAGGGTCTCAAATGTAGAAAACCAACTTATGCTTGCTTAAGGGGAAAGGTGAGTTGGGGTGCTGCATAAAACCAGAGATTGAAATGAGCACAGATAAAGTTCCTTAAGCCAAATATGTAATAGACAAGAGCTACTCCTGCTCAACGAAATGGACTCAACACCCCATATTAAACGCCTAAGTATGTACCTGACTAGTAAGTATCTTAAAACCTATGGATTGCTATGTCTCCAAAAGAGAATCAAGCGTGTGTACAAGGGCATAAACGCAGCAGTGATAGGATTGGAGAGGTTCGGTGAGCAAATGAAGACCCTTTGAAGTCATATTGCATGGTACCCATTCCACGGGTCTCAACTCTCCACGTTTAAGGGATTCTTCCTTCAGATAAAGCATGCATGTGGAACCCAGAGTATGATCAACCGTGTGATCAGGAGACGTGTTCAAATATGTCTCAGTTTTCGTCCCCTTGTACTCGGGTGCAACATTCCAGACGCTTTACTAACACTCTCCCGACTTGGAGAGTCAGTGCCTTTAAACTCCTGTTTGGCCCAGTTTTCAATTTCTGCGGAAGATGAACAGGAATAGGGAGAACCAATGAGAGACTAGCTGGAGGTGTCTGGACGGGCAAATTTAACTCTCGTTTCCCACCAGGAAGAGGAATTAACCAAAGGCTCAGCGGGCCGTGCCAGGACCAGATTAGGGCCTGAAGCAATCTTGCGGTGTTGCGGCCAGCTCACAAGAAAGCGAGTTGAAGAAAGGAGCTCAGGGGCACTGTAATTCACAAACCTGCAGAGTTATAAATAACAGCTATCGTCCAAAAATATAATGAAGTAAGGCTGCCAAGAGGACTTGAAAGTGGGGTAGAATTGCAGGAAACCGATTTCAGGAGGTAGACTGGAATTGCATTTAAAGCATAGGAAAAGAGGCAGAACGTAGACAATGATGCACTTGGCCAAAAAGGGCATATGCGTTTTATCCTGAATATATTCAGGAAAAAACGCATACGCACTTTTTGGCCAACCAAGCAAGCTTGCAAAGGAAATCTGCACTACAATGATGTCTCACTTCCCCCCGGTCAAAAGGGCCATCTGAAAAAAGTGTAAAATCCAGAAAGGCAGGACAGGCCATGGAGAACTGGGAGCCTTGTTATGCTGATGGGCGGGATGTAAATTGCCAACAGCCACTTGGGAGAAGTGTATGGTGTTTCCTGAAACATCTAAGAAACAAAGCAACAGAGCCTAGGGCACTTCCACTTATGGTCCTATATATTAGGGAAATTAAAATCAAAAAGACACAGCCACCCCAAAGATTGGGACGGCTCTGCTTACAAGAACCTCGTTTACGGGACAAGTTCAATATCGCAGAAAGTGAAAAATGGATAAAGAAGTTCTGGTACTTACGTACAAGGCAATATCACTCAGCAATGAAATCTATGTCATCAGGCCCGTAGCAGCATAATGAGTGGATTCAGGTATGATGATTCTAACTGAAATAAGTCACAAGAAAAAGAAACATCATAAGATATCATTAATACACGGAATGTAAACTTGGCTACACAGGAACTGGATTACAAAACAGAACAGGGTCTCAAATTTAGAAAACCAACTTATGCTTGCTTAAGGGGAAAGGTGAGTTGGGGTGCTGCATAAAACCAGAGATTGAAATGAGCACAGATAAAGTTCCTGAAGCCAAATATGTAATAGACAAGAGCTACTCCTTGCTCAACGAAATGGACACAACACCCCATACTAAACGCCTAAGAATGTACCTGACTAGTAAGTATCTTAAAACCTATGGATCGCTATGTCTCCGAAAGAGAATCAAGCGTGTGTACAGGGGCATAAACACAGCAGTGATAGGATTGGAGAGGTTCGGTGAGCAAATGAAGACCCTTTGAAGTCATATTGCATGGTACCCATTCCACGGGTCTCAACTCTCCAGGTTTAAGGGATTCTTCCTTCAGCTAAATCATGCATGTGGAACCCAGAGTATGATCAACCGTGTGATCGGGAGACGTGTTCCAATATGTCTCAGTTCTCGTCCCCTGGTACTCGGGTGCAACATTCCAGACGCTTTACTAACACTCTCCCAACTTGGAGAGTCAGTGCCTTTAACCTCCTGTTTGGTCCAGTTTGCAACTTCTGCGGAAGATGAACAGGAATAGGGAGAACCGATGAGAGACTAGCTGGAGGTGTCTGGACGGGCAAATTTAACTCTCATTTCCCACCAGGAAGAGGAATTAAGCAAAGGCTCAGCGGGCTGTGCCAGAACAAGATTAGGGCCTGAAGCAATCCTGTGGTGTTGCGGCCAGGTCACAAGAAAGCGAGTTGAAGAAAGGAGCTCAGGGGCACTGTAATTCACAAACCTGCAGAGTTATAAATGACAGCTATCGTCCAAAAATATACTGAAGTAAGGCTGCCAAGAGGACTTGAAAGCGGGGCAGAATTGCAGGAAACCGATTTCAGGAGGTAGACTGGAATTGCATTTAAAGCATAGGAAAAGAGGCAGAACGTCGACAATGATGCACTTGGCCAAGAAGGGCGTATGCGTTTTTTCCTGAATATATTCAGGAAAAAACGCATACGCACTTTTTGGCCAACCAAGCAAGCTTGCAAAGGAAATCTGCACTACAATGAAGTCTCACTTCCCCCCGGTCAAAAGGGCCATCTGAATAAAGTATAAAATCCAGAAAGGCAGGACAGGCCATGGAGAACTGGGAGCCTTGTTATGCTGATGGGCGGGATATAAATTGCCAACAGCCACTCGGGAGAAGTGTATGGTGTTTCCTGAAACATCTAAAAAACAAAGCAACAGAGCCTAGGACACTTCCACATATGGTCCTATAGCTTAGGGAAATTAAAATCAAAAAGACACCGCCACCCCTAAGTTTGGGACGGCTCTGTTTACAAGAAACTCGTTTATGGGACAAGTTCAATATCGCAGAAAGTGAAAAATGGATAAAGCAGTTGTGGTACTTACGTACAATGCAATATCACTCAGCAATGAAATCTATGTCATCAGGCCCGTAGCAGCATAATGAGTGGATTCAGGTATGATGATTCTATCTGAAATAAGTCACACAGAAAAAGAAACATCATAAGATATCACTAATACACGGAATGTAAACTTGGCTACACAGGAACTGGATTACAAAAGAGAACAGGGTCTCAAATTTAGAAAAGCAACTTATGCTTGCTTAAGAGGAAAGATGAGTTGGGGTTCTGCATAAAACCAGAGATTGAAATGATCACAGATAAAGTTCTTTAAGCCAAATATGTAATAGACAAGAGCTACTCCTTGCTCAACGAAATGGACTCAACACCACATATTAAACGCCTAAGAATGTACCTGACTAGTAAGTATCTTAAAACCTATGGATTGCTATGTCTCCGAAAGAGAATCAAGCGTGTGTACAGGGGCATAAACGCAGCAGTGATAGGATTGGAGAGGTTCGGTGAGCAAACGAAGACCCTTTGAAGTCGTATTGCATGGTACTCATTCCACGGGTCTCAACTCTCCAGGTTTAAGGGATTCTTCCTTCAGCTGAAACATGCATGTGGAACCCAGAGTATGATCAACCGTGTGATCAGGAGACGTGTTCAAATATGTCTCAGTTTTTGTCCCATGGTACTCGGGTGCAACATTCCAGACACTTTACTAACACTCTCCCGACTTGGAGAGTCAGTGCCTTTAAACTCCTATTTGGCCCAGTTTGCAATTTCTGCGGAAGATGAACAGGAATAGGGAGGACCAATGAGAGACTAGCTGGAGGTGTCTGGACGGGCAAATTTAACTCTCATTTCCCACCAGGAAGAAGAATTAACCAAAGGCTCAGCGGGCCGTGCCGGAACCAGATTAGGGCCTGAAGCAATCTTGCGGTGTTGCGGCCAACTCACAAGAAAGCGAGTTGAAGAAAGGAGCTCAGGGGCACTGTAATTCACAATCCTGCAGAGTTATAAATAACAGCTATCGTCCAAAAATATACTGAAGTAAGGCTGCCAAGAGGACTTGAAAGTGGGGCAGAATTGCAGAAAACCGATTTCAGAAGGTAGAGTGGAATTGCATTTAAAGCATAGGAAAAGAGGCAGAACGTAGACAATGATGCACTTGGCCAAAAGGGCGGTATGAGTTTTTTCCTGAATATATTCAGAAAAAAACGCATACGCCCTTTTTGGCCAACCAAGCAAGCTTGCAAAGGAAATCTGCACTACAATGAAGTCTCACTTCCCCCCGGTCAAAAGGGCCAACTGAAAAAAGTGTAAAATCCAGAAAGGCAGGACAGGCCATGGAGAAATGGGAGCCTTGTTATGCTGATGGGCGGGATGTATATTGCCAACAGCCACTTGGGAGAAGTGTATGGTGTTTCCTGAAACATCTAAAAAACAAAGCAACAGAGCCTAGGGCACTGCCACTTATGGCCCTATAGCTTAGGGAAATTAAAATCAAAAAGACACAGCCACCCCAAAGTTTGGGACGGCTCTGTTTACAAGAAACTCGTTTACGGGACAAGTTCAATATCACAGAAAGTGAAAAATAGATAAAGAAGTTGTGGTACTTACGTACAATGCAATATCACTCAGCAATGAAATCTATGTCCTCAGGCCCGTAGCAGCATAATGAGTGGATTCAGGTATGATGATTCTAACTGAAATAAGTCACACAGAAAAAGAAACATCATAAGATATCACTAATACACGGAATGTAAACTTGGCTACACAGGAACTGGATTACGAAACAGAACAGGGTCTCAAATTTAGAAAACCAACTTATGCTTGCTTAAGGGGAAAGGTGAGTTGGGGTGCTGCATAAAACCAGAGATTGAAATGAGCACAGATAAAGTTCCTTAAGCCAAATATGTAATAGACAAGAGCTACTCCTTGCTCAATGAAATGGACTCAACACCCCATAATAAACGCCTAAGAATGTACCTGACTAGTAAGTATCTTAAAAGCTATGGATCGCTATGTCTCCGAAAGAGAATCAAGCGTGTGTACAGGGGCATAAATGCAGCAGTGATAGGATTGGAGAGGTTTGGTGAGCAAATGAAGACCCTTTGAAGTCATATTGCATGGTACCCATTCCATGGGACAGAACTCTCCAGGTTTAAGGGATTCTTCCTTCAGCTTAAACATGCATGTGGAACCCAGAGTATGATCAACCGTGTGATCGGGAGACGTGTTCCAATATGTCTCAGTTCTCGTCCCCTGGTACTCGGGTGCAACATTCCAGACACTTTACTAACACTCTCCCGACTTAGAGAGTCAGAGCCTTTAACCTCCTGTTTGGCCCAGTTTGCAATTTCTGCGGAAGATGAACAGGAATAAGGAGAACCAATGAGAGACTAGCTGGAGTTGTCTGGACGGGCAAATTTAACTCTCATTTCCCACCAGGAAGAGGAATTAACCAAAGGCTCAGCGTGCCGTGCCGGAACCAGATTAGGGCCTGAAGCAATCCTGCAGTGTTGCGGCCAGCTCACAAGAAAGCGAGTTGAAGAAAGGAGCTCAGGGGCACTGTAATTCACAAACCTGCAGAGTTATAAATGACAGGTATCGTCCAAAAATATACTGAAGTAAGGCTGCCAAGAGGACTTGAAAGCGGGCCAGAATTGCAGGAATCCGATTTCAGGATGTAGACTGGAATTGCATTTAAAGCATAGGAAAAGAGGCAGAACGTCCAAAATGATGCACTTGGCCAAAAAGGGCGTATGCCTTTTTTCTTTAATATATTCAGGAAAAAACGCATACGCCCTTTTTGGCCAACCAAGCAAGCTTGCAAAGGAAATCTGCACTACAATGAAGTCTCACTTCTCCCTGGTCAAAAGGGCCATGTGAAAAATGTGTAGAATCCAGAAAGGCAGGACAGGCCATGGAGAACTGGGAGACTTGTTATGCTGATGGGCGGGATGTAAATTGCCAACAGCCACTCGGGAGAAGTGTATGGTGTTTCCTGAAACATCTAAAAAACAAAGCAACAGAGCCTAGGGCACTTCCACTTATGGTCCTATAGCTTAGGGAAATTAAAATCAAAAAGACACAGCCACCCCAAAGTTTGGGACGGCTCTGTTTACAAGAAACTCGTTTACGGGACAAGTTCAATATCGCAGAAAGTGAAAAATGGATAAAGAAGTTTTGGTACTTACGTACAATGCAATATCACTCAGCAATGAAATCTATGTCATCAGGCCCATAGCAGCATAATGAGTGGATTCAGGTATGATGATTCTAACTGAAATAAGTCACACAGAAAAAGAAACATCATAAGATATCACTAATACACGGAATGTAAACTTGGCTACACAGGAACTGGTTTACAAAACACAGCAGGGTCTCAAATTTAGAAAACCAACTTATGCTTGCTTAAGGGGAAACGTGAGTTGGGGTGCTGCATAAAACCAGAGATTGAAATTAGCACAGATAAAATTCCTTAAGCCAAATATGTAATACACAAGAGCTACTCCTTGCTCAACGAAATGGACTCAACACCCCATATTAAACGTCTAAGAATGTACCTGACTAGTAAGTATCTTAAAACCTATGGATCGCTATGTCTCCAAAAGAGAATCAAGCGTGTGTACAAGGGGCATAAACGCAGCAGTGATAGGATTGGAGAGGTTTGGTGAGCAAATGAAGACCCTTTGAAGTCATATTGCATGGTACCCATTCCACGGGTCTCAACTCTCCAGGTTTAAGGGATTCTTCCTTCAGCTAAATCAGGCATGTGGAACCCAGAGTATGATCACCGTGTGATCGGGAGACGTGTTCCAATATGTCTCAGTTCTCGTCCCCTGGTACTCGGGTGCAACATTCCAGACGCTTTACTAACACTCTCCCGAATTGGAGAGTCAGTGCCTTTAACCTCCTGTTTGGCCCAGTTTGCAATTTCTGCGGAAGATGAACAGGAATAAGGAGAACCAATGAGAGACTAGCTGGAGGTGTCTGGACGGGCAAATTTAACTCTCATTTCCCACCAGGAAGAGGAATTAACCAAAGGCTCAGCGTGCCGTGCCGGAACCAGATTAGAGCCTGAAGCAACCCTGCGGTGTTGCGGCCAGCTCACAAGAAAGCGAGTTGAAGAAAGGATCTCAGGGGCACTGTAATTCACAAACCTGCAGAGTTATAAATGACAGCTATCGTCCAAAAATATACTGAAGTAAGGCTGCCAAGAGGACTTGAAAGCGGGCCAGAATTGCAGGAAACCGATTTCAGGAGGTAGACTGGAATTGCATTTAAAGCATAGGAAAAGAGGCAGAACGTCGACAATGATGCACTTGGCCAAAAAGTGCGTATGCGTTTTTTCTTGAATATATTCAGGAAAAAACGCATACGCCCTTTTTGGCCAACCAAGCAAGCTTGCAAAGGAAATCTGCACTACAATGAAGTCTCACTTCCCCCCGGTCAAAAGGGCCATCTGAAAAAAGTGTAAAATCCAGAAAGGCAGGACAGGCCATGGAGAACTGGGAGCCTTGTTATGCTGATGGGCGGGATGTAAATTGCCAACAGCCACTTGGGAGAAGTGTATGGTGTTTCCTGAAACATCTGAGAAACAAAGCAACAGAGCCTAGGGCACTTCCACTTATGGCCCTAAAGTTTAGGGAAATTAAAATCAAAAAGACACAGCCACCCCTATGTTTGGGACGGCTCTGTTTAGAAGAACCTCGTTTACGGGACAAGTTCAATATCGCAGAAAGTGAAAAATGGATAAAGAAGTTGTGGTACTAACGTACAATGCAATATCACTCAGCAATGAAATCTATGTCATCAGGCCCATAGCAGCATAATGAGTGGATTCAGGTATGATGATTCTAACTGAAATAAGTCACACAGAAAAAAAACATCATAAGATATCACTAATACACGGAATGTAAACTTGGCTACACAGGAACTGGATTACAAAAGAGAACAGGGTCTCAAATTTAGAAAACCAACTTATGCTTGCTTAAGGGGAAAGGTGAGTTGGCGTCCTGCATAAAACCAGAGATTGAAATGAGCACAGATAAAGTTCCTTAAGCCAAATATGTAATAGACAAGAGCTACTCCTTGCTCAACGAAATGGACTCAACACCCCATATTAAACGCCTAAGAATGTACCTGACTAGTAAGTATCTTAAAAGCTATGGATCGCTATGTCTCCGAAAGAGAATCAAGCGTGTGTACAGGGGCATAAACGCAGCAGTGATAGGATTGGAGAGGTTTGGTGAGCAAATGAAGACCCTTTGAAGTCATATTGCATGGTACCCATTCCATGGGACTCAACTCTCCAGGTTTAAGGGATTCTTCCTTCAGCTAAATCAGGCATGTGGAACCCAGAGTATGATCAACCGTGTGATCGGGAGACGTGTTCCAATATGTCTCAGTTCTCGTCCCCTGGTACTCGGGTGAAACATTCCAGACACTTTACTAACACTCTCCCGACTTGGAGAGTCAGTGCCTTTAACCTCCTGTTTTGCACAGTTTGCAATTTCTGCGGAAGATGAACAGGAATAAGGAGAACCAATGAGAGACTAGCTGGAGGTGTCTGGACGGGCAAATTTAACTCTCATTTCCCACCAGGAAGAGGAATTAACCAAAGGCTCAGCGTGCCGTGCCGGAAACAGATTAGAGCCTGAAGCAACCCTGCGGTGTTGCGGCCAGCTCACAAGAAAGCGAGTTGAAGAAAGGAGCTCAGGGGCACTGTAATTCACAAACCTGCAGAGTTATAAATGACAGCTATCGTCCAAAAATATACTGAAGTAAGGCTGCCAAGAGGACTTGAAAGTGGGGCAGAATTGCAGGAAACCGATTTCAGGAGGTAGACTGGAATTGCATTTAAAGCATAGGAAAAGAGGCAGAACATCGACAATGATGCACTTGACCAAAAAGTGCGTATGCGTTTTTTCTTGAATATATTCAGGAAAAAACGCATACGCCCTTTTTGGCCAACCAAGCAAGCTTGCAAAGGAAATCTGCACTACAATGAAGTCTCACTTCTCCCCGGTCAAAAGGGCCATTTGAAAAATGTGTAAAATCCAGAAAGGCAGGACAGGCCATGGAGAACTGGGAGCCTTGTTATGCTGATGGGCGGGATGTAAATTGCCAACAGCCACTAGGGAGAAGTGTATGGTGTTTCCTGAAACATCTAAAAAACAAAGCAACAGAGCCTAGGGCACTTCCACTTATGGTCCTATAGCTTAGGGAAATTAAAATCAAAAAGACACAGCCACCCCAAAGTTTGGGACGGCTCTGTTTACAAGAAACTCATTTACGGGACAAGTTCAATATCGCAGAAAGTGAAAAATGGATAAAGCAGTTGTGGTACTTACGTACAATGCAATATCACTCAGCAATGAAATCTATGTCATCAGGCCCGTAGCAGCATAATGAGTGGATTCAGGTATGATGATTCTATCTAAAATAAGTCACAAGAAAAAGAAACATCATAAGATATCACTAATACACGGAATGTAAACTTGGCTACACAGGAAGTGGATTACAAAACAGAACAGGGTCTCAAATTTAGAAAACCAACTTATGCTTGCTTAAGGGGAAAGGTGAGTTGGGGTGCTGCATAAAACCAGAGATTGAAATGAGCACAGATAAAGTTCCTCAAGCCAAATATGGAATAGACAAGAGCTACTCCTTGCTCAACGAAATGGACTCAACACCCCATATTAAACGCCTAAGAATGTAGCTGACTAGTAAGTATCTTAAAACCTATCGATTGCTATGTCTCCAAAAGAGAATCAAGCGTGTGTACAGGGGCATAAACGCAGCAGTGATAGGATTGGAGCGGTTCGGTGAGCAAATGAAGACCCTTTGAAGTCATATTGCATGGTACCAATTCCACGGGTCTCAACTCTCCACGTTTAAGGGATTCTTCCTTCAGCTAAAGCATGCATGTGGAACCCAGAGTATGATCAACCGTGTGATCGGGAGACGTGATCCAATATGTCTCAGTTCTCGTCCCCTGGTACTCGGGTGCAACATTCCAGACGCTTTACTAACACTCTCCCGACTTGGAGAGTGAGTGCCTTTAACCTCCTGTTTGGCCCAGTTTGCAATTTCTGCAGAAGATGAACAGGAATAGGGAGAACCAATGAGAGACTAGCTGGAGGTGTCTGGACGGGCAAATTTAACTCTCATTTCCCACCAGGGAGAGGAATTAACCAAAGGCTCAGCGTGCCGTGCCGGAACCAGATTAGGGCCTGAAGCAATCCTGCAGTGTTGCGGCCAGCTGACAAGAAAGCGAGTTGAAGAAAGGAACTCAATGGCACTGAATTCACAAACCTGCAGAGTTATAAATGACAGCTATCGTCCAAAAATATACTGAAGTAAGGCTGCCAAGAGGACTTGAAAGCGGGGCAGAATTGCAGGAAACTGATTTCAGGAGGTAGACTGGAATTGCACTTAAAGCATAGGAAAAGAGGCAGAACGTCGACAATGATGCACTTGGCCAAAAAGGGCATATACGTTTTTTCCTGAATATATTCAGGAAAAAACGCATACGCCCTTTTTGGCCAACCAAGCAAGCTTGCAAAGGAAATCTGCACTACAATGAAGTCTCACTTCCCCCCGGTCAAAAGGGCCATCTGAAAAAAGTTTAAAATCCAGAAAGGCAGGACAGGCCATGGAGAACTGGGAGCCTTGTTATGCTGATGGGCGGGATGCATATTGCCAACAGCCACTCTGGAGAAGTGTATGGTGTTTCCTGAAACATCTAAAAAACAAAGCAACAGAGCATAGGGCACTTCCACTTATGGCCCTATAGCTTAGGGAAATTAAAATCAAAAAGACAAAGCCACCCCAAACTTTGGGACGGCTCTGTTTACAAGAAACTCGTTTACGGGACTAGTTCAATATCGCAGAAAGTGAAAAATGGATAAAGAAGTTGTGGTACTTATGTACAATGCAATATCACTCAGCAATGAAATCTATGTCATCAGCCCCATAGCAGCATAATGAGTGGATTCAGGTATGATGATTCTAACTGAAATAAGTCACACAGAAAAAGAAACATCATAAGATATCACTAATACACGGAATGTAAACTTGGCTACACAGGAAGTGGATTACAAAAGAGAACAGGGTCTCAAATTTAGAAAACCAACTTATGCTTGCTTAAGGGGAAAAGTGAGTTGGGGTGCTGCATAAAACCAGAGATTGAAATGAGCACAGATAAAGTTCCTTAAGCCAAATATGTAATAGACAAGAGCTACTCCTTGCTCAACGAAATGGACTCAACACCCCATATTAAACGCCTAAGAATGTACCTGACTAGTAAGTATCTTAAAACCTATGGATCACTATGTCTCCGAAGAGAATCAAGCGTGTGTACAGGGGCATAAACGCAGCAGTGATAGGATTGGAAAGGTTCGGTGAGCAAATGAAGACCCTTTGAAGTCATATTGCATGGTACCCATTCCACAGGTCTCAACGCTCCAGGTTTAAGGGATTCTTCCTTCAGCTAAAACATGCATGTGGAACCCAGAGTATGATCAACCGTGTGATCGGGAGACGTGTTCCAATATGTCTCAGTTCTCGTCCCCTGGTACTCGGGTGCAACATTCCAGACGCTTTACTAACACTCTCCCGACTTGGAGAGTCAGTGCCTTTAACCTCCTGTTTGGCCCAGTTTGCAATTTCTGCGGAAGATGAACAGGAATAGGGAGAACCAATGAGAGACTAGCTGGAGGTGTCTGGACAGGCAAATTTAACTCTCATTTCCCACCAGGAAGAGGAATTAACCAAAGGATCTGCGGGCCGTGCCGGAACCAGATTAGGGCCTGAAGCAATCCTGCGGTGTTGCGGCCAGCTCACAAGAAAGCGAGTTGAAGAAAGGAGCTCAGGGGCACTGTAATTCACAAACCTGCAGAGTTATAAATGACAGCTATTGTCCAAAAATATACTGAAGTAAGGCTGCCAAGAGGACTTGAAAGCGGGGCAGAATTGCAGGAAACCGATTTCAGGAGGTAGACTGGAATTGCACTTAAAGCATAGGAAAAGAGGCAGAACGTCGACAATGATGCACTTGGCCAAAAAGGGCGTATACGTTTTTTCCTGAATATATTCAGGAAAAAACGCATACGCCATTTTTGGCCAACCAAGCAAGCTTGCAAAGGAAATCTGCACTACAATGAAGTCTCACTTCCCCCCAGTCAAAAGGGCCATCTGAAAAAAGTGTAAAATCCAGAAAAGCAGGACAGGCCATGGAGAAATGGGAGCCTTGTTATGCTGATGGGCGGGATGTAAATTGCCAACAGCCACTTGGGAGAAGTGTATGGTGTTTCCTGAAACATCTGAGAAACAAAGCAACAGAGCCTAGGGCACTTCCACTTATGGTCCTATAGCTTAGGGAAATTAAAATCAAAAAGACACAGCCACCCCAAAGTTTGCGACGGCTCTGTTTACAAGAACCTCGTTTACGGGACAAGTTCAATATCGCAGAAAGTGAAAAATGGATAAAGAAGTTTTGGTACTTACTTACAATGCAATATCACTCAGCAATGAAATCTATGTCATCAGGCCCGTAGCAGCAAAAAGTGGATACCGGTATGATGATTCTATCTGAAATAAGTCACACAGAAAAAGAAACATCGTAAGATATCACTAATACACAGTATGTAAACTTGGCTACACAGGAACTGGATTACAAAACAGAACAGGGTCTCAAATTTAGAAAACCAACTTATGCTTGCTTAAGGGGAAAGGTGAGTTGGGGTGCTGCATAAAACCAGAGATTGAAATGAGCACAGATAAATTTCCTTAAGCCAAATATGGAATAGACAAGAGCTACTCCTTGCTCAATGAAATGGACTCAAACCCCATATTAAACACCTAAGAATGTACCTGACTAGTAAGTATCTTAAAAGCTATGGATCGCTATGTCTCCGAAAGAGAATCCAGCAGGTGTACAGGGGCATAAACGCAGCAGTGATAGGATTGGAGAGGTTCGGTGAGCAAATGAAGACCCTTTGAAGTCATATTGCATGGTACCCATTCCACGGGTCTCAACTCTCCAGGTTTAAGGGATTCTTCCTTCAGCTAAAGCATGCATGTGGAACCCAGAGTATGATCAACCGTGTGATCAGGAGACGTGTTCAAATATGTCTCAGTTTTCATCCCCTGGTACTCGGGTACTACATTCCAGACGCTTTACTAACACTCTCCCGACTTGGAGAGTCAGTGCCTTTAACCTCCTGTTTGGCCCAGTTTGCAATTTCTGCGGAAGATGAACAGGAATAGGGAGAACCAATGAGAGACTAGCTGGAGGTGTCTGGACGGGCAAATTTAACTCTCATTTCCCACCAGGAAGAGGAATTAACCAAACGCTCAGCAGGCCGTGCCAGAACCAGATTAGGGCCTGAAGCAATCCTGCGGTGTTGCGGCCAGCTCACAAGAAAGCGAGTTGAAGAAAGGAACTCAGGGGCACTGTAATTCACAAACCTGCAGAGTTATAAATGACAGCTATCGTCCAAAAATATACTGAAGTAAGGCTGCCAAGAGGACTTGAAAGCGGGGCAGAATTGCAGGCAACCAATTTCAGGAGGTACACTGGAATTGCATTTAAAGCATAGGAAAAGAGGCAAAACGTCGACAGTGATGCACTTGGCCAAAAAGTGCGTATGCGTTTTTTCGTGAATATATTCAGGAAAAAACGCATACGCCCTTTTTAGCCAACCAAGCAAGCTTGCAAAGAAATCTGCACTACAATGAAGTCTCACTTCCCCCCGGTCAAAAGGGCCATCTGAATAAAGTGTAAAATCCAGAGAGGCAGGACAGGCCATGGAGAACTGGGAGCCTTGTTTTGCTGATGGGCGGGATGTATATTGCCAACAGCCACTCGGGAGAAGTGTATGGTGTTTCCTGAAACATCTAAAAAACAAAACAACAGAGCCTAGGGCACTTCCACTTATGGCCCTATAGCTAAGGGAAATTAAAATCAAAATGACACAGCCACCCCTAAGTTTGGGACAGCTCTGTTTAGACGAAACTCGTTTACGGGACTAGTTCAATATCGCAGAAAGTGAAAAATGGATAAAGAAGTTGTGGTACTTACGTACAATGCAATATCACTCAACAATGAAATCTATGTCATCACGCCCGTAGCCGCATTATGAGTGGATTCAGGTATGATGATTCTAACTGAAATAAGTCACAAGAAAAAGAAACATCATAAGATATCATTAATACACAGAATGTAAACTTGGCTACACAGGAACTGGATTACAAAACAGAACAGGGTCTCAAATTTAGAAAACAAACTTATGCTTGCTTAAGGGGAAAGGTGAGTTGGGGTGCTGCATAAAACCAGAGATTGAAATGAGCACAGATAAAGTTCCTTAAGCCAAATATGTAATAGACAAGAGCTACTCCTGCTCAACGAAATGGACTCAACACCCCATATTAAACGCCTAAGTATGTACCTGACTAGTAAGTATCTTAAAACCTATGGATTGCTATGTCTCCAAAAGAGAATCAAGCGTGTGTACAAGGGCATAAACGCAGCAGTGATAGGATTGGAGAGGTTCGGTGAGCAAATGAAGACCCTTTGAAGTCATATTGCATGGTACCCATTCCACGGGTCTCAACTCTCCACGTTTAAGGGATTCTTCCTTCAGATAAAGCATGCATGTGGAACCCAGAGTATGATCAACCGTGTGATCGGGAGACGTGTTCAAATATGTCTCAGTTTTCGTCCCCTTGTACTCGGGTGCAACATTCCAGACGCTTTACTAACACTCTCACGACTTGGAGAGTCAGTGCCTTTAAACTCCTGTTTGGCCCAGTTTTCAATTTCTGCGGAAGATGAACAGGAATAGGGAGAACCGATGAGAGACTAGCTGGAGGTGTCTGGACGGGCAAATTTAACTCTCGTTTCCCACCAGGAAGAGGAATTAACCAAAGGCTCAGCGGGCCGTGCCAGGACCAGATTAGGGCCTGAAGCAATCTTGCGGTGTTGCGGCCAGCTCACAAGAAAGCGAGTTGAAGAAAGGAGCTCAGGGGCACTGTAATTCACAAACCTGCAGAGTTATAAATAACAGCTATCGTCCAAAAATATACTGAAGTAAGGCTGCCAAGAGGACTTGAAAGTGGGGTAGAATTGCAGGAAACCGATTTCAGGAGGTAGACTGGAATTGCATTTAAAGCATAGGAAAAGAGGCAGAACGTAGACAATGATGCACTTGGCCAAAAAGGGCATATGCGTTTTATCCTGAATATATTCAGGAAAAAACGCATACGCACTTTTTGGCCAACCAAGCAAGCTTGCAAAGGAAATCTGCACTACAATGATGTCTCACTTCCCCCCGGTCAAAAGGGCCATCTGAAAAAAGTGTAAAATCCAGAAAGGCAGGACAGGCCATGGAGAACTGGGAGCCTTGTTATGCTGATGGGCGGGATGTAAATTGCCAACAGCCACTTGGGAGAAGTGTATGGTGTTTCCTGAAACATCTAAGAAACAAAGCAACAGAGCCTAGGGCACTTCCACTTATGGTCCTATATATTAGGGAAATTAAAATCAAAAAGACACAGCCACCCCAAAGATTGGGACGGCTCTGCTTACAAGAACCTCGTTTACGGGACAAGTTCAATATCGCAGAAAGTGAAAAATGGATAAAGAAGTTTTGGTACTTACGTACAAGGCAATATCACTCAGCAATGAAATCTATGTCATCAGGCCCGTAGCAGCATAATGAGTGGATTCAGGTATGATGATTCTAACTGAAATAAGTCACAAGAAAAAGAAACATCATAAGATATCATTAATACACGGAATGTAAACTTGGCTAGACAGGAACTGGATTAAAAAACAGAACAGGGTCTCAAATTTAGAAAACCAACTTATGCTTGCTTAAGGGGAAAGGTGAGTTGGGGTGCTGCATAAAACCAGAGATTGAAATGAGCACAGATAAAGTTCCTGAAGCCAAATATGTAATAGACAAGAGCTACTCCTTCCTCAACGAAATGGACTGAAACCCCATATTAAACGCCTAAGAATGTACCTGACTAGTATCTTAAAACCTATGGATCGCTATGTCTCTGAAAGAGTATCAAGCATGTGTACAGGTGCATAAACGAAGCAGTGATAGGATTGGAGAGGTTCGGTGAGCAAATGAAGACCCTCTGAAGTCATATTGCATGGTACCCTTTCCATGGGTCTCAACTTTCCAGGTTTAAGGGATTCTTCCTTCAGCTAAATCATGCATGTGGAACCCAGAGTATGATCAACCGTGTGATCGGGAGACGTGTTCTAATATGTCTCAGTTCTCGTCCCATGGTACTCGGGTGCAACATTCCAGACGCTTTACTAACACTCTCCCGACTTGGAGAGTCAGTGCCTTTAACCTCCTGTTTGGCCCAGTTTGCAATTTCTGTGGAAGATGAACAGGAATAGGGAGAACCAATGAGAGCCTAGCTGGAGGTGTCGGGACGGGCAAATTTAACTCTCATTTCCCACCAGGAAGAGGAATTAACCAAAGGCTCAGCGTGCCGTGCCGAAACCAGATTAGGGCCTGAAGCAATCCTGCCGTGTTGCGGCCAGCTCACAAGAAAGCGAGTTGAAGAAAGGAGCTCAGGGGCACTGTAATTCACAAACCTGCAGAGTTATAAATGACAGCTATCGTCCAAAAATATACTGAAGTAAGGCTGCCAAGAGGACTTGAAAGCGGGGCAGAATTGCAGGAAACCGATTTCAGGAGGTAGACTGGAATTGCATTTAAAGCATAGGAAAAGAGGCAGAACGTCGACAATGAAGCACTTGGCCAAAAAGTGCGTATGCGTTTTTTCCTGAATATGTTAAGGAAAAAACGCATATGCCCTTTTTGGCCAACCAAGCAAGCTTGCAAAGGAAATCTGCACTTCAATGAAGTCTCACTTCCCCCCCGGTCAAAAGGGCCATCTGAAAAAAGTGTAAAATCCAGAAAGGCAGGACAGGCCATGGTGAACTGGGAGCCTTGTTATGCTGATGGGCAGGATGTATATTGCCAACAGCCACTCGGGAGAAGTGTATGGTGTTTCCTGAAACATCTAAAAAACAAAGCAACAGAGCCTAGGGCACTTCCACTTATGGTCCTATAGCTTAGGGAAATTAAAATCAAAAAGACACAGCCACCCCTAAGTTTGGGACGGCTCTGTTTACAAGAAACTCGTTTATGAGACAAGTTCAATATCGCAGAAAGTGAGAAATGGATAAAGAAGTTTTGGTACTTACGTACAATGCAATATGACTCAGCAATGAAATCTATGTCATCAGGCCCATAGCAGCATAATGAGTGGATTCAGGTATGATGATTCTAACTGAAATAAGTCACACAGAAAAAGAAACAACATAAGATATCACTAATACACGGAATGTTAACTTGGCTACACAGGAACTGGATTACAAAACAGAACAGTGTCTCAAATTTAGAAAACCAACTTATGCTTGCTTAAGGGGAAAGGTGAGTTGGGGTGCTGCATAAAACCAGAGATTGAAATGAGCACAGATAAAGTTCCTTAAGCCAAATATGTAATAGACAAGAGCTACTCCTTGCTCAACGAAATGGACTCAACACCCCATATTAAACGCCTAAGAATGTAGCTGACTAGAAAGTATCTTAAAACCTATGGATTGCTATGTCTCCAAAAGAGAATCAAGTGTGTGTACAGGGGCATAAATGCAGCAGTGATAGGATTGGAGAGGTTCGGTGAGCAAATGAAGACCCTTTGAAGTCATATTGCATGGTACCCATTCCACGGGTCTCAACTCTCCACGTTTAAGGGATTCTTCCTTCAGCTAAAGCATGCATGTGGAACCCAGAGTATGATCAACCGTGTGATCGGGAGATGGGTTCCAATATGTCTCAGTTCTCGTCCCCTGGTACTCGGGTGCAACATTCCAGACGCTTTACTAACACTCTCCCGACTTGGAGAGTCAGTGCCTTTAACCTCCTGTTTGGCCCAGTTTGCAATTTCTGCGGAAGGTGAACAGGAATAGGGAGAACCAATGAGAGACTAGCTGGAGGTGTGTGGACGGGCAAATTTAACTCTCATTGCCCAGCAGGAAGAGGAATTAACCAAATGCTCAGCGGGCCGTGCCGGAACCAGATTAGGGCCTGAAGCAATCCTGCGGTGTTGCGGCCAGCTCACAAGAAAGCGAGTTGAAGAAAGGAGCTCAGGGGCACTGTAATTCACAAACCTGCAGAGTTATAAATGACAGCTATCGTCCAAAAATATACTGAAGTAAGGCTGCCAAGAGGACTTGAAAGCGGGGCAGAATTGCAGGAAACCTATTTCAGGAGGTAGACTGGAATTGCATTTAAAGCATAGGAAAAGAGGCAGAACGTCCACAATGATGCACTTGGCCAAAAAGTGCGTATGCGTTTTTTCCTGAATATATTCAGGAAAAAACGCATACGCCCTTTTTGGCCAACCAAGCAAGCTTGCAAAGGAAATCTGCACTACAATGAAGTCTCACTTCCCCCCGGTCAAAAGGGCCATCTGAAAAAAGTGTAAAATCCAGAAAGGCAGGACAGGCCATGGAGAACTGGGAGCCTTGTTATGCTGATGGGCGGGATGTAAATTGCCAACAGCCACTCGGGAGAAGTGTATGGTGTTTCCTAAAACATCTAAAAAACAAAGCAACAGAGCCTAGGGCACTTCCACTTATGGTCCTATAGCTTAGGGAAATTAAAATCAAAAAGACACAGCCACCCCTAAGTTTTGGAGGGCTCTGTTTACAAGATACTCGTTTATGGGACAAGTTCAATATCGCAGAAAGTGAAAAATGGATAAAGAAGTTGTGGTACTTACGTACAATGCAATATCACTCAGCAAAGAAATCTATGTCATCAGGCCCGTAGCAGCATAATGAGTGGATTCAGGTATGATGATTCTAACTGAAATAAGTCACACAGAAAAAGACACATCATAAGATATCACTAATACACGGAATGTAAACTTGGCTACACAGGAACTGGATTACAAAAGAGAACAGGGTCTCAAATTTAAAAACCGACGTATGCTTGCTTAAGGGGAAAGGTGAGTTGGGGTGCTGCATAAAACCAGAGATTGAAATGAGCACAGATAAATTTCCTTAAGCCAAATATATAATAGACAAGAGCTACTTCGTGCTCAACGAAACGGACTGAAACCCCATATTAAATGCCTAAGAATGTACCTGACTAGTATCTTAAAACCTATGGATCGCTATGTCTCTGAAAGAGAATCAACCATGTGTACAGGTGCATAAACGAAGCAGTGATAGGATTGGAGAGGTTCGGTGAGCAAATGAAGACCCTTTGAAGTCATATTGCATGGTACCCATTCCACGGGTCTCAACTCTCCAGGTTTAAGGGATTCTTCCTTCAGCTAAAACATGCATGTGGAACCCAGAGTATGATCAACCGTGTGATCGGGAGACGTGTTCCAATATGTCTCATTTCTCGTCCCCTGGTACTCGGGTGCAACATTCCAGACGCTTTACTAACACTCTCCAGCCTTGGAGAGTCAGTGCCTTTAACCTCCTGTTTGGCCCAGTTTGCAATTTTGCGGAAGATGAACAGGAATAAGGAGAACCAATGAGAGACTAGCTGGAGGTGTCTGGACGGGCAAATTTAACTCTCATTTCCCACAAGGAAGAGGAATTAACCAAAGGCTCAGCGTGCCGTGCTGGAACCAGATTAGGGCCTGAAGCAATCCTGCGGTGTTGCGGCCAGCTCACAAGAAAGCGAGTTGAAGAAAGGAGCTCAGGGGCACTGTAATTCACAAACCTGCAGAGTTATAAATGACAGCTATCGTCCAAAAATATACTGAAGTAAGGCTGCCAAGAGGACTTGAAAGCGGGGCAGAATTGCAGGAAACCGATTTCAGGAGGTAGACTGGAATTGCACTTAAAGCATAGGAAAAGAGGCAGAACGTCGACAATGATGCACTTGGCCAAAAAGGGCATATACGTTTTTTCCTGAATATATTCGGGAAAAAACGCATACGCCCTTTTTGGCCAACCAAGGAAGCTTGCAAAGGAAATATGCACTACAATGAAGTCTCACTTCCCCCTGGTCAAAAGGGCCATCTGAAAAATGTGTAAAATCCAGAAAGGCAGGACAGGCCATGGAGAACTGGGAGCCTTATTATGCTGATGGGCAGGATGTAAATTGCCAACAGCCACTCGGGAAAGTGTATGGTGTTTCCTGAAACATCTAAAGAACAAAGCAACAGAGCCTAGGGCACTTCCACATATGGTCCTATAGCTTAGGGAAATTAAAATCAAAAAGACACAACCATCCCTAAGTTTGGGACGGCTCTGTTTACAACAACCTCGTTTACGGTGCAAGTTCAATATCGCAGAAAGTGAAAAATGGATAAAGCAGTTGTGGTACTTACGTACAATGCAATATCACTCAGCAATGAAATCTATGTCATCAGGCCCGTAGCAGCATAATGAGTGGATTCAGGTATGATGATTCTATCTGAAATAAGTCACACAGAAAAAGACACATCATAAGATATCACTAATACACGGAATGTAAACTTGGCTACACAGGAACAGGATTACAAAAGAGAACAGGGTCTCAAATTGTGAAAAGCAACTTATGCTTGCTTAAGGGGAAAGGTGAGTTGGGGTGCTGCATAAAACCAGAGATTGAAATGAGCACAGATAAAGTTCCTTAAGCCAAATATGGAATACACAAGAGCTACTCCTTGCTCAACGAAATGGACTCAACACCCCATATTAAACGCCTAAGAAAGTACCTGACTAGTAAGTATCTTAAAACCTATGGATTGCTATGTCTCCGAAAGAGAATCAACCGTGTGTACAGTGGCATAAACGCAGCAGTGATAGGATTGGAGAAGTTCGGTGAGCAAATGAAGACCCTTTGAAATCGTATTGCATTGTACCCTTTCCACGGGTATCAACTCTGCAGGTTTAAGGGATTCTTCCTTCGGCTAAAACATGCATGTGGATCCCAGAGTATGATCAACCGTGTGATCGGGAGACGTTTTCCAATATGTCTCAGTTTTCATCCCCTGGTACTCGGGTGCAACATTCCAGACGCTTAACTACCACTCTCCCGACTTGGAGCGTCAGTGCCTTTAACCTCTTGTTTGGCCCAATTTGCAATTTCTCCGGAAGATGAACAGGAATAGGGAGAACCAATGAGAGAGTAGCTGGAGGTGTCTGGACGGGCAAATTTAACTCTCATTTCCCACCAGGAAGAGGAATTAACCAAAGGCTCAGCGTGCCGTGCCGGAACCAGATTAGGGCCTGAAGCAATCCTGCGGTGTTGTGACCAGCTCACAAGAAAGCGAGTTGAAGAAAGGAGCTCAGGGGCACTGTAATTCACAAACCTGCAGAGTTATAAATGACAGCTATCGTCCAAAAATATACTGAAGTAAGGCTGCCAAGAGGACTTGAAAGCGGGGCAGAATTGCAGGAAACCGATTTCAGGAGGTAGACTGGAATTGCATTTAAAGCATAGGAAAAGAGGCAGAACGTCGACAATGATGCACTTGGCCAAAAAGTGCGTATGCGTTTTTTCCTGTATATATTCAGGAAAAAACGCATACGCCCTTTTTGGCCAACCAAGCAAGCTTGCAAAGGAAATCTGCACTACAATGAAGTCTCACTTCCCCCCGGTCAAAAGGGCCATCTGAAAAAAGTGTAAAATCCAGAAAGGCAGGACAGGCCATGGAGAACTGGGAGCCTTGTTATGCTGATGGGCGGGATGTAAATTGCCAACAGCCACTCCGGAGAAGTGTATGGTGTTTCCTGAAACATCTAAAAAACAAAGCAACAGAGCCTAGGTCAATTCCACTTATGGTCCTATAGCTTAGGGAAATTAAAATCAAAATGGCACAGCCACCCCTAAGTTTGGGACGGCTCTGTTTACAAGAACCTCGTTTACGATACAAGTTCAATATCGCAGAAAGCGAAAAATGGATAAAGAAGTTGTGGTACTTACGTACAATGCAATATCACTCAGCAATGAAATCTATGTCAACAGGCCTATAGCAGAAAATGAGTGGGTTCAGGTATGATGATTCTAACTGAAATAAGTCACACAGAAAAAGAAACATCATAAGATATCACTAATACACGGAATGTAAACTTGGCTACACAGGAACTGGATTACAAAACAGAACAGGGTCTCAAATTTAGAAAACCAACTTATGCTTGCTTAAGGGGAAAGGTGAGTTGGGGTGCTGCATAAAACCAGAGATTGAAATGAGCACAGATAAAGTTCCTTAAGCCAAATATGTAATAGACAAGAGCTACTCCTTGCTCAACGAAATGGACTCAGCACCCCATATTAAAATCCTAAGAATGTAGCTGACCAATAAGTATCTTAAAACCTATGGATTGCTATGTGTCCGAAAGAGAATCAAGCGTGTGTACAGGGGCATAAACACAGCAGTGATAGGATTGGAGAGGTTCGGTGAGCAAATGAAGACCCTTTGAAGTCATATTGCATGGTACCCATTCCACGGGTCTCAACTCTCCAGGTTTAAGGGATTCTTCCTTCAGCTGAAACATGCATGTGGAACCCAGAGTATGATCAACCGTGTGATCGGGAGACGTGTTCCAATATGTCTCAGTTCTGGTCCCCTGGTACTCGGGTGCAACATTCCAGACGCTTTACTAACACTCTCCCGACTTGGACAGTCAGTGCCTTTTACCTCCTGTTTGACCCAGTTTGCAAATTACACGGAACATGTACAGGAATAGGGAGAACCAATGAGAGACTAGCTGGAGGTGTCTGGACGGGCAAATTGAACTCTCATTTCCCACCAGCAAGAGGAATTAACCAAAGGCTCAGCATGCCGTGCTGGAACCAGATTAGGGCCTGAAGCAATCATGCGGTGTGGCAGCCAGCTCACAAGAAAGCGAGTTGAAGAAAGGAGCTCAGTGGCACTGTAATTCACAAACCTGCAGATTTATAAATGACAGCTATCGTCCAAAAATATACTGAAGTAAGTCTGCCAAGAGGACTTGTAAGCGGGGCAGAATTGCAGTAAACCGATTTCAGGAGGTAGACTGGAATTGCATTTAAAGCATAGGAAAAGAGGCAGAAGGTCGACAATGATGCACTTGGCCAAAAAGGGCGTATGCGTTTTTTCCTGAATATATTCACGAAAAAACGCATACGCCCTTTTTGGCCAACTAAGCAAGCTTGCAAAGGAAATCTGCACTACAATGAAGTCTCACTTCCCCCCCGTCAAAAGGGCCATCTGAAAAAAGTGTAAAATCCAGAAAGGCAGGACAGGCCATGGAGAACTGGGAGCCTTGTTATGCTGATGGGCGGGATGTAAATTGCCAACAGCCACTCGGGAGAAGTGTATGGTGTTTCCTGAAACATCTAAAAAACAAAGCAACAGAGCCTAGGGCACTTCCACTTATGGTCCTATAGCTTAGGGAAATTAAAATCAAAAAGACACAGCCACCCCAAAGTTTGGGATGGCTCTGTTTACAAGAAACTCGTTTACGGTACAAGTTCAATATCGCATAAAGCGAAAAATGGATAAAGAAGTTGTGGTACTTACGTACAATGCAATATCACTCAGCAATGACATCTATGTCATCAGGCCCATAGCAGCATAATGAGTGGATTCAGGTATGATGATTCTAACTGAAATAAGTCACACAGAAAAAGAAACATCATAAGATATCACTAATACACGGAATGTAAACTTGGCTACACAGGAACTGAATTTCAAAACAGAACATGGTCCCAAATTTAGAAAATCAGCTTATGCTTGCCTAAGGGGAAAGGTGAGTTGGGGTGCTGCATAAAACCAGAGATTGAAATGAGCACAGATAAAGTTCCTTAAGCCAAATATGTAATAGACAAGAGCTACTCCTTGCTCAACGAAATGGACTCAAAACCCCATATTAAACGCCTAATAATGTACCTGACTAGTAAGTATCTTAAAACCTATGGATTGCTATGTCTCTGAAAGTGAATCAATCGTGAGTACAGGGGCAAAAACGCAGCAGTGATAGGATTGGAGAGTTTTGGTGAGCAAATGAAGACCCTTTGAAGTCATATTGCATGGTACCCATTCCACGGGTCTCAACTCTCCAGGTTTAAGGGATTCTTCCTTCAGCTAAAACATGCATGTGGAACCCAGAGTATGATCAACCGTGTGATCGGGAGACGTGTTGAAATATGTCTCAGTTCTCGTCCCCTGGTACTCGGGTGCAACATTCCAGATGCTTTACTAACACTCTCCTGACTTGGAGAGTCAGTGCCTTTAACCTCCTCTTTGGCCCAGTTTGCAAATTCCGTGGAAGATGAACAGGAATAGGGAGAACCAATGAGAGACTAGCTGGAGGTGTCTGGACGGGAAAATTTAACTCTCATTTCCCACCAGGAAGAGGAATTAACCAAAGGCTCAGTGTGCCATGCCGGAACTAGATTAGGGCCTGAAGCAATCCTGCGGTGTTGCGGCCAGCTCACAAGAAAGCGAGTTGAAGAAAGGAGCTCAGGGGCACTGTAATTCACAAACCTGCAGAGTTATAAATGACAGCTATCATCCAAAAATATACTGAAGTAAGGCTGCCAAGAGGACTTGAAAGCCGGGCAGAATTGCAGGAAACCGATTTCAGGAGGTAGACTGGAATTGCATTTAAAGCATAGGAAAAGAGGTAGAAGGTCGACAATGATGCACTTGGCCAAAAAGGGCGTATGCGTTTTTTCCTGAATATATTCAGGAAAAAATGCATACGCCCTTTTTGGCCAACCAAGCAAGCTTGCAAAGGAAATCTGCACTACAATGAAGTCTCACTTCCCCCCCGTCAAAAGGGCCATCTGAAAAAAGTGTAAAATCCAGAAAGGCAGGACAGGCCATGGAGAACTGGGAGCCTTGTTATGCTGATGGGCGGGATGTAAATTGCCAACAGCCACTCGGGAGAAGTGTATGGTGTTTCCTGAAACATCTAAAAAACAAAGCAACAGAGCCTAGGGCACTTCCACTTATGGTCCTGCAGCTTAGGGAAATTAAAATCAAAAAGACACAGCCACCCCAAAGTTTGGGATGGCTCTGTTTACAAGAAACTCGTTTACGGTACAAGTTCAATATCGCATAAAGCGAAAAATGGATAAAGAAGTTGTGGTACTTACGTACAATGCAATATCACTCAGCAATGACATCTATGTCATCAGGCCCATAGCAGCATAATGAGTGGATTCAGGTATGATGATTCTAACTGAAATAAGTCACACAGAAAAAGAAACATCATAAGATATCACTAATACACGGAATGTAAACTTGGCTACACAGGAACTGAATTTCAAAACAGAACATGGTCCCAAATTTAGAAAATCAACTTATGCTTGCTTAAGGGGAAAGGTGAGTTGGGGTGCTGCATAAAACCAGAGATTGAAATGAGCACAGATAAAGTTCCTTAAGCCAAATATGTAATAGACAAGAGCTACTCCTTGCTCAACGAAATGGACTCAAAACCCCATATTAAATGCCTAATAATGTACCTGACTAGTAAGTATCTTAAAACCTATGGATTGCTATGTCTCTGAAAGTGAATCAATCGTGAGTACAGGGGCAAAAACGCAGCAGTGATAGGATTGGAGAGTTTTGGTGAGCAAATGAAGACCCTTTGAAGTCATATTGCATGGTACCCATTCCACGGGTCTCAACTCTCCAGGTTTAAGGGATTCTTCCTTCAGCTAAAACATGCATGTGGAACCCAGAGTATGATCAACCGTGTGATCGGGAGACGTGTTGAAATATGTCTCAGTTCTCGTCCCCTGGTACTCGGGTGCAACATTCCAGATGCTTTACTAACACTCTCCCGACTTGGAGAGTCAGTGCCTTTAACCTCCTGTTTGGCCCAGTTTGCAAATTCCGCGGAAGATGAACAGGAATAGGGAGAACCAATGAGAGACTAGCTGGAGGTGTCTGGACGGGCAAATTGAACTCTCATTTCCCACCAGGAAGAGGAATTAACCAAAGGCTCAGCGTGCCATGCCGGAACCAGATTAGGGCCTGAAGCAATCCTGCGGTGTTGCGGCCAGCTCACAAGAAAGCGAGTTGAAGAAAGGAGCTCAGGGGCACTGTAATTCACAAACCTGCAGAGTTATAAATGACAGCTATCATCCAAAAATATACTGAAGTAAGGCTGCCAAGAGGACTTGAAAGCCGGGCAGAATTGCAGGAAACCGATTTCAGGAGGTAGACTGGAATTGCATTTAAAGCATAGGAAAAGAGGCAGAAGGTCGACAATGATGCACTTGGCCAAAAAGGGCGTATGCGTTTTTTCCTGAATATATGCAGGAAAAAACGCATACGCCCTTTTTGGCCAACCAAGCAAGCTTGCAAAGGAAATCTGCACTACAATGAAGTCTCACTTCCCCCCCCCGTCAAAAGGGCCATCTGAAAAAAGTGTAAAATCCAGAAAGGCAGGACAGGCCATGGAGAACTGGGAGCCTTGTTATGCTGATGGGCGGGATGTAACTTGCCAACAGCCACTCGGGAGAAGTGTATGGTGTTTCCTGAAACATCTAAAAAACAAAGCAACAGAGCCTAGGGCACTTCCACTTATGGTCCTGCAGCTTAGGGAAATTAAAATCAAAAAGACACAGCCACCCCAAAGTTTGGAATGGCTCTGTTTACAAGAAACTCGTTTACGGTACAAGTTCAATATCGCATAAAGCGAAAAATGGATAAAGAAGTTGTGGTACTTACGTACAATGCAATATCACTCAGCAATGACATCTATGTCATCAGGCCCATAGCAGCATAATGAGTGGATTCAGGTATGATGATTCTAACTGAAATAAGTCACACAGAAAAAGAAACATCATAAGATATCACTAATACACGGAATGTAAACTTGGCTACACAGGAACTGAATTTCAAAACAGAACATGGTCCCAAATTTAGAAAACCAACTTATGCTTGCTTAAGGGGAAAGGTGAGTTGGGGTGCTGCATAAAACCAGAGATTGAAATGAGCACAGATAAAGTTCCTTAAGCCAAATATGTAATAGACAAGAGCTACTCCTTGCTCAACGAAATGGACTCGAAACCCCATATTAAATGCCTAATAATGTACCTGACTAGTAAGTATCTTAAAACCTATGGATTGCTATGTCTCTGAAAGTGAATCAATCGTGAGTACAGGGGCAAAAACGCAGCAGTGATAGGATTGGAGAGTTTTGGTGAGCAAATGAAGACCCTTTGAAGTCATATTGCATGGTACCCATTCCACGGGTCTCAACTCTCCAGGTTTAAGGGATTCTTCCTTCAGCTAAAACATGCATGTGGAACCCAGAGTATGATCAACCGTGTGATCGGGAGACGTGTTGAAATATGTCTCAGTTCTCGTCCCCTGGTACTCGGGTGCAACATTCCAGATGCTTTACTAACACTCTCCCGACTTGGAGAGTCAGTGCCTTTAACCTCCTGTTTGGCCCAGTTTGCAAATTCCGCGGAAGATGAACAGGAATAGGGAGAACCAATGAGAGACTAGCTGGAGGTGTCTGGACGGGAAAATTTAACTCTCATTTCCCACCAGGAAGAGGAATTAACCAAAGGCTCAGCGTGCCGTGCCGGAAGCAGATTAGGGCCTGAAGCAATCCTGCGGTGTTGCGGCCAGCTCACAAGAAAGCGAGTTGAAGAAAGGAGCTCAGGGGCACTGTAATTCACAAACCTGCAGAGTTATAAATGACAGCTATCATCCAAAAATATACTGAAGTAAGGCTGCCAAGAGGACTTGAAAGCCGGGCAGAATTGCAGGAAACCGATTTCAGGAGGTAGACTGGAATTGCATTTAAAGCATAGGAAAAGAGGTAGAAGGTCGACAATGATGCACTTGGCCAAAAAGGGCGTATGCGTTTTTTCCTGAATATATTCAGGAAAAAATGCATACGCCCTTTTTGGCCAACCAAGCAAGCTTGCAAAGGAAATCTGCACTACAATGAAGTCTCACTTCCCCCCCGTCAAAAGGGCCATCTGAAAAAAGTGTAAAATCCAGAAAGGCAGGACAGGCCATGGAGAACTGGGAGCCTTGTTATGCTGATGGGCGGGATGTAAATTGCCAACAGCCACTCGGGAGAAGTGTATGGTGTTTCCTGAAACATCTAAAAAACAAAGCAACAGAGCCTAGGGCACTTCCACTTATGGTCCTGCAGCTTAGGGAAATTAAAATCAAAAAGACACAGCCACCCCAAAGTTTGGGATGGCTCTGTTTACAAGAAACTCGTTTACGGTACAAGTTCAATATCGCATAAAGCGAAAAATGGATAAAGAAGTTGTGGTACTTACGTACAATGCAATATCACTCAGCAATGACATCTATGTCATCAGGCCCATAGCAGCATAATGAGTGGATTCAGGTATGATGATTCTAACTGAAATAAGTCACACAGAAAAAGAAACATCATAAGATATCACTAATACACGGAATGTAAACTTGGCTACACAGGAACTGAATTTCAAAACAGAACATGGTCCCAAATTTAGAAAATCAACTTATGCTTGCTTAAGGGGAAAGGTGAGTTGGGGTGCTGCATAAAACCAGAGATTGAAATGAGCACAGATAAAGTTCCTTAAGCCAAATATGTAATAGACAAGAGCTACTCCTTGCTCAACGAAATGGACTCAAAACCCCATATTAAATGCCTAATAATGTACCTGACTAGTAAGTATCTTAAAACCTATGGATTGCTATGTCTCTGAAAGTGAATCAATCGTGAGTACAGGGGCAAAAACGCAGCAGTGATAGGATTGGAGAGTTTTGGTGAGCAAATGAAGACCCTTTGAAGTCATATTGCATGGTACCCATTCCACGGGTCTCAACTCTCCAGGTTTAAGGGATTCTTCCTTCAGCTAAAACATGCATGTGGAACCCAGAGTATGATCAACCGTGTGATCGGGAGACGTGTTGAAATATGTCTCAGTTCTCGTCCCCTGGTACTCGGGTGCAACATTCCAGATGCTTTACTAACACTCTCCCGACTTGGAGAGTCAGTGCCTTTAACCTCCTGTTTGGCCCAGTTTGCAAATTCCGCGGAAGATGAACAGGAATAGGGAGAACCAATGAGAGACTAGCTGGAGGTGTCTGGACGGGCAAATTGAACTCTCATTTCCCACCAGGAAGAGGAATTAACCAAAGGCTCAGCGTGCCATGCCGGAACCAGATTAGGGCCTGAAGCAATCCTGCGGTGTTGCGGCCAGCTCACAAGAAAGCGAGTTGAAGAAAGGAGCTCAGGGGCACTGTAATTCACAAACCTGCAGAGTTATAAATGACAGCTATCATCCAAAAATATACTGAAGTAAGGCTGCCAAGAGGACTTGAAAGCCGGGCAGAATTGCAGGAAACCGATTTCAGGAGGTAGACTGGAATTGCATTTAAAGCATAGGAAAAGAGGCAGAAGGTCGACAATGATGCACTTGGCCAAAAAGGGCGTATGCGTTTTTTCCTGAATATATGCAGGAAAAAACGCATACGCCCTTTTTGGCCAACCAAGCAAGCTTGCAAAGGAAATCTGCACTACAATGAAGTCTCACTTCCCCCCCGTCAAAAGGGCCATCTGAAAAAAGTGTAAAATCCAGAAAGGCAGGACAGGCCATGGAGAACTGGGAGCCTTGTTATGCTGATGGGCGGGATGTAAATTGCCAACAGCCACTCGGGAGAAGTGTATGGTGTTTCCTGAAACATCTAAAAAACAAAGCAACAGAGCCTAGGGCACTTCCACTTATGGTCCTGCAGCTTAGGGAAATTAAAATCAAAAAGACACAGCCACCCCAAAGTTTGGGATGGCTCTGTTTACAAGAAACTCGTTTACGGTACAAGTTCAATATCGCATAAAGCAAAAAATGGATAAAGAAGTTGTGGTACTTACGTACAATGCAATATCACTCAGCAATGACATCTATGTCATCAGGCCCATAGCAGCATAATGAGTGGATTCAGGTATGATGATTCTAACTGAAATAAGTCACACAGAAAAAGAAACATCATAAGATATCACTAATACACGGAATGTAAACTTGGCTACACAGGAACTGAATTTCAAAACAGAACATGGTCCCAAATTTAGAAAATCAACTTATGCTTGCTTAAGGGGAAAGGTGAGTTGGGGTGCTGCATAAAACCAGAGATTGAAATGAGCACAGATAAAGTTCCTTAAGCCAAATATGTAATAGACAAGAGCTACTCCTTGCTCAACGAAATGGACTCAAAACCCCATATTAAACGCCTAATAATGTACCTGACTAGTAAGTATCTTAAAACCTATGGATTGCTATGTCTCTGAAAGTGAATCAATCGTGAGTACAGGGGCAAAAACGCAGCAGTGATAGGATTGGAGAGTTTTGGTGAGCAAATGAAGACCCTTTGAAGTCATATTGCATGGTACCCATTCCACGGGTCTCAACTCTCCAGGTTTAAGGGATTCTTCCTTCAGCTAAAACATGCATGTGGAACCCAGAGTATGATCAACCGTGTGATCGGGAGACGTGTTGAAATATGTCTCAGTTCTCGTCCCCTGGTACTCGGGTGCAACATTCCAGATGCTTTACTAACACTCTCCCGACTTGGAGAGTCAGTGCCTTTAACCTCCTGTTTGGCCCAGTTTGCAAATTCCACGGAAGATGAACAGGAATAGGGAGAACCAATGAGAGACTAGCTGGAGGTGTCTGGACGGGAAAATTTAACTCTCATTTCCCACCAGGAAGAGGAATTAACCAAAGGCTCAGCGTGCCATGCCGGAACCAGATTAGGGCCTGAAGCAATCCTGCGGTGTTGCGGCCAGCTCACAAGAAAGCGAGTTGAAGAAAGGAGCTCAGGGGCACTGTAATTCACAAACCTGCAGAGTTATAAATGACAGCTATCATCCAAAAATATACTGAAGTAAGGCTGCCAAGAGGACTTGAAAGCCGGGCAGAATTGCAGGAAACCGATTTCAGGAGGTAGACTGGAATTGCATTTAAAGCATAGGAAAAGAGGCAGAAGGTCGACAATGATGCACTTGGCCAAAAAGGGCGTATGCGTTTTTTCCTGAATATATTCAGGAAAAAACGCATACGCCCTTTTTGGCCAACCAAGCAAGCTTGCAAAGGAAATCTGCACTACAATGAAGTCTCACTTCCCCCCCCCCCCGTCAAAAGGGCCATCTGAAAAAAGTGTAAAATCCAGAAAGGCAGGACAGGCCATGGAGAACTGGGAGCCTTGTTATGCTGATGGGCGGGATGTAACTTGCCAACAGCCACTCGGGAGAAGTGTATGGTGTTTCCTGAAACATCTAAAAAACAAAGCAACAGAGCCTAGGGCACTTCCACTTATGGTCCTGCAGCTTAGGGAAATTAAAATCAAAAAGACACAGCCACCCCAAAGTTTGGAATGGCTCTGTTTACAAGAAACTCGTTTACGGTACAAGTTCAATATCGCATAAAGCGAAAAATGGATAAAGAAGTTGTGGTACTTACGTACAATGAAATATCACTCAGCAATGACATCTATGTCATCAGGCCCATAGCAGCATAATGAGTGGATTCAGGTATGATGATTCTAACTGAAATAAGTCACACAGAAAAAGAAACATCATAAGATATCACTAATACACGGAATGTAAACTTGGCTACACAGGAACTGAATTTCAAAACAGAACATGGTCCCAAATTTAGAAAACCAACTTATGCTTGCTTAAGGGGAAAGGTGAGTTGGGGTGCTGCATAAAACCAGAGATTGAAATGAGCACAGATAAAGTTCCTTAAGCCAAATATGTAATAGACAAGAGCTACTCCTTGCTCAACGAAATGGACTCGAAACCCCATATTAAATGCCTAATAATGTACCTGACTAGTAAGTATCTTAAAACCTATGGATTGCTATGTCTCTGAAAGTGAATCAATCGTGAGTACAGGGGCAAAAACGCAGCAGTGATAGGATTGGAGAGTTTTGGTGAGCAAATGAAGACCCTTTGAAGTCATATTGCATGGTACCCATTCCACGGGTCTCAACTCTCCAGGTTTAAGGGATTCTTCCTTCAGCTAAAACATGCATGTGGAACCCAGAGTATGATCAACCGTGTGATCGGGAGACGTGTTGAAATATGTCTCAGTTCTCGTCCCCTGGTACTCGGGTGCAACATTCCAGATGCTTTACTAACACTCTCCCGACTTGGAGAGTCAGTGCCTTTAACCTCCTGTTTGGCCCAGTTTGCAAATTCCGCGGAAGATGAACAGGAATAGGGAGAACCAATGAGAGACTAGCTGGAGGTGTCTGGACGGGAAAATTTAACTCTCATTTCCCACCAGGAAGAGGAATTAACCAAAGGCTCAGCGTGCCGTGCCGGAAGCAGATTAGGGCCTGAAGCAATCCTGCGGTGTTGCGGCCAGCTCACAAGAAAGCGAGTTGAAGAAAGGAGCTCAGGGGCACTGTAATTCACAAACCTGCAGAGTTATAAATGACAGCTATCATCCAAAAATATACTGAAGTAAGGCTGCCAAGAGGACTTGAAAGCCGGGCAGAATTACAGGAAACCGATTTCAGGAGGTAGACTGGAATTGCATTTAAAGCATAGGAAAAGAGGCAGAAGGTCGACAATGATGCACTTGGCCAAAAAGGGCGTATGCGTTTTTTCCTGAATATATTCAGGAAAAAACGCATACGCCCTTTTTGGCCAACCAAGCAAGCTTGCAAAGGAAATCTGCACCACAATGAAGTCTC
Organism: Orcinus orca; assembly: GCF_937001465.1. Taxonomy (NCBI): domain Eukaryota; kingdom Metazoa; phylum Chordata; class Mammalia; order Artiodactyla; family Delphinidae; genus Orcinus; species Orcinus orca. The sequence goes on from NW_026044021.1 coordinate 1,072,660, forward strand.
ACTTCCCCCCGTCAAAAGGGCCATCTGAAAAAAGTGTAAAATCCAGAAAGGCAGGACAGGCCATGGAGAACTGGGAGCCTTGTTATGCTGATGGGCGGGATGTAAATTGCCAACAGCCACTCGGGAGAAGTGTATGGTGTTTCCTGAAACATCTAAAAAACAAAGCAACAGAGCCTAGGGCACTTCCACTTATGGTCCTATAGCTTAGGGAAATTAAAATCAAAAAGACACAGCCACCCCAAAGTTTGGGATGGCTCTGTTTACAAGAAACTCGTTTACGGTACAAGTTCAATATCGCATAAAGCGAAAAATGGATAAAGAAGTTGTGGTACTTACGTACAATGCAATATCACTCAGCAATGACATCTATGTCATCAGGCCCATAGCAGCATAATGAGTGGATTCAGGTATGATGATTCTAACTGAAATAAGTCACACAGAAAAAGAAACATCATAAGATATCACTAATACACGGAATGTAAACTTGGCTACACAGGAACTGAATTTCAAAACAGAACATGGTCCCAAATTTAGAAAATCAACTTATGCTTGCTTAAGGGGAAAGGTGAGTTGGGGTGCTGCATAAAACCAGAGATTGAAATGAGCACAGATAAAGTTCCTTAAGCCAAATATGTAATAGACAAGAGCTACTCCTTGCTCAACGAAATGGACTCAAAACCCCATATTAAACGCCTAATAATGTACCTGACTAGTAAGTATCTTAAAACCTATGGATTGCTATGTCTCTGAAAGTGAATCAATCGTGAGTACAGGGGCAAAAACGCAGCAGTGATAGGATTGGAGAGTTTTGGTGAGCAAATGAAGACCCTTTGAAGTCATATTGCATGGTACCCATTCCACGGGTCTCAACTCTCCAGGTTTAAGGGATTCTTCCTTCAGCTAAAACATGCATGTGGAACCCAGAGTATGATCAACCGTGTGATCGGGAGACGTGTTGAAATATGTCTCAGTTCTCGTCCCCTGGTACTCGGGTGCAACATTCCAGATGCTTTACTAACACTCTCCCGACTTGGAGAGTCAGTGCCTTTAACCTCCTGTTTGGCCCAGTTTGCAAATTCCGCGGAAGATGAACAGGAATAGGGAGAACCAATGAGAGACTAGCTGGAGGTGTCTGGACGGGAAAATTTAACTCTCATTTCCCACCAGGAAGAGGAATTAACCAAAGGCTCAGCGTGCCGTGCCGGAAGCAGATTAGGGCCTGAAGCAATCCTGCGGTGTTGCGGCCAGCTCACAAGAAAGCGAGTTGAAGAAAGGAGCTCAGGGGCACTGTAATTCACAAACCTGCAGAGTTATAAATGACAGCTATCATCCAAAAATATACTGAAGTAAGGCTGCCAAGAGGACTTGAAAGCCGGGCAGAATTACAGGAAACCGATTTCAGGAGGTAGACTGGAATTGCATTTAAAGCATAGGAAAAGAGGCAGAAGGTCGACAATGATGCACTTGGCCAAAAAGGGCGTATGCGTTTTTTCCTGAATATATTCAGGAAAAAACGCATACGCCCTTTTTGGCCAACCAAGCAAGCTTGCAAAGGAAATCTGCACCACAATGAAGTCTCACTTCCCCCCGTCAAAAGGGCCATCTGAAAAAAGTGTAAAATCCAGAAAGGCAGGACAGGCCATGGAGAACTGGGAGCCTTGTTATGCTGATGGGCGGGATGTAAATTGCCAACAGCCACTCGGGAGAAGTGTATGGTGTTTCCTGAAACATCTAAAAAACAAAGCAACAGAGCCTAGGGCACTTCCACTTATGGTCCTATAGCTTAGGGAAATTAAAATCAAAAAGACACAGCCACCCCAAAGTTTGGGATGGCTCTGTTTACAAGAAACTCGTTTACGGTACAAGTTCAATATCGCATAAAGCGAAAAATGGATAAAGAAGTTGTGGTACTTACGTACAATGCAATATCACTCAGCAATGACATCTATGTCATCAGGCCCATAGCAGCATAATGAGTGGATTCAGGTATGATGATTCTAACTGAAATAAGTCACACAGAAAAAGAAACATCATAAGATATCACTAATACACGGAATGTAAACTTGGCTACACAGGAACTGAATTTCAAAACAGAACATGGTCCCAAATTTAGAAAATCAACTTATGCTTGCTTAAGGGGAAAGGTGAGTTGGGGTGCTGCATAAAACCAGAGATTGAAATGAGCACAGATAAAGTTCCTTAAGCCAAATATGTAATAGACAAGAGCTACTCCTTGCTCAACGAAATGGACTCAAAACCCCATATTAAACGCCTAATAATGTACCTGACTAGTAAGTATCTTAAAACCTATGGATTGCTATGTCTCTGAAAGTGAATCAATCGTGAGTACAGGGGCAAAAACGCAGCAGTGATAGGATTGGAGAGTTTTGGTGAGCAAATGAAGACCCTTTGAAGTCATATTGCATGGTACCCATTCCACGGGTCTCAACTCTCCAGGTTTAAGGGATTCTTCCTTCAGCTAAAACATGCATGTGGAACCCAGAGTATGATCAACCGTGTGATCGGGAGACGTGTTGAAATATGTCTCAGTTCTCGTCCCCTGGTACTCGGGTGCAACATTCCAGATGCTTTACTAACACTCTCCCGACTTGGAGAGTCAGTGCCTTTAACCTCCTGTTTGGCCCAGTTTGCAAATTCCGCGGAAGATGAACAGGAATAGGGAGAACCAATGAGAGACTAGCTGGAGGTGTCTGGACGGGAAAATTTAACTCTCATTTCCCACCAGGAAGAGGAATTAACCAAAGGCTCAGCGTGCCGTGCCGGAAGCAGATTAGGGCCTGAAGCAATCCTGCGGTGTTGCGGCCAGCTCACAAGAAAGCGAGTTGAAGAAAGGAGCTCAGGGGCACTGTAATTCACAAACCTGCAGAGTTATAAATGACAGCTATCATCCAAAAATATACTGAAGTAAGGCTGCCAAGAGGACTTGAAAGCCGGGCAGAATTACAGGAAACCGATTTCAGGAGGTAGACTGGAATTGCATTTAAAGCATAGGAAAAGAGGCAGAAGGTCGACAATGATGCACTTGGCCAAAAAGGGCGTATGCGTTTTTTCCTGAATATATTCAGGAAAAAACGCATACGCCCTTTTTGGCCAACCAAGCAAGCTTGCAAAGGAAATCTGCACCACAATGAAGTCTCACTTCCCCCCGTCAAAAGGGCCATCTGAAAAAAGTGTAAAATCCAGAAAGGCAGGACAGGCCATGGAGAACTGGGAGCCTTGTTATGCTGATGGGCGGGATGTAAATTGCCAACAGCCACTCGGGAGAAGTGTATGGTGTTTCCTGAAACATCTAAAAAACAAAGCAACAGAGCCTAGGGCACTTCCACTTATGGTCCTATAGCTTAGGGAAATTAAAATCAAAAAGACACAGCCACCCCAAAGTTTGGGATGGCTCTGTTTACAAGAAACTCGTTTACGGTACAAGTTCAATATCGCATAAAGCGAAAAATGGATAAAGAAGTTGTGGTACTTACGTACAATGCAATATCACTCAGCAATGACATCTATGTCATCAGGCCCATAGCAGCATAATGAGTGGATTCAGGTATGATGATTCTAACTGAAATAAGTCACACAGAAAAAGAAACATCATAAGATATCACTAATACACGGAATGTAAACTTGGCTACACAGGAACTGAATTTCAAAACAGAACATGGTCCCAAATTTAGAAAATCAACTTATGCTTGCTTAAGGGGAAAGGTGAGTTGGGGTGCTGCATAAAACCAGAGATTGAAATGAGCACAGATAAAGTTCCTTAAGCCAAATATGTAATAGACAAGAGCTACTCCTTGCTCAACGAAATGGACTCAAAACCCCATATTAAACGCCTAATAATGTACCTGACTAGTAAGTATCTTAAAACCTATGGATTGCTATGTCTCTGAAAGTGAATCAATCGTGAGTACAGGGGCAAAAACGCAGCAGTGATAGGATTGGAGAGTTTTGGTGAGCAAATGAAGACCCTTTGAAGTCATATTGCATGGTACCCATTCCACGGGTCTCAACTCTCCAGGTTTAAGGGATTCTTCCTTCAGCTAAAACATGCATGTGGAACCCAGAGTATGATCAACCGTGTGATCGGGAGACGTGTTGAAATATGTCTCAGTTCTCGTCCCCTGGTACTCGGGTGCAACATTCCAGATGCTTTACTAACACTCTCCCGACTTGGAGAGTCAGTGCCTTTAACCTCCTGTTTGGCCCAGTTTGCAAATTCTGCGGAAGATGAACAGGAATAGGGAGAACCAATGAGAGACTAGCTGGAGGTGTCTGGACGGGAAAATTTAACTCTCATTTCCCACCAGGAAGAGGAATTAACCAAAGGCTCAGCGTGCCATGCCGGAACCAGATTAGGGCCTGAAGCAATCCTGCGGTGTTGCGGCCAGCTCACAAGAAAGCGAGTTGAAGAAAGGAGCTCAGGGGCACTGTAATTCACAAACCTGCAGAGTTATAAATGACAGCTATCATCCAAAAATATACTGAAGTAAGGCTGCCAAGAGGACTTGAAAGCCGGGCAGAATTGCAGGAAACCGATTTCAGGAGGTAGACTGGAATTGCATTTAAAGCATAGGAAAAGAGGCAGAAGGTCGACAATGATGCACTTGGCCAAAAAGGGCGTATGCGTTTTTTCCTGAATATATTCAGGATAAAACGCATACGCCCTTTTTGGCCAAACAAGCAAGCTTGCAAAGGAAATCTGCCCTACAATGAAGTCTCACTTCCCCCCCCCCCGTCAAAAGGGCCATCTGAAAAAAGTGTAAAATCCAGAAAGGCAGGACAGGCCATGGAGAACTGGGAGCCTTGTTATGCTGATGGGCGGGATGTAACTTGCCAACAGCCACTCGGGAGAAGTGTATGGTGTTTCCTGAAACATCTAAAAAACAAAGCAACAGAGCCTAGGGCACTTCCACTTATGGTCCTGCAGCTTAGGGAAATTAAAATCAAAAAGACACAGCCACCCCAAAGTTTGGAATGGCTCTGTTTACAAGAAAATCGTTTACGGTACAAGTTCAATATCGCATAAAGCGAAAAATGGATAAAGAAGTTGTGGTACTTACGTACAATGAAATATCACTCAGCAATGACATCTATGTCATCAGGCCCATAGCAGCATAATGAGTGGATTCAGGTATGATGATTCTAACTGAAATAAGTCACACAGAAAAAGAAACATCATAAGATATCACTAATACACGGAATGTAAACTTGGCTACACAGGAACTGAATTTCAAAACAGAACATGCTCCCAAATTTAGAAAACCAACTTATGCTTGCTTAAGGGGAAAGGTGAGTTGGGGTGCTGCATAAAACCAGAGATTGAAATGAGCACAGATAAAGTTCCTTAAGCCAAATATGTAATAGACAAGAGCTACTCCTTGCTCAACGAAATGGACTCGAAACCCCATATTAAATGCCTAATAATGTACCTGACTAGTAAGTATCTTAAAACCTATGGATTGCTATGTCTCTGAAAGTGAATCAATCGTGAGTACAGGGGCAAAAACGCAGCAGTGATAGGATTGGAGAGTTTTGGTGAGCAAATGAAGACCCTTTGAAGTCATATTGCATGGTACCCATTCCACGGGTCTCAACTCTCCAGGTTTAAGGGATTCTTCCTTCAGCTAAAACATGCATGTGGAACCCAGAGTATGATCAACCGTGTGATCGGGAGACGTGTTGAAATATGTCTCAGTTCTCGTCCCCTGGTACTCGGGTGCAACATTCCAGATGCTTTACTAACACTCTCCCGACTTGGAGAGTCAGTGCCTTTAACCTCCTGTTTGGCCCAGTTTGCAAATTCCGCGGAAGATGAACAGGAATAGGGAGAACCAATGAGAGACTAGCTGGAGGTGTCTGGACGGGAAAATTTAACTCTCATTTCCCACCAGGAAGAGGAATTAACCAAAGGCTCAGCGTGCCGTGCCGGAAGCAGATTAGGGCCTGAAGCAATCCTGCGGTGTTGCGGCCAGCTCACAAGAAAGCGAGTTGAAGAAAGGAGCTCAGGGGCACTGTAATTCACAAACCTGCAGAGTTATAAATGACAGCTATCATCCAAAAATATACTGAAGTAAGGCTGCCAAGAGGACTTGAAAGCCGGGCAGAATTGCAGGAAACCGATTTCAGGAGGTAGACTGGAATTGCATTTAAAGCATAGGAAAAGAGGCAGAAGGTCGACAATGATGCACTTGGCCAAAAAGGGCGTATGCGTTTTTTCCTGAATATATTCAGGAAAAAACGCATACGCCCTTTTTGGCCAACCAAGCAAGCTTGCAAAGGAAATCTGCACCACAATGAAGTCTCACTTCCCCCCGTCAAAAGGGCCATCTGAAAAAAGTGTAAAATCCAGAAAGGCAGGACAGGCCATGGAGAACTGGGAGCCTTGTTATGCTGATGGGCGGGATGTAAATTGCGAACAGCCACTCGGGAGAAGTGTATGGTGTTTCCTGAAACATCTAAAAAACAAAGCAACAGAGCCTAGGGCACTTCCACTTATGGTTCTATAGCTTAGGGAAATTAAAATCAAAAAGACACAGCCACCCCAAAGTTTGGGATGGCTCTGTTTACAAGAAACTCGTTTACGGTACAAGTTCAATATCGCATAAAGCGAAAAATGGATAAAGAAGTTGTGGTACTTACGTACAATGCAATATCACTCAGCAATGACATCTATGTCATCAGGCCCATAGCAGCATAATGAGTGGATTCAGGTATGATGATTCTAACTGAAATAAGTCACACAGAAAAAGAAACATCATAAGATATCACTAATACACGGAATGTAAACTTGGCTACACAGGAACTGAATTTCAAAACAGAACATGGTCCCAAATTTAGAAAATCAACTTATGCTTGCTTAAGGGGAAAGGTGAGTTGGGGTGCTGCATAAAACCAGAGATTGAAATGAGCACAGATAAAGTTCCTTAAGCCAAATATGTAATAGACAAGAGCTACTCCTTGCTCAACGAAATGGACTCAAAACCCCATATTAAACGCCTAATAATGTACCTGACTAGTAAGTATCTTAAAACCTATGGATTGCTATGTCTCTGAAAGTGAATCAATCGTGAGTACAGGGGCAAAAACGCAGCAGTGATAGGATTGGAGAGTTTTGGTGAGCAAATGAAGACCCTTTGAAGTCATATTGCATGGTACCCATTCCACGGGTCTCAACTCTCCAGGTTTAAGGGATTCTTCCTTCAGCTAAAACATGCATGTGGAACCCAGAGTATGATCAACCGTGTGATCGGGAGACGTGTTGAAATATGTCTCAGTTCTCGTCCCCTGGTACTCGGGTGCAACATTCCAGATGCTTTACTAACACTCTCCCGACTTGGAGAGTCAGTGCCTTTAACCTCCTGTTTGGCCCAGTTTGCAAATTCTGCGGAAGATGAACAGGAATAGGGAGAACCAATGAGAGACTAGCTGGAGGTGTCTGGACGGGAAAATTTAACTCTCATTTCCCACCAGGAAGAGGAATTAACTAAAGGCTCAGCGTGCCATGCCGGAACCAGATTAGGGCCTGAAGCAATCCTGCGGTGTTGCGGCCAGCTCACAAGAAAGCGAGTTGAAGAAAGGAGCTCAGGGGCACTGTAATTCACAAACCTGCAGAGTTATAAATGACAGCTATCATCCAAAAATATACTGAAGTAAGGCTGCCAAGAGGACTTGAAAGCCGGGCAGAATTGCAGGAAACCGATTTCAGGAGGTAGACTGGAATTGCATTTAAAGCATAGGAAAAGAGGCAGAAGGTCGACAATGATGCACTTGGCCAAAAAGGGCATATGCGTTTTTTCCTGAATATATTCAGGAAAAAACGCATACGCCCTTTTTGGCCAACCAAGCAAGCTTGCAAAGGAAATCTGCACCACAATGAAGTCTCACTTCCCCCCGTCAAAAGGGCCATCTGAAAAAAGTGTAAAATCCAGAAAGGCAGGACAGGCCATGGAGAACTGGGAGCCTTGTTATGCTGATGGGCGGGATGTAAATTGCCAACAGCCACTCGGGAGAAGTGTATGGTGTTTCCTGAAACATCTAAAAAACAAAGCAACAGATCCTAGGGCACTTCCACTTATGGTCCTATAGCTTAGGGAAATTAAAATCAAAAAGACACAGCCACCCCAAAGCTTGGGATGGCTCTGTTTACAAGAAACTCGTTTACGGTACAAGTTCAATATCGCATAAAGCGAAAAATGGATAAAGAAGTTGTGGTACTTACGTACAATGCAATATCACTCAGCAATGACATCTATGTCATCAGGCCCATAGCAGCATAATGAGTGGATTCAGGTATGATGATTCTAACTGAAATAAGTCACACAGAAAAAGAAACATCATAAGATATCACTAATACACGGAATGTAAACTTGGCTACACAGGAACTGAATTTCAAAACAGAACATGGTCCCAAATTTAGAAAATCAACTTATGCTTGCTTAAGGGGAAAGGTGAGTTGGGGTGCTGCATAAAACCAGAGATTGAAATGAGCACAGATAAAGTTCCTTAAGCCAAATATGTAATAGACAAGAGCTACTCCTTGCTCAACGAAATGGACTCAAAACCCCATATTAAACGCCTAATAATGTACCTGACTAGTAAGTATCTTAAAACCTATGGATTGCTATGTCTCTGAAAGTGAATCAATCGTGAGTACAGGGGCAAAAACGCAGCAGTGATAGGATTGGAGAGTTTTGGTGAGCAAATGAAGACCCTTTGAAGTCATATTGCATGGTACCCATTCCACGGGTCTCAACTCTCCAGGTTTAAGGGATTCTTCCTTCAGCTAAAACATGCATGTGGAACCCAGAGTATGATCAACCGTGTGATCGGGAGACGTGTTGAAATATGTCTCAGTTCTCGTCCCCTGGTACTCGGGTGCAACATTCCAGATGCTTTACTAACACTCTCCCGACTTGGAGAGTCAGTGCCTTTAACCTCCTGTTTGGCCCAGTTTGCAAATTCTGCGGAAGATGAACAGGAATAGGGAGAACCAATGAGAGACTAGCTGGAGGTGTCTGGACGGGAAAATTTAACTCTCATTTCCCACCAGGAAGAGGAATTAACCAAAGGCTCAGCGTGCCATGCCGGAACCAGATTAGGGCCTGAAGCAATCCTGCGGTGTTGCGGCCAGCTCACAAGAAAGCGAGTTGAAGAAAGGAGCTCAGGGGCACTGTAATTCACAAACCTGCAGAGTTATAAATGACAGCTATCATCCAAAAATATACTGAAGTAAGGCTGCCAAGAGGACTTGAAAGCCGGGCAGAATTGCAGGAAACCGATTTCAGGAGGTAGACTGGAATTGCATTTAAAGCATAGGAAAAGAGGCAGAAGGTCGACAATGATGCACTTGGCCAAAAAGGGCGTATGCGTTTTTTCCTGAATATATTCAGGAAAAAACGCATACGCCCTTTTTGGCCAACCAAGCAAGCTTGCAAAGGAAATCTGCACTACAATGAAGTCTCACTTCCCCCCCGTCAAAAGGGCCATCTGAAAAAAGTGTAAAATCCAGAAAGGCAGGACAGGCCATGGAGAACTGGGAGCCTTGTTATGCTGATGGGCGGGATGTAAATTGCCAACAGCCACTCGGGAGAAGTGTATGGTGTTTCCTGAAACATCTAAAAAACAAAGCAACAGAGCCTAGGGCACTTCCACTTATGGTCCTGCAGCTTAGGGAAATTAAAATCAAAAAGACACAGCCACCCCAAAGTTTGGGATGGCTCTGTTTACAAGAAACTCGTTTACGGTACAAGTTCAATATCGCATAAAGCAAAAAATGGATAAAGAAGTTGTGGTACTTACGTACAATGCAATATCACTCAGCAATGACATCTATGTCATCAGGCCCATAGCAGCATAATGAGTGGATTCAGGTATGATGATTCTAACTGAAATAAGTCACACAGAAAAAGAAACATCATAAGATATCACTAATACACGGAATGTAAACTTGGCTACACAGGAACTGAATTTCAAAACAGAACATGCTCCCAAATTTAGAAAACCAACTTATGCTTGCTTAAGGGGAAAGGTGAGTTGGGGTGCTGCATAAAACCAGAGATTGAAATGAGCACAGATAAAGTTCCTTAAGCCAAATATGTAATAGACAAGAGCTACTCCTTGCTCAACGAAATGGACTCAAAACCCCATATTAAACGCCTAATAATGTACCTGACTAGTAAGTATCTTAAAACCTATGGATTGCTATGTCTCTGAAAGTGAATCAATCGTGAGTACAGGGGCAAAAACGTAGCAGTGATAGGATTGGAGAGTTTTGGTGAGCAAATGAAGACCCTTTGAAGTCATATTGCATGGTACCCATTCCACGGGTCTCAACTCTCCAGGTTTAAGGGATTCTTCCTTCAGCTAAAACATGCATGTGGAACCCAGAGTATGATCAACCGTGTGATCGGGAGATGTGTTGAAATATGTCTCAGTTCTCGTCCCCTGGTACTCGGGTGCAACATTCCAGATGCTTTACTAACACTCTCCCGACTTGGAGAGTCAGTGCCTTTAACCTCCTGTTTGGCCCAGTTTGCAAATTCCGCGGAAGATGAACAGGAATAGGGAGAACCAATGAGAGACTAGCTGGAGGTGTCTGGACGGGAAAATTTAACTCTCATTTCCCACCAGGAAGAGGAATTAACCAAAGGCTCAGCGTGCCATGCCGGAACCAGATTAGGGCCTGAAGCAATCCTGCGGTGTTGCGGCCAGCTCACAAGAAAGCGAGTTGAAGAAAGGAGCTCAGGGGCACTGTAATTCACAAACCTGCAGAGTTATAAATGACAGCTATCATCCAAAAATATACTGAAGTAAGGCTGCCAAGAGGACTTGAAAGCCGGGCAGAATTGCAGGAAACCGATTTCAGGAGGTAGACTGGAATTGCATTTAAAGCATAGGAAAAGAGGCAGAAGGTCGACAATGATGCACTTGGCCAAAAAGGGCGTATGCGTTTTTTCCTGAATATATTCAGAAAAAAACGCATACGCCCTTTTTGGCCAACCAAGCAAGCTTGCAAAGGAAATCTGCACTACAATGAAGTCTCACTCCCCCACCCCCGTCAAAAGGGCCATCTGAAAAAAGTGTAAAATCCAGAAAGGCAGGACAGGCCATGGAGAACTGGGAGCCTTGTTATGCTGATGGGCGGGATGTAAATTGCCAACAGCCACTCGGGAGAAGTGTATGGTGTTTCCTGAAACATCTAAAAAACAAAGCAACAGAGCCTAGGGCACTTCCACTTATGGTCCTATAGCTTAGGGAAATTAAAATCAAAAAGACACAGCCACCCCAAAGCTTGGGATGGCTCTGTTTACAAGAAACTCGTTTACGGTACAAGTTCAATATCGCATAAAGCGAAAAATGGATAAAGAAGTTGTGGTACTTACGTACAATGCAATATCACTCAGCAATGACATCTATGTCATCAGGCCCATAGCAGCATAATGAGTGGATTCAGGTATGATGATTCTAACTGAAATAAGTCACACAGAAAAAGAAACATCATAAGATATCACTAATACACGGAATGTAAACTTGGCTACACAGGAACTGAATTTCAAAACAGAACATGCTCCCAAATTTAGAAAACCAACTTATGCTTGCTTAAGGGGAAAGGTGAGTTGGGGTGCTGCATAAAACCAGAGATTGAAATGAGCACAGATAAAGTTCCTTAAGCCAAATATGTAATAGACAAGAGCTACTCCTTGCTCAACGAAATGGACTCAAAACCCCATATTAAACGCCTAATAATGTACCTGACTAGTAAGTATCTTAAAACCTATGGATTGCTATGTCTCTGAAAGTGAATCAATCGTGAGTACAGGGGCAAAAACGCAGCAGTGATAGGATTGGAGAGTTTTGGTGAGCAAATGAAGACCCTTTGAAGTCATATTGCATGGTACCCATTCCACGGGTCTCAACTCTCCAGGTTTAAGGGATTCTTCCTTCAGCTAAAACATGCATGTGGAACCCAGAGTATGATCAACCGTGTGATCGGGAGACGTGTTGAAATATGTCTCAGTTCTCGTCCCCTGGTACTCGGGTGCAACATTCCAGATGCTTTACTAACACTCTCCCGACTTGGAGAGTCAGTGCCTTTAACCTCCTGTTTGGCCCAGTTTGCAAATTCCGCGGAAGATGAACAGGAATAGGGAGAACCAATGAGAGACTAGCTGGAGGTGTGTGGAAGGGAAAATTTAACTCTCATTTCCCACCAGGAAGAGGAATTAACCAAAGGCTCAGCGTGCCATGCCGGAACCAGATTAGGGCCTGAAGCAATCCTGCGGTGTTGCGGCCAGCTCACAAGAAAGCGAGTTGAAGAAAGGAGCTCAGGGGCACTGTAATTCACAAACCTGCAGAGTTATAAATGACAGCTATCATCCAAAAATATACTGAAGTAAGGCTGCCAAGAGGACTTGAAAGCCGGGCAGAATTGCAGGAAACCGATTTCAGGAGGTAGACTGGAATTGCATTTAAAGCATAGGAAAAGAGGCAGAAGGTCGACAATGATGCACTTGGCCAAAAAGGGCGTATGCGTTTTTTCCTGAATATATTCAGGAAAAAACGCATACGCCCTTTTTGGCCAACCAAGCAAGCTTGCAAAGGAAATCTGCACTACAATGAAGTCTCACTCCCCCCCTCCCCCCCGTCAAAAGGGCCATCTGAAAAAAGTGTAAAATCCAGAAAGGCAGGACAGACCATGGAGAACTGGGAGCCTTGTTATGCTGATGGGCGAGATGTAACTTGCCAACAGCCACTCGGGAGAAGTGTATGGTGTTTCCTGAAACATCTAAAAAACAAAGCAACAGAGCCTAGGGCACTTCCACTTATGGTCCTATAGCTTAGGGAAATTAAAATCAAAAAGACACAGCCACCCCAAAGTTTGGGATGGCTCTGTTTACAAGAAACTCGTTTATGGTACAAGTTCAATATCGCATAAAGCGAAAAATGGATAAAGAAGTTGTGGTACTTACGTACAATGCAATATCACTCAGCAATGACATCTATGTCATCAAGCACATAGCAGCATAATGAGTGGATTCAGGTATGATGATTCTAACTGAAATAAGTCACACAGAAAAAGAAACATCATAAGATATCACTAATACACGGAATGTAAACTTGGCTACACAGGAACTGAATTTCAAAACAGAACATGGTCCCAAATTTAGAAAACCAACTTATGCTTGCTTAAGGGGAAAGGTGAGTTGGGGTGCTGCATAAAACCAGAGATTGAAATGAGCACAGATAAAGTTCCTTAAGCCAAATATGTAATAGACAAGAGCTACTCCTTGCTCAACGAAATGGACTCAAAACCCCATATTAAACGCCTAATAATGTACCTGACTAGTAAGTATCTTAAAACCTATGGATTGCTATGTCTCTGAAAGTGAATCAATCGTGAGTACAGGGGCAAAAACGCAGCAGTGATAGGATTGGAGAGTTTTGGTGAGCAAATGAAGACCCTTTGAAGTCATATTGCATGGTACCCATTCCACGGGTCTCAACTCTCCAGGTTTAAGGGATTCTTCCTTCAGCTAAAACATGCATGTGGAACCCAGAGTATGATCAACCGTGTGATCGGGAGACGTGTTGAAATATGTCTCAGTTCTCGTCCCCTGGTACTCGGGTGCAACATTCCAGAAGCTTTACTAACACTCTCCCGACTTGGAGAGTCAGTGCTTTTAACCTCCTGTTTGGCCCAGTTTGCAAATTCCGCGGAAGATGAACAGGAATAGGGAGAACCAATGAGAGACTAGCTGGAGGTGTGTGGACGGGAAAATTTAACTCTCATTTCCCACCAGGAAGAGGAATTAACCAAAGGCTCAGCGTGCCATGCCGGAACCAGATTAGGGCCTGAAGCAATCCTGCGGTGTTGCGGCCAGCTCACAAGAAAGCGAGTTGAAGAAAGGAGCTCAGGGGCACTGTAATTCACAAACCTGCAGAGTTATAAATGACAGCTATCATCCAAAAATATACTGAAGTAAGGCTGCCAAGAGGACTTGAAAGCCGGGCAGAATTGCAGGAAACCGATTTCAGGAGGTAGACTGGAATTGCATTTAAAGCATAGGAAAAGAGGCAGAAGGTCGACAATGATGCACTTGGCCAAAAAGGGCGTATGCGTTTTTTCCTGAATATATTCAGGAAAAAACGCATACGCCCTTTTTGGTCAACCAAGCAATCTTGCAAAGGAAATCTGCACTACAATGAAGTCTCACTTCCCCCCCGTCAAAAGGGCCATCTGAAAAAAGTGTAAAATCCAGAAAGGCAGGACAGGCCATGGAGAACTGGGAGCCTTGTTATGCTGATGGGCGGGATGTAAATTGCCAACAGCCACTCGGGAGAAGTGTATGGTGTTTCCTGAAACATCTAAAAAACAAAGCAACAGAGCCTAGGACACTTCCACTTATGGTCCTATAGCTTAGGGAAATTAAAATCAAAAAGACACAGCCACCCCAAAGTTTGGGATGGCTCTGTTTACAAGAAACTCGTTTACGGTACAAGTTCAATATCGCATAAAGCGAAAAATGGATAAAGAAGTTGTGGTACTTACGTACAATGCAATATCACTCAGCAATGACATCTATGTCATCAGGCCCATAGCAGCATAATGAGTGGATTCAGGTATGATGATTCTAACTGAAATAAGTCACACAGAAAAAGAAACATCATAAGATATCACTAATACACGGAATGTAAACTTGGCTACACAGGAACTGGATTTCAAAACAGAACATGGTCCCAAATTTAGAAAACCAACTTATGCTTGCTTAAGGGGAAAGGTGAGTTGGGGTGCTGCATAAAACCAGAGATTGAAATGAGCACAGATAAAGTTCCTTAAGCCAAATATGTAATAGACAAGAGCTACTCCTTGCTCAACGAAATGGACTCAAAACCCCATATTAAACGCCTAATAATGTACCTGACTACTAAGTATCTTAAAACCTATGGATTGCTATGTCTCTGAAAGTGAATCAATCGTGAGTACAGGGGCAAAAACGCAGCAGTGATAGGATTGGAGAGTTTTGGTGAGCAAATGAAGACCCTTTGAAGTCATATTGCATGGTACCCATTCCACAGGTCTCAACTCTCCAGGTTTAAGGGATTCTTCCTTCAGCTAAAACATGCATGTGGAACCCAGAGTATGATCAACCGTGTTATTGGGAGACGTGTTGAAATATGTCTCAGTTCTCGTCCCCTGGTACTCGGGTGCAACATTCCAGATGCTTTACTAACACTCTCCCGACTTGGAGAGTCAGTGCCTTTAACCTCCTCCTTGGCCCAGTTTACAAATTCCACGGAAGATGAACAGGAATAGGGAGAACCAATGAGAGACTAGCTGGAGGTGTCTGGACGGGAAAATTTAACTCTCATTTCCCACCAGGAAGAGGAATTAACCAAAGGCTCAGCGTGCCATGCCGGAACCAGATTAGGGCCTGAAGCAATCCTGCGGTGTTGCGGCCAGCTCACAAGAAAGCGAGTTGAAGAAAGGAGCTCAGGGGCACTGTAATTCACAAACCTGCAGAGTTATAAATGACAGCTATCATCCAAAAATATACTGAAGTAAGGCTGCCAAGAGGACTTGAAAGCCGGGCAGAATTGCAGGAAACCGATTTCAGGAGGTAGACTGGAATTGCATTTAAAGCATAGGAAAAGAGGCAGAAGGTCGACAATGATGCACTTGGCCAAAAAGGGCGTATGCGTTTTTTCCTGAATATATTCAGGAAAAAACGCATACGCCCTTTTTGGCCAACCAAGCAAGCTTGCAAAGGAAATCTGCACTACAATGAAGTCTCACTTCCCCCCCCCCCCCATCAAAAGGGCCATCTGAAAAAAGTGTAAAATCCAGAAGGCAGGACAGGCCATGGAGACCTGGGAGCCTTGTTATGCTGATGGGCGGGATGTAACTTGCCAACAGCCACTCGGGAGAAGTGTATGGTGTTTCCTGAAACATCTAAAAAACAAAGCAACAGAGCCTAGGGCACTTCCACTTATGGTCCTATAGCTTAGGGAAATTAAAATCAAAAAGACACAGCCACCCCAAAGTTTGGGATGGCTCTGTTTACAAGAAACTCGTTTACGGTACACGTTCAATATCGCATAAAGCGAAAAATGGATAAAGAAGTTGTGGTACTTACGTACAATGCAATATCACTCAGCAATGACATCTATGTCATCAGGCCCATAGCAGCATAATGAGTGGATTCAGGTATGATGATTCTAACTGAAATAAGTCACACAGAAAAAGAAACATCATAAGATATCACTAATACACGGAATGTAAACTTGGCTACACAGGAACTGAATTTCAAAACAGAACATGGTCCCAAATTTAGAAAACCAACTTATGCTTGCTTAAGGGGAAAGGTGAGTTGGGGTGCTGCATAAAACCAGACATTGAAATGAGCACAGATAAAGTTCCTTAAGCCAAATATGTAATAGACAAGAGCTACTCCTTGCTCAACGAAATGGACTCAAAACCCCATATTAAACGCCTAATAATGTACCTGACTAGTAAGTATCTTAAAACCTATGGATTGCTATGTCTCTGAAAGTGAATCAATCGTGAGTACAGGGGCAAAAACGCAGCAGTGATAGGATTGGAGAGTTTTGGTGAGCAAATGAAGACCCTTTGAAGTCATATTGCATGGTACCCATTCCACGGGTCTCAACTCTCCAGGTTTAAGGGATTCTTCCTTCAGCTAAAACATGCATGTGGAACCCAGAGTATGATCAACCGTGTTATCGGGAGACGTGTTCAAATATGTCTCAGTTCTCGTCCCCTGGTACTCGGGTGCAACATTCCAGATGCTTTACTAACACTCTCCCGACTTGGAGAGTCAGTGCCTTTAACCTCCTGTTTGGCCCAGTTTGCAAATTCCGCGGAAGATGAACAGGAATAGGGAGAACCAATGAGAGACTAGCTGGAGGTGTCTGGACGGGAAAATTTAACTCTCATTTCCCACCAGGAAGAGGAATTAACCAAAGGCTCAGCGTGCCATGCCGGAACCAGATTAGGGCCTGAAGCAATCCTGCGGTGTTGCGGCCAGCTCACAAGAAAGCGAGTTGAAGAAAGGAGCTCAGGGGCACTGTAATTCACAAACCTGCAGAGTTATAAATGACAGCTATCATCCAAAAATATACTGAAGTAAGGCTGCCAAGAGGACTTGAAAGCCGGGCAGAATTGCAGGAAACCGATTTCAGGAGGTAGACTGGAATTGCATTTAAAGCATAGGAAAAGAGGCAGAAGGTCGACAATGATGCACTTGGCCAAAAAGGGCGTATGCGTTTTTTCCTGAATATATTCAGGAAAAAACGCATACGCACTTTTTGGCCAACCAAGCAAGCTTGCAAAGGAAATCTGCACTACAATGAAGTCTCACTTCCCCCCCGTCAAAAGGGCCATCTGAAAAAAGTGTAAAATCCAGAAAGACAGGACAGGCCATGGAGAACTGGGAGCCTTGTTATGCTGATGGGCGGGATGTAACTTGCCAACAGCCACTCGGGAGAAGTGTATGGTGTTTCCTGAAACATCTAAAAAACAAAGCAACAGAGCCTAGGGCACTTCCACTTATGGTCCTATAGCTTAGGGAAATTAAAATCAAAAAGACACAGCCACCCCAAAGTTTGGGATGGCTCTGTTTACAAGAAACTCGTTTACGGTACAAGTTCAATATCGCATAAAGCGAAAAATGGATAAAGAAGTTGTGGTAATTACGTACAATGCAATATCACTCAGCAATGACATCTATGTCATCAGGCCCATAGCAGCATAATGAGTGGATTCAGGTATGATGATTCTAACTGAAATAAGTCACACAGAAAAAGAAACATCATAAGATATCACTAATACACGGAATGTAAACTTGGCTACACAGGAACTGAATTTCAAAACAGAACATGGTCCCAAATTTAGAAAACCAACTTATGCTTGCTTAAGGGGAAAGGTGAGTTGGGGTGCTGCATAAAACCAGAGATTGAAATGAGCACAGATAAAGTTCCTTAAGCCAAATATGTAATAGACAAGAGCTACTCCTTGCTCAACGAAATGGACTCAAAACCCCATATTAAACGCCTAATAATGTACCTGACTAGTAAGTATCTTAAAACCTATGGATTGCTATGTCTCTGAAAGTGAATCAATCGTGAGTACAGGGGCAAAAACGCAGCAGTGATAGGATTGGAGAGTTTTGGTGAGCAAATGAAGACCCTTTGAAGTCATATTGCATGGTACCCATTCCACGGGTCTCAACTCTCCAGGTTTAAGGGATTCTTCCTTCAGCTAAAACATGCATGTGGAACCCAGAGTATGATCAACCGTGTGATCGGGAGACGTGTTGAAATATGTCTCAGTTCTCGTCCCCTGGTACTCGGGTGCAACATTCCAGATGCTTTACTAACACTCTCCCGACTTGGAGAGTCAGTGCCTTTAACCTCCTCTTTGGCCCAGTTTGCAAATTCCACGGAAGATGAACAGGAATAGGGAGAACCAATGAGAGACTAGCTGGAGGTGTCTGGACGGGAAAATTTAACTCTCATTTCCCACCAGGAAGAGGAATTAACCAAAGGCTCAGCGTGCCATGCCGGAACCAGATTAGGGCCTGAAGCAATCCTGCGGTGTTGCGGCCAGCTCACAAGAAAGCGAGTTGAAGAAAGGAGCTCAGGGGCACTGTAATTCACAAACCTGCAGAGTTATAAATGACAGCTATCATCCAAAAATATACTGAAGTAAGGCTGCCAAGAGGACTTGAAAGCCGGGCAGAATTGCAGGAAACCGATTTCAGGAGGTAGACTGGAATTGCATTTAAAGCATAGGAAAAGAGGCAGAAGGTCGACAATGATGCACTTGGCCAAAAAGGGCGTATGCGTTTTTTCCTGAATATATTCAGGAAAAAACGCATACGCCCTTTTTGGCCAACCAAGCAAGCTTGCAAAGGAAATCTGCACTACAATGAAGTCTCACTTCCCCCCCGTCAAAAGGGCCATCTGAAAAAAGTGTAAAATCCAGAAAGACAGGACAGGCCATGGAGAACTGGAAGCCTTGTTATGCTGATGGGCGGGATGTAAATTGCCAACAGCCACTCGGGAGAAGTGTATGGTGTTTCCTGAAACATCTAAAAAACAAAGCAACAGAGCCTAGGGCACTTCCACTTATGGTCCTATAGCTTAGGGAAATTAAAATCAAAAAGACACAGCCACCCCAAAGTTTGGGATGGCTCTGTTTACAAGAAACTCGTTTACGGTACAAGTTCAATATCGCATAAAGCGAAAAATGGATAAAGAAGTTGTGGTAATTACGTACAATGCAATATCACTCAGCAATGACATCTATGTCATCAGGCCCATAGCAGCATAATGAGTGGATTCAGGTATGATGATTCTAACTGAAATAAGTCACACAGAAAAAGAAACATCATAAGATATCACTAATACACGGAATGTAAACTTGGCTACACAGGAACTGAATTTCAAAACAGAACATGGTCCCAAATTTAGAAAACCAACTTATGCTTGCTTAAGGGGAAAGGTGAGTTGGGGTGCTGCATAAAACCAGAGATTGAAATGAGCACAGATAAAGTTCCTTAAGCCAAATATGTAATAGACAAGAGCTACTCCTTGCTCAACGAAATGGACTCAAAACCCCATATTAAACGCCTAATAATGTACCTGACTAGTAAGTATCTTAAAACCTATGGATTGCTATGTCTCTGAAAGTGAATCAATCGTGAGTACAGGGGCAAAAACGCAGCAGTGATAGGATTGGAGAGTTTTGGTGAGCAAATGAAGACCCTTTGAAGTCATATTGCATGGTACCCATTCCACGGGTCTCAACTCTCCAGGTTTAAGGGATTCTTCCTTCAGCTAAAACATGCATGTGGAACCCAGAGTATGATCAACCGTGTTATCGGGAGACGTGTTCAAATATGTCTCAGTTCTCGTCCCCTGGTACTCGGGTGCAACATTCCAGATGCTTTACTAACACTCTCCCGACTTGGAGAGTCAGTGCCTTTAACCTCCTGTTTGGCCCAGTTTGCAAATTCCGCGGAAGATGAACAGGAATAGGGAGAACCAATGAGAGACTAGCTGGAGGTGTCTGGACGGGAAAATTTAACTCTCATTTCCCACCAGGAAGAGGAATTAACCAAAGGCTCAGCGTGCCATGCCGGAACCAGATTAGGGCCTGAAGCAATCCTGCGGTGTTGCGGCCAGCTCACAAGAAAGCGAGTTGAAGAAAGGAGCTCAGGGGCACTGTAATTCACAAACCTGCAGAGTTATAAATGACAGCTATCATCCAAAAATATACTGAAGTAAGGCTGCCAAGAGGACTTGAAAGCCGGGCAGAATTGCAGGAAACCGATTTCAGGAGGTAGACTGGAATTGCATTTAAAGCATAGGAAAAGAGGCAGAAGGTCGACAATGATGCACTTGGCCAAAAAGGGCGTATGCGTTTTTTCCTGAATATATTCAGGAAAAAACGCATACGCCCTTTTTGGCCAACCAAGCAAGCTTGCAAAGGAAATCTGCACTACAATGAAGTCTCACTTCCCCCCCGTCAAAAGGGCCATCTGAAAAAAGTGTAAAATCCAGAAAGACAGGACAGGCCATGGAGAACTGGGAGCCTTGTTATGCTGATGGGCGGGATGTAACTTGCCAACAGCCACTCGGGAGAAGTGTATGGTGTTTCCTGAAACATCTAAAAAACAAAGCAACAGAGCCTAGGGCACTTCCACTTATGGTCCTATAGCTTAGGGAAATTAAAATCAAAAAGACACAGCCACCCCAAAGTTTGGGATGGCTCTGTTTACAAGAAACTCGTTTACGGTACAAGTTCAATATCGCATAAAGCGAAAAATGGATAAAGAAGTTGTGGTAATTACGTACAATGCAATATCACTCAGCAATGACATCTATGTCATCAGGCCCATAGCAGCATAATGAGTGGATTCAGGTATGATGATTCTAACTGAAATAAGTCACACAGAAAAAGAAACATCATAAGATATCACTAATACACGGAATGTAAACTTGGCTACACAGGAACTGAATTTCAAAACAGAACATGGTCCCAAATTTAGAAAACCAACTTATGCTTGCTTAAGGGGAAAGGTGAGTTGGGGTGCTGCATAAAACCAGAGATTGAAATGAGCACAGATAAAGTTCCTTAAGCCAAATATGTAATAGACAAGAGCTACTCCTTGCTCAACGAAATGGACTCAAAACCCCATATTAAACGCCTAATAATGTACCTGACTAGTAAGTATCTTAAAACCTATGGATTGCTATGTCTCTGAAAGTGAATCAATCGTGAGTACAGGGGCAAAAACGCAGCAGTGATAGGATTGGAGAGTTTTGGTGAGCAAATGAAGACCCTTTGAAGTCATATTGCATGGTACCCATTCCACGGGTCTCAACTCTCCAGGTTTAAGGGATTCTTCCTTCAGCTAAAACATGCATGTGGAACCCAGAGTATGATCAACCGTGTGATCGGGAGACGTGTTGAAATATGTCTCAGTTCTCGTCCCCTGGTACTCGGGTGCAACATTCCAGATGCTTTACTAACACTCTCCCGACTTGGAGAGTCAGTGCCTTTAACCTCCTCTTTGGCCCAGTTTGCAAATTCCACGGAAGATGAACAGGAATAGGGAGAACCAATGAGAGACTAGCTGGAGGTGTCTGGACGGGAAAATTTAACTCTCATTTCCCACCAGGAAGAGGAATTAACCAAAGGCTCAGCGTGCCATGCCGGAACCAGATTAGGGCCTGAAGCAATCCTGCGGTGTTGCGGCCAGCTCACAAGAAACCGAGTTGAAGAAAGGAGCTCAGGGGCACTGTAATTCACAAACCTGCAGAGTTATAAATGACAGCTATCATCCAAAAATATACTGAAGTAAGGCTGCCAAGAGGACTTGAAAGCCGGGCAGAATTGCAGGAAACCGATTTCAGGAGGTAGACTGGAATTGCATTTAAAGCATAGGAAAAGAGGCAGAAGGTCGACAATGATGCACTTGGCCAAAAAGGGCGTATGCGTTTTTTCCTGAATATATTCAGGAAAAAACGCATACGCCCTTTTTGGCCAACCAAGCAAGCTTGCAAAGGAAATCTGCACTACAATGAAGTCTCACTTCCCCCCCCCCCCCGTCAAAAGGGCCATCTGAAAAAAGTGTACAATCCAGAAGGCAGGACAGGCCATTTAGAACTGGGAGCCTTGTTATGCTGATGGGCGGGATGTAAATTGCCAACAGCCACTCGGGAGAAGTGTATGGTGTTTCCTGAAACATCTAAAAAACAAAGCAACAGAGCCTAGGGCACTTCCACTTATGGTCCTATAGCTTAGGGAAATTAAAATCAAAAAGACACAGCCACCCCAAAGTTTGGGATGGCTCTGTTTACAAGAAACTCGTTTACGGTACAAGTTCAATATCGCATAAAGCGAAAAATGTATAAAGAAGTTGTGGTACTTACGTACAATGCAATATCACTCAGCAATGACATCTATGTCATCAGGCCCATAGCAGCATAATGAGTGGATTCAGGTATGATGATTCTAACTGAAATAAGTCACACAGAAAAAGAAACATCATAAGATATCACTAATACACGGAATGTAAACTTGGCTACACAGGAACTGAATTTCAAAACAGAACATGGTCCCAAATTTAGAAAACCAACTTATGCTTGCTTAAGGGGAAAGGTGAGTTGGGGTGCTGCATAAAACCAGAGATTGAAATGAGCACAGATAAAGTTCCTTAAGCCAAATATGTAATAGACAAGAGCTACTCCTTGCTCAACGAAATGGACTCAAAACCCCATATTAAACGCCTAATAATGTACCTGACTAGTAAGTATCTTAAAACCTATGGATTGCTATGTCTCTGAAAGTGAATCAATCGTGAGTACAGGGGCAAAAACGCAGCAGTGATAGGATTGGAGAGTTTTGGTGAGCAAATGAAGACCCTTTGAAGTCATATTGCATGGTACCCATTCCACGGGTCTCAACTCTCCAGGTTTAAGGGATTCTTCCTTCAGCTAAAACATGCATGTGGAACCCAGAGTATGATCAACCGTGTGATCGGGAGACGTGTTGAAATATGTCTCAGTTCTCGTCCCCTGGTACTCGGGTGCAACATTCCAGATGCTTTACTAACACTCTCCCGACTTGGAGAGTCAGTGCCTTTAACCTCCTGTTTGGCCCAGTTTGCAAATTCCGCGGAAGATGAACAGGAATAGGGAGAACCAATGAGAGACTAGCTGGAGGTGTCTGGACGGGAAAATTTAACTCTCATTTCCCACCAGGAAGAGGAATTAACCAAAGGCTCAGCGTGCCATGCCGGAACCAGATTAAGGCCTGAAGCAATCCTGCGGTGTTGCGGCCAGCTCACAAGAAAGCGAGTTGAAGAAAGGAGCTCAGGGGCACTGTAATTCACAAACCTGCAGAGTTATAAATGACAGCTATCATCCAAAAATATACTGAAGTAAGGCTGCCAAGAGGACTTGAAAGCCGGGCAGAATTGCAGGAAACCGATTTCAGGAGGTAGACTGGAATTGCATTTAAAGCATAGGAAAAGAGGCAGAAGGTCGACAATGATGCACTTGGCCAAAAAGGGCGTATGCGTTTTTTCCTGAATATATTCAGGAAAAAACGCATACGCACTTTTTGGCCAACCAAGCAAGCTTGCAAAGGAAATCTGCACTACAATGAAGTCTCACTTCCCCCCCGTCAAAAGGGCCATCTGAAAAAAGTGTAAAATCCAGAAAGGCAGGATAGGCCATGGAGAACTGGGAGCCTTGTTATGCTGATGGGCGGGATGTAACTTGCCAACAGCCACTCGGGAGAAGTGTATGGTGTTTCCTGAAACATCTAAAAAACAAAGCAACAGAGCCTAGGGCACTTCCACTTATGGTCCTATAGCTTAGGGAAATTAAAATCAAAAAGACACAGCCACCCCAAAGTTTGGGATGGCTCTGTTTACAAGAAACTCGTTTACGGTACAAGTTCAATATCGCATAAAGCGAAAAATGGATAAAGAAGTTGTGGTACTTACGTACAATGCAATATCACTCAGCAATGACATCTATGTCATCAGGCCCATAGCAGCATAATGAGTGGATTCAGGTATGATGATTCTAACTGAAATAAGTCACACAGAAAAAGAAACATCATAAGATATCACTAATACACGGATTGTAAACTTGGCTACACAGGAACTGAATTTCAAAACAGAACATGGTCCCAAATTTAGAAAACCAACTTATGCTTGCTTAAGGGGAAAGGTGAGTTGGGGTGCTGCATAAAACCAGAGATTGAAATGAGCACAGATAAAGTTCCTTAAGCCAAATATGTAATAGACAAGAGCTACTCCTTGCTCAACGAAATGGACTCAAAACCCCATATTAAACGCCTAATAATGTACCTGACTAGTAAGTATCTTAAAACCTATGGATTGCTATGTCTCTGAAAGTGAATCAATCGTGAGTACAGGGGCAAAAACGCAGCAGTGATAGGATTGGAGAGTTTTGGTGAGCAAATGAAGACCCTTTGAAGTCATATTGCATGGTACCCATTCCACGGGTCTCAACTCTCCAGGTTTAAGGGATTCTTCCTTCAGCTAAAACATGCATGTGGAACCCAGAGTATGATCAACCGTGTGATCGGGAGACGTGTTGAAATATGTCTCAGTTCTCGTCCCCTGGTACTCGGGTGCAACATTCCAGATGCTTTACTAACACTCTCCCGACTTGGAGAGTCAGTGCCTTTAACCTCCTGTTTGGCCCAGTTTGCAAATTCCGCGGAAGATGAACAGGAATAGGGAGAACCAATGAGAGACTAGCTGGAGGTGTCTGGACGGGAAAATTTAACTCTCATTTCCCACCAGGAAGAGGAATTAACCAAAGGCTCAGCGTGCCATGCCGGAACCAGATTAGGGCCTGAAGCAATCCTGCGGTGTTGCGGCCAGCTCACAAGAAAGCGAGTTGAAGAAAGGAGCTCAGGGGCACTGTAATTCACAAACCTGCAGAGTTATAAATGACAGCTATCATCCAAAAATATACTGAAGTAAGGCTGCCAAGAGGACTTGAAAGCCGGGCAGAATTGCAGGAAACCGATTTCAGGAGGTAGACTGGAATTGCATTTAAAGCATAGGAAAAGAGACAGAAGGTCGACAATGATGCACTTGGCCAAAAAGGGCGTATGCGTTTTTTCCTGAATATATTCAGGAAAAAACGCATACGCCCTTTTTGGCCAACCAAGCAAGCTTGCAAAGGAAATCTGCACTACAATGAAGTCTCACTTCCCACCCGTCAAAAGGGCCATCTGAAAAAAGTGTAAAATCCAGAAAGGCAGGACAGGCCATGGAGAACTGGGAGCCTTGTTATGCTGATGGGCGGGATGTAACTTGCCAACAGCCACTCGGGAGAAGTGTATGGTGTTTCCTGAAACATTTAAAAAACAAAGGAACAGAGCCTAGGGCACTTCCACTTATCGTCCTATAGCTTAGGGAAATTAAAATCAAAAAGACACAGCCACCCCAAAGTTTGGGATGGCTCTGTTTACAAGAAACTCGTTTACGGTACAAGTTCAATATCGCATAAAGCGAAAAATGGATAAAGAAGTTGTGGTACTTACGTACAATGCAATATCACTCAGCAATGACATCTATGTCATCAGGCCCATAGCAGCATAATGAGTGGATTCAGGTATGATGATTCTAACTGAAATAAGTCACACAGAAAAAGAAACATCATAAGATATCACTAATACACGGAATGTAAACTTGGCTACACAGGAACTGAATTTCAAAACAGAACATGGTCCCAAATTTAGAAAACCAACTTATGCTTGCTTAAGGGGAAAGGTGAGTTGGGGTGCTGCATAAAACCAGAGATTGAAATGAGCACAGATAAAGTTCCTTAAGTCAAATATGTAATAGACAAGAGCTACTCCTTGCTCAACGAAATGGACTCAAAACCCCATATTAAACGCCTAATAATGTACCTGACTAGTAAGTATCTTAAAACCTATGGATTGCTATGTCTCTGAAAGTGAATCAATCGTGAGTACAGGGGCAAAAACGCAGCAGTGATAGGATTGGAGAGTTTTGGTGAGCAAATGAAGACCCTTTGAAGTCATATTGCATGGTACCCATTCCACGGGTCTCAACTCTCCAGGTTTAAGGGATTCTTCCTTCAGCTAAAACATGCATGTGGAACCCAGAGTATGATCAACCGTGTGATCGGGAGACGTGTTGAAATATGTCTCAGTTCTCGTCCCCTGGTACTCGGGTGCAACATTCCAGATGCTTTACTAACACTCTCCCGACTTGGAGAGTCAGTGCCTTTAACCTCCTGTTTGGCCCAGTTTGCAAATTCCGCGGAAGATGAACAGAAATAGGGAGAACCAATGAGAGACTAGCTGGAGGTGTCTGGACGGGAAAATTTAACTCTCATTTCCCACCAGGAAGAGCAATTAAGCAAAGGCTCAGCGTGCCGTGCCGGAACCAGATTAGGGCCTGAAGCAATCCTGCGGTGTTGCGGCCAGCTCACAAGAAAGCGAGTTGAAGAAAGGAGCTCAGGGGCACTGTAATTCACAAACCTGCAGAGTTATAAATGACAGCTATCATCCAAAAATATACTGAAGTAAGGCTGCCAAGAGGACTTGAAAGCCGGGCAGAATTGCAGGAAACCGATTTCAGGAGGTAGACTGGAATTGCATTTAAAGCATAGGAAAAGAGGCAGAAGGTCGACAATGATGCACTTGGCCAAAAAGGGCGTATGCGTTTTTTCCTGAATATATTCAGGAAAAAACGCATACGCCCTTTTTGGCCAACCAAGCAAGCTTGCAAAGGAAATCTGCACTACAATGAAGTCTCACTTCCCCCCCCCCCCCGTCAAAAGGGCCATCTGAAAAAAGTGTAAAATCCAGAAAGGCAGGACAGGCCATGGAGAACTGGGAGCCTTGTTATGCTGATGGGCGGGATGTAACTTGCCAACAGCCACTCGGGAGAAGTGTATGGTGTTTCCTGAAACATCTAAAAAACAAAGCAACAGAGCCTAGGGCACTTCCACTTATGGTCCTATAGCTTAGGGAAATTAAAATCAAAAAGACACAGCCACCCGAAAGTTTGGGATGGCTCTGTTTACAAGAAACTCGTTTACGGTACAAGTTCAATATCGCATAAAGCGAAAAATGGATAAAGAAGTTGTGGTACTTACGTACAATGCAATATCACTCAGCAATGACATCTATGTCATCAGGCCCATAGCAGCATAATGAGTGGATTCAGGTATGATGATTCTAACTGAAATAAGTCACACAGAAAAAGAAACATCATAAGATATCACTAATACACGGAATGTAAACT
This sequence comes from Orcinus orca, assembly GCF_937001465.1. Lineage (NCBI taxonomy): Eukaryota > Metazoa > Chordata > Mammalia > Artiodactyla > Delphinidae > Orcinus > Orcinus orca. Next base: position 1,100,031 of record NW_026044021.1, read on the forward strand.
TGGCTACACAGGAACTGAATTTCAAAACAGAACATGGTCCCAAATTTAGAAAACCAACTTATGCTTGCTTAAGGGGAAAGGTGAGTTGGGGTGCTGCATAAAACCAGAGATTGAAATGAGCACAGATAAAGTTCCTTAAGTCAAATATGTAATAGACAAGAGCTACTCCTTGCTCAACGAAATGGACTCAAAACCCCATATTAAACGCCTAATAATGTACCTGACTAGTAAGTATCTTAAAACCTATGGATTGCTATGTCTCTGAAAGTGAATCAATCGTGAGTACAGGGGCAAAAACGCAGCAGTGATAGGATTGGAGAGTTTTGGTGAGCAAATGAAGACCCTTTGAAGTCATATTGCATGGTACCCATTCCACGGGTCTCAACTCTCCAGGTTTAAGGGATTCTTCCTTCAGCTAAAACATGCATGTGGAACCCAGAGTATGATCAACCGTGTGATCGGGAGACGTGTTGAAATATGTCTCAGTTCTCGTCCCCTGGTACTCGGGTGCAACATTCCAGATGCTTTACTAACACTCTCCCGACTTGGAGAGTCAGTGCCTTTAACCTCCTGTTTGGCCCAGTTTGCAAATTCCGCGGAAGATGAACAGAAATAGGGAGAACCAATGAGAGACTAGCTGGAGGTGTCTGGACGGGAAAATTTAACTCTCATTTCCCACCAGGAAGAGCAATTAAGCAAAGGCTCAGCGTGCCGTGCCGGAACCAGATTAGGGCCTGAAGCAATCCTGCGGTGTTGCGGCCAGCTCACAAGAAAGCGAGTTGAAGAAAGGAGCTCAGGGGCACTGTAATTCACAAACCTGCAGAGTTATAAATGACAGCTATCATCCAAAAATATACTGAAGTAAGGCTGCCAAGAGGACTTGAAAGCCGGGCAGAATTGCAGGAAACCGATTTCAGGAGGTAGACTGGAATTGCATTTAAAGCATAGGAAAAGAGGCAGAAGGTCGACAATGATGCACTTGGCCAAAAAGGGCGTATGCGTTTTTTCCTGAATATATTCAGGAAAAAACGCATACGCCCTTTTTGGCCAACCAAGCAAGCTTGCAAAGGAAATCTGCACTACAATGAAGTCTCACTTCCCCCCCCCCCCCCCCCGTCAAAAGGGCCATCTGAAAAAAGTGTAAAATCCAGAAAGGCAGGACAGGCCATGGAGAACTGGGAGCCTTGTTATGCTGATGGGCGGGATGTAACTTGCCAACAGCCACTCGGGAGAAGTGTATGGTGTTTCCTGAAACATCTAAAAAACAAAGCAACAGAGCCTAGGGCACTTCCACTTATGGTCCTATAGCTTAGGGAAATTAAAATCAAAAAGACACAGCCACCCGAAAGTTTGGGATGGCTCTGTTTACAAGAAACTCGTTTACGGTACAAGTTCAATATCGCATAAAGCGAAAAATGGATAAAGAAGTTGTGGTACTTACGTACAATGCAATATCACTCAGCAATGACATCTATGTCATCAGGCCCATAGCAGCATAATGAGTGGATTCAGGTATGATGATTCTAACTGAAATAAGTCACACAGAAAAAGAAACATCATAAGATATCACTAATACACGGAATGTAAACTTGGCTACACAGGAACTGAATTTCAAAACAGAACATGGTCCCAAATTTAGAAAACCAACTTATGCTTGCTTAAGGGGAAAGGTGAGTTGGGGTGCTGCATAAAACCAGAGATTGAAATGAGCACAGATAAAGTTCCTTAAGCCAAATATGTAATAGGCAAGAGCTACTCCTTGCTCAACGAAATGGACTCAAAACCCCATATTAAACGCCTAATAATGTACCTGACTAGTAAGTATCTTAAAACCTATGGATTGCTATGTCTCTGAAAGTGAATCAATCGTGAGTACAGGGGCAAAAACGCAGCAGTGATAGGATTGGAGAGTTTTGGTGAGCAAATGAAGACCCTTTGAAGTCATATTGCATGGTACCCATTCCACGGGTCTCAACTCTCCAGGTTTAAGGGATTCTTCCTTCAGCTAAAACATGCATGTGGAACCCAGAGTATGATCAACCGTGTGATCGGGAGACGTGTTGAAATATGTCTCAGTTCTCGTCCCCTGGTACTCGGGTACAACATTCCAGATGCTTTACTAACACTCTCCCGACTTGGAGAGTCAGTGCCTTTAACCTCCTGTTTGGCCCAGTTTGCAAATTCCGCAGAAGATGAACAGGAATAGGGAGAACCAATGAGAGACTAGCTGGAGGTGTCTGGACGGGAAAATTTAACTCTCATTTCCCACCAGGAAGAGGAATTAACCAAAGGCTCAGCGTGCCATGCCGGAACCAGATTAGGGCCTGAAGCAATCCTGCGGTGTTGCGGCCAGCTCACAAGAAAGCGAGTTGAAGAAAGGAGCTCAGGGGCACTGTAATTCACAAACCTGCAGAGTTATAAATGACAGCTATCATCCAAAAATATACTGAAGTAAGGCTGCCAAGAGGACTTGAAAGCCGGGCAGAATTGCAGGAAACCGATTTCAGGAGGTAGACTGGAATTGCATTTAAAGCATAGGAAAAGAGGCAGAAGGTCGACAATGATGCACTTGGCCAAAAAGGGCGTATGCGTTTTTTCCTGAATATATTCAGGAAAAAACGCATACGCCCTTTTTGGCCAACCAAGCAAGCTTGCAAAGGAAATCTGCACTACAATGAAGTCTCACTCCCCCCCTCCCCCCCGTCAAAAGGGCCATCTGAAAAAAGTGTAAAATCCAGAAAGGCAGGACAGACCATGGAGAACTGGGAGCCTTGTTATGCTGATGGGCGGGATGTAAATTGCCAACAGCCACTCGGGAGAAGTGTATGGTGTTTCCTGAAACATCTAAAAAACAAAGCAACAGAGCCTAGGGCACTTCCACTTATGGTCCTATAGCTTAGGGAAATTAAAATCAAAAAGACACAGCCACCCCAAAGTTTGGGATGGCTCTGTTTACAAGAAACTCGTTTACGGTACAAGTTCAATATCGCATAAAGCGAAAAATGGATAAAGAAGTTGTGGTACTTACGTACAATGCAATATCACTCAGCAATGACATCTATGTCATCAAGCACATAGCAGCATAATGAGTGGATTCAGGTATGATGATTCTAACTGAAATAAGTCACACAGAAAAAGAAACATCATAAGATATCACTAATACACGGAATGTAAACTTGGCTACACAGGAACTGAATTTCAAAACAGAACATGGTCCCAAATTTAGAAAACCAACTTATGCTTGCTTAAGGGGAAAGGTGAGTTGGGGTGCTGCATAAAACCAGAGATTGAAATGAGCACAGATAAAGTTCCTTAAGCCAAATATGTAATAGACAAGAGCTACTCCTTGCTCAACGAAATGGACTCAAAACCCCATATTAAACGCCTAATAATGTACCTGACTAGTAAGTATCTTAAAACCTATGGATTGCTATGTCTCTGAAAGTGAATCAATCGTGAGTACAGGGGCAAAAACGCAGCAGTGATAGGATTGGAGAGTTTTGGTGAGCAAATGAAGACCCTTTGAAGTCATATTGCATGGTACCCATTCCACGGGTCTCAACTCTCCAGGTTTAAGGGATTCTTCCTTCAGCTAAAACATGCATGTGGAACCCAGAGTATGATCAACCATGTGATCGGGAGACGTGTTGAAATATGTCTCAGTTCTCGTCCCCTGGTACTCGGGTGCAACATTCCAGAAGCTTTACTAACACTCTCCCGACTTGGAGTGTCAGTGCTTTTAACCTCCTGTTTGGCCCAGTTTGCAAATTCCGCGGAAGATGAACAGGAATAGGGAGAACCAATGAGAGACTAGCTGGAGGTGTGTGGACGGGAAAATTTAACTCTCATTTCCCACCAGGAAGAGGAATTAACCAAAGGCTCAGCGTGCCATGCCGGAACCAGATTAGGGCCTGAAGCAATCCTGCGGTGTTGCGGCCAGCTCACAAGAAAGCGAGTTGAAGAAAGGAGCTCAGGGGCACTGTAATTCACAAACCTGCAGAGTTATAAATGACAGCTATCATCCAAAAATATACTGAAGTAAGGCTGCCAAGAGGACTTGAAAGCCGGGCAGAATTGCAGGAAACCGATTTCAGGAGGTAGACTGGAATTGCATTTAAAGCATAGGAAAAGAGGCAGAAGGTCGACAATGATGCACTTGGCCAAAAAGGGCGTATGCGTTTTTTCCTGAATATATTCACGAAAAAACGCATACGCCCTTTTTGGTCAACCAAGCAATCTTGCAAAGGAAATCTGCACTACAATGAAGTCTCACTTCCCCCCCGTCAAAAGGGCCATCTGAAAAAAGTGTAAAATCCAGAAAGGCAGGACAGGCCATGGAGAACTGGGAGCCTTGTTATGCTGATGGGCGGGATGTAAATTGCCAACAGCCACTCGGGAGAAGTGTATGGTGTTTCCTGAAACATCTAAAAAACAAAGCAACAGAGCCTAGGGCACTTCCACACATGGTCCTATAGCTTAGGGAAATTAAAATCAAAAAGACACAGCCACCCCAAAGTTTGGGATGGCTCTGTTTACAAGAAACTCGTTTACGGTACAAGTTAAATATCGCATAAAGCGAAAAATGGATAAAGAAGTTGTGGTACTTACGTACAATGCAATATCACTCAGCAATGACATCTATGTCATCAGGCCCGTAGCAGCATAATGAGTGGATTCAGGTATGATGATTCTAACTGAAATAAGTCACACAGAAAAACAAACATCATAAGATATCACTAATACACGGAATGTAAACTTGGCTACACAGGAACTGAATTTCAAAACAGAACATGGTCCCAATTTTAGAAAATCAACTTATGCTTGCTTAAGGGGAAAGGTGAGTTGGGGTGCTGCATAAAACCAGAGATTGAAATGAGCACAGATAAAGTTCCTTAAGCCAAATATGTAATAGACAAGAGCTACTCCTTGCTCAACGAAATGGACTCAAAACCCCATATTAAACGCCTAATAATGTACCTGACTAGTAAGTATCTTAAAACCTATGGATTGCTATGTCTCTGAAAGTGAATCAATCGTGAGTACAGGGGCAAAAACGCAGCAGTGATAGGATTGGAGAGTTTTGGTGAGCAAATGAAGACCCTTTGAAGTCATATTGCATGGTACCCATTCCACGGGTCTCAACTCTCCAGGTTTAAGGGATTCTTCCTTCAGCTAAAACATGCATGTGGAACCCAGAGTATGATCAACCGTGTGATCGGGGGACGTGTTGAAATATGTCTCAGTTCTCGTCCCCTGGTACTCGGGTGCAACATTCCAGATGCTTTACTAACACTCTCCCGACTTGGAGAGTCAGTGCCTTTAACCTCCTCTTTGGCCCAGTTTGCAAATTCCACGGAAGATGAACAGGAATAGGGAGAACCAATGAGAGACTAGCTGGAGGTGTCTGGACGGGAAAATTTAACTCTCATTTCCCACCAGGAAGAGGAATTAACCAAAGGCTCAGCGTGCCATGCCGGAACCAGATTAGGGCCTGAAGCAATCCTGCGGTGTTGCGGCCAGCTCACAAGAAAGCGAGTTGAAGAAAGGAGCTCAGGGGCACTGTAATTCACAAACCTGCAGAGTTATAAATGACAGCTATCATCCAAAAATATACTGAAGTAAGGCTGCCAAGAGGACTTGAAAGCCGGGCAGAATTGCAGGAAACCGATTTCAGGAGGTAGACTGGAATTGCATTTAAAGCATAGGAAAAGAGGCAGAAGGTCGACAATGATGCACTTGGCCAAAAAGGGCGTATGCGTTTTTTCCTGAATATATTCAGGAAAAAACGCATACGCCCTTTTTGGCCAACCAAGCAAGCTTGCAAAGGAAATCTGCACCACAATGAAGTCTCACTTCCCCCCGTCAAAAGGGCCATCTGAAAAAAGTGTAAAATCCAGAAAGGCAGGACAGGCCATGGAGAACTGGGAGCCTTGTTATGCTGATGGGCGGGATGTAAATTGCCAACAGCCACTCCGGAGAAGTGTATGGTGTTTCCTGAAACATCTAAAAAACAAAGCAACAGAGCCTAGGGCACTTCCACTTATGGTCCTATAGCTTAGGGAAATTAAAATCAAAAAGACACAGCCACCCCAAAGTTTGGGATGGCTCTGTTTACAAGAAACTCGTTTACGGTACAAGTTCAATATCGCATAAAGCGAAAAATGGATAAAGAAGTTGTGCTACTTACGTACAATGCAATATCACTCAGCAATGACATCTATGTCATCAGGCCCATAGCAGCATAATGAGTGGATTCAGGTATGATGATTCTAACTGAAATAAGTCACACAGAAAAAGAAACATCATAAGATATCACTAATACACGGAATGTAAACTTGGCTACACAGGAACTGGATTTCAAAACAGAACATGGTCCCAAATTTAGAAAACCAACTTATGCTTGCTTAAGGGGAAAGGTGAGTTGGGGTGCTGCATAAAACCAGAGATTGAAATGAGCACAGATAAAGTTCCTTAAGCCAAATATGTAATAGACAAGAGCTACTCCTTGCTCAACGAAATGGACTCAAAACCCCATATTAAACGCCTAATAATGTACCTGACTACTAAGTATCTTAAAACCTATGGATTGCTATGTCTCTGAAAGTGAATCAATCGTGAGTACAGGGGCAAAAACGCAGCAGTGATAGGATTGGAGAGTTTTGGTGAGCAAATGAAGACCCTTTGAAGTCATATTGCATGGTACCCATTCCACGGGTCTCAACTCTCCAGGTTTAAGGGATTCTTCCTTCAGCTAAAACATGCATGTGGAACCCAGAGTATGATCAACCGTGTGATCGGGAGACGTGTTGAAATATGTCTCAGTTCTCGTCCCCTGGTACTCGGGTGCAACATTCCAGATGCTTTACTAACACTCTCCCGACTTGGAGAGTCAGTGCCTTTAACCTCCTCTTTGGCCCAGTTTGTAAATTCCACGGAAGATGAACAGGAATAGGGAGAACCAATGAGAGACTAGCTGGAGGTGTCTGGACGGGAAAATTTAACTCTCATTTCCCACCAGGAAGAGGAATTAACCAAAGGCTCAGCGTGCCATGCCGGAACCAGATTAGGGCCTGAAGCAATCCTGCGGTGTTGCGGCCAGCTCACAAGAAAGCGAGTTGAAGAAAGGAGCTCAGGGGCACTGTAATTCACAAACCTGCAGAGTTATAAATGACAGCTATCATCCAAAAATATACTGAAGTAAGGCTGCCAAGAGGACTTGAAAGCCGGGCAGAATTGCAGGAAACCGATTTCAGGAGGTAGACTGGAATTGCATTTAAAGCATAGGAAAAGAGGCAGAAGGTCGACAATGATGCACTTGGCCAAAAAGGGCGTATGCGTTTTTTCCTGAATATATTCAGGAAAAAACGCATACGCCCTTTATGGCCAAGCAAGCAAGCTTGCAAAGGAAATCTGCACTACAATGAAGTCTCACTTCCCCCCCCCCCCCGTCAAAAGGGCCATCTGAAAAAAGTGTAAAATCCAGAAGGCAGGACAGGCCATGGAGAACTGGGAGCCTTGTTATGCTGATGGGCGGGATGTAACTTGCCAACAGCCACTCGGGAGAAGTGTATGGTGTTTCCTGAAACATCTAAAAAACAAAGCAACAGAGCCTAGGGCACTTCCACTTATGGTCCTATAGCTTAGGGAAATTAAAATCAAAAAGACACAGCCACCCCAAAATTTGGGATGGCTCTGTTTACAAGAAACTCGTTTACGGTACAAGTTCAATATCGCATAAAGCGAAAAATGGATAAAGAAGTTGTGGTACTTACGTACAATGCAATATCACTCAGCAATGACATCTATGTCATCAGGCCCATAGCAGCATAATGAGTGGATTCAGGTATGATGATTCTAACTGAAATAAGTCACACAGAAAAAGAAACATCATAAGATATCACTAATACATGGAATGTAAACTTGGCTACACAGGAACTGGATTTCAAAACAGAACATGGTCCCAAATTTAGAAAACCAACTTATGCTTGCTTAAGGGGAAAGGTGAGTTGGGGTGCTGCATAAAACCAGAGATTGAAATGAGCACAGATAAAGTTCCTTAAGCCAAATATGTAATAGACAAGAGCTACTCCTTGCTCAACGAAATGGACTCAAAACCCCATATTAAACGCCTAATAATGTACCTGACTAGTAAGTATCTTAAAACCTATGGATTACTATGTCACTGAAAGTGAATCAATCGTGAGTACAGGGGCAAAAACGCAGCAGTGATAGGATTGGAGAGTTTTGGTGAGCAAATGAAGACCCTTTGAAGTCATATTGCATGGTACCCATTCCACGGGTCTCAACTCTCCAGGTTTAAGGGATTCTTCCTTCAGCTAAAACATGCATGTGGAACCCAGAGTATGATCAACCGTGTTATTGGGAGACGTGTTGAAATATGTCTCAGTTCTCGTCCCCTGGTACTCGGGTGCAACATTCCAGATGCTTTACTAACACTCTCCCGACTTGGAGAGTCAGTGCCTTTAACCTCCTCTTTGGCCCAGTTTACAAATTCCACGGAAGATGAACAGGAATAGGGAGAACCAATGAGAGACTAGCTGGAGGTGTCTGGACGGGAAAATTTAACTCTCATTTCCCACCAGGAAGAGGAATTAACCAAAGGCTCAGCGTGCCATGCCGGAACCAGATTAGGGCCTGAAGCAATCCTGCGGTGTTGCGGCCAGCTCACAAGAAAGCGAGTTGAAGAAAGGAGCTCAGGGGCACTGTAATTCACAAACCTGCAGAGTTATAAATGACAGCTATCATCCAAAAATATACTGAAGTAAGGCTGCCAAGAGGACTTGAAAGCCGGGCAGAATTGCAGGAAACCGATTTCAGGAGGTAGACTGGAATTGCATTTAAAGCATAGGAAAAGAGGCAGAAGGTCGACAATGATGCACTTGGCCAAAAAGGGCGTATGCGTTTTTTCCTGAATATATTCAGGAAAAAACGCATACGCCCTTTTTGGCCAACCAAGCAAGCTTGCAAAGGAAATCTGCACTACAATGAAGTCTCACTTCCCCCCCCCCCCATCAAAAGGGCCATCTGAAAAAAGTGTAAAATCCAGAAGGCAGGACAGGCCATGGAGACCTGGGAGCCTTGTTATGCTGATGGGCGGGATGTAACTTGCCAACAGCCACTAGGGAGAAGTGTATGGTGTTTCCTGAAACATCTAAAAAACAAAGCAACAGAGCCTAGGGCACTTCCACTTATGGTCCTATAGCTTAGGGAAATTAAAATCAAAAAGACACAGCCACCCCAAAGTTTGGGATGGCTCTGTTTACAAGAAACTCGTTTACGGTACAAGTTCAATATCGCATAAAGCGAAAAATGGATAAAGAAGTTGTGGTACTTACGTACAATGCAATATCACTCAGCAATGACATCTATGTCATCAGGCCCATAGCAGCATAATGAGTGGATTCAGGTATGATGATTCTAACTGAAATAAGTCACACAGAAAAAGAAACATCATAAGATATCACTAATACACGGAATGTAAACTTGGCTACACAGGAACTGAATTTCAAAACAGAACATGGTCCCAAATTTAGAAAATCAACTTATGCTTGCTTAAGGGGAAAGGTGAGTTGGGGTGCTGCATAAAACCAGAGATTGAAATGAGCACAGATAAAGTTCCTTAAGCCAAATATGTAATAGACAAGAGCTACTCCTTGCTCAACGAAATGGACTCAAAACCCCATATTAAACGCCTAATAATGTACCTGACTAGTAAGTATCTTAAAACCTATGGATTGCTATGTCTCTGAAAGTGAATCAATCGTGAGTACAGGGGCAAAAACGCAGCAGTGATAGGATTGGAGAGTTTTGGTGAGCAAATGAAGACCCTTTGAAGTCATATTGCATGGTACCCATTCCACGGGTCTCAACTCTCCAGGTTTAAGGGATTCTTCCTTCAGCTAAAACATGCATGTGGAACCCAGAGTATGATCAACCGTGTGATCGGGAGACGTGTTGAAATATGTCTCAGTTCTCGTCCCCTGGTACTCGGGTGCAACATTCCAGATGCTTTACTAACACTCTCCCGACTTGGAGAGTCAGTGCCTTTAACCTCCTGTTTGGCCCAGTTTGCAAATTCCGCGGAAGATGAACAGGAATAGGGAGAACCAATGAGAGACTAGCTGGAGGTGTCTGGACGGGAAAATTTAACTCTCATTTCCCACCAGGAAGAGGAATTAACCAAAGGCTCAGCGTGCCATGCCGGAACCAGATTAGGGCCTGAAGCAATCCTGCGGTGTTGCGGCCAGCTCACAAGAAAGCGAGTTGAAGAAAGGAGCTCAGGGGCACTGTAATTCACAAACCTGCAGAGTTATAAATGACAGCTATCATCCAAAAATATACTGAAGTAAGGCTGCCAAGAGGACTTGAAAGCCGGGCAGAATTGCAGGAAACCGATTTCAGGAGGTAGACTGGAATTGCATTTAAAGCATAGGAAAAGAGGCAGAAGGTCGACAATGATGCACTTGGCCAAAAAGGGCGTATGCGTTTTTTCCTGAATATATTCAGGAAAAAACGCATACGCACTTTTTGGCCAACCAAGCAAGCTTGCAAAGGAAATCTGCACTACAATGAAGTCTCACTTCCCCCCCGTCAAAAGGGCCATCTGAAAAAAGTGTAAAATCCAGAAAGACAGGACAGGCCATGGAGAACTGGGAGCCTTGTTATGCTGATGGGCGGGATGTAACTTGCCAACAGCCACTCGGGAGAAGTGTATGGTGTTTCCTGAAACATCTAAAAAACAAAGCAACAGAGCCTAGGGCACTTCCACTTATGGTCCTATAGCTTAGGGAAATTAAAATCAAAAAGACACAGCCACCCCAAAGTTTGGGATGGCTCTGTTTACAAGAAACTCGTTTACGGTACAAGTTCAATATCGCATAAAGCGAAAAATGGATAAAGAAGTTGTGGTACTTACGTACAATGCAATATCACTCAGCAATGACATCTATGTCATCAGGCCCATAGCAGCATAATGAGTGGATTCAGGTATGATGATTCTAACTGAAATAAGTCACACAGAAAAAGAAACATCATAAGATATCACTAATACACGGAATGTAAACTTGGCTACACAGGAACTGAATTTCAAAACAGAACATGGTCCCAAATTTAGAAAACCAACTTATGCTTGCTTAAGGGGAAAGGTGAGTTGGGGTGCTGCATAAAACCAGAGATTGAAATGAGCACAGATAAAGTTCCTTAAGCCAAATATGTAATAGACAAGAGCTACTCCTTGCTCAACGAAATGGACTCAAAACCCCATATTAAACGCCTAATAATGTACCTGACTAGTAAGTATCTTAAAACCTATGGATTGCTATGTCTCTGAAAGTGAATCAATCGTGAGTACAGGGGCAAAAACGCAGCAGTGATAGGATTGGAGAGTTTTGGTGAGCAAATGAAGACCCTTTGAAGTCATATTGCATGGTACCCATTCCACGGGTCTCAACTCTCCAGGTTTAAGGGATTCTTCCTTCAGCTAAAACATGCATGTGGAACCCAGAGTATGATCAACCGTGTGATCGGGAGACGTGTTGAAATATGTCTCAGTTCTCGTCCCCTGGTACTCGGGTGCAACATTCCAGATGCTTTACTAACACTCTCCCGACTTGGAGAGTCAGTGCCTTTAACCTCCTGTTTGGCCCAGTTTGCAAATTCCGCGGAAGATGAACAGGAATAGGGAGAACCAATGAGAGACTAGCTGGAGGTGTCTGGACGGGAAAATTTAACTCTCATTTCCCACCAGGAAGAGGAATTAACCAAAGGCTCAGCGTGCCATGCCGGAACCAGATTAGGGCCTGAAGCAATCCTGCGGTGTTGCGGCCAGCTCACAAGAAAGCGAGTTGAAGAAAGGAGCTCAGGGGCACTGTAATTCACAAACCTGCAGAGTTATAAATGACAGCTATCATCCAAAAATATACTGAAGTAAGGCTGCCAAGAGGACTTGAAAGCCGGGCAGAATTGCAGGAAACCGATTTCAGGAGGTAGACTGGAATTGCATTTAAAGCATAGGAAAAGAGGCAGAAGGTCGACAATGATGCACTTGGCCAAAAAGGGCGTATGCGTTTTTTCCTGAATATATTCAGGAAAAAACGCATACGCACTTTTTGGCCAACCAAGCAAGCTTGCAAAGGAAATCTGCACTACAATGAAGTCTCACTTCCCCCCCGTCAAAAGGGCCATCTGAAAAAAGTGTAAAATCCAGAAAGACAGGACAGGCCATGGAGAACTGGGAGCCTTGTTATGCTGATGGGCGGGATGTAACTTGCCAACAGCCACTCGGGAGAAGTGTATGGTGTTTCCTGAAACATCTAAAAAACAAAGCAACAGAGCCTAGGGCACTTCCACTTATGGTCCTATAGCTTAGGGAAATTAAAATCAAAAAGACACAGCCACCCCAAAGTTTGGGATGGCTCTGTTTACAAGAAACTCGTTTACGGTACAAGTTCAATATCGCATAAAGCGAAAAATGGATAAAGAAGTTGTGGTACTTACGTACAATGCAATATCACTCAGCAATGACATCTATGTCATCAGGCCCATAGCAGCATAATGAGTGGATTCAGGTATGATGATTCTAACTGAAATAAGTCACACAGAAAAAGAAACATCATAAGATATCACTAATACACGGAATGTAAACTTGGCTACACAGGAACTGAATTTCAAAACAGAACATGGTCCCAAATTTAGAAAACCAACTTATGCTTGCTTAAGGGGAAAGGTGAGTTGGGGTGCTGCATAAAACCAGAGATTGAAATGAGCACAGATAAAGTTCCTTAAGCCAAATATGTAATAGACAAGAGCTACTCCTTGCTCAACGAAATGGACTCAAAACCCCATATTAAACGCCTAATAATGTACCTGACTAGTAAGTATCTTAAAACCTATGGATTGCTATGTCTCTGAAAGTGAATCAATCGTGAGTACAGGGGCAAAAACGCAGCAGTGATAGGATTGGAGAGTTTTGGTGAGCAAATGAAGACCCTTTGAAGTCATATTGCATGGTACCCATTCCACGGGTCTCAACTCTCCAGGTTTAAGGGATTCTTCCTTCAGCTAAAACATGCATGTGGAACCCAGAGTATGATCAACCGTGTGATCGGGAGACGTGTTGAAATATGTCTCAGTTCTCGTCCCCTGGTACTCGGGTGCAACATTCCAGATGCTTTACTAACACTCTCCCGACTTGGAGAGTCAGTGCCTTTAACCTCCTCTTTGGCCCAGTTTGCAAATTCCACGGAAGATGAACAGGAATAGGGAGAACCAATGAGAGACTAGCTGGAGGTGTCTGGACGGGAAAATTTAACTCTCATTTCCCACCAGGAAGAGGAATTAACCAAAGGCTCAGCATGCCATGCCGGAACCAGATTAGGGCCTGAAGCAATCCTGCGGTGTTGCGGCCAGCTCACAAGAAAGCGAGTTGAAGAAAGGAGCTCAGGGGCACTGTAATTCACAAACCTGCAGAGTTATAAATGACAGCTATCATCCAAAAATATACTGAAGTAAGGCTGCCAAGAGGACTTGAAAGCCGGGCAGAATTGCAGGAAACCGATTTCAGGAGGTAGACTGGAATTGCATTTAAAGCATAGGAAAAGAGGCAGAAGGTCGACAATGATGCACTTGGCCAAAAAGGGCGTATGCGTTTTTTCCTGAATATATTCAGGAAAAAACGCATACGCCCTTTTTGGCCAACCAAGCAAGCTTGCAAAGGAAATCAGCACTACAATGAAGTCTCACTTCCCCCCCGTCAAAAGGGCCATCTGAAAAAAGTGTAAAATCCAGAAAGGCAGGACAGGCCATGGAGAACTGGGAGCCTTGTTATGCTGATGGGCGGGATGTAACTTGCCAACAGCCACTCGGGAGAAGTGTATGGTGTTTCCTGAAACATCTAAAAAACAAAGCAACAGAGCCTAGGGCACTTCCACTTATGGTCCTATAGCTTAGGGAAATTAAAATCAAAAAGACACAGCCACCCCAAAGTTTGGGATGGCTCTGTTTACAAGAAACTCGTTTACGGTACAAGTTCAATATCGCATAAAGCGAAAAATGGATAAAGAAGTTGTGGTACTTACGTACAATGCAATATCACTCAGCAATGACATCTATGTCATCAGGCCCATAGCAGCATAATGAGTGGATTCAGGTATGATGATTCTAACTGAAATAAGTCACACAGAAAAAGAAACATCATAAGATATCACTAATACACGGAATGTAAACTTGGCTACACAGGAACTGGATTTCAAAACAGAACATGGTCCCAAATTTAGAAAACCAACTTATGCTTGCTTAAGGGGAAAGGTGAGTTGGGGTGCTGCATAAAACCAGAGATTGAAATGAGCACAGATAAAGTTCCTTAAGCCAAATATGTAATAGACAAGAGCTACTCCTTGCTCAACGAAATGGACTCAAAACCCCATATTAAACGCCTAATAATGTACCTGACTAGTAAGTATCTTAAAACCTATGGATTGCTATGTCTCTGAAAGTGAATCAATCGTGAGTACAGGGGCAAAAACGCAGCAGTGATAGGATTGGAGAGTTTTGGTGAGCAAATGAAGACCCTTTGAAGTCATATTGCATGGTACCCATTCCACGGGTCTCAACTCTCCAGGTTTAAGGGATTCTTCCTTCAGCTAAAACATGCATGTGGAACCCAGAGTATGATCAACCGTGTGATCGGGAGACGTGTTGAAATATGTCTCAGTTCTCGTCCCCTGGTACTCGGGTGCAACATTCCAGATGCTTTACTAACACTCTCCCGACTTGGAGAGTCAGTGCCTTTAACCTCCTGTTTGGCCCAGTTTGCAAATTCCGCGGAAGATGAACAGGAATAGGGAGAACCAATGAGAGACTAGCTGGAGGTGTCTGGACGGGAAAATTTAACTCTCATTTCCCACCAGGAAGAGGAATTAACCAAAGGCTCAGCGTGCCATGCCGGAACCAGATTAGGGCCTGAAGCAATCCTGCGGTGTTGCGGCCAGCTCACAAGAAAGCGAGTTGAAGAAAGGAGCTCAGGGGCACTGTAATTCACAAACCTGCAGAGTTATAAATGACAGCTATCATCCAAAAATATACTGAAGTAAGGCTGCCAAGAGGACTTGAAAGCCGGGCAGAATTGCAGGAAACCGATTTCAGGAGGTAGACTGGAATTGCATTTAAAGCATAGGAAAAGAGGCAGAAGGTCGACAATGATGCACTTGGCCAAAAAGGGCGTATGCGTTTTTTCCTGAATATATTCAGGAAAAAACGCATACGCACTTTTTGGCCAACCAAGCAAGCTTGCAAAGGAAATCTGCACTACAATGAAGTCTCACTTCCCCCCCGTCAAAAGGGCCATCTGAAAAAAGTGTAAAATCCAGAAAGACAGGACAGGCCATGGAGAACTGGGAGCCTTGTTATGCTGATGGGCGGGATGTAACTTGCCAACAGCCACTCGGGAGAAGTGTATGGTGTTTCCTGAAACATCTAAAAAACAAAGCAACAGAGCCTAGGGCACTTCCACTTATGGTCCTATAGCTTAGGGAAATTAAAATCAAAAAGACACAGCCACCCCAAAGTTTGGGATGGCTCTGTTTACAAGAAACTCGTTTACGGTACAAGTTCAATATCGCATAAAGCGAAAAATGGATAAAGAAGTTGTGGTACTTACGTACAATGCAATATCACTCAGCAATGACATCTATGTCATCAGGCCCATAGCAGCATAATGAGTGGATTCAGGTATGATGATTCTAACTGAAATAAGTCACACAGAAAAAGAAACATCATAAGATATCACTAATACACGGAATGTAAACTTGGCTACACAGGAACTGAATTTCAAAACAGAACATGGTCCCAAATTTAGAAAACCAACTTATGCTTGCTTAAGGGGAAAGGTGAGTTGGGGTGCTGCATAAAACCAGAGATTGAAATGAGCACAGATAAAGTTCCTTAAGCCAAATATGTAATAGACAAGAGCTACTCCTTGCTCAACGAAATGGACTCAAAACCCCATATTAAACGCCTAATAATGTACCTGACTAGTAAGTATCTTAAAACCTATGGATTGCTATGTCTCTGAAAGTGAATCAATCGTGAGTACAGGGGCAAAAACGCAGCAGTGATAGGATTGGAGAGTTTTGGTGAGCAAATGAAGACCCTTTGAAGTCATATTGCATGGTACCCATTCCACGGGTCTCAACTCTCCAGGTTTAAGGGATTCTTCCTTCAGCTAAAACATGCATGTGGAACCCAGAGTATGATCAACCGTGTGATCGGGAGACGTGTTGAAATATGTCTCAGTTCTCGTCCCCTGGTACTCGGGTGCAACATTCCAGATGCTTTACTAACACTCTCCCGACTTGGAGAGTCAGTGCCTTTAACCTCCTGTTTGGCCCAGTTTGCAAATTCCGCGGAAGATGAACAGGAATAGGGAGAACCAATGAGAGACTAGCTGGAGGTGTCTGGACGGGAAAATTTAACTCTCATTTCCCACCAGGAAGAGGAATTAACCAAAGGCTCAGCGTGCCATGCCGGAACCAGATTAGGGCCTGAAGCAATCCTGCGGTGTTGCGGCCAGCTCACAAGAAAGCGAGTTGAAGAAAGGAGCTCAGGGGCACTGTAATTCACAAACCTGCAGAGTTATAAATGACAGCTATCATCCAAAAATATACTGAAGTAAGGCTGCCAAGAGGACTTGAAAGCCGGGCAGAATTGCAGGAAACCGATTTCAGGAGGTAGACTGGAATTGCATTTAAAGCATAGGAAAAGAGGCAGAAGGTCGACAATGATGCACTTGGCCAAAAAGGGCGTATGCGTTTTTTCCTGAATATATTCAGGAAAAAACGCATACGCACTTTTTGGCCAACCAAGCAAGCTTGCAAAGGAAATCTGCACTACAATGAAGTCTCACTTCCCCCCCGTCAAAAGGGCCATCTGAAAAAAGTGTAAAATCCAGAAAGACAGGACAGGCCATGGAGAACTGGGAGCCTTGTTATGCTGATGGGCGGGATGTAACTTGCCAACAGCCACTCGGGAGAAGTGTATGGTGTTTCCTGAAACATCTAAAAAACAAAGCAACAGAGCCTAGGGCACTTCCACTTATGGTCCTATAGCTTAGGGAAATTAAAATCAAAAAGACACAGCCACCCCAAAGTTTGGGATGGCTCTGTTTACAAGAAACTCGTTTACGGTACAAGTTCAATATCGCATAAAGCGAAAAATGGATAAAGAAGTTGTGGTACTTACGTACAATGCAATATCACTCAGCAATGACATCTATGTCATCAGGCCCATAGCAGCATAATGAGTGGATTCAGGTATGATGATTCTAACTGAAATAAGTCACACAGAAAAAGAAACATCATAAGATATCACTAATACACGGAATGTAAACTTGGCTACACAGGAACTGAATTTCAAAACAGAACATGGTCCCAAATTTAGAAAACCAACTTATGCTTGCTTAAGGGGAAAGGTGAGTTGGGGTGCTGCATAAAACCAGAGATTGAAATGAGCACAGATAAAGTTCCTTAAGCCAAATATGTAATAGACAAGAGCTACTCCTTGCTCAACGAAATGGACTCAAAACCCCATATTAAACGCCTAATAATGTACCTGACTAGTAAGTATCTTAAAACCTATGGATTGCTATGTCTCTGAAAGTGAATCAATCGTGAGTACAGGGGCAAAAACGCAGCAGTGATAGGATTGGAGAGTTTTGGTGAGCAAATGAAGACCCTTTGAAGTCATATTGCATGGTACCCATTCCACGGGTCTCAACTCTCCAGGTTTAAGGGATTCTTCCTTCAGCTAAAACATGCATGTGGAACCCAGAGTATGATCAACCGTGTGATCGGGAGACGTGTTGAAATATGTCTCAGTTCTCGTCCCCTGGTACTCGGGTGCAACATTCCAGATGCTTTACTAACACTCTCCCGACTTGGAGAGTCAGTGCCTTTAACCTCCTCTTTGGCCCAGTTTGCAAATTCCACGGAAGATGAACAGGAATAGGGAGAACCAATGAGAGACTAGCTGGAGGTGTCTGGACGGGAAAATTTAACTCTCATTTCCCACCAGGAAGAGGAATTAACCAAAGGCTCAGCATGCCATGCCGGAACCAGATTAGGGCCTGAAGCAATCCTGCGGTGTTGCGGCCAGCTCACAAGAAAGCGAGTTGAAGAAAGGAGCTCAGGGGCACTGTAATTCACAAACCTGCAGAGTTATAAATGACAGCTATCATCCAAAAATATACTGAAGTAAGGCTGCCAAGAGGACTTGAAAGCCGGGCAGAATTGCAGGAAACCGATTTCAGGAGGTAGACTGGAATTGCATTTAAAGCATAGGAAAAGAGGCAGAAGGTCGACAATGATGCACTTGGCCAAAAAGGGCGTATGCGTTTTTTCCTGAATATATTCAGGAAAAAACGCATACGCCCTTTTTGGCCAACCAAGCAAGCTTGCAAAGGAAATCAGCACTACAATGAAGTCTCACTTCCCCCCCGTCAAAAGGGCCATCTGAAAAAAGTGTAAAATCCAGAAAGGCAGGACAGGCCATGGAGAACTGGGAGCCTTGTTATGCTGATGGGCGGGATGTAACTTGCCAACAGCCACTCGGGAGAAGTGTATGGTGTTTCCTGAAACATCTAAAAAACAAAGCAACAGAGCCTAGGGCACTTCCACTTATGGTCCTATAGCTTAGGGAAATTAAAATCAAAAAGACACAGCCACCCCAAAGTTTGGGATGGCTCTGTTTACAAGAAACTCGTTTACGGTACAAGTTCAATATCGCATAAAGCGAAAAATGGATAAAGAAGTTGTGGTACTTACGTACAATGCAATATCACTCAGCAATGACATCTATGTCATCAGGCCCATAGCAGCATAATGAGTGGATTCAGGTATGATGATTCTAACTGAAATAAGTCACACAGAAAAAGAAACATCATAAGATATCACTAATACACGGAATGTAAACTTGGCTACACAGGAACTGGATTTCAAAACAGAACATGGTCCCAAATTTAGAAAACCAACTTATGCTTGCTTAAGGGGAAAGGTGAGTTGGGGTGCTGCATAAAACCAGAGATTGAAATGAGCACAGATAAAGTTCCTTAAGCCAAATATGTAATAGACAAGAGCTACTCCTTGCTCAACGAAATGGACTCAAAACCCCATATTAAACGCCTAATAATGTACCTGACTAGTAAGTATCTTAAAACCTATGGATTGCTATGTCTCTGAAAGTGAATCAATCGTGAGTACAGGGGCAAAAACGCAGCAGTGATAGGATTGGAGAGTTTTGGTGAGCAAATGAAGACCCTTTGAAGTCATATTGCATGGTACCCATTCCACGGGTCTCAACTCTCCAGGTTTAAGGGATTCTTCCTTCAGCTAAAACATGCATGTGGAACCCAGAGTATGATCAACCGTGTGATCGGGAGACGTGTTGAAATATGTCTCAGTTCTCGTCCCCTGGTACTCGGGTGCAACATTCCAGATGCTTTACTAACACTCTCCCGACTTGGAGAGTCAGTGCCTTTAACCTCCTCTTTGGCCCAGTTTGCAAATTCCACGGAAGATGAACAGGAATAGGGAGAACCAATGAGAGACTAGCTGGAGGTGTCTGGACGGGAAAATTTAACTCTCATTTCCCACCAGGAAGAGGAATTAACCAAAGGCTCAGCGTGCCATGCCGGAACAAGATTAGGGCCTGAAGCAATCCTGCGGTGTTGCGGCCAGCTCACAAGAAAGCGAGTTGAAGAAAGGAGCTCAGGGGCACTGTAATTCACAAACCTGCAGAGTTATAAATGACAGCTATCATCCAAAAATATACTGAAGTAAGGCTGCCAAGAGGACTTGAAAGCCGGGCAGAATTGCAGGAAACCGATTTCAGGAGGTAGACTGGAA
Organism: Orcinus orca; assembly: GCF_937001465.1. Lineage (NCBI taxonomy): Eukaryota > Metazoa > Chordata > Mammalia > Artiodactyla > Delphinidae > Orcinus > Orcinus orca. The sequence continues at coordinate 1,119,947 of NW_026044021.1, forward strand.
TTGCATTTAAAGCATAGGAAAAGAGGCAGAAGGTCGACAATGATGCACTTGGCCAAAAAGGGCGTATGCGTTTTTTCCTGAATATATTCAGGAAAAAACGCATACGCCCTTTTTGGCCAACCAAGCAAGCTTGCAAAGGAAATCTGCACTACAATGAAGTCTCACTTCCCCCCCGTCAAAAGGGCCATCTGAAAAAAGTGTAAAATCCAGAAAGACAGGACAGGCCATGGAGAACTGGGAGCCTTGTTATGCTGATGGGCGGGATGTAACTTGCCAACAGCCACTCGGGAGAAGTGTATGGTGTTTCCTGAAACATCTAAAAAACAAAGCAACAGAGCCTAGGGCACTTCCACTTATGGTCCTATAGCTTAGGGAAATTAAAATCAAAAAGACACAGCCACCCCAAAGTTTGGGATGGCTCTGTTTACAAGAAACTCGTTTACGGTACAAGTTCAATATCACATAAAGCGAAAAATGGATAAAGAAGTTGTGGTACTTACGTACAATGCAATATCACTCAGCAATGACATCTATGTCATCAGGCCCATAGCAGCATAATGAGTGGATTCAGGTATGATGATTCTAACTGAAATAAGTCACACAGAAAAAGAAACATCATAAGATATCACTAATACACGGAATGTAAACTTGGCTACACAGGAACTGAATTTCAAAACAGAACATGGTCCCAAATTTAGAAAACCAACTTATGCTTGCTTAAGGGGAAAGGTGAGTTGGGGTGCTGCATAAAACCAGAGATTGAAATGAGCACAGATAAAGTTCCTTAAGCCAAATATGTAATAGACAAGAGCTACTCCTTGCTCAACGAAATGGACTCAAAACCCCATATTAAACGCCTAATAATGTACCTGACTACTAAGTATCTTAAAACCTATGGATTGCTATGTCTCTGAAAGTGAATCAATCGTGAGTACAGGGGCAAAAACGCAGCAGTGATAGGATTGGAGAGTTTTGGTGAGCAAATGAAGACCCTTTGAAGTCATATTGCATGGTACCCATTCCACGGGTCTCAACTCTCCAGGTTTAAGGGATTCTTCCTTCAGCTAAAACATGCATGTGGAACCCAGAGTATGATCAACCGTGTGATCGGGAGACGTGTTGAAATATGTCTCAGTTCTCGTCCCCTGGTACTCGGGTGCAACATTCCAGATGCTTTACTAACACTCTCCCGACTTGGAGAGTCAGTGCCTTTAACCTCCTCTTTGGCCCAGTTTGCAAATTCCACGGAAGATGAACAGGAATAGGGAGAACCAATGAGAGACTAGCTGGAGGTGTCTGGACGGGAAAATTTAACTCTCATTTCCCACCAGGAAGAGGAATTAACCAAAGGCTCAGCGTGCCATGCCGGAACCAGATTAGGGCCTGAAGCAATCCTGCGGTGTTGCGGCCAGCTCACAAGAAAGCGAGTTGAAGAAAGGAGCTCAGGGGCACTGTAATTCACAAACCTGCAGAGTTATAAATGACAGCTATCATCCAAAAATATACTGAAGTAAGGCTGCCAAGAGGACTTGAAAGCCGGGCAGAATTGCAGGAAACCGATTTCAGGAGGTAGACTGGAATTGCATTTAAAGCATAGGAAAAGAGGCAGAAGGTCGACAATGATGCACTTGGCCAAAAAGGGCGTATGCGTTTTTTCCTGAATATATTCAGGTAAAAACGCATACGCCCTTTTTGGCCAAGCAAGCAAGCTTGCAAAGGAAATCTGCACTACAATGAAGTCTCACTTCCCCCCCCCCCCGTCAAAAGGGCCATCTGAAAAAAGTGTAAAATCCAGAAGGCAGGACAGGCCATTTAGAACTGGGAGCCTTGTTATGCTGATGGGCGGGATGTAACTTGCCAACAGCCACTCGGGAGAAGTGTATGGTGTTTCCTGAAACATCTAAAAAACAAAGCAACAGAGCCTAGGGCACTTCCACTTATGGTCCTATAGCTTAGGGAAATTAAAATCCAAAAGACACAGCCACCCCAAAGTTTGGGATGGCTCTGTTTACAAGAAACTCGTTTACGGTACAAGTTCAATATCACATAAAGCGAAAAATGGATAAAGAAGTTGTGGTACTTACGTACAATGCAATATCACTCAGCAATGACATCTATGTCATCAGGCCCATAGCAGCATAATGAGTGGATTCAGGTATGATGATTCTAACTGAAATAAGTCACACAGAAAAAGAAACATCATAAGATATCACTAATACACGGAATGTAAACTTGGCTACACAGGAACTGAATTTCAAAACAGAACATGGTCCCAAATTTAGAAAACCAACTTATGCTTGCTTAAGGGGAAAGGTGAGTTGGGGTGCTGCATAAAACCAGAGATTGAAATGAGCACAGATAAAGTTCCTTAAGCCAAATATGTAATAGACAAGAGCTACTCCTTGCTCAACGAAATGGACTCAAAACCCCATATTAAACGCCTAATAATGTACCTGACTACTAAGTATCTTAAAACCTATGGATTGCTATGTCTCTGAAAGTGAATCAATCGTGAGTACAGGGGCAAAAACGCAGCAGTGATAGGATTGGAGAGTTTTGGTGAGCAAATGAAGACCCTTTGAAGTCATATTGCATGGTACCCATTCCACGGGTCTCAACTCTCCAGGTTTAAGGGATTCTTCCTTCAGCTAAAACATGCATGTGGAACCCAGAGTATGATCAACCGTGTGATCGGGAGACGTGTTGAAATATGTCTCAGTTCTCGTCCCCTGGTACTCGGGTGCAACATTCCAGATGCTTTACTAACACTCTCCCGACTTGGAGAGTCAGTGCCTTTAACCTCCTCTTTGGCCCAGTTTGCAAATTCCACGGAAGATGAACAGGAATAGGGAGAACCAATGAGAGACTAGCTGGAGGTGTCTGGACGGGAAAATTTAACTCTCATTTCCCACCAGGAAGAGGAATTAACCAAAGGCTCAGCGTGCCATGCCGGAACCAGATTAGGGCCTGAAGCAATCCTGCGGTGTTGCGGCCAGCTCACAAGAAAGCGAGTTGAAGAAAGGAGCTCAGGGGCACTGTAATTCACAAACCTGCAGAGTTATAAATGACAGCTATCATCCAAAAATATACTGAAGTAAGGCTGCCAAGAGGACTTGAAAGCCGGGCAGAATTGCAGGAAACCGATTTCAGGAGGTAGACTGGAATTGCATTTAAAGCATAGGAAAAGAGGCAGAAGGTCGACAATGATGCACTTGGCCAAAAAGGGCGTATGCGTTTTTTCCTGAATATATTCAGGTAAAAACGCATACGCCCTTTTTGGCCAAGCAAGCAAGCTTGCAAAGGAAATCTGCACTACAATGAAGTCTCACTTCCCCCCCCCCCCCGTCAAAAGGGCCATCTGAAAAAAGTGTAAAATCCAGAAGGCAGGACAGGCCATTTAGAACTGGGAGCCTTGTTATGCTGATGGGCGGGATGTAACTTGCCAACAGCCACTCGGGAGAAGTGTATGGTGTTTCCTGAAACATCTAAAAAACAAAGCAACAGAGCCTAGGGCACTTCCACTTATGGTCCTATAGCTTAGGGAAATTAAAATCAAAAAGACACAGCCACCCCAAAGTTTGGGATGGCTCTGTTTACAAGAAACTCGTTTACGGTACAAGTTCAATATCGCATAAAGCGAAAAATGGATAAAGAAGTTGTGGTACTTACGTACAATGCAATATCACTCAGCAATGACATCTATGTCATCAGGCCCATAGCAGCATAATGAGTGGATTCAGGTATGATGATTCTAACTGAAATAAGTCACACAGAAAAAGAAACATCATAAGATATCACTAATACACGGAATGTAAACTTGGCTACACAGGAACTGAATTTCAAAACAGAACATGGTCCCAAATTTAGAAAACCAACTTATGCTTGCTTAAGGGGAAAGGTGAGTTGGGGTGCTGCATAAAACCAGAGATTGAAATGAGCACAGATAAAGTTCCTTAAGCCAAATATGTAATAGACAAGAGCTACTCCTTGCTCAACGAAATGGACTCAAAACCCCATATTAAACGCCTAATAATGTACCTGACTACTAAGTATCTTAAAACCTATGGATTGCTATGTCTCTGAAAGTGAATCAATCGTGAGTACAGGGGCAAAAACGCAGCAGTGATAGGATTGGAGAGTTTTGGTGAGCAAATGAAGACCCTTTGAAGTCATATTGCATGGTACCCATTCCACGGGTCTCAACTCTCCAGGTTTAAGGGATTCTTCCTTCAGCTAAAACATGCATGTGGAACCCAGAGTATGATCAACCGTGTGATCGGGAGACGTGTTGAAATATGTCTCAGTTCTCGTCCCCTGGTACTCGGGTGCAACATTCCAGATGCTTTACTAACACTCTCCCGACTTGGAGAGTCAGTGCCTTTAACCTCCTCTTTGGCCCAGTTTGCAAATTCCACGGAAGATGAACAGGAATAGGGAGAACCAATGAGAGACTAGCTGGAGGTGTCTGGACGGGAAAATTTAACTCTCATTTCCCACCAGGAAGAGGAATTAACCAAAGGCTCAGCGTGCCATGCCGGAACCAGATTAGGGCCTGAAGCAATCCTGCGGTGTTGCGGCCAGCTCACAAGAAAGCGAGTTGAAGAAAGGAGCTCAGGGGCACTGTAATTCACAAACCTGCAGAGTTATAAATGACAGCTATCATCCAAAAATATACTGAAGTAAGGCTGCCAAGAGGACTTGAAAGCCGGGCAGAATTGCAGGAAACCGATTTCAGGAGGTAGACTGGAATTGCATTTAAAGCATAGGAAAAGAGGCAGAAGGTCGACAATGATGCACTTGGCCAAAAAGGGCGTATGCGTTTTTTCCTGAATATATTCAGGTAAAAACGCATACGCCCTTTTTGGCCAAGCAAGCAAGCTTGCAAAGGAAATCTGCACTACAATGAAGTCTCACTTCCCCCCCCCCCCGTCAAAAGGGCCATCTGAAAAAAGTGTAAAATCCAGAAGGCAGGACAGGCCATTTAGAACTGGGAGCCTTGTTATGCTGATGGGCGGGATGTAACTTGCCAACAGCCACTCGGGAGAAGTGTATGGTGTTTCCTGAAACATCTAAAAAACAAAGCAACAGAGCCTAGGGCACTTCCACTTATGGTCCTATAGCTTAGGGAAATTAAAATCAAAAAGACACAGCCACCCCAAAGTTTGGGATGGCTCTGTTTACAAGAAACTCGTTTACGGTACAAGTTCAATATCGCATAAAGCGAAAAATGGATAAAGAAGTTGTGGTACTTACGTACAATGCAATATCACTCAGCAATGACATCTATGTCATCAGGCCCATAGCAGCATAATGAGTGGATTCAGGTATGATGATTCTAACTGAAATAAGTCACACAGAAAAAGAAACATCATAAGATATCACTAATACACGGAATGTAAACTTGGCTACACAGGAACTGGATTTCAAAACAGAACATGGTCCCAAATTTAGAAAACCAACTTATGCTTGCTTAAGGGGAAAGGTGAGTTGGGGTGCTGCATAAAACCAGAGATTGAAATGAGCACAGATAAAGTTCCTTAAGCCAAATATGTAATAGACAAGAGCTACTCCTTGCTCAACGAAATGGACTCAAAACCCCATATTAAACGCCTAATAATGTACCTGACTAGTAAGTATCTTAAAACCTATGGATTGCTATGTCTCTGAAAGTGAATCAATCGTGAGTACAGGGGCAAAAACGCAGCAGTGATAGGATTGGAGAGTTTTGGTGAGCAAATGAAGACCCTTTGAAGTCATATTGCATGGTACCCATTCCACGGGTCTCAACTCTCCAGGTTTAAGGGATTCTTCCTTCAGCTAAAACATGCATGTGGAACCCAGAGTATGATCAACCGTGTGATCGGGAGACGTGTTGAAATATGTCTCAGTTCTCGTCCCCTGGTACTCGGGTGCAACATTCCAGATGCTTTACTAACACTCTCCCGACTTGGAGAGTCAGTGCCTTTAACCTCCTCTTTGGCCCAGTTTGCAAATTCCACGGAAGATGAACAGGAATAGGGAGAACCAATGAGAGACTAGCTGGAGGTGTCTGGACGGGAAAATTTAACTCTCATTTCCCACCAGGAAGAGGAATTAACCAAAGGCTCAGCGTGCCATGCCGGAACCAGATTAGGGCCTGAAGCAATCCTGCGGTGTTGCGGCCAGCTCACAAGAAAGCGAGTTGAAGAAAGGAGCTCAGGGGCACTGTAATTCACAAACCTGCAGAGTTATAAATGACAGCTATCATCCAAAAATATACTGAAGTAAGGCTGCCAAGAGGACTTGAAAGCCGGGCAGAATTGCAGGAAACCGATTTCAGGAGGTAGACTGGAATTGCATTTAAAGCATAGGAAAAGAGGCAGAAGGTCGACAATGATGCACTTGGCCAAAAAGGGCGTATGCGTTTTTTCCTGAATATATTCAGGAAAAAACGCATACGCCCTTTTTGGCCAACCAAGCAAGCTTGCAAAGGAAATCTGCACTACAATGAAGTCTCACTTCCCCCCCGTCAAAAGGGCCATCTGAAAAAAGTGTAAAATCCAGAAAGACAGGACAGGCCATGGAGAACTGGGAGCCTTGTTATGCTGATGGGCGGGATGTAACTTGCCAACAGCCACTCGGGAGAAGTGTATGGTGTTTCCTGAAACATCTAAAAAACAAAGCAACAGAGCCTAGGGCACTTCCACTTATGGTCCTATAGCTTAGGGAAATTAAAATCAAAAAGACACAGCCACCCCAAAGTTTGGGATGGCTCTGTTTACAAGAAACTCGTTTACGGTACAAGTTCAATATCACATAAAGCGAAAAATGGATAAAGAAGTTGTGGTACTTACGTACAATGCAATATCACTCAGCAATGACATCTATGTCATCAGGCCCATAGCAGCATAATGAGTGGATTCAGGTATGATGATTCTAACTGAAATAAGTCACACAGAAAAAGAAACATCATAAGATATCACTAATACACGGAATGTAAACTTGGCTACACAGGAACTGAATTTCAAAACAGAACATGGTCCCAAATTTAGAAAACCAACTTATGCTTGCTTAAGGGGAAAGGTGAGTTGGGGTGCTGCATAAAACCAGAGATTGAAATGAGCACAGATAAAGTTCCTTAAGCCAAATATGTAATAGACAAGAGCTACTCCTTGCTCAACGAAATGGACTCAAAACCCCATATTAAACGCCTAATAATGTACCTGACTACTAAGTATCTTAAAACCTATGGATTGCTATGTCTCTGAAAGTGAATCAATCGTGAGTACAGGGGCAAAAACGCAGCAGTGATAGGATTGGAGAGTTTTGGTGAGCAAATGAAGACCCTTTGAAGTCATATTGCATGGTACCCATTCCACGGGTCTCAACTCTCCAGGTTTAAGGGATTCTTCCTTCAGCTAAAACATGCATGTGGAACCCAGAGTATGATCAACCGTGTGATCGGGAGACGTGTTGAAATATGTCTCAGTTCTCGTCCCCTGGTACTCGGGTGCAACATTCCAGATGCTTTACTAACACTCTCCCGACTTGGAGAGTCAGTGCCTTTAACCTCCTGTTTGGCCCAGTTTGCAAATTCCGCGGAAGATGAACAGGAATAGGGAGAACCAATGAGAGACTAGCTGGAGGTGTCTGGACGGGAAAATTTAACTCTCATTTCCCACCAGGAAGAGGAATTAACCAAAGGCTCAGCGTGCCATGCCGGAACCAGATTAAGGCCTGAAGCAATCCTGCGGTGTTGCGGCCAGCTCACAAGAAAGCGAGTTGAAGAAAGGAGCTCAGGGGCACTGTAATTCACAAACCTGCAGAGTTATAAATGACAGCTATCATCCAAAAATATACTGAAGTAAGGCTGCCAAGAGGACTTGAAAGCCGGGCAGAATTGCAGGAAACCGATTTCAGGAGGTAGACTGGAATTGCATTTAAAGCATAGGAAAAGAGGCAGAAGGTCGACAATGATGCACTTGGCCAAAAAGGGCGTATGCGTTTTTTCCTGAATATATTCAGGAAAAAACGCATACGCACTTTTTGGCCAACCAAGCAAGCTTGCAAAGGAAATCTGCACTACAATGAAGTCTCACTTCCCCCCCGTCAAAAGGGCCATCTGAAAAAAGTGTAAAATCCAGAAAGGCAGGACAGGCCATGGAGAACTGGGAGCCTTGTTATGCTGATGGGCGGGATGTAACTTGCCAACAGCCACTCGGGAGAAGTGTATGGTGTTTCCTGAAACATCTAAAAAACAAAGCAACAGAGCCTAGGGCACTTCCACTTATGGTCCTATAGCTTAGGGAAATTAAAATCAAAAAGACACAGCCACCCCAAAGTTTGGGATGGCTCTGTTTACAAGAAACTCGTTTACGGTACAAGTTCAATATCGCATAAAGCGAAAAATGGATAAAGAAGTTGTGGTACTTACGTACAATGCAATATCACTCAGCAATGACATCTATGTCATCAGGCCCATAGCAGCATAATGAGTGGATTCAGGTATGATGATTCTAACTGAAATAAGTCACACAGAAAAAGAAACATCATAAGATATCACTAATACACGGATTGTAAACTTGGCTACACAGGAACTGAATTTCAAAACAGAACATGGTCCCAAATTTAGAAAACCAACTTATGCTTGCTTAAGGGGAAAGGTGAGTTGGGGTGCTGCATAAAACCAGAGATTGAAATGAGCACAGATAAAGTTCCTTAAGCCAAATATGTAATAGACAAGAGCTACTCCTTGCTCAACGAAATGGACTCAAAACCCCATATTAAACGCCTAATAATGTACCTGACTAGTAAGTATCTTAAAACCTATGGATTGCTATGTCTCTGAAAGTGAATCAATCGTGAGTACAGGGGCAAAAACGCAGCAGTGATAGGATTGGAGAGTTTTGGTGAGCAAATGAAGACCCTTTGAAGTCATATTGCATGGTACCCATTCCACGGGTCTCAACTCTCCAGGTTTAAGGGATTCTTCCTTCAGCTAAAACATGCATGTGGAACCCAGAGTATGATCAACCGTGTGATCGGGAGACGTGTTGAAATATGTCTCAGTTCTCGTCCCCTGGTACTCGGGTGCAACATTCCAGATGCTTTACTAACACTCTCCCGACTTGGAGAGTCAGTGCCTTTAACCTCCTGTTTGGCCCAGTTTGCAAATTCCGCGGAAGATGAACAGGAATAGGGAGAACCAATGAGAGACTAGCTGGAGGTGTCTGGACGGGAAAATTTAACTCTCATTTCCCACCAGGAAGAGGAATTAACCAAAGGCTCAGCGTGCCATGCCGGAACCAGATTAGGGCCTGAAGCAATCCTGCGGTGTTGCGGCCAGCTCACAAGAAAGCGAGTTGAAGAAAGGAGCTCAGGGGCACTGTAATTCACAAACCTGCAGAGTTATAAATGACAGCTATCATCCAAAAATATACTGAAGTAAGGCTGCCAAGAGGACTTGAAAGCCGGGCAGAATTGCAGGAAACCGATTTCAGGAGGTAGACTGGAATTGCATTTAAAGCATAGGAAAAGAGGCAGAAGGTCGACAATGATGCACTTGGCCAAAAAGGGCGTATGCGTTTTTTCCTGAATATATTCAGGAAAAAACGCATACGCCCTTTTTGGCCAACCAAGCAAGCTTGCAAAGGAAATCTGCACTACAATGAAGTCTCACTTCCCCCCCTGTCAAAAGGGCCATCTGAAAAAAGTGTAAAATCCAGAAAGGCAGGACAGGCCATGGAGACCTGGGAGCCTTGTTATGCTGATGGGCGGGATGTAACTTGCCAACAGCCACTCGGGAGATGTGTATGGTGTTTCCTGAAACATCTAAAAAACAAAGCAACAGAGCCTAGGGCACTTCCACTTATGGTCCTATAGCTTAGGGAAATTAAAATCAAAAAGACACAGCCACCCCAAAGTTTGGGATGGCTCTGTTTACAAGAAACTCGTTTACGGTACAAGTTCAATATCGCATAAAGCGAAAAATGGATAAAGAAGTTGTGGTACTTACGTACAATGCAATATCACTCAGCAATGACATCTATGTCATCAGGCCCATAGCAGCATAATGAGTGGATTCAGGTATGATGATTCTAACTGAAATAAGTCACACAGAAAAAGAAACATCATAAGATATCACTAATACACGGATTGTAAACTTGGCTACACAGGAACTGAATTTCAAAACAGAACATGGTCCCAAATTTAGAAAACCAACTTATGCTTGCTTAAGGGGAAAGGTGAGTTGGGGTGCTGCATAAAACCAGAGATTGAAATGAGCACAGATAAAGTTCCTTAAGCCAAATATGTAATAGACAAGAGCTACTCCTTGCTCAACGAAATGGACTCAAAACCCCATATTAAACGCCTAATAATGTACCTGACTAGTAAGTATCTTAAAACCTATGGATTGCTATGTCTCTGAAAGTGAATCAATCGTGAGTACAGGGGCAAAAACGCAGCAGTGATAGGATTGGAGAGTTTTGGTGAGCAAATGAAGACCCTTTGAAGTCATATTGCATGGTACCCATTCCACGGGTCTCAACTCTCCAGGTTTAAGGGATTCTTCCTTCAGCTAAAACATGCATGTGGAACCCAGAGTATGATCAACCGTGTGATCGGGAGACGTGTTGAAATATGTCTCAGTTCTCGTCCCCTGGTACTCGGGTGCAACATTCCAGATGCTTTACTAACACTCTCCCGACTTGGAGAGTCAGTGCCTTTAACCTCCTGTTTGGCCCAGTTTGCAAATTCCGCGGAAGATGAACAGGAATAGGGAGAACCAATGAGAGACTAGCTGGAGGTGTCTGGACGGGAAAATTTAACTCTCATTTCCCACCAGGAAGAGGAATTAACCAAAGGCTCAGCGTGCCATGCCGGAACCAGATTAGGGCCTGAAGCAATCCTGCGGTGTTGCGGCCAGCTCACAAGAAAGCGAGTTGAAGAAAGGAGCTCAGGGGCACTGTAATTCACAAACCTGCAGAGTTATAAATGACAGCTATCATCCAAAAATATACTGAAGTAAGGCTGCCAAGAGGACTTGAAAGCCGGGCAGAATTGCAGGAAACCGATTTCAGGAGGTAGACTGGAATTGCATTTAAAGCATAGGAAAAGAGGCAGAAGGTCGACAATGATGCACTTGGCCAAAAAGGGCGTATGCGTTTTTTCCTGAATATATTCAGGAAAAAACGCATACGCCCTTTTTGGCCAACCAAGCAAGCTTGCAAAGGAAATCTGCACTACAATGAAGTCTCACTTCCCCCCCCCCCCCCCGTCAAAAGGGCCATCTGAAAAAAGTGTAAAATCCAGAAAGGCAGGACAGGCCATGGAGAACTGGGAGCCTTGTTATGCTGATGGGCGGGATGTAACTTGCCAACAGCCACTCGGGAGAAGTGTATGGTGTTTCATGAAACATCTAAAAAACAAAGCAACAGAGCCTAGGGCACTTCCACTTATGGTCCTATAGCTTAGGGAAATTAAAATCAAAAAGACACAGCCACCCCAAAGTTTGGGATGGCTCTGTTTACAAGAAACTCGTTTACGGTACAAGTTCAATATCGCATAAAGCGAAAAATGGATAAAGAAGTTGTGGTACTTACGTACAATGCAATATCACTCAGCAATGACATCTATGTCATCAGGCCCATAGCAGCATAATGAGTGGATTCAGGTATGATGATTCTAACTGAAATAAGTCACACAGAAAAAGAAACATCATAAGATATCACTAATACACGGAATGTAAACTTGGCTACACAGGAACTGAATTTCAAAACAGAACATGGTCCCAAATTTAGAAAACCAACTTATGCTTGCTTAAGGGGAAAGGTGAGTTGGGGTGCTGCATAAAACCAGAGATTGAAATGAGCACAGATAAAGTTCCTTAAGTCAAATATGTAATAGACAAGAGCTACTCCTTGCTCAACGAAATGGACTCAAAACCCCATATTAAACGCCTAATAATGTACCTGACTAGTAAGTATCTTAAAACCTATGGATTGCTATGTCTCTGAAAGTGAATCAATCGTGAGTACAGGGGCAAAAACGCAGCAGTGATAGGATTGGAGAGTTTTGGTGAGCAAATGAAGACCCTTTGAAGTCATATTGCATGGTACCCATTCCACGGGTCTCAACTCTCCAGGTTTAAGGGATTCTTCCTTCAGCTAAAACATGCATGTGGAACCCAGAGTATGATCAACCGTGTGATCGGGAGACGTGTTGAAATATGTCTCAGTTCTCGTCCCCTGGTACTCGGGTGCAACATTCCAGATGCTTTACTAACACTCTCCCGACTTGGAGAGTCAGTGCCTTTAACCTCCTGTTTGGCCCAGTTTGCAAATTCCGCGGAAGATGAACAGAAATAGGGAGAACCAATGAGAGACTAGCTGGAGGTGTCTGGACGGGAAAATTTAACTCTCATTTCCCACCAGGAAGAGCAATTAAGCAAAGGCTCAGCGTGCCGTGCCGGAACCAGATTAGGGCCTGAAGCAATCCTGCGGTGTTGCGGCCAGCTGACAAGAAAGCGAGTTGAAGAAAGGAGCTCAGGGGCACTGTAATTCACAAACCTGCAGAGTTATAAATGACAGCTATCATCCAAAAATATACTGAAGTAAGGCTGCCAAGAGGACTTGAAAGCCGGGCAGAATTGCAGGAAACCGATTTCAGGAGGTAGACTGGAATTGCATTTAAAGCATAGGAAAAGAGGCAGAAGGTCGACAATGATGCACTTGGCCAAAAAGGGCGTATGCGTTTTTTCCTGAATATATTCAGGAAAAAACGCATACGCCCTTTTTGGCCAACCAAGCAAGCTTGCAAAGGAAATCTGCACTACAATGAAGTCTCACTTCCCCCCCCCCCCCCCCGTCAAAAGGGCCATCTGAAAAAAGTGTAAAATCCAGAAAGGCAGGACAGGCCATGGAGAACTGGGAGCCTTGTTATGCTGATGGGCGGGATGTAACTTGCCAACAGCCACTCGGGAGAAGTGTATGGTGTTTCCTGAAACATCTAAAAAACAAAGCAACAGAGCCTAGGGCACTTCCACTTATGGTCCTATAGCTTAGGGAAATTAAAATCAAAAAGACACAGCCACCCGAAAGTTTGGGATGGCTCTGTTTACAAGAAACTCGTTTACGGTACAAGTTCAATATCGCATAAAGCGAAAAATGGATAAAGAAGTTGTGGTACTTACGTACAATGCAATATCACTCAGCAATGACATCTATGTCATCAGGCCCATAGCAGCATAATGAGTGGATTCAGGTATGATGATTCTAACTGAAATAAGTCACACAGAAAAAGAAACATCATAAGATATCACTAATACACGGAATGTAAACTTGGCTACACAGGAACTGAATTTCAAAACAGAACATGGTCCCAAATTTAGAAAACCAACTTATGCTTGCTTAAGGGGAAAGGTGAGTTGGGGTGCTGCATAAAACCAGAGATTGAAATGAGCACAGATAAAGTTCCTTAAGTCAAATATGTAATAGACAAGAGCTACTCCTTGCTCAACGAAATGGACTCAAAACCCCATATTAAACGCCTAATAATGTACCTGACTAGTAAGTATCTTAAAACCTATGGATTGCTATGTCTCTGAAAGTGAATCAATCGTGAGTACAGGGGCAAAAACGCAGCAGTGATAGGATTGGAGAGTTTTGGTGAGCAAATGAAGACCCTTTGAAGTCATATTGCATGGTACCCATTCCACGGGTCTCAACTCTCCAGGTTTAAGGGATTCTTCCTTCAGCTAAAACATGCATGTGGAACCCAGAGTATGATCAACCGTATGATCGGGAGACGTGTTGAAATATGTCTCAGTTCTCGTCCCCTGGTACTCGGGTGCAACATTCCAGATGCTTTACTAACACTCTCCCGACTTGGAGAGTCAGTGCCTTTAACCTCCTGTTTGGCCCAGTTTGCAAATTCCGCGGAAGATGAACAGGAATAGGGAGAACCAATGAGAGACTAGCTGGAGGTGTCTGGACGGGAAAATTTAACTCTCATTTCCCACCAGGAAGAGGAATTAACCAAAGGCTCAGTGTGCCATGCCGGAACCAGATTAGGGCCTGAAGCAATCCTGCGGTGTTGCGGCCAGCTCACAAGAAAGCGAGTTGAAGAAAGGAGCTCAGGGGCACTGTAATTCACAAACCTGCAGAGTTATAAATGACAGCTATCATCCAAAAATATACTGAAGTAAGGCTGCCAAGAGGACTTGAAAGCCGGGCAGAATTGCAGGAAACCGATTTCAGGAGGTAGACTGGAATTGCATTTAAAGCATAGGAAAAGAGACAGAAGGTCGACAATGATGCACTTGGCCAAAAAGGGCGTATGCGTTTTTTCCTGAATATATTCAGGAAAAAACGCATACGCCCTTTTTGGCCAACCAAGCAAGCTTGCAAAGGAAATCTGCACTACAATGAAGTCTCACTTCCCCCCCGTCAAAAGGGCCATCTGAAAAAAGTGTAAAATCCAGAAAGGCAGGACAGGCTATGGAGAACTGGGAGCCTTGTTATGCTGATGGGCGGGATGTAAATTGCCAACAGCCACTCGGGAGAAGTGTATGGTGTTTCCTGAAACATCTAAAAAACAAAGCAACAGAGCCTAGGGCACTTCCACTTATGGTCCTATAGCTTAGGGAAATTAAAATCAAAAAGACACAGCCACCCCAAAGTTTGGGATGGCTCTGTTTACAAGAAACTCGTTTACGGTACAAGTTCAATATCGCATAAAGCGAAAAATGGATAAAGAAGTTGTGGTACTTACGTACAATGCAATATCACTCAGCAATGACATCTATGTCATCAGGCCCATAGCAGCATAATGAGTGGATTCAGGTATGATGATTCTAACTGAAATAAGTCACACAGAAAAAGAAACATCATAAGATATCACTAATACACGGAATGTAAACTTGGCTACACAGGAACTGAATTTCAAAACAGAACATGGTCCCAAATTTAGAAAACCAACTTATGCTTTCTTAAGGGGAAAGGTGAGTTGGGGTGCTGCATAAAACCAGAGATTGAAATGAGCACAGATAAAGTTCCTTAAGCCAAATATGTAATAGACAAGAGCTACTCCTTGCTCAACGAAATGGACTCAACACCCCATATTAAACGCCTAATAATGTACCTGACTAGTAAGTATCTTAAAACCTATGGACTGCTATGTCTCTGAAAGTGAATCAATCTTGAGTACAGGGGCAAAAACGCAGCAGTGATAGGATTGGAGAGTTTTGGTGAGCAAATGAAGACCCTTTGAAGTCATATTGCATGGTACCCATTCCACGGGTCTCAACTCTCCAGGTTTAAGGGATTCTTCCTTCAGCTAAAACATGCATGTGGAACCCAGAGTATGATCAACCGTGTGATCGGGAGACGTGTTGAAATATGTCTCAGTTCTCGTCCCCTGGTACTCGGGTGCAACATTCCAGATGCTTTACTAACACTCTCCCGACTTGGAGAGTCAGTGCCTTTAACCTCCTGTTTGGCCCAGTTTGCAAATTCCGCGGAAGATGAACAGGAATAGGGAGAACCAATGAGAGACTAGCTGGAGGTGTCTGGACGCGAAAATTTAACTCTCATTTCCCACCAGGAAGAGGAATTAACCAAAGGCTCAGCGTGCCATGCCGGAACCAGATTAGGGCCTGAAGCAATCCTGCGGTGTTGCGGCCAGCTCACAAGAAAGCGAGTTGAAGAAAGGAGCTCAGGGGCACTGTAATTCACAAACCTGCAGAGTTATAAATGACAGCTATCATCCAAAAATATACTGAAGTAAGGCTGCCAAGAGGACTTGAAAGCCGGGCAGAATTGCAGGAAACCGATTTCAGGAGGTAGACTGGAATTGCATTTAAAGCATAGGAAAAGAGGCAGAAGGTCGACAATGATGCACTTGGCCAAAAAGGGCGTATGCGTTTTTTCCTGAATATATTCAGGAAAAAACGCATACGCCCTTTTTGGCCAACCAAGCAAGCTTGCAAAGGAAATCTGCACTACAATGAAGTCTCACTTCCCCCCCGTCAAAAGGGCCATCTGAAAAAAGTGTAAAATCCAGAAAGGCAGGACAGGCCATGGAGAACTGGGAGCCTTGTTATGCTGATGGGCGGGATGTAAATTGCCAACAGCCACTCGGGAGAAGTGTATGGTGTTTCCTGAAACATCTAAAAAACAAAGCAACAGAGCCTAGGGCACTTCCACTTATGGTCCTATAGCTTAGGGAAATTAAAATCAAAAAGACACAGCCACCCCAAAGTTTGGGATGGCTCTGTTTACAAGAAACTCGTTTACGGTACAAGTTCAATATCACATAAAGCGAAAAATGGATAAAGAAGTTGTGGTACTTACGTACAATGCAATATCACTCAGCAATGACATCTATGTCATCAGGCCCATAGCAGCATAATGAGTGGATTCAGGTATGATGATTCTAACTGAAATAAGTCACACAGAAAAAGAAACATCATAAGATATCACTAATACACGGAATGTAAACTTGGCTACACAGGAACTGAATTTCAAAACAGAACATGGTCCCAAATTTAGAAAACCAACTTATGCTTGCTTAAGGGGAAAGGTGAGTTGGGGTGCTGCATAAAACCAGAGATTGAAATGAGCACAGATAAAGTTCCTTAAGCCAAATATGTAATAGACAAGAGCTACTCCTTGCTCAACGAAATGGACTCAAAACCCCATATTAAACGCCTAATAATGTACCTGACTAGTAAGTATCTTAAAACCTATGGATTGCTATGTCTCTGAAAGTGAATCAATCGTGAGTACAGGGGCAAAAACGCAGCAGTGATAGGATTGGAGAGTTTTGGTGAGCAAATGAAGACCCTTTGAAGTCATATTGCATGGTACCCATTCCACGGGTCTCAACTCTCCAGGTTTAAGGGATTCTTCCTTCAGCTAAAACATGCATGTGGAACCCAGAGTATGATCAACCGTGTGATCGGGAGACGTGTTGAAATATGTCTCAGTTCTCGTCCCCTGGTACTCGGGTGCAACATTCCAGATGCTTTACTAACACTCTCCCGACTTGGAGAGTCAGTGCCTTTAACCTCCTCTTTGGCCCAGTTTGCAAATTCCACGGAAGATGAACAGGAATAGGGAGAACCAATGAGAGACTAGCTGGAGGTGTCTGGACGGGAAAATTTAACTCTCATTTCCCACCAGGAAGAGGAATTAACCAAAGGCTCAGCGTGCCATGCCGGAACCAGATTAGGGCCTGAAGCAATCCTGCGGTGTTGCGGCCAGCTCACAAGAAAGCGAGTTGAAGAAAGGAGCTCAGGGGCACTGTAATTCACAAACCTGCAGAGTTATAAATGACAGCTATCATCCAAAAATATACTGAAGTAAGGCTGCCAAGAGGACTTGAAAGCCGGGCAGAATTGCAGGAAACCGATTTCAGGAGGTAGACTGGAATTGCATTTAAAGCATAGGAAAAGAGGCAGAAGGTCGACAATGATGCACTTGGCCAAAAAGGGCGTATGCGTTTTTTCCTGAATATATTCAGGAAAAAACGCATACGCCCTTTTTGGCCAACCAAGCAAGCTTGCAAAGGAAATCTGCACTACAATGAAGTCTCACTTCCCCCCCTGTCAAAAGGGCCATCTGAAAAAAGTGTAAAATCCAGAAAGGCAGGACAGGCCATGGAGACCTGGGAGCCTTGTTATGCTGATGGGCGGGATGTAACTTGCCAACAGCCACTCGGGAGATGTGTATGGTGTTTCCTGAAACATCTAAAAAACAAAGCAACAGAGCCTAGGGCACTTCCACTTATGGTCCTATAGCTTAGGGAAATTAAAATCAAAAAGACACAGCCACCCCAAAGTTTGGGATGGCTCTGTTTACAAGAAACTCGTTTACGGTACAAGTTCAATATCGCATAAAGCGAAAAATGGATAAAGAAGTTGTGGTACTTACGTACAATGCAATATCACTCAGCAATGACATCTATGTCATCAGGCCCATAGCAGCATAATGAGTGGATTCAGGTATGATGATTCTAACTGAAATAAGTCACACAGAAAAAGAAACATCATAAGATATCACTAATACACGGATTGTAAACTTGGCTACACAGGAACTGAATTTCAAAACAGAACATGGTCCCAAATTTAGAAAACCAACTTATGCTTGCTTAAGGGGAAAGGTGAGTTGGGGTGCTGCATAAAACCAGAGATTGAAATGAGCACAGATAAAGTTCCTTAAGCCAAATATGTAATAGACAAGAGCTACTCCTTGCTCAACGAAATGGACTCAAAACCCCATATTAAACGCCTAATAATGTACCTGACTAGTAAGTATCTTAAAACCTATGGATTGCTATGTCTCTGAAAGTGAATCAATCGTGAGTACAGGGGCAAAAACGCAGCAGTGATAGGATTGGAGAGTTTTGGTGAGCAAATGAAGACCCTTTGAAGTCATATTGCATGGTACCCATTCCACGGGTCTCAACTCTCCAGGTTTAAGGGATTCTTCCTTCAGCTAAAACATGCATGTGGAACCCAGAGTATGATCAACCGTGTGATCGGGAGACGTGTTGAAATATGTCTCAGTTCTCGTCCCCTGGTACTCGGGTGCAACATTCCAGATGCTTTACTAACACTCTCCCGACTTGGAGAGTCAGTGCCTTTAACCTCCTGTTTGGCCCAGTTTGCAAATTCCGCGGAAGATGAACAGGAATAGGGAGAACCAATGAGAGACTAGCTGGAGGTGTCTGGACGGGAAAATTTAACTCTCATTTCCCACCAGGAAGAGGAATTAACCAAAGGCTCAGCGTGCCATGCCGGAACCAGATTAGGGCCTGAAGCAATCCTGCGGTGTTGCGGCCAGCTCACAAGAAAGCGAGTTGAAGAAAGGAGCTCAGGGGCACTGTAATTCACAAACCTGCAGAGTTATAAATGACAGCTATCATCCAAAAATATACTGAAGTAAGGCTGCCAAGAGGACTTGAAAGCCGGGCAGAATTGCAGGAAACCGATTTCAGGAGGTAGACTGGAATTGCATTTAAAGCATAGGAAAAGAGGCAGAAGGTCGACAATGATGCACTTGGCCAAAAAGGGCGTATGCGTTTTTTCCTGAATATATTCAGGAAAAAACGCATACGCCCTTTTTGGCCAACCAAGCAAGCTTGCAAAGGAAATCTGCACTACAATGAAGTCTCACTTCCCCCCCTGTCAAAAGGGCCATCTGAAAAAAGTGTAAAATCCAGAAAGGCAGGACAGGCCATGGAGACCTGGGAGCCTTGTTATGCTGATGGGCGGGATGTAACTTGCCAACAGCCACTCGGGAGATGTGTATGGTGTTTCCTGAAACATCTAAAAAACAAAGCAACAGAGCCTAGGGCACTTCCACTTATGGTCCTATAGCTTAGGGAAATTAAAATCAAAAAGACACAGCCACCCCAAAGTTTGGGATGGCTCTGTTTACAAGAAACTCGTTTACGGTACAAGTTCAATATCGCATAAAGCGAAAAATGGATAAAGAAGTTGTGGTACTTACGTACAATGCAATATCACTCAGCAATGACATCTATGTCATCAGGCCCATAGCAGCATAATGAGTGGATTCAGGTATGATGATTCTAACTGAAATAAGTCACACAGAAAAAGAAACATCATAAGATATCACTAATACACGGATTGTAAACTTGGCTACACAGGAACTGAATTTCAAAACAGAACATGGTCCCAAATTTAGAAAACCAACTTATGCTTGCTTAAGGGGAAAGGTGAGTTGGGGTGCTGCATAAAACCAGAGATTGAAATGAGCACAGATAAAGTTCCTTAAGCCAAATATGTAATAGACAAGAGCTACTCCTTGCTCAACGAAATGGACTCAAAACCCCATATTAAACGCCTAATAATGTACCTGACTAGTAAGTATCTTAAAACCTATGGATTGCTATGTCTCTGAAAGTGAATCAATCGTGAGTACAGGGGCAAAAACGCAGCAGTGATAGGATTGGAGAGTTTTGGTGAGCAAATGAAGACCCTTTGAAGTCATATTGCATGGTACCCATTCCACGGGTCTCAACTCTCCAGGTTTAAGGGATTCTTCCTTCAGCTAAAACATGCATGTGGAACCCAGAGTATGATCAACCGTGTGATCGGGAGACGTGTTGAAATATGTCTCAGTTCTCGTCCCCTGGTACTCGGGTGCAACATTCCAGATGCTTTACTAACACTCTCCCGACTTGGAGAGTCAGTGCCTTTAACCTCCTGTTTGGCCCAGTTTGCAAATTCCGCGGAAGATGAACAGGAATAGGGAGAACCAATGAGAGACTAGCTGGAGGTGTCTGGACGGGAAAATTTAACTCTCATTTCCCACCAGGAAGAGGAATTAACCAAAGGCTCAGCGTGCCATGCCGGAACCAGATTAGGGCCTGAAGCAATCCTGCGGTGTTGCGGCCAGCTCACAAGAAAGCGAGTTGAAGAAAGGAGCTCAGGGGCACTGTAATTCACAAACCTGCAGAGTTATAAATGACAGCTATCATCCAAAAATATACTGAAGTAAGGCTGCCAAGAGGACTTGAAAGCCGGGCAGAATTGCAGGAAACCGATTTCAGGAGGTAGACTGGAATTGCATTTAAAGCATAGGAAAAGAGGCAGAAGGTCGACAATGATGCACTTGGCCAAAAAGGGCGTATGCGTTTTTTCCTGAATATATTCAGGAAAAAACGCATACGCCCTTTTTGGCCAACCAAGCAAGCTTGCAAAGGAAATCTGCACTACAATGAAGTCTCACTTCCCCCCCCCCCCCCCCCGTCAAAAGGGCCATCTGAAAAAAGTGTAAAATCCAGAAAGGCAGGACAGGCCATGGAGAACTGGGAGCCTTGTTATGCTGATGGGCGGGATGTAACTTGCCAACAGCCACTCGGGAGAAGTGTATGGTGTTTCATGAAACATCTAAAAAACAAAGCAACAGAGCCTAGGGCACTTCCACTTATGGTCCTATAGCTTAGGGAAATTAAAATCAAAAAGACACAGCCACCCGAAAGTTTGGGATGGCTCTGTTTACAAGAAACTCGTTTACGGTACAAGTTCAATATCGCATAAAGCGAAAAATGGATAAAGAAGTTGTGGTACTTACGTACAATGCAATATCACTCAGCAATGACATCTATGTCATCAGGCCCATAGCAGCATAATGAGTGGATTCAGGTATGATGATTCTAACTGAAATAAGTCACACAGAAAAAGAAACATCATAAGATATCACTAATACACGGAATGTAAACTTGGCTACACAGGAACTGAATTTCAAAACAGAACATGGTCCCAAATTTAGAAAACCAACTTATGCTTGCTTAAGGGGAAAGGTGAGTTGGGGTGCTGCATAAAACCAGAGATTGAAATGAGCACAGATAAAGTTCCTTAAGTCAAATATGTAATAGACAAGAGCTACTCCTTGCTCAACGAAATGGACTCAAAACCCCATATTAAACGCCTAATAATGTACCTGACTAGTAAGTATCTTAAAACCTATGGATTGCTATGTCTCTGAAAGTGAATCAATCGTGAGTACAGGGGCAAAAACGCAGCAGTGATAGGATTGGAGAGTTTTGGTGAGCAAATGAAGACCCTTTGAAGTCATATTGCATGGTACCCATTCCACGGGTCTCAACTCTCCAGGTTTAAGGGATTCTTCCTTCAGCTAAAACATGCATGTGGAACCCAGAGTATGATCAACCGTGTGATCGGGAGACGTGTTGAAATATGTCTCAGTTCTCGTCCCCTGGTACTCGGGTGCAACATTCCAGATGCTTTACTAACACTCTCCCGACTTGGAGAGTCAGTGCCTTTAACCTCCTGTTTGGCCCAGTTTGCAAATTCCGCGGAAGATGAACAGAAATAGGGAGAACCAATGAGAGACTAGCTGGAGGTGTCTGGACGGGAAAATTTAACTCTCATTTCCCACCAGGAAGAGCAATTAAGCAAAGGCTCAGCGTGCCGTGCCGGAACCAGATTAGGGCCTGAAGCAATCCTGCGGTGTTGCGGCCAGCTGACAAGAAAGCGAGTTGAAGAAAGGAGCTCAGGGGCACTGTAATTCACAAACCTGCAGAGTTATAAATGACAGCTATCATCCAAAAATATACTGAAGTAAGGCTGCCAAGAGGACTTGAAAGCCGGGCAGAATTGCAGGAAACCGATTTCAGGAGGTAGACTGGAATTGCATTTAAAGCATAGGAAAAGAGGCAGAAGGTCGACAATGATGCACTTGGCCAAAAAGGGCGTATGCGTTTTTTCCTGAATATATTCAGGAAAAAACGCATACGCCCTTTTTGGCCAACCAAGCAAGCTTGCAAAGGAAATCTGCACTACAATGAAGTCTCACTTCCCCCCCCCCCCCCCCGTCAAAAGGGCCATCTGAAAAAAGTGTAAAATCCAGAAAGGCAGGACAGGCCATGGAGAACTGGGAGCCTTGTTATGCTGATGGGCGGGATGTAACTTGCCAACAGCCACTCGGGAGAAGTGTATGGTGTTTCCTGAAACATCTAAAAAACAAAGCAACAGAGCCTAGGGCACTTCCACTTATGGTCCTATAGCTTAGGGAAATTAAAATCAAAAAGACACAGCCACCCGAAAGTTTGGGATGGCTCTGTTTACAAGAAACTCGTTTACGGTACAAGTTCAATATCGCATAAAGCGAAAAATGGATAAAGAAGTTGTGGTACTTACGTACAATGCAATATCACTCAGCAATGACATCTATGTCATCAGGCCCATAGCAGCATAATGAGTGGATTCAGGTATGATGATTCTAACTGAAATAAGTCACACAGAAAAAGAAACATCATAAGATATCACTAATACACGGAATGTAAACTTGGCTACACAGGAACTGAATTTCAAAACAGAACATGGTCCCAAATTTAGAAAACCAACTTATGCTTGCTTAAGGGGAAAGGTGAGTTGGGGTGCTGCATAAAACCAGAGATTGAAATGAGCACAGATAAAGTTCCTTAAGTCAAATATGTAATAGACAAGAGCTACTCCTTGCTCAACGAAATGGACTCAAAACCCCATATTAAACGCCTAATAATGTACCTGACTAGTAAGTATCTTAAAACCTATGGATTGCTATGTCTCTGAAAGTGAATCAATCGTGAGTACAGGGGCAAAAACGCAGCAGTGATAGGATTGGAGAGTTTTGGTGAGCAAATGAAGACCCTTTGAAGTCATATTGCATGGTACCCATTCCACGGGTCTCAACTCTCCAGGTTTAAGGGATTCTTCCTTCAGCTAAAACATGCATGTGGAACCCAGAGTATGATCAACCGTATGATCGGGAGACGTGTTGAAATATGTCTCAGTTCTCGTCCCCTGGTACTCGGGTGCAACATTCCAGATGCTTTACTAACACTCTCCCGACTTGGAGAGTCAGTGCCTTTAACCTCCTGTTTGGCCCAGTTTGCAAATTCCGCGGAAGATGAACAGGAATAGGGAGAACCAATGAGAGACTAGCTGGAGGTGTCTGGACGGGAAAATTTAACTCTCATTTCCCACCAGGAAGAGGAATTAACCAAAGGCTCAGTGTGCCATGCCGGAACCAGATTAGGGCCTGAAGCAATCCTGCGGTGTTGCGGCCAGCTCACAAGAAAGCGAGTTGAAGAAAGGAGCTCAGGGGCACTGTAATTCACAAACCTGCAGAGTTATAAATGACAGCTATCATCCAAAAATATACTGAAGTAAGGCTGCCAAGAGGACTTGAAAGCCGGGCAGAATTGCAGGAAACCGATTTCAGGAGGTAGACTGGAATTGCATTTAAAGCATAGGAAAAGAGACAGAAGGTCGACAATGATGCACTTGGCCAAAAAGGGCGTATGCGTTTTTTCCTGAATATATTCAGGAAAAAACGCATACGCCCTTTTTGGCCAACCAAGCAAGCTTGCAAAGGAAATCTGCACTACAATGAAGTCTCACTTCCCCCCCGTCAAAAGGGCCATCTGAAAAAAGTGTAAAATCCAGAAAGGCAGGACAGGCTATGGAGAACTGGGAGCCTTGTTATGCTGATGGGCGGGATGTAAATTGCCAACAGCCACTCGGGAGAAGTGTATGGTGTTTCCTGAAACATCTAAAAAACAAAGCAACAGAGCCTAGGGCACTTCCACTTATGGTCCTATAGCTTAGGGAAATTAAAATCAAAAAGACACAGCCACCCCAAAGTTTGGGATGGCTCTGTTTACAAGAAACTCGTTTACGGTACAAGTTCAATATCGCATAAAGCGAAAAATGGATAAAGAAGTTGTGGTACTTACGTACAATGCAATATCACTCAGCAATGACATCTATGTCATCAGGCCCATAGCAGCATAATGAGTGGATTCAGGTATGATGATTCTAACTGAAATAAGTCACACAGAAAAAGAAACATCATAAGATATCACTAATACACGGAATGTAAACTTGGCTACACAGGAACTGAATTTCAAAACAGAACATGGTCCCAAATTTAGAAAACCAACTTATGCTTTCTTAAGGGGAAAGGTGAGTTGGGGTGCTGCATAAAACCAGAGATTGAAATGAGCACAGATAAAGTTCCTTAAGCCAAATATGTAATAGACAAGAGCTACTCCTTGCTCAACGAAATGGACTCAACACCCCATATTAAACGCCTAATAATGTACCTGACTAGTAAGTATCTTAAAACCTATGGACTGCTATGTCTCTGAAAGTGAATCAATCTTGAGTACAGGGGCAAAAACGCAGCAGTGATAGGATTGGAGAGTTTTGGTGAGCAAATGAAGACCCTTTGAAGTCATATTGCATGGTACCCATTCCACGGGTCTCAACTCTCCAGGTTTAAGGGATTCTTCCTTCAGCTAAAACATGCATGTGGAACCCAGAGTATGATCAACCGTGTGATCGGGAGACGTGTTGAAATATGTCTCAGTTCTCGTCCCCTGGTACTCGGGTGCAACATTCCAGATGCTTTACTAACACTCTCCCGACTTGGAGAGTCAGTGCCTTTAACCTCCTGTTTGGCCCAGTTTGCAAATTCCGCGGAAGATGAACAGGAATAGGGAGAACCAATGAGAGACTAGCTGGAGGTGTCTGGACGCGAAAATTTAACTCTCATTTCCCACCAGGAAGAGGAATTAACCAAAGGCTCAGCGTGCCATGCCGGAACCAGATTAGGGCCTGAAGCAATCCTGCGGTGTTGCGGCCAGCTCACAAGAAAGCGAGTTGAAGAAAGGAGCTCAGGGGCACTGTAATTCACAAACCTGCAGAGTTATAAATGACAGCTATCATCCAAAAATATACTGAAGTAAGGCTGCCAAGAGGACTTGAAAGCCGGGCAGAATTGCAGGAAACCGATTTCAGGAGGTAGACTGGAATTGCATTTAAAGCATAGGAAAAGAGGCAGAAGGTCGACAATGATGCACTTGGCCAAAAAGGGCGTATGCGTTTTTTCCTGAATATATTCAGGAAAAAACGCATACGCCCTTTTTGGCCAACCAAGCAAGCTTGCAAAGGAAATCTGCACTACAATGAAGTCTCACTTCCCCCCCGTCAAAAGGGCCATCTGAAAAAAGTGTAAAATCCAGAAAGGCAGGACAGGCCATGGAGAACTGGGAGCCTTGTTATGCTGATGGGCGGGATGTAAATTGCCAACAGCCACTCGGGAGAAGTGTATGGTGTTTCCTGAAACATCTAAAAAACAAAGCAACAGAGCCTAGGGCACTTCCACTTATGGTCCTATAGCTTAGGGAAATTAAAATCAAAAAGACACAGCCACCCCAAAGTTTGGGATGGCTCTGTTTACAAGAAACTCGTTTACGGTACAAGTTCAATATCGCATAAAGCGAAAAATGGATAAAGAAGTTGTGGTATTTACGTACAATGCAATATCACTCAGCAATGACATCTATGTCATCAGGCCCATAGCAGCATAATGAGTGGATTCAGGTATGATGATTCTAACTGAAATAAGTCACACAGAAAAAGAAACATCATAAGATATCACTAATACACGGAATGTAAACTTGGCTACACAGGAACTGAATTTCAAAACAGAACATGGTCCCAAATTTAGAAAACCAACTTATGCTTGCTTAAGGGGAAAGGTGAGTTGGGGTGCTGCATAAAACCAGAGATTGAAATGAGCACAGATAAAGTTCCTTAAGCCAAATATGTAATAGACAAGAGCTACTCCTTGCTCAACGAAATGGACTCAAAACCCCATATTAAACGCCTAATAATGTACCTGACTAGTAAGTATCTTAAAACCTATGGATTGCTATGTCTCTGAAAGTGAATCAATCGTGAGTACAGGGGCAAAAACGCAGCAGTGATAGGATTGGAGAGTTTTGGTGAGCAAATGAAGACCCTTTGAAGTCATACTGCATGGTACCCATTCCACGGGTCTCAACTCTCCAGGTTTAAGGGATTCTTCCTTCAGCTAAAACATGCATGTGGAACCCAGAGTAGGATCAACCGTGTGATCGGGAGACGTGTTGAAATATGTCTCAGTTCTCGTCCCCTGGTACTCGGGTGCAACATTCCAGATGCTTTACTAACACTCTCCCGACTTGGAGAGTCAGTGCCTTTAACCTCCTGTTTGGCCCAGTTTGCAAATTCCGCGGAAGATGAACAGGAATAGGGAGAACCAATGAGAGACTAGCTGGAGGTGTCTGGACGGGAAAATTTAACTCTCATGTCCCACCAGGAAGAGGAATTAACCAAAGGCTCAGCGTGCCATGCCGGAACCAGATTAGGGCCTGAAGCAATCCTGCGGTGTTGCGGCCAGCTCACAAGAAAGCGAGTTGAAGAAAGGAGCTCAGGGGCACTGTAATTCACAAACCTGCAGAGTTATAAATGACAGCTATCATCCAAAAATATACTGAAGTAAGGCTGCCAAGAGGACTTGAAAGCCGGGCAGAATTGCAGGAAACCGATTTCAGGAGGTAGACTGGAATTGCATTTAAAGCATAGGAAAAGAGGCAGAAGGTCGACAATGATGCACTTGGCCAAAAAGGGCGTATGCGTTTTTTCCTGAATATATTCAGGAAAAAACGCATACGCCCTTTTTGGCCAACCAAGCAAGCTTGCAAAGGAAATCTGCACTACAATGAAGTCTTACTTCCCCCCGTCAAAAGGGCCATCTGAAAAAAGTGTAAAATCCAGAAAGGCAGGACAGGCCATGGAGAACTGGGAGCCTTGTTATGCTGATGGGCGGGATGTAAATTGCCAACAGCCACTCTGGAGAAGTGTATGGTGTTTCCTGAAACATCTAAAAAACAAAGCAACAGAGCCTAGGGCACTTCCACTTATGGTCCTATAGCTTAGGGAAATTAAAATCAAAAAGACACAGCCACCCCAAAGTTTGGGATGGCTCTGTTTACAAGAAACTCGTTTACGGTACAAGTTCAATATCGCATAAAGCGAAAAATGGATAAAGAAGTTGTGGTAATTACGTACAATGCAATATCACTCAGCAATGACATCTATGTCATCAGGCCCATAGCAGCATAATGAGTGGATTCAGGTATGATGATTCTAACTGAAATAAGTCACACAGAAAAAGAAACATCATAAGATATCACTAATACACGGAATGTAAACTTGGCTACACAGGAACTGAATTTCAAAACAGAACATGGTCCCAAATTTAGAAAATCAACTTATGCTTCCTTAAGGGGAAAGGTGAGTTGGGGTGCTGCATAAAACCAGAGATTGAAATGAGCACAGATAAAGTTCCTTAAGCCAAATATGTAATAGACAAGAGCTACTCCTTGCTCAACGAAATGGACTCAAAACCCCATATTAAACGCCTAATAATGTACCTGACTAGTAAGTATCTTAAAACCTATGGATTGCTATGTCTCTGAAAGTGAATCAATCGTGAGTACAGGGGCAAAAACGCAGCAGTGATAGGATTGGAGAGTTTTGGTGAGCAAATGAAGACCCTTTGAAGTCATGTTGCATGGTACCCATTCCACGGGTCTCAACTCTCCAGGTTTAAGGGATTCTTCCTTCAGCTAAAACATGCATGTGGAACCCAGAGTATGATCAACCGTGTGATCGGGAGACGTGTTGAAATATGTCTCAGTTCTTGTCCCCTGGTACTCGGGTGCAACATTCCAGATGCTTTACTAACACTCTCCCGACTTGGAGAGTCAGTGCCTTTAACCTCCTGTTTGGCCCAGTTTGCAAATTCCGCGGAAGATGAACAGGAATAGGGAGAACCAATGAGAGACTAGCTGGAGGTGTCTGGACGGGAAAATTTAACTCTCATTTCCCACCAGGAAGAGGAATTAACCAAAGGCTCAGCGTGCCATGCCGGAACCAGATTAGGGCCTGAAGCAATCCTGCGGTGTTGCGGCCAGCTCACAAGAAAGCGAGTTGAAGAAAGGAGCTCAGGGGCACTGTAATTCACAAACCTGCAGAGTTATAAATGACAGCTATCATCCAAAAATATACTGAAGTAAGGCTGCCAAGAGGACTTGAAAGCCGGGCAGAATTGCAGGAAACCGATTTCAGGAGGTTGACTGGAATTGCATTTAAAGCATAGGAAAAGAGGCAGAAGGTCGACAATGATGCACTTGGCCAAAAAGGGCGTATGCGTTTTTTCCTGAATATATTCAGGAAAAAACGCATACGCCCTTTTTGGCCAACCAAGCAAGCTTGCAAAGGAAATCTGCACTACAATGAAGTCTCACTTCCCCCCCGTCAAAAGGGCCATCTGAAAAAAGTGTAAAATCCAGAAAGGCAGGACAGGCCATGGAGAACTGGGAGCCTTGTTATGCTGATGGGCGGGATGTAAATTGCCAACAGCCACTAGGGAGAAGTGTATGGTGTTTCCTGAAACATCTAAAAAACAAAGCAACAGAGCCTAGGGCACTTCCACTTATGGTCCTATAGCTTAGGGAAATTAAAATCAAAAAGACACAGCCACCCCAAAGTTTGGGATGGCTCTGTTTACAAGAAACTCGTTTACGGTACAAGTTCAATATCGCATAAAGCGAAAAATGGATAAAGAAGTTGTGGTATTTACGTACAATGCACTATCACTCAGCAATGACATCTATGTCATCAGGCCCATAGCAGCATAATGAGTGGATTCAGGTATGATGATTCTAACTGAAATAATTCACACAGAAAAAGAAACATCATAAGATATCACTAATACACGGAATGTAAACTTGGCTACACAGGAACTGAATTTCAAAACAGAACATGGTCCCAAATTTAGAAAACCAACTTATGCTTGCTTAAGGGGAAAGGTGAGTTGGGGTGCTGCATAAAACCAGAGATTGAAATGAGCACAGATAAAGTTCCTTAAGCCAAATATGTAATAGACAAGAGCTACTCCTTGCTCAACGAAATGGACTCAAAACCCCATATTAAACGCCTAATAATGTACCTGACTAGTATGTATCTTAAAACCTATGGATTGCTATGTCTCTGAAAGTGATCAATCGTGAGTACAGGGGCAAAAACGCAGCAGTGATAGGATTGGAGAGTTTTGGTGAGCAAATGAAGACCCTTTGAAGTCATGTTGCATGGTACCCATTCCACGGGTCTCAACTCTCCAGGTTTAAGGGATTCTTCCTTCAGCTAAAACATGCATGTGGAACCCAGAGTATGATCAACCGTGTGATCGGGAGACGTGTTGAAATATGTCTCAGTTCTTGTCCCCTGGTACTCGGGTGCAACATTCCAGATGCTTTACTAACACTCTCCCGACTTGGAGAGTCAGTGCCTTTAACCTCCTGTTTGGCCCAGTTTGCAAATTCCGCGGAAGATGAACAGGAATAGGGAGAACCAATGAGAGACTAGCTGGAGGTGTCTGGACGGGAAAATTTAACTCTCATTTCCCACCAGGAAGAGGAATTAACCAAAGGCTCAGCGTGCCATGCCGGAACCAGATTAGGGCCTGAAGCAATCCTGCGGTGTTGCGGCCAGCTCACAAGAAAGCGAGTTGAAGAAAGGAGCTCAGGGGCACTGTAATTCACAAACCTGCAGAGTTATAAATGACAGCTATCATCCAAAAATATACTGAAGTAAGGCTGCCAAGAGGACTTGAAAGCCGGGCAGAATTGCAGGAAACCGATTTCAGGAGGTAGACTGGAATTGCATTTAAAGCATAGGAAAAGAGGCAGAAGGTCGACAATGATGCACTTGGCCAAAAAGGGCGTATGCGTTTTTTCCTGAATATATTCAGGAAAAAACGCATACGCCCTTTTTGGCCAACCAAGCAAGCTTGCAAAGGAAATCTGCACTACAATGAAGTCTCACTTCCCCCCGTCAAAAGGGCCATCTGAAAAAAGTGTAAAATCCAGAAAGGCAGGACAGGCCATGGAGAACTGGGAGCCTTGTTATGCTGATGGGCGGGATGTAAATTGCCAACAGCCACTCTGGAGAAGTGTATGGTGTTTCCTGAAACATCTAAAAAACAAAGCAACAGAGCCTAGGGCACTTCCACTTATGGTCCTATAGCTTAGGGAAATTAAAATCAAAAAGACACAGCCACCCCAAAGTTTGGGATGGCTCTGTTTACAAGAAACTCGTTTACGGTACAAGTTCAATATCGCATAAAGCGAAAAATGGATAAAGAAGTTGTGGTAATTACGTACAATGCAATATCACTCAGCAATGACATCTATGTCATCAGGCCCATAGCAGCATAATGAGTGGATTCAGGTATGATGATTCTAACTGAAATAAGTCACACAGAAAAAGAAACATCATAAGATATCACTAATACACGGAATGTAAACTTGGCTACACAGGAACTGAATTTCAAAACAGAACATGGTCCCAAATTTAGAAAATCAACTTATGCTTCCTTAAGGGGAAAGGTGAGTTGGGGTGCTGCATAAAACCAGAGATTGAAATGAGCACAGATAAAGTTCCTTAAGCCAAATATGTAATAGACAAGAGCTACTCCTTGCTCAACGAAATGGACTCAAAACCCCATATTAAACGCCTAATAATGTACCTGACTAGTAAGTATCTTAAAACCTATGGATTGCTATGTCTCTGAAAGTGAATCAATCGTGAGTACAGGGGCAAAAACGCAGCAGTGATAGGATTGGAGAGTTTTGGTGAGCAAATGAAGACCCTTTGAAGTCATGTTGCATGGTACCCATTCCACGGGTCTCAACTCTCCAGGTTTAAGGGATTCTTCCTTCAGCTAAAACATGCATGTGGAACCCAGAGTATGATCAACCGTGTGATCGGGAGACGTGTTGAAATATGTCTCAGTTCTTGTCCCCTGGTACTCGGGTGCAACATTCCAGATGCTTTACTAACACTCTCCCGACTTGGAGAGTCAGTGCCTTTAACCTCCTGTTTGGCCCAGTTTGCAAATTCCGCGGAAGATGAACAGGAATAGGGAGAACCAATGAGAGACTAGCTGGAGGTGTCTGGACGGGAAAATTTAACTCTCATTTCCCACCAGGAAGAGGAATTAACCAAAGGCTCAGCGTGCCATGCCGGAACCAGATTAGGGCCTGAAGCAATCCTGCGGTGTTGCGGCCAGCTCACAAGAAAGCGAGTTGAAGAAAGGAGCTCAGGGGCACTGTAATTCACAAACCTGCAGAGTTATAAATGACAGCTATCATCCAAAAATATACTGAAGTAAGGCTGCCAAGAGGACTTGAAAGCCGGGCAGAATTGCAGGAAACCGATTTCAGGAGGTTGACTGGAATTGCATTTAAAGCATAGGAAAAGAGGCAGAAGGTCGACAATGATGCACTTGGCCAAAAAGGGCGTATGCGTTTTTTCCTGAATATATTCAGGAAAAAACGCATACGCCCTTTTTGGCCAACCAAGCAAGCTTGCAAAGGAAATCTGCACTACAATGAAGTCTCACTTCCCCCCCGTCAAAAGGGCCATCTGAAAAAAGTGTAAAATCCAGAAAGGCAGGACAGGCCATGGAGAACTGGGAGCCTTGTTATGCTGATGGGCGGGATGTAAATTGCCAACAGCCACTAGGGAGAAGTGTATGGTGTTTCCTGAAACATCTAAAAAACAAAGCAACAGAGCCTAGGGCACTTCCACTTATGGTCCTATAGCTTAGGGAAATTAAAATCAAAAAGACACAGCCACCCCAAAGTTTGGGATGGCTCTGTTTACAAGAAACTCGTTTACGGTACAAGTTCAATATCGCATAAAGCGAAAAATGGATAAAGAAGTTGTGGTATTTACGTACAATGCACTATCACTCAGCAATGACATCTATGTCATCAGGCCCATAGCAGCATAATGAGTGGATTCAGGTATGATGATTCTAACTGAAATAATTCACACAGAAAAAGAAACATCATAAGATATCACTAATATACGGAATGTAAACTTGGCTACACAGGAACTGAATTTCAAAACAGAACATGGTCCCAAATTTAGAAAACCAACTTATGCTTGCTTAAGGGGAAAGGTGAGTTGGGGTGCTGCATAAAACCAGAGATTGAAATGAGCACAGATAAAGTTCCTTAAGCCAAATATGTAATAGACAAGAGCTACTCCTTGCTCAACGAAATGGACTCAAAACCCCATATTAAACGCCTAATAATGTACCTGACTAGTATGTATCTTAAAACCTATGGATTGCTATGTCTCTGAAAGTGATCAATCGTGAGTACAGGGGCAAAAACGCAGCAGTGATAGGATTGGAGAGTTTTGGTGAGCAAATGAAGACCCTTTGAAGTCATGTTGCATGGTACCCATTCCACGGGTCTCAACTCTCCAGGTTTAAGGGATTCTTCCTTCAGCTAAAACATGCATGTGGAACCCAGAGTATGATCAACCGTGTGATCGGGAGACGTGTTGAAATATGTCTCAGTTCTTGTCCCCTGGTACTCGGGTGCAACATTCCAGATGCTTTACTAACACTCTCCCGACTTGGAGAGTCAGTGCCTTTAACCTCCTGTTTGGCCCAGTTTGCAAATTCCGCGGAAGATGAACAGGAATAGGGAGAACCAATGAGAGACTAGCTGGAGGTGTCTGGACGGGAAAATTTAACTCTCATTTCCCACCAGGAAGAGGAATTAACCAAAGGCTCAGCGTGCCATGCCGGAACCAGATTAGGGCCTGAAGCAATCCTGCGGTGTTGCGGCCAGCTCACAAGAAAGCGAGTTGAAGAAAGGAGCTCAGGGGCACTGTAATTCACAAACCTGCAGAGTTATAAATGACAGCTATCATCCAAAAATATACTGAAGTAAGGCTGCCAAGAGGACTTGAAAGCCGGGCAGAATTGCAGGAAACCGATTTCAGGAGGTAGACTGGAATTGCATTTAAAGCATAGGAAAAGAGGCAGAAGGTCGACAATGATGCACTTGGCCAAAAAGGGCGTATGCGTTTTTTCCTGAAAATATTCAGGAAAAAACGCATACGCCCTTTTTGGCCAACCAAGCAAGCTTGCAAAGGAAATCTGCACTACAATGAAGTCTCACTTCCCCCCCGTCAAAAGGGCCATCTGAAAAAAGTGTAAAATCCAGAAAGGCAGGACAGGCCATGGAGAACTGGGAGCCTTGTTATGCTGATGGGCGGGATGTAAATTGCCAACAGCCACTCGGGAGAAGTGTATGGTGTTTCCTGAAACATCTAAAAAACAAAGCAACAGAGCCTAGGGCACTTCCACTTATGGTCCTATAGCTTAGGGAAATTAAAATCAAAAAGACACAGCCACCCCAAAGTTTGGGATGGCTCTGTTTACAAGAAACTCGTTTACGGTACAAGTTCAATATCGCATAAAGCGAAAAATGGATAAAGAAGTTGTGGTATTTACGTACAATGCAATATCACTCAGCAATGACATCTATGTCATCAGGCCCATAGCAGCATAATGAGTGGATTCAGGTATGATGATTCTAACTGAAATAAGTCACACAGAAAAAGAAACATCATAAGATATCACTAATACACGGAATGTAAACTTGGCTACACAGGAACTGAATTTCAAAACAGAACATGGTCCCAAATTTAGAAAATCAACTTATGCTTGCTTAAGGGGAAAGGTGAGTTGGGGTGCTGCATAAAACCAGAGATTGAAATGAGCACAGATAAAGTTCCTTAAGCCAAATGTGTAATAGACAAGAGCTACTCCTTGCTCAACGAAATGGACTCAAAACCCCATATTAAACGCCTAATAATGTACCTGACTAGTAAGTATCTTAAAACCTATGGATTGCTATGTCTCTGAAAGTGAATCAATCGTGAGTACAGGGGCAAAAACGCAGCAGTGATAGGATTGGAGAGTTTTGGTGAGCAAATGAAGACCCTTTGAAGTCATATTGCATGGTACCCATTCCACGGGTCTCAACTCTCCAGGTTTAAGGGATTCTTCCTTCAGCTAAAACATGAATGTGGAACCCAGAGTATGATCAACCGTGTGATCGGGAGACGTGTTGAAATATGTCTCAGTTCTCGTCCCCTGGTACTCGGGTGCAACATTCCAGATGCTTTACTAACACTCTCCCGACTTGGAGAGTCAGTGCCTTTAACCTCCTGTTTGGCCCAGTTTGCAAATTCCGCGGAAGATGAACAGGAATAGGGAGAACCAATGAGAGACTAGCTGGAGGTGTCTGGACGGGAAAATTTAACTCTCATTTCCCACCAGGAAGAGGAATTAACCAAAGGCTCAGCGTGCCATGCCGGAACCAGATTAGGGCCTGAAGCAATCCTGCGGTGTTGCGGCCAGCTCACAAGAAAGCGAGTTGAAGAAAGGAGCTCAGGGGCACTGTAATTCACAAACCTGCAGAGTTATAAATGACAGCTATCATCCAAAAATATACTGAAGTAAGTCTGCCAAGAGGACTTGAAAGCCGGGCAGAATTGCAGGAAACCGATTTCAGGAGGTTGACTGGAATTGCATTTAAAGCATAGGAAAAGAGGCAGAAGGTCGACAATGATGCACTTGGCCAAAAAGGGCGTATGCGTTTTTTCCTGAATATATTCAGGAAAAAACGCATACGCCCTTTTTGGCCAACCAAGCAAGCTTGCAAAGGAAATCTGCACTACAATGAAGTCTCACTTCCCCCCCGTCAAAAGGGCCATCTGAAAAAAGTGTAAAATCCAGAAAGGCAGGACAGGCCATGGAGAACTGGGAGCCTTGTTATGCTGATGGGCGGGATGTAAATTGCCAACAGCCACTCGGGAGAAGTGTATGGTGTTTCCTGAAACATCTAAAAAACAAAGCAACAGAGCCTAGGGCACTTCCACTTATGGTCCTATAGCTTAGGGAAATTAAAATCAAAAAGACACAGCCACCCCAAAGTTTGGGATGGCTCTGTTTACAAGAAACTCGTTTACGGTACAAGTTCAATATCGCATAAAGCGAAAAATGGATAAAGAAGTTGTGGTACTTACGTACAATGCAATATCACTCAGCAATGACATCTATGTCATCAGGCCCATAGCAGCATAATGAGTGGATTCAGGTATGATGATTCTAACTGAAATAAGTCACACAGAAAAAGAAACATCATAAGATATCACTAATACACGGAATGTAAACTTGGCTACACAGGAACTGAATTTCAAAACAGAACATGGTCCCAAATTTAGAAAACCAACTTATGCTTGCTTAAGGGGAAAGGTGAGTTGGGGTGCTGCATAAAACCAGAGATTGAAATGAGCACAGATAAAGTTCCTTAAGCCAAATATGTAATAGACAAGAGCTACTCCTTGCTCAACGAAATGGACTCAAAACCCCATATTAAACGCCTAATAATGTACCTGACTAGTAAGTATCTTAAAACCTATGGATTGCTGTGTCTCTGAAAGTGAATCAATCGTGAGTACAGGGGCAAAAACGCAGCAGTGATAGGATTGGAGAGTTTTGGTGAGCAAATGAAGACCCTTTGAAGTCATATTGCATGGTACCCATTCCACGGGTCTCAACTCTCCAGGTTTAAGGGATTCTTCCTTCAGCTAAAACATGCATGTGGAACCCAGAGTATGATCAACCGTGTGATCGGGAGACGTGTTGAAATATGTCTCAGTTCTCGTCCCCTGGTACTCGGGTGCAACATTCCAGATGCTTTACTAACACTCTCCCGACTTGGAGAGTCAGTGCCTTTAACCTCCTGTTTGGCCCAGTTTGCAAATTCCGCGGAAGATGAACAGGAATAGGGAGAACCAATGAGAGACTAGCTGGAGGTGTCTGGACGGGAAAATTTAACTCTCATTTCCCACCAGGAAGAGGAATTAACCAAAGGCTCAGCGTGCCATGCCGGAACCAGATTAGGGCCTGAAGCAATCCTGCGGTGTTGCGGCCAGCTCACAAGAAAGCGAGTTGAAGAAAGGAGCTC
Source organism: Orcinus orca (assembly GCF_937001465.1). Lineage (NCBI taxonomy): Eukaryota > Metazoa > Chordata > Mammalia > Artiodactyla > Delphinidae > Orcinus > Orcinus orca. Next base: position 1,156,199 of record NW_026044021.1, read on the forward strand.
AGGGGCACTGTAATTCACAAACCTGCAGAGTTATAAATGACAGCTATCATCCAAAAATATACTGAAGTAAGGCTGCCAAGAGGACTTGAAAGCCGGGCAGAATTGCAGGAAACCGATTTCAGGAGGTTGACTGGAATTGCATTTAAAGCATAGGAAAAGAGGCAGAAGGTCGACAATGATGCACTTGGCCAAAAAGGGCGTATGCGTTTTTTCCTGAATATATTCAGGAAAAAACGCATACGCCCTTTTTGGCCAACCAAGCAAGCTTGCAAAGGAAATCTGCACTACAATGAAGTCTCACTTCCCCCCCGTCAAAAGGGCCATCTGAAAAAAGTGTAAAATCCAGAAAGGCAGGACAGGCCATGGAGAACTGGGAGCCTTGTTATGCTGATGGGCGGGATGTAAATTGCCAACAGCCACTCGGGAGAAGTGTATGGTGTTTCCTGAAACATCTAAAAAACAAAGCAACAGAGCCTAGGGCACTTCCACTTATGGTCCTATAGCTTAGGGAAATTAAAATCAAAAAGACACAGCCACCCCAAAGTTTGGGATGGCTCTGTTTACAAGAAACTCGTTTACGGTACAAGTTCAATATCGCATAAAGCGAAAAATGGATAAAGAAGTTGTGGTACTTACGTACAATGCAATATCACTCAGCAATGACATCTATGTCATCAGGCCCATAGCAGCATAATGAGTGGATTCAGGTATGATGATTCTAACTGAAATAAGTCACACAGAAAAAGAAACATCATAAGATATCACTAATACACGGAATGTAAACTTGGCTACACAGGAACTGAATTTCAAAACAGAACATGGTCCCAAATTTAGAAAACCAACTTATGCTTGCTTAAGGGGAAAGGTGAGTTGGGGTGCTGCATAAAACCAGAGATTGAAATGAGCACAGATAAAGTTCCTTAAGCCAAATATGTAATAGACAAGAGCTACTCCTTGCTCAACGAAATGGACTCAAAACCCCATATTAAACGCCTAATAATGTACCTGACTAGTAAGTATCTTAAAACCTATGGATTGCTATGTCTCTGAAAGTGAATCAATCGTGAGTACAGGGGCAAAAACGCAGCAGTGATAGGATTGGAGAGTTTTGGTGAGCAAATGAAGACCCTTTGAAGTCATATTGCATGGTACCCATTCCACGGGTCTCAACTCTCCAGGTTTAAGGGATTCTTCCTTCAGCTAAAACATGCATGTGGAACCCAGAGTATGATCAACCGTGTGATCGGGAGACGTGTTGAAATATGTCTCAGTTCTCGTCCCCTGGTACTCGGGTGCAACATTCCAGATGCTTTACTAACACTCTCCCGACTTGGAGAGTCAGTGCCTTTAACCTCCTGTTTGGCCCAGTTTGCAAATTCCGCGGAAGATGAACAGGAATAGGGAGAACCAATGAGAGACTAGCTGGAGGTGTCTGGACGGGAAAATTTAACTCTCATGTCCCACCAGGAAGAGGAATTAACCAAAGGCTCAGCGTGCCATGCCGGAACCAGATTAGGGCCTGAAGCAATCCTGCGGTGTTGCGGCCAGCTCACAAGAAAGCGAGTTGAAGAAAGGAGCTCAGGGGCACTGTAATTCACAAACCTGCAGAGTTATAAATGACAGCTATCATCCAAAAATATACTGAAGTAAGGCTGCCAAGAGGACTTGAAAGCCGGGCAGAATTGCAGGAAACCGATTTCAGGAGGTTGACTGGAATTGCATTTAAAGCATAGGAAAAGAGGCCGAAGGTCGACAATGATGCACTTGGCCAAAAAGAGCGTATGCGTTTTTTCCTGAATATATTCAGGAAAAAACGCATACGCCCTTTTTGGCCAACCAAGCAAGCTTGCAAAGGAAATCTGCACTACAATGAAGTCTCACTTCCCCCCGTCAAAAGGGCCATCTGAAAAAAGTGTAAAATCCAGAAAGGCAGGACAGGCCATGGAGAACTGGGAGCCTTGTTATGCTGATGGGCGGGATGTAAATTGCCAACAGCCACTCGGGAGAAGTGTATGGTGTTTCCTGAAACATCTAAAAAACAAAGCAACAGAGCCTAGGGCACTTCCACTTATGGTCCTATAGCTTAGGGAAATTAAAATCAAAAAGACACAGCCACCCCAAAGTTTGGGATGGCTCTGTTTACAAGAAACTCGTTTACGGTACAAGTTCAATATCGCATAAAGCGAAAAATGGATAAAGAAGTTGTGGTACTTACGTACAATGCAATATCACTCAGCAATGACATCTATGTCATCAGGCCCATAGCAGCATAATGAGTGGATTCAGGTATGATGATTCTACCTGAAATAAGTCACACAGAAAAAGAAACATCATAAGATATCACTAATACACGGAATGTAAACTTGGCTACACAGGAACTGAATTTCAAAACAGAACATGGTCCCAAATTTAGAAAACCAACTTATGCTTGCTTAAGGGGAAAGGTGAGTTGGGGTGCTGCATAAAACCAGAGATTGAAATGAGCACAGATAAAGTTCCTTAAGCCAAATATGTAATAGACAAGAGCTACTCCTTGCTCAACGAAATGGACTCAAAACCCCATATTAAACGCCTAATAATGTACCTGACTAGTAAGTATCTTAAAACCTATGGATTGCTATGTCTCTGAAAGTGAATCAATCGTGAGTACAGGGGCAAAAACGCAGCAGTGATAGGATTGGAGAGTTTTGGTGAGCAAATGAAGACCCTTTGAAGTCATATTGCATGGTACCCATTCCACGGGTCTCAACTCTCCAGGTTTAAGGGATTCTTCCTTCAGCTAAAACATGCATGTGGAACCCAGAGTATGATCAACCGTGTGATCGGGAGACGTGTTGAAATATGTCTCAGTTCTCGTCCCCTGGTACTCGGGTGCAACATTCCAGATGCTTTACTAACACTCTCCCGACTTGGAGAGTCAGTGCCTTTAACCTCCTGTTTGGCCCAGTTTGCAAATTCCGCGGAAGATGAACAGGAATAGGGAGAACCAATGAGAGACTAGCTGGAGGTGTCTGGACGGGAAAATTTAACTCTCATTTCCCACCAGGAAGAGGAATTAACCAAAGGCTCAGCGTGCCATGCCGGAACCAGATTAGGGCCTGAAGCAATCCTGCGGTGTTGCGGCCAGCTCACAAGAAAGCGAGTTGAAGAAAGGAGCTCAGGGGCACTGTAATTCACAAACCTGCAGAGTTATAAATGACAGCTATCATCCAAAAATATACTGAAGTAAGGCTGCCAAGAGGACTTGAAAGCCGGGCAGAATTGCAGGAAACCGATTTCAGGAGGTTGACTGGAATTGCATTTAAAGCATAGGAAAAGAGGCAGAAGGTCGACAATGATGCACTTGGCCAAAAAGGGCGTATGCGTTTTTTCCTGAATATATTCAGGAAAAAACGCATACGCCCTTTTTGGCCAACCAAGCAAGCTTGCAAAGGAAATCTGCACTACAATGAAGTCTCACTTCCCCCCCGTCAAAAGGGCCATCTGAAAAAAGTGTAAAATCCAGAAAGGCAGGACAGGCCATGGAGAACTGGGAGCCTTGTTATGCTGATGGGCGGGATGTAAATTGCCAACAGCCACTCGGGAGAAGTGTATGGTGTTTCCTGAAACATCTAAAAAACAAAGCAACAGAGCCTAGGGCACTTCCACTTATGGTCCTATAGCTTAGGGAAATTAAAATCAAAAAGACACAGCCACCCCAAAGTTTGGGATGGCTCTGTTTACAAGAAACTCGTTTACGGTACAAGTTCAATATCGCATAAAGCGAAAAATGGATAAAGAAGTTGTGGTACTTACGTACAATGCAATATCACTCAGCAATGACATCTATGTCATCAGGCCCATAGCAGCATAATGAGTGGATTCAGGTATGATGATTCTAACTGAAATAAGTCACACAGAAAAAGAAACATCATAAGATATCACTAATACACGGAATGTAAACTTGGCTACACAGGAACTGAATTTCAAAACAGAACATGGTCCCAAATTTAGAAAACCAACTTATGCTTGCTTAAGGGGAAAGGTGAGTTGGGGTGCTGCATAAAACCAGAGATTGAAATGAGCACAGATAAAGTTCCTTAAGCCAAATATGTAATAGACAAGAGCTACTCCTTGCTCAACGAAATGGACTCAAAACCCCATATTAAACGCCTAATAATGTACCTGACTAGTAAGTATCTTAAAACCTATGGATTGCTATGTCTCTGAAAGTGAATCAATCGTGAGTACAGGGGCAAAAACGCAGCAGTGATAGGATTGGAGAGTTTTGGTGAGCAAATGAAGACCCTTTGAAGTCATATTGCATGGTACCCATTCCACGGGTCTCAACTCTCCAGGTTTAAGGGATTCTTCCTTCAGCTAAAACATGCATGTGGAACCCAGAGTATGATCAACCGTGTGATCGGGAGACGTGTTGAAATATGTCTCAGTTCTCGTCCCCTGGTACTCGGGTGCAACATTCCAGATGCTTTACTAACACTCTCCCGACTTGGAGAGTCAGTGCCTTTAACCTCCTGTTTGGCCCAGTTTGCAAATTCCGCGGAAGATGAACAGGAATAGGGAGAACCAATGAGAGACTAGCTGGAGGTGTCTGGACGGGAAAATTTAACTCTCATTTCCCACCAGGAAGAGGAATTAACCAAAGGCTCAGCGTGCCATGCCGGAACCAGATTAGGGCCTGAAGCAATCCTGCGGTGTTGCGGCCAGCTCACAAGAAAGCGAGTTGAAGAAAGGAGCTCAGGGGCACTGTAATTCACAAACCTGCAGAGTTATAAATGACAGCTATCATCCAAAAATATACTGAAGTAAGGCTGCCAAGAGGACTTGAAAGCCGGGCAGAATTGCAGGAAACCGATTTCAGGAGGTAGACTGGAATTGCATTTAAAGCATAGGAAAAGAGGCAGAAGGTCGACAATGATGCACTTGGCCAAAAAGGGCGTATGCGTTTTTTCCTGAATATATTCAGGAAAAAACGCATACGCCCTTTTTGGCCAACCAAGCAAGCTTGCAAAGGAAATCTGCACTACAATGAAGTCTCACTTCCCCCGTCAAAAGGGCCATCTGAAAAAAGTGTAAAATCCAGAAAGGCAGGACAGGCCATGGAGAACTGGGAGCCTTGTTATGCTGATGGGCGGGATGTAAATTGCCAACAGCCACTCGGGAGAAGTGTATGGTGTTTCCTGAAACATCTAAAAAACAAAGCAACAGAGCCTAGGGCACTTCCACTTATGGTCCTATAGCTTAGGGAAATTAAAATCAAAAAGACACAGCCACCCCAAAGTTTGGGATGGCTCTGTTTACAAGAAACTCGTTTACGGTACAAGTTCAATATCGCATAAAGCGAAAAATGGATAAAGAAGTTGTGCTACTTACGTACAATGCAATATCACTCAGCAATGACATCTATGTCATCAGGCCCATAGCAGCATAATGAGTGGATTCAGGTATGATGATTCTAACTGAAATAAGTCACACAGAAAAAGAAACATCATAAGATATCACTAATACACGGAATGTAAACTTGGCTACACAGGAACTGAATTTCAAAACAGAACATGGTCCCAAATTTAGAAAATCAACTTATGCTTGCTTAAGGGGAAAGGTGAGTTGGGGTGCTGCATAAAACCAGAGATTGAAATGAGCACAGATAAAGTTCCTTAAGCCAAATATGTAATAGACAAGAGCTACTCCTTGCTCAACGAAATGGACTCAAAACCCCATATTAAACGCCTAATAATGTACCTGACTAGTAAGTATCTTAAAACCTATGGATTGCTGTGTCTCTGAAAGTGAATCAATCGTGAGTACAGGGGCAAAAACGCAGCAGTGATAGGATTGGAGAGTTTTGGTGAGCAAATGAAGACCCTTTGAAGTCATATTGCATGGTACCCATTCCACGGGTCTCAACTCTCCAGGTTTAAGGGATTCTTCCTTCAGCTAAAACATGCATGTGGAACCCAGAGTATGATCAACCATGTGATCGGGAGACGTGTTGAAATATGTCTCAGTTCTCGTCCCCTGGTACTCGGGTGCAACATTCCAGATGCTTTACTAACACTCTCCCGACTTGGAGAGTCAGTGCCTTTAACCTCCTGTTTGGCCCAGTTTGCAAATTCCGCGGAAGATGAACAGGAATAGGGAGAACCAATGAGAGACTAGCTGGAGGTGTCTGGACGGGAAAATTTAACTCTCATTTCCCACCAGGAAGAGGAATTAACCAAAGGCTCAGCGTGCCATGCCGGAACCAGATTAGGGCCTGAAGCAATCCTGCGGTGTTGCGGCCAGCTCACAAGAAAGCGAGTTGAAGAAAGGAGCTCAGGGGCACTGTAATTCACAAACCTGCAGAGTTATAAATGACAGCTATCATCCAAAAATATACTGAAGTAAGGCTGCCAAGAGGACTTGAAAGCCGGGCAGAATTGCAGGAAACCGATTTCAGGAGGTTGACTGGAATTGCATTTAAAGCATAGGAAAAGAGGCCGAAGGTCGACAATGATGCACTTGGCCAAAAAGGGCGTATGCGTTTTTTCCTGAATATATTCAGGAAAAAACGCATACGCCCTTTTTGGCCAACCAAGCAAGCTTGCAAAGGAAATCTGCACTACAATGAAGTCTCACTACCCCCCGTCAAAAGGGCCATCTGAAAAAAGTGTAAAATCCAGAAAGGCAGGACAGGCCATGGAGAACTGGGAGCCTTGTTATGCTGATGGGCGGGATGTAAATTGCCAACAGCCACTCGGGAGAAGTGTATGGTGTTTCCTGAAACATCTAAAAAACAAAGCAACAGAGCCTAGGGCACTTCCACTTATGGTCCTATAGCTTAGGGAAATTAAAATCAAAAAGACACAGCCACCCCAAAGTTTGGGATGGCTCTGTTTACAAGAAACTCGTTTACGGTGCAAGTTCAATATCGCATAAAGCGAAAAATGGATAAAGAAGTTGTGGTAATTACGTACAATGCAATATCACTCAGCAATGACATCTATGTCATCAGGCCCATAGCAGCATAATGAGTGGATTCAGGTATGATGATTCTACCTGAAATAAGTCACACAGAAAAAGAAACATCATAAGATATCACTAATACACGGAATGTAAACTTGGCTACACAGGAACTGAATTTCAAAACAGAACATGGTCCCAAATTTAGAAAACCAACTTATGCTTGCTTAAGGGGAAAGGTGAGTTGGGGTGCTGCATAAAACCAGAGATTGAAATGAGCACAGATAAAGTTCCTTAAGCCAAATATGTAATAGACAAGAGCTACTCCTTGCTCAACGAAATGGACTCAAAACCCCATATTAAACGCCTAATAATGTACCTGACTAGTAAGTATCTTAAAACCTATGGATTGCTATGTCTCTGAAAGTGAATCAATCGTGAGTACAGGGGCAAAAACGCAGCAGTGATAGGATTGGAGAGTTTTGGTGAGCAAATGAAGACCCTTTGAAGTCATATTGCATGGTACCCATTCCACGGGTCTCAACTCTCCAGGTTTAAGGGATTCTTCCTTCAGCTAAAACATGCATGTGGAACCCAGAGTATGATCAACCGTGTGATCGGGAGACGTGTTGAAATATGTCTCAGTTCTCGTCCCCTGGTACTCGGGTGCAACATTCCAGATGCTTTACTAACACTCTCCCGACTTGGAGAGTCAGTGCCTTTAACCTCCTGTTTGGCCCAGTTTGCAAATTCCGCGGAAGATGAACAGGAATAGGGAGAACCAATGAGAGACTAGCTGGAGGTGTCTGGACGGGAAAATTTAACTCTCATTTCCCACCAGGAAGAGGAATTAACCAAAGGCTCAGCGTGCCATGCCGGAACCAGATTAGGGCCTGAAGCAATCCTGCGGTGTTGCGGCCAGCTCACAAGAAAGCGAGTTGAAGAAAGGAGCTCAGGGGCACTGTAATTCACAAACCTGCAGAGTTATAAATGACAGCTATCATCCAAAAATATACTGAAGTAAGGCTGCCAAGAGGACTTGAAAGCCGGGCAGAATTGCAGGAAACCGATTTCAGGAGGTTGACTGGAATTGCATTTAAAGCATAGGAAAAGAGGCCGAAGGTCGACAATGATGCACTTGGCCAAAAAGGGCGTATGCGTTTTTTCCTGAATATATTCAGGAAAAAACGCATACGCCCTTTTTGGCCAACCAAGCAAGCTTGCAAAGGAAATCTGCACTACAATGAAGTCTCACTACCCCCCGTCAAAAGGGCCATCTGAAAAAAGTGTAAAATCCAGAAAGGCAGGACAGGCCATGGAGAACTGGGAGCCTTGTTATGCTGATGGGCGGGATGTAAATTGCCAACAGCCACTCGGGAGAAGTGTATGGTGTTTCCTGAAACATCTAAAAAACAAAGCAACAGAGCCTAGGTCACTTCCACTTATGGTCCTATAGCTTAGGGAAATTAAAATCAAAAAGACACAGCCACCCCAAAGTTTGGGATGGCTCTGTTTACAAGAAACTCGTTTACGGTGCAAGTTCAATATCGCATAAAGCGAAAAATGGATAAAGAAGTTGTGGTAATTACGTACAATGCAATATCACTCAGCAATGACATCTATGTCATCAGGCCCATAGCAGCATAATGAGTGGATTCAGGTATGATGATTCTACCTGAAATAAGTCACACAGAAAAAGAAACATCATAAGATATCACTAATACACGGAATGTAAACTTGGCTACACAGGAACTGAATTTCAAAACAGAACATGGTCCCAAATTTAGAAAACCAACTTATGCTTGCTTAAGGGGAAAGGTGAGTTGGGGTGCTGCATAAAACCAGAGATTGAAATGAGCACAGATAAAGTTCCTTAAGCCAAATATGTAATAGACAAGAGCTACTCCTTGCTCAACGAAATGGACTCAAAACCCCATATTAAACGCCTAATAATGTACCTGACTAGTAAGTATCTTAAAACCTATGGATTGCTATGTCTCTGAAAGTGAATCAATCGTGAGTACAGGGGCAAAAACGCAGCAGTGATAGGATTGGAGAGTTTTGGTGAGCAAATGAAGACCCTTTGAAGTCATATTGCATGGTACCCATTCCACGGGTCTCAACTCTCCAGGTTTAAGGGATTCTTCCTTCAGCTAAAACATGCATGTGGAACCCAGAGTATGATCAACCGTGTGATCGGGAGACGTGTTGAAATATGTCTCAGTTCTCGTCCCCTGGTACTCGGGTGCAACATTCCAGATGCTTTACTAACACTCTCCCGACTTGGAGAGTCAGTGCCTTTAACCTCCTGTTTGGCCCAGTTTGCAAATTCCGCGGAAGATGAACAGGAATAGGGAGAACCAATGAGAGACTAGCTGGAGGTGTCTGGACGGGAAAATTTAACTCTCATTTCCCACCAGGAAGAGGAATTAACCAAAGGCTCAGCGTGCCATGCCGGAACCAGATTAGGGCCTGAAGCAATCCTGCGGTGTTGCGGCCAGCTCACAAGAAAGCGAGTTGAAGAAAGGAGCTCAGGGGCACTGTAATTCACAAACCTGCAGAGTTATAAATGACAGCTATCATCCAAAAATATACTGAAGTAAGGCTGCCAAGAGGACTTGAAAGCCGGGCAGAATTGCAGGAAACCGATTTCAGGAGGTTGACTGGAATTGCATTTAAAGCATAGGAAAAGAGGCAGAAGGTCGACAATGATGCACTTGGCCAAAAAGGGCGTATGCGTTTTTTCCTGAATATATTCAGGAAAAAACGCATACGCCCTTTTTGGCCAACCAAGCAAGCTTGCAAAGGAAATCTGCACTACAATGAAGTCTCACTTCCCCCCCGTCAAAAGGGCCATCTGAAAAAAGTGTAAAATCCAGAAAGGCAGGACAGGCCATGGAGAACTGGGAGCCTTGTTATGCTGATGGGCGGGATGTAAATTGCCAACAGCCACTCGGGAGAAGTGTATGGTGTTTCCTGAAACATCTAAAAAACAAAGCAACAGAGCCTAGGGCACTTCCACTTATGGTCCTATAGCTTAGGGAAATTAAAATCAAAAAGACACAGCCACCCCAAAGTTTGGGATGGCTCTGTTTACAAGAAACTCGTTTACGGTACAAGTTCAATATCGCATAAAGCGAAAAATGGATAAAGAAGTTGTGGTACTTACGTACAATGCAATATCACTCAGCAATGACATCTATGTCATCAGGCCCATAGCAGCATAATGAGTGGATTCAGGTATGATGATTCTACCTGAAATAAGTCACACAGAAAAAGAAACATCATAAGATATCACTAATACACGGAATGTAAACTTGGCTACACAGGAACTGAATTTCAAAACAGAACATGGTCCCAAATTTAGAAAACCAACTTATGCTTGCTTAAGGGGAAAGGTGAGTTGGGGTGCTGCATAAAACCAGAGATTGAAATGAGCACAGATAAAGTTCCTTAAGCCAAATATGTAATAGACAAGAGCTACTCCTTGCTCAACGAAATGGACTCAAAACCCCATATTAAACGCCTAATAATGTACCTGACTAGTAAGTATCTTAAAACCTATGGATTGCTATGTCTCTGAAAGTGAATCAATCGTGAGTACAGGGGCAAAAACGCAGCAGTGATAGGATTGGAGAGTTTTGGTGAGCAAATGAAGACCCTTTGAAGTCATATTGCATGGTACCCATTCCACGGGTCTCAACTCTCCAGGTTTAAGGGATTCTTCCTTCAGCTAAAACATGCATGTGGAACCCAGAGTATGATCAACCGTGTGATCGGGAGACGTGTTGAAATATGTCTCAGTTCTCGTCCCCTGGTACTCGGGTGCAACATTCCAGATGCTTTACTAACACTCTCCCGACTTGGAGAGTCAGTGCCTTTAACCTCCTGTTTGGCCCAGTTTGCAAATTCCGCGGAAGATGAACAGGAATAGGGAGAACCAATGAGAGACTAGCTGGAGGTGTCTGGACGGGAAAATTTAACTCTCATTTCCCACCAGGAAGAGGAATTAACCAAAGGCTCAGCGTGCCATGCCGGAACCAGATTAGGGCCTGAAGCAATCCTGCGGTGTTGCGGCCAGCTCACAAGAAAGCGAGTTGAAGAAAGGAGCTCAGGGGCACTGTAATTCACAAACCTGCAGAGTTATAAATGACAGCTATCATCCAAAAATATACTGAAGTAAGGCTGCCAAGAGGACTTGAAAGCCGGGCAGAATTGCAGGAAACCGATTTCAGGAGGTAGACTGGAATTGCATTTAAAGCATAGGAAAAGAGGCAGAAGGTCGACAATGATGCACTTGGCCAAAAAGGGCGTATGCGTTTTTTCCTGAATATATTCAGGAAAAAACGCATACGCCCTTTTTGGCCAACCAAGCAAGCTTGCAAAGGAAATCTGCACTACAATGAAGTCTCACTTCCCCCCGGTCAAAAGCGCCATCTGAAAAAAGTGTAAAATCCAGAAAGGCAGGACAGGCCATGGAGAACTGGGAGCCTTGTTATGCTGATGGGCGGGATGTACATTGCCAAAAGCCAATCGGGAGAAGTGTATGGTGATTCCTGAAACATCTAAAAAACAAAGCAACAGAGCCTAGGGCACTTCCACTTATGGTCCTATAGCTTAGGGAAATTAAAATCAAAAAGACACAGCCACCCCAAAGTTTGGGATGGCTCTGTTTACAAGAAACTCGTTTACGGTACAAGTTCAATATCGCATAAAGCGAAAAATGGATAAAGAAGTTGTGGTACTTACGTACAATGCAATATCACTCAGCAATGACATCTATGTCATCAGGCCCATAGCAGCATAATGAGTGGATTCAGGTATGATGATTCTAACTGAAATAAGTCACACAGAAAAAGAAACATCATAAGATATCACTAATACACGGAATGTAAACTTGGCTACACAGGAACTGAATTTCAAAACAGAACATGGTCCCAAATTTAGAAAACCAACTTATGCTTGCTTAAGGGGAAAGGTGAGTTGGGGTGCTGCATAAAACCAGAGATTGAAATGAGCACAGATAAAGTTCCTTAAGCCAAATATGTAATAGACAAGAGCTACTCCTTGCTCAACGAAATGGACTCAAAACCCCATATTAAACGCCTAATAATGTACCTGACTAGTAAGTATCTTAAAACCTATGGATTGCTATGTCTCTGAAAGTGAATCAATCGTGAGTACAGGGGCAAAAACGCAGCAGTGATAGGATTGGAGAGTTTTGGTGAGCAAATGAAGACCCTTTGAAGTCATATTGCATGGTACCCATTCCACGGGTCTCAACTCTCCAGGTTTAAGGGATTCTTCCTTCAGCTAAAACATGCATGTGGAACCCAGAGTATGATCAACCGTGTGATCGGGAGACGTGTTGAAATATGTCTCAGTTCTCGTCCCCTGGTACTCGGGTGCAACAATCCAGATGCTTTACTAACACTCTCCCGACTTGGAGAGTCAGTGCCTTTAACCTCCTGTTTGGCCCAGTTTGCAAATTCCGCGGAAGATGAACAGGAATAGGGAGAACCAATGAGAGACTAGCTGGAGGTGTCTGGACGGGAAAATTTAACTCTCATTTCCCACCAGGAAGAGGAATTAACCAAAGGCTCAGCGTGCCATGCCGGAACCAGATTAGGGCCTGAAGCAATCCTGCGGTGTTGCGGCCAGCTCACAAGAAAGCGAGTTGAAGAAAGGAGCTCAGGGGCACTGTAATTCACAAACCTGCAGAGTTATAAATGACAGCTATCATCCAAAAATATACTGAAGTAAGGCTGCCAAGAGGACTTGAAAGCCGGGCAGAATTGCAGGAAACCGATTTCAGGAGGTTGACTGGAATTGCATTTAAAGCATAGGAAAAGAGGCAGAAGGTCGACAATGATGCACTTGGCCAAAAAGGGCGTATGCGTTTTTTCCTGAATATATTCAGGAAAAAACGCATACGCCCTTTTTGGCCAACCAAGCAAGCTTGCAAAGGAAATCTGCACTACAATGAAGTCTCACTTCCCCCCCGTCAAAAGGGCCATCTGAAAAAAGTGTAAAATCCAGAAAGGCAGGACAGGCCATGGAGAACTGGGAGCCTTGTTATGCTGATGGGCGGGATGTAAATTGCCAACAGCCACTCGGGAGAAGTGTATGGTGTTTCCTGAAACATCTAAAAAACAAAGCAACAGAGCCTAGGGCACTTCCACTTATGGTCCTATAGCTTAGGGAAATTAAAATCAAAAAGACACAGCCACCCCAAAGTTTGGGATGGCTCTGTTTACAAGAAACTCGTTTACGGTACAAGTTCAATATCGCATAAAGCGAAAAATGGATAAAGAAGTTGTGGTACTTACGTACAATGCAATATCACTCAGCAATGACATCTATGTCATCAGGCCCATAGCAGCATAATGAGTGGATTCAGGTATGATGATTCTAACTGAAATAAGTCACACAGAAAAAGAAACATCATAAGATATCACTAATACACGGAATGTAAACTTGGCTACACAGGAACTGAATTTCAAAACAGAACATGGTCCCAAATTTAGAAAACCAACTTATGCTTGCTTAAGGGGAAAGGTGAGTTGGGGTGCTGCATAAAACCAGAGATTGAAATGAGCACAGATAAAGTTCCTTAAGCCAAATATGTAATAGACAAGAGCTACTCCTTGCTCAACGAAATGGACTCAAAACCCCATATTAAACGCCTAATAATGTACCTGACTAGTAAGTATCTTAAAACCTATGGATTGCTATGTCTCTGAAAGTGAATCAATCGTGAGTACAGGGGCAAAAACGCAGCAGTGATAGGATTGGAGAGTTTTGGTGAGCAAATGAAGACCCTTTGAAGTCATATTGCATGGTACCCATTCCACGGGTCTCAACTCTCCAGGTTTAAGGGATTCTTCCTTCAGCTAAAACATGCATGTGGAACCCAGAGTATGATCAACCGTGTGATCGGGAGACGTGTTGAAATATGTCTCAGTTCTCGTCCCCTGGTACTCGGGTGCAACATTCCAGATGCTTTACTAACACTCTCCCGACTTGGAGAGTCAGTGCCTTTAACCTCCTGTTTGGCCCAGTTTGCAAATTCCGCGGAAGATGAACAGGAATAGGGAGAACCAATGAGAGACTAGCTGGAGGTGTCTGGACGGGAAAATTTAACTCTCATTTCCCACCAGGAAGAGGAATTAACCAAAGGCTCAGCGTGCCATGCCGGAACCAGATTAGGGCCTGAAGCAATCCTGCGGTGTTGCGGCCAGCTCACAAGAAAGCGAGTTGAAGAAAGGAGCTCAGGGGCACTGTAATTCACAAACCTGCAGAGTTATAAATGACAGCTATCATCCAAAAATATACTGAAGTAAGGCTGCCAAGAGGACTTGAAAGCCGGGCAGAATTGCAGGAAACCGATTTCAGGAGGTTGACTGGAATTGCATTTAAAGCATAGGAAAAGAGGCAGAAGGTCGACAATGATGCACTTGGCCAAAAAGGGCGTATGCGTTTTTTCCTGAATATATTCAGGAAAAAACGCATACGCCCTTTTTGGCCAACCAAGCAAGCTTGCAAAGGAAATCTGCACTACAATGAAGTCTCACTTCCCCCCCGTCAAAAGGGCCATCTGAAAAAAGTGTAAAATCCAGAAAGGCAGGACAGGCCATGGAGAACTGGGAGCCTTGTTATGCTGATGGGCGGGATGTAAATTGCCAACAGCCACTCGGGAGAAGTGTATGGTGTTTCCTGAAACATCTAAAAAACAAAGCAACAGAGCCTAGGGCACTTCCACTTATGGTCCTATAGCTTAGGGAAATTAAAATCAAAAAGACACAGCCACCCCAAAGTTTGGGATGGCTCTGTTTACAAGAAACTCGTTTACGGTACAAGTTCAATATCGCATAAAGCGAAAAATGGATAAAGAAGTTGTGCTACTTACGTACAATGCAATATCACTCAGCAATGACATCTATGTCATCAGGCCCATAGCAGCATAATGAGTGGATTCAGGTATGATGATTCTAACTGAAATAAGTCACACAGAAAAAGAAACATCATAAGATATCACTAATACACGGAATGTAAACTTGGCTACACAGGAACTGAATTTCAAAACAGAACATGGTCCCAAATTTAGAAAACCAACTTATGCTTGCTTAAGGGGAAAGGTGAGTTGGGGTGCTGCATAAAACCAGAGATTGAAATGAGCACAGATAAAGTTCCTTAAGCCAAATATGTAATAGACAAGAGCTACTCCTTGCTCAACGAAATGGACTCAAAACCCCATATTAAACGCCTAATAATGTACCTGACTAGTAAGTATCTTAAAACCTATGGATTGCTATGTCTCTGAAAGTGAATCAATCGTGAGTACAGGGGCAAAAACGCAGCAGTGATAGGATTGGAGAGTTTTGGTGAGCAAATGAAGACCCTTTGAAGTCATATTGCATGGTACCCATTCCACGGGTCTCAACTCTCCAGGTTTAAGGGATTCTTCCTTCAGCTAAAACATGCATGTGGAACCCAGAGTATGATCAACCGTGTGATCGGGAGACGTGTTGAAATATGTCTCAGTTCTCGTCCCCTGGTACTCGGGTGCAACATTCCAGATGCTTTACTAACACTCTCCCGACTTGGAGAGTCAGTGCCTTTAACCTCCTGTTTGGCCCAGTTTGCAAATTCCGCGGAAGATGAACAGGAATAGGGAGAACCAATGAGAGACTAGCTGGAGGTGTCTGGACGGGAAAATTTAACTCTCATTTCCCACCAGGAAGAGGAATTAACCAAAGGCTCAGCGTGCCATGCCGGAACCAGATTAGGGCCTGAAGCAATCCTGCGGTGTTGCGGCCAGCTCACAAGAAAGCGAGTTGAAGAAAGGAGCTCAGGGGCACTGTAATTCACAAACCTGCAGAGTTATAAATGACAGCTATCATCCAAAAATATACTGAAGTAAGGCTGCCAAGAGGACTTGAAAGCCGGGCAGAATTGCAGGAAACCGATTTCAGGAGGTTGACTGGAATTGCATTTAAAGCATAGGAAAAGAGGCCGAAGGTCGACAATGATGCACTTGGCCAAAAAGGGCGTATGCGTTTTTTCCTGAATATATTCAGGAAAAAACGCATACGCCCTTTTTGGCCAACCAAGCAAGCTTGCAAAGGAAATCTGCACTACAATGAAGTCTCACTTCCCCCCCGTCAAAAGGGCCATCTGAAAAAAGTGTAAAATCCAGAAAGGCAGGACAGGCCATGGAGAACTGGGAGCCTTGTTATGCTGATGGGCGGGATGTAAATTGCCAACAGCCACTCGGGAGAAGTGTATGGTGTTTCCTGAAACATCTAAAAAACAAAGCAACAGAGCCTAGGGCACTTCCACTTATGGTCCTATAGCTTAGGGAAATTAAAATCAAAAAGACACAGCCACCCCAAAGTTTGGGATGGCTCTGTTTACAAGAAACTCGTTTACGGTACAAGTTCAATATCGCATAAAGCGAAAAATGGATAAAGAAGTTGTGGTACTTACGTACAATGCAATATCACTCAGCAATGACATCTATGTCATCAGGCCCATAGCAGCATAATGAGTGGATTCAGGTATGATGATTCTAACTGAAATAAGTCACACAGAAAAAGAAACATCATAAGATATCACTAATACACGGAATGTAAACTTGGCTACACAGGAACTGAATTTCAAAACAGAACATGGTCCCAAATTTAGAAAACCAACTTATGCTTGCTTAAGGGGAAAGGTGAGTTGGGGTGCTGCATAAAACCAGAGATTGAAATGAGCACAGATAAAGTTCCTTAAGCCAAATATGTAATAGACAAGAGCTACTCCTTGCTCAACGAAATGGACTCAAAACCCCATATTAAACGCCTAATAATGTACCTGACTAGTAAGTATCTTAAAACCTATGGATTGCTATGTCTCTGAAAGTGAATCAATCGTGAGTACAGGGGCAAAAACGCAGCAGTGATAGGATTGGAGAGTTTTGGTGAGCAAATGAAGACCCTTTGAAGTCATATTGCATGGTACCCATTCCACGGGTCTCAACTCTCCAGGTTTAAGGGATTCTTCCTTCAGCTAAAACATGCATGTGGAACCCAGAGTATGATCAACCGTGTGATCGGGAGACGTGTTGAAATATGTCTCAGTTCTCGTCCCCTGGTACTCGGGTGCAACATTCCAGATGCTTTACTAACACTCTCCCGACTTGGAGAGTCAGTGCCTTTAACCTCCTGTTTGGCCCAGTTTGCAAATTCCGCGGAAGATGAACAGGAATAGGGAGAACCAATGAGAGACTAGCTGGAGGTGTCTGGACGGGAAAATTTAACTCTCATTTCCCACCAGGAAGAGGAATTAACCAAAGGCTCAGCGTGCCATGCCGGAACCAGATTAGGGCCTGAAGCAATCCTGCGGTGTTGCGGCCAGCTCACAAGAAAGCGAGTTGAAGAAAGGAGCTCAGGGGCACTGTAATTCACAAACCTGCAGAGTTATAAATGACAGCTATCATCCAAAAATATACTGAAGTAAGGCTGCCAAGAGGACTTGAAAGCCGGGCAGAATTGCAGGAAACCGATTTCAGGAGGTTGACTGGAATTGCATTTAAAGCATAGGAAAAGAGGCAGAAGGTCGACAATGATGCACTTGGCCAAAAAGGGCGTATGCGTTTTTTCCTGAATATATTCAGGAAAAAACGCATACGCCCTTTTTGGCCAACCAAGCAAGCTTGCAAAGGAAATCTGCACTACAATGAAGTCTCACTTCCCCCCCGTCAAAAGGGCCATCTGAAAAAAGTGTAAAATCCAGAAAGGCAGGACAGGCCATGGAGAACTGGGAGCCTTGTTATGCTGATGGGCGGGATGTAAATTGCCAACAGCCACTCGGGAGAAGTGTATGGTGTTTCCTGAAACATCTAAAAAACAAAGCAACAGAGCCTAGGGCACTTCCACTTATGGTCCTATAGCTTAGGGAAATTAAAATCAAAAAGACACAGCCACCCCAAAGTTTGGGATGGCTCTGTTTACAAGAAACTCGTTTACGGTACAAGTTCAATATCGCATAAAGCGAAAAATGGATAAAGAAGTTGTGGTACTTACGTACAATGCAATATCACTCAGCAATGACATCTATGTCATCAGGCCCATAGCAGCATAATGAGTGGATTCAGGTATGATGATTCTAACTGAAATAAGTCACACAGAAAAAGAAACATCATAAGATATCACTAATACACGGAATGTAAACTTGGCTACACAGGAACTGAATTTCAAAACAGAACATGGTCCCAAATTTAGAAAACCAACTTATGCTTGCTTAAGGGGAAAGGTGAGTTGGGGTGCTGCATAAAACCAGAGATTGAAATGAGCACAGATAAAGTTCCTTAAGCCAAATATGTAATAGACAAGAGCTACTCCTTGCTCAACGAAATGGACTCAAAACCCCATATTAAACGCCTAATAATGTACCTGACTAGTAAGTATCTTAAAACCTATGGATTGCTATGTCTCTGAAAGTGAATCAATCGTGAGTACAGGGGCAAAAACGCAGCAGTGATAGGATTGGAGAGTTTTGGTGAGCAAATGAAGACCCTTTGAAGTCATATTGCATGGTACCCATTCCACGGGTCTCAACTCTCCAGGTTTAAGGGATTCTTCCTTCAGCTAAAACATGCATGTGGAACCCAGAGTATGATCAACCGTGTGATCGGGAGACGTGTTGAAATATGTCTCAGTTCTCGTCCCCTGGTACTCGGGTGCAACATTCCAGATGCTTTACTAACACTCTCCCGACTTGGAGAGTCAGTGCCTTTAACCTCCTGTTTGGCCCAGTTTGCAAATTCCGCGGAAGATGAACAGGAATAGGGAGAACCAATGAGAGACTAGCTGGAGGTGTCTGGACGGGAAAATTTAACTCTCATTTCCCACCAGGAAGAGGAATTAACCAAAGGCTCAGCGTGCCATTCCGGAACCAGATTAGGGCCTGAAGCAATCCTGCGGTGTTGCGGCCAGCTCACAAGAAAGCGAGTTGAAGAAAGGAGCTCAGGGGCACTGTAATTCACAAACCTGCAGAGTTATAAATGACAGCTATCATCCAAAAATATACTGAAGTAAGGCTGCCAAGAGGACTTGAAAGCCGGGCAGAATTTCAGGAAACCAATTTCAGGAGGTTGACTGGAATTGCATTTAAAGCATAGGAAAAGAGGCAGAAGGTCGACAATGATGCACTTGGCCAAAAAGGGCGTATGCGTTTTTTCCTGAATATATTCAGGAAAAAACGCATACGCCCTTTTTGGCCAACCAAGCAAGCTTGCAAAGGAAATCTGCACTACAATGAAGTCTCACTTCCCCCCCGTCAAAAGGGCCATCTGAAAAAAGTGTAAAATCCAGAAAGGCAGGACAGGCCATGGAGAACTGGGAGCCTTGTTATGCTGATGGGCGGGATGTAAATTGCCAACAGCCACTCGGGAGAAGTGTATGGTGTTTCCTGAAACATCTAAAAAACAAAGCAACAGAGCCTAGGGCACTTCCACTTATGGTCCTATAGCTTAGGGAAATTAAAATCAAAAAGACACAGCCACCCCAAAGTTTGGGATGGCTCTGTTTACAAGAAACTCGTTTACGGTACAAGTTCAATATCGCATAAAGCGAAAAATGGATAAAGAAGTTGTGGTACTTACGTACAATGCAATATCACTCAGCAATGACATCTATGTCATCAGGCCCATAGCAGCATAATGAGTGGATTCAGGTATGATGATTCTAACTGAAATAAGTCACACAGAAAAAGAAACATCATAAGATATCACTAATACACGGAATGTAAACTTGGCTACACAGGAACTGAATTTCAAAACAGAACATGGTCCCAAATTTAGAAAACCAACTTATGCTTGCTTAAGGGGAAAGGTGAGTTGGGGTGCTGCATAAAACCAGAGATTGAAATGAGCACAGATAAAGTTCCTTAAGCCAAATATGTAATAGACAAGAGCTACTCCTTGCTCAACGAAATGGACTCAAAACCCCATATTAAACGCCTAATAATGTACCTGACTAGTAAGTATCTTAAAACCTATGGATTGCTATGTCTCTGAAAGTGAATCAATCGTGAGTACAGGGGCAAAAACGCAGCAGTGATAGGATTGGAGAGTTTTGGTGAGCAAATGAAGACCCTTTGAAGTCATATTGCATGGTACCCATTCCACGGGTCTCAACTCTCCAGGTTTAAGGGATTCTTCCTTCAGCTAAAACATGCATGTGGAACCCAGAGTATGATCAACCGTGTGATCGGGAGACGTGTTGAAATATGTCTCAGTTCTCGTCCCCTGGTACTCGGGTGCAACATTCCAGATGCTTTACTAACACTCTCCCGACTTGGAGAGTCAGTGCCTTTAACCTCCTGTTTGGCCCAGTTTGCAAATTCCGCGGAAGATGAACAGGAATAGGGAGAACCAATGAGAGACTAGCTGGAGGTGTCTGGACGGGAAAATTTAACTCTCATTTCCCACCAGGAAGAGGAATTAACCAAAGGCTCAGCGTGCCATGCCGGAACCAGATTAGGGCCTGAAGCAATCCTGCGGTGTTGCGGCCAGCTCACAAGAAAGCGAGTTGAAGAAAGGAGCTCAGGGGCACTGTAATTCACAAACCTGCAGAGTTATAAATGACAGCTATCATCCAAAAATATACTGAAGTAAGGCTGCCAAGAGGACTTGAAAGCCGGGCAGAATTGCAGGAAACCAATTTCAGGAGGTTGACTGGAATTGCATTTAAAGCATAGGAAAAGAGGCAGAAGGTCGACAATGATGCACTTGGCCAAAAAGGGCGTATGCGTTTTTTCCTGAATATATTCAGGAAAAAACGCATACGCCCTTTTTGGCCAACCAAGCAAGCTTGCAAAGGAAATCTGCACTACAATGAAGTCTCACTTCCCCCCCGTCAAAAGGGCCATCTGAAAAAAGTGTAAAATCCAGAAAGGCAGGACAGGCCATGGAGAACTGGGAGCCTTGTTATGCTGATGGGCGGGATGTAAATTGCCAACAGCCACTCGGGAGAAGTGTATGGTGTTTCCTGAAACATCTAAAAAACAAAGCAACAGAGCCTAGGGCACTTCCACTTATGGTCCTATAGCTTAGGGAAATTAAAATCAAAAAGACACAGCCACCCCAAAGTTTGGGATGGCTCTGTTTACAAGAAACTCGTTTACGGTACAAGTTCAATATCGCATAAAGCGAAAAATGGATAAAGAAGTTGTGGTACTTACGTACAATGCAATATCACTCAGCAATGACATCTATGTCATCAGGCCCATAGCAGCATAATGAGTGGATTCAGGTATGATGATTCTAACTGAAATAAGTCACACAGAAAAAGAAACATCATAAGATATCACTAATACACGGAATGTAAACTTGGCTACACAGGAACTGAATTTCAAAACAGAACATGGTCCCAAATTTAGAAAACCAACTTATGCTTGCTTAAGGGGAAAGGTGAGTTGGGGTGCTGCATAAAACCAGAGATTGAAATGAGCACAGATAAAGTTCCTTAAGCCAAATATGTAATAGACAAGAGCTACTCCTTGCTCAACGAAATGGACTCAAAACCCCATATTAAACGCCTAATAATGTACCTGACTAGTAAGTATCTTAAAACCTATGGATTGCTATGTCTCTGAAAGTGAATCAATCGTGAGTACAGGGGCAAAAACGCAGCAGTGATAGGATTGGAGAGTTTTGGTGAGCAAATGAAGACACTTTGAAGTCATATTGCATGGTACCCATTCCACGGGTCTCAACTCTCCAGGTTTAAGGGATTCTTCCTTCAGCTAAAACATGCATGTGGAACCCAGAGTATGATCAACCGTGTGATCGGGAGACGTGTTGAAATATGTCTCAGTTCTCGTCCCCTGGTACTCGGGTGCAACATTCCAGATGCTTTACTAACACTCTCCCGACTTGGAGAGTCAGTGCCTTTAACCTCCTGTTTGGCCCAGTTTGCAAATTCCGCGGAAGATGAACAGGAATAGGGAGAACCAATGAGAGACTAGCTGGAGGTGTCTGGACGGGAAAATTTAACTCTCATTTCCCACCAGGAAGAGGAATTAACCAAAGGCTCAGCGTGCCATGCCGGAACCAGATTAGGGCCTGAAGCAATCCTGCGGTGTTGCGGCCAGCTCACAAGAAAGCGAGTTGAAGAAAGGAGCTCAGGGGCACTGTAATTCACAAACCTGCAGAGTTATAAATGACAGCTATCATCCAAAAATATACTGAAGTAAGGCTGCCAAGAGGACTTGAAAGCGTGGCAGAATTGCAGGAAACCGATTTCAGGAGGTTGACTGGAATTGCATTTAAAGCATAGGAAAAGAGGCAGAAGGTCGACAATGATGCACTTGGCCAAAAAGGGCGTATGCGTTTTTTCCTGAATATGTTCAGGAAAAAACGCATACGCCCTTTTTGGCCAACCAAGCAAGCTTGCAAAGGAAATCTGCACTACAATGAAGTCTCACTTCCCCCCCGTCAAAAGGGCCATCTGAAAAAAGTGTAAAATCCAGAAAGGCAGGACAGGCCATGGAGAACTGGGAGCCTTGTTATGCTGATGGGCGGGATGTAAATTGCCAACAGCCACTCGGGAGAAGTGTATGGTGTTTCCTGAAACATCTAAAAAACAAAGCAACAGAGCCTAGGGCACTTCCACTTATGGTCCTATAGCTTAGGGAAATTAAAATCAAAAAGACACAGCCACCCCAAAGTTTGGGATGGCTCTGTTTACAAGAAACTCGTTTACGGTACAAGTTCAATATCGCATAAAGCGAAAAATGGATAAAGAAGTTGTGGTACTTACGTACAATGCAATATCACTCAGCAATGACATCTATGTCATCAGGCCCATAGCAGCATAATGAGTGGATTCAGGTATGATGATTCTAACTGAAATAAGTCACACAGAAAAAGAAACATCATAAGATATCACTAATACACGGAATGTAAACTTGGCTACACAGGAACTGAATTTCAAAACAGAACATGGTCCCAAATTTAGAAAACCAACTTATGCTTGCTTAAGGGGAAAGGTGAGTTGGGGTGCTGCATAAAACCAGAGATTGAAATGAGCACAGATAAAGTTCCTTAAGCCAAATATGTAATAGACAAGAGCTACTCCTTGCTCAACGAAATGGACTCAAAACCCCATATTAAACGCCTAATAATGTACCTGACTAGTAAGTATCTTAAAACCTATGGATTGCTATGTCTCTGAAAGTGAATCAATCGTGAGTACAGGGGCAAAAACGCAGCAGTGATAGGATTGGAGAGTTTTGGTGAGCAAATGAAGACCCTTTGAAGTCATATTGCATGGTACCCATTCCACGGGTCTCAACTCTCCAGGTTTAAGGGATTCTTCCTTCAGCTAAAACATGCATGTGGAACCCAGAGTATGATCAACCGTGTGATCGGGAGACGTGTTGAAATATGTCTCAGTTCTCGTCCCCTGGTACTCGGGTGCAACATTCCAGATGCTTTACTAACACTCTCCCGACTTGGAGAGTCAGTGCCTTTAACCTCCTGTTTGGCCCAGTTTGCAAATTCCGCGGAAGATGAACAGGAATAGGGAGAACCAATGAGAGACTAGCTGGAGGTGTCTGGACGGGAAAATTTAACTCTCATTTCCCACCAGGAAGAGGAATTAACCAAAGGCTCAGCGTGCCATGCCGGAACCAGATTAGGGCCTGAAGCAATCCTGCGGTGTTGCGGCCAGCTCACAAGAAAGCGAGTTGAAGAAAGGAGCTCAGGGGCACTGTAATTCACAAACCTGCAGAGTTATAAATGACAGCTATCATCCAAAAATATACTGAAGTAAGGCTGCCAAGAGGACTTGAAAGCCGGGCAGAATTGCAGGAAACCGATTTCAGGAGGTTGACTGGAATTGCATTTAAAGCATAGGAAAAGAGGCAGAAGGTCGACAATGATGCACTTGGCCAAAAAGGGCGTATGCGTTTTTTCCTGAATATGTTCAGGAAAAAACGCATACGCCCTTTTTGGCCAACCAAGCAAGCTTGCAAAGGAAATCTGCACTACAATGAAGTCTCACTTCCCCCCGGTCAAAAGGGCCATCTGAAAAAAGTGTAAAATCCAGAAAGGCAGGACAGGCCATGGAGAACTGGGAGCCTTGTTATGCTGATGGGCGGGATGTACATTGCCAAAAGCCAATCGGGAGAAGTGTATGGTGATTCCTGAAACATCTAAAAAACAAAGCAACAGAGCCTAGGGCACTTCCACTTATGGTCCTATAGCTTAGGGAAATTAAAATCAAAAAGACACAGCCACCCCAAAGTTTGGGATGGCTCTGTTTACAAGAAACTCGTTTACGGTACAAGTTCAATATCGCATAAAGCGGAAAATGGATAAAGAAGTTGTGGTACTTACGTACAATGCAATATCACTCAGCAATGACATCTATGTCATCAGGCCCATAGCAGCATAATGAGTGGATTCAGGTATGATGATTCTAACTGAAATAAGTCACACAGAAAAAGAAACATCAAAAGATATCACTAATACACGGAATGTAAACTTGGCTACACAGGAACTGAATTTCAAAACAGAACATCGTCCCAAATTTAGAAAATCAACTTATGCTTGCTTAAGGGGAAAGGTGAGTTGGGGTGCTGCATAAAACCAGAGATTGAAATGAGCACAGATAAAGTTCCTTAAGCCAAATATGTAATAGACAAGAGCTACTCCTTGCTCAACGAAATGGACTCAAAACCCCATATTAAACGCCTAATAATGTACCTGACTAGTAAGTATCTTAAAACCTATGGATTGCTATGTCTCTGAAAGTGAATCAATCGTGAGTACAGGGGCAAAAACGCAGCAGTGATAGGATTGGAGAGTTTTGGTGAGCAAATGAAGACCCTTTGAAGTCATATTGCATGGTACCCATTCCACGGGTCTCAACTCTCCAGGTTTAAGGGATTCTTCCTTCAGCTAAAACATGCATGTGGAACCCAGAGTATGATCAACCGTGTGATCGGGAGACGTGTTGAAATATGTCTCAGTTCTCGTCCCCTGGTACTCGGGTGCAACATTCCAGATGCTTTACTAACACTCTCCCGACTTGGAGAGTCAGTGCCTTTAACCTCCTGTTTGGCCCAGTTTGCAAATTCCGCGGAAGATGAACAGGAATAGGGAGAACCAATGAGAGACTAGCTGGAGGTGTCTGGACGGGAAAATTTAACTCTCATTTCCCACCAGGAAGAGGAATTAACCAAAGGCTCAGCGTGCCATGCCGGAACCAGATTAGGGCCTGAAGCAATCCTGCGGTGTTGCGGCCAGCTCACAAGAAAGCGAGTTGAAGAAAGGAGCTCAGGGGCACTGTAATTCACAAACCTGCAGAGTTATAAATGACAGCTATCATCCAAAAATATACTGAAGTAAGGCTGCCAAGAGGACTTGAAAGCCGGGCAGAATTGCAGGAAACCGATTTCAGGAGGTAGACTGGAATTGCATTTAAAGCATAGGAAAAGAGGCAGAAGGTCGACAATGATGCACTTGGCCAAAAAGGGCGTATGCGTTTTTTCCTGAATATGTTCAGGAAAAAACGCATACGCCCTTTTTGGCCAACCAAGCAAGCTTGCAAAGGAAATCTGCACTACAATGAAGTCTCACTTCCCCCCGGTCAAAAGGGCCATCTGAAAAAAGTGTAAAATCCAGAAAGGCAGGACAGGCCATGGAGAACTGGGAGCCTTGTTATGCTGATGGGCGGGATGTACATTGCCAAAAGCCAATCGGGAGAAGTGTATGGTGATTCCTGAAACATCTAAAAAACAAAGCAACAGAGCCTAGGGCACTTCCACTTATGGTCCTATAGCTTAGGGAAATTAAAATCAAAAAGACACAGCCACCCCAAAGTTTGGGATGGCTCTGTTTACAAGAAACTCGTTTACGGTACAAGTTCAATATCGCATAAAGCGGAAAATGGATAAAGAAGTTGTGGTACTTACGTACAATGCAATATCACTCAGCAATGACATCTATGTCATCAGGCCCATAGCAGCATAATGAGTGGATTCAGGTATGATGATTCTAACTGAAATAAGTCACACAGAAAAAGAAACATCAAAAGATATCACTAATACACGGAATGTAAACTTGGCTACACAGGAACTGAATTTCAAAACAGAACATCGTCCCAAATTTAGAAAATCAACTTATGCTTGCTTAAGGGGAAAGGTGAGTTGGGGTGCTGCATAAAACCAGAGATTGAAATGAGCACAGATAAAGTTCCTTAAGCCAAATATGTAATAGACAAGAGCTACTCCTTGCTCAACGAAATGGACTCAAAACCCCATATTAAACGCCTAATAATGTACCTGACTAGTAAGTATCTTAAAACCTATGGATTGCTATGTCTCTGAAAGTGAATCAATCGTGAGTACAGGGGCAAAAACGCAGCAGTGATAGGATTGGAGAGTTTTGGTGAGCAAATGAAGACCCTTTGAAGTCATATTGCATGGTACCCATTCCACGGGTCTCAACTCTCCAGGTTTAAGGGATTCTTCCTTCAGCTAAAACATGCATGTGGAACCCAGAGTATGATCAACCGTGTGATCGGGAGACGTGTTGAAATATGTCTCAGTTCTCGTCCCCTGGTACTCGGGTGCAACATTCCAGATGCTTTACTAACACTCTCCCGACTTGGAGAGTCAGTGCCTTTAACCTCCTGTTTGGCCCAGTTTGCAAATTCCGCGGAAGATGAACAGGAATAGGGAGAACCAATGAGAGACTAGCTGGAGGTGTCTGGACGGGAAAATTTAACTCTCATTTCCCACCAGGAAGAGGAATTAACCAAAGGCTCAGCGTGCCATGCCGGAACCAGATTAGGGCCTGAAGCAATCCTGCGGTGTTGCGGCCAGCTCACAAGAAAGCGAGTTGAAGAAAGGAGCTCAGGGGCACTGTAATTCACAAACCTGCAGAGTTATAAATGACAGCTATCATCCAAAAATATACTGAAGTAAGGCTGCCAAGAGGACTTGAAAGCCGGGCAGAATTGCAGGAAACCGATTTCAGGAGGTAGACTGGAATTGCATTTAAAGCATAGGAAAAGAGGCAGAAGGTCGACAATGATGCACTTGGCCAAAAAGGGCGTATGCGTTTTTTCCTGAATATATTCAGGAAAAAACGCATACGCCCTTTTTGGCCAACCAAGCAAGCTTGCAAAGGAAATCTGCACTACAATGAAGTCTCACTTCCCCCCCGTCAAAAGGGCCATCTGAAAAAAGTGTAAAATCCAGAAAGGCAGGACAGGCCATGGAGAACTGGGAGCCTTGTTATGCTGATGGGCGGGATGTAAATTGCCAACAGCCACTCGGGAGAAGTGTATGGTGTTTCCTGAAACATCTAAAAAACAAAGCAACAGAGCCTAGGGCACTTCCACTTATGGTCCTATAGCTTAGGGAAATTAAAATCAAAAAGACACAGCCACCCCAAAGTTTGGGATGGCTCTGTTTACAAGAAACTCGTTTACGGTACAAGTTCAATATCGCATAAAGCGAAAAATGGATAAAGAAGTTGTGGTACTTACGTACAATGCAATATCACTCAGCAATGAAATCTATGTCATGAGGCCTGTAGCAGCATAATGAGTGGATTCAGGTATGATGATTCTAACTGAAATAAGTCACACAGAAAAAGAAACATCATAAGATATCACTAATACACGGAATGTAAACTTGGCTACACAGGAACTGAATTTCAAAACAGAACATGGTCCCAAATTTAGAAAACCAACTTATGCTTGCTTAAGGGGAAAGGTGAGTTGGGGTGCTGCATAAAACCAGAGATTGAAATGAGCACAGATAAAGTTCCTTAAGCCAAATATGTAATAGACAAGAGCTACTCCTTGCTCAACGAAATGGACTCAAAACCCCATATTAAACGCCTAATAATGTACCTGACTAGTAAGTATCTTAAAACCTATGGATTGCTATGTCTCTGAAAGTGAATCAATCGTGAGTACAGGGGCAAAAACGCAGCAGTGATAGGATTGGAGAGTTTTGGTGAGCAAATGAAGACCCTTTGAAGTCATATTGCATGGTACCCATTCCACGGGTCTCAACTCTCCAGGTTTAAGGGATTCTTCCTTCAGCTAAAACATGCATGTGGAACCCAGAGTATGATCAACCGTGTGATCGGGAGACGTGTTGAAATATGTCTCAGTTCTCGTCCCCTGGTACTCGGGTGCAACATTCCAGATGCTTTACTAACACTCTCCCGACTTGGAGAGTCAGTGCCTTTAACCTCCTGTTTGGCCCAGTTTGCAAATTCCGCGGAAGATGAACAGGAATAGGGAGAACCAATGAGAGACTAGCTGGAGGTGTCTGGACGGGAAAATTTAACTCTCATTTCCCACCAGGAAGAGGAATTAACCAAAGGCTCAGCGTGCCATGCCGGAACCAGATTAGGGCCTGAAGCAATCCTGCGGTGTTGCGGCCAGCTCACAAGAAAGCGAGTTGAAGAAAGGAGCTCAGGGGCACTGTAATTCACAAACCTGCAGAGTTATAAATGACAGCTATCATCCAAAAATATACTGAAGTAAGGCTGCCAAGAGGACTTGAAAGCCGGGCAGAATTGCAGGAAACCGATTTCAGGAGGTTGACTGGAATTGCATTTAAAGCATAGGAAAAGAGGCAGAAGGTCGACAATGATGCACTTGGCCAAAAAGGGCGTATGCGTTTTTTCCTGAATATGTTCAGGAAAAAACGCATACGCCCTTTTTGGCCAACCAAGCAAGCTTGCAAAGGAAATCTGCACTACAATGAAGTCTCACTTCCCCCCGGTCAAAAGGGCCATCTGAAAAAAGTGTAAAATCCAGAAAGGCAGGACAGGCCATGGAGAACTGGGAGCCTTGTTATGCTGATGGGCGGGATGTACATTGCCAAAAGCCAATCGGGAGAAGTGTATGGTGATTCCTGAAACATCTAAAAAACAAAGCAACAGAGCCTAGGGCACTTCCACTTATGGTCCTATAGCTTAGGGAAATTAAAATCAAAAAGACACAGCCACCCCAAAGTTTGGGATGGCTCTGTTTACAAGAAACTCGTTTACGGTACAAGTTCAATATCGCATAAAGCGGAAAATGGATAAAGAAGTTGTGGTACTTACGTACAATGCAATATCACTCAGCAATGACATCTATGTCATCAGGCCCATAGCAGCATAATGAGTGGATTCAGGTATGATGATTCTAACTGAAATAAGTCACACAGAAAAAGAAACATCAAAAGATATCACTAATACACGGAATGTAAACTTGGCTACACAGGAACTGAATTTCAAAACAGAACATCGTCCCAAATTTAGAAAATCAACTTATGCTTGCTTAAGGGGAAAGGTGAGTTGGGGTGCTGCATAAAACCAGAGATTGAAATGAGCACAGATAAAGTTCCTTAAGCCAAATATGTAATAGACAAGAGCTACTCCTTGCTCAACGAAATGGACTCAAAACCCCATATTAAACGCCTAATAATGTACCTGACTAGTAAGTATCTTAAAACCTATGGATTGCTATGTCTCTGAAAGTGAATCAATCGTGAGTACAGGGGCAAAAACGCAGCAGTGATAGGATTGGAGAGTTTTGGTGAGCAAATGAAGACCCTTTGAAGTCATATTGCATGGTACCCATTCCACGGGTCTCAACTCTCCAGGTTTAAGGGATTCTTCCTTCAGCTAAAACATGCATGTGGAACCCAGAGTATGATCAACCGTGTGATCGGGAGACGTGTTGAAATATGTCTCAGTTCTCGTCCCCTGGTACTCGGGTGCAACATTCCAGATGCTTTACTAACACTCTCCCGACTTGGAGAGTCAGTGCCTTTAACCTCCTGTTTGGCCCAGTTTGCAAATTCCGCGGAAGATGAACAGGAATAGGGAGAACCAATGAGAGACTAGCTGGAGGTGTCTGGACGGGAAAATTTAACTCTCATTTCCCACCAGGAAGAGGAATTAACCAAAGGCTCAGCGTGCCATGCCGGAACCAGATTAGGGCCTGAAGCAATCCTGCGGTGTTGCGGCCAGCTCACAAGAAAGCGAGTTGAAGAAAGGAGCTCAGGGGCACTGTAATTCACAAACCTGCAGAGTTATAAATGACAGCTATCATCCAAAAATATACTGAAGTAAGGCTGCCAAGAGGACTTGAAAGCCGGGCAGAATTGCAGGAAACCGATTTCAGGAGGTAGACTGGAATTGCATTTAAAGCATAGGAAAAGAGGCAGAAGGTCGACAATGATGCACTTGGCCAAAAAGGGCGTATGCGTTTTTTCCTGAATATATTCAGGAAAAAACGCATACGCACTTTTTGGCCAAGCAAGCAAGCTTGCAAAGGAAATCTGCACTACAATGAAGTCTCACTTCCCCCCCGTCAAAAGGGCCATCTGAAAAAAGTGTAAAATCCAGAAAGGCAGGACAGGCCATGGAGAACTGGGAGCCTTGTTATGCTGATGGGCGGGATGTAAATTGCCAACAGCCACTCGGGAGAAGTGTATGGTGTTTCCTGAAACATCTAAAAAACAAAGCAACAGAGCCTAGGGCACTTCCACTTATGGTCCTATAGCTTAGGGAAATTAAAATCAAAAAGACACAGCCACCCCAATGTTTGGGATGGCTCTGTTTACAAGAAACTCGTTTACGGTACAAGTTCAATATCGCATAAAGCGGAAAATGGATAAAGAAGTTGTGGTACTTACGTACAATGCAATATCACTCAGCAATGACATCTATGTCATCAGGCCCATAGCAGCATAATGAGTGGATTCAGGTATGATGATTCTAACTGAAATAAGTCACACAGAAAAAGAAACATCATAAGATATCACTAATACACGGAATGTAAACTTGGCTACACAGGAACTGAATTTCAAAACAGAACATGGTCCCAAATTTAGAAAACCAACTTATGCTTGCTTAAGGGGAAAGGTGAGTTGGGGTGCTGAATAAAACCAGAGATTGAAATGAGCACAGATAAAGTTCCTTAAGCCAAATATGTAATAGACAAGAGCTACTCCTTGCTCAACGAGATGGACTCAACACCCCATATTAAACGCCTAATAATGTACCTGACTAGTAAGTATCTTAAAACCTATGGATTGCTATGTCTCTGAAAGTGAATCAATCGTGAGTACAGGGGCAAAAACGCAGCAGTGATAGGATTGGAGAGTTTTGGTGAGCAAATGAAGACCCTTTGAAGTCATATTGCATGGTACCCATTCCACGGGTCTCAACTCTCCAGGTTTAAGGGATTCTTCCTTCAGCTAAAACATGCATGTGGAACCCAGAGTATGATCAACCGTGTGATCGGGAGACGTGTTGAAATATGTCTCAGTTCTCGTCCCCTGGTACTCGGGTGCAACATTCCAGATGCTTTACTAACACTCTCCCGACTTGGAGAGTCAGTGCCTTTAACCTCCTGTTTGGCCCAGTTTGCAAATTCCGCGGAAGATGAACAGGAATAGGGAGAACCAATGAGAGACTAGCTGGAGGTGTCTGGACGGGAAAATTTAACTCTCATTTCCCACCAGGAAGAGGAATTAACCAAAGGCTCAGCATGCCGTGCTAGAACAAGATTAGGGCCTGAAGCAATCCTGCGGTGTTGCGGCCAGCTCACAAGAAAGCGCGTTGAAGAAAGGAGCTCAGGGGCACTGTAATTCACAAACCTGCAGAGATATAAATGACAGCTATCGTCCCAAAATATACGGAAGTAAGGCTGCCAAGAGGACTTGAAAGCGGGGCAGAATTGCAGGAAACCAGTTTCAGGAGGTAGACTGTAATTGCATTTAAAGCATAGGAAAAGAGGCAGAACGTCCACAATGATGCACTTGGCCCAAAAGGGCGTATGCGTTTTTTCCTGAATATATTCAGGAAAAAAACGCATACGCCCTTTTTGGCCAACCAAGCAAGCTTGCAAAGGAAATCTGCACTACAATGAAGTCTCACTTCCCCCCGGTCAAAAGGGCCATCTGAAAAAAGTGTAAAATCCAGAAAGGCAGGACAGGCTATGGAGAACTGGGTGCCTTGTTATGCTGATGGGCAGGATGTGAATTGCCAACAGCCACTGGGGAGAAGTGTATGGTGTTTCCTGAAACATCTAAAAAACAAAGCAACAGAGCCTAGAGCACTTCCACTTATGGTCCTATAGCTTAGGGAAATTAAAATCAAAAAGACACAGCCACCCCAAAGTTTGGGACGGCTCTGTTTACAAGAACCTCGTTTACGGGACAAGTTCAATATCGCAAAGAGTGAAAAATGGATAAAGAAGTTGTGGTACTTACGTACAATGCAATATCACTCAGCAATGAAATCTATGTCATCAGGCCCGTAGCAGCGTAATGAGTGGATTCAGGTATGACGATTCTAACTGAAATAAGTCACACAGAAAAAGAAACATCATAAGATATCACTAATACATGGAATGTAAACTTGGCTACACAGGAACTGGATTACAAAACAGAACAGGGTCTCAAATTTAGAAAACCAACTTATGCTTGCTTAAGGGGAAAGGTGAGTTGGGGTGCTGCGTAAAACCAGAGATTGAAATGAGCACAGATAAAGTTCCTTAAGCCAAATATGTAATAGACAAGAGCTACTCCTTGCTCAACGAGATGGACTCAACACCCCATATTAAACGCGTAAGACTGTACCTGACTAGTAAGTATCTTAAAACCTATGGATTGCTATGTCTCTGAAAGAGAATCAAGCGTGTGTACAGGGGCATAAACGCAGCAGTGATAGGATTGGAGAGGTTCGGTGAGCAAATGAAGACCCTTTGAAGTCATATTGCATGGTACCCATTCCACGGGTCTCAACTCTCCAGGTTTAAGGGATTCTTCCTTCAGCTAAAGCATGCATGTGGAACCCAGAGTATGATCAACCGTGTGATCCGGAGACGTGTTCAAATATGTCTCAGTTCTCGTCCCCTGGTACTCGGGTGCAACATTCCAGATGCTTTACTAACACTCTCCCGACTTGGAGAGTCAGTGCCTTTAACCTCCTGTTTGGCCCAGTTTGCAATTTCTGCGGAAGATGAACAGGAATAGGGAGAACCAATGAGAGACTAGCTGGAGGTGTCTGGACGGGCAAATTTAACTCTCATTTCCCACCAGGAAGAGGAATTAACCAAAGGCTCAGCATGCCGTGCTAGAACAAGATTAGGGCCTGAAGCAATCCTGCGGTGTTGCGGCCAGCTCACAAGAAAGCGAGTTGAAGAAACGAGCTCAGGGGCACTGTAATTCACAAACCTGCAGAGTTATAAATGACAGCTATCGTCCAAAAATATACTGAAGTAAGGCTGCCAAGAGGACTTGAAAGCCGGGCAGAATTGCAGGCAACCGATTTCAGGTGGTAGACTGGAATTGCATTTAATGGATAGGGAAAGAGGCAGAACGTCCACAATGATGCACTTGGCCACAAAGGGCGTATGTGTTTTTACCTGAATATATTCAGGAAAAAACGCATATGCCCTTTTTGGCCAACCAAGCAAACTTGCAAAGGAAATCTGCACTACAATGAAGTCTCACTTCCCCACGGTCAAAAGGGCCATCTGAAAAAAGTGTAAAATCCAGAAAGGCAGGACAGGCCATGGAGAACTGGGAGCCTTGTTATGCTGATGGGCGGGATGTAAATTGCCAACAGCCACTGGGGAGAAGTGTATGGTGTTTCCTGAAACATCTAAAAAACAAAGCAACAGAGCATAGGGCACTTCCACTTATGGTCCTATAGCTTAGGGAAATTAAAATAAAAAAGACACAGCCACCCCAAAGTTTGGGATGGCTCTGTTTACAAGACCCTCGTTTACGGTACAAGTTCAATATCGCAGAAAGTGAAAAATGGATAAAAAAGTTGTGGTACTTACGTACAATGCAATATCACTCAGCAATGAAATGTATGTCATCAGGCCCATAGCAGCATAATGAGTGGATTTAGGTATGATGATTCTAACTGAAATAAGTCACACAGAAAAAGAAACATCATAAGATATCACTAATACACGGAATGTAAACTTGGCTATACTGGAACTGAATTCCAAAACACAACAGGGTCTCAAATTTAGAAAACCAACTTATGCTTGCTAAAGGGGAAAGGTGACTTAGGGTGCTGCATAAAACCAGAGATTGAAATGAGCACAGATAAAGTTCCTTAAGCCAAATATGGAATAGACAAGAGCTACTCCTTGCTCAACGAAATTGACTCAACACCCCATATTAAACACCTAAGAATGTACCTGACTAGTAAGTATCTTAAAACCTATGGATTGGTATCTCTCCGAAAGGGAATCAAGCATGTGTAGAGGGGCATAAATGCAGCAGTGATAGGATTGGAGAGGTTCGATGAGCAAATGAAGACCCTTTGAAGTCATATTGCATGGTACCCATTCCACGGGTCTCAACTCTCCAGGTTTAAGGGATTCTTCCTTCAGCTAAAACATGCATGTGGTTCCCAGAGTATGATCAACCGTGTGATCGGGCGACGTGTTCAAATACGTCTCAGTTCTCGTCCCCTGTTACTCGGGTGCAACATTCCAGACGCTTTACTAACACCCTCCCGACTTGGAGAGTCAGTGCCTTTAACCTCCTGTTTGGCCCAGTTTGCAATTTCTGCGAAAGATGAACAGCAATAGGGAGAACCAATGACAGACTAGCTGGAGGTGTCTGGACAGGCAAATTTAACTCTCATTTCCCACCAGGAAGAGGAATTAACCAAAGGCTCAGCGTGCCATGCTGGAACCAGATTAGGGCCTGAAGCAATCCTGCGGTGTTGCGGCCAGCTCACAAGAAAGCGAATTGAAGAATGGAGCTCAGGGGCACTGTAATTCACAAACCTGCAGAGTTATAAATGACAGCTATCGTCCAAAAATATACTGAGGTAAGGCTGCCAAGAGGACTTGAAAGCGGGGCAGAATTGCAGGAAACCAATTTCAGGAGGTAGACTGGAATTGCATTTAAAGCATAGGAAAAGAGGCAGAACGTCGACAATGATGCACTTGGCCAAAAAGGGCGTATGCGTTTTTTCCTGAATATATTCAGGAAAAAATGCATACGCCCTTTTTGGCCAACCAAGCAAGCTTGCAAAGGAAATCTGCACTACAATGAAGTCTCACTTCCCCACGATCAACAGGGCCATCTGAAAAAAGTGTAAAATCCAGAAAGGCAGGACAGGCCATGGAGAACTGGGACCCTTGTTATGCTGATGGGCGGGATGTAAATTGCCAACAGCCACTCAGGAGAAGTGTATGGTGTTTCCTGAAACATCTAAGAAACAAAGCAACAGAGCCTAGGGCACTTCCACTTATGGTCCTATAGCTTAGGGAAATTAAAATCAAAAAGACACAGCCACCACAAAGTTTGGGATGGCTCTGTTTACAAGAAACTCATTTACGGGACAAGTTCAATATCGCAGAAAGTGAAAAATGGAGAAAGAAGATTTGGTACTTACGTACAATGCAATATCACTCAGCAATGAAATCTATGTCATCAGGCCCATAGCAGCATAATGAGTGGATTCAGGTATGATGATTCTAACTGAAATAAGTCACACAGAAAAACAAACATCATAAGATATCACTAATACACGGAATGTAAACTTGGCTACACAGGAACTGGATTACAAAACAGAACAGTGTCTCAAATTCAGAAAACCAACGTATGCTTGCTTAAGGGGAAAGGTGAGTTGGGGTGCTGCATAAAACCAGAGATTGAAATTAGCACAGATAAATTTCCTTAAGACAAATATGGAATAGACAAGAGCTACTCCCTGCTCAACGAAATGGACTCAACAACCCATATTAAACACCTAAGCATGTACCTGACTAGTAAGTATCTTAAAACCTATGGATTGCTATGTCTCCAAAAGAGAATCAAGCGTGAGAACAGGGGCATAAACGCAGCAGTGATAGGATTGGAGAGGTTCGGTGAGCAAATGAAGACCCTTTGAAGTCATATTGCATGGTACCCATTCCACGGGTCTCAACTCTCCAGGTTTAAGGGATTCTTCCTTCAGCTAATACATGCATGTGGAACCCAGAGTATGATCAACCATGTGTTTGGGAGACGTGTTGAAATATGTCTTAGTTCTCGTCCCCTGGTACTCGGGTGCAACATTCCAGACGCTTTACTAACACTCTCCCGACTTGGAGAGTCAGTGCTTTTAACCTCCTGTTTGGCCCAGTTTGCAAATTCCGCGGAAGATGAACAGGAATAGGGAGAACCAATGAGAGACTAGCTGGAGGTCTCTGGACGGGCAAATTTAACTCTCATTTCCCACCAGGAAGAGGAATTAACCAAAGGCTCAGTGTGCTGTGCCGGAAACAGATTAGGGCCTGAAGCAATTCTGCGGTGTTGTGGCCAGCTCACAAGAAAGCGAGTTGAAGAAAGGAGCTCACGGGCACTGTAATTCACAAACCTGCAGAGTTATAAATGACAGCTATCGTCCAAAAATATACTGAAGTAAGGCTCCCAAGAGGACTTGAAAGCGGGGCATAATTGCAGGAAACCGATTACAGGAGGTAGACTGGAATTGCATTTAAAGCATAGGAAAATGGGCAGAACGTCCACAATGATGCACTTGGCCAAAAAGGGCGTATGCGTTTTTTCCTGAATATATTCAGGAAAAAACGCATACGCCCTTTTTGGCCAACCAAGCAAGCTTGCAAAGGAAATCTGCACTACAATGAAGTCTCACTTCCCCCCGGTCAAAAGGGCAATCTGAAAAAAGTGTAAAATCCAGAAAGGCAGGACAGGCCATGGAGAAATGGGAGCCTTCTTATGCTGATGGGCGGGATGTAAATTGCCAACAGCCACTCAGGAGAAGTGTATGGTGTTTCTAGAAACATCTAAAAAACAAAGCAACAGAGCCTAGGGAACTTCCACTTATGGTCCTATAGCTTAGGGAAATTAAAATCAAAAAGACACAGCCAGCCCAAAGTTTGGGACGGCTCTGTTTACAAGAACCTCATTTACGGTACAAGTTGAATGTCGCAGAAACTGAAGAATGGATAAGGAAGTTGTGGTACTTACGTACAATGCAATATCACTCAGCAATGAAATCTATGTCATCAGGCCCATAGCAGCATAATGAGTGGATTCAGGTATGATGATTCTAAATGAAATAAGTCACACAGAAAATGAAACATCATAAGATATAACTGATACACGGAATGTAAACTTGGCTACACAGGAACTGGATTACAAAACAGAACAGGGTCTCAAATTTAGAAAACCAACATATGTTTGCTTAAGGGGAAAGGTGAGTTGGGGTGCTGCATAAAACCAGAGATTGAAATGAGCACAGATAAAGTTCCTTAAGCCAAATATGTAATAGACAAGAGCTACTCCTTGCTCAATGAAATGGAGTCAACATCCTATATTAAACGCCTAAGGTTGTACCTGACTAGTAAGTATCTTAAAACCTATGTATTGCTATGTCTCCAAAAGAGAATCAAGCGTGTGTACAGCGGCATAAACGCAGCAGTGATAGGATTGGAGAGGTTCGGTGAGTAAATGAAGACCCTTTGAAGTCATATAGCATGGTACCCATTCCACGGGTCTCAACTCTCCAGGTTTAAGGGATTCTTCCTTCAGCTAAAACATGCATGTGGAGCCCAGAGTATGATCAACTGTGTGATCGGGAGACGTGTTCAAATATGTCTCAGTTTTCGTCCCCTGGTACTCGGGTGCAACATTCCAGACGCTTTACTAACACTCTCCCGACTTGGAGAGTCAGTGCCTTTAACCTCCTGTGTGGCCCAGTTTGCAATTTCTGCGGAAGATGAACAGGAATAGGGAGAACAAATGAGAGACTAGCTGGAGGTGTCTGGAAGGGCAAATTTAACTCTCATTTCCCACCAGGAAGAGGAATTAACCAAAGGCTCAGCGTGCCGTGCCGGAACCAGATTAGGGCCTGAAGCAATCCTGCGGTGTTGCGGCCAGCTCACAAGAAAGCGAGTTGAAGAAAGGAGCTCAGGGGCACTGTAATTCACAAACCTGCAGAGTTATAAATGACAGCTATCGTCCAAAAATATACTGAAGTAAGGCTGCCAACAGGACTTCAAAGCGGAGCAGAATTGCAGGAAACCGATATCACGAGGTAGACTGGAATTGCATTTAAAGCATAGGAAAAGAGGCAGAACGTCCACAATGATGCACTTGGCCAAAAAGTGCGTATGCGTTTTTTCCTGAATATGTTCAGGAGAAAACGCATACGCCCTTTTTGGCCAACCAAGCAAGCTTGCAAAGGAAATCTGCACTACAATGAAGTCTCACTTCCCCCCGGTCAAATGGACCATCTTTCAAAAGTGTAAAATCCAGAAAGGCAGGACAGGCCATGGAGAACTGGGAGCCTTGTTATGCTGATGGGCGGGATGTAAATTGCCAACAGCCACTTGGGAGAAGTGTATGGTGTTTCTTGAAACATCTAAGAAACAAAGCAACAGAGCCTAGGGCACTTCCCCTTATGGTCCTATAGCTTAGGGAAATTAAAATCAAAAAGACACAGCCACCCCAAAGTTTGGGACAGCTCTGTTTACAAGAACCTCATTTACGGTACAAGTTCAATATCTCAGAAAGCGAAAAATGGATAAAGAAGTTTTGGTACTTACGTACAATGCAATATCACTCACCAATGAAATCTATGTCATCAGGCCCGTAGCAGCATAATGAGTGGATTCAGGTATGATGATTCTAACTGAAATAAGTCACACAGAAAAAGAAACATCATAAGATATCACTAATACACGGAATGTAAACTTGGCTACACAGGAACTGAATTACAAAACACAACAGGGCCTCAAATGTAGAAAACCACCTTATGCTTGCTTAAGGGGAATGGTGAGTTGGGGTGCTGCATAAAACCAGAGATTGAAATGAGCACAGATAAAGTTCCTTAAGCCAAATATGTAATAGACAAGAGCTACTCCTTGCTCAACGAAATGGACTCAACACCCCATATTAAACGCCTAAGAATGTACCTGACTAGTAAGTATCTTAAAACCTATGGATTGCTATGTCTCCGAAAAAGAATCAAGCATGTGTACAGGGGCATAAACGCAGCAGTGATAGGATTGGAGAGGTTCGGTGAGCAAATGAAGACCCTTTGAAGTCATATTGCATGGAACCCATTCCACGGGTCTCAACTCTCCAGGTTTAAGGGATTCTTCCTTCAGCTAAAACATGCATGTGGAACCGAGAGTATGATCAACCGTGTGATCGGGAGACGTGTTCAAATATGTCTCAGTTCTCGTCACTTGGTACTCGGGTGCAACATTCCAGACGCCTTACTAACACTCTCCCAACTTGGAGAGTCAGTGCCTTTAACCTCCTGTTTGGCCCAGTTTGCAATTTCTGCGGAAGATGAACAGGAATAGGGAGAACCAATGAGAGACTAGCTGGAGGTGTCTGGACGGGCAAATTTAACTCTCATTTCCCACCAGGAAGAGGAATTAAGCAAAGGCTCAGCGTGCCGTGCCGGAACCAGATTAAGGCCTGAAGCAATACTGCGGTGTTGCGGCCAGCTCACAAGAAAGCGAGATGAAGAAAGGAGCTCAGGGGCACTGTAATTCACAAAACTGCAGACTTATAAATGACAGCTATCGCCCAAAAATATACTGAAGTAAGCCTGACAAGAGGACTTGAATGCGGGGCAAAATTGCAGGAAACCAATTTCAGGAGGTAGACTGGAATTGCATTTAAAGCATAGGAAAGGAGGCAGAACGTCCACAATGATGCACTTGGACAAAAAGGGCATATGCGTTTTTTCCTGAATATATTGAGGAAAAAACGCATATGCCCTTTTTGGCCATCCAAGCACGCTTGCAAAGGAAATCTGCACTACAATGAAGTCTCACTTCCGCCTGGTCAAAAGGGCCATCTGAAAAAAGTGTAAAATCCAGAAAGGCAGGACAGGCCATGGAGAACTGGGAGCCTTGTTATGCTGATGAGCAGGATGTAAATTGCCAACAGCCACTGGGGAGAAGTGTATGGTGTTTCCTGAAACATCTAAAAAACAAAGCAACAGAGCCTAGGGCACTTCCACTTATGGTCCTATACCTTAGGGAAATTAAAATCAAAAAGACACACCCACCCCAAAGTTTGGGACGGCTCTGTTTACAAGAACCTCCTTTACTTTACAAGTTCAATATCGCAGAAAGCAAAAAATGGAGAAAGAAGTTTTGGTACTTACGTACAATGCAATATCACTCAGCAATGAAATCTATGTCATCAGGCCCGTAGCAGCATAATGAGTGGATTCAGGTATGATGATTCCAACTGAAATAAGTCACACAGAAAAAGAAACATCATAAGATATCACTAATACACGGAATGTAAACTAAGCTACACAGGAACTGAATTACAAAACACAACAGGGCCTCAAATGTAGAAAACCACCTTATGCTTGCTTAAGGGGAAAGGTGAGTTGGGGTGCTGCATAAAACCAGATATTGAAATGACCACAGATAAATTTCCTTAAGCCAAATATGTAATACACAAGAGCTACTCCTTGCTCAATGAAATGGACTCACAACCCCATATTAAACGCCTAAGAATGTATCTGACTAGTAAGTATCTTAAAACCTATGGATTGCTATGTCTCCGAAAGAGAATAAAGCGTGTGTACAGGGGCATAAATGCAGAAATGATAGGACTGGAGAGTTTCGGTGAGCAAATGAAGACCCTTTGAAGTCATATTGCATGGTACCCATTCCAAGAGTCTCAACTCTCCAGGTTTAAGGGATTCTTCCTTCAGCTAAAGCATGCATGTGGAACCCAGAGTATGATCAACCATGTGATCGGGAGACCGTGTTCCAATATGTCTCAGTTCTCGTCCCCTGGTACTCGGGTGCATCATTCCAGACGCTTTACTAACACTCTGCCGACTTGGAGAGTCAGTGCCTTTAAACTCCTGTTTGGCCCAGTTTGCAATTTCTGCGGAAGATGAACAGGAATACGGAGAACCAATGAGAGACTAGCTGGAGGTGTCTGGACGGGCAAATTTAACTCTCATTTCCCACCAGGAAGAGGAATTAACCAAAGGCTCAGCGTGCCATGCCGGAACAAGATTAGGGCCTGAAGCAATTCTGCGGTGTTGTGGCCAGCTCACAAGAAAGCGAGTTGAAGAAAGGAGCTCAGGGGCACTGTAATTCACAAACCTGCAGAGTTATAAATGACAGCTATCGTCCAAAAATATACTGAAGTAAGGCTGCCAAGAGGACTTGAAAGCGGGGCAGAATTGCAGGAAACCGATTACAGGAGGTAGACTGGAATTGCATTTAAAGCATAGGAAAATGGGCAGAACGTCCACAATGATGCGCTTGGCCAAAAAGGGCGTATGCGTTTTTTCCTGAATATATTCAGGAAAAAACGCATACGCCCTTTTTGGCCAACCAAGCAAGCTTGCAAAGGAAATCTGCACTACAATGAAGTCTCACTTCCCCCCGGTCAAAAGGGCAATCTGAAAAAAGTGTAAAATCCAGAAAGGCAGGACAGGCCATGGAGAACTGGGAGCCTTCTTATGCTGATGGGCGGGATGTAAATTGCCAACAGCCACTCAGGAGAAGTGTATGGTGTTTCTAGAAACATCTAAAAAACAAAGCAACAGAGCCTAGGGAACTTCCACTTATGGTCCTATAGCTTAGGGAAATTAAAATCAAAAAGACACAGCCACCCCAATGTTTGGGACGGCTCTGTTTACAAGAACGTCGTTTACGGTACAAGTTCAATATCGCAGAAAGTGAAAAATGGATAAAGAATTTGTGGTACTTACGTACAATGCAATATCACTCAGCAATGACATCTATGTCAACAGGCCCGTAGCAGAAAATGAGTGGGTTCAGGTATGATGATTCTAACTGAAATAAGTCACACAGAAAAAGAAACATCATAAGATATCACTAATACACTGAATGTAAACTTGGCTACACAGGAACTGAATTACAAAACAGAACAGGGTCTCAAATTTAGAAAACCAACTTATGCTTGCTTAAGGGGAAAGGTGAGTTGGGGTGCTGCATAAAACCAGAGATTGAAATGAGCACAGATAAAGTTCCTTAAGCCAAATATGTAATAGACAAGAGCTACTCCTTGCTCAACGAAATGGACTCAACACCCCATATTAAATGCCTAAGAATGTACCTGACTTGTTAATATCTTAAAACCTATGGATTGCTATGTCTCTGAAAGAGAATCAAGCGTGAGTACAGGGGCATAAACGTAGCAGTGATAGGATTGGAGAGGTTCGGTGAGCAAATGAAGACCCTTTGAAGTCATATTGCATGGTACCCATTCCATGGGTCTCAACTTTCCAGGTTTAAGGGATTCTTCCTTCAGCTAAAACATGCATGTGTAACCCATAGTATGATCAACCGTGTGATCGGGAGTCATGTTCAAATATGTCTCAGTTCTCATCCACTGGTACTCGGGTGCAACATTCTAGATGCTTTACTAACACTCTCCCGACTTGGAGAGTCAGTGCCTTTAACCTCCTGTTTGACCCAGTTTGCAAATTACGCGGAAGATGTACAGGAATAGGGAGAACCAATGAGAGACTAGCTGGAGGTGTCTGGACGGGCAAATTTAACTCTCATTTCCCACCAGGAAGAGGAATTAAGCAAAGGCTCAGCGTGCCATGCCGGAACCAGATTAAGGTCTGAAGCAATCCTGCGGTGTTGCGGTCAGATCACAAGAAAGCGAGTTGAAGAAAGGAGCTCATGGGCACTGTAATTCACAAACCTGCACAGTT
Organism: Orcinus orca; assembly: GCF_937001465.1. NCBI lineage: Eukaryota > Metazoa > Chordata > Mammalia > Artiodactyla > Delphinidae > Orcinus > Orcinus orca. Next base: position 1,198,887 of record NW_026044021.1, read on the forward strand.
ATAAATGACAGCTATCGTCCAAAAATATACTGAAGTAAGGCTGCCAAGAGGACTTGAAAGCGGGGCAGAATTGCAGGCAACCGATTTCAGGAGGTAGACTGGAATTGCATTTAAAGCATAGGAAAAGAGGCAGAACGTCCACAATGATGCACTTGGCCACAAAGGGCGTATGCGTTTTTTCCTGAATATATTCAGGAAAAGACGCATAGGCCCTTTTTGGCCAACCAAGCAAGCTTGCAAAGGAAATCTGCACTACAATGAAGTCTCACTTCCCCCCTGTCAAAAGGGACATCTGAACAAAGTGTAAAATCCAGAAAGGCAGGACAGGCCATGGAGAACTGGGAGCCTTGTTATGCTGATGGGAAGGATGTAAATTGCCAATAGCCACTGGGGAGAAGTGTATGGTGTTTCCTGAATCATCTAAAAAACAAAGCAACAGAGCCTAGGGCACTTCCACTTATGATCCTATAGCTTAGGGAAATTAAAATAAAAAAGACACAGCCACCCCAAAATTTGGTACGGCTCTGTTTATAAGAACCTCGTTTACGGTACAAGTTCTATATCACAGAAAGTGAAAAATGGATAAAGAAGTTGTGGTACTTACGTACAATGCAATATCACTCAGCAATGAAATCTATGTCATCAGGCCCATAGCAGCATAATGACTGGATTCAGGTATGATGATTCTAACTGAAATAAGTCACACAGAAAAAGAAACATCATAAGATATCACTAATACACGGAATGTAAACTTGGCTACACAGGAACTGGATTACAAAACAGAACAGGGTCTCAAATTTAGAAAACCAACTTATGCTTGCTTAAGGGGAAAGGTGAGTTCGGGTGCTGCATAAAACCAGAGATTGAAATGAGCACAGATAAAGTTCCTTAAGCCAAATGTGTAATAGACAAGAGCTACTCCTTGCTCAATGAAATGGACTCAACATCCTATATTAAACGCCTAAGGTTGTACCTGACTAGTAAGTATCTTAAAACCTATGTATTGCTATGTCTCCAAAAGAGAATCAAGCGTGTGTACAGGGGCATAAACGCAGCAGTGATATGATTGGAGAGGTTCGGTGAGTAAATGAAGACCCTTTGAAGTCATATTGCATGGTACCCATTCCACGGGTCTCAACTCTCCAGGTTTAAGGGATTCTTCCTTCAGCTGAAACATGCATGTGGAGCCCAGAGTATGATCAACTGTGTGATCGGGAGACGTGTTCAAATATGTCTCAGTTTTCTTCCCCTGGTACTCGGGTGCAACATTCCAGACGCTTTACTAACACTCTCCCGACTTGGAGAGTCAGTGCCTTTAACCTCCTGTGTGGCCCAGTTTGAAATTTCTGCGGAAGATGAACAGGAATAGGGAGAACAAATGAGAGACTAGCTGGAGGTGTCTGGACGGGCAAATTTAACTCTCATTTCCCACCAGGAAGAGGAATTAACCAAAGGCTCAGCGGGCCATGCCGGAACCAGATTAGGGCCTGAAGCAATCCTGCGGTGTTGCGGCCAGCTCACAAGAAAGTGAGTTGAAGAAAGGAGCTCAGGGGCACTGTAATTCACAAACCTGCAGAGTTATAAATGACAGCTATCGTCCAAAAATATACTGAAGTAAGGCTGCCAAGAGGTCTTGAATGTGGGGCAGAATTGCAGGAAACCAATTTCAGGAGGTAGACTGGAATTTCATTTAAAGCATAGGAAAAGAGGCAGAACTTTGAAAATGATGCACTTGGCCAAAAAGGGCGTATGCGTTTTTTCCTGAATATATTCAGGAAAAAACGCATACGCCCTCTTTGGCCAACGGAGCAAGCTTACAAAGGAAATCTGCACTACAAAGAAGTCTCACATCTCCCCGGTCAAAAGGGCCATGTGAAAAAAGTGTAAAATCCAGAAAGGCAGGACAGGCCATGGAGAACTGGGAGCATTTTTATGCTGATGGGCGGGATGTAAATTGACAACAGCCACTTGGGAGAAGTGTATGGTGTTTCCTGAAACATCTAAAAAACAAAGCAACAGAGCCTAGGGCACTTCCAGTTATGGTCCTATAGCTTAGGGAAATTAAAATCAAAAAGACACAGCCACCCCAAAGTTTGGGACGGCTCTGTTTACAAGAACCTCATTTATGGTACAAGTTCAATATCGCAGAAAGTGAAAAATGGATAAAGAAGTTGTGGTACTTACGTACAATGCAATATCACTCAGCAATGACATCTATGTCATCAGGCCCGTAGCAGCATAATGAGTGGATTCAGGTATGATGATTCTAACTGAAATAAGTCACACAGAAAAAGAAACATAATAAGATATCACTAATACACGGAATGTAAACTTGGCAACACAGGAACTGGATTACAAAACAGAACAGGGTCTCAAATTTAGAAAACCAACTTATGCTTGCTTAAGGGGAAAGGTGAGTTGGGGTGCTGCATAAAACCAGAGATTGAAATGAGCACAGATAAAGTTCCTTAAGCCAAATATGTAATAGACAAGAGCTACTCTTTGCTCAATGAAATGGACTCAACACCCCATATTAAACGCCTAAGAATGTACCTGACTAGTAAGTATCTTAAAACCTATGGATTGCTACGTCTCCGAAAGAGAATCAAGCGTGTGTACAGGGACATAAACGCAGCAGTGATAGGATTGGAGAGGTTCGGTGAGCAAATGAAGACCCTTTGAAGTCATATTACATGGTACCCATTCCACGCGTCTCAACTCTCCAGGTTTAAGGGATTCTTCCTTCAGCTGAAACATGCATCTGGTACACAGAGTATGATCAACCATGTGATCGGGAGATGTCTTCAAATATGTCTCAATTCTCGTTCCATGGTACTCGGGTGCAACATTCCAGACGCTTTACTAACACTCTCCCGAGTTGGAGAGTCAGTGACTTTAACTTCCTGTTTGGCCCAGTTTGCAATTTCTCCGGAAGATGAACAGGAATAGGGAGAACCAATGAGAGACTAGCTGGAGGTGTCTGGACGGGCAAATTTAACTCTCATTTCCCACCAGGAAGCAGAATTAACCAAAGGCTCAGCGTGCCGTGCCGGAACCAGATTAGTGCCTGAAGCAATCTGCGGTGTTGCGACCAGCTCACAAGAAAGCGAGTTGAAGAAAGGAGCTCAGGGGCACTGTAATTCACAAACCTGCAGAGTTATAAATGACAGCTATCGTCCAAAAATATACTGAAGTAAGGCTGCCAAGAGGACTTGAAAGCGGGGCAGAATTGCAGGAAACCGATGTCAGGAGGTAGACTGGAATTGCATTTAAAGCATAGGAAAAGAGGCAGAACGTCGACAATGAAGCACTTGGCCAAAAAGGGCGTATGAGTTTTTTCCTGAATATATTCAGGAAAAAACGCATACGCCCTTTTTGGCCAACCAAGCAAGCTTGCAAAGGAAATCTGCACTACAATGAAGTCTCACTTCCCCCCGGTCAAAAGGACCATCTGAAAAAAGTGTAAAATCCAGAAAGGCAGGAAAGGCCATGGAGAACTGGGAGCCTTGTTATGCTGATGGGCGGGATGTAAATTGCCAACAGCCACTCAGGAGAAGTGTATGGTGCTTCCTGAAACATCTAAAAAACAGAGGAAGAGAGCCTAGGGCACTTCCACTTATGGGCCTATAGCTTAGGGAAATTAAAATCAAAAAGACACAGCAAACCCAAAGTTTGGGACGGCTCTCTTTACAAGAACCTCGTTTACGGTACAAGTACAATATCGCAGAAAGCAAAAAATGGATAAAGAAGTTGTGGTACTTACGTACAATGCAATATCACTCAGCAATGAAATCTATGTCATCAGGCCTGTAGCAGCATAATGAGTGGATTCAGGTATGATGATTCTAACTGAAATAAGTCACACAGAAAAAGAAAAATCATAAGATATCACTAATACAAGGAATGTAAACTTGGATACAAAGGAACTGAATTACAAAACAGAACAGGGTCTCAAATTCAGAAAACCAACTTACGCTTGCTTAAGGGGAAAGGTGAGTTGGGGTGCTGCATAAAACCAGAGATTGAAATGAGCACAGAAAAAGTTCCTTAAGCCAAATATGTAATAGACAAGAGCTACTCCTTGCTCAACGAAATGGACTCAACACCCCATATTAAACACCTGAGAATGTACCTGACTAGTAAGTATCTTAAAACCTATGGATTGCTATGTCTCCAAAAGAGAATCAAGCGTGTGTACAGGGGCATAAACGCAGCAGTGATAGGATTGGAGAGGTTCGGTGAGCAAATGAAGAACCTTTGAAGTCATATTGCATGGTACCCATTCCACGGGTCTCAACTCTCCAGGTTTAAGGGATTCTTCCTTCAGCTAAAACATGCATGTGGAACCCAGAGTATGATCAACCGTGTGATCGGGAAACGGGTTCAAATATGTCTCAGTTTTCGTCCCCTGGTAATCGGGTGCAACATTCCAGGCGCTTTACTAACACTCTGCCGACTTGGAGAGTCAGTGCCTTTAACCTCCTGTTTGGCCCAGTTTGCAATTTCTGCGGAAGATGAACAGGAATAGGGAGAACAAATGAGAGACTACCTGGAGGTGTCTGGACGGGTAAATTTAACTCTCATTTCCCACCAGGAAGAGGAATTAACCAAAGGCTCAGCGTGCCGTGCCGGAACCAGATTACGGCCTGAAGCAATCCTGCAGTGTTGCGGCCAGCTCACAAGAAAGTGAGTTGGAGAAAGGAGCTCAGGGGCACTGTAATTCACAAACATGCAGAGTTATAAATGACAGCTATCGTCCAAAAATATACTGAAGTAAGGCTGCCAAGAGGACTTGAAAGCAGGGCAGAATTGCAGGAAACTGATTTCAGGAGGTAGACTGGAATTGCATTTAAAGCATAGGAAAAGAGGCAGAACGTCCACAATGATGCACTTGGCCAAAAGGGCGTATGCGTTTTTTCCTGAATATATTCAGGCAAAAACGCATACGCTCTTTTTGGCCAACCAAGCAAGCTTGCAAAGGAAATCTGCACTACTATGAAGTCTCACTTCCCCCCGGTCAAAAGGGCCATCTGAAAAAAGTGTAAAATCCAGAAAGGCAGGACAGGCCATGGAGAACTGGGAGCCTTGTTATGCTGATGGGCGGGATGTAAATTTCCAACAGCCACTCTGGAGAAGTGTATGGTGTTTCCTGAAACATATAAAAAACAAAGCATCAGAGCCTTGGGCACTTCCACTTATGGTCCTATAGTTTAGGGATATTAAAATTGAAAAGACGCAGCCACCCCAATGTTTGGAACGGCTCTGTTTACCAGAACCACGTTTACGGTACAAGTTCAATATCGCAGAAAGCAAAAAATGGATAAAGAAGTTGTGCTACTTACGTACAATGCAATATCACTCAGCAATGAAATCTATGTCATCAGGCCCGTAGCAGCATAATGAGTGGATTCTGGTATGATGATTCTAACTGAAATAAGTCACACAGAAAAAAAAACATCATAAGATATCACTAATACACGGAATGTAAACTTGGCGACACAGGAACTGAATTACAAAACAAAACAGGGTCTCAAATTTAGAAAACCAACTTATGCTTGCTTAAGGGAAAAGGTGAGCTGGGGTGCTGCATAAAACCAGAGATTGAAATGAGCACAGATAAAGTTCCTTAAGCCAAATATGTAATAGACAAGAGCTACTCCTTGCTCAACGAAATGGACTCAACACCCCATATTAAACGCCTGAGAATGTACCTGACTAGTAAGTATCTTAAAACCTATGGATTGCTATGTCTCCGAAAGAGAATCAAGCATGTGTACAGGGGCATAAACGCAGCAGTGATAGGATTGTAGAGGTTCGGTGAGCAAATGAAGACCCTTTGAAGTCATATTTCATGTTACCCATTCCACGGGTATCAAGTCTCCTTGTTTAAAGTTTTCTGCCTTCAGCTAAAACATGCATGTGGAACACATAGTATGATCAACTGTGTGATTGGGAGACGTGTTCCAATATGTCTCAGTTCTCATCCCCTGGTACTCGGGTACAACATTCCAGGTGCTTTACTAATACTCTCCCGACTTGGAGAGTCAGTGTCTTTAACCTCCTGTTTGGCCCAGGTTACAAATTCCACGGAAGATGAACAGGAATAGGGAGAACCAATGAGAGCCTAGCTGGAGGTGTCTGGACGGGCAAATTTAACTCTCATTTCCCACCAGGAAGAGGAATTAACCAAAGGCTCAGCGGGCCGTGCCGGAACCAGATTAGGGCCTGAAGCAATCCTGCGGTGTTGCGGCCAGCTCACAAGAAAGCGAGTTGAAGAAAGGAGCTCAGGGGCACTGTAATTCACAAACCTGCAGAGTTATAAATGACAGCTATCGTCCAAAAATATACTGAAGTAAAGCTGCCAAGAGGACTTGAAAGCGGGGCATAATTGCAGGAATCCGATTTCAGGAGGTAGACTGGATTCGATTTAAAGCATAGGAAAAGAGGCAGAACGTCGACAATGATGCACTTGGCCAAAACGGGCGTATGCGTTTTTTTCTGAATATATTCAGGAAAAGACGTATACGCCCTTTTTGGCCAACCAAGCAAGCTTGCAAAGGAAATCTGCACTACAATGAAGTCTCACTTCCCCCCGGTCAAAACGGCCATCTGAAAAAAGTGTAAAATCCAGAAAGGCAGGACAGGCCATGGAGAACTGGGAGCCTTGTTATGCTGATGGTTGGGATGTAAATTGCCAACAGCCACTCGGGAGAAGTGTATGGTGTTTCCTGAAACATCTAAAAAACAAAGCAACAGAGCCTAGGGCACTTCCACTTATGGTCCTATAGCTTAGGGAAATTAAAATCAAAAAGACACAGCCACCCCAAAGTTTAGGACGGCTCTGTTTACAAGAACCTCATTTACGGTACAAGTTCAATATCGCAGAAAGCAAAAAATGGATAAAGAAGTTGTGGTACTTACGTACAATGCAATATCACTCAACAATGAAATCTATGTCATCAGGCCCAAAGCAGCATAATGAGTGGATTCAGGTATGATGATTCTAACTGAAATAAGTCACACAGAAAAAGAAACATCATAAGATATCACTAATACACGGAATGTAAACTTGGCTACACAGGAACTGGATTACAAAAGAGAACAGGGTCTCAAATTTAGAAAACCAACTTATGCTTGCTTAAGGGGAAAGGTGAGTTGGGGTGCTGCATAAAACCAGAGATTGAAATGAGCACAGATAAAGTTCCTTAAGCCAAATATGTAATAGACAAGAGCTACTCCTTGCTCAACGAAATGGACTCAACACCACATATTAAACGCCTAAGAATGTACCTGACTAGTAAGTATCTTAAAACCTATGGATCACTATGTCTCCGAAAGAGAATCAAGCGTGTGTACAGGGGCATAAACGCAGCAGTGATAGGATTGGAGAGGTTCGGTGAGCAAATGAAGATCCTTTGAAGTCATATTGCATGGTACCCATTCCACAGGTCTCAACTCTCCAGGTTTAAGGGATTCTTCCTTCAGCTAAAGCATGCATGTGGAACCCAGAGTATGATCAACCGTGTGATTAGGAGACGTGTTCCAATATGTCTCAGTTCTCGTCCCCTGGTACTCGGGTGCAACATTCCAGACGCTTTACTAACACTCTCCCGACTTGGAGAGTCAGTGCCTTTAACCTCCTGTTTGGCCCAGTTTGCAATTTCTGCGGAAGATGAACAGGAATAGGGAGAACCAATGAGAGACTAGCTGGAGGTATCTGGACGGGCAAATTTAACTCTCATTTCCCACTAGGAAGAGGAATTAACCAAAGGCTCAGCATGCCGTGCCGGAAACAGATTAGGGCCTGAAGCAATCCTGCGGTGTTGCGGCCAGCTCACAAGAAAGCGAGTTGAAGAGAGGAGCTCAGGGGCACTGTAATTCACAAACCTGCAGAGTTATAAATGACAGCTATCGTCCAAAAATATACTGAAGTAAGGCTGCCAAGAGGACTTGAAAGCGGGGAAGAACTGCAGGAAACCGATTTTAGGAGGTAGACTGGAATTGCATTTAAAGCATAGGTAAAGAGGCAAAACGTCAACAATGATGCACTTGGCCAAAAAGGGCGTATGCGTTTTTTCCTGAATATATTCAGGAAAAAACGCATACGCCCTTTTTGGCCAACCAAGCAAGCTTGCAAAGGAAATCTGCACTACAATGAAGTCTCACTTCCCCCCGGTCAAAAGGGCCAACTGAAAAAAGTGTAAAATCCAGAAAGGCAGGACAGGCCATGGAGAACTGGGAGCCTTGTTTTGCTGATGGGCGGGATGTATATTGCCAACAGCCACTCGGGAGAAGTGTATGGTGTTTCCTGAAACATCTAAAAAACAAAGCAACAGAGCCTAGGGCACTTCCACTTATGGCCCTATAGCATAGGAAAATTAAAATCTAAAAGACACAGCCACCCCAAAGTTTGGGACGGCTCTGTTTACAAGAAACTCGTTTACGGGACAAGTTCAATATCACAGAAAGTGAAAAATGGATAAAGAAGTTGTGGTACTTACGTACAATGCAATATCACTCAGCAATGACATCTATGTCATCAGGCCCATAGCAGCATAATGAGTGGATTCAGGTATGACGATTCTAACTGAAATAAGTCACACAGAAAAGGAAACATCATAAGATAACACTAATACACGGAATGTAAACTTGGCTACACAGGAACTGGATTACAAAAGAGAACAGGGTCTCAAATTTAGAAAACCAACTTATGCTTGCTTAAGGGGAAAGGTGAGTTGGGGTGCTGCATAAAACCAGAGATTGAAATGAGCACAGATAAAGTTCCTTAAGCCAAATATGTAATAGACAAGAGCTACTCCTTGCTCAACGAAATGGACTCAACACCCCATATAAAACGCCTAAGGTTGTACCTGACTAGTAAGTATCTTAAAACCTATGTATTGCTATGTCTCCAAAAGAGAATCAAGCGTGTGTACAGGGGCATAAACGCAGCAGTGATACGATTGGAGAGTTTTGGTGAGCAAATGAAGACCCTTTGAAGTCATATTGCATGGTACCCATTCCACGGGTCTCAACTCTCCAGGTTTAAGGGATTCTTCCTTCAGCTAAAACATGCATGTGGAACCCAGAGTATGATCAACCGTGTGATCGGGAGACGTGTTCCAATATGTCTCAGTTCTCATCCCCTGGTACTCGGGTGAAACATTCCAGACGCTTTACTAACACTCTCCCGACTTGGAGAGTCAGTGCCTTTAACCTCCTGTTTGGCCCAGTTTGCAATTTCTGCGGAAGATGAACAGGAATAGGGAGAACCAATGAGAGACTAGCTGGAGGTGTCTGGACGGGCAAATTTAACTCTCATTTCCCACCAGGAAGAGGAATTAACCAAAGGCTCAGCATGCCGTGCCGGAACCAGATTAGGGCCTGAAGCAATCCTGCGGTGTTGCGGCCAGCTCACAAGAAAGCGAGTTGAAGAAAGGAGCTCAGGGGAACTGTAATTCACAAACCTGCAGAGTTATAAATGACAGCTATCGTCCAAAAATATACTGAAGTAAGGCTGCCAAGAGGACTTGAAAGCGGGGCAGAACTGCAGGAAACCAATTTCAGGAGGTACACTGGAATTGCATTTAAAGAATAGGAAAAGAGGCAAAACGTCGACAATGATGCACTTGGCAAAAAGGGCGTATGCGTTTTTTCCTGAATATATTCAGGAAAAAACGCATACGCCCTTTTTGGCCAACCAAGCAAGCTTGCAAAGGAAATCTGCACTACAATGAAGTCTCACTTCCCCCCGGTCAAAAGGGCCAACTGAAAAAAGTGTAAAATCCAGAAAGGCAGGACAGGCCATGGAGAACTGGGAGCCTTGTTATGCTGATGGGCGGGATGTATATTGCCAACAGCCACTGGGGAGAAGTGTATGGTGTTTCCTGAAACATCTAAAAAACAAAGCAACAGAGCCTAGGGCACTTCCACTTATGGTGCTATAGCTTAGGGAAATTAACATCAAAAAGACACAGCCACCCCAAAGTTTGGGACGGCTCTGTTTACAAGAACCTCGTTTATGGGACAAGTTCAATATTGCAGAAAGCGAAAAATGGATAAAGAAGTTGTGGTACTTACGTACAATGCAATATCACTCAGCAATGACATCTATGTCATCAGGCCCGTAGCAGCATAATGAGTGGATTCTGGTATGATGATTCTAACTGAAATAAGTCACACAGAAAAAGAAACATCATAAGATATCACTAATACACGGAATGTAAACTTGGCTACACAGGAACTGGATTACAAAAGAGAACAGGGTCTCAAATTTAGAAAACCAACTTATGCTTGCTTAAGGGGAAAGGTGAGTTGGGGTGCTGCATAAAACCAGAGATTTAAATGATCACAGATAAAGTTCCTTAAGCCAAATGTGTAATAGACAAGAGCTACTCCTTGCTCAACGAAATGGACTCAACACCCCATATTAAACGCCTAAGAATGTACCTGACTAGTAAGTATCTTAAAACCTATGGATCACTATGTCTCCGAAAGAGAATCAAGCGTGTGTACAGGGGCATAAACGCAGCAGTGATAGGATTGGAGAGTTTCGGTGAGCAAATGAAGACCCTTTGAAGTCATATTGCATGGTACCCATTCCACGGGTCTCAACTCTCCAGGTTTAAGGGATTCTTCCTTCAGCTAAATCATGCATGTGGAACCCAGAGTATGATCAACCGTGTGATCGGGAGACGTGTTCCAATATGTCTCAGTTCTCGTCCCCTGGTACTCGGGTGCAACATTCCAGACGGTTTACTAACACTCTCCCGACTTGGAGAGTCAGTGCCTTTAACCTCCTGTTTGGCCCAGTTTGCAATTTCTGCGGAAGATGAACAGGAATAGGGAGAACCAATGTGAAACTAGCTGGAGGTGTCTGGACGGGCAAATTTAACTCTTATTTCCCACCAGGAAGAGGAATTAACCAAAGGCTCAGCATGCCGTGCCGGAATCAGATTAGGGCCTGAAGCAATCCTGCAGTGTTGCGGCCAGCTCACAAGAAAGCCAGTTGAAGAGAGGAGCTCAGGGGCACTGTAATTCACAAACCTGCAGAGTTATAAATGACAGCTATCGTCCAAAAATATACTGAAGTAAGGCTGCCAAGAGGACTTGAAAGCGGGGCAGAACTGCAGGAAACCGATTTTAGGAGGTAGACTGGAATTGCATTTAAAGCATAGGAAAAGAGGCAAAACGTCGACAATGATGCACTTGGCCAAAAAGGGCGTATGCGTTTTTTCCTGAATATATTCAGGAAAAAACGCATACGCCCTTTTTGGCCAACCAAGCAAGCTTGAAAAGGAAATCTGCACTACAATGAAGTCTCACTTCCCCCCGGTCAAAAGGGCCAACTGAAAAAAGTGTAAAATCCAGAAAGGCAGGACAGGCCATGGAGAACTTGGAGCCTTGTTTTGCTGATGGGCGGGATGTATATTGCCAACAGCCACTCGGGAGAAGTTTATGGTGTTTCCTGAAACATCTAAAAAACAAAGCAACAGAGCCTAGGGCACTTCCACTTATGGCCCTATGGCTTAGGGAAATTAAAATCAAAAAGACACAGCCACCCCAAAGTTTGGGACGGCTCTGTTTACAAGAACCTCGTTTACGGGACAAGTTCAATATCACAGAAAGTGAAAAATGGATAAAGAATTTGTGGTACTTAGGTACAATGCAATATCACTCAGCAATGAAATCTATGTCATCAGGCCCATAGCAGCATAATGAGTGGGTTCAGGTATGAGGCTTCTAACTGAAATAAGTCACACAGAAAAAGAAACATTATAAGATATCACTGATACACGGAATGTAAACTTGGCTACACAGGAACTGGATTACAAAAGAGAACAGGGTCTCAAATTTAGAAAACCAACTTATGCTTGCTTAAGGGGAAAGGTGAGTTGGGGTGCTGCATAAAACCAGAGATTGAAATGAGCACAGATAAAGTTCCTTAAGCCAAATATGTAATAGACAAGAGCTACTCCTTGCTCAACGAAATGGACTCAACACCCCATATTAAACGCCTAAGAATGTACCTGACTAGTAAGTATCTTAAAACCTATGGAACACTATGTCTCCGAAAGAGAATCAAGCGTGTGTACAGGGGCATAAACGCAGCAGTGATAGCATTGGAGAGGTTCGGTGAGCAAATGAAGACCCTCTGAAGTCATATTGCATGGTACCCATTCCACGGGTCTCAACTCTCCAGGTTTAAGGGATTCTTCCTTCAGCTAAATCATGCATGTGGAACCCAGAGTATGATCAACCGTGTGATCGGGAGACGTGTTCCAATATGTCTCAGTTCTCGTCCCCTGGTACTCGGGTGCAACATTCCAGACGCTTTACTAACACTCTCCCGACTTGGAGAGTCAGTGCCTTTAACCTCCTGTTTGGCCCAGTTTGCAATTTCTGCGGAAGATGAACAGGAATAGGGAGAACCAATGAGAGACTAGCTGGAGGTGTCTGGACGGGCAAATTTAACTCTCATTTCCCACCAGGAAGAGGAATTAACCAAAGGCTCAGCGGGCCGTGCCGGAACCAGATTAGGGCCTGAAGCAATCCTGCGGTGTTGCGGCCAGCTCACAAGAAAGCGAGTTGAAGAAAGGAGCTCAGGGGCACTGTAATTCACAAACCTGCAGAGTTATAAATGACAGCTATCGTCCAAAAATGTACTGAAGTAAGGCTGCCAAGAGGACTTGAAAGCGGGGCAGAATTGCAGGAATCCGATTTCAGGAGGTAGACTGGATTCGATTTAAAGCATAGGAAAAGAGGCAGAACGTCGACAATGATGCACTTGGCCAAAACGGGCGTATGCGTTTTTTTCTGAATATATTCAGGAAAAGACGTATACGCCCTTTTTGGCCAACCAAGCAAGCTTGCAAAGGAAATCTGCACTACAATGAAGTCTCACTTCCCCCCGGTCAAAAGGGCCATCTGAAAAAAGTGTAAAATCCAGAAAGGCAGGACAGGCCATGGAGAACTGGGAGCCTTGTTATGCTGATGGGCGGGATGTAAATTGCCAACAGCCACTCGGGAGAAGTGTATGGTGTTTCCTGAAACATCTAAAAAACAAAGCAACAGAGCCTAGGGCACTTCCACTTATGGTCCTATAGCTTAGGGAAATTAAAATCAAAAAGACACAGCCACCCCAAAGTTTGGGACGGCTCTGTTTACAAGAACCTCGTTTATGGTACTAGTTCAATATCGCAGAAAGCAAAAAATGGATAAAGAAGTTGTGGTACTTACGTACAATGCAATATCACTCAACAATGAAATCTATGTCATCAGGCCCATAGCAGCATAATGAGTGGATTCAGGTATGATGATTCTAACTGAAATAAGTCACACAGAAAAAGAAACATCATAAGATATCACTAATACACGGAATGTAAACTTGGCTACACAGGAACTGGATTACAAAAGAGAACAGGGTCTCAAATTTAGAAAACCAACTTATGCTTGCTTAAGGGGAAAGGTGAGTTGGGGTGCTGCATAAAACCAGAGATTGAAATGAGCACAGATAAAGTTCCTTAAGCCAAATATGTAATAGACAAGAGCTACTCCTTGCTCAACGAAATGGACTCAACACCACATATTAAACGCCTAAGAATGTACCTGACTAGTAAGTATCTTAAAACCTATGGATCACTATGTCTCCGAAAGAGAATCAAGCGTGTGTACAGGGGCATAAACGCAGCAGTGATAGGATTGGAGAGGTTCGGTGAGCAAATGAAGATCCTTTGAAGTCATATTGCATGGTACCCATTCCACAGGTCTCAACTCTCCAGGTTTAAGGGATTCTTCCTTCAGCTAAAGCATGCATGTGGAACCCAGAGTATGATCAACCGTGTGATTAGGAGACGTGTTCCAATATGTCTCAGTTCTCGTCCCCTGGTACTCGGGTGCAACATTCCAGACGCTTTACTAACACTCTCCCGACTTGGAGAGTCAGTGCCTTTAACCTCCTGTTTGGCCCAGTTTGCAATTTCTGCGGAAGATGAACAGGAATAGGGAGAACCAATGAGAGACTAGCTGGAGGTGTCTGGACGGGAAAATTTAACTCTCATTTCCCACCAGGAAGAGGAATTAACCAACGGCTCACCGTGCCATGCCAGAACAAGATTAGGGCCTGAAGCAATCCTGCGGTGTTGCGGCCAGCTCACAAGAAAGCGAGTTGAAGAGAAGAGCTCAGGGGCACTGTAATTCACAAACCTGCAGAGTTATAAATGACAGCTATCGTCCAAAAATATACTGAAGTAAGGCTGCCAAGAGGACTTGAAAGCGGGGCAGAACTGCAGGAAACCGATTTTAGGAGGTAGACTGGAATTGCATTTAAAGCATAGGTAAAGAGGCAAAACGTCGACAATGATGCACTTGGCCAAAAAGGGCGTATGCGTTTTTTCCTGAATATATTTAGGAAAAAACGCATACGCCCTTTTTGGCCAACCAAGCAAGCTTGCAAAGGAAATCTGCACTACAATGAAGTCTCACTTCCCCCCGGTCAAAAGGGCCAACTGAAAAAAGTGTAAAATCCAGAAAGGCAGGACAGGCCATGGAGAACTGGGAGCCTTGTTTTGCTGATGGGCGGGATGTATATTGCCAACAGCCACTCGGGAGAAGTGTATGGTGTTTCCTGAAACATCTAAAAAACAAAGCAACAGAGCCTAGGGCACTTCCACTTATGGCCCTATAGCATAGGAAAATTAAAATCTAAAAGACACAGCCACCCCAAAGTTTGGGACGGCTCTGTTTACAAGAAACTCGTTTACGGGACAAGTTCAATATCACAGAAAGTGAAAAATGGATAAAGAAGTTGTGGTACTTACGTACAATGCAATATCACTCAGCAATGACATCTATGTCATCAGGCCCATAGCAGCATAATGAGTGGATTCAGGTATGACGATTCTAACTGAAATAAGTCACACAGAAAAGGAAACATCATAAGATAACACTAATACACGGAATGTAAACTTGGCTACACAGGAACTGGATTACAAAAGAGAACAGGGTCTCAAATTTAGAAAACCAACTTATGCTTGCTTAAGGGGAAAGGTGAGTTGGGGTGCTGCATAAAACCAGAGATTGAAATGAGCACAGATAAAGTTCCTTAAGCCAAATATGTAATAGACAAGAGCTACTCCTTGCTCAACGAAATGGACTCAACACCCCATATAAAACGCCTAAGGTTGTACCTGACTAGTAAGTATCTTAAAACCTATGTATTGCTATGTCTCCAAAAGAGAATCAAGCGTGTGTACAGGGGCATAAACGCAGCAGTGATACGATTGGAGAGTTTTGGTGAGCAAATGAAGACCCTTTGAAGTCATATTGCATGGTACCCATTCCACGGGTCTCAACTCTCCAGGTTTAAGGGATTCTTCCTTCAGCTAAAACATGCATGTGGAACCCAGAGTATGATCAACCGTGTGATCGGAAGACGTGTTCCAATATGTCTCAGTTCTCATCCCCTGGTACTCGGGTGAAACATTCCAGACGCTTTACTAACACTCTCCCGACTTGGAGAGTCAGTGCCTTTAACCTCCTGTTTGGCCCAGTTTGCAATTTCTGCGGAAGATGAACAGGAATAGGGAGAACCAATGAGAGACTAGCTGGAGGTGTCTGGACGGGCAAATTTAACTCTCATTTCCCACCAGGAAGAGGAATTAACCAAAGGCTCAGCATGCCGTGCCGGAACCAGATTAGGGCCTGAAGCAATCCTGCGGTGTTGCGGCCAGCTCACAAGAAAGCGAGTTGAAGAAAGGAGCTCAGGGGAACTGTAATTCACAAACCTGCAGAGTTATAAATGACAGCTATCGTCCAAAAATATACTGAAGTAAGGCTGCCAAGAGGACTTGAAAGCGGGGCAGAACTGCAGGAAACCAATTTCAGGAGGTACACTGGAATTGCATTTAAAGCATAGGAAAAGAGGCAAAACGTCGACAATGATGCACTTGGCAAAAAGGGCGTATGCATTTTTTCCTGAATATATTCAGGAAAAAACGCATACGCCCTTTTTGGCCAACCAAGCAAGCTTGCAAAGGAAATCTGCACTACAATGAAGTCTCACTTCCCCCCGGTCAAAAGGGCCAACTGAAAAAAGTGTAAAATCCAGAAAGGCAGGACAGGCCATGGAGAACTGGGAGCCTTGTTATGCTGATGGGCGGGATGTATATTGCCAACAGCCACTGGGGAGAAGTGTATGGTGTTTCCTGAAACATCTAAAAAACAAAGCAACAGAGCCTAGGGCACTTCCACTTATGGTGCTATAGCTTAGGGAAATTAACATCAAAAAGACACAGCCACCCCAAAGTTTGGGACGGCTCTGTTTACAAGAACCTCGTTTATGGGACAAGTTCAATATTGCAGAAAGCGAAAAATGGATAAAGAAGTTGTGGTACTTACGTACAATGCAATATCACTCAGCAATGACATCTATGTCATCAGGCCCGTAGCAGCATAATGAGTGGATTCTGGTATGATGATTCTAACTGAAATAAGTCACACAGAAAAAGAAACATCATAAGATATCACTAATACACGGAATGTAAACTTGGCTACACAGGAACTGGATTACAAAAGAGAACAGGGTCTCAAATTTAGAAAACCAACTTATGCTTGCTTAAGGGGAAAGGTGAGTTGGGGTGCTGCATAAAACCAGAGATTTAAATGATCACAGATAAAGTTCCTTAAGCCAAATGTGTAATAGACAAGAGCTACTCCTTGCTCAACGAAATGGACTCAACACCCCATATTAAACGCCTAAGAATGTACCTGACTAGTAAGTATCTTAAAACCTATGGATCACTATGTCTCCGAAAGAGAATCAAGCGTGTGTACAGGGGCATAAACGCAGCAGTGATAGGATTGGAGAGTTTCGGTGAGCAAATGAAGACCCTTTGAAGTCATATTGCATGGTACCCATTCCACGGGTCTCAACTCTCCAGGTTTAAGGGATTCTTCCTTCAGCTAAATCATGCATGTGGAACCCAGAGTATGATCAACCGTGTGATCGG
Source organism: Orcinus orca (assembly GCF_937001465.1). Taxonomy (NCBI): domain Eukaryota; kingdom Metazoa; phylum Chordata; class Mammalia; order Artiodactyla; family Delphinidae; genus Orcinus; species Orcinus orca. The sequence goes on from NW_026044021.1 coordinate 1,215,896, forward strand.
GAGACGTGTTCCAATATGTCTCAGTTCTCGTCCCCTGGTACTCGGGTGCAACATTCCAGACGGTTTACTAACACTCTCCCGACTTGGAGAGTCAGTGCCTTTAACCTCCTGTTTGGCCCAGTTTGCAATTTCTGCGGAAGATGAACAGGAATAGGGAGAACCAATGTGAAACTAGCTGGAGGTGTCTGGACGGGCAAATTTAACTCTTATTTCCCACCAGGAAGAGGAATTAACCAAAGGCTCAGCATGCCGTGCCGGAATCAGATTAGGGCCTGAAGCAATCCTGCAGTGTTGCGGCCAGCTCACAAGAAAGCCAGTTGAAGAGAGGAGCTCAGGGGCACTGTAATTCACAAACCTGCAGAGTTATAAATGACAGCTATCGTCCAAAAATATACTGAAGTAAGGCTGCCAAGAGGACTTGAAAGCGGGGCAGAACTGCAGGAAACCGATTTTAGGAGGTAGACTGGAATTGCATTTAAAGCATAGGAAAAGAGGCAAAACGTCGACAATGATGCACTTGGCCAAAAAGGGCGTATGCGTTTTTTCCTGAATATATTCAGGAAAAAACGCATACGCCCTTTTTGGCCAACCAAGCAAGCTTGAAAAGGAAATCTGCACTACAATGAAGTCTCACTTCCCCCCGGTCAAAAGGGCCAACTGAAAAAAGTGTAAAATCCAGAAAGGCAGGACAGGCCATGGAGAACTTGGAGCCTTGTTTTGCTGATGGGCGGGATGTATATTGCCAACAGCCACTCGGGAGAAGTTTATGGTGTTTCCTGAAACATCTAAAAAACAAAGCAACAGAGCCTAGGGCACTTCCACTTATGGCCCTATGGCTTAGGGAAATTAAAATCAAAAAGACACAGCCACCCCAAAGTTTGGGACGGCTCTGTTTACAAGAACCTCGTTTACGGGACAAGTTCAATATCACAGAAAGTGAAAAATGGATAAAGAATTTGTGGTACTTAGGTACAATGCAATATCACTCAGCAATGAAATCTATGTCATCAGGCCCATAGCAGCATAATGAGTGGGTTCAGGTATGAGGCTTCTAACTGAAATAAGTCACACAGAAAAAGAAACATTATAAGATATCACTAATACACGGAATGTAAACTTGGCTACACAGGAACTGGATTACAAAAGAGAACAGGGTCTCAAATTTAGAAAACCAACTTATGCTTGCTTAAGGGGAAAGGTGAGTTGGGGTGCTGCATAAAACCAGAGATTGAAATGAGCACAGATAAAGTTCCTTAAGCCAAATATGTAATAGACAAGAGCTACTCCTTGCTCAACGAAATGGACTCAACACCCCATATTAAACGCCTAAGAATGTACCTGACTAGTAAGTATCTTAAAACCTATGGAACACTATGTCTCCGAAAGAGAATCAAGCGTGTGTACAGGGGCATAAACGCAGCAGTGATAGCATTGGAGAGGTTCGGTGAGCAAATGAAGACCCTCTGAAGTCATATTGCATGGTACCCATTCCACGGGTCTCAACTCTCCAGGTTTAAGGGATTCTTCCTTCAGCTAAATCATGCATGTGGAACCCAGAGTATGATCAACCGTGTGATCGGGAGACGTGTTCCAATATGTCTCAGTTCTCGTCCCCTGGTACTCGGGTGCAACATTCCAGACGCTTTACTAACACTCTCCCGACTTGGAGAGTCAGTGCCTTTAACCTCCTGTTTGGCCCAGTTTGCAATTTCTGCGGAAGATGAACAGGAATAGGGAGAACCAATGAGAGACTAGCTGGAGGTGTCTGGACGGGCAAATTTAACTCTCATTTCCCACCAGGAAGAGGAATTAACCAAAGGCTCAGCGGGCCGTGCCGGAACCAGATTAGGGCCTGAAGCAATCCTGCGGTGTTGCGGCCAGCTCACAAGAAAGCGAGTTGAAGAAAGGAGCTCAGGGGCACTGTAATTCACAAACCTGCAGAGTTATAAATGACAGCTATCGTCCAAAAATGTACTGAAGTAAGGCTGCCAAGAGGACTTGAAAGCGGGGCAGAATTGCAGGAATCCGATTTCAGGAGGTAGACTGGATTCGATTTAAAGCATAGGAAAAGAGGCAGAACGTCGACAATGATGCACTTGGCCAAAACGGGCGTATGCGTTTTTTTCTGAATATATTCAGGAAAAGACGTATACGCCCTTTTTGGCCAACCAAGCAAGCTTGCAAAGGAAATCTGCACTACAATGAAGTCTCACTTCCCCCCGGTCAAAAGGGCCAACTGAAAAAAGTGTAAAATCCAGAAAGGCAGGACAGGCCATGGAGAACTGGGAGCCTTGTTATGCTGATGGGCGGGATGTAAATTGCCAACAGCCACTCGGGAGAAGTGTATGGTGTTTCCTGAAACATCTAAAAAACAAAGCAACAGAGCCTAGGGCACTTCCACTTATGGTCCTATAGCTTAGGGAAATTAAAATCAAAAAGACACAGCCACCCCAAAGTTTGGGACGGCTCTGTTTACAAGAACCTCGTTTATGGTAGTAGTTCAATATCGCAGAAAGCAAAAAATGGATAAAGAAGTTGTGGTACTTACGTACAATGCAATATCACTCAACAATGAAATCTATGTCATCAGGCCCAAAGCAGCATAATGAGTGGATTCAGGTATGATGATTCTAACTGAAATAAGTCACACAGAAAAAGAAACATCATAAGATATCACTAATATACGGAATGTAAACTTGGCTACACAGGAACTGGATTACAAAAGAGAACAGGGTCTCAAATTTAGAAAACCAACTTATGCTTGCTTAAGGGGAAAGGTGAGTTGGGGTGCTGCATAAAACCAGAGATTGAAATGAGCACAGATAAAGTTCCTTAAGCCAAATATGTAATAGACAAGAGCTACTCCTTGCTCAACGAAATGGACTCAACACCACATATTAAACGCCTAAGAATGTACCTGACTAGTAAGTATCTTAAAACCTATGGATCACTATGTCTCCGAAAGAGAATCAAGCGTGTGTACAGGGGCATAAACGCAGCAGTGATAGGATTGGAGAGGTTCGGTGAGCAAATGAAGATCCTTTGAAGTCATATTGCATGGTACCCATTCCACAGGTCTCAACTCTCCAGGTTTAAGGGATTCTTCCTTCAGCTAAAGCATGCATGTGGAACCCAGAGTATGATCAACCGTGTGATTAGGAGACGTGTTCCAATATGTCTCAGTTCTCGTCCCCTGGTACTCGGGTGCAACATTCCAGACGCTTTACTAACACTCTCCCGACTTGGAGAGTCAGTGCCTTTAACCTCCTGTTTGGCCCAGTTTGCAATTTCTGCGGAAGATGAACAGGAATAGGGAGAACCAATGAGAGACTAGCTGGAGGTATCTGGACGGGCAAATTTAACTCTCATTTCCCACTAGGAAGAGGAATTAACCAAAGGCTCAGCATGCCGTGCCGGAAACAGATTAGGGCCTGAAGCAATCCTGCGGTGTTGCGGCCAGCTCACAAGAAAGCGAGTTGAAGAGAGGAGCTCAGGGGCACTGTAATTCACAAACCTGCAGAGTTATAAATGACAGCTATCGTCCAAAAATATACTGAAGTAAGGCTGCCAAGAGGACTTGAAAGCGGGGCAGAACTGCAGGAAACCGATTTTAGGAGGTAGACTGGAATTGCATTTAAAGCATAGGTAAAGAGGCAAAACGTCGACAATGATGCACTTGGCCAAAAAGGGCGTATGCGTTTTTTCCTGAATATATTCAGGAAAAAACGCATACGCCCTTTTTGGCCAACCAAGCAAGCTTGCAAAGGAAATCTGCACTACAATGAAGTCTCACTTCCCCCCGGTCAAAAGGGCCAACTGAAAAAAGTGTAAAATCCAGAAAGGCAGGACAGGCCATGGAGAACTGGGAGCCTTGTTTTGCTGATGGGCGGGATGTATATTGCCAACAGCCACTCGGGAGAAGTGTATGGTGTTTCCTGAAACATCTAAAAAACAAAGCAACAGAGCCTAGGGCACTTCCACTTATGGCCCTATAGCATAGGAAAATTAAAATCTAAAAGACACAGCCACCCCAAAGTTTGGGACGGCTCTGTTTACAAGAAACTCGTTTACGGGACAAGTTCAATATCACAGAAAGTGAAAAATGGATAAAGAAGTTGTGGTACTTACGTACAATGCAATATCACTCAGCAATGACATCTATGTCATCAGGCCCATAGCAGCATAATGAGTGGATTCAGGTATGACGATTCTAACTGAAATAAGTCACACAGAAAAGGAAACATCATAAGATAACACTAATACACGGAATGTAAACTTGGCTACACAGGAACTGGATTACAAAAGAGAACAGGGTCTCAAATTTAGAAAACCAACTTATGCTTGCTTAAGGGGAAAGGTGAGTTGGGGTGCTGCATAAAACCAGAGATTGAAATGAGCACAGATAAAGTTCCTTAAGCCAAATATGTAATAGACAAGAGCTACTCCTTGCTCAACGAAATGGACTCAACACCCCATATAAAACGCCTAAGGTTGTACCTGACTAGTAAGTATCTTAAAACCTATGTATTGCTATGTCTCCAAAAGAGAATCAAGCGTGTGTACAGGGGCATAAACGCAGCAGTGATACGATTGGAGAGTTTTGGTGAGCAAATGAAGACCCTTTGAAGTCATATTGCATGGTACCCATTCCACGGGTCTCAACTCTCCAGGTTTAAGGGATTCTTCCTTCAGCTAAAACATGCATGTGGAACCCAGAGTATGATCAACCGTGTGATCGGAAGACGTGTTCCAATATGTCTCAGTTCTCATCCCCTGGTACTCGGGTGAAACATTCCAGACGCTTTACTAACACTCTCCCGACTTGGAGAGTCAGTGCCTTTAACCTCCTGTTTGGCCCAGTTTGCAATTTCTGCGGAAGATGAACAGGAATAGGGAGAACCAATGAGAGACTAGCTGGAGGTGTCTGGACGGGCAAATTTAACTCTCATTTCCCACCAGGAAGAGGAATTAACCAAAGGCTCAGCATGCCGTGCCGGAACCAGATTAGGGCCTGAAGCAATCCTGCGGTGTTGCGGCCAGCTCACAAGAAAGCGAGTTGAAGAAAGGAGCTCAGGGGAACTGTAATTCACAAACCTGCAGAGTTATAAATGACAGCTATCGTCCAAAAATATACTGAAGTAAGGCTGCCAAGAGGACTTGAAAGCGGGGCAGAACTGCAGGAAACCAATTTCAGGAGGTACACTGGAATTGCATTTAAAGCATAGGAAAAGAGGCAAAACGTCGACAATGATGCACTTGGCAAAAAGGGCGTATGCGTTTTTTCCTGAATATATTCAGGAAAAAACGCATACGCCCTTTTTGGCCAACCAAGCAAGCTTGCAAAGGAAATCTGCACTACAATGAAGTCTCACTTCCCCCCGGTCAAAAGGGCCAACTGAAAAAAGTGTAAAATCCAGAAAGGCAGGACAGGCCATGGAGAACTGGGAGCCTTGTTATGCTGATGGGCGGGATGTATATTGCCAACAGCCACTGGGGAGAAGTGTATGGTGTTTCCTGAAACATCTAAAAAACAAAGCAACAGAGCCTAGGGCACTTCCACTTATGGTGCTATAGCTTAGGGAAATTAACATCAAAAAGACACAGCCACCCCAAAGTTTGGGACGGCTCTGTTTACAAGAACCTCGTTTATGGGACAAGTTCAATATTGCAGAAAGCGAAAAATGGATAAAGAAGTTGTGGTACTTACGTACAATGCAATATCACTCAGCAATGACATCTATGTCATCAGGCCCGTAGCAGCATAATGAGTGGATTCTGGTATGATGATTCTAACTGAAATAAGTCACACAGAAAAAGAAACATCATAAGATATCACTAATACACGGAATGTAAACTTGGCTACACAGGAACTGGATTACAAAAGAGAACAGGGTCTCAAATTTAGAAAACCAACTTATGCTTGCTTAAGGGGAAAGGTGAGTTGGGGTGCTGCATAAAACCAGAGATTTAAATGATCACAGATAAAGTTCCTTAAGCCAAATGTGTAATAGACAAGAGCTACTCCTTGCTCAACGAAATGGACTCAACACCCCATATTAAACGCCTAAGAATGTACCTGACTAGTAAGTATCTTAAAACCTATGGATCACTATGTCTCCGAAAGAGAATCAAGCGTGTGTACAGGGGCATAAACGCAGCAGTGATAGGATTGGAGAGTTTCGGTGAGCAAATGAAGACCCTTTGAAGTCATATTGCATGGTACCCATTCCACGGGTCTCAACTCTCCAGGTTTAAGGGATTCTTCCTTCAGCTAAATCATGCATGTGGAACCCAGAGTATGATCAACCGTGTGATCGGGAGACGTGTTCCAATATGTCTCAGTTCTCGTCCCCTGGTACTCGGGTGCAACATTCCAGACGGTTTACTAACACTCTCCCGACTTGGAGAGTCAGTGCCTTTAACCTCCTGTTTGGCCCAGTTTGCAATTTCTGCGGAAGATGAACAGGAATAGGGAGAACCAATGTGAAACTAGCTGGAGGTGTCTGGACGGGCAAATTTAACTCTTATTTCCCACCAGGAAGTGGAATTAACCAAAGGCTCAGCATGCCGTGCCGGAATCAGATTAGGGCCTGAAGCAATCCTGCAGTGTTGCGGCCAGCTCACAAGAAAGCCAGTTGAAGAGAGGAGCTCAGGGGCACTGTAATTCACAAACCTGCAGAGTTATAAATGACAGCTATCGTCCAAAAATATACTGAAGTAAGGCTGCCAAGAGGACTTGAAAGCGGGGCAGAACTGCAGGAAACCGATTTTAGGAGGTAGACTGGAATTGCATTTAAAGCATAGGAAAAGAGGCAAAACGTCGACAATGATGCACTTGGCCAAAAAGGGCGTATGCGTTTTTTCCTGAATATATTCAGGAAAAAACGCATACGCCCTTTTTGGCCAACCAAGCAAGCTTGAAAAGGAAATCTGCACTACAATGAAGTCTCACTTCCCCCCGGTCAAAAGGGCCAACTGAAAAAAGTGTAAAATCCAGAAAGGCAGGACAGGCCATGGAGAACTTGGAGCCTTGTTTTGCTGATGGGCGGGATGTATATTGCCAACAGCCACTCGGGAGAAGTTTATGGTGTTTCCTGAAACATCTAAAAAACAAAGCAACAGAGCCTAGGGCACTTCCACTTATGGCCCTATGGCTTAGGGAAATTAAAATCAAAAAGACACAGCCACCCCAAAGTTTGGGACGGCTCTGTTTACAAGAACCTCGTTTACGGGACAAGTTCAATATCACAGAAAGTGAAAAATGGATAAAGAATTTGTGGTACTTAGGTACAATGCAATATCACTCAGCAATGAAATCTATGTCATCAGGCCCATAGCAGCATAATGAGTGGGTTCAGGTATGAGGCTTCTAACTGAAATAAGTCACACAGAAAAAGAAACATTATAAGATATCACTAATACACGGAATGTAAACTTGGCTACACAGGAACTGGATTACAAAAGAGAACAGGGTCTCAAATTTAGAAAACCAACTTATGCTTGCTTAAGGGGAAAGGTGAGTTGGGGTGCTGCATAAAACCAGAGATTGAAATGAGCACAGATAAAGTTCCTTAAGCCAAATATGTAATAGACAAGAGCTACTCCTTGCTCAACGAAATGGACTCAACACCCCATATTAAACGCCTAAGAATGTACCTGACTAGTAAGTATCTTAAAACCTATGGAACACTATGTCTCCGAAAGAGAATCAAGCGTGTGTACAGGGGCATAAACGCAGCAGTGATAGCATTGGACAGGTTCGGTGAGCAAATGAAGACCCTCTGAAGTCATATTGCATGGTACCCATTCCACGGGTCTCAACTCTCCAGGTTTAAGGGATTCTTCCTTCAGCTAAATCATGCATGTGGAACCCAGAGTATGATCAACCGTGTGATCAGGAGACGTGTTCCAATATGTCTCAGTTCTCGTCCCCTGGTACTCGGGTGCAACATTCCAGACGCTTTACTAACACTCTCCCGACTTGGAGAGTCAGTGCCTTTAACCTCCTGTTTGGCCCAGTTTGCAATTTCTGCGGAAGATGAACAGGAATAGGGAGAACCAATGAGAGACTAGCTGGAGGTGTCTGGACGGGCAAATTTAACTCTCATTTCCCACCAGGAAGAGGAATTAACCAAAGGCTCAGCGGGCCGTGCCGGAACCAGATTAGGGCCTGAAGCAATCCTGCGGTGTTGCGGCCAGCTCACAAGAAAGCGAGTTGAAGAAAGGAGCTCAGGGGCACTGTAATTCACAAACCTGCAGAGTTATAAATGACAGCTATCGTCCAAAAATGTACTGAAGTAAGGCTGCCAAGAGGACTTGAAAGCGGGGCAGAATTGCAGGAATCCGATTTCAGGAGGTAGACTGGATTCGATTTAAAGCATAGGAAAAGAGGCAGAACGTCGACAATGATGCACTTGGCCAAAACGGGCGTATGCGTTTTTTTCTGAATATATTCAGGAAAAGACGTATACGCCCTTTTTGGCCAACCAAGCAAGCTTGCAAAGGAAATCTGCACTACAATGAAGTCTCACTTCCCCCCGGTCAAAAGGGCCATCTGAAAAAAGTGTAAAATCCAGAAAGGCAGGACAGGCCATGGAGAACTGGGAGCCTTGTTATGCTGATGGGCGGGATGTAAATTGCCAACAGCCACTCGGGAGAAGTGTATGGTGTTTCCTGAAACATCTAAAAAACAAAGCAACAGAGCCTAGGGCACTTCCACTTATGGTCCTATAGCTTAGGGAAATTAAAATCAAAAAGACACAGCCACCCCAAAATTTGGGACGGCTCTTTTACAGGAACCTCTTCTTCAGCACAAGTTAAATATGCCAGAGAGCAAATAATTGATAAAGAAGTTGCGGTACTTACGTACAACAGAATACCTCTCAGCAATGAAAACTATGTCACCAGGCCCGTACCAGCATAATGAGTGGATTGAGGCACGGTGATTCTAAGTGAAAAAAGTCACACAGAAAGAGAAACATCATAAGGTATCACTAATACATGGAATGTGAACTTGGTTACACATGAACTGAATTACAAAACAGAACAGGGTCTCATGTTTAGAAAACCAACTTATGCTTGCTTAAGGGGGAAGGTGAGTTGTGGTGTTGCATAAAAGCAGAGTTTGAAATTAGCACAGATACCGTTCCATAAGCTAAATATGTAATAGACAAGACCTACCCCTTGCTCAACAAAATGGACTCAACAATGAGGTATCACCTCACACCTGGTAGAATGGGCATCATCAGAAAATCTACAAACAAAAAATGCTGGAAATGTGTGGAGAAAAGGAACCCTCTTCCACTATTGTTGGGAATATAAATTGATACAGTCACTATGGAGAACAATATGGAGTTTCTTAAGAAACTAACAGTAGAATTACCATATGATACAGCAATCCCAGTTCTGGACATATACCCAGACAAAACCATAAATCAAAAAGAGACATTCACCGCAATGTTCATTGTATCACTCTTTACAATATCGAGGTAATGGAAGCAACCTAAATGCCCACAGACAGACGAATGCATAAAGCAGTGGTACATATATAAAATGGAATATTACTAAGCCATGAAAAGGAATGAAATTAGTCATTTGTAGAGACGTCGATGGATCTAGAGACTGTCATACAGAGTGAAGTAAGTCAGAAAGAGAAAAACAAATCTTGTATATTCATGCATATATGTGGAACCTAGAAAAACTGTACAGATTAACCATTTTGCAAGGCATAAATAGAGCAACAGATGTGGACAACAAACGTATGGACAACAAGGGGGGAAAGCTGTTGGGGGGGTTGGTGGTGGGAGGAGTTGAGAGACTGGGATTGGCATGTATACATTTATATGTATAAAATAGATAACCAATAAGAACCTGCTGTATAAAAATATAAAATAAAATTCAAAATTAAAAAGAAATAAAATTAAAAAAATAAAACAGAAAAAACAATTATTCCCTTCACATACATGTATTTATATGAATAAATTATTTCTATGCTTATATCTGTAAATACAAAAAAGAGGAATAAAATCTACCTTGAACCAAAAACGAAAAAGAGAAAAAAAAACACAGAACCCACCAGTTCCACAGAGGAAAACCGTATCAGGGCACTTGCTCCAGTTGTAAACAATTCTGAAGTTGGTCAGTGGTGGGGAATCGTCTCCCATTCAGCCAGCAGCCCCCATGCAACAAGCGTCCTCATTGCAAAGCTGGGGCACCGTGCCGAGGCATCTGTGAGTAAACGTGAGCTGAGCCCCAGGCCAGTTGCTGCTGAACTATTCCCACCCGTCCCAGGTAAAACACCTGAATATATACAAGGACTTGAAAGCCTAGAGGAAGGGCCATAGAGCCACACGAGTGACAGCATACCGGCCGACTTGGTGCCTGCAGGCCAGCCAGGATGGTCCTGGCCCTGGGTGCTCTTCTGGAAGATTTCCATTTCCCTGCCTGAGATACCCGTCCTGTCCCTGCCCCCACTGCTTTTTTCCTTCCTCACCTCTGCCCAGGGAGAAATTCCAGCAGCAGGTATAGGTGACACATCCTCTTCTTTAGCAGGTGGCAGCCTGGCAACTGCTGCAGAAAGTCCAGCAGAGCCCCACTCACACTGGGCCACCCACAAAGCCGTGGCCTCTCACTCCCTCCCACCAGCCCAGCCCCGAGACTGCTGACAGGGCAGAGAAAATGGCGTCAGGCACGGCTGCAGGGCCTCTTGCTGCCTGGAGTGGTATTTATATTGATCTCAACCCAGGCACACCTGGGGAGGGCTGGCCGGCACGGTAAGGCTGCCCAGGTCAGCCAATCATCATCCCTCAGGGGCTCACAGTTGCAGAAAATGGAAATTGCTGAACCGGCCAGGTCCAAGGAACAGGTGTGGGCTCCTGAGAGTCAGGATAGACAAGGGGTGCAGCTTTGGCTTGTTTTCTAATCATTTTATCTGGCCCATAAGTGGGAGACCACTTCAAGAAAACCCTCTCCTAATGAGAGGAACCCTGGAGTCAGGGAGAGGAGGGGTGGGTGGTGGTTGGAGACAGAGGCCTGGTGTCCCGGGTGCAGTGGAAGTCTCTGGAAGACCAGGTGGAGGGAGGCCGCACAGAGTGATGCCCAGGGTCACAGACCTGTCGCAGCTGCTGTTTGTTAGTTCAAGTCCTGCTCTGAGGTGCTCTGTGTCAGCTCTGAGTGACAGGTGAGCTGGGGGTGCTCTGCAATGAGGGCTATGTGCACGGTTCCTGTGTGCCCAGCCCTGCCACGGTACCTGCAAGGGTAGCTCTGTATCCTGGGAGGGGCCTGACCACGAGAGCCCCGTGGGCTGGGGTGGGGGTGGGGTACCTGCCCAGGTGAGCTCCATATTCTGGGATTGGTCTGACCACGAGAGCCCCATGGGCTGCTGGGGACCTGGTAAAGGATGTCAGGACAGTCAGTGAAGCCACCGAGGATATACCTCCAGCTGCTCCTAATTCCTACACCCTGCTGGTCATTCTACCAACCACCAGGACATGGTATTCTGTATTAGTCTTCAATGATGCCTTCTTTTGTATTCCATTAGTCCCAGAGTCACAAGAAATTTTGGCTTGTGAGTGGCAGGACTCAACATACAACTAAAACAATACTTCCGGGCCGTCTTGCCCCAAGGGTGCAAAAATTCCCACACCATCTTTGGGGAAAGCTTAGCTAAAGACCTAAAAGTTCTACCTCTGGGAAAGGAAACCCTCCTTCAGTACGCAGACGACATTCTGATCGCCAGCCCTACTAAGGAGGCCTCTGAACTACCAAGCCAATAAAGGATAGAAGTTGTCCAAGAAAAAGCTCAAATATCACAGACTGCAGTGACCTGCCTGGGCTTCGTTCTCACAGAAGGTCGGAGAAGCCCATCCCAGGAAAGGGAAGAAACCATTTTCAGCCTTACCCCTTTCTAAAACTAGAAGACAGCTTAGGGGTTCCTGGGGAGGCCAGGGTTTGCTGCTTCTGGATCCCTAACTACAGTCTACTAGCTGGGCCTCTATATGAAACACTGAAAGGAAAAGATGATGATCCTTTTGAATAGAATCCAGAAGTGGCCTTTCAAGAATGGAAAGAGCAGTCAATTCAGACCCTTGCCCTGGAACTCCCTAATTTAGCTAAACCCTTTGACCTTTACATTCCCGGTGAAAGGTGAATCGCCATTGGAGAATTAGTGCAAAAACTGGGACCACTTGAAATGGAACAATGCAAGAATGCCATCCAGGTAGGATAAACTACGGGCACCAAGGGGCTTGGCCCACTGCCACATCTGGCCAAGATACTGGCGGTATCTAAAAACCTGGAAATCAGCAGCCCAAAAGGCCACCTCCCTCCTAAGGGAAAAGGACCCCACGTGGTGATCCTAACCACCAACCATGCCCTGAAGTTGCAGGGTTCGCTCCGTGGGCACACCAACCTCGAGTGAGGAGGCCCTCCAACTCCAACATCCAGAGAGATAACCGGGGGCAACAGGGCACCATGACGACTCGTGTGAACATCACTTGACCTGGAGTTTCTCTCATAAAACAACAAGAGTGTGTCCCAAAAGAGTAGACTACTGCTTGCAGGACTTACTGCACGCAGAGGGGAGCTAATAATCTTGGCGGGGGAACCGTATATCACACTGTCACCATAGAAAAGCCTACAGACACCGTGATGATGGTGGCCAATAAGACCGGCTGGACTCCTGTTTACTTCAAAAGGCTGTTGGCTCAGTGGCCATCATGGTCCTTGATCACCACTGACCCTGGACTGTCTGGGAGTTGAGCAGGCAGGGCTCTGACACCTGGTGCTGTTTGTACGTTAATTCAGGAGCCTAATTGAAGAAAGCGCAGACTACTGGTCAGAGCATCTAGGCTGGCAGAAACGGTCAGCCTAAGGTGGCCAAACAAATGTGGGGCGGGGTGAAACCGGCCCCCACAGCGTCTCTGCACATCTCTTTCCTGGACCCTTAAAGGTCATTAGAATCTATAACACTTCCAATGCTGGTGCTCAGGTGGACGAGCAGGGAGGCAGGGGGCCTGGGGACAATCAACGTCACCTGGAGGCTGCTGGGGAGAAGCCCTGACCCTCGCCCCCGGGTATGAGGGCTCCCAACTCAGCACTCAGCAGTTACAGAAGAAGGGTCTGCACCCTCAGCACTCCAAGAATGAGGAACGGGACAAAAGGCAGAGGAGGGGTTTGTCCCCAGCAAAGCCCATTAAAAATCCCTGGGAGATAAAAATAGAATCTGGGCAATAAAGTCAAGTCTAACCTTTTTTATCCTTTGTGCTTTGTCTAATTTCATGTGCTCCTAGGGTCCCGCATGCAGAGGTTCCACACCCAGCACTTCAGACCAGATTTCCTAGTGCAGAATGGCTGGGACGACACCTCAGCTCCTGGGGCCCAGTGCAGACTCCGCGATATAGAGCCTGAGCTGCAGCCAACCCGGCCCTCGAGAGCTCCGCCCCCTCCCTCCCACTGACTCTGACAGGATCTCTACACAACAGCCCAGCCCACAGCCCACGGGGTAGTGCATGCTCTCACCTCTCCATTCTCTGATCAAAATATAAAGTTTCCTTTGCTTGTGAACCAAACTCAGTCTCGATCTGTTGGCCCCAATGACACTGGGCAGGGGGACACTTGTTGGGGTCCACTCTGGAGAATCAGTAACAGAAACTGAGACTATTGTAACCTCAATGAACAGATGTGTGAGCCAAACTGGAGTTAACATAGAACAGTGTATAAGGTTCGGGTAAAATAAGATGTTTCTAACACTTCCATTTGATATTTCCATCACTTTATTATAAGCAAGTTCAGTGAAAAGGTCTGTCTTATTTGTCAGGTCAATATTAGAGAAACGAAGTGATTTCTTTCCAAGGATGTACATCTAATAATCTTGGTTAAAGCTTCAATCTTGTTTTAAATGCTTTTCCATTGAAAATGATACCTCTCTTTCAGCTCCCCCATTTCTGAGAAGTATAAAATCTTATAATTTATTATTACCAAAGGGGAAAGGTGGGAGGAGGGATAAATTAACAGTTTGGGATTAACACATACACACTGCTATGTATAAAATAGATCATCAACAAGGAACTACTGTATAGCACAGGGAACTACACTCAACATTTTGCAATAAGCTATAAGGGGAAATAATCTGGAAAAGAATAGATATTTTTATTGTCATTGTCATCTATCAATGACAGTTAAAGTGTAACCTAAGGGAAGCTGGTGGTGAGTGCTTCTGACCCTGAAGACTTCAATCATCTAAAGTTTGGACTCTGCCTACTTCCCCAGGCCCTTAATGAACATATGTGTAGCCGTAGCTTAAAAAATTCCCCAGTTTGGGTTTCGGGCAGACACTGATTTTGAAAAAGCCCTGGTGTTCTCCTTACATGAATGGGACTCTTCCTACTGCTAAAACATGTCTGTCACACCCAGAGGATGGTATACCGTCTGATCGGGAAGAGTTTGGAAAAGGCATCTCATCTCCTCATCTCCTGGTGCTCGGGTTCACCCCTCCAGCGTCTTTACTAACAGTCTCCCCACTTGGAGATGTCAGCACTGTCAACATCCTGTTGCGTACAGTTTGGAATTTGTCCAGAGGATGAAGCGGAAGGATGAGGAACAATGAGAGACAAGTCCTAGGTGTTCAGACAGGCACATGTCACTCTAATTTCCAACCAGGAAGACGAATTGACCAAAGGCTAGGGTTGCCCATGGAAACAGTATAGGGCTTGAGGAAATCCCGCTGCTTTGTGGCCAGTTCCCATAAACACAAGTTGAACAATGGAACTCAGGGGCAGTAAAATTCATGAAACTGCAGAGTTGAAAATATCCATCACTGAAAAATGTCTTGAGGAAAGTCAGAGAAAAGGACTTGTAAGCAAGGGAGAATGGCAGGAAAGGGATCTGAGGAGGTAGAAAGGACTCGCCATTAAGCACGAGAAAAGGAGCTGAACATTGCCAACATTGCAGTTGGCCAAAAAGGGTGTATGCGTTTTTTTCTATATATATTCAAGAAAAGGGCATACACTTTTTTAGCCAAGCAAACAGGTGGGCACTGGAAGTCAATACTACAAAAGATATCACTTCGCATCAGTCAGAAGAGCCATCCTCATAAAGCGTAAACAACAGAAATGCAGGACAGGGCAAGGAGAAGAGGGAGCCCTGTGAGACTTATAGTGGAAATGTATATTGCCAACGGCCATTCTGGAGAAGTGTATTGTGTTTACTAAAGCATCTAAAAAATGAGCTACAGAGCATAGGGCACTTGCACTCATGGGCGTATATCTTGGGAAAAACAAAAATCGAGAGGACACAGGCACCCCAATGTTTACCCCCTCTCTGTTTAAAAGATCCTCGACTAGGATATAACTTAAATGTCTCTGGAGAGAAAAAATGGATAGAGATGTGGTACTTAGGTAGAGTGGAATATTATTCAGCCTGGAAATCAATGAACTATGGCCAGTTGTAACAACTCCGGAGGAGTTACGTATGATCATTCTAAGTGACATAATTCAAAAAGAAAAAGACACATATCATAAGATATCACTTAAAGGTGGAATCCAAAATGGCTACACATGAAATAAATTACAAAACAAAAACATAGTCAAATATGTAGGAAACACGCATAAGGCTGCTAAACGGGAAAGGTGGGGAGGGGTGAGGCATCATCCAGGAGGTTGAAATTAGCAAAGATACCATTCCAAATACCAAACTGATAATCAACAAAGCCTACACGGTAGCTAAAAGAACTGCACTCAGCACACTCAAGTCACCGGAAAAGAATATATACGACTGGTAAGAATCTGAAAAAGAATTTACTGATGTCTCTCTGTACGTGAATCAAGTGGATGTACAGCAGCAAGAAACAGAGCTTTGAAAATCAGCTGTAACCAATATAGTAACAAATTGAAAAAAATAAATGACAGAGAGACAGAGAAAACCTCTTACAACTTTTCCTCAGGGACAGTGATGCAACATGGATTGAACACATCTAGACCCACAGCAGGATGAGACATAAGGCTGGAAACTGTTTGCACTAAGAGAAATGTGAGGTTGGGTGAGGAAATGCACACCCTTTAAAGTAATACTACCTGGTACCCATTCAATGGGTCCCAAATCTGCAGGTTCAAGGGATCTTCCTACAGCTAAAACATGCATGGAAAACCCAGAGGACTGTACACCATGTGATTGGGAGATGTGTCTAAAATGCAGCTCATTTATCCTCTCCTGGTGCTCCTGTTCACCATTCCAGCCACGTTACTTAGAATCTCCCCACTTGGAGAATCAGCACATTTCAACTTCTGTTTCACACATTTTGCAAATTGTGAGGAGGATGAACGGGAAGAGGGGGAACCAATGAGAGAATAGTTGTAGGGGTTTGGACGGGCACATATCACTCTAATTTCCCATTAAGAATAAGAATTGAAAAAAGGCTCAGCCCGCCTCGCCGGAGCCAAAATAGGGCCTGAAGCAATCCTGCGGGTTTGAGGCCAGCTCACAAAAGAGCAACTTAAAAAATGGAGCTCAGGGTCACTGCAATTCACAAACCTGCAGAGTTATAAATGAAAACTAACGTCCAAAACTATGTTGAGGTAAGGCAAAGAAGAGGATCTGAATGCAAGACAGAATTGCAAGAAACAGATTTCAAGAGATAGATTGGACTCGTCTTTAAAGCACATGAAAAGCGGCAGAATTTCGACAATGATGCAGTTGGCCCAAAAGGGCGTATGCGTTTTTCCTGATTATATCCAGGAAAAAACGCATACGCACTTTATGGGCAACGAAGCAAGCAAGCAATGCAAATGTGCACAACAAAGAAGTCTCATTTCCCACCGGTCAAAAGGGCCATCCTAAAAAATTGTAAAAACCAGAAATGCAGGACAGGCCATGGAGAACAGGGAGCCTTTATACGCTGATGGGCAGTGTGTGAACTGCCGAGAGCCACTCTGGAGAAGTGTATGGTGGTTCCTAAATCATCTAAAAAACAGAGCTACAGAGCATAGGACACTTCCAATCATGGGAATATATCTAGGGAAGTCTAAAAATCAACAAGACACAAGCACACCACAGTTTAGGGCTACTCTGTTTACAAGAACCTCAACTTCAGTACACCTTAAATATCCCAGGAAAGAGAACAATGGATAAAGAAGATGTGGTACTTATGTACAATGGAATATCTCTTCACCATGAAATCAATGTAATAAGGCTAGTAGAAGGATAAAGAGTGGATTTAGGTCCGATAATACTACTTGAAATAAGTCAAACAGAAAAAGAAACATATCATAAGATATCACTTATAGAGGGAGGGTAAATATGGCTGCACAAGAAATGAATTACAGAACAGTGTCTCACATTTAGAAAACACACTTATGTCAGCTTAAGGGGAAAGGAGAGGTGGGGTGATGCATAAAACCAGAGTTTGAAATTAGCACAGATACCGTTCAATAAACCAAATAGATATTAGACAAGATCTACACCTTGCTCAATGAACTGGCCTCAACACACCTTATAAACCGCAGAGAAACATATCTGAGTAATAAGAATCTTAAAATCCATGTATTGATATATCTCCATAAGGGAATCAAGTGTGTGCAGAGCGGCACAAACACAGCAGTGAAAATGAGCTAAACCCCATTATAGAAATAAATTTTAAAAACAAAACGCAGAAACAATGAAAGAGAGAAAAATTCTTACAAAATTTGCTCAGGGGCTGTGATGCAACCTGGATTGACCACATATAAACCCACAGCTGGATAACACATAAGGCTGGACACTTGGGGCTGAGAGGATTGGTGAGTTTTGGTGAGCAACTGCCAAAAGTTTAATGCAATACTTCATGCTACTCATTCCAAGGGTCCCAACAATCCAGGTTGAAGGGAATCTTCCTACAGCTAAACCATGCTTGGGAAACCCAGCGACTGGTATACCATATGATCGGGAAAGGTTTCTAAAACGCACCTCATTTTTCCTCTCCTGGGGCTCCGGATCGACATTCCAGCCGCTTTACTAACAACATCCTCACATGGAGAGTCAATGCCTTTAAGTTCTGGTATCGCACAGTCTGCAGTTAGTGCGGAGGATGAATGGGAATAGGGGGAACCAGTGAGAAACAAGCTGTAGCGGTTTCAATGGGCACATGTCACTCTAATTTCACATCAGTAAGAAGAATAAACCAAAGGCACAGCAAGGTGCCCCAGAAGAAGAATAGGGCCTGAAGGAATCCTGTGGTTATGAGGCAAGATCACAAAAATATGAGCTGAAAAATGGAGCTAAGGGCCACTGCAATTCAAAAACGTGCAGAGTTATAAAGGCCAACTATTTTCAAAAACTATATTGAGGTAAGGCTATGAAGAGGCATTGAAAGCAAGGCAGAATTGCAGGAAACCTATTTCAGGAGGTAGACAGGAATTGCATTTAAAGCATAGGAAAAGAGGCAGAACGACGACAATGATGCACTTGGCCAAAAAGGGCGTATGCGTTTTTTCCTGAATATATTCAGGAAAAAACGCATACGCCCTTTTTGGCCAACCAAGCAAGCTTGCAAAGGAAATCTGCACTACAATGAAGTCTCACTTCCCCCCAGTCAAAAGGGCCATCTGAAAAAAGTGTAAAATCCAGAAAGGCAGGACAGGCAATGGAGAACTGGGAGCATTGTTATGCTGATGGGTGGGATGTAAATTGCCAACAGCCACTCGGGAGAAGTGTATGGTGTTTCCTGAAACATCTAAAAAACAAAGCAACAGAGCCTAGGGCACTTCCACTTATGGTGCTATAGCTTAGGGAAATTAAAATCAAAAAGACACAGCCACCCCAAAGTTTGGGACGGCTCTGTTTACAAGAACCTCGTTTACGGGACAAGTTCAATATTGCAGAAAGCGAAAAATGGATAAAGAAGTTGTGGTACTTACGTACAATGCAATATCACTCAGCAATGAAATCTATGTCATCAGGCCCGTAGCAGCATAATGAGTGGATTCAGGTATGATCATTCTAACTGAAATAAGTCACACAGAAAAAGAAACATCATAAGATATCACTAATACACGGAATGTAAACTTGCTACACAGGAACAGAGTTACAAAACAGAATAAGGTCTCAAATTTAGAAAACCAACTTATGTTTGCTTAAGGGGAAAGGTGAGTTGGGGTGCTGCATAAAACCAGAGATTGAAATGAGCACAGATAAAGTTCCTTAAGCCAAATATGGAATAGACAAGAGCTACTCCTTGCTCAACGAGATGGACTCAACACCCCATATTAAACGCCTAAGAATGTACCTGACTAGTAAGTATCTTAAAACCTATGGATTGCTTTGTCTCCAAAAGAGAATCAAGCGTGTGTACAGGGGCATAAACGCAGCAGTGATAGGATTGGAGAGGTTCGGTGAGCAAATGAAGACCCTTTGAAGTCATATTGCATGGTACCTATTCGACGGGTCTCAACTCTCCAGGTTTAAGGGATTCTTCCTTCAGCTAAAACACGCATGTGGAACCCAGAGTATGATCAACCGTGTGATCGGGAGATGTGTTCAAATATGTCTCAGTTCCCATCCCCTGGTTCTCGGGTGCAACATTCCCGATGCTTTACTAACACTCTCCCGACTTGGAGAGTCAGTGCCTTTAACCTCCTGTTTGGCCAAGTTTGCAATTTCTGTGGAAGATGAACAGGAATAGTGAGGACCAATGAGAGACTAGTTGGAGGTGTCTGGACAGGCAAATTTAACTCTCATTTCCCACCAGGAAGAGGAATTAACCAAAGGCTCAGCATCCCGTGCCAGAACCAGATTAGGGCCTGAAGCAATCCGGCAGTGTTGCGGGCAGCTCACAAGAAAGCGAGTTGAAAAAAGGAGCTCAGGGGCACTGTAATTCACAAACCTGCAGAGTTATAAATGACAGCTATCGTCCAAAAATATACTGAAGTAAGGCTGCCAAGAGGACTTGAAAGCGGGGCAGAATTGCAGGAAACTGATTTCAGGAGGTCGACTGGAATTGCATTTAAAGCATAGGAAAAGAGGCAGAACGTCCACAATGATGCACTTGGCCAAAAAGGGCGTATGCGTTTTTTCCTGAATATATTCAGGAAAAAACGCATACGCCCTTTTTGGCCAACCAAGCAAGCTTGCAAAAGAAATCTGCACTACAATGAAGTCTCACTTCCCCCTGGTAAAAAGGGCCATCTGAAAAAAGTGTAAAATCCAGAAAGGCAGTACAGGCCATGGAGAACTGGGAGCCTGGTTATGCTGATGAGTGGGATGTAAATTGCCAACAGCCACTCGGGAGAAGTGTATGGTGTTTCCTGAAACATCTAAAAAACAAAGCAACAGAGCCTAGGGCACTTCCACTTATGGTGCTATAGCTTAGGGAAATTAAAATCAAAAAGACACAGCCACCCCAAAGTTTGGGACGGCTCTGTTTACAAGAACCTCGTTTACGGGACAAGTTCAATATTGCAGAAAGCAAAAAATGGATAAAGAAGTTGTGGTACTTACGTACAATGCAATATCACTCAGCAATGACATCTATGTCATCAGGCCCGTAGCAGCATAATGAGTGGATTCAGGTATGATGATTCTAACTGAAATAAGTCACACAGAAAAAGAAACATCATAAGATATCACTAATACACGGAATGTAAACTTGCTACACAGGAACAGAGTTACAAAACAGAATAAGGTCTCAAATTTAGAAAACCAACTTATGCTTGCTTAAGGGGAAAGGTGAGTTGGGGTGCTGCATAAAACCAGAGATTGAAATGAGCACAGATAAAGTTCCTTAAGCCAAATATGGAATAGACAAGAGCTACTCCTTGCTCAACGAGATGGACTCAACACCCCATATTAAACGCCTAAGTATGTACCTGACTAGTAAGTATCTTAAAACCTATGGATTGCTATGTCTCCAAAAGAGAATCAAGCGTGTGTACAGGGGCATAAACGCAGCAGTGATAGGATTGGAGAGGTTCGGTGAGCAAATGAAGACCCTTTGAAGTCATATTGCATGGTACCTATTCGACGGGTCTCAACTCTCCAGGTTTAAGGGATTCTTCCTTCAGCTAAAACACGCATGTGGAACCCAGAGTATGATCAACCGTGTGATCGGGAGATGTGTTCAAATATGTCTCAGTTCCCGTCCCCTGGTTCTCGGGTGCAACATTCCAGATGCTTTACTAACACTCTCCCGACTTGGAGAGTCAGTGCCTTTAAACTCCTGTTTGGCCCAGTTTGCAATTTCTGCGGAAGATGAACAGGAATAGTGAGGACCAATGAGAGACTAGTTGGAGGTGTCTGGACAGGCAAATTTAACTCTCATTTCCCACCAGGAAGAGGAATTAACCAAAGGCTCAGCATCCCGTGCCAGAACCAGATTAGGGCCTGAAGCAATCCTGCAGTGTTGCGGGCAGCTCACAAGAAAGCGAGTTGAAAAAAGGAGCTCAGGGGCACTGTAATTCACAAACCTGCAGAGTTATAAATGACAGCTATCGTCCAAAAATATACTGAAGTAAGGCTGCCAAGAGGACTTGAAAGCGGGGCAGAATTGCAGGAAACCGATTTCAGGAGGTCGACTGGAATTGCATTTAAAGCATAGGAAAAAAGGCAGAACGTCCACAATGATGCACTTGAACAAAAAGGGCGTATGCGTTTTTTCCTGAATATATTCATGAAAAAACGCATACGCCCTTTTTGGCCAACCAAGCAAGCTTGCAAAGGAAATCTGCACTACAATGAAGTCTCACTTCCCCCTGGTAAAAAGGGCCATCTGAAAAAAGTGTAAAATCCAGAAAGGCAGTACAGGCCATGGAGAACTGGGAGCCTTGTTATGCTGATGGGCGGGATGTACATTGCCAAGAGCCACTCGGGAGAAGTGTATGGTGATTCCTGAAACATCTAAAAAACAAAGCAACAGAGCCTAGGGCACTTCCACTTATGGTCCTATAGCTTAGGGAAATTAAAATCAAAAAGACACAGCCACCCCAAAGTTTGGGACGGCTCTGTTTACAAGAACCTCGTTTACGGTACAAGTTCAATATCGCAGAAAGCGAAAAATGGATAAAGAAGTTGTGGTACTTACGTACAATGCAATATCACTCAGCAATGAAATCTATGTCATGAGGCCTGTAGCAGCATATTGAGTGGATTCAGGTATGATGATTCTAACTGAAATAAGTCACACAGAAAAAGAAACATCATAAGATATCACTAATACACAGTATGTAAACTTGGCTACACAGGAACTGGATTACAAAAGAGAACAGGGTCTCAAATTTAGAAAACCAACTTATGCTTGCTTAAGGGGAAAGGTGAGTTGGGGTGGTGCATAAAACCAGAGATTGAAATGAGCACAGATAAAGTTCCTTAAGCCAAATATGGAATAGACAAGAGCTACTCCTTGCTCAACGAAATGGACTCAAAACCCCATATTAAACGCCTAAGAATGTACCTGACTAGTAAGTATCTTAAAACCTATGGATTGCCATGTCTCCGAAAGAGAATCAAGCATGTGTACAGGGGCATAAACGCAGCAGTGATAGGATTGGAGAGGTTCGGTGAGCAAATGAAGACCCTTTGAAGTCATATTGCATGGTACCCATTCCACGGGTCTCAACTCTCCAGGTTTAAGGGATTCTTCCTTCAGCTGAAACATGCATGTGGAACCCAGAGTATGATCAACCGTGTGATCGGGAGACGTGTTCCAATATGTCTCAGTTCTCGTCCCCTGGTACTCGGGTACAACATTCCAGACGCTTTACTAACACTCTCCCGACTTGGAGAGTCAGTGCCTTTAACGTCCTGTTTGGCCCAGTTTGCAATTTCTGCGGAAGATGAACAGGAATAGGGAGGACCAATGAGAGACTAGCTGGAGGTGCCTGGACGGGCAATTTTAACTCTCATTTCCCACCAGGAAGAGGAATTAACCAAAGGCTCAGCGTGCCGTGCCGGAACAAGATTAGGGCCTGAAGCAATCCTGCGGTGTTGCGGCCAGCTCACAAGAAAGCGAGTTGAAGAAAGGAGCTCGGGGCACTGTAATTCACAAACCTGCAGAGTTATAAATGACAGCTATCGTCCAAAAATATACTGAAGTAAGGCTCCCAAGAGTACTTGAAAGCTGGGCAGAATTGCAGGAAACCGATTTCAGGAGGTAGACTGGAATTGCATTTAAAGCATAGGAAAAGAGGCAGAACGTCCACAATGATGCACTTGGCCTAAAAGGGCGTATGCATTTTTTCCTGAATATATTCAGGAAAAAATGCATACGCGCTTTTTGGCCAACTAAGCAAGCTTGCAAAGGAAATCTGCACTAAAATGAAGTCTCACTTCCCCCGGGTCACAAGGGCGATCTGAAAAATGTGTAAAATCCAGAAAGGCAGGACTGGCCATGGAGAACTTGGAGCCTTGTTATGCTGATGGGCGGGATGTAAATTGCCAACAGCCACTTGGGAGAAGTGTATGGTGTTTCCTGAAAGTTCTAAGAAACAAAGCAACAGAGCCTAGGGCACTTCCACTTATGGTCCTATAGCTTAGGGAAATTAAAATCAAACAGACACAGCCACCCCAATGTTTGGGACGGCTCTGTTTACAAGAACCTCGTTTACGGTACAAGTTCAATATCGCAGAAAGTGAAAAATGGATAAAGAAGTTGTGGTACTTACGTACAACGCAATATCACTCAGCAATGAAATCTATGTCATCAGGCCCATAGCAGCATAATGTGTGGATTCAGTTATGATGATTCTAACTGAAATAAGTCACAGAGAAAAAGAAACATCATAAGATATCACTAACACACGGAATGTAAACTTGCTACACAGTAACTGAATTACGAAACAGAATACGGTGTCAAATTTAGAAAACCAACTTATGCTTGCTTAAGGGGAAAAGTGAGTTGGGGTGCTACACAAAAACACATATTGAAATGAGCACAGATAAAGTTCCTTAAGCCAAATATGTAATAGACAAGAGCTACTCCTTGCTCAACGAGATGGACTCAACACCCCATATTAAACGGCTAAGTATGTACCTGACTAGTAAGTATCTTAAAACCTATGGATTGCTATGTCTCCGAAAGAGAATCAAGTGTGTGTACAGGGGCATAAACGCAGCAGTGATACGATTGGAGAGGTTCAGTGAGCAAATGAAGACCCTTTGAAGTCATATTGCATGGTACATATTCCACGGGTCTCAACTCTCCAGGTTTAAGGGATTCTTCCTTCAGCTAAAACACGCATGTGGAACCCAGAGTATGATCAACCGTGTGATCCTGAGACGTGTTCAAATATGTCTCATTTCTCGTCACCTGGTACTTGGGTGCAACATTCCAGATGCTTCACTAACCCTCTCCCGACTTGGAGAGTCAGTGCCTTTAACCTCCTGTTTGGCCCAGTTTGCAATTTCTGCGGAAGATGAACAGGAATAGGGAGAACCAATGAGAGACTAGCTGGAAGTGTCTGGACGGGCAAATTTAACTCTCATTTCCGACCAGGAAGAGGAATTAACCAAAGGCTCAGCGTGCCATGGCGGAACAAGATTAGGGCCTGAATCAATCCTGCGGTGTTCCGGGCAGCTCACAAGAAAGCGAGTTGAAGAAAGGAGCTCAGGGGCACTGTAATTCACAAACCTGCAGAGTTATAAATGACAGCTATCGTCCAAAAATATACTGAAGTAAAGCTGCCAAGAGGACTTGAAAGCGGGGCAGAATTGCAGGAACCCAATTTCAGGAGGTAGACTGGAATTGCATTTAAAGCATAGGAAAAGAGGCAGAACGTCCACAATGATGCACTTGGCCAAAAAGGGCATATGCGTTTTTGCCTGAATATATTCAGGAGAAAACGCATACGCCCTTTTTGGCCAACCAAGCAAGCTTGCAAAGGAAATCTGCACTACAATGTAGTCTCATTTCCCCCAGGTCGAAAGGGCCATCTGAAAGAAGTGTAAAATCCAGAAAGGCAGGACAGGCCATGGAGAACTGGGAGCCTTGTTATGCTGATGGGTGGGATGTAAATTGCCAACAGCCACTCGGGAGAAGTGTATGGTGTTTCCTGAAACATCTAAAAAACAAAGCAACAGAGCCTAGGGCACTTCCACTTATGGTCCTATAGCTTAGGGAAATTAAAATCAAAAAGACACAGCTACCCCAAAGTTTGGGACGGCTCTGATTACAAGAACCTCGTTTACGGTACAAGTTCAATATCGCAGAAAGTGAAAAATGGATAAAGAATTTGTGGTACTTACGTACAATGCAATATCACTCAGCAATGAAATCTATTTCATCAGGCCCGTAGCAGCATAATGAGTGGGTTCAGGTATGAGGATTCTAACTGAAATAAGTCACACAGAAAAAGAAACATCATAAGATATCACTAATACACGGAATGTAAACTTGCTACACAGGAACTGAATTACAAAACAGAATAAGGTCTCAAATTTAGAAAACCAACTTATGCTTGCTTAAGCGGAAAGGTGAGTTGGGGTGCTGCACAAAAACACAGATTCAAATGAGCACAGATAAAGTTCCTTAAGCCAAATATGTAATAGACAAGAGCTACTCCTTGCTCAACGAGATGGACTCAACACCCCATATTAAACGCCTAAGAATGTACCTGACTAGTAAGTATCTTAAAACCTATGGATTGCTATGTCTCTGAAAGAGAATCAAGCGTGTGTACAGGGGCATAAACGCAGCAGTGATAGGATTGGAGAGGTTCGGTGAGCAAATGAAGACCCTTTGAAGTCATATTGCATGGTACCCATTCCATGGGTCTCAACTCTCCAGGTTTAAGGGATTCTTCCTTCAGCTAAAACACGCATGTGGAACCCAGAGTATGATCAACCGTGTGATCCTGAGACGTGTTCAAATATGTCTCATTTCTTGTCACCTGGTACTTGGGTGCAACATTCCAGATGCTTCACTAACACTCTCCCGACTTGGAGAGTCAGTGCCTTTAACCTCCTGTTTGGCCCAGTTTGCAATTTCTGCGGAAGATGAACAGGAATAGGGAGAGCCAATGAGAGACTAGCTGGAAGTGTCTGGACGGGCAAATTTAACTCTCATTTCCGACCAGGAAGAGGAATTAACCAAAGGCTCAGCGTGCCATGGCGGAACAAGATTATGGCCTGAATCAATCCTGTGGTGTTCCGGGCAGCTCACAAGAAAGCGAGTTGAAGAAAGGAGCTCAGGGGCACTGTAATTCACAAACCTGCAGAGTTATAAATGACAGCTATCGTCCAAAAATATACTGAAGTAAGGCTGCCAAGAGGACTTGAAAGCGGGGAAGAATTGCAGGAACCCGATTTCAGGAGGTAGACTGGAATTCCATTTAAAGCATAGGAAAAGAGGCAGAACGTCCACAATGATGCACTTGGCCAAAAAGGGCGTATGCGTTTTTTCCTGAATATATTCAGGAGAAAACGCATACGCCCTTTTTGGCCAACCAAGCAAGCTTGCAAAGGAAATCTGCACTACAATGAAGTGTCACTTCCCCCAGGTCAAAAGGGCCATCTGAAAAAAGTGTAAAATCCAGAAAGGCAGGACAGGTCATGGAGAACTGGGAGCCTTGTTATTCTGAAGGGTGGGATGTAAATTGCCAACAGCCACTCGGGAGAAGTGTATGGTGTTTCCTGAAACATCTAAAAAACAAAGCAACAGAGCCTAGGGCACTTCCACTTATGGTCCTACAGCTTAGGGAAATTAAAATCAAAAAGACACAGCCACCCCAAAGTTTGGGATGGCTCTGATTACAAGAACCTCGTTTACGGTACAAGTTCAATATCGCAGAAAGTGAAAAATGGATAAAGAATTTGTGGTACTTACGTACAATGCAATATCACTCAGCAATGAAATCTATTTCATCAGGCCCGTAGCAGCATAATGAGTGGGTGCAGGTATGAGGATTCTAACTGAAATAAGTCACACAGAAAAAGAAACATCATAAGATATCACTAATACACGGAATGTAAACTTGCTACACAGGAACTGAATTACAAAACAGAATAAGGTCTCAAATTTAGAAAACCAACTTATGCTTGCTTAAGCGGAAAGGTGAGTTGGGGTGCTGCACAAAAACACAGATTCAAATGAGCACAGATAAAGTTCTTTAAGCCAAATATGTAATAGACAAGAGCTACTCCTTGCTCAACGAGATGGACTCAACACCCCATATTAAACGCCTAATAATGTACCTGACTAGTAAGTATCTTAAAACCTATGGACTGCTATGTCTCTGAAAGAGAATCAAGCGTGTGTACAGGGGCATAAACGCAGCAGTGATAGGATTGGAGAGGTTCGGTGAGCAAATGAAGACCCCTGAAGTCCTATTGCATGGTACCCATTCCACGGGTCTCAACTCTCCAGGTTTAAGGGATTCTTCCTTCAGCTAAAACACGCATGTGGAACCCAGAGTATGATCAACCATGTGATCCTGAGACGTGTTCAAATATGTCTCATTTCTTGTCACCTGGTACTTGGGTGCAACATTCCAGATGCTTCACTAACACTCTCCCGACTTGGAGAGTCAGTGCCTTTAACCTCCTGTTTGGCCCAGTTTGCAATTTCTGCGGAAGATGAACAGGAATAGGGAGAACCAATGAGAGACTAGCTGGAGGTGTCTGGACGGGCAAATTTAACTCTCATTTCCCACCAGGAAGAGGAATTAACCAAAGGCTCAGCGTGCCGTGCCGGAACCAGATTAGGGCCTGAAGCAATCCTGCGGTGTTGCGGGCAGCTCACAAGAAAGCGAGTTGAAGAAAGGAGCTCAGGGGCACTGTAATTCACAAACCTGCAGAGTTATAAATGACAGCTATCATCCAAAAATATACTGAAGTAAGGCTGCAAAGAGGACTTGAAAGTGGGGCAGAATTGCAGGAACCCGATTTCAGGAGGTAGACTGGAATTGCATTTTAAGCATAGGAAAAGAGGCAGAACCTCCACAATGATGCACTTGGCCAAAAAGGGCGTATGCGTTTTTTCCTGAATATATTCATGAGAAAACGCATACGCCCTTTTTGGCCAACCAAGCAAGCTTGCGAAGGAAATCTGCACTACAATGAAGTCTCACTTCCCCCAGTCAAAAGGGCCATCTGAAAAAAGTGTAAAATCCAGAAAGGCAGGACAGGCCATGGAGAACTGGGAGCCTTGTTATGCTGATGGGCGGGATGTAAATTGCCAACAGCCACTGGGGAGAAGTGTATGGTGTTTCCTGAAACATCTAAAAAACAAAGCAACAGAGCCTAGGGCACTTCCACTTATGGTCCTATAGCTTAGGGAAATTAAAATCAAAAAGACACAGCCACCCCAAAATTTGGGACGGCTCTTTTACAGGAACCTCTTCTTCAGCACAAGTTAAATATGCCAGAGAGCAAATAATTGATAAAGAAGTTGCGGTACTTACGTACAACAGAATACCTCTCAGCAATGAAAACTATGTCACCAGGCCCGTACCAGCATAATGAGTGGATTGAGGCACGGTGATTCTAAGTGAAAAAAGTCACACAGAAAGAGAAACATCATAAGGTATCACTAATACATGGAATGTGAACTTGGTTACACATGAACTGAATTACAAAACAGAACAGGGTCTCATGTTTAGAAAACCAACTTATGCTTGCTTAAGGGGGAAGGTGAGTTGTGGTGTTGCATAAAAGCAGAGTTTGAAATTAGCACAGATACCGTTCCATAAGCTAAATATGTAATAGACAAGACCTACCCCTTGCTCAACAAAATGGACTCAACAATGAGGTATCACCTCACACCTGGTAGAATGGGCATCATCAGAAAATCTACAAACAAAAAATGCTGGAAATGTGTGGAGAAAAGGAACCCTCTTCCACTATTGTTGGGAATATAAATTGATACAGTCACTATGGAGAACAATATGGAGTTTCTTAAGAAACTAACAGTAGAATTACCATATGATACAGCAATCCCAGTTCTGGACATATACCCAGACAAAACCATAAATCAAAAAGAGACATTCACCGCAATGTTCATTGTATCACTCTTTACAATATCGAGGTAATGGAAGCAACCTAAATGCCCACAGACAGACGAATGCATAAAGCAGTGGTACATATATAAAATGGAATATTACTAAGCCATGAAAAGGAATGAAATTAGTCATTTGTAGAGACGTCGATGGATCTAGAGACTGTCATACAGAGTGAAGTAAGTCAGAAAGAGAAAAACAAATCTTGTATATTCATGCATATATGTGGAACCTAGAAAAACTGTACAGATTAACCATTTTGCAAGGCATAAATAGAGCAACAGATGTAGACAACAAACATATGGACAACAAGGGGGGAAAGCTGTTGGGGGGGTTGGTGGTGGGAGGAGTTGAGAGACTGGGATTGGCATGTATACATTTATATGTATAAAATAGATAACCAATAAGAACCTGCTGTATAAAAATATAAAATAAAATTCAAAATTAAAAAGAAATAAAATTAAAAAAATAAAACAGAAAAAACAATTATTCCCTTCACATACATGTATTTATATGAATAAATTATTTCTATGCTTATATCTGTAAATACAAAAAAGAGGAATAAAATCTACCTTGAACCAAAAACGAAAAAGAGAAAAAAAACACAGAACCCACCAGTTCCACAGAGGAAAACCGTATCAGGGCACTTGCTCCAGTTGTAAACAATTCTGAAGTTGGTCAGTGGTGGGGAATCGTCTCCCATTCAGCCAGCAGCCCCCATGCAACAAGCGTCCTCATTGCAAAGCTGGGGCACCGTGCCGAGGCATCTGTGAGTAAACGTGAGCTGAGCCCCAGGCCATTTGCTGCTGAACTATTCCCACCCGTCCCAGGTAAAACACCTGAATATATACAAGGACTTGAAAGCCTAGAGGAAGGGCCATAGAGCCACACGAGTGACAGCATACCGGCCGACTTGGTGCCTGCAGGCCAGCCAGGATGGTCCTGGCCCTGGGTGCTCTTCTGGAAGATTTCCATTTCCCTGCCTGAGATACCCGTCCTGTCCCTGCCCCCACTGCTTTTTTCCTTCCTCACCTCTGCCCAGGGAGAAATTCCAGCAGCAGGTATGGGTGACACATCCTCTTCTTTAGCAGGTGGCAGCCTGGCAACTGCTGCAGAAAGTCCAGCAGAGCCCCACTCACACTGGGCCACCCACAAAGCCGTGGCCTCTCACTCCCTCCCACCAGCCCAGCCCCGAGACTGCTGACAGGGCAGAGAAAATGGCGTCAGGCACGGTTGCAGGGCCTCTTGCTGCCTGGAGTGGTATTTATATTGATCTCAACCCAGGCACACCTGGGGAGGGCTGGCCGGCACGGTAAGGCTGCCCAGGTCAGCCAATCATCATCCCTCAGGGGCTCACAGTTGCAGAAAATGGAACTTGCTGAACCGGCCAGGTCCAAGGAACAGGTGTGGGCTCTGAGAGTCAGGATAGACAAGGGGCTGCAGCTTTGGCTTGTTTTCTAATGATTTTATCTGGCCCATGAGTGGGAGACAACTTCAAGAAAACCCTCTCCTAATGAGAGGAACCCTGGAGTCAGGGAGAGGAGGGGTGGGTGGTGGTTGGAGACAGAGGCCTGGTGCCCCGGGTGCAGTGGAAGTCTCTGGAAGACCAGGTGGAGGGAGGCCGCACAGAGTGATGCCCAGGGTCACAGACCTGTCGCAGCTGCTGTTTGTTAGTTCAAGTCCTGCTCTGAGGTGCTCTGTGTCAGCTCTGAGCGACAGGTGAGCTGGGGGTGCTCTGCAATGAGGGCTATGTGCACGGTTCCTGTGTGCCCAGCCCTGCCACGGTACCTGCAAGGGTAGCTCTGTATCCTGGGAGGGGCCTGACCACGAGAGCCCCGTGGGCTGGGGTGGGGGTGGGGTACCTGCCCAGGTGAGCTCCATATTCTGGGATTGGTCTGACCACGAGAGCCCCATGGGCTGCTGGGGACCTGGTAAAGGATGTCAGGACAGTCAGTGAAGCCACCGAGGATATACCTCCAGCTGCTCCTAATTCCTACACCCTGCTGGTCATTCTACCAACCACCAGGACATGGTATTCTGTATTAGTCTTCAATGATGCCTTCTTTTGTATTCCATTAGTCCCAGAGTCACAAGAAATTTTGGCTTGTGAGTGGCAGGACTCAACATACAACTAAAACAATACTTCCGGGCCGTCTTGCCCCAAGGGTGCAAAAATTCCCACACCATCTTTGGGGAAAGCTTAGCTAAAGACCTAAAAGTTCTACCTCTGGGAAAGGAAACCCTCCTTCAGTACGCAGACGACATTCTGATCGCCAGCCCTACTAAGGAGGCCTCTGAACTACCAAGCCAATAAAGGATAGAAGTTGTCCAAGAAAAAGCTCAAATATCACAGACTGCAGTGACCTGCCTGGGCTTCGTTCTCACAGAAGGTCGGAGAAGCCCATCCCAGGAAAGGGAAGAAACCATTTTCAGCCTTACCCCTTTCTAAAACTAGAAGACAGCTTAGGGGTTCCTGGGGAGGCCAGGGTTTGCTGCTTCTGCATCCCTAACTACAGTCTACTAGCTGGGCCTCTATATGAAACACTGAAAGGAAAAGATGATGATCCTTTTGAATAGAATCCAGAAGTGGCCTTTCAAGAATGGAAAGAGCAGTCAATTCAGACCCTTGCCCTGGAACTCCCTAATTTAGCTAAACCCTTTGACCTTTACATTCCCGGTGAAAGGTGAATCGCCATTGGAGAATTAGTGCAAAAACTGGGACCACTTGAAATGGAACAATGCAAGAATGCCATCCAGGTAGGATAAACTACGGGCACCAAGGGGCTTGGCCCACTGCCACATCTGGCCAAGATACTGGCGGTATCTAAAAACCTGGAAATCAGCAGCCCAAAAGGCCACCTCCCTCCTAAGGGAAAAGGACCCCACGTGGTGATCCTAACCACCAACCATGCCCTGAAGTTGCAGGGTTCGCTCCGTGGGCACACCAACCTCGAGTGAGGAGGCCCTCCAACTCCAACATCCAGAGAGATAACCGGGGGCAACAGGGCACCATGACGACTCGTGTGAACATCACTTGACCTGGAGTTTCTCTCATAAAACAACAAGAGTGTGTCCCAAAAGAGTAGACTACTGCTTGCAGGACTTACTGCACGCAGAGGGGAGCTAATAATCTTGGCGGGGGAACCGTATATCACACTGTCACCATAGAAAAGCCTACAGACACCGTGATGATGGTGGCCAATAAGACCGGCTGGACTCCTGTTTACTTCAAAAGGCTGTTGGCTCAGTGGCCATCATGGTCCTTGATCACCACTGACCCTGGACTGTCTGGGAGTTGAGCAGGCAGGGCTCTGACACCTGGTGCTGTTTGTACGTTAATTCAGGAGCCTAATTGAAGAAAGCGCAGACTACTGGTCAGAGCATCTAGGCTGGCAGAAACGGTCAGCCTAAGGTGGCCGAACAAATGTGGGGCGGGGTGAAACCGGCCCCCACAGCGTCTCTGCACATCTCTTTCCTGGACCCTTAAAGGTCATTAGAATCTATAACACTTCCAATGCTGGTGCTCAGGTGGACGAGCAGGGAGGCAGGGGGCCTGGGGACAATCAACGTCACCTGGAGGCTGCTGGGGAGAAGCTCTGACCCTCGCCCCCGGGTATGAGGGCTCCCAACTCAGCACTCAGCAGTTACAGAAGAAGGGTCTGCACCCTCAGCACTCCAAGAATGAGGAACGGGACAAAAGGCAGAGGAGGGGTTTGTCCCCAGCAAAGCCCATTAAAAATCCCTGGGAGATAAAAATAGAATCTGGGCAATAAAGTCAAGTCTAACCTTTTTTATCCTTTGTGCTTTGTCTAATTTCATGTGCTCCTAGGGTCCCGCATGCAGAGGTTCCACACCCGGCACTTCAGACCAGATTTCCTAGTGCAGAATGGCTGGGACGACACCTCAGCTCCTGGGGCCCAGTGCAGACTCCGCGATATAGAGCCTGAGCTGCAGCCAACCCGGCCCTCGAGAGCTCCGCCCCCTCCCTCCCACTGACTCTGACAGGATCTCTACACAACAGCCCAGCCCACAGCCCACGGGGTAGTGCATGCTCTCACCTCTCCATTCTCTGATCAAAATATAAAGTTTCCTTTGCTTGTGAACCAAACTCAGTCTCGATCTGTTGGCCCCAATGACACTGGGCAGGGGGACACTTGTTGGGGTCCACTCTGGAGAATCAGTAACAGAAACTGAGACTATTGTAACCTCAATGAACAGATGTGTGAGCCAAACTGTAGTTAACATAGAACAGTGTATAAGGCTCGGGTAAAATAAGATGTTTCTAACACTTCCATTTGATATTTCCATCACTTTATTATAAGCAAGTTCAGTGAAAAGGTTTGTCTTATTTGTCAGGTCAATATTAGAGAAACGAAGTGATTTCTTTCCAAGGATGTACATCTAATAATCTTGGTTAAAGCTTCAATCTTGTTTTAAATGCTTTTCCATTGAAAATGATACCTCTCTTTCAGCTCCCCCATTTCTGAGAAGTATAAAATCTTATAATTTATTATTACCAAAGGGGAAAGGTGGGAGGAGGGATAAATTAACAGTTTGGGATTAACACATACACACTGCTATGTATAAAATAGATCATCAACAAGGAACTACTGTATAGCACAGGGAACTACACTCAACATTTTGCAATAAGCTATAAGGGGAAATAATCTGGAAAAGAATAGATATTTTTATTGTCATTGTCATCTATCAATGACAGTTAAAGTGTAACCTAAGGGAAGCTGGTGGTGAGTGCTTCTGACCCTGAAGACTTCAATCATCTAAAGTTTGGACTCTGCCTACTTCCCCAGGCCCTTAATGAACATATGTGTAGCCGTAGCTTAAAAAATTCCCCAGTTTGGGTTTCGGGCAGACACTGATTTTGAAAAAGCCCTGGTGTTCTCCTTACATGAATGGGACTCTTCCTACTGCTAAAACATGTCTGTCACACCCAGAGGATGGTATACCGTCTGATCGGGAAGAGTTTGGAAAAGGCATCTCATCTCCTCATCTCCTGGTGCTCGGGTTCACCCCTCCAGCGTCTTTACTAACAGTCTCCCCACTTGGAGATGTCAGCACTGTCAACATCCTGTTGCGTACAGTTTGGAATTTGTCCAGAGGATGAAGCGGAAGGATGAGGAACAATGAGAGACAAGTCCTAGGTGTTCAGACAGGCACATGTCACTCTAATTTCCAACCAGGAAGACGAATTGACCAAAGGCTAGGGTTGCCCATGGAAACAGTATAGGGCTTGAGGAAATCCCGCTGCTTTGTGGCCAGTTCCCATAAACACAAGTTGAACAATGGAACTCAGGGGCAGTAAAATTCACGAAACTGCAGAGTTGAAAATATCCATCACTGAAAAATGTCTTGAGGAAAGTCAGAGAAAAGGACTTGTAAGCAAGGGAGAATGGCAGGAAAGGGATCTGAGGAGGTAGAAAGGACTCGCCATTAAGCACGAGAAAAGGAGCTGAACATTGCCAACATTGCAGTTGGCCAAAAAGGGTGTATGCGTTTTTTTCTGTATATATTCAAGAAAAGGGCATACACTTTTTTAGCCAAGCAAACAGGTGGGCACTGGAAGTCAATACTACAAAAGATATCACTTCGCATCAGTCAGAAGAGCCATCCTCATAAAGCGTAAATAACAGAAATGCAGGACAGGGCAAGGAGAAGAGGGAGCCCTGTGAGACTTATAGTGGAAATGTATATTGCCAACGGCCATTCTGGAGAAGTGTATTGTGTTTACTAAAGCATCTAAAAAATGAGCTACAGAGCATAGGGCACTTGCACTCATGGGCGTATATCTTGGGAAAAACAAAAATCGAGAGGACACAGGCACCCCAATGTTTACCCCCTCTCTGTTTAAAAGATCCTCGACTAGGATATAACTTAAATGTCTCTGGAGCGAAAAAATGGATAGAGATGTGGTACTTAGGTAGAGTGGAATATTATTCAGCCTGGAAATCAATGAACTATGGCCAGTTGTAACAACTCCGGAGGAGTTACGTATGATCATTCTAAGTGACATAATTCAAAAAGAAAAAGACACATATCATAAGATATCACTTAAAGGTGGAATCCAAAATGGCTACACATGAAATAAATTACAAAACAAAAACATAGTCAAATATGTAGGAAACACGCATAAGGCTGCTAAACGGGAAAGGTGGGGAGGGGTGAGGCATCATCCAGGAGGTTGAAATTAGCAAAGATACCATTCCAAATACCAAACTGATAATCAACAAAGCCTACACGGTAGTTAAAAGAACTGCACTCAGCACACTCAAGTCACCGGAAAAGAATATATACGACTGGTAAGAATCTGAAAAAGAATTTACTGATGTCTCTCTGTACGTGAATCAAGTGGATGTACAGCAGCAAGAAACAGAGCTTTGAAAATCAGCTGTAACCAATATAGTAACAAATTGAAAAAAATAAACGACAGAGAGACAGAGAAAACCTCTTACAACTTTTCCTCAGGGACGGTGATGCAACATGGATTGAACACATCTAGACCCACAGCAGGATGAGACATAAGGCTGGAAACTGTTTGCACTAAGAGAAATGTGAGGTTGGGTGAGGAAATGCACACCCTTTAAAGTAATACTACCTGGTACCCATTCAATGGGTCCCAAATCTGCAGGTTCAAGGGATCTTCCTACAGCTAAAACATGCATGGAAAACCCAGAGGACTGTACACCATGTGATCGGGAGATGTGTCTAAAATGCAGCTCATTTATCCTCTCCTGGTGCTCCTGTTCACCATTCCAGCCACGTTACTTAGAATCTCCCCACTTGGAGAATCAGCACATTTCAACTTCTGTTTCACACATTTTGCAAATTGTGAGGAGGATGAACGGGAAGAGGGGGAACCAATGAGAGAATAGTTGTAGGGGTTTGGACGGGCACATATCACTCTAATTTCCCATTAAGAATAAGAATTGAAAAAAGGCTCAGCCCGCCTCGCCGGAGCCAAAATAGGGCCTGAAGCAATCCTGCGGGTTTGAGGCCAGCTCACAAAAGAGCAACTTAAAAAATGGAGCTCAGGGTCACTGCAATTCACAAACCTGCAGAGTTATAAATGAAAACTAACGTCCAAAACTATGTTGAGGTAAGGCAAAGAAGAGGATCTGAATGCAAGACAGAATTGCAAGAAACAGATTTCAAGAGATAGATTGGACTCGTCTTTAAAGCACATGAAAAGCGGCAGAATTTCGACAATGATGCAGTTGGCCCAAAAGGGCGTATGCGTTTTTCCTGATTATATCCAGGAAAAAACGCATACGCACTTTATGGGCAACGAAGCAAGCAAGCAATGCAAATGTGCACAACAAAGAAGTCTCATTTCCCACCGGTCAAAAGGGCCATCCTAAAAAATTGTAAAAACCAGAAATGCAGGACAGGCCATGGAGAACAGGGAGCCTTTATACGCTGATGGGCAGTGTGTGAACTGCCGAGAGCCACTCTGGAGAAGTGTATGGTGGTTCCTAAATCATCTAAAAAACAGAGCTACAGAGCATAGGACACTTCCAATCATGGGAATATATCTAGGGAAGTCTAAAAATCAACAAGACACAAGCACACCACAGTTTAGGGCTACTCTGTTTACAAGAACCTCAACTTCAGTACACTTTAAATATCCCAGGAAAGAGAACAATGGATAAAGAAGATGTGGTACTTATGTACAATGGAATATCTCTTCACCATGAAATCAATGTAATAAGGCTAGTAGAAGGATAAAGAGTGGATTTAGGTCCGATAATACTACTTGAAATAAGTCAAACAGAAAAAGAAACATATCATAAGATATCACTTATAGAGGGAGGGTAAATATGGCTGCACAAGAAATGAATTACAGAACAGAACAGTGTCTCACATTTAGAAAACACACTTATGTCAGCTTAAGGGGAAAGGAGAGGTGGGGTGATGCATAAAACCAGAGTTTGAAATTAGCACAGATACCGTTCAATAAACCAAATAGATATTAGACAAGATCTACACCTTGCTCAATGAACTGGCCTCAACACACCTTATAAACCACAGAGAAATATATCTGAGTAATAAGAATCTTAAAATCCATGTATTGGGCTTCCCTGGTGGCACAGTGGTTGAGAGTCCGCCTGCCAATGCAGGGGACGCGGGTTCGTGCCCTGGTCCGGGAGGATCCCATGTGCCGCGGAGTGGCTGGGCCCGTGAGCCATGGCCGCTGAGCCTGCGCGTCCGGAGCCTGTGCTCCGCGGCGGGAGAGGCCACAACAGTGAGAGGCCCACGTATCGCAAAAGAAAAAAAAAAATCCATGTATTGATATATCTCCATAAGGGAATCAAGTGTGTGCAGAGCGGCACAAACACAGCAGTGAAAATGAGCTAAACCCCATTATAGAAATAAATTTTAAAAACAAAACGCAGAAACAATGAAAGAGAGAAAAATTCTTACAAAATTTGCTCAGGGGCTGTGATGCAACCTGGATTGACCACATATAAACCCACAGCTGGATAAGACATAAGGCTGGACACTTGGGGCTGAGAGGATTGGTGAGTTTTGGTGAGCAACTGCCAAAAGTTTAATGCAATACTTCATGCTACTCATTCCAAGGGTCCCAACAATCCAGGTTGAAGGGAATCTTCCTACAGCTAAACCATGCTTGGGAAACCCAGCGACTGGTATACCATATGATCGGGAAAGGTTTCTAAAACGCACCTCATTTTTCCTCTCCTGGGGCTCCGGATCGACATTCCAGCCGCTTTACTAACAACATCCTCACATGGAGAGTCAATGCCTTTAAGTTCTGGTATCGCACAGTCTGCAGTTAGTGCAGAGGATGAATGGGAATAGGGGGAACCAGTGAGAAACAAGCTGTAGCGGTTACAATGGGCACATGTCACTGTAATTTCTCATCAGTAAGAAGAATAAACCAAAGGCACAGCAAGGTGCCCCAGAAGAAGAATAGGGCCTGAAGGAATCCTGTGGTTATGAGGCAAGATCACAAAAATATGAGCTGAAAAATGGAGCTAAGGGCCACTGCAATTCAAAAACGTGCAGAGTTATAAAGGCCAACTATTTTCAAAAAATATATTGAGGTAAGGCTATGAAGAGGCATTGAAAGCAAGGCAGAATTGCAGGAAACCTATTTCAGGAGGTAGACAGGAATTGCATTTAAAGCATAGGAAAAGAGGCAGAACGACGACAATGATGCATTTGGCCAAAAAGGGCGTATGCGTTTTTTCCTGAATATATTCAGGAAAAAACGCATACGCCCTTTTTGGCCAACCAAGCAAGCTTGCAAAGGAAATCTGCACTACAATGAAGTCTCACTTCCCCCCAGTCAAAAGGGCCATCTGAAAAAAGTGTAAAATCCAGAAAGGCAGGACAGGCCA
This sequence comes from Orcinus orca, assembly GCF_937001465.1. Classification (NCBI taxonomy): domain Eukaryota; kingdom Metazoa; phylum Chordata; class Mammalia; order Artiodactyla; family Delphinidae; genus Orcinus; species Orcinus orca. Next base: position 1,254,225 of record NW_026044021.1, read on the forward strand.
TGGAGAACTGGGAGCATTGTTATGCTGATGGGTGGGATGTAAATTGCCAACAGCCACTCGGGAGAAGTGTATGGTGTTTCCTGAAACATCTAAAAAACAAAGCAACAGAGCCTAGGGCACTTCCACTTATGGTGCTATAGCTTAGGGAAATTAAAATCAAAAAGAGACAGCCACCCCAAAGTTTGGGACGGCTCTGTTTAAGGGAACCTCGTTTACGGGACAAGTTCAATATTGCAGAAAGCGAAAAATGGATAAAGAAGTTGTGGTACTTACGTACAATGCAATATCACTCAGCAATGAAATCTATGTCATCAGGCCCGTAGCAGCATAATGAGTGGATTCAGGTATGATGATTCTAACTGAAATAAGTCACACAGAAAAAGAAACATCATAAGATATCACTAATACACGGAATTTAAACTTGCTACACAGGAACAGAGTTACAAAATAGAATAAGGTCTCAAATTTAGAAAACCAACTTATGCTTGCTTAAGGGGAAAGGTGAGTTGGGGTGCTGCATAAAACCAGAGATTGAAATGAGCACAGATAAAGTTCCTTAAGCCAAATATGGAATAGACAAGAGCTACTCCTTGCTTAACGAGATGGACTCAACACCCCATATTAAACGCCTAAGTATGTACCTGACTAGTAAGTATCTTAAAACCTATGGATTGCTATGTCTCCGTAAGAGAATCAAGCGTGTGTACAGGGGCATAAATGCAGCAGTGATAGGATTGGAGAGGTTCGGTGAGCAAATGAAGACCCTTTGAAGTCATATTGCATGGTACCTATTCGACGGGTCTCAACTCTCCAGGTTTAAGGGATTCTTCCTTCAGCTAAAACACGCATGTGGAACCCAGAGTATGATCAACCGTGTGATAGGGAGATGTGTTCAAATATGTCTCAGTTCCCGTCCCCTGGTTCTCGGGTGCAACATTCCAGATGCTTTACTAACACTCTCCCGACTTGGAGAGTCAGTGCCTTTAACCTCCTGTTTGGCCAAGTTTGCAATTTCTGTGGAAGATGAACAGGAATAGTGAGGACCAATGAGAGACTAGCTGGAGGTGTCTGGACGGGCAAATTTAACTCTCATTTCCCACCAGGAAGAGGAATTAACCAAAGGCTCAGCATCCCGTGCCAGAACCAGATTAGGGCCTGAAGCAATCCTGCAGTGTTGCGGGCAGCTCACAAGAAAGCGAGTTGAAAAAAGGAGCTCAGGGGCACTGTAATTCACAAACCTGCAGAGTTATAAATGACAGCCATCGTCCAAAAATATACTGAAGTAAGGCTGCCAAGAGGACTTGAAAGCGGGGCAAAATTGCAGGAAACCGATTTCAGGAGGTCGACTGGAATTGCATTTAAAGCATAGGAAAAGAGGCAGAACGTCCACAATGATGCACTTGGCCAAAAATGTCTTATGCGTTTTTTCCTGAATATCTTCAGGAAAAAACGCATACGGCATTTTTGGCCAACCAAGCAAGCTTGCAAAGGAAATCTGCACTACAATGAAGTCTCACTTCCCCCCAGTCAAAAGGGTCATCTGAAAAAAGTATAAAATCCAGAAAGGCAGGACAGGCCATGGAGAACTGGGAGCCCTGTTATGCTGATGGGCGGGATGTAAATTGCCAACAGCCACTCGGGAGAAGTGTATGGTGTTTCCTGAAACATCTAAAAAACAAAGCAACAGAGCCTAGGTCAAATCCACTTATGGTCCTATAGCTTAGGGAAATTAAAATCAAAAAGACACAGCCACCCCAAAGTTTGGGATGACTCTGTTTACAAGAACCTCGTTTATGGTACAAGTTCAATATCGCAGAAAGCGAAAAATGGATAAAGAAGTTGTGGTACTTACGTACAATGCAATATCACTCAGCAATGAAATCTATGTCAACAGGCCTGTAGCAGAAAAAGAGTGGGTTCAGGTATGATGATTCTAACTGAAATAAGTCACACAGAAAAAGAAACATCATAAGATATCACTAATACACGGAATGTAGAATTGGCTACACAGGAACTGGATTACAAAACAGAACAGGGTCTCAAATTTAGAAAACCAACTTATGCTTGCTTAAGGGGAAAGTTGAGTTGGGGTGCTGCATAAAACCAGAGATTGAAATGAGCACAGATAAAGTTCCTTAAGACAAATATGTAATAGACAAGAGCTACTACTTGCTCAACGAAATGTACTCAACACCGCATATTAAACGCCTAAGAATGTACCTGACTAGTAAGTATCTTAAAACCTATGGATCACTATGTCTCCGAAAGAGAATCAAGCATGTGTACAGGGGCATAAACGCAGCAGTGATAGGATTGGAGAGGTTCGGTGAGCAAATGAAGACCCTTTGAAGTCATATTGCATGGTACCCATTCCACGCGTCTCAACTCTCCAGGTTTAAGGGATTCTTCCTTCAGCTGAAACATGCATGTGGAACCCAGAGTATGATCAACCGTGTGATCGGGAGACGTGTTCCAATATGTCTCAGTTCTCGTCCCCTGGTACTCGGGTGCAACATTCCAGACGCTTTACTAACACTCTCCCAACTTGGAGAGTCAGTGCCTTTAACCTCCTGTTTGGCCCAGTTTGCAATTTCTGCAGAAGATGAACAGGAATAGGGAGAACCAATGAGAGACTAGCTGGAGGTGTCTGGACGGGCAAATTTAACTCTCATTTCCCACCAGGAAGAGGCATTAACCAAAAGCTCAGCGTGCCGTGCCGGAAAAAGATTAGGGCCTGAAGCAATCCTGCGGTGTTGCGGCCAGCTAACAAGAAAGCGAGTTGAAGAAAGGAGCTCAGGGGCCCTGTAATTCACAAACCTGCAGAATTATAAATGACAGCTATCGTCCAAAAATATACTGAAGTAAGGCTGCCAAGAGGACTTGAAAGCGGGGCAGAATTGCAGAAAACCGATTTCAGGAGGTAGACTGGAATTGCATTTAAAGCATAGGAAAAGAGGCAGAACGTCCACAATGATGCACTTGGACAAAAAGGGCGTATCCGTTTTTTCCTGAATATATTCACTCGGGAGAAGTGTATGGTGTTTCCTGAAACATCTAAAAAAGAAAGCAACAGAGCCTAGGTCAATTCCACTTATGGTCCTATAGCTTAGGGAAATTAAAATCAAAAAGACACAGCCACCCCAAAGTTTGGGATGGCTCTGTTTACAAGAACCTCGTTTATGGTACAAGTTCAATATCGCAGAAAGCGCAAAATGGATAACGAAGTTGTGGTACTTACGTACAATACAATATCACTCAGCAATGAAATCTATGTCAACAGGCCTGTAGCAGAAAATGAGTGGGTTCAGGTATGATGATTCTAACTGAAATAAGTCACACAGAAAAAGAAACATCATAAGATATCACTAATACACGGAATGTAAACTTGGCTACACAGGAACTGGATTACAAAACAGAACAGGGTCTCAAATTTAGAAAACCAACTTATGCTTGCTTAAGGGGAAGGTGAGTTTGGGCGCTGCATAAAACCAGAGATTGAAATGAGCACAGATAAAGTTCCTTAAGCCAAATATGGAATAGACAAGTGCTACTCCTTGTTCAATGAAATGGACTCAACACCCCATATTAAACGCCTAAGAATGTACCTGACTAGTAAGTATCTTAAAACCTATGGATTGCTATGTCTCCGAAAGAGAATCAAGCATGTGTACAGGGGCATAAACGCAGCAGTGAGAGGATTGGAGAGGTTCGGTGAGCAAACGAAGACCCTTTGAAATCATATTGCATGGTACCCATTCCACGGGTCTCAACTCTCCAGGTTTAAGGGATTCTTCCTTCAGCTAAAACATGCATGTGGAACCCAGAGTATGATCAACCATGTGATCGGGAGACGTGTGCCAATATATCTCAGTTCTCGTCCCCTGGTACTTGGGTGTAACATTCCAGACACTTTACTAACACTCTCCCGACTTGGAGAGTCAGTGCCTTTAACGTCCTGTTTGGCCCAGTTTGCAATTTCTGCGGAAGATGAACAGGAATAGGGAGAACCAATGAGAGACTAGCTGGAGGTGTCTGGACGGGCAAATTTAACTCTCATTTCCCACCAGGAAGAGGAATTAACCAAAGGCTCAGCGTGCCATGCCGGAACCAGATTAGGGCCTGAAGCAATCCTGCGGTGTTGCGGCCAGCTCACAAGAAAGCGAGTTGAAGAAAGGAGCTCAGGGGCACTGTAATTCACAAACCTGCAGAGTTATAAATGACAGCTATCGTCCAAAAATATACTGAAGTAAGGCTGCCAAGAGGACTTGAAAGCGGGGCAGAATTGCAGGAAACCGATTTCAGGAGTAGACTGGAATTGCATTTAAAGCATAGGAAAAGAGGCAGAACGTCCACAATGATGCACTTGGACAAAAAGGGCGTATCCGTTTTTTCCTGAATATATTCACTCGGGAGAAGTGTATGGTGTTTCCTGAAACATCTAAAAAAGAAAGCAACAGAGCCTAGGGCACTTCCACTTATGGTCCTATAGTTTAGGGAAATTAAAATCAAAAAGACACAGCCACCCAAATGTTTGGGACGGCTCTGTTTACAAGAACCTCGTTTATGGTACAAGTTCAATATCACAGAAAGTGAAAAATGGATAAAGAAGTTGTGGTACTTACGTACAATGCAATACCACTCAGCAATGAAATCTATGTCAACACGCCTGTAGCACAAAATGAGTGGGTTCAGGTATGATGATTCTAACTGAAATAAGTCACACAGAAAAAGAAACATCATAAGATATCACTAATACACAGAATGTAAACTTGGCTACACAGGAACTGAATTACAAAACAGAACAGGGTCTCAAATTTAGAAAACCAACTTATGCTTGCTTAAGGGGAAATGTGAGTTGGGGTGCTGCATAAAACCAGAGATTGAAATGAACACAGATAAAGTTCCTTAAGCCAAATATGTAATAGACAAGAGCTACTCCTTATTCAACGAAATGGACTCAACACCCCATATTAAACGCCTAAGAATGTACCTGACTAGTAAGTATCTTAAAACCTATGGATTGCTATGTCTCCGAAAGAGAATCAAGCATGTGTACAGGGGCATAAACGCAGCAGTGATAGGATTTGAGAGGTTCGGTGAGCAAAGAATGACCCTTTGAAGTCATATTACATGCTACCCATTCCACGGGTCTCAACTCTCCAGGTTTAAGGGATTCTTCCTTCAGCTGAAACATGCATGTGGAACCCAGAGTATGATCAACCGTGTGATCAGGAGACGTTTTCAAATATGTCTCAGTTTTCGTCCACTGGTACTCGGGTGCAACATTCCAGACGCTTTACTAACACTCTCCTGACTTGGAGAGTCAGTGCCTTTAACCTCCTGTTTGGCCCAGATTGCAATTTCTGCAGAAGATGAACAAGAATAGGTAGGAGCAATGAGAGACTAGCTGGAGGTGTCTGGACGGGCAAATTTAACTCTCATTTCCCACCAGGAAGAGGAATTAACCAAAGGCTCAGCGTGCCGTGGGGAACCAGATTAGGGCCTGAAGCAATCCTGCGGTGTTGCGGCCAGCTCACAAGAAAGCGAGTTGAAGAAAGGAGCTCAGGGGCACTGTAATTCACAAACCTGCAGAGTTATAAATGACAGCTATCGGCCAAAAATATACTGAAGTAAGGCTGCCAAGAGGACTTGAACGTGGAGCAGAATTGCAGGAAACCGATATCAGGAGGGAGACTGGAATTGCATTTAAAGCATAGGAAAAGAGGCAGAACGTCCACAATGATGCACTTGGCCAAAAAGGGCGTATGCATTTTTTCCTGAACATATTCAGGAAAAAACGCATACGCCCTTTTTGGACAACCAAGCAAGCTTGCAAAGGAAATCTGCACTACAATTAAGTCTCACTTCCCCCAGGTCAAAAGGGCCATCTGAAAAAAGTGTAAAATCCAGAAAGGCAGGACAGGCCATGGAGAACTGGGAGCCTTGTTATGCTGATGGGCAGGTTGTAAATTGCCAACAGCCACTCGAGAGAAGTGTATGGTGTTTCCTGAAACATCTAAAAAACAAAGCAACAGAGCCTAGGTCAATTCCACTTATGGTCCTATAGCTTAGGGAAATTAAAATCAAAAAGACACAGCCACCCCAAAGTTTGGGACGGCTCTGTTTACAAGAACCTCTTTTACGGTACAAGTTCAATATCGCAGAAAGCGCAAAATGGATAACGAAGTTGTGGTACTTACGTACAATGCAATATCACTCAGCAATGAAATCTATGTCAACAGGCCTGTAGCAGAAAATGAGTGGGCTCAGGTATGATGATTCTAACTGAAATAAGTCACACAGAAAAAGAAACAACATAAGATATCACTAATACACGGAATGTAAACTTGGCTACACAGGAACTGGATTACAAAAGAGAACAGGGTCTCAAATTTAGAAAAACAACTTATGCTTGCTTAAGGGGAAATGTGAGTTGGGGTGCTGCATAAAACCAGAGATTGAAATGAGCACAGATAAAGTTCCTTAAGCCAAATATGTAATAGACAAGAGCTACTCCTTGCTCAACGAAATGGACTCAACACCCCATATTAAACGCCTAAGAATGTACCTGACTAGTAAGTATCTTAAAACCTATGGATTGCTATGTCTCCGAAAGAGAATCAAGCATGTGTACAGGGGCATAAACGCAGCAGTGATAGGATTTGAGAGGTTCGGTGAGCAAAGAATGACCCTTTGAAGTCATATTACATGCTACCAATTCCACGGTTCTCAACTCTCCAGGTTTAAGGGATTCTTCCTTCAGCTGAAACATGCATGTGGAACCCAGAGTATGATCAACCGTGTGATCAGGAGACGTTTTCAAATATGTCTCAGTTTTCGTCCACTGGTACTCGGGTGCAACATTCCAGACGCGTTACTAACACTCTCCTGACTTGGAGAGTCAGTGCCTTTAACCTCCTGTTTGGCCCAGATTGCAATTTCTGCAGAAGATGAACAGGAATAGGTAGGAGCAATGAGAGACTAGCTGGAGGTGTCTGGACGGGCAAATTTAACTCTCATTTCCCACCAGGAAGAGGAATTAACCAAAGGCTCAGTGTGCCGTGCCAGAACCACATTAGGGCCTGAAGCAATCCTGCGGTGTTGTGGCCCGCTCACAAGAAAGCGAGTTGAAGAAAGGAGCTCAGGGGCACTGTAATTCACAAACCTGCAGAGTTATAAATGACAGCTATCGTCCAAAAATATACTGAAGTAAGGCTGCCAAGAGGACTTGAAAGCGGGGCAGAATTGCAGGAAACCGATTTCAGGAGGGAGACTGGAATTGCATTTAAAGCATAGGAAAAGAGGAAGAACGTCCAAAATGATGCACTTGGCCAAAAATGTCGTATGCGTTTTTTCCTGAATATATTCAGGAAAAAACGCATACACCATTTTTGGCTAACCAAGCAAGCTTGCAAAGGAAATCTGCACTACAATGAAGTCTCACTTCCCCCCGGTCAAAAGGGCCATCTGAAAAAAGTGTAAAAACGAGAAAGGCAGGAGAGTCCATGGAGAACTGGGAGCCTTGTTATGCTGATGGGCGGGATGTAAATTGCCAACAGCCACTCAGGAGAAGTGTATGGTGTTTCCTGAAACATCTAAAAAACAAAGCAACGGAGCCTAGGGCACTTCCACTTATAGTCCTATAGCTTAGGGAAATTAAAATCAAAAAGACACAGCCACCCCAAAGTTTGGGACGGCTCTGTTTACAAGAACATCGTTTACGGTACAAGTTCAATATCGCAGAAAGTGAAAAATGGATAAAGAAGTTGTGGTAGTTACGTACAATGCAATATCACTCAGCAATGAAATCTACGTCATCAGGCCCGTAACAGCATAGAGTGGATTCAGGTATGATGATTCTAACTGAAATAAGTCACACAGAAAAAGAAACATCATAAGATATCACTAATACACGGAATGTAGAATTGGCTAGACAGGTACTGGATTAAAAAACAGAACAGGGTCTCAAATTTAGAAAACCAACTTATGCTTGCTTAAGGGGAAAGGTGAGTTGGGGTGCTGCATAAAACCAGAGATTGAAATGAGCACAGATAAAGTTCCTTAAGCCAAATATGTAATAGACAAGAGCTACTACTTGCTCAATGAAATGTACTCAACACCGCATATTAAACGCCTAAGAATGTACCTGACTAGTAAGTATCTTAAAACCTATGGATTGCTATGTCTCTGAAAGAGAATCAAGCGTGTGTACAGGGACATAAACGCAGAAGTGATAGGATTGGAGAGGTTCGGTGAGCAAATGAAGACCCTTTGAAGTCTTATTGCATGGTACCCATTCCACGGGTCTCAACTCTCCAACTTTAAGGGAATCTTCCTTCAGCTGAAACATGCATGTGGAACCCAGAGTATGATCAACCGTGTGATCGGGAGACGTGTTCCAATATGTCTCACTTCTCGTCCCCTGGTACTCGGGTGCAACATTCCAGACGCTTTACTAACACTCTCCCGACTTGGAGAGTCAGTGCCTTTAACCTCCTGTTTGGCCCAGATTGCAATTTCTGCAGAAGATGAACAGGAATAGGGAGAACCAATGAGAGACTAGCTGGAGGTGTCTGGACGGGCAAATTTAACTCTCATTTCCCACCAGGAAGAGGAATTAACCAAAGGCTCAGCGTGCCGTGCCGGAACAAGATTAGGGCCTGAAGCAATCCTGCGGTGTTGCGGCCAGCTCACAAGAAAGCGAGTTGAAGAAAGGAGCTCAGGGGCCCTGTAATTCACAAACCTGCAGAATTATAAATGACAGCTATCGTCCAAAAATATACTGAAGTAAGGCTGCCAAGAGGACTTGAAAGCGGGGCAGAATTGCAGAAAACAGATTTCAGGAGGTAGACTGGAATTGCATTTAAAGCATAGGAAAAGAGGCAGAACGTCCACAATGATGCACTTGGACAAACAGGGCGTATGCGTTTTTTCCTGAATATATTCACTCGGGAGAAGTGTATGGTGTTTCCTGAAACATCTAAAAAAGAAAGCAACAGAGCCTAGGTTAATTCCACTTATGGTCCTATAGCTTAGGGAAATTAAAATCAAAAAGACACAGCCACCCCAAAGTTTGGGATGGCTCTGTTTACAAGAACCTCGTTTATGGTACAAGTTCAATATCGCAGAAAGCGAAAAATGGATAAAGCAGTTGTGGTACTTACGTACAATACAATATCACTCAGCAATGAAATCTATGTCAACAGGCCTGTAGCAGAAAATGAGTGGGTTCAGGTATGATGATTCTAACTGAAATAAGTCACACAGAAAAAGAAACATCATAAGATATCACTAATACATGGAATGTAAACTTGGCTACACAGGAACTGGATTACAAAACAGAACAGGGTCTCAAATTTAGAAAACCAACTTATGCTTGCTTAAGGGGAAGGTGAGTTTGGGCGCTGCATAAAACCAGAGATTGAAATGAGCACAGATAAAGTTCCTTAAGCCAAATATGGAATAGACAAGTGCTACTCCTTGTTCAATGAAATGGACTCAACACCCCATATTAAAAGCCTAAGAATGTACCTGACTAGTAAGTATCTTAAAACCTATGGATTGCTATGTCTCCGAAAGAGAATCAAGCATGTGTACAGGGGCATAAACGCAGCAGTGAGAGGATTGGAGAGGTTCGGTGAGCAAACGAAGACCCTTTGAAATCATATTGCATGGTACCCATTCCACGGGTCTCAACTATCCAGGTTTAAGGGATTCTTCCTTCAGCTAAAACATGCATGTGGAACCCAGAGTATGATCAACCATGTGATCGGGAGACGTGTGCCAATATATCTCAGTTCTCGTCCCCTGGTACTCGGGTGTAACATTCCAGACACTTTACTAACACTCTCCCGACTTGGAGAGTCAGTGCCTTTAACGTCCTGTTTGGCCCAGTTTGCAATTTCTGCGGAAGATGAACAGGAATAGGGAGAACCAATGAGAGACTAGCTGGAGGTGTCTGGACGGGCAAATTTAACTCTCATTTCCCACCAGGAAGAGGAATTAACCAAAGGCTCAGCGTGCCATGCCGGAACCAGATTAGGGCCTGAAGCAATCCTGCGGTGTTGCGGCCAGCTCACAAGAAAGCGAGTTGAAGAAAGGAGCTCAGGGGCACTGTAATTCACAAACCTGCAGAGTTATAAATGACAGCTATCGTCCAAAAATATACTGAAGTAAGGCTGCCAAGAGGACTTGAAAGCGGGGCAGAATTGCAGGAAACCGATTTCAGGAGTAGACTGGAATTGCATTTAAAGCATAGGAAAAGAGGCAGAACGTCCACAATGATGCACTTGGACAAAAAGGGCGTATCCGTTTTTTCCTGAATATATTCACTCGGGAGAAGTGTATGGTGTTTCCTGAAACATCTAAAAAAGAAAGCAACAGAGCCTAGGGCACTTCCACTTATGGTCCTATAGTTTAGGGAAATTAAAATCAAAAAGACACAGCCACCCAAATGTTTGGGACGGCTCTGTTTACAAGAACCTCGTTTATGGTACAAGTTCAATATCACAGAAAGTGAAAAATGGATAAAGAAGTTGTGGTACTTACGTACAATGCAATACCACTCAGCAATGAAATCTATGTCAACACGCCTGTAGCACAAAATGAGTGGGTTCAGGTATGATGATTCTAACTGAAATAAGTCACACAGAAAAAGAAACATCATAAGATATCACTAATACACAGAATGTAAACTTGGCTACACAGGAACTGAATTACAAAACAGAACAGGGTCTCAAATTTAGAAAACCAACTTATGCTTGCTTAAGGGGAAAGGTGAGTTGGGATGCAGCATAAAACCAGAGATTGAAATGAACACAGATAAAGTTCCTTAAGCCAAATATGTAATAGACAAGAGCTACTCCTTATTCAACGAAATGGACTCAACACCCCATATTAAACGCCTAAGGATGTAACTGACTAGTAAGTATCTTAAAACCTATGGATTGCTATGCCTCCGAAAGAGAATCAAGCGTGTGTACAGGGGCATAAACGCAGCAGTGATAGGATTGGAGAGGTTCGGTGAGCAAATGAAGACCCTTTGAAGTCATATTGCATGGTACCCATTCCACGGTTCTCAACTCTCCAGGTTTAAGGGATTCTTCCTTCAGCTGAAACATGCATGTGGAACCCAGAGTATGATCAACCGTGTGATCAGGAGACGTGTTCAAATATGTCTCAGTTTTCGTCCCCTGGTACTCGGGTACAACATTCCAGACGCTTTACTAACACTCTCCTGACTTGGAGAGTCAGTGCCTTTAACCTCCTGTTTGGCCCAGATTGCAATTTCTGCAGAAGATGAACAAGAATAGGTAGGAGCAATGAGAGACTAGCTGGAGGTGTCTGGACGGGCAAATTTAACTCTCATTTCCCACCAGGAAGAGGAATTAACGAAAGGCTCAGCGTGCCGTGCCGGAACAAGATTAGGGCCTGAAGCAATCCTGTGGTGTTGTGGCCCGCTCACAAGAAAGCGAGTTGAAGAAAGGAGCTCAGGGGCACTGTAATTCACAAACCTGCAGAGTTATAAATGTCAGCTATCGTCCAAAAATATACTGAAGTAAGGCTGCCAAGAGGACTTGAAAGCGGGGCAGAATTGCAGGAAACCGATTTCAGGAGGTAGACTGGAATTGCATTTAAAGCATAGGAAAAGAGGCAGAACGTCCACAATGATGCACTTGGCCAAAAAGGGCGTATGCGTTTTTTCCTGAATATATTCAGGAAAAAACGCATACGCCCTTTTTGGCCAACAAAGCAAGCTTGCAAAGGAAATCTGCACTACAATGAAGTCTCACTTCCGCCTGGTCAAAAGGGCCATCTGAAAAAAGTGTAAAATCCAGAAAGGCAGGACAGACCATGGAGAACTGGGAGCCTTGTTATGCTGATGGGCGGGATGTAAATTGCCAACAGCCACTGGGGAGAAGTGTATGGTGTTTCCTGAAACATCTAAAAAACAAAGCAACAGAGCCTAGGGCACTTCCACTTATGGTCCTATAGCTTAGGGAAATTAAAATCAAAAAGACACAGCCACCCCAAAGTTTGGGACGGCTCTGTTTACAAGAACCTTGTTTATGGTACAAGTTCAATATCACAGAAAGTGAAAAATGGATAAAGAAGTTGTGGTACTTACGTACAATGCAATATCACTCAGCAATGAAATCTATGTCATAAGGCCCGTAGGAGCATAGTGAGTGGATTCAGGTATGACGATTCTAACTGAAATAAGTCACACAGAAAAAGAAACATCATAAGATATCACTAATACATGGAATGTAAACTTGGCTACACAGAAACTGAATTACAAAACAGAACAGGGTCTCAAATGAAGAAAACCAACTTATGCTTGCTTAAGGGGAAAGGTGAGTTGGGGTGCTGCATAAAACCAGAGATTGAAATGAGCACAGATAAAGTTCCTTAAGCCAAATATGGAATAGACAAGAGCTACTCCTTGCTCAACAAAATGGACTCAACACCCCATATTAAACGCCGAAGAATGTACCTGACTAGTAAGTATCTTAAACCCTATGGATTGCTATGTCTCTGAAAGAGAATCAAGTGTGTGTACAGTTGCATAAACGCAGCAGTGATAGGATTGGAGAGGTTCGGTGAGCAAATGAAGACCCTTTGAAGTCATAATGCATGGTACCCATTCCACGGGTCTCAACTCTCCAGGTTTAAGGGATTCTTCCTTCAGCTGAAACATGCCTGTGGAACCCAGAGTATGATCAACCGTGTGATCGGCAGACGTGTTCAAATATGTCTCAGTTTTCGTCCCCTGGTACTCGGGTGCAACATTCCAGACGCTTTACTAACACTCTCCCGACTTGGAGAGTCAGTGCCTTTAACCTCCTGTTTGGCCCAGTTTGCAATTTCTGCGGAAGATGAACAGGAATAGGGAGAACCAATGAGAGACTAGCTGGACGTTTCTGGACGGGCAAATTTAACTCTCATTTCCCACCAGGAAGAGGAATTAACCAAAGGCTCAGCGTGCCGTGCCGGAACCAGATTAGGGTCTGAAGCAATCCTGCGGTGTTGTGGCCAGCTCACAAGAAAGCGAGTTGAAGAAAGGAACTCACGGGCACTGTAATTCACAAACGTGCAGAGTTATAAATGATAGCTATCGTCCAAAAATATACTGAAGTAAGGCTGCCAAGAGGACTTGAAAGCGGGGCAGAATTGCAGGAAACCGATTTCAGGAGGTAGACTGGAATTGCATTTAAAGCATAGGAAAAGAGGCAGAACGTGGACAATGATGCACTTGGCCAAAAAGGGCATATGCGTTTTTTCCTGAATATATTCAGGAAAAAACGCATACGCCCTTTTTGGCGAACCAAGCAAGCTTGCACAGGAAATCTGCACTACAATGAAGTTTCACTTCCCCCCTGTCAAAGGGGCCATCTGAAAAAAGTGTAAAATCCAGAAAGGCAGGACAGGCCATGGAGAACTGGGAGCCTTGTTATGCTGATGGGCGGGTTGTAAATTGCCAACAGCCACTCGGGAGAAGTGTATGGTGTTTCCTGAAACATCTAAAAAACAAAGCAACAGAGCCTAAGGCACTTCCACTTATGGTCCTATAGCTTAGGGAAATTAAAATCAAAAAGACACAGCCACCCCAAAGTTTGGGACGGCTCTGTTTACAAGAACATCGTTTATGATACAAGTTCAATATCGCAGAAAGTGAAAAATGGATAAAGAATTTGTGCTACTTACGTACAATGCAATATCACTCAGCAATGAAATCTCTGTCAACAGGCCTGTAGCAGAAAATGAGTGGGTTCAGGTATGATGATTCTAACTGAAATAAGTCACACAGAAAAAGAAACATCATAAGATATCACTAATACACGGAATGTAAACTTGGCTACACAGGAACTGAATTACAAAACAGAACAGGGTCTCAAATTTAGAAAACCAACTTATGCTTGCTTAAGGGGAAAGGTGAGTTGGGGTGCTGCATAAAACCAGAGATTGAAATGAGCACAGATAAAGTTCCTTAAGCCAAATATGGAATAGACAAGTGCTACTCCTTGTTCAATGAAATGGACTCAACACCCCATATTAAACGCCTAAGAATGTACCTGACTAGTAAGTATCTTAAAACCTATGGATTGCTATGTCTCCGAAAGAGAATCAAGCATGTGTACAGGGGCATAAAAGCAGCAGTGATAGGACTGGAGAGGTTCAGTGAGCAAACGAAGACCCTTTGAAATCATATTGCATGGTACCCATTCCACGGGTCTCAACTCTCCAGGTTTAAGGGATTCTTCCTTCAGCTAAAACATGCATGTGGAACCCAGAGTATGATCAACCGTGTGATCGGGAGACGTGTGCCAATATATCTCTGTTCTCGTCCCCTGGTACTTGGGTGCAACATTCCAGACACTTTACTAACACTCTACTGACTTGGAGAGTCAGTGCCTTTAACCTCCTGTTTGGCCCAGTTTGCAATTTCTGCGGAATATGAACAGGAATAGGGAGAACCAATGAGAGACTAGCTGGAGGTGTCTGGACGGGAAAATTTAACTCTCATTTACCACCAGGAAGAGGAATTAACCAAAGTCTCAGCGTGCCGTGGGGAACAAGATTAGGGCCTGAAGCAATCCTGCGGTGTTGCGGCCAGCTCACAAGAAAGCGAGTTGAAGAAAGGAGCTCAGGGGCACTGTAATTCACAAACCTGCAGAGTTATAAATGACAGCTATCGTCCAAAAATATACTGAAGTAAGGCTGCTAAGAGGACTTGAACGTGGGGCAGAATTGCAGGAAACCGATATCAGGAGGGACACTGGAATTGCATTTAAAGCATAGGAAAAGAGGCAGAACGTCCACAATGATGCACTTGGCCAAAAAGGGTGTATGCGTTTTTTCCTGAATATATTCAGGAAAAAACGCATACGCCCTTTTTGGACAACCAAGCAAGCTTGCAAAGGAAATCTGCACTACAATTAAGTCTCACTTCCCCCCGGTCAGAAGGGCCATCTGAAAAAAGTGTAAAATCCAGAAAGGCAGGACAGGCCATGGAGAACTGGGAGCCTTGTTATGCTGATGGGCAGGTTGTAAATTGCCAACAGCCACTCGGGAGAAGTGTATGGTGTTTCCTGAAACATCTAAAAAACAAAGCAACAGAGCCTAGGTCAATTCCACTTATGGTCCTATAGCTTAGGGAAATTAAAATCAAAAAGACACAGCCACCCCAAAGTTTGGGACGGCTCTGTTTACAAGAACCTCTTTTACGGTACAAGTTCAATATCGCAGAAAGCGCAAAATGGATAAAGAAGTTGTGGTACTTACGTACAATGCAATATCACTCAGCAATGAAATCTATGTCAACAGGCCTGTAGCAGAAAATGAGTGGGCTCAGGTATGATGATTCTAACTGAAATAAGTCACGCAGAAAAAGAAACAACATAAGATATCACTAATACACGGAATGTAAACTTGGCTACACAGGAACTGGATTACAAAAGAGAACAGGGTCTCAAATTTAGAAAACCAACTTATGCTTGCTTAAGGGGAAATGTGAGTTGGGGTGCTGCATAAAACCAGAGATTGAAATGAGCACAGATAAAGTTCCTTAAGCCAAATATGTAATAGACAAGAGCTACTCCTTGCTCAACGAAATGGACTCAACACCCCATATTAAACGCCTGAGAATGTACCTGATTAGTAAGTATCTTAAAACCTATGGATTGCTATGCCTCCGAAAGAGAATCAAGCGTGTGTACAGGGGCGTAAACGCAGCAGTGATAGGATTGGAGAGGTTTGGTGAGCAAATGAAAACCCTTTGAAGTCATATTGCATGGTACCCATTCCACGGTTCTCAACTCTCCAGGATTAAGGGATTCTTCCTTCAGCTGAAACATGCATGTGGAACCCAGAGTATGATCAACCGTGTGATCAGGAGACGTGTTCAAATATGTCTCAGTTTTCGTCCCCTGGTACTCGGGTGCAACATTCCAGACGCTTTACTAACAATCTCCCGACTTGGAGAGTCAGTGCCTTTAACCTCCTGTTTGGCCCAGTTTGCAATTTCTGCGGAAGATGAACAGGAATAAGGAGGACCAATGAGAGACTAGCTGGAGGTGTCTGGACGGGCAAATTTAACTCTCATTTCCCACCAGGAAGAGGAATTAACCAAAGGCTCAGCGTGCCGTGCCGGAACCACATTAGGGCCTGAAGCAATCCTGCGGTGTTGCGGCCAGCTCACAAGAAAGCGAGTTGAAGAAAGGAGCTCAGGGGCACTGTAATTCACAAACCTACAGAGTTATAAATGACAGCTATCGTCCAAAAATATACTGAAGTAAGGCTGCCAAGAGGACTTGAAAGCGGGGCAGAATTGCAGGAAACCGATTTCAGGAGGTAGAGTGGAATTGCATTTAAAGCATAGGAAAAGAGGAAGAACGTCCAAAATGATGCACTTGACCAAAAATGTCGTATGCGTTTTTTCCTGAATATATTCAGGAAAAAACGCATACACCATTTTTGGCCAACCAAGCAAGCTTGCAAAGGAAATCTGCACTACAATGAAGTCTCACTTCCCCCCGGTCAAAAGGGCCATCTGAAAAAAGTGTAAAATCGAGAAAGGCAGGACAGTCCATGGAGAACTGGGAGCCTTGTTATGCTGATGGTCGGGATGTAAATTGCCAACAGCCACTTGGGAGAAGTGTATGGTGTTTCCTGAAACATCTAAAAAACAAAGCAACGGAGCCTAGGGCACTTCCACTTATGGTCCTATAGCTTAGGGAAATTAAAATCAAAAAGACACAGCCACCCCAAAGTTTGGGACGGCTCTGTTTACAAGAACCTCGTTTACGGTACAAGTTCAATATCGCAGAAAGTGAAAAATGGATAAAGAAGTTGTGGTACTTACGTACAATACAATATCACTCAGCAATGAAATCTACGTCATCAGGCCCGTAACAGCATAGAGTGGATTCAGGTATGATGATTCTAACTGAAATAAGTCACACAGAAAAAGAAACATCATAAGATATCACTAATACACGGAATGTAAAATTGGCTACACAGGATCTGGATTACAAAACAGAACAAGGTCTCAAATTTAGAAAACCAACTTATGCTTGCTTAAGGGGAAAGGTGAGTTGGGGTGCTGCATAAAACCAGAGATTGAAATGAGCACAGATAAAGTTCCTTAAGCCAAATATGTAATAGACAAGAGCTACTACTTGCTCAACGAAATGGACTCAACACCGCATATTAAAAGCCTAAGAATGTACCTGACTAGTAAGTATCTTAAAACCTATGGATTGCTATGTCTCTGAAAGAGAATCAAGTGTGTGTACAGGGACATAAAGGCAGCAGTGATAGGATTGGAGAGTTTCGGTGAGCAAATGAAGACCCTTTGAAGTCATATTGCATGGTACCCATTCCACGGGTCTCAACTCTCCAGCTTTAAGGGAATCTTCCTTCAGCTGAAACATGCATGTGGAACCCAGAGTATGATCAACCGTGTGATCGGGAGACGTGTTCCAATATGTCTCAATTCTCGTCCCCTGGTACTCGGGTGCAACATTCCAGACGCTTTACTAACACTCTCCCGACTTGGAGAGTCAGTGCCTTTAACCTCCTGTTTGGCCCAGTTTGCAATTTCTGCAGAAGATGAACAGGAATAGGGAGAACCAATGAGAGACTAGCTGGAGGTGTCTGGACGGGCAAATTTAACTCTCATTTCCCACCAGGAAGAGGAATTAACCAAAGGCTCAGCGTGCCGTGCCGGAACAAGATTAGGGCCTGAAGCAATCCAGCGGTGTTGCGGCCAGCTCACAAGAAAGCGAGTTGAAGAAAGGAGCTCAGGGCCCCTGTAATTCACAAACCTGAAGAATTATAAATGACAGCTATCGTCCAAAAATATACTGAAGTAAGGCTGCCAAGAGGACTTGAAAGCGGGGCAGAATTGCAGAAAACCGATTTCAGGAGGTAGACTGGAAT
Source organism: Orcinus orca (assembly GCF_937001465.1). Lineage (NCBI taxonomy): Eukaryota > Metazoa > Chordata > Mammalia > Artiodactyla > Delphinidae > Orcinus > Orcinus orca. The sequence goes on from NW_026044021.1 coordinate 1,272,168, forward strand.
TGCATTTAAAGCATAGGAAAAGAGGCAGAACGTCCACAATGATGCACTTGGACAAAAAAGGCGTATGCGTTTTTTCCTGAATATATTCACTCGGGAGAAGTGTATGGTGTTTCCTGAAACATCTAAAAAACAAAGCAACAGAGCCTAGGGCACCTCCACTTATGGTCCTATAGCTTAGGGAAATTAAAATCAAAAAGACACAGCCACCCAAATGTTTGGGACGGCTCTGTTTACAAGAACCTCGTTTATGGTACAAGTTCAATATCGCAGAAAGTGAAAAATGGATAAAGAAGTTCTGGTACTTACGTACAATGCAATACCACTCAGCAATGAAATCTATGTCAACACGCCAGTAGCACAAAATGAGTGGGTTCAGGTATGATGATTCTAACTGAAATAAGTCACACAGAAAAAGAAACATCATAAGATATCACTAATACACGGAATGTAAACTTGGCTACACAGGAACTGGATTACAAAACAGAACAGGGTCTCAAATTTAGAAAACCAACTTATGCTTGCTTAAGGGGAAAGGTGAGTTGGGATGGAGCATAAAACCAGAGATTGAAATGAACACAGGTAAAGTTCCTTAAGCCAAATATGTAATAGACAAGAGCTACTCCTTATTCAACGAAATGGACTCAACACCCCATATTAAACGCCTAAGAATGTACCTGACTAGTAAGTATCTTAAAACCTATGGATTGCTATGTCTCCGAAAGAGAATCAAGCATGTGTACAGGGGCATAAACGCAGCAGTGATAGGATTTGAGAGTTTCGGTGAGCAAAGAATGACCCTTTGAAGTCATATTACATGCTACCCATTCCACGGGTCTCAACTCTCCAGGTTTAAGGGATTCTTCCTTCAGCTGAAACATTCATGTGGAACCCAGAGTATGATCAACCGTGTGATCAGGAGACGTTTTCAAATATGTCTCAGTTTTCGTCCACTGGTACTCGGGTGCAACATTCCAGACGCTTTACTAACACTCTACTGACTTGGAGAGTCAGTGCCTTTAACCTCCTGTTTGGCCCAGATTGCAATTTCTGCAGAAGATGAACAGGAATAGGTAGGAGCAATGAGAGACTAGCTGGACGTGTCTGGATGGGCAAATTTAACTCTCATTTCCCACCAGGAAGAGGAATTAACCAAAGGCTCAGCGTGCCGTGCCGGAACCAGATTAGGGCCTGAAGCAATCCTGCGGTGTCGTGGCCCGCTCACAAGAAAGCGAGTTGAAGAAAGGAGCTCAGGGGCACTGTAATTCACAAACCTGCAGAGTTATAAATGTCAGCTATCGTCCAAAAATATACTGAAGTAAGGCTGCCAAGAGGACTTGAAAGCGGGGCAGAATTGCAGGAAACCGATTTCAGGAGGTAGACTGGAATTGCATTTAAAGCATAGGAAAAGAGGCAGAACGTCGACAATGATGCACTTGGCCAAAAATATCGTATGCGTTTTTTCCTGAATATATTCAGGAAAAAACGCATACACCATTTTTGGCCAACCAAGCAAGCTTGCAAAGGAAATCTGCACTACAATGAAGTCTCACTTCCCCCCAGTCAAAAGGGCCATGTGAAAAAAGTGTAAAATCCAGAAAGGCAGGACAGGCCATGGAGAACTGGGAGCCCTGTTATGCTGATGGGCGGGATGTAAATTGCCAACAGCCACTCGGGAGAAGTGTATGGTGTTTCCTGAAACATCTAAAAAACAAAGCTACAGAGCCTAGGTCAAATCCACTTATGGTCCTATAGCTTAGGGAAATTAAAATAAAAAAGACACAGCCACCCCAAAGTTTGGGATGGCTCTGTTTACAAGAACCTCGTTTATGGTACAAGTTCAATATTGCAGAAAGCGAAAAATGGATAAAGAAGTTGTGGTACTTACGTACAATGCAATATCACTCAGCAATGAAATCTATGTCAACAGGCCTGTAGCAGAAAATGAGTGGGTTCAGGTATGATGATTCTAACTGAAATAAGTCACACAGAAAAAGAAACATCATAAGATATCACTAATACACGGAATGTAAACTTGGCTACACAGGAACTGGATTACAAAACAGAACAGGGTCTCAAATTTAGAAAACCAACTTATGCTTGCTTAAGGGGAAACGTGAGTTGGGGTGATGCATAAAACCAGAGATTGAAATGAGCACAGATAAACTTCCTTAAGCCAAATATGGAATAGACAAGAGCTACTCCTTGCTCAATGAAATGGACTCAACACCCCATATTAAACGCCTAAGAATGTACCTTACTAGTAAGTATCTTAAAACCTATGGATCGCTATGTCTCCAAATGAGAATCAAGCGTGTGTACAGGGGCATAAACGCAGCAGTGATAGGATTGCAGAGGTTCGGTGAGCAAATGAAGACCCTTTGAAGTCATATTGCATGGTACCCATTCCACGGGTCTCAACTCTCCAGGTTTAAGTGATTCTTCCTTCAGCTAAAACATGCATGTGGAACCCAGAGTATGATCAACCGTGTGATCGGGAGACATGTTCCAATATGTCTCAGTTCTCGACCCTGGTACTCGGGTGCAACATTCCAGATGCTTTACTAACTCTCTCCCAACTTGGAGAGTCAGTGCCTTTAACCTCCTGTTTGGCCCAGTTTGCAATTTCCGCGGAAGATGAACAGGAATAGGGAGAACCAATGAGAGACTAGCTGGAGGTGTCTGGACGTGCAAATTTAACTCTCATTTCCCACCAGGAAGAGGAATTAACCAAAGGCTCAGCATGCCGTGCCGGAACCAGAAAAGGGCCTGAAGCAATCCTGCGGTGTTGCGGCCAGCTCACAAGAAAGCGAATTGAAGAAAGGAGCTCAGGGGCACTGTAATTCACAAACCTGCAGAGTTATAAATGACAGCTATCGTCCAAAAATATACTGAAGTAAGGCTGCCAAGAGGACTTGAAAGCGGGGCAGAATTGCAGGAAACCGATTTTAGGAGGTAGACTGGAATTGCATTTAAAGCATAGGAAAAGAGGCAGTACATCGACAATGATGCATTTGGCCAAAAAGGGCGTATGCGTTTTTTCCTGAATACATTCAGGAAAAAACGCATACGCCCTTTTTGGCCAACCAAGCAAGCTTGCAAAGGAAATCTGCACTACAATGAAGTCTCACTTCCCCCCAGTCAAAAGGGCCATCTGAAAAAAGTGTAAAATCCAGAAAGGCAGGACAGGCCATGGAGAACTGGGAGCCTTGTTATGCTGATGGGCGGGATGTAAATTGCCAACAGCCACTTGGGAGAAGTGTATGGTGTTTCCTGAAACATCTAAAAAACAAATCAACAGAGCCTAGGGCACTTCCACTTATGGTCCTACAGCTTAGGGAAATTAAAATCAAAAAGACACAGCCACCCCAAAGTTTGGGACGGCTCTGCTTACAAGAACCTCGTTTACGGGACAAGTTCAATATCGCAGACAGTGAAAAATGGATAAAGAAGTTGTGGTACTTACGTACAATGCAATATCACTCAGCAATGAAATCTACGTCATCAGGCCCGTGGCAGCATAATGAGTGGATTCAGGTATGATGATTCTAACGGAAATAAGTCACAAGAAAAAGAAACATCATAAGATATCACTAATACACGGAATGTAAAGTTGGCTACACAGAAACTGAATTACAAAACACAACAGCGTCTCAAATTTAGAAAACCAACTTATGCTTGCTTAAGGGGAAAGGTGAGTTGGGGTGCTGCATAAAACCAGAGATTGAAATGAGCACAGATAAAGTTCCTTAAGCCAAATATGGAATAGACAAGAGCTACTCCTTGCTCAACGAAATGGACTCAACACCCCATATTAAACGCCTAAGAATGTACCTGACTAGTAAGTATATTAAAAGCTATGGATCGCTATGTCTCCGAAAGAGAATCAAGCGTGTGTACAGGGGTATAAACGCAGCAGTGATAGGATTGGAGAGGTTCGGTGAGCAAATGAAGACCCTTTGAAGTCATATTGCATGGTACCCATTCCACGGGTCTCAACTCTCCAGGTTTAAGGGATTCTTCCTTCAGCTGAAACATTCATGTGGAACCCAGAGTATGATCAACCGTGTGATCAGGAGACGTTTTCAAATATGTCTCAGTTTTCGTCCACTGGTACTCGGGTGCAACATTCCAGACGCTTTACTAACACTCTACTGACTTGGAGAGTCAGTGCCTTTAACCTCCTGTTTGGCCCAGATTGCAATTTCTGCAGAAGATGAACAGGAATAGGTAGGAGCAATGAGAGACTAGCTGGACGTGTCTGGATGGGCAAATTTAACTCTCATTTCCCACCAGGAAGAGGAATTAACCAAAGGCTCAGCGTGCCGTGCCGGAACCAGATTAGGGCCTGAAGCAATCCTGCGGTGTCGTGGCCCGCTCACAAGAAAGCGAGTTGAAGAAAGGAGCTCAGGGGCACTGTAATTCACAAACCTGCAGAGTTATAAATGTCAGCTATCGTCCAAAAATATACTGAAGTAAGGCTGCCAAGAGGACTTGAAAGCGGGGCAGAATTGCAGGAAACCGATTTCAGGAGGTAGACTGGAATTGCATTTAAAGCATAGGAAAAGAGGCAGAACGTCGACAATGATGCACTTGGCCAAAAATATCGTATGCATTTTTTCCTGAATATATTCAGGAAAAAACGCATACACCATTTTTGGCCAACCAAGCAAGCTTGCAAAGGAAATCTGCACTACAATGAAGTCTCACTTCCCCCCAGTCAAAAGGGCCATGTGAAAAAAGTGTAAAATCCAGAAAGGCAGGACAGGCCATGGAGAACTGGGAGCCCTGTTATGCTGATGGGCGGGATGTAAATTGCCAACAGCCACTCGGGAGAAGTGTATGGTGTTTCCTGAAACATCTAAAAAACAAAGCTACAGAGCCTAGGTCAAATCCACTTATGGTCCTATAGCTTAGGGAAATTAAAATAAAAAAGACACAGCCACCCCAAAGTTTGGGATGGCTCTGTTTACAAGAACCTCGTTTATGGTACAAGTTCAATATTGCAGAAAGCGAAAAATGGATAAAGAAGTTGTGGTACTTACGTACAATGCAATATCACTCAGCAATGAAATCTATGTCAACAGGCCTGTAGCAGAAAATGAGTGGGTTCAGGTATGATGATTCTAACTGAAATAAGTCACACAGAAAAAGAAACATCATAAGATATCACTAATACACGGAATGTAAACTTGGCTACACAGGAACTGGATTACAAAACAGAACAGGGTCTCAAATTTAGAAAACCAACTTATGCTTGCTTAAGGGGAAACGTGAGTTGGGGTGATGCATAAAACCAGAGATTGAAATGAGCACAGATAAACTTCCTTAAGCCAAATATGGAATAGACAAGAGCTACTCCTTGCTCAATGAAATGGACTCAACACCCCATATTAAACGCCTAAGAATGTACCTTACTAGTAAGTATCTTAAAACCTATGGATCGCTATGTCTCCAAATGAGAATCAAGCGTGTGTACAGGGGCATAAACGCAGCAGTGATAGGATTGCAGAGGTTCGGTGAGCAAATGAAGACCCTTTGAAGTCATATTGCATGGTACCCATTCCACGGGTCTCAACTCTCCAGGTTTAAGTGATTCTTCCTTCAGCTAAAACATGCATGTGGAACCCAGAGTATGATCAACCGTGTGATCGGGAGACATGTTCCAATATGTCTCAGTTCTCGACCCTGGTACTCGGGTGCAACATTCCAGATGCTTTACTAACTCTCTCCCAACTTGGAGAGTCAGTGCCTTTAACCTCCTGTTTGGCCCAGTTTGCAATTTCCGCGGAAGATGAACAGGAATAGGGAGAACCAATGAGAGACTAGCTGGAGGTGTCTGGACGTGCAAATTTAACTCTCATTTCCCACCAGGAAGAGGAATTAACCAAAGGCTCAGCATGCCGTGCCGGAACCAGAAAAGGGCCTGAAGCAATCCTGCGGTGTTGCGGCCAGCTCACAAGAAAGCGAATTGAAGAAAGGAGCTCAGGGGCACTGTAATTCACAAACCTGCAGAGTTATAAATGACAGCTATCGTCCAAAAATATACTGAAGTAAGGCTGCCAAGAGGACTTGAAAGCGGGGCAGAATTGCAGGAAACCGATTTTAGGAGGTAGACTGGAATTGCATTTAAAGCATAGGAAAAGAGGCAGTACATCGACAATGATGCATTTGGCCAAAAAGGGCGTATGCGTTTTTTCCTGAATACATTCAGGAAAAAACGCATACGCCCTTTTTGGCCAACCAAGCAAGCTTGCAAAGGAAATCTGCACTACAATGAAGTCTCACTTCCCCCCAGTCAAAAGGGCCATCTGAAAAAAGTGTAAAATCCAGAAAGGCAGGACAGGCCATGGAGAACTGGGAGCCTTGTTATGCTGATGGGCGGGATGTAAATTGCCAACAGCCACTTGGGAGAAGTGTATGGTGTTTCCTGAAACATCTAAAAAACAAATCAACAGAGCCTAGGGCACTTCCACTTATGGTCCTACAGCTTAGGGAAATTAAAATCAAAAAGACACAGCCACCCCAAAGTTTGGGACGGCTCTGCTTACAAGAACCTCGTTTACGGGACAAGTTCAATATCGCAGACAGTGAAAAATGGATAAAGAAGTTGTGGTACTTACGTACAATGCAATATCACTCAGCAATGAAATCTACGTCATCAGGCCCGTGGCAGCATAATGAGTGGATTCAGGTATGATGATTCTAACGGAAATAAGTCACAAGAAAAAGAAACATCATAAGATATCACTAATACACGGAATGTAAAGTTGGCTACACAGAAACTGAATTACAAAACACAACAGCGTCTCAAATTTAGAAAACCAACTTATGCTTGCTTAAGGGGAAAGGTGAGTTGGGGTGCTGCATAAAACCAGAGATTGAAATGAGCACAGATAAAGTTCCTTAAGCCAAATATGGAATAGACAAGAGCTACTCCTTGCTCAACGAAATGGACTCAACACCCCATATTAAACGCCTAAGAATGTACCTGACTAGTAAGTATATTAAAAGCTATGGATCGCTATGTCTCCGAAAGAGAATCAAGCGTGTGTACAGGGGTATAAACGCAGCAGTGATAGGATTGGAGAGGTTCGGTGAGCAAATGAAGACCCTTTGAAGTCATATTGCATGGTACCCATTCCACGGGTCTCAACTCTCCAGGTTTAAGGGATTCTTCCTTCAGCTAAAACATGCATGTGGAAACCAGAGTATGATCAACCGTATGATCGGGAGACGTGTTCTAATATGTCTCAGTTCTCGTCCCCTGGTACTCGGGTGCAACATTCCTGACGCTTTACTAACACTCTCCCGACTTGGAGAGTCAGTGCCTTTAACCTCCTGTTTGGCCCAGTTTGCAATTTCTGCGGAAGATGAACAGGAATAGGGAGGACCAATGAGAGACTAGCTGGAGGTGTCTGGACGGGCAAATTTAACTCTCATTTCCCACCAGGAAGAGGAATTAACCAAAGGCTCAGCGTGCCGTGCCGGAACCAGATTAGGGCCTGAAGCAATCCTGCGGTGTTGCGGCCAGCTCACAAGAAAGCGAGTTGAAGAAAGGAGCTCAGGGGCACTGTAATTCACAAACCTGCAGAGTTATAAATGAGAGTTATCGTCCAAAAATATACTGAAGTAAGGCTGCCAAGAGGACTTGAAAGCGGGGCAGAATTGCAGGAAACCGATTTCAGGAGGTAGACTGGAATTGCATTTAAAGCATAGGAAAAGAGGCAGAACGTCGACAATGATGCACTTGGCCAAAAAGGGCGTATGCGTTTTTTCCTGAATATATTCAGGAAAAAACGCATACGCCCATTTTGGCCAACCAAGCAAGCTTGCAAAGGAAATCTGCACTACAATGAAGTCTCACTTCCCCCCGGTCAAAAGGGCCATCTGAAAAAAGTGTAAAATCCAGAAAGGCAGGACAGGCCATGGAGAACTGGGAGCCTTGTTATGCTGATGGGCGGGATGTAAATTGCCAACAGCCACTTTGGAGAAGTGTATGGTGTTTCCTGAAACATATAAGAAACAAAGCAACAGAGCCTAGGGCACTTCCTCTTATGGCCCTAAAGCTTAGGGAAATTAAAATCAAAAAGACACAGCCACCCCTATGTTTGGGACAGCTCTGTTCAGAAGAAACTCGTTTAAGGGACTAGTTCAATATCGCAGAAAGTGAAAAATGGATAAAGAAGTTGTGGTACTTACGTACAATGCAATATCACTCAGCAATGAAATCTATGTCATCAGGCCCGTAACAGCATAATGAGTGGATTCAGGTATGATGATTCTAACTGAAGTAAGTCACACAATAAAAAAAATCATAAGATATCACTAATACACGGAATGTAAACTTGGCTACACAGGAACTGGATTACAAAACAGAACAGGGTCTCAAATTTAGAAAACCAACTTATGCTTGCTTAAGGGGAAAGGTGAGTTGGGGTGCTGCATAAAACCAGAGATTGAAATGAGCACAGATAAAGTTCCTTAAGCCAAATATGTAATAGACAAGAGCTACTCCTTGCTCAACGAATTGGACTGAAACACCATATTAAACGCCTAAGAATGTACCTGACTAGTAAGTATTTTAAAACCTATGGATCACTATGTCTCTGAAAGAGAATCAAGCATGTGTACAGGGGCATAAACGCAGCAGTGATAGGATTGGAAAGGTTCGGTGAGCAAATGAAGACCCTTTGAAGTCATATTGCATGGTACCCATTCCACGGGTCTCAACTCTCCAGGTTTAAGGGATTCTTCCTTCAGCTAAATCATGCATGTGGATCCCAGAGTATGACCAACCATGTGATCAGGAGACGTGTTCAAATATGTCTCAGTTTTCGTCCCCTGGTACTCGGGTGCAACATTCCAGACGCTTTACTAACACTCTCCCGACTTGGAGAGTCAGTGCCTTTAACCTCCTGTTTGGCCCAGTTTGCAATTTCTGCGGAAGATGAACAGGAATAGGGAGAACCAATGAGAGACTAGCTGGAGGTGTCTGGAGGGGGAAATTTAACTCTCATTTCCCACCAGGAAGAGGAATTAACCAAAGGATCAGCATGCGGTGCCGGAACCAGATTAGGGCCTGAAGCAATCCTGCGGTGTTGCGGCCAGCTCACAAGAAAGCGAGTTGAAGAAAGGAGCTCAGGGGCACTGTAATTCACAAACCTGCAGAGTTATAAATGACAGCTATCGTCCAAAAATATACTGAAGTAAGGCTGCCAAGAGGACTTGAAAGCGGGGCAGAATTGCAGGAAGCCGATTTCAGGAGGTAGACTGGAAATGCATTTAAAGCATAGGAAAAGAGGCAGAACATCGACAATGATGCACTTGGCCAAAAAGGGCGTATGCGTTTTTTCCTGAATATATTGAGGAAAAAACGCATACGCCCTTTTTGGCCAACCAAGCAAGCTTGCAAAGGAAATCTGCACTACAGTGAAGTCTCACTTCCCCCCGGTCAAAAGGACCATCTGAAAAAAGTGTAAAATCCAGAAAGGAAGGACACGCCATGGAGAACTGGGAGACTTGTTATGCTGATGGGCAGGATGTATATTGCCAACAGCCACTCGGGAGAAGTGTATGGTGTTTCCTGAAACATCTAAATGACAAAGCAACAGAACCTAGGGCACTTCCACTTATGGTCCTATAGCTTAGGGAAATTAAAATCAAAAAGACCCAGCCACCCCAAAGTTTGGGACGGCTCTGTTTACAAGAAAATCGTTTATGGGACAAGTTCAATATCGCAGAAATTGAAAAATGGATAAAGAAGTTGTGGTACTTACGTACAATGCAATATCACTCAGCAATGAAATCTATGTCATCAGGCCCGTAGCAGCATAATGAGTGGATTCAGGTATGATGATTCTAACTGAAATAAGTCACACAGAAAAAGAAACATCATAAGATATCACTAATACACGGAATGTAAACTTGGCTACAGAGGAACTGGATTACAAAAGAGAACAGGGTCTCAAATTTAGAAAACCAACTTATGCTTGCTTAAGGGGAAAGGTGAGTTGGGGTGCTGGATAAAACCAGAGATTGAAATGAGCACAGATAAAGTTCCTTAAGCCAAATATGGAGTAGACAAGAGCTACTCCTTGCTCAACGAAATGGACTCAACACCCCATATTAAACGCCTAAGAATGTACCTGACTAGTAAGTATCTTAAAACCTATGGATCGCTATGTCACCGAAAAAGAATCAAGCATGTGTACAGGGGCATAAACGCAGCAGTGATAGGATTGGAGAGGTTCGGTGAGAAAATGAAGACCCTTTGAAGTCATATTGCATGGTACCCATTCCACGGGTCTCAACTCTCCAGGTTTAAGGGATTCTTCCTTCAGCTAAATCATGCATGTGGAACCCAGAGTATGATCAACCGTGTGATCGGGAGACGTGTTCCAATATGTCTCAGTTCTCGTACCCTGGTACTCGGGTGCAACATTCCAGACGCTTTACTAACACTCTCCCGACTTGGAGAGTCAGTGCCTTTAACCTCCTGTTTGGCCCAGTTTGCAATTTCTGCGGAAGATGAACAGGAATAGGGAGAACCAATTGGAGACTAGCTGGAGGTGTATGGACGGGCAAATTTAACTCTCATTTCCCACCAGGAAAAGGAATTAACCAAAGGCTCAGCGGGACGTGCCTCAACCAGATTAGGGCCTGAAGCAATCCTGCGGTGTTGCGGCCAGCTCACAAGAAAGCGAGTTGAAGAAAGGAGCTCAGGGGCACTGTAATTCACAAACCTGCAGAGTTATAAATGACAGCTATCGTCCAAAAATATACTGAAGTAAGGCTGCCAAGAGGACTTGAAAGCGGGGCAGAATTGCAGGAAACCGATTTCAGGAGGTAGACTGGAAATGCATTTAAAGCATAGGAAAAGAGGCAGAACATCGACAATGATGCACTTGGCCAAAAAGGGCGTATGCGTTTTTTCCTGAATATATTCAGGAAAAAACGCATACGCCCTTTTTGGCCAACCAAGCAAGCTTGCAAAGGAAAACTGCACTACAGTGAAGTCTCACTTCCCCCCGGTCAAAAGGGCCATCTGAAAAAAGTGTAAAATCCAGAAAGGCAGGACAGGCCATGGAGAACTGGGAGACTTGTTATGCTGATGGGCAGGATGTATATTGCCAACAGCCACTCGGGAGAAGTGTATGGTGTTTCCTGAAACATCTAAAGAACAAAGCAACAGAACCTAGGGCACTTCCACTTATGGTCCTATAGCTTAGGGAAATTAAAATCAAAAAGACACAGCCACCCCAAAGTTTGGGACGGCTCTGTTTACAAGAAACTCGTTTATGGGACAAGTTCAATATCGCAGAAAGTGAAAAATGGATAAAGAAGTTTTGGTACTTACGTACAATGCAATATCACTCAGCAATGAAATCTATGTCATCAGGCCCGTAGCAGCATAATGAGTGGATTCAGGTATGATGATTCTATCTGAAATAAGTCACACAGAAAAAGAAACATCATAAGATATCACTAATACACGGAATGTAAACTTGGCTACAGAGGAACTGGATTACAAAAGAGAACAGGGTCTCAAATTTAGAAAACCAACTTATGCTTGCTTAAGGGGAAAGGTGAGTTGGGGTGCTGGATAAAACCAGAGATTGAAATGAGCACAGATAAAGTTCCTTAAGCCAAATATGGAGTAGACAAGAGCTACTCCTTGCTCAACGAAATGGACTCAACACCCCATATTAAACGCCTAAGAATGTAGCTGAGTAGAAATTATCTTAAAACGTATGGATTGCTATGTCTCCAAAAGAGAATCAAGCGTGTGTACAGGGGCATAAACGCAGCAGTGATATTATTGGAGAGGTTCGGTGAGCAAATGAAGACCCTTTGAAGTCATATTGCATGGTACCCATTCCACGGGTCTCAACTCTCCACGTTTAAGGGATTCTTCCTTCAGCTAAAGCATGCATGTGGAACCCAGAGCGTGATCAACCATGTGATCGGGAGACGTGTTCCAATATGTCTCAGTTCTCGTCCCCTGGTACTCGGGTGCAACATTCCAGACACTTTACTAACACTCTCCCGACTTGGAGAGTCAGTGCCTTTAACCTCCTGTTTGGCCCAGTTTGCAATTTCTGCGGAAGATGAACAGGAATAGGGAGAACCAATGAGAGACTAGCTGGAGGTGTCTGGACGGGCAAATTTAACTCTCATTTCCCACCAGGAAGAGGAATTAACCAAAGGCTCAGCGGGCCGTGCCAGAACAAGATTAGGGCCAGAAGCAATCCTGCGGTGTTGCGGCCAGCTCACAAGAAAGCGAGTTGAAGAAAGGAGCTCAGGGGCACTGTAATTCACAAACCTGCAGAGTTATAAATGACAGCTATCGTCCAAAAATATACTGAAGTAAGGCTGCCAAGAGGACTTGAAAACGGGGCAGAATTGCAGGAAACCGATTTCAGGAGGTAGACTGGAATTGCATTTAAAGCATAGGAAAAGAGGCAGAACGTCCACAATGATGCACTTGGCCAAAAAGGGCGTATGCGTTTTTTCCTGAATATATTCAGGAAAAAACGCATACGCCCTTTTTGGCCAACCAAGCAAGCTTGCAAAGGAAATCTGCACTACAGTGAAGTCTCACTTGCCCCTGGTCAAAAGGGCCATCTGAAAAAAGTGTAAAATCCAGAAAGGCAGGACAGGCCATGGAGAACTTGGAGCCTTGTTATGCTGATGGGCGGGATATAAATTGCCAACAGCCACTCGGGAGAAGTGTATGGTGTTTCCTGAAACATCTAAAAAACAAAGCAACAGAGCCTAGGGCACTTCCACTTATGGTCCTATAGCTTAGGGAAATTAAAATCAAAAAGACACAGCCACCCCAAAGTTTGGGACGGCTCTGTTTACAAGAAACTCGTTTACGGGACAAGTTCAATATCGCAGAAAGTGAAAAATGGATAAAGAAGTTGTGGTACTTACGTACAATGCAATATCACTCAGCAATGAAATCTATGTCATCAGGCCCGTAGCAGCATAATGAGTGGATTCAGGTATGATGATTCTAACTGAAATAAGTCACACAGAAAAAGAAACATCATAAGATATCACTAATACACGGAATGTAAACTTGGCTACACAGGAACTGGATTACAAAAGAGAACAGGGTCTCAAATTTAGAAAACCAACTTATGCTTGCTTAAGGGGAAAGGTGAGTTGGGGTGCTGCATAAAACCAGAGATTGAAATGAGCACAGATAAAGTTCCTTACGCCAAATATGGAATAGACAAGAGCTACTCCTTGCTCAACGAAATGGACTCAACACCCCATATTAAACGCCTAAGAATGTACCTGACTAGTAAGTATCTTAAAACCTATGGATCGCTATGTCTCCGAAAGAGAATCAAGCGTGTGTACAGGGGCATAAACACAGCAGTGATAGGATTGGAGAGGTTCGGTGAGCAAATGAAGACCCTTTGAAGTCATATTGCATGGTACCCATTCCACGGGTCTCAACTCTCCAGGTTTAAGGGATTCTTCCTTCAGCTAAATCATGCATGTGGAACCCAGAGTATGATCAACCGTGTGATCGGGAGACGTGTTCCAATATGGCTCAGTTCTCGTCCCCTGGTACTCGGGTGCAACATTCCAGACGCTTTACTAACACTCTCCCGACTTGGAGAGTCAGTGCCTTTAACCTCCTGTTTGGCCCAGTTTGCAATTTCTGCGGAAGATGAACAGGAATAGGGAGAACCAATGAGAGACTAGCTGGAGGTGTCTGGACGGGCAAATTGAACTCTCATTTCCCACCAGGAAGAGGAATTAACCAAAGGCTCAGCGTGCCGTGCCGGAACCAGATTAGGGCCTGAAGCAATCCTGCGGTGTTGCGGCCAGCTCACAAGAAAGCGAGTTGAAGAAAGGAGCTCAGGGGCACTGTAATTCACAAACCTGCAGAGTTATAAATGACAGCTATCGTCCAAAAATATACTGAAGTAAGGCTGCCAAGAGGACTTGAAAGCGGGGCAGAATTGCAGGAACCCGATTTCAGGAGGTAGACTGGAATTGCATTTAAAGCATAGGAAAAGAGGCAGAACGTCCACAATGATGCACTTGGCCAAAAAGGGCGTATGCGTTTTTTCCTGAATATATTCAGGAAAAAACGCATACGCCCTTTTTGGCCAACCAAGCAAGCTTGCAAAGGAAATCTGCACTACAATGAAGTCTCACTTCCGCCCGGTCAAAAGGGCCATCTGAAAAAAGTGTAAAATCCAGAAAGGCAGGACAGGCCATGGAGAACTGGTAGCCTTGTTATGCTGATGGGCGGGATGTAAATTGCCAACAGCCACTGGGGAGAAGTGTATGGTGTTTCCTGAAATATCTAAGAAACAAAGCAACAGAGCCTAGGGCAATTCCACTTATGGTCCTGTAGCTTAGGGAAATTAAAATCAAAAAGGCACAGCCACCCCAAACTTTGGGACGGCTCTGTTTACAAGAACCTCGTTTACGGCACAAGTTCAATATCGCAAAAAGTGAAAAATGGATAAAGAAGTTGTGGTACTTACGTACAATGCAATATCACTCAGCAATGAAATCTATGTCATCAGGCCCGTAGCAGCATAATGAGTGGATTCAGGTATGATGATTCTAACTGAAATAAGTCACACAGAAAAAGAAGCATCATAAGATATCACTAATACATGGAATGTAAACTTGTCTACACAGGAACTGAATTACAAAACAGAACAGGGTCTCAAATTTAGAAAACCAACTTATGCTTGCTTAAGGGGAAAGGTGAGTTGGGGTGCTGCATAAAACCAGAGATTGAAATGAGCACAGATAAAGTTCCTTAAGCCAAATATGTAATAGATAAGAGCTACTCCTTGCTCAACGAAATGGACTCAACACCCCATATTAAACGCCTAAGAATGTACCTCACTAGTAAGTATCTTAAAACCTATGGATTGCTATGTCTCCGAAAGAGAATCAAGCATGAGTACAGGGGCATAAACATAGCAGTGATAGGATTGGAGAGGTTCGGTGAGCAAATGAAGACCCTTTGAAGTCATATTGCATGGTACCCATTCCACGGTCTCAACTCTCCAGGTTTAAGGGATTCTTCCTTCAGCTAAAACATGCATGTGGAACCCAGGGTATGATCAACCGTGTGATCGGGAGACGTGTTCCAATATGTCTCAGTTCTCATCCCCTGGTACTCGGGTGCAACATTCCAGACACTTTCCTAACACTCTCCTGACTTGGAGAGTCAGTGCCTTTAACCTCCTGTTAGGCCCAGTTTGCATTTTCTGCGGAAGATGAACAGGAATAGGGAGAACCAATGAGAGACTAGCTGGAGGTGTCTGGACGGGCAAATTTAACTCTCATTTCCCACCAGGAAGAGGAATTAACCAAAGGCTCAGCCTGCCGTGCCGGTCCCAGATTAGGGCCTGAAGCAGTCCTGCGGTGTTGCGGCCAACTCACAAGAAAGCGAGTTGAAGAAAGGAGCTCAGGTGCACTGTAATTCACAAACCTGCAGAGTTATAAATGACAGCTATCGTCCAAAAATATTCTGAAGTAAGGCTGCCAAGAGGACTTGAAAGCGGGGCAGAATTGCAGGAAACTGATTTCAGGAGGTAGACTGGAATTGCATTTAAAGCATAGGAAAAGAGGCAGAACGTTGACAATGATGCACTTGGACAAAAAGGGCGTATGCGTTTTTTCCTGAATATATTCAGGAAAAACGCATACGCCCTTTTTGGCCAACCAAGCAAGCTTGCAAAGGAAATCTGCACTACAATGAAGTCTCACTTCCCCCTGGTCAAAAGGGCCATCTGAAAAAAGTGTAAAATCCAGAAAGGCAGGACAGGCCATGGAGAACTGGGAGCCTTGTTATGCTGATGGGCGGGATGTAAATTGCCAACAGCCACTCGGGAGAAGTGTATGGTGTTTCCTGAAACATCTAAAAAACAAAGCAACAGAACCTAGGGCACTTCCACTTATGGTCCTATAGCTTAGGGAAATTAAAATCAAAAAGACACAGCCACCCCAAAGTTTGGGACGGCTCTGTTTACAACAACCTCGTTTACGGGAAAAGTTCAATATCGCAGAAAGTGAAAAATGGATAAAGAATTTGTGGTACTTACGTACAATGCAATATCACTCAGCAATGAAATCTATGTCATCAGGCCCATAGCAGCATAATGAGTGGATTCAGGTATGATGATTCTAACTGAAATAAGTCACACAGAAAAAGAAACATCATAAGATATCACTAATACACGGAATGTAAACTTGGCTACACAGGAACTGGATTACAAAACAGAACAGGGTCTCAAATTTAGAAAACCAACTTATGCTTGCTTAAGGTGAAAGGTGAGTTGGGGTGCTGCATAAAACCAGAGATTGAAATGAGCACAGATAAAGTTCCTTAAGCCAAATATGTAATAGACAAGAGCTACTCCTTGCTCAACGAAATGGACTCAAAACCCCATATTAAACGCCTAATAATGTACCTGACTAGTAAGTATCTTAAAACGTATGGATTGCTATGTCTCCGAAAGAGAATCAAGCGTGAGAACAGGGGCATAAACACAGCAGTGATAGGATTGGTGAGGTTCGGTGAGCAAATGAAGACCCTTTGAAGTCATATTGCATGGTACCCATTCCACGGGTCTCAACTCTCCAGGTTTAAGGGATTCTTCCTTCAGCTAAAACATGCATGTGGAACCCAGAGTATGATCAACCATGTGATTGGGAGACGTGTTGAAATATGTCTTAGTTCTCGTCCCCTGGTACTCGGGTGCAACATTCCAGACGCTTTACTAACACTCTCCCGACTTGGAGAGTCAATGCTTTTAACCTCCTGTTTGGCCCAGTTTGCAAATTCCGCGGAAGATGAACAGGAATAGGGAGAACCAATGAGAGACTAGCTGGAGGTCTCTGGACGGGCAAATTGAACTCTCATTTCCCACCAGGAAGAGGAATTAACCAAAGGCTCAGTGTGCTGTGCCGGAAACAGATTAGGGCCTGAAGCAATTCTGCGGTGTTGCGGCCAGCTCACAAGAAAGCGAGTTGAATAAAGGAGCTCACGGGCACTGTAATTCACAAACCTGCAGAGTTATAAATGACAGCTATCGTCCAAAAATATACTGAAGTAAGGCTGCCAAGAGGACTTGAAAGCGGGGCAGAACTGCAGGAAACCGATTTCAGGAGGTAGACTGGAATTGCATTTAAAGCACAGGAAAAGAGGCAGAACGTCGACAATGATGCCCTTGGCCACAAAGGGCGTATGCGTTTTTTCCTGAATATATTCAGGAAAAGACGCATACGCCGTTTTTGGCCAACAAAGCAAGCTTGCAAAGGAAATCTGCACTACAATGAAGTCTCACTTCCCCCATGTCAAAAGGGCTTTCTGAAAAAAGTGTAAAATCCAGAAAGGCAGGACAGGCCATGGAGAACTGGGAGCCTTGTTATGCTGATGAGCAGGATGTAAATTGCCAACAGCCACTGGGGAGAAGTGTATGGTGTTTCCTGAAACATCTAAAAAACAAAGCAACAGAGCCTAGGGCACTTCCACTTATGGTCCTATAGCTTAGGGAAATTAAAATAAAAAAGACACTGCCACTCCAAAATTTGGTATGGCTCTGTTTATAAGAACCTCGTTTACGGTACAAGTTCAATATCGCAGAAAGTGAAAAATGGATAAAGAAGTTGTGGTACTTACGTACAATGCAATATCACTCAGCAATGAAATCTATGTCATCAGGCCCATAGCAGCATAATGAGTGGATTCAGGTATGATGATTCTAACTGAAATAAGTCACACAGAAAAAGAAACATCATAAGATATCACTAATACACGGAATGTAAACTTGGCTACACAGGAACTGGATTACAAAACAGAACAGGATCTCAAATTTAGAAAACCAACTTATGCTTGCTTAAGGGGAAACGTGAGTTCGGGTGCTGCATAAAACCAGAGATTGAAATGAGCACAGATAAAGTTCCTTAAGCCAAATATGTAATAGACAAGAGCTACTCCTTGCTCAACGAAATGGACTCAAAACCCCATATTAAACGCCTAATAATGTACCTGACTAGTAAGTATCTTAAAACCTATGGATTGCTATGTCTCCGAAAGAGAATCAAGTGTGAGAACAGGGGCATAAACGCAGCAGTGATAGGATTGGATAGGTTCGGTGAGCAAATGAAGACCCTTTGAAGTCATATTGCATGGTACCCATTCCACGCGTCTCAACTCTCCAGGTTTAAGGGATTCTTCCTTCAGCTAAAACATGCAATTGGAACCCAGAGTATGATCAACCGTGTGATCGGGAGACGTGTTCCAATATGTCTCAGTTTTCGTCCCCTGTTACTCGGGTGCAACATTCCAGACGCTTTACTAACACTCTCCCGACTTGGACAGTCAGTGCCTTTAACCTCCTGTTTGGCCCAGTTTGCAATTTCTGCGGAAGATGAACAGGAATAGGGAGAACCAATGAGAGACTATCTGGAGGTCTCTGGACGGGCAAATTTAACTCTCATTTCCCACCAGGAAGAGGAATTAACCAAAGGCTCAGCGTGCCGTGCCGGAACAAGATTAGGGCCTGAAGCAATGCTGCAGTTTTGCGGCCAGCTCACAAGAAAGCGAGTTGAAGAGGGGAGCTCGGGGCACTGTAATTCACAAACCTGCAGAGTTATAAATGACAGCTATCGTCCAAAAATATACTGAAGTAAGGCTGCCAAGAGGACTTGAAAGCGGGGCAGAATTGCAGGAAACCGATTTCAGGAGGTAGACTGGAATTGCATTTAAAGCATAGGAAAAGAGGCAGAACGTCGACGATGATGCACTTGGCCAAAAAGGGCGTATGCATTTTTTCCTGAATATATTCAGGAAAAAACGCATACGCCCTTTTTGGCCAACCAAGCAAGCTTGCAAAGGAAATCTGCACTACAATGAAGTCTCACTTCCCCCCGGTCAAAAGGGCCATCTGAAAAAAGTGTAAAATCCAGGAAGGCAGGACAGGCCATGGAGAACTGGGAGCCTTGTTATGCTGATGGGTGGGATGTAAATTGCCAACAGCCACTCGGGAGAAGTGTATGGTGTTTCCTGAAACATCTAAGAAACAAAGCAACAGAGCCTAGGGCACTTCCACTTATGGTCCTATAGCTTAGGGAAATTAAAATCAAAAAGACACAGCCACCCCAAAGTTTGGGACGGCTCTGTTTACAACAACCTCGTTTACGGGAAAAGTTCAATATCGCAGAAAGTGAAAAATGGATAAAGAAGTTTTGGTACTTACGTAAAATGCAATATCACTCAGCAATGAAATCTATGTCATCAGGCCCGTGGCAGCATAATGAGTGGATTAAGGTATGATGATTCTAACTGAAATAAGTCACACAGAAAAAGAAACATCATAAGATATCACTAATACACGGAATGTAAACTTGGCTACACAGGAACTGGATTACATAACAGAACAGGGTCTGAAATTTAGAAAACCAACTTATGCTTGCTTAAGGGGAAAGGTGAGTTGGGGTGCTCCATAAAACCAGAGATTGAAATGAGCACAGATAAAGTTCCTTAAGCCAAATATGTAATAGACAAGAGCTACTCCTTGCTCAACGAAATGGACTCAACACCCCATATTAAACGCCTACGAATGTACCTGACTAGTAAGTATCTTAAAAGCTATGGATTGCTATGTCTCCGAAAGAGAATCAAGCGTGTGTACAGGGGCATAAACGCAGCAGTGATAGGATTGGAGAGGTTCGGTGAGCAAATGAAGACCCTTTGAAGTCATATTGCATGGTACCCATTCCACGGGTCTCAACTCTCCAGGTTTAAGGGATTCTTCCTTCAGCTAAAACATGCATGTGGAACCCAGATTATGATCAACCGTGTGATTGGGAGACGTGTTCCAATCTGTCTCAGTTCTCGTACCCTGGTACTCGGGTGCAACATTCCAGACACTTTACTAACACTCTCCCGACTTGGAGAGTCAGTGCCTTTAACCTCCTGTTTGGCCCAGTTTGCAATTTCTGCGGAAGATGAACAGGAATAGGGAGAACCAATGACAGACTAGCTGGAGGTGTCTGGACGGGCAAATTTAACTCTGATTTCCCACCAGGAAGAGGAATTAACCAAAGGCTCAGCGGGCCGTGCCTCAACCAGATTAGGGCCTGAAGCAATCCAGCGGTGTTGTGGCCAGCTCACAAGAAAGCGGGTTGAAGAAAGGAGCTCAGGGGCACTGTAATTCACAAACCTGCAGAGTTATAAATGACAGCTATCGTCCAAAAATATACTGAAGTAAGGCTGCCAAGAGGACTTGAAAGCGGGGCAAAATTGAGGGAAACCAATTTCAGGAGGTAGACTGGAATTGCATTTAAAGCATAGGAAAAGAGGCAGAACGTCGACAATGATGCACTTGGCCAAAAAGGGCGTATGCGTTTTTTCCTGAATATATTCAGGAAAAAACGCATACGCCCTTTTTGGCCAACCAAGCAAGCTTGCAAAGGAAATCTGCACTACAATGAAGTCTCACTTTCCCCCGGTGAAAAGGGCCATCTGAAAAAAGTGTAAAATCCAGAAAGGCAGGACAGGCCATGGAGAACTGGTAGCCTTGTTATGCTGATGGGTGGGATGTAAATTGCCAACAGCCACTCGGGAGAAGTGTATGGTGTTTCCTGAAACATCTAAAAAACAAAGCAACAGAGCCTAGGGCACTTCCACTTATGGTCCTATAGCTTAGGGAAATTAAAATCAAAAAGACACAGCCACCCCAAAGTTTGGGACGGTTCTGTTTACAAGAACCTCGTTTACGGTACAAGTTCAATATCGCAGAAAGCGAAAAATGGATAAAGAAGTTGTGGTACTTACGTACAATGCAATATAACTCAGAAATGAAATCTTTGTCATCAGGCCCATAGAAGCATAATGAGTGGATTCAGGTATGATGATTCTAACTGAAATAAGTCACACAGAAAAAGAAACATCATAAGATATCACTAATACACGGAATGTAAACTTGGCTACACAGGAACTGGATTACAAAACAGAACACGGTCTCAAATTTAGAAAACCAACTTATGCTTGCTTAAGGGGAAAGGTAAGTTGGGGTGATGCATAAAACCAGACTGAACTGAGCACAGATAAAGTTCCTTAAGCCAAATATGGAATAGACAAGAGCTACTCCTTGCTCAACGAAATGGACTCAACACCCCATATTAAACGCCTACGAATGTACCTGACTAGTAAGTATCTTAAAAGCTATGGAAGCTATGTCTCCGAAAGAGAATCAAGCGTGTGTACAGGGGCATAAACGCAGCAGTGATAGGATTGGAGAAGTTCGGTGAGCAAATGAAGACCCTTTGAAGTCATATTGCATGGTACCCATTCCACAGGTGTCAACTCTCCAAGTTTAAGGGATTTTTCCTTCAGCTAAATCATGCATGTGGAACCCAGAGTATGATCAACCATGTGATCGGGAGACGTGTTCCAATATGTCTCAGTTCTCATCCCCTGGTACTCGGGTGCATCATTTCAGACGCTTTACTAACACTCTCCCGACTTGGAGAGTCAGTGCCTTTAACCTCCTGTTTGGCCCAGTTTGCAATTTCTGGGGAAGATGAACAGGAATAGGGAGAACCAATGAGAGACTAGCTGGAGGTGTCTGAACGGGCAAATTTAACTCTCATTTCCCACCAGGAAGAGGAATTAACCAAAGGCTCAGCGTGCCGTGCCGGAACCAGTTTAGGGCCTGAAGCAATGCTGCAGTGTTGCGGCCAGCTCACAAGAAAGCGAGTTGAATAAAGAAGCTCAGGGGCACTGTAATTCACAAACCTGCAGAGTTATAAATGACAGCTATTGTCCAAACATATACTGAAGTAAGGCTGCCAAGAGGACTTGAAAGCGGGGCAGAATTGCAGGAAACCGATTTCAGGAGGTAGACTGGAATTGCATTTAAAGCATAGGAAAAGAGGCAAAACGTCGACAATGATGCACTTGGCCAAAAAGGGCGTATGCGTTTTTTCCTGAATATATTCAGGGAAAAACGCATACGCACTTTTTGGCCAACCGAGCAAGCTTGAAAAGGAAATCTGCACTACAATGAAGTCTCACTTCCCCCCGGTCAAAAGGGCCATCTGAAAAAAGTGTAAAATCCAGGAAGGCAGGACAGGCCATGGAGAACTGGGAGCCTTGTTATGCTGATGGGTGGGATGTAAATTGCCAACAGCCACTCGGGAGAAGTGTATGGTGTTTCCTGAAACATCTAAGAAACAAAGCAACAGAGCCTAGGGCACTTCCACTTATGGTCCTTTAGCTTAGGGAAATTAAAATCAAAAAGACACAGCCACCCCAAAGTTTGGGATGGCTCTGTTTACAACAACCTCGTTTACGGGAAAAGTTCAATATCGCAGAAAGTGAAAAATGGATAAAGAAGTTTTGGTACTTACGTACAATGCAATATCACTCAGCAATGAAATCTATGTCATCAGGCCCGTAGCAGCATAATGAGTGGATTCAGGTATGATGATTCTAACTGAAATAAGTCACACAGAAAAAGAAACATCATAAGATATCACTAATACACGGAATGTAAACTTGGCTACACAGGAACTGGATTACATAACAGAACAGGGTCTCAAATTTAGAAAACCATCTTATGCTTGCTTAAGGGGAAAGGTGAGTTGGGGTGCTCCATAAAACCAGAGATTGAAATGAGCACAGATAAAGTTCCTTAAGCCAAATATGTAATAGACAGGAGCTACTCCTTGCTCAACGAAATGGACTCAACACCCCATATTAAACGCCTACGAATGTACCTGACTAGTAAGTATCTTAAAAGCTATGGATTGCTATGTCTCCGAAAGAGAATCAAGCGTGTGTACAGGGGCATAAACGCAGCAGTGATAGGATTGGAGAGGTACGGTGAGCAAATGAAGACCCTTTGAAGTCATATTGCATGGTACACATTCCACGGGTCTCAACTCTCCAGGTTTAAGTGATTCTTCCTTCAGCTAAAATATGCATGTGGAACCCAGAGTATGATTCACCGTGTGATTGGGAGACGTGTTCCAATCTGTCTCAGTTCTCGTACCCTGGTACTCGGGTGCAACATTCCAGACACTTTACTAACACTCTCCCGACTTGGAGAGTCAGTTCATTTAACCTCCTGTTTGGCCCAGTTTGCAATTTCTGCGGAAGATGAACAGGAATAGGGAGAACCAATGAGAGACTAGCTGGAGGTGTCTGGACGGGCAAATTTAACTCTCATTTCCCACCAGGAAGAGGAATTAACCAAAGGCTCAGCCTTCCGTGCCGGTCCCAGATTAGGGCCTGAAGCAGTCCTGCGGTGTTGCGGCCAGCAAACAAGAAAGCGAGTTGAAGAAAGGAGCTCAGGGGCACTGTAATTCACAAACCTGCAGAGTTATAAATGACAGCTATCGTCAAAAAATATACTGAAGTAAGCCTGCCAAGAGGACTTGAAAGCGGGGCAGAATTGCAGGAAACCGATTTCAGGAGGTAGACTGGAATTGCATTTAAAGCATAGTAAAAGAGGCAGAACGTCGACAATGATGCACTTGGCCAAAAAGGGCGTATGCGTTTTTTCCTGAATATATTCAGGAAAAAACGCATACGCCCTTTTTGGCCAACCAAGCAAGCTTGCAAAGGAAATCTGCACTACAATGAAGTCTCACTTCCCCCCGGTCAAAAGGGCCATCTGAAAAAAGTGTAAAATCCAGAAAGGCAGGACAGGCCATGGAGAACTGGGAGCCTTGTTATGCTGATGGGCGGGATGTAAATTGCCAACAGCCACTCGGGAAAAGTGTATGGTGTTTCCTGAAACATCTAAAAACAAAGCAAAAGAGCCTAGGGCACTTCCACTTATGGTCCTATAGCTTAGGGAAATTAAAATCAAAAAGACACAGCCACCCCAAAGTTTGGGACAGCTCTGTTTACAAGAACCTCGTTTACAGTACAAGTTCAATATCGCAGAAAGTGAAAAATGGATAAAGAAGTTGTGGTACTTACGTACAATGCAATATCACTCAGCAATGAAATCTATGTCATCAGGCCCATAGCAGCATAATGAGTGGATTCAGGTATGATGATTCTAACTGAAATAAGTCACACAGAAAAAGAAACATCATAAGATATCACTAATACACGGAATGTAAACTTGGCTACACAGGAACTGAATTACAAAACAGAACAGGGTCTCAAATTTAGAAAAACCAACTTATGCTTGCTTAAGGGGAAAGGTGAGTTGGGGTGCTGCATAAAACCAGAGATTGAAATGAGCACAGATAAAGTTCCTTAAGCCAAATATGGAATAGACAAGAGCTACTCCTTGCTCAACGAAATGGACTCAACACCCCATATTAAACGCCTAAGAATGTACCTTACTAGTAAGTATCTTAAAACCTATGGATTGCTATGTCTCGGAAGGAGAATCAAGCGTGTGTACAGGGGCATAAACGCAGCAGTGATAGGATTGGAGAGGTTCGGTGAGCAAATGAAGACCCTTTGAAGTCATATTGCATGGTACCCATTCCACGGGTCTCAACTCTCCAGGTTTAAGGGATTCTTCCTTCAGCTAAAGCATGCATGTGGAACCCAGAGTACGATCAATGGTGTGATCGGGAGACGTGTTCCAATATGCCTCAGTTCTCGTCCCCTGGTACTCGGGTGCAACATTCCAGACGCTTTACTAACACTCTCCCGAGTTGGACAGTCAGTGCCTTTAACCTCCTGTTTGACCCAGTTTGCAAATTAGGCGGAAGATGTACAGGAATAGGGAGAACCAATGAGAGACTAGCTGGAGGTGTCTGGACGGGCAAATTGAACTCTCATTTCCCACCAGCAAGAGGAATTAACCAAAGGCTCAGCATGCCGTGCCGGAACCAGATTAGGGTCTGAAGCAATCCTGCGGTATTGCGGCCAGCTGACAAGAAAGCGAGTTGAAGAAAGGAGCTCAGGGGCATTGTAATTCACAAACCTGCAGAGTTATAAATGACAGCTATCGTCCAAAAATATACTGAAGTAAGGCTGCCAAGAAGACTTGAAAGCGGGGCAGAATTGCAGGAACCCGATTTCAGGAGGTAGACTGGAATTGCATTTAAAGCATAGGAAAAGAGGCAGAACGTCGACAATGATGCACTTGGCCAAAAAGGGCTTATGCGTTTTTTCCTGAATATATTCAGGAAAAAACGCATAAGCCCTTTTTGGCCAACCAAGCAAGCTTGCAAAGGAAATCTGCACTACAATGAAGTCTCACTTCCGCCCGGTCAAAAGGGCCATCTGAAAAAAGTGTAAAATCCAGAAAGGCAGGACAGGCCATGGAGAACTGGTAGCCTTGTTATGCTGATGGGCGGGATGTAAATTGCCAACAGCCACTGGGGAGAAGTGTATGGTGTTTCCTGAAACATCTAAGAAACAAAGCAACAGAGCCTAGGGCACTTCCACTTATGGCCCTATAGCCTAGGGAAATTTACATCAAAAAGACACAGCCACCCCAAAGTCTGGGACGGCTCTGTTTAGAAGAAACTCGTTTAAGGGACTAGTTCAATATCGCAGAAAGTGAAAAATGGATAAAGAAGTTGTGGTACTTACGTACAATGCAATATCACTCAGCAATGAAATCTATGTCATCAGGCCAGTAGCAGCATAATGAGTGGATTCAGGTATGATGATTCTAACTGAAATAAGCCACACAGAAAAAGAAACATCATAAGATATCACTAATACACGGAATGTAAACTTGGCTACACAGGAACTGTATTACAAAAGAGAACAGGGTCTCAAATTTAGAAAACCAACTTATGCTTGCTTAAGGGGAAAGATGAGTTGGGGTGCTGCATAAAAACAGAGATTGAAATGAGCACAGATAAAGTTCCTTAAGCCAAATATGGAATAGACAAGAGCTACTCCTTGCTCAACGAAATGGACTCAACACCCCATATTAAACGCCTAAGAATGTACCTGACTAGTAAGTATCTTAAAACCTATGGATTGCTATGTCTCGGAAAGAGAATCAAGCGTGTGTACAGGGGCATAAACGCAGCAGTGATAGGATTGGAGAGGTTCGGTGAGCAAATGAAGACCCTTTGAAATCATATTGCATGGTACCCATTCCACGGGGCTCAACTCTCCAGGTTTAAGGGATTCTTCCTTCAGCTAAAGCATGCATGTGGAACCCAGAGTACGATCAATGGTGTGATCGGGAGACGTGTTCCAATATGCCTCAGTTCTCGTCCCCTGGTACTCGGGTGCAACATTCCAGATGCTTTACTAACACTCTCCCGAGTTGGACAGTCAGTGCCTTTAACCTCCTGTTTGACCCAGTTTGCAAATTAGGCGGAAGATGAACAGGAATAGGGAGAACCAATGAGAGACTAGCTGGAGGTGTCTGGACGGGGAAATTTAACTCTCATTTCCCACCAGGAAGAGGAATTAACCAAAGGCTCAGCGTGCCATGCCGGAACCAGATTAGGGCCTGAAGCAATCCTGCAGTGTTGCGGCCAGCTCACAAGAAAGCGAGTTGAAGAAAGGAGCTCAGGGGCACTGTAATTCACAAACCTGCAGAGTTATAAATGACAGCTATCGTCCAAAAATATACTGAAGTAAGGCTGCCAAGAGGACTTGAAAGCGGGGCAGAATTGCAGGAAACCAATTTCAGGAGGTACCCTGGAATTGCATTTAAAGCAGAGGAAAAGAGGCAACACGTCGACAATGATGCACTTGGCCAAAAATGGCGTATGCGTTTTTTCCTGAATATATTCAGGAAAAAACGCATACGCCCTTTTTGGCCACCCAAGCAAGCCTGCAAAGGAAATCTGCACTACAATGAAGTCTCACTTGCCCCCGGTCAAAAGGGCCATCTGAAAAAAGTGTAAAATTCAGACAGGCAGGACAGGCCATGGAGAACTGGGAGCCTTGTTATGCTGATGGGCGGGATGTATATTGCCAACAGCCACTTGGGAGAAGTGTATGTTGTTTCGTGAAACATCTAAAAAACAAAGCAACAGAGCCTAGGGCACTTCCACTTATGGCCCTATAGATTAGGGAAATTAAAATCAAAAAGACACAGCCACCCCTAAGTTTGGGACGGCTCTGTTTACAAGAAACTCGTTTATGGGACTAGTTCAATATCGCAGAAAGTGAAAAATGGATAAAGAAGTTGTGGTACTTACGTACAATGCAATATCACTCAGCAATGAAATCTATGTCATCAGGCCCATAGCAGCATAATGAGTGGATTCAGGTATGATGATTCTAACTGAAATAAGTCACACAGAAAAAGAAACATCATAAGATATCACTAATACACGGAATGTAAACTTGGCTACACAGGAACTGAATTACAAAACAGAACAGGGTCTCAAATTTAGAAAAACCAACTTATGCTTGCTTAAGGGGAAAGGTGAGTTGGGGTGCTGCATAAAACCAGAGATTGAAATGAGCACAGATAAAGTTCCTTAAGCCAAATATGGAATAGACAAGAGCTACTCCTTGCTCAACGAAATGGACTCAACACCCCATATTAAACGCCTAAGAATGTACCTGACTAGTAAGTATATTAAAACCTATTGATTGCTATGTCTCCAAAAGAGAATCAAGCGTGTGTACAGGGGCATAAACGCAGCAGTGATAGGATTGGAGAGGTTCGCTGAGCAAATGAAGACCCTTTGAAGTCATATTGCATGGTACCCATTCCACAGGTCTCAACTCTCCAAGTTTAAGGGATTCTTCCTTCAGCTAAATCATGCATGTGGAACCCAGAGTATGATCAACCATGTGATCGGGAGACGTGTTCCAATATGTCTCAGTTCTCGTCCCCTGGTACTCGGGTTCAACATTCCAGACGCTTTACTAACACTCTCCCGACTTGGAGAGTCAGTGCCTTTAACCTCCTGTTTGGCCCAGTTTGCAATTTCCGCGGAAGATGAACAGGAATAGGGAGAACCAATGAGAGACTAGCTGGAGGTGTCTGGACGGGCAAATTTAACTCTCATTTCCCACCAGGAAGAGGAATTAACCAAAGGCTCAGCGTGCCGTGCCGGAACCAGATTAGGGCCTGAAGCAATCCTGCGGTGTTGCGGCCAGCTCACAAGAAAGAGAGTTGAAGAAAGGAGCTCAGGGGCACTGTAATTCACAAACCTGCAGAGTTATAAATGACAGCTATCGTCCAAAAATATACTGAAGTAAGGCTGCCAAGAGGACTTGAAAGCGGGGCAGAATTGCAGGAAACCAATTTCAGGAGGTACCCTGGAATTGCATTTAAAGCAGAGGAAAAGAGGCAACACGTCGACAATGATGCACTTGGCCAAAAATGGCGTATGCGTTTTTTCCTGAATATATTCAGGAAAAAACGCATACGCCCTTTTTGGCCACCCAAGCAAGCCTGCAAAGGAAATCTGCACTACAATGAAGTCTCACTTGCCCCCGGTCAAAAGGGCCATCTGAAAAAAGTGTAAAATCCAGACAGGCAGGACAGGCCATGGAGAACTGGGAGCCTTGTTATGCTGATGGGCGGGATGTATATTGCCAACAGCTACTTGGGAGAAGTGTATGTTGTTTCGTGAAACATCTAAAAAACAAAGCAACAGAGCCTAGGGCACTTCCACTTATGGCCCTATAGATTAGGGAAATTAAAATCAAAAAGACACAGCCACCCCTAAGTTTGGGACGGCTCTGTTTACAAGAAACTCGTTTATGGGACTAGTTCAATATCGCAGAAAGTGAAAAATGGATAAAGAAGTTGTGGTACTTACGTACAATGCAATATCACTCAGCAATGAAATCTACGTCATCAGGCGCGTAGCAGCATAATGAGTGGATTCAGGTATGATGATTCTAACTGAAATATGTCACACAGGAAAAGAAACATCATAAGATATCACTAATACACGGAATGTAAACTTGGCTACACAGGAACTGGATTACAAAACAGAACAGGGTCTCAAATTTAGAAAACCAACTTATGCTTGCTTAAGGGGAAAGGTGAGTTGGGGTGCTGCATAAAACCAGACTGAAATGAGCACAGATAAAGTTCCTTAAGCCAAATATGGAATAGACAAGAGCTACTCCTTGCTCAACGAAATGGACTCAACACCCCATATTAAACGCCTACGAATGTACCTGACTAGTAATATCTTAAAAGCTATGGATTGCTATGTCTCCGAAAGAGAATCAAGCGTGTGTACAGGGGCATAAACGCAGCAGTGATAGGATTGGAGAGGTTCGGTGAGCAAATGAAGACCCTTTGAAGTCATATTGCATGGTACCCATTCCACAGGTCTCAACTCTCCAAGTTTAAGGGATTCTTCCTTCAGCTAAATCATGCATGTGGAACCCAGAGTATGATCAACCATGTGATCGGGAGACGTGTTCCAATATGTCTCAGTTCTCGTCCCCTGGTACTCGGGTTCAACATTCCAGACGCTTTACTAACACTCTCCCGACTTGGAGAGTCAGTGCCTTTAACCTCCTGTTTGGCCCAGTTTGCAATTTCCGCGGAAGATGAACAGGAATAGGGAGAACCAATGAGAGACTAGCTGGAGGTGTCTGGACGGGCAAATTTAACTCTCATTTCCCACCAGGAAGAGGAATTAACCAAAGGCTCAGCGTGCCATGCCGGAACCAGATTAGGGCCTGAAGCAATCCTGCGGTGTTGCGGCCAGCTCACAAGAAAGCGAGTTGAAGAAAGGAGCTCAGGGGCACTGTAATTCACAAACTTGCAGAGTTATAAATGACAGCTATCGTCCAAAAATATACTGAAGTAAGGCTGCCAAGAGGACTTGAAAGCGGGGCAGAATTGCAGGAAACCAATTTCAGGAGGTACCCTGGAATTGCATTTAAAGCAGAGGAAAAGAGGCAACACGTC
This sequence comes from Orcinus orca, assembly GCF_937001465.1. Classification (NCBI taxonomy): domain Eukaryota; kingdom Metazoa; phylum Chordata; class Mammalia; order Artiodactyla; family Delphinidae; genus Orcinus; species Orcinus orca. The sequence continues at coordinate 1,302,011 of NW_026044021.1, forward strand.
GACAATGATGCACTTGGCCAAAAATGGCGTATGCGTTTTTTCCTGCATATATTCAGGAAAAAACGCATACGCCCTTTTTGGCCACCCAAGCAAGCCTGCAAAGGAAATCTGCACTACAATGAAGTCTCACTTGCCCCCGGTCAAAAGGGCCATCTGAAAAAAGTGTAAAATCCAGACAGGCAGGACAGGCCATGGAGAACTGGGAGCCTTGTTATGCTGATGGGCGGGATGTATATTGCCAACAGCCACTTGGGAGAAGTGTATGTTGTTTCGTGAAACATCTAAAAAACAAAGCAACAGAGCCTAGGGCACTTCCACTTATGGCCCTATAGATTAGGGAAATTAAAATCAAAAAGACACAGCCACCCCTAAGTTTGGGACGGCTCTGTTTACAAGAAACTCGTTTATGGGACTAGTTCAATATCGCAGAAAGTGAAAAATGGATAAAGAAGTTGTGGTACTTACGTACAATGCAATATCACTCAGCAATGAAATCTACGTCATCAGGCGCGTAGCAGCATAATGAGTGGATTCAGGTATGATGATTCTAACTGAAATAAGTCACACAGGAAAAGAAACATCATAAGATATCACTAATACACGGAATGTAAACTTGGCTACACAGGAACTGGATTACAAAACAGAACAGGGTCTCAAATTTAGAAAACCAACTTATGCTTGCTTAAGGGGAAAGGTGAGTTGGGGTGCTGCATAAAACCAGAGATTGAAATGAGCACAGATAAAGTTCCTTAAGCCAAATATGAAATAGACAAGAGCTACTCCTTGCTCAACGAAATGGACTCAACACCCCATATTAAACGCCTAAGAATGTACCTGACTAGTAAGTATCTTAAAACCTATGGATCGCTATATCTCCGAAAGAGAATCAAGCGTGTGTACAGGGGCATAAACGCAGCAGTGATAGGATTGGGGAGGTTCGGTGAGCAAATGAAGACCCTTTGAAGTCATATTGCATGGTACCCATTCCACGGGTCTCAACTCTCCAGGTTTAAGCGATTCTTCCTTCAGCGAAAACATGCATGTGGATCCCAGAGTATGATCAACCGTGTGATCGGGAGTCGTGTTCAAATATGTCTCAGTTTTCGTCCCCTGGTACTCGGGTGCAACATTCCAGATGCTTTACTAACACTCTCCCGACTTGGAGAGTCAGTGCCTTTAACCTCCTGTTTGGCCCAGTTTGCAATTTCTGCGGAAGATGAACAGGAATAGGGAGAACCAATGAGAGACTAGCTGGAGGTGTCTGGACGGGCAAATTTAACTCTCATTTCCCACCAGGAAGAGGAATTAACCAAAGGCTCAGCGTGCCGTGCCGGAACAAGATTAGGGCCTGAAGCAATCCTGCAGTGTTGCGGCCAGCTCACAAGAAAGCAAGTTGAAGATAGGAGCTCAGGGGCACTGTAATTCACAAACCTGCAGAGTTATAAATGACAGCTATCGTCCAAAAATATACTGAAGTAAGGCTGCCAAGAGGACTTGAAAGCAGGGCAGAATTGCAGGAAACCGATTTCAGGAGGTAGATAGGAATTGCATTTAAAGCATAGGAAAAGAGGCAGAACGTGCACAATTATGCACTTGGCCAAAAAGGGCGTATGCGTTTTTTCCTGAATATATTCAGGAAAAAACGCATACGCCCTTTTTGGCCAACCAAGCAAGCTTGCAGAGGAAATCTGCACTACAATGAAGTCTCACTTCTCCCCGGTCAAAAGGGCCATCTGAAAAAAGTGTAAAATCCAGAAAGGCAGGAGAGGCCATGGAGAACAGGGAGCCTTGTTATGCTGATGGGCGGGATGTAAATTGCCAACAGCCACTGGGGAGAAGTGTATGGTGTTTCCTGAAACATCTAAAAAACAAAGCAACAGAGCCTAGGGCACTTCCACTTATGGTCCTATAGCTTAGGGAAATTAAAATCAAAAAGACACAGCCACCCAAAAATTTGGTACGGCTCTGTTTACAGGAACCTCTTCTGCAGCACAAGTTTAATATGCCAGAGAGCAAATAATGGATAAAGAAGTTGCAGTACTTACGTACAACAGAATACCTCTCAGCAATGAAAACTATGTCACCAGGCCCGTACCAGCATAATGAGTGGATTGAGGCACGGTGATTCTAAGTGAAAAAAGTCACACAGAAAAAGAAACATCATAAGGTACCACTAATACATGGAATGCGAACTTGGCTACACATGAACTGAATAACAAAACAGAACAGGGTCTCATGTTTAGAAAACCAACTTATGCTTGCTTAAGGGGGAAGGTTAGTTGGGGTGCTGCATAAAACCTGTGTTTGAAATTAGCACAGATACCGTTCCATAAGCTAAATATGTAATAGACAAGACCTACCCCTTGCTCAAGGAAATGGACTCAACAATGAGATATCACCTCACACCTGGTAGAATGGGCATCATCAGAAAATCTAGAAACAAAAAATGCTGGAAAGGGTGTGGAGAAATGGAACGCTCTTCCACTATTGTTGGGAATATAAATTGATACAGTCACTATGGAGAACAATATGGAGTTTCTTAAGAAACTAACAGTAGAATTACCATATGATACAGCAATCCCAGTTCTGGACATATACCCAGACAAAACCATAAATCAAAAAGAGACATTCACCGCAATGTTCATTGCCTCACTCTTTACAATATCGAGGTAATGGAAGCAACCTAAATGCCCACAGACAGACGAATGCATAAAGCTGTGGTACATATATAAAATGGAATATTACTAAGCCATGAAAAGGAATGAAATTGGGTCATTTGTAGAGACGTCGATGGATCTAGAGAGTGTCATACAGAGTGAAGTAAGTCAGAAAGAGAAAAACAAATCTTGTATATTCATGCATATATGTGGAACCTAGAAAAACTGTACAGGTTAACCATTTTGCAAGGCATAAATAGAGCAACAGATGTAGACAACAAACGTATGGACAACAAGCGGGGAAAGCTGTTGGAGGTTGGTGGTGGGAGGAGTTGAGAGACTGGGATTGGCATGTATACATTTATATGTATAAAATAGATAACCAATAAGAACCTGCTGTATAAAAATATAAAATAAAATTCAAAATTAAAAAGAAATAAAATTTAAAAAATAAACAGAAAAAACAATTATTCCCTTCACATACATGTATTTATATGAATAAATTATTTCCATGCTTATATCTGTAAATACAAAAAAGAGGAATAAAATCTACCTTCAACCAAAAACGAAAAAGAGAAAAAAAACACAGAACCCACCAGTTCCACAGAGGAAAACCGTATCAGGGCACTTGCTCCAGTTGTAAACAATTCTGAAGTTGGTCAGTGGTGGGGAATCGTCTCCCATTCAGCCAGCAGCCCCCACGCAACAAGCGTCCTCATTGCAAAGCTGGGGCACCGTGCTGAGGCATCTGTGAGTAAACGTGAGCTGAGCCCCAGGCCAGTTGCTGCTGAACTATTCCTACCCGTCCCAGGTAAAACACCTGAATTTATACAAGGACTTGAAAGCCTAGAGGAAGGGCCATAGAGCCACACGAGTGACAGCATGCCGGCCGACTTGGTGCCTGCAGGCCAGCCAGGATGGTCCTGGCCCTGGGTGCTCTTCTGGAAGATTTCCATTTCCCTGCCTGAGATACCCGTCCTGTCCCTGCCCCCACTGCTTTTTTCCTTCCTCACCTCTGCCCAGGGAGAAATTCCAGCAGCAGGTATAGGTGACACATCCTCTTCTTTAGCAGGTGGCAGCCTGGCTACTGCTGCAGAAAGTCCAGCAGAGCCCCACTCACACTGGGCCACCCACAAAGCCATGGCCTCTCACTCCCTCCCACCAGCCCAGCCCCGAGACTGCTGACAGGGCAGAGAAAATGGCATCAGGAACGGCTGCAGGGGCTCTTGCTGCCTGGAGTGGTATTTATATTGATCTCAACCCAGGCACACCTGGGGAGGGCTGGCCGGCACGGTAAGGCTGCCCAGGTCAGCCAATCATCACCCCTCAGGGGCTCACAGTTGCAGAAAATGGAACTTGCTGAACCGGCCAGGTCCAAGGAACAGGTGTGGGCTCTGAGAGTCAGGATAGACAAGGGGCTGCAGCTTTGGCTTGTTTTCTAATGATTTTATCTGGCCCATGAGTGGGAGACAACTTCAAGAAAACCCTCTCCTAATGAGAGGAACCCTGGAGTCAGGGAGAGGAGGGGTGGGTGGTGGTTGGAGACAGAGGCCTGGTGCCCCGGGTGCAGTGGAAGTCTCTGGAAGACCAGGTGGAGGGAGGCCGCACAGAGTGATGCCCAGGGTCACAGACCTGTCGCAGCTGCTGTTTGTTAGTTCAAGTCCTGCTCTGAGGTGCTCTGTGTCAGCTCTGAGCGACAGGTGAGCTGGGGGTGCTCTGCAATGAGGGCTATGTGCACGGTTCCTGTGTGCCCAGCCCTGCCACGGTACCTGCAAGGGTAGCTCTGTATCCTGGGAGGGGCCTGACCACGAGAGCCCCGTGGGCTGGGGTGGGGGTGGGGTACCTGCCCAGGTGAGCTCCATATTCTGGGATTGGTCTGACCACGAGAGCCCCATGGGCTGCTGGGGACCTGGTAAAGGATGTCAGGACAGTCAGTGAAGCCACCGAGGATATACCTCCAGCTGCTCCTAATTCCTACACCCTGCTGGTCATTCTACCAACCACCAGGACATGGTATTCTGTATTAGTCTTCAATGATGCCTTCTTTTGTATTCCATTAGTCCCAGAGTCACAAGAAATTTTGGCTTGTGAGTGGCAGGACTCAACATACAACTAAAACAATACTTCCGGGCCGTCTTGCCCCAAGGGTGCAAAAATTCCCACACCATCTTTGGGGAAAGCTTAGCTAAAGACCTAAAAGTTCTACCTCTGGGAAAGGAAACCCTCCTTCAGTACGCAGACGACATTCTGATCGCCAGCCCTACTAAGGAGGCCTCTGAACTACCAAGCCAATAAAGGATAGAAGTTGTCCAAGAAAAAGCTCAAATATCAGACTGCAGTGACCTGCCTGGGCTTCGTTCTCACAGAAGGTCGGAGAAGCCCATCCCAGGAAAGGGAAGAAACCATTTTCAGCCTTACCCCTTTCTAAAACTAGAAGACAGCTTAGGGGTTCCTGGGGAGGCCAGGGTTTGCTGCTTCTGGATCCCTAACTACAGTCTACTAGCTGGGCCTCTATATGAAACACTGAAAGGAAAAGATGATGATCCTTTTGAATAGAATCCAGAAGTGGCCTTTCAAGAATGGAAAGAGCAGTCAATTCAGACCCTTGCCCTGGAACTCCCTAATTTAGCTAAACCCTTTGACCTTTACATTCCCGGTGAAAGGTGAATCGCCATTGGAGAATTAGTGCAAAAACTGGGACCACTTGAAATGGAACAATGCAAGAATGCCATCCAGGTAGGATAAACTACGGGCACCAAGGGGCTTGGCCCACTGCCACATCTGGCCAAGATACTGGCGGTATCTAAAAACCTGGAAATCAGCAGCCCCAAAGGCCACCTCCCTCCTAAGGGAAAAGGACCCCACGTGGTGATCCTAACCACCAACCATGCCCTGAAGTTGCAGGGTTCGCTCCATGGGCACACCAACCTCGAGTGAGGAGGCCCTCCAACTCCAACATCCAGAGAGATAACCGGGGGCAACAGGGCACCATGACGACTCGTGTGAACATCACTTGACCTGGAGTTTCTCTCATAAAACAACAAGAGTGTGTCCCAAAAGAGTAGACTACTGCTTGCAGGACATACTGCACCCAGAGGGGAGCTAATAATCTTGGCGGGGGAACCGTATATCACACTGTCACCATAGAAAAGCCTACAGACACCGTGATGATGGTGGCCAATGAGACTGGCTGGACTCCTGTTTACTTCAAAAGGCTGTTGACTCAGTGGCCATCATGGTCCTTGATCACCACTGACCCTGGACTGTCTGGGATTTGAGCGGGCAGGGCTCTGACACCTGGTGCTGTTTGTACATTAATTCAGGGACCTAATTGAAGAAAGCGCAGACTACTGGTCAGAGCATCTAGGCTGGCAGAAACGGTCAGCCTAAGGTGGCCGAACAAATGTGGGGCGGGGTGAAACAGGTTCCCACAGCGTCTCTGCACATCTCTTTCCTGGACCCTTAAAGGTCATTAGAATCTATAACACTTCCAATGCTGGTGCTCAGGTGGACGAGCAGGGAGGCAGGGGGCCTGGGGACAATCAACGTCACCTGGAGGCTGCTGGGGAGAAGCTCTGACCCTCGCCCCCGGGTATGAGGGCTCCCAACTCAGCACTCAGCAGTTACAGAAGAAGGGTCTGCACCCTCAGCACTCCAAGAATGAGGAACGGGACAAAAGGCAGAGGAGGGGTTTGTCCCCAGCAAAGCCCATTAAAAATCCCTGGGAGATAAAAATAGAATCTGGGCAATAAAGTCAAGTCTAACCTTTTTTATCCTTTGTGCTTTGTCTAATTTCATGTGCTCCTAGGGTCCCGCATGCAGAGGTTCCACACCCGGCACTTCAGACCAGATTTCCTAGTGCAGAATGGCTGGGACGACACCTCAGCTCCTGGGGCCCAGTGCAGACTCCGCGATATAGAGCCTGAGCTGCAGCCAACCCGGCCCTCGAGAGCTCCGCCCCCTCCCTCCCACTGACTCTGACAGGATCTCTACACAACAGCCCAGCCCACAGCCCACGGGGTAGTGCATGCTCTCACCTCTCCATTCTCTGATCAAAATATAAAGTTTCCTTTGCTTGTGAACCAAACTCAGTCTCGATCTGTTGGCCCCAATGACACTGGGCAGGGGGACACTTGTTGGGGTCCACTCTGGAGGATCAGTAACAGAAATTGAGACTATTGTAACCTCAATGAACAGATGTGTGAGCCAAACTGTAGTTAACATAGAACAGTGTATAAGGCTCGGGTAAAATAAGATGTTTCTAACACTTCCATTTGATATTTCCATCACTTTATTATAAGCAAGTTCAGTGAAAAGGTCTGTCTTATTTGTCAGGTCAATATTAGAGAAACGAAGTGATTTCTTTCCAAGGATGTACATCTAATAATCTTGGTTAAAGCTTCAATCTTGTTTTAAATGCTTTTCCATTGAAAATGATACCTCTCTTTCAGCTCCCCCATTTCTGAGAAGTATAAAATCTTATAATTTATTATTACCAAAGGGGAAAGGTGGGAGGAGGGATAAATTAACAGTTTGGGATTAACACATACACACTGCTATGTATAAAATAGATCATCAACAAGGAACTACTGTATAGCACAGGGAACTACACTCAACATTTTGCTATAACCTATAAGGGGAAATAATCTGGAAAAGAATAGATATTTTTATTGACATCATCTATCAATGACAGTTAAAGTGTAACCTAAGGGAAGCTGGTGGTGAGTGCTTCTGACCCTGAAGACTTCAATCGTCTAAAGTTTGGACTCTGCCTACTTCCCAAGGCCCTTAATGAACATATGTGTAGCCATAGCTTAAAAAATTCCCCAGTTTGGGTTTTGGGCAGACACTGATTTTGAAAAAGCCCTGGTGTTCTCCTTACATGAATGGGACTCTTCCTACTGCTAAAACATGTCTGTCACACACAGAGGATGGTATACCGTCTGATCGGGAAGAGTTTGGAAAAGGCATCTCATCTCCTCATCTCCTGGTGCTCGGGTTCACCCCTCCAGCGTCTTTACTAACAGTCTCCCCACTTGGAGATGTCAGCACTGTCAACATCCTGTTGCGTACAGTTTGGAATTTGTCCAGAGGATGAAGCGGAAGGATGAGGAACAATGAGAGACAAGTCCTAGGTGTTCAGACAGGCACATGTCACTCTAATTTCCAATCAGGAAGACGAATTGACCAAAGGCTAGGGTTGCCCATGGAAACAGTATAGGGCTTGAGGAAATCCCGCTGCTTTGTGGCCAGTTCCCATAAACGCAAGTTGAACAATGGAACTCAGGGGCAGTAAAATTCATGAAACTGCAGAGTTGAAAATATCCATCACTGAAAAATGTCTTGAGGAAAGTCAGAGAAAAGGACTTGTAAGCAAGGGAGAATGGCAGGAAAGGGATCTGAGGAGGTAGAAAGGACTCGCCATTAAGCACGAGAAAAGGAGCTGAACATTGCCAACATTGCAGTTGGCCAAAAAGGGTGTATGCGTTTTTTTCTGTATATATTCAAGAAAAGGGCATACACTTTTTTAGCCAAGCAAACAGGTGGGCACTGGAAGTCAATACTACAAAAGATATCACTTCGCATCAGTCAGAAGAGCCATCCTCATAAAGCGTAAACAACAGAAATGCAGGACAGGGCAAGGAGAAGAGGGAGCCCTGTGAGACTTATAGTGGAAATGTATATTGCCAACGGCCATTCTGGAGAAGTGTATTGTGTTTACTAAAGCATCTAAAAAATGAGCTACAGAGCATAGGGCAATTGCACTCATGGGCGTATATCTTGGGAAAAACAAAAATTGAGAGGACACAGGCACCCCAAAGTTTACTCCCTCTCTGTTTAAAAGATCCTCGACTAGGATATAACTTAAATGTCTCTGGAGGGAAAAAATGGATAGAGATGTGGTACTTAGGTAGAGTGGAATATTATTCAGCCTGGAAATCAATGAACTATGGCCAGTTGTAACAACTCCGGAGGAGTTACGTATGATCTTTCTAAGTGACATAATTCAAAAAGAAAAGACACATATCATAAGATATCACTTAAAGGTGGAATCCAAAATGGCTACACATGAAATAAATTACAAAACAAAAACATAGTCAAATATGTAGAAAACACGCATAAGGCTGCTAAACGGGAAAGGTGGAGAGGGGTGAGGCATCATCCAGGAGGTTGAAATTAGCAAAGATACCATTCCAAATACCAAACTGATAATCAACAAGGCCCACACGGTAGCTAAAAGAACTGCACTCAGCACACTCAAGTCACCGGAAAAGAATATATACGACTGGTAAGAATCTGAAAAAGAATTTACTGATGTCTCTTGTACGTGAATCAAGTGGATGTACAGCAGCAAGAAACAGAGCTTTGAAAATCAGCTGTAACCAATATAGTAATAAATTGAAAAAAATAAATGACAGAGAGACAGAGAAAACCTCTTACAACTTTTCCTCAGGGACGGTGATGCAACATGGATTGAACACATCTAGACCCACAGCAGGATGAGACATAAGGCTGGAAACTGTTTGCACTAAGAGAAATGTGAGGTTGGGTGAGGAAATGCACACCCTTTAAAGTAATACTACCTGGTACCCATTCAATGGGTCCCAAATCTGCAGGTTCAAGGGATCTTCCTACAGCTAAAACATGCATGGAAAACCCAGAGGACTGTACACCATGTGATCGGGAGATGTGTCTAAAATGCAGCTCATTTATCCTCTCCTGGTGCTCCTGTTCACCATTCTGGCCACGTTACTTAGAATCTCTCCACTTGGAGAATCAGCACATTTAAACTTCTGTTTCACACATTTTGCAAATTGTGAGGAGGATGAACGGGAAGAGGGGGAACCAATGAGAGAATAGTTGTAGGGGTTTGGATGGGCACATATCACTCTAATTTCCCATTAAGAATAAGAATTGAAAAAAGGCTCAGCCCACCTCGCCGGAGCCAAAATAGGTCCTGAAGCAATTCTGTGGGTTTGAGCCCAGCTCACAAAAGAGCAACTTAAGAAATGGAGCTCAGGGTCACTGCAATTCACAAACCTGCAGAGTTATAAATGAAAACTAACGTCCAAAAATATGTTGAGGTAAGGCAAAGAAGAGGATCTGAATGCAAGACAGAATTGCAAGAAACAGATTTCAAGAGATAGATTGGACTCGTCTTTAAAGCACATGAAAAGCGGCAGAATTTCGACAATGATGCAGTTGGCCCAAAAGGGCGTATGCGTTTTTTCCTGATTATAACCAGGAAAAAACACATACGCACTTTATGGGCAATGAAGCAAGCAAGCAATGCAAATGTGCACAACAAAGAAGTCTCATTTCCCACTGGTCAAAAGGGCCATCCTAAAAATTTGTAAAAACCAGAAATGCAGGACAGGCCATGGAGAACAGGGAGCCTTTATACGCTGATGGGCAGTGTGTGAACTGCCGAGAGCCACTCTGGAGAAGTGTTTGGTGGTTCCTAAATCATCTAGAAAACAGAGCTACAGAGCATAGGACACTTCCAATCATGGGAGTATATCTAGGGAAGTCTAAAAATCAACAAGACACAAGCACACCACAGTTTAGGGCTACTCTGTTTACAAGAACCTCAACTTCAGTACACCTTAAATATCCCAGGAAAGAGAACAATGGATAAAGAAGATGTGGTACTTATGTACAATGGAATATCTCTTCACCATGAAATCAATGTAATAAGGCTAGTAGAAGGATAAAGAGTGGATTTAGGTCCGATAATACTACTTGAAATAAGTCAAACAGAAAAAGAAATATATCATAAGATATCACTTATAGAGGGAGGGTAAATATGGCTGCACAAGAAATGAATTACAGAACAGAACAGTGTCTCACATTTAGAAAACACACTTATGTCAGCTTAAGGGGAAAGAGAGGTGGGGTGATGCATAAAACCAGAGTTTGAAATTAGCACAGATACCGTTCAATAAACCAAATAGATATTAGACAAGATCTACACCTTGCTCAATGAACTGGCCTCAACACACCTTATACACCGCAGAGAAATGTATCTGAGTAATAAGAATCTTAAAACCCATGTATTGATATATCTCCATAAGGGAATCAAGTGTGTGCAGAGCGGCACAAACACAGCAGTGAAAATGAGCTAAACCCCATTATAGAAATAAATTTTAAAAACAAAACGCAGAAACAATGAAAGAGAGAAAAATTCTTACAAAATTTGCTCAGGGGCTGTGATGCAACCTGGATTGACCACATATAAACCCACAGCTGGATAAGACATAAGGCTGGACACTTGGGGCTGAGAGGATTGGTGAGCTTTGGTGAGCAACTGCCAAAAGTTTAATGCAATACTTCATGCTACTCATTCCAAGGGTCCCAAAACTCCAGGTTGAAGGGAATCTTCCTACAGCTAAACCATGCTTGGGAAACCCAGCGACTGGTATACCATATGATCGGGAAAGGTTTCTAAAACGCACCTCATTTTTCCTCTCCTGGGGCTCCGGATCGACATTCCGGCCGCTTTACTAACAATATCCCCACATGGAGAGTCAATGCCTTTAAGTTCTGGTATCGCACAGTCTGCAGTTAGTGCGGAGGATGAATGGAAATAGGGGGAACTAGTGAGAAACTAGCTATAGCAGTTTCAATGGGCACATGTCACTCTAATTTCACATCAGTAAGAAGAATAAACCAAAGGCACAGCAAGGTGCCCCAGAAGAAGAATAGGGCCTGAAGGAATCCTGTGGTTATGAGGCAAGATCACAAAAATAAGAGCTGAAAAATGGAGCTAAGGGCAACTGCAATTCAAAAACCTGCAGAGTTATAAAGGCCAACTATTTTCAAAAAATATATTGAGATAAGGCTATGAAGAGGCATTGAAAGCAAGGCACAATTGCAGGAAACCGATTTCAGGAGGTAGACTGGAATTGCATTTAAAGCATAGGAAAAGAGGCAGAACGTCCACAATGATGCACTTGGCCAAAAAGGGCGTATGCGTTTTTTCCTGAATATATTCAGGAAAAAACGCATACGCCCTTTTTGGCCAACCAAGCAAGCTTGCAAAGGAAATCTGCACTACAATGAAGTCTCACTTCCCCCCGGTCAAAAGGGCCATCTGAAAAAAGTGTAAAATCCAGAAAGGCAGGACAGGCCATGGAGAACTGGGAGCCTTGTTATGCTGATGGGCGGGATGTAAATTGCCAACAGCCTCTCTGGAGAAGTGTATGGTGTTTCCTGAAACATCTAAAAAACAAAGCAACAGAGCCTAGGGCACTTCCACTTATGGTCCTATAGATTAGGGAAATTAAAATCGAAAAGACACAGCCACCCCAAAGTTTGGGACAGCTGTGTTTACAAGAACCTCCTTTACAGTACAAGTTCAATATCGCAGAAAGCGAAAAATGGATAAAGAAGTTGTGGTACTTACGTACAATGCAATATCACTCAGCAATGAAATCTATGTCATCAGGCCCATAGCAGCATAATGAGTGGATTCAGGTATGATGATTCTAACTGAAATAAGTCACACAGAAAAAGAAACATCATAAGATATCACTAATACACGGAATGTAAACTTGGCTACACAGGAACTGGATTACAAAACAGAAGAGGGTCTCAAATTTAGAAAACCAACTTATGCTTGCTTAAGGGGAAAGGTGAGTTGGGGTGCTGCATAAAACCAGAGATTGAAATGAGCACAGATAAAGTTCCTTAAGCCCAATATGGAATAGACAAGAGCTACTCCTTGCTCAACGAAAGGGACTCAACACCCCATATTAAACGCCTAAGAATGTACCTGACTAATAAGTATCTTAAAACCTATGGATCGCTCTGTCTCCGAAAGAGAAGCAAGCGTGTGTACAGGGGCATAAACGCAGCAGTGATAGGATTGGAGAGGTTCGGTGAGCCAATGAAGACCCTTTGAAGTCATATTGCATGGGACCCATTCCACAGGTCTCAACTCTCCAGGTTTAAGGGATTCTTCCTTCAGCTAAAACATGCATGTGGAACCCAGAGTATGATCAACCATGTGATTGGGAGACGTGTTCCAATATGTCTCACTTCTCGTCCCCTGGTACTCGGGTGCAACATTCCAGACGCTTTACTAACACTCTCCCGACTTGGAGAGTGAGTGCCTTTAACCTCCTGTTTGGCCCAGTTTGCAATTTCTGCGGAAGATGAACAGGAATAGGGAGAACCAATGACAGACTAGCTGGAGGTGTCTGGACGGGCAAATTTAACTCTCATTTCCCACCAGGAAGAGGAATTAACCAAAGGCTCACCGTGCCATGCCGGAACCAGATTAGGGCCTGAAGCAATCCAGCGGTCTTGCCGCCAGCTCACAAGAAAGCGGGTTGAAGAAAGGAGCTGAGGGGCACTGTAATTCACAAACCTGCAGAGTTATAAATGACAGCTATCGTCCAAAAATATACTGAAGTAAGGCTGCCAAGAGGACTTGAAAGCGGGGCAGAATTGCAGGAAACCAATTTCAGGAGGTCGACTGGAATTGCATTTAAAGCAAAGGAAAAGAGGCAGAACGTCGACAATGATGCACTTGGCCAAAAAGGGCGTATGCGTTTTTTCCTGAATATATTCAGGAAAAAACGCATACGCACTTTTTGGCCAACCAAGCAAGCTTGCAAAGGAAATCTGCACTACAATGAAGTCTCACTTTCCCCCGGTGAAAAGGGCTATCTGAAAAAAGTGTAAAATCCAGAAAGGCAGGACAGGCCATGGAGAACTGGGAGCCTTGTTATGCTGATGGGCGGGATGTATATTGCCAACAGCCACTTGGGAGAAGTGTATGGTGTTTCTTGAAACATCTAAAAAACAAAGCAACAGAGCCTAGGGCACTTCCACTTATGGCTCTATAGATTAGGGAAATTAAAATCAAAAAGACACAGCCACCCCTAAGTTTGGGACGGCTCTGTTTACAAGAACCTCGTTTATGGGACTAGTTCAATATCGCAGAAAGTGAAAAATGGATAAAGAAGTTGTGGTACTTACGTACAATGCAATATCACTCAGCAATGAAATCTATGTCATCAGGCCCGTAGCAGCATAATGAGTGGATTCAGGTATGATGATTCTAACTGAAATAAGTCACACAGGAAAAGAAACATCATAAGATATCACTAATACACGGAATGTAAACTTGGCTACACAGGAACTGGATTACAAAACAGAACAGGGTCTCAAATTTAGAAAACCAACTTATGCTTGCTTAAGGGGAAAGGTGAGTTGGGGTGCTGCATAAAACCAGAGATTGAAATGAGCACAGATAAAGTTCCTTAAGCCAAATATGAAATAGACAAGAGCTACTCCTTGCTCAACGAAATGGACTCAACACCCCATATTAAACGATTAAGAATGTAACTGACTAGTAAGTATCTTAAAACCTATGGATCGCTATGTCTCCAAAAGAGAATCAAGCGTGTGTACAGGGGCATAAACGCAGCAGTGATAGGATTGGGGAGGTTCGGTGAGCAAATGAAGACCCTTTGAAGTCATATTGCATGGTACCCATTCCACGGGTCTCAACTCTCCAGGTTTAAGGGATTCTTCCTTCAGCGAAAACATGCATGTGGATCCCAGAGTATGATCAACCATGTGATCGGGAGTCGTGTTCAAATATGTCTCAGTTTTCGTCCCCTGGTACTTGGGTGCAACATTCCAGACGCTTTACTAACACTCTCCCGACTTGGAGAGTCAGTGCCTTTAACCTCCTGTTTGGCCCAGTTTGCAATTTCTGCGGAAGATGAACAGGAATAGGGAGAACCAATGAGAGACTAGCTGGAGGTGTCTGGACGGGCAAATTTAACTCTCATTTCCCACCAGGAAGAGGAATTAACCAAAGGCTCAGCGTGCCGTGCCGGAACAAGATTAGGGCCTGAAGCAATCCTGCGGTGTTGCGGCCAGCTCACAAGAAAGCGAGTTGAAGAAAGGAGCTCAGGGGCACTGTAATTCACAAACCTGCAGAGTTATAAATGACAGCTATCATCCAAAAATATACTGAAGTAAGGCTGCCAAGAGGACTTGAAAGCAGGGCAGAATTGCAGGAAACCGATTTCAGGAGGTAGACAGGAATTGCATTTAAAGCATAGGAAAAGAGGCAGAACGTCCACAATGATGCACTTGGCCAAAAAGGGCGTATGCGTTTTTTCCTGAATATATTCAGGAAAAAACGCATACTCCCTTTTTGGCCAACCAAGCAAGCTTGCAGAGGAAATCTGCACTACAATGAAGTCTCACTTCTCCCCAGTCAAAAGGGCCATCTGAAAAAAGTGTAAAATCCAGAAAGGCAGGAGAGACCATGGAGAACAGGGAGCCTTGTTATGCTGATGGGCGGGATGTAAATTGCCAACAGCCACTGGGGAGAAGTGTATGGTGTTTCCTGAAACATCTAAAAAACAAAGCAACAGAGCCTAGGGCACTTCCACTTATGGTCCTATAGCTTAGGGAAATTAAAATCAAAAAGACACAGCCACCCAAAAATTTGGTACGGCTCTGTTTACAGGAACCTCTTCTGCAGCACAAGTTTAATATGCCAGAGAGCAAATAATGGATAAAGAAGTTGCAGTACTTACGTACAACAGAATACCTCTCAGCAATGAAAACTATGTCACCAGGCCCGTACCAGCATAATGAGTGGATTGAGGCACGGTGATTCTAAGTGAAAAAAGTCACACAGAAAAAGAAACATCATAAGGTACCACTAATACATGGAATGCGAACTTGGCTACACATGAACTGAATAACAAAACAGAACAGGGTCTCATGTTTAGAAAACCAACTTATGCTTGCTTAAGGGGGAAGGTTAGTTGGGGTGCTGCATAAAACCTGTGTTTGAAATTAGCACAGATACCGTTCCATAAGCTAAATATGTAATAGACAAGACCTACCCCTTGCTCAAGGAAATGGACTCAACAATGAGATATCACCTCACACCTGGTAGAATGGGCATCATCAGAAAATCTAGAAACAAAAAATGCTGGAAAGGGTGTGGAGAAATGGAACCCTCTTCCACTATTGTTGGGAATATAAATTGATACAGTCACTATGGAGAACAATATGGAGTTTCTTAAGAAACTAACAGTAGAATTACCATATGATACAGCAATCCCAGTTCTGGACATATACCCAGACAAAACCATAAATCAAAAAGAGACATTCACCGCAATGTTCATTGCCTCACTCTTTACAATATCGAGGTAATGGAAGCAACCTAAATGCCCACAGACAGACGAATGCATAAAGCCGTGGTACATATATAAAATGGAATATTACTAAGCCATGAAAAGGAATGAAATTGGGTCATTTGTAGAGACGTCGATGGATCTAGAGAGTGTCATACAGAGTGAAGTAAGTCAGAAAGAGAAAAACAAATCTTGTATATTCATGCATATATGTGGAACCTAGAAAAACTGTACAGGTTAACCATTTTGCAAGGCATAAATAGAGCAACAGATGTAGACAACAAACGTATGGACAACAAGCGGGGAAAGCTGTTGGAGGTTGGTGGTGGGAGGAGTTGAGAGACTGGGATTGGCATGTATACATTTATATGTATAAAATAGATAACCAATAAGAACCTGCTGTATAAAAATATAAAATAAAATTCAAAATTAAAAAGAAATAAAATTTAAAAAATAAACAGAAAAAACAATTATTCCCTTCACATACATGTATTTATATGAATAAATTATTTCCATGCTTATATCTGTAAATACAAAAAAGAGGAATAAAATCTACCTTCAACCAAAAACGAAAAAGAGAAAAAAAACACAGAACCCACCAGTTCCACAGAGGAAAACCGTATCAGGGCACTTGCTCCAGTTGTAAACAATTCTGAAGTTGGTCAGTGGTGGGGAATCGTCTCCCATTCAGCCAGCAGCCCCCACGCAACAAGCGTCCTCATTGCAAAGCTGGGGCACCGTGCTGAGGCATCTGTGAGTAAACGTGAGCTGAGCCCCAGGCCAGTTGCTGCTGAACTATTCCTACCCGTCCCAGGTAAAACACCTGAATTTATACAAGGACTTGAAAGCCTAGAGGAAGGGCCATAGAGCCACACGAGTGACAGCATGCCGGCCGACTTGGTGCCTGCAGGCCAGCCAGGATGGTCCTGGCCCTGGGTGCTCTTCTGGAAGATTTCCATTTCCCTGCCTGAGATACCCGTCCTGTCCCTGCCCCCACTGCTTTTTTCCTTCCTCACCTCTGCCCAGGGAGAAATTCCAGCAGCAGGTATAGGTGACACATCCTCTTCTTTAGCAGGTGGCAGCCTGGCTACTGCTGCAGAAAGTCCAGCAGAGCCCCACTCACACTGGGCCACCCACAAAGCCGTGGCCTCTCACTCCCTCCCACCAGCCCAGCCCCGAGACTGCTGACAGGGCAGAGAAAATGGCATCAGGAACGGCTGCAGGGGCTCTTGCTGCCTGGAGTGGTATTTATATTGATCTCAACCCAGGCACACCTGGGGAGGGCTGGCCGGCACGGTAAGGCTGCCCAGGTCAGCCAATCATCACCCCTCAGGGGCTCACAGTTGCAGAAAATGGAACTTGCTGAACCGGCCAGGTCCAAGGAACAGGTGTGGGCTCTGAGAGTCAGGATAGACAAGGGGCTGCAGCTTTGGCTTGTTTTCTAATGATTTTATCTGGCCCATGAGTGGGAGACAACTTCAAGAAAACCCTCTCCTAATGAGAGGAACCCTGGAGTCAGGGAGAGGAGGGGTGGGTGGTGGTTGGAGACAGAGGCCTGGTGCCCCGGGTGCAGTGGAAGTCTCTGGAAGACCAGGTGGAGGGAGGCCGCACAGAGTGATGCCCAGGGTCACAGACCTGTCGCAGCTGCTGTTTGTTAGTTCAAGTCCTGCTCTGAGGTGCTCTGTGTCAGCTCTGAGCGACAGGTGAGCTGGGGGTGCTCTGCAATGAGGGCTATGTGCACGGTTCCTGTGTGCCCAGCCCTGCCACGGTACCTGCAAGGGTAGCTCTGTATCCTGGGAGGGGCCTGACCACGAGAGCCCCGTGGGCTGGGGTGGGGGTGGGGTACCTGCCCAGGTGAGCTCCATATTCTGGGATTGGTCTGACCACGAGAGCCCCATGGGCTGCTGGGGACCTGGTAAAGGATGTCAGGACAGTCAGTGAAGCCACCGAGGATATACCTCCAGCTGCTCCTAATTCCTACACCCTGCTGGTCATTCTACCAACCACCAGGACATGGTATTCTGTATTAGTCTTCAATGATGCCTTCTTTTGTATTCCATTAGTCCCAGAGTCACAAGAAATTTTGGCTTGTGAGTGGCAGGACTCAACATACAACTAAAACAATACTTCCGGGCCGTCTTGCCCCAAGGGTGCAAAAATTCCCACACCATCTTTGGGGAAAGCTTAGCTAAAGACCTAAAAGTTCTACCTCTGGGAAAGGAAACCCTCCTTCAGTACGCAGACGACATTCTGATCGCCAGCCCTACTAAGGAGGCCTCTGAACTACCAAGCCAATAAAGGATAGAAGTTGTCCAAGAAAAAGCTCAAATATCAGACTGCAGTGACCTGCCTGGGCTTCGTTCTCACAGAAGGTCGGAGAAGCCCATCCCAGGAAAGGGAAGAAACCATTTTCAGCCTTACCCCTTTCTAAAACTAGAAGACAGCTTAGGGGTTCCTGGGGAGGCCAGGGTTTGCTGCTTCTGGATCCCTAACTACAGTCTACTAGCTGGGCCTCTATATGAAACACTGAAAGGAAAAGATGATGATCCTTTTGAATAGAATCCAGAAGTGGCCTTTCAAGAATGGAAAGAGCAGTCAATTCAGACCCTTGCCCTGGAACTCCCTAATTTAGCTAAACCCTTTGACCTTTACATTCCCGGTGAAAGGTGAATCGCCATTGGAGAATTAGTGCAAAAACTGGGACCACTTGAAATGGAACAATGCAAGAATGCCATCCAGGTAGGATAAACTACGGGCACCAAGGGGCTTGGCCCACTGCCACATCTGGCCAAGATACTGGCGGTATCTAAAAACCTGGAAATCAGCAGCCCCAAAGGCCACCTCCCTCCTAAGGGAAAAGGACCCCACGTGGTGATCCTAACCACCAACCATGCCCTGAAGTTGCAGGGTTCGCTCCATGGGCACACCAACCTCGAGTGAGGAGGCCCTCCAACTCCAACATCCAGAGAGATAACCGGGGGCAACAGGGCACCATGACGACTCGTGTGAACATCACTTGACCTGGAGTTTCTCTCATAAAACAACAAGAGTGTGTCCCAAAAGAGTAGACTACTGCTTGCAGGACATACTGCACCCAGAGGGGAGCTAATAATCTTGGCGGGGGAACCGTATATCACACTGTCACCATAGAAAAGCCTACAGACACCGTGATGATGGTGGCCAATGAGACTGGCTGGACTCCTGTTTACTTCAAAAGGCTGTTGACTCAGTGGCCATCATGGTCCTTGATCACCACTGACCCTGGACTGTCTGGGATTTGAGCGGGCAGGGCTCTGACACCTGGTGCTGTTTGTACATTAATTCAGGGACCTAATTGAAGAAAGCGCAGACTACTGGTCAGAGCATCTAGGCTGGCAGAAACGGTCAGCCTAAGGTGGCCGAACAAATGTGGGGCGGGGTGAAACAGGTTCCCACAGCGTCTCTGCACATCTCTTTCCTGGACCCTTAAAGGTCATTAGAATCTATAACACTTCCAATGCTGGTGCTCAGGTGGACGAGCAGGGAGGCAGGGGGCCTGGGGACAATCAACGTCACCTGGAGGCTGCTGGGGAGAAGCTCTGACCCTCGCCCCCGGGTATGAGGGCTCCCAACTCAGCACTCAGCAGTTACAGAAGAAGGGTCTGCACCCTCAGCACTCCAAGAATGAGGAACGGGACAAAAGGCAGAGGAGGGGTTTGTCCCCAGCAAAGCCCATTAAAAATCCCTGGGAGATAAAAATAGAATCTGGGCAATAAAGTCAAGTCTAACCTTTTTTATCCTTTGTGCTTTGTCTAATTTCATGTGCTCCTAGGGTCCCGCATGCAGAGGTTCCACACCCGGCACTTCAGACCAGATTTCCTAGTGCAGAATGGCTGGGACGACACCTCAGCTCCTGGGGCCCAGTGCAGACTCCGCGATATAGAGCCTGAGCTGCAGCCAACCCGGCCCTCGAGAGCTCCGCCCCCTCCCTCCCACTGACTCTGACAGGATCTCTACACAACAGCCCAGCCCACAGCCCACGGGGTAGTGCATGCTCTCACCTCTCCATTCTCTGATCAAAATATAAAGTTTCCTTTGCTTGTGAACCAAACTCAGTCTCGATCTGTTGGCCCCAATGACACTGGGCAGGGGGACACTTGTTGGGGTCCACTCTGGAGGATCAGTAACAGAAATTGAGACTATTGTAACCTCAATGAACAGATGTGTGAGCCAAACTGTAGTTAACATAGAACAGTGTATAAGGCTCGGGTAAAATAAGATGTTTCTAACACTTCCATTTGATATTTCCATCACTTTATTATAAGCAAGTTCAGTGAAAAGGTCTGTCTTATTTGTCAGGTCAATATTAGAGAAACGAAGTGATTTCTTTCCAAGGATGTACATCTAATAATCTTGGTTAAAGCTTCAATCTTGTTTTAAATGCTTTTCCATTGAAAATGATACCTCTCTTTCAGCTCCCCCATTTCTGAGAAGTATAAAATCTTATAATTTATTATTACCAAAGGGGAAAGGTGGGAGGAGGGATAAATTAACAGTTTGGGATTAACACATACACACTGCTATGTATAAAATAGATCATCAACAAGGAACTACTGTATAGCACAGGGAACTACACTCAACATTTTGCTATAACCTATAAGGGGAAATAATCTGGAAAAGAATAGATATTTTTATTGACATCATCTATCAATGACAGTTAAAGTGTAACCTAAGGGAAGCTGGTGGTGAGTGCTTCTGACCCTGAAGACTTCAATCGTCTAAAGTTTGGACTCTGCCTACTTCCCAAGGCCCTTAATGAACATATGTGTAGCCATAGCTTAAAAAATTCCCCAGTTTGGGTTTTGGGCAGACACTGATTTTGAAAAAGCCCTGGTGTTCTCCTTACATGAATGGGACTCTTCCTACTGCTAAAACATGTCTGTCACACACAGAGGATGGTATACCGTCTGATCGGGAAGAGTTTGGAAAAGGCATCTCATCTCCTCATCTCCTGGTGCTCGGGTTCACCCCTCCAGCGTCTTTACTAACAGTCTCCCCACTTGGAGATGTCAGCACTGTCAACATCCTGTTGCGTACAGTTTGGAATTTGTCCAGAGGATGAAGCGGAAGGATGAGGAACAATGAGAGACAAGTCCTAGGTGTTCAGACAGGCACATGTCACTCTAATTTCCAATCAGGAAGACGAATTGACCAAAGGCTAGGGTTGCCCATGGAAACAGTATAGGGCTTGAGGAAATCCCGCTGCTTTGTGGCCAGTTCCCATAAACGCAAGTTGAACAATGGAACTCAGGGGCAGTAAAATTCATGAAACTGCAGAGTTGAAAATATCCATCACTGAAAAATGTCTTGAGGAAAGTCAGAGAAAAGGACTTGTAAGCAAGGGAGAATGGCAGGAAAGGGATCTGAGGAGGTAGAAAGGACTCGCCATTAAGCACGAGAAAAGGAGCTGAACATTGCCAACATTGCAGTTGGCCAAAAAGGGTGTATGCGTTTTTTTCTGTATATATTCAAGAAAAGGGCATACACTTTTTTAGCCAAGCAAACAGGTGGGCACTGGAAGTCAATACTACAAAAGATATCACTTCGCATCAGTCAGAAGAGCCATCCTCATAAAGCGTAAACAACAGAAATGCAGGACAGGGCAAGGAGAAGAGGGAGCCCTGTGAGACTTATAGTGGAAATGTATATTGCCAACGGCCATTCTGGAGAAGTGTATTGTGTTTACTAAAGCATCTAAAAAATGAGCTACAGAGCATAGGGCAATTGCACTCATGGGCGTATATCTTGGGAAAAACAAAAATTGAGAGGACACAGGCACCCCAAAGTTTACTCCCTCTCTGTTTAAAAGATCCTCGACTAGGATATAACTTAAATGTCTCTGGAGGGAAAAAATGGATAGAGATGTGGTACTTAGGTAGAGTGGAATATTATTCAGCCTGGAAATCAATGAACTATGGCCAGTTGTAACAACTCCGGAGGAGTTACGTATGATCTTTCTAAGTGACATAATTCAAAAAGAAAAGACACATATCATAAGATATCACTTAAAGGTGGAATCCAAAATGGCTACACATGAAATAAATTACAAAACAAAAACATAGTCAAATATGTAGAAAACACGCGTAAGGCTGCTAAACGGGAAAGGTGGAGAGGGGTGAGGCATCATCCAGGAGGTTGAAATTAGCAAAGATACCATTCCAAATACCAAACTGATAATCAACAAGGCCCACACGGTAGCTAAAAGAACTGCACTCAGCACACTCAAGTCACCGGAAAAGAATATATACGACTGGTAAGAATCTGAAAAAGAATTTACTGATGTCTCTTGTACGTGAATCAAGTGGATGTACAGCAGCAAGAAACAGAGCTTTGAAAATCAGCTGTAACCAATATAGTAATAAATTGAAAAAAATAAATGACAGAGAGACAGAGAAAACCTCTTACAACTTTTCCTCAGGGACGGTGATGCAACATGGATTGAACACATCTAGACCCACAGCAGGATGAGACATAAGGCTGGAAACTGTTTGCACTAAGAGAAATGTGAGGTTGGGTGAGGAAATGCACACCCTTTAAAGTAATACTACCTGGTACCCATTCAATGGGTCCCAAATCTGCAGGTTCAAGGGATCTTCCTACAGCTAAAACATGCATGGAAAACCCAGAGGACTGTACACCATGTGATCGGGAGATGTGTCTAAAATGCAGCTCATTTATCCTCTCCTGGTGCTCCTGTTCACCATTCTGGCCACGTTACTTAGAATCTCTCCACTTGGAGAATCAGCACATTTAAACTTCTGTTTCACACATTTTGCAAATTGTGAGGAGGATGAACGGGAAGAGGGGGAACCAATGAGAGAATAGTTGTAGGGGTTTGGATGGGCACATATCACTCTAATTTCCCATTAAGAATAAGAATTGAAAAAAGGCTCAGCCCACCTCGCCGGAGCCAAAATAGGTCCTGAAGCAATTCTGTGGGTTTGAGCCCAGCTCACAAAAGAGCAACTTAAGAAATGGAGCTCAGGGTCACTGCAATTCACAAACCTGCAGAGTTATAAATGAAAACTAACGTCCAAAAATATGTTGAGGTAAGGCAAAGAAGAGGATCTGAATGCAAGACAGAATTGCAAGAAACAGATTTCAAGAGATAGATTGGACTCGTCTTTAAAGCACATGAAAAGCGGCAGAATTTCGACAATGATGCAGTTGGCCCAAAAGGGCGTATGCGTTTTTTCCTGATTATAACCAGGAAAAAACACATACGCACTTTATGGGCAATGAAGCAAGCAAGCAATGCAAATGTGCACAAAAAAGAAGTCTCATTTCCCACTGGTCAAAAGGGCCATCCTAAAAATTTGTAAAAACCAGAAATGCAGGACAGGCCATGGAGAACAGGGAGCCTTTATACGCTGATGGGCAGTGTGTGAACTGCCGAGAGCCACTCTGGAGAAGTGTTTGGTGGTTCCTAAATCATCTAGAAAACAGAGCTACAGAGCATAGGACACTTCCAATCATGGGAGTATATCTAGGGAAGTCTAAAAATCAACAAGACACAAGCACACCACAGTTTAGGGCTACTCTGTTTACAAGAACCTCAACTTCAGTACACCTTAAATATCCCAGGAAAGAGAACAATGGATAAAGAAGATGTGGTACTTATGTACAATGGAATATCTCTTCACCATGAAATCAATGTAATAAGGCTAGTAGAAGGATAAAGAGTGGATTTAGGTCCGATAATACTACTTGAAATAAGTCAAACAGAAAAAGAAATATATCATAAGATATCACTTATAGAGGGAGGGTAAATATGGCTGCACAAGAAATGAATTACAGAACAGAACAGTGTCTCACATTTAGAAAACACACTTATGTCAGCTTAAGGGGAAAGAGAGGTGGGGTGATGCATAAAACCAGAGTTTGAAATTAGCACAGATACCGTTCAATAAACCAAATAGATATTAGACAAGATCTACACCTTGCTCAATGAACTGGCCTCAACACACCTTATACACCGCAGAGAAATGTATCTGAGTAATAAGAATCTTAAAACCCATGTATTGATATATCTCCATAAGGGAATCAAGTGTGTGCAGAGCGGCACAAACACAGCAGTGAAAATGAGCTAAACCCCATTATAGAAATAAATTTTAAAAACAAAACGCAGAAACAATGAAAGAGAGAAAAATTCTTACAAAATTTGCTCAGGGGCTGTGATGCAACCTGGATTGACCACATATAAACCCACAGCTGGATAAGACATAAGGCTGGACACTTGGGGCTGAGAGGATTGGTGAGCTTTGGTGAGCAACTGCCAAAAGTTTAATGCAATACTTCATGCTACTCATTCCAAGGGTCCCAAAACTCCAGGTTGAAGGGAATCTTCCTACAGCTAAACCATGCTTGGGAAACCCAGCGACTGGTATACCATATGATCGGGAAAGGTTTCTAAAACGCACCTCATTTTTCCTCTCCTGGGGCTCCGGATCGACATTCCGGCCGCTTTACTAACAATATCCCCACATGGAGAGTCAATGCCTTTAAGTTCTGGTATCGCACAGTCTGCAGTTAGTGCGGAGGATGAATGGAAATAGGGGGAACTAGTGAGAAACTAGCTATAGCAGTTTCAATGGGCACATGTCACTCTAATTTCACATCAGTAAGAAGAATAAACCAAAGGCACAGCAAGGTGCCCCAGAAGAAGAATAGGGCCTGAAGGAATCCTGTGGTTATGAGGCAAGATCACAAAAATAAGAGCTGAAAAATGGAGCTAAGGGCAACTGCAATTCAAAAACCTGCAGAGTTATAAAGGCCAACTATTTTCAAAAAATATATTGAGATAAGGCTATGAAGAGGCATTGAAAGCAAGGCACAATTGCAGGAAACCGATTTCAGGAGGTAGACTGGAATTGCATTTAAAGCATAGGAAAAGAGGCAGAACGTCCACAATGATGCACTTGGCCAAAAAGGGCGTATGCGTTTTTTCCTGAATATATTCAGGAAAAAACGCATACGCCCTTTTTGGCCAACCAAGCAAGCTTGCAAAGGAAATCTGCACTACAATGAAGTCTCACTTCCCCCCAGTCAAAAGGGCCATCTGAAAAAAGTGTAAAATCCAGAAAGGCAGGACAGGCCATGGAGAACTGGGAGCCTTGTTATGCTGATGGGCGGGATGTAAATTGCCAACAGCCTCTCTGGAGAAGTGTATGGTGTTTCCTGAAACATCTAAAAAACAAAGCAACAGAGCCTAGGGCACTTCCACTTATGGTCCTATAGATTAGGGAAATTAAAATCGAAAAGACACAGCCACCCCAAAGTTTGGGACAGCTGTGTTTACAAGAACCTCCTTTACAGTACAAGTTCAATATCGCAGAAAGCGAAAAATGGATAAAGAAGTTGTGGTACTTACGTACAATGCAATATCACTCAGCAATGAAATCTATGTCATCAGGCCCATAGCAGCATAATGAGTGGATTCAGGTATGATGATTCTAACTGAAATAAGTCACACAGAAAAAGAAACATCATAAGATATCACTAATACACGGAATGTAAACTTGGCTACACAGGAACTGGATTACAAAACAGAAGAGGGTCTCAAATTTAGAAAACCAACTTATGCTTGCTTAAGGGGAAAGGTGAGTTGGGGTGCTGCATAAAACCAGAGATTGAAATGAGCACAGATAAAGTTCCTTAAGCCCAATATGGAATAGACAAGAGCTACTCCTTGCTCAACGAAAGGGACTCAACACCCCATATTAAACGCCTAAGAATGTACCTGACTAATAAGTATCTTAAAACCTATGGATCGCTCTGTCTCCGAAAGAGAAGCAAGCGTGTGTACAGGGGCATAAACGCAGCAGTGATAGGATTGGAGAGGTTCGGTGAGCCAATGAAGACCCTTTGAAGTCATATTGCATGGGACCCATTCCACAGGTCTCAACTCTCCAGGTTTAAGGGATTCTTCCTTCAGCTAAAACATGCATGTGGAACCCAGAGTATGATCAACCATGTGATTGGGAGACGTGTTCCAATATGTCTCACTTCTCGTCCCCTGGTACTCGGGTGCAACATTCCAGACGCTTTACTAACACTCTCCCGACTTGGAGAGTCAGTGCATTTAACCTCCTGTTTGGCCCAGTTTGCAATTTCTGCGGAAGATGAACAGGAATAGGGAGAACCAATGACAGACTAGCTGGAGGTGTCTGGACGGGCAAATTTAACTCTCATTTCCCACCAGGAAGAGGAATTAACCAAAGGCTCACCGTGCCATGCCGGAACCAGATTAGGGCCTGAAGCAATCCAGCGGTCTTGCCGCCAGCTCACAAGAAAGCGGGTTGAAGAAAGGAGCTGAGGGGCACTGTAATTCACAAACCTGCAGAGTTATAAATGACAGCTATCGTCCAAAAATATACTGAAGTAAGGCTGCCAAGAGGACTTGAAAGCGGGGCAGAATTGCAGGAAACCAATTTCAGGAGGTCGACTGGAATTGCATTTAAAGCAAAGGAAAAGAGGCAGAACGTCGACAATGATGCACTTGGCCAAAAAGGGCGTATGCGTTTTTTCCTGAATATATTCAGGAAAAAACGCATACGCACTTTTTGGCCAACCAAGCAAGCTTGCAAAGGAAATCTGCACTACAATGAAGTCTCACTTTCCCCCGGTGAAAAGGGCTATCTGAAAAATGTGTAAAATCCAGAAAGGCAGGACAGGCCATGGAGAACTGGTAGCCTTGTTATGCTGATGGGCGGGATGTAAATTGCCAACAGCCACTTGGGAGAAGTGTATGGTGTTTCTTGAAACATCTAAAAAACAAAGCAACAGAGCCTAGGGCACTTCCACTTATGGCTCTATAGATTAGGGAAATTAAAATCAAAAAGACACAGCCACCCCTAAGTTTGGGACGGCTCTGTTTACAAGAAACTCGTTTATGGGACTAGTTCAATATCGCAGAAAGTGAAAAATGGATAAAGAAGTTGTGGTACTTACGTACAATGCAATATCACTCAGCAATGAAATCTATGTCATCAGGCCCGTAGCAGCATAATGAGTGGATTCAGGTATGATGATTCTAACTGAAATAAGTCACACAGGAAAAGAAACATCATAAGATATCACTAATACACGGAATGTAAACTTGGCTACACAGGAACTGGATTACAAAACAGAACAGGGTCTCAAATTTAGAAAACCAACTTATGCTTGCTTAAGGGGAAAGGTGAGTTGGGGTGCTGCATAAAACCAGAGATTGAAATGAGCACAGATAAAGTTCCTTAAGCCAAATATGAAATAGACAAGAGCTACTCCTTGCTCAACGAAATGGACTCAACACCCCATATTAAACGACTAAGAATGTAACTGACTAGTAAGTATCTTAAAACCTATGGATCGCTATGTCTCCAAAAGAGAATCAAGCGTGTGTACAGGGGCATAAACGCAGCAGTGATAGGATTGGGGAGGTTCGGTGAGCAAATGAAGACCCTTTGAAGTCATATTGCATGGTACCCATTCCACGGGTCTCAACTCTCCAGGTTTAAGGGATTCTTCCTTCAGCGAAAACATGCATGTGGATCCCAGAGTATGATCAACCATGTGATCGGGAGTCGTGTTCAAATATGTCTCAGTTTTCGTCCCCTGGTACTCGGGTGCAACATTCCAGACGCTTTACTAACACTCTCCCGACTTGGAGAGTCAGTGCCTTTAACCTCCTGTTTGGCCCAGTTTGCAATTTCTGCGGAAGATGAACAGGAATAGGGAGAACCAATGAGAGACTAGCTGGAGGTGTCTGGACGGGCAAATTTAACTCTCATTTCCCACCAGGAAGAGGAATTAACCAAAGGCTCAGCGTGCCGTGCCGGAACAAGATTAGGGCCTGAAGCAATCCTGCGGTGTTGCGGCCAGCTCACAAGAAAGCGAGTTGAAGAAAGGAGCTCAGGGGCACTGTAATTCACAAACCTGCAGAGTTATAAATGACAGCTATCATCCAAAAATATACTGAAGTAAGGCTGCCAAGAGGACTTGAAAGCAGGGCAGAATTGCAGGAAACCGATTTCAGGAGGTAGACAGGAATTGCATTTAAAGCAT
The DNA here is from genome assembly GCF_937001465.1 of Orcinus orca. Lineage (NCBI taxonomy): Eukaryota > Metazoa > Chordata > Mammalia > Artiodactyla > Delphinidae > Orcinus > Orcinus orca. The sequence continues at coordinate 1,329,927 of NW_026044021.1, forward strand.
AGGAAAAGAGGCAGAACGTCCACAATGATGCACTTGGCCAAAAAGGGCGTATGCGTTTTTTCCTGAATATATTCAGGAAAAAACGCATACGCCCTTTTTGGCCAACCAAGCAAGCTTGCAGAGGAAATCTGCACTACAATGAAGTCTCACTTCTCCCCAGTCAAAAGGGCCATCTGAAAAAAGTGTAAAATCCAGAAAGGCAGGAGAGGCCATGGAGAACAGGGAGCCTTGTTATGCTGATGGGCGGGATGTAAATTGCCAACAGCCACTGGGGAGAAGTGTATGGTGTTTCCTGAAACATCTAAAAAACAAAGCAACAGAGCCTAGGGCACTTCCACTTATGGTCCTATAGCTTAGGGAAATTAAAATCAAAAAGACACAGCCACCCAAAAATTTGGTACGGCTCTGTTTACAGGAACCTCTTCTGCAGCACAAGTTTAATATGCCAGAGAGCAAATAATGGATAAAGAAGTTGCAGTACTTACGTACAACAGAATACCTCTCAGCAATGAAAACTATGTCACCAGGCCCGTACCAGCATAATGAGTGGATTGAGGCACAGTGATTCTAAGTGAAAAAAGTCACACAGAAAAAGAAACATCATAAGGTACCACTAATACATGGAATGCGAACTTGGCTACACATGAACTGAATAACAAAACAGAACAGGGTCTCATGTTTAGAAAACCAACTTATGCTTGCTTAAGGGGGAAGGTTAGTTGGGGTGCTGCATAAAACCTGTGTTTGAAATTAGCACAGATACCGTTCCATAAGCTAAATATGTAATAGACAAGACCTACCCCTTGCTCAAGGAAATGGACTCAACAATGAGATATCACCTCACACCTGGTAGAATGGGCATCATCAGAAAATCTAGAAACAAAAAATGCTGGAAAGGGTGTGGAGAAATGGAACCCTCTTCCACTATTGTTGGGAATATAAATTGATACAGTCACTATGGAGAACAATATGGAGTTTCTTAAGAAACTAACAGTAGAATTACCATATGATACAGCAATCCCAGTTCTGGACATATACCCAGACAAAACCATAAATCAAAAAGAGACATTCACCGCAATGTTCATTGCCTCACTCTTTACAATATCGAGGTAATGGAAGCAACCTAAATGCCCACAGACAGACGAATGCATAAAGCTGTGGTACATATATAAAATGGAATATTACTAAGCCATGAAAAGGAATGAAATTGGGTCATTTGTAGAGACGTCGATGGATCTAGAGAGTGTCATACAGAGTGAAGTAAGTCAGAAAGAGAAAAACAAATCTTGTATATTCATGCATATATGTGGAACCTAGAAAAACTGTACAGGTTAACCATTTTGCAAGGCATAAATAGAGCAACAGATGTAGACAACAAACGTATGGACAACAAGCGGGGAAAGCTGTTGGAGGTTGGTGGTGGGAGGAGTTGAGAGACTGGGATTGGCATGTATACATTTATATGTATAAAATAGATAACCAATAAGAACCTGCTGTATAAAAATATAAAATAAAATTCAAAATTAAAAAGAAATAAAATTTAAAAAAAAAACAGAAAAAACAATTATTCCCTTCACATACATGTATTTATATGAATAAATTATTTCCATGCTTATATCTGTAAATACAAAAAAGAGGAATAAAATCTACCTTCAACCAAAAACGAAAAAGAGAAAAAAAACACAGAACCCACCAGTTCCACAAAGGAAAACCGTATCAGGGCACTTGCTCCAGTTGTAAACAATTCTGAAGTTGGTCAGTGGTGGGGAATCGTCTCCCATTCAGCCAGCAGCCCCCACGCAACAAGCGTCCTCATTGCAAAGCTGGGGCACCGTGCTGAGGCATCTGTGAGTAAACGTGAGCTGAGCCCCAGGCCAGTTGCTGCTGAACTATTCCTACCCGTCCCAGGTAAAACACCTGAATTTATACAAGGACTTGAAAGCCTAGAGGAAGGGCCATAGAGCCACACGAGTGACAGCATGCCGGCCGACTTGGTGCCTGCAGGCCAGCCAGGATGGTCCTGGCCCTGGGTGCTCTTCTGGAAGATTTCCATTTCCCTGCCTGAGATACCCGTCCTGTCCCTGCCCCCACTGCTTTTTTCCTTCCTCACCTCTGCCCAGGGAGAAATTCCAGCAGCAGGTATAGGTGACACATCCTCTTCTTTAGCAGGTGGCAGCCTGGCTACTGCTGCAGAAAGTCCAGCAGAGCCCCACTCACACTGGGCCACCCACAAAGCCGTGGCCTCTCATTCCATCCCACCAGCCCAGCCCCGAGACTGCTGACAGGGCAGAGAAAATGGCATCAGGAACGGCTGCAGGGGCTCTTGCTGCCTGGAGTGGTATTTATATTGATCTCAACCCAGGCACACCTGGGGAGGGCTGGCCGGCACGGTAAGGCTGCCCAGGTCAGCCAATCATCACCCCTCAGGGGCTCACAGTTGCAGAAAATGGAACTTGCTGAACCGGCCAGGTCCAAGGAACAGGTGTGGGCTCTGAGAGTCAGGATAGACAAGGGGCTGCAGCTTTGGCTTGTTTTCTAATGATTTTATCTGGCCCATGAGTGGGAGACAACTTCAAGAAAACCCTCTCCTAATGAGAGGAACCCTGGAGTCAGGGAGAGGAGGGGTGGGTGGTGGTTGGAGACAGAGGCCTGGTGTCCCGGGTGCAGTGGAAGTCTCTGGAAGACCAGGTGGAGGGAGGCCGCACAGAGTGATGCCCAGGGTCACAGACCTGTCGCAGCTGCTGTTTGTTAGTTCAAGTCCTGCTCTGAGGTGCTCTGTGTCAGCTCTGAGCGACAGGTGAGCTGGGGGTGCTCTGCAATGAGGGCTATGTGCACGGTTCCTGTGTGCCCAGCCCTGCCACGGTACCTGCAAGGGTAGCTCTGTATCCTGGGAGGGGCCTGACCACGAGAGCCCCGTGGGCTGGGGTGGGGGTGGGGTACCTGCCCAGGTGAGCTCCATATTCTGGGATTGGTCTGACCATGAGAGCCCCATGGGCTGCTGGGGACCTGGTAAAGGATGTCAGGACAGTCAGTGAAGCCACCGAGGATATACCTCCAGCTGCTCCTAATTCCTACACCCTGCTGGTCATTCTACCAACCACCAGGACATGGTATTCTGTATTAGTCTTCAATGATGCCTTCTTTTGTATTCCATTAGTCCCAGAGTCACAAGAAATTTTGGCTTGTGAGTGGCAGGACTCAACATACAACTAAAACAATACTTCCGGGCCGTCTTGCCCCAAGGGTGCAAAAATTCCCACACCATCTTTGGGGAAAGCTTAGCTAAAGACCTAAAAGTTCTACCTCTGGGAAAGGAAACCCTCCTTCAGTACGCAGACGACATTCTGATCGCCAGCCCTACTAAGGAGGCCTCTGAACTACCAAGCCAATAAAGGATAGAAGTTGTCCAAGAAAAAGCTCAAATATCAGACTGCAGTGACCTGCCTGGGCTTCGTTCTCACAGAAGGTCGGAGAAGCCCATCCCAGGAAAGGGAAGAAACCATTTTCAGCCTTACCCCTTTCTAAAACTAGAAGACAGCTTAGGGGTTCCTGGGGAGGCCAGGGTTTGCTGCTTCTGGATCCCTAACTACAGTCTACTAGCTGGGCCTCTATATGAAACACTGAAAGGAAAAGATGATGATCCTTTTGAATAGAATCCAGAAGTGGCCTTTCAAGAATGGAAAGAGCAGTCAATTCAGACCCTTGCCCTGGAACTCCCTAATTTAGCTAAACCCTTTGACCTTTACATTCCCGGTGAAAGGTGAATCGCCATTGGAGAATTAGTGCAAAAACTGGGACCACTTGAAATGGAACAATGCAAGAATGCCATCCAGGTAGGATAAACTACGGGCACCAAGGGGCTTGGCCCACTGCCACATCTGGCCAAGATACTGGCGGTATCTAAAAACCTGGAAATCAGCAGCCCCAAAGGCCACCTCCCTCCTAAGGGAAAAGGACCCCACGTGGTGATCCTAACCACCAACCATGCCCTGAAGTTGCAGGGTTCGCTCCATGGGCACACCAACCTCGAGTGAGGAGGCCCTCCAACTCCAACATCCAGAGAGATAACCGGGGGCAACAGGGCACCATGACGACTCGTGTGAACATCACTTGACCTGGAGTTTCTCTCATAAAACAACAAGAGTGTGTCCCAAAAGAGTAGACTACTGCTTGCAGGACATACTGCACCCAGAGGGGAGCTAATAATCTTGGCGGGGGAACCGTATATCACACTGTCACCATAGAAAAGCCTACAGACACCGTGATGATGGTGGCCAATGAGACTGGCTGGACTCCTGTTTACTTCAAAAGGCTGTTGACTCAGTGGCCATCATGGTCCTTGATCACCACTGACCCTGGACTGTCTGGGATTTGAGCGGGCAGGGCTCTGACACCTGGTGCTGTTTGTACATTAATTCAGGGACCTAATTGAAGAAAGCGCAGACTACTGGTCAGAGCATCTAGGCTGGCAGAAACGGTCAGCCTAAGGTGGCCGAACAAATGTGGGGCGGGGTGAAACAGGTTCCCACAGCGTCTCTGCACATCTCTTTCCTGGACCCTTAAAGGTCATTAGAATCTATAACACTTCCAATGCTGGTGCTCAGGTGGACGAGCAGGGAGGCAGGGGGCCTGGGGACAATCAACGTCACCTGGAGGCTGCTGGGGAGAAGCTCTGACCCTCGCCCCCGGGTATGAGGGCTCCCAACTCAGCACTCAGCAGTTACAGAAGAAGGGTCTGCACCCTCAGCACTCCAAGAATGAGGAACGGGACAAAAGGCAGAGGAGGGGTTTGTCCCCAGCAAAGCCCATTAAAAATCCCTGGGAGATAAAAATAGAATCTGGGCAATAAAGTCAAGTCTAACCTTTTTTATCCTTTGTGCTTTGTCTAATTTCATGTGCTCCTAGGGTCCCGCATGCAGAGGTTCCACACCCGGCACTTCAGACCAGATTTCCTAGTGCAGAATGGCTGGGACGACACCTCAGCTCCTGGGGCCCAGTGCAGACTCCGCGATATAGAGCCTGAGCTGCAGCCAACCCGGCCCTCGAGAGCTCCGCCCCCTCCCTCCCACTGACTCTGACAGGATCTCTACACAACAGCCCAGCCCACAGCCCACGGGGTAGTGCATGCTCTCACCTCTCCATTCTCTGATCAAAATATAAAGTTTCCTTTGCTTGTGAACCAAACTCAGTCTCGATCTGTTGGCCCCAATGACACTGGGCAGGGGGACACTTGTTGGGGTCCACTCTGGAGGATCAGTAACAGAAATTGAGACTATTGTAACCTCAATGAACAGATGTGTGAGCCAAACTGTAGTTAACATAGAACAGTGTATAAGGCTCGGGTAAAATAAGATGTTTCTAACACTTCCATTTGATATTTCCATCACTTTATTATAAGCAAGTTCAGTGAAAAGGTCTGTCTTATTTGTCAGGTCAATATTAGAGAAACGAAGTGATTTCTTTCCAAGGATGTACATCTAATAATCTTGGTTAAAGCTTCAATCTTGTTTTAAATGCTTTTCCATTGAAAATGATACCTCTCTTTCAGCTCCCCCATTTCTGAGAAGTATAAAATCTTATAATTTATTATTACCAAAGGGGAAAGGTGGGAGGAGGGATAAATTAACAGTTTGGGATTAACACATACACACTGCTATGTATAAAATAGATCATCAACAAGGAACTACTGTATAGCACAGGGAACTACACTCAACATTTTGCAATAACCTATAAGGGGAAATAATCTGGAAAAGAATAGATATTTTTATTGTCATTGTCATCTATCAATGACAGTTAAAGTGTAACCTAAGGGAAGCTGGTGGTGAGTGCTTCTGACCCTGAAGACTTCAATCGTCTAAAGTTTGGACTCTGCCTACTTCCCAAGGCCCTTAATGAACATATGTGTAGCCATAGCTTAAAAAATTCCCCAGTTTGGGTTTTGGGCAGACACTGATTTTGAAAAAGCCCTGGTGTTCTCCTTACATGAATGGGACTCTTCCTACTGCTAAAACATGTCTGTCACACACAGAGGATGGTATACCGTCTGATCGGGAAGAGTTTGGAAAAGGCATCTCATCTCCTCATCTCCTGGTGCTCGGGTTCACCCCTCCAGCGTCTTTACTAACAGTCTCCCCACTTGGAGATGTCAGCACTGTCAACATCCTGTTGCGTACAGTTTGGAATTTGTCCAGAGGATGAAGCGGAAGGATGAGGAACAATGAGAGACAAGTCCTAGGTGTTCAGACAGGCACATGTCACTCTAATTTCCAATCAGGAAGACGAATTGACCAAAGGCTAGGGTTGCCCATGGAAACAGTATAGGGCTTGAGGAAATCCCGCTGCTTTGTGGCCAGTTCCCATAAACGCAAGTTGAACAATGGAACTCAGGGGCAGTAAAATTCATGAAACTGCAGAGTTGAAAATATCCATCACTGAAAAATGTCTTGAGGAAAGTCAGAGAAAAGGACTTGTAAGCAAGGGAGAATGGCAGGAAAGGGATCTGAGGAGGTAGAAAGGACTCGCCATTAAGCACAAGAAAAGGAGCTGAACATTGCCAACATTGCAGTTGGCCAAAAAGGGTGTATGCGTTTTTTTCTGTATATATTCAAGAAAAGGGCATACACTTTTTTAGCCAAGCAAACAGGTGGGCACTGGAAGTCAATACTACAAAAGATATCACTTCGCATCAGTCAGAAGAGCCATCCTCATAAAGCGTAAACAACAGAAATGCAGGACAGGGCAAGGAGAAGAGGGAGCCCTGTGAGACTTATAGTGGAAATGTATATTGCCAACGGCCATTCTGGAGAAGTGTATTGTGTTTACTAAAGCATCTAAAAAATGAGCTACAGAGCATAGGGCAATTGCACTCATGGGCGTATATCTTGGGAAAAACAAAAATTGAGAGGACACAGGCACCCCAAAGTTTACCCCCTCTCTGTTTAAAAGATCCTCGACTAGGATATAACTTAAATGTCTCTGGAGGGAAAAAATGGATAGAGATGTGGTACTTAGGTAGAGTGGAATATTATTCAGCCTGGAAATCAATGAACTATGGCCAGTTGTAACAACTCCGGAGGAGTTACGTATGATCTTTCTAAGTGACATAATTCAAAAAGAAAAGACACATATCATAAGATATCACTTAAAGGTGGAATCCAAAATGGCTACACATGAAATAAATTACAAAACAAAAACATAGTCAAATATGTAGAAAACACGCATAAGGCTGCTAAACGGGAAAGGTGGGGAGGGGTGAGGCATCATCCAGGAGGTTGAAATTAGCAAAGATACCATTCCAAATACCAAACTGATAATCAACAAGGCCCACACGGTAGCTAAAAGAACTGCACTCAGCACACTCAAGTCACCGGAAAAGAATATATACGACTGGTAAGAATCTGAAAAAGAATTTACTGATGTCTCTTGTACGTGAATCAAGTGGATGTACAGCAGCAAGAAACAGAGCTTTGAAAATCAGCTGTAACCAATATAGTAATAAATTGAAAAAAATAAATGACAGAGAGACAGAGAAAACCTCTTACAACTTTTCCTCAGGGACGGTGATGCAACATGGATTGAACACATCTAGACCCACAGCAGGATGAGACATAAGGCTGGAAACTGTTTGCACTAAGAGAAATGTGAGGTTGGGTGAGGAAATGCACACCCTTTAAAGTAATACTACCTGGTACCCATTCAATGGGTCCCAAATCTGCAGGTTCAAGGGATCTTCCTACAGCTAAAACATGCATGGAAAACCCAGAGGACTGTACACCATGTGATCGGGAGATGTGTCTAAAATGCAGCTCATTTATCCTCTCCTGGTGCTCCTGTTCACCATTCTGGCCACGTTACTTAGAATCTCTCCACTTGGAGAATCAGCACATTTAAACTTCTGTTTCACACATTTTGCAAATTGTGAGGAGGATGAACGGGAAGAGGGGGAACCAATGAGAGAATAGTTGTAGGGGTTTGGATGGGCACATATCACTCTAATTTCCCATTAAGAATAAGAATTGAAAAAAGGCTCAGCCCACCTCACCGGAGCCAAAATAGGTCCTGAAGCAATTCTGTGGGTTTGAGCCCAGCTCACAAAAGAGCAACTTAAGAAATGGAGCTCAGGGTCACTGCAATTCACAAACCTGCAGAGTTATAAATGAAAACTAACGTCCAAAAATATGTTGAGGTAAGGCAAAGAAGAGGATCTGAATGCAAGACAGAATTGCAAGAAACAGATTTCAAGAGATAGATTGGACTCGTCTTTAAAGCACATGAAAAGCGGCAGAATTTCGACAATGATGCAGTTGGCCCAAAAGGGCGTATGCGTTTTTTCCTGATTATAACCAGGAAAAAACACATACGCACTTTATGGGCAACGAAGCAAGCAAGCAATGCAAATGTGCACAAAAAAGAAGTCTCATTTCCCACTGGTCAAAAGGGCCATCCTAAAAATTTGTAAAAACCAGAAATGCAGGACAGGCCATGGAGAACAGGGAGCCTTTATACGCTGATGGGCAGTGTGTGAACTGCCGAGAGCCACTCTGGAGAAGTGTATGGTGGTTCCTAAATCATCTAGAAAACAGAGCTACAGAGCATAGGACACTTCCAATCATGGGAGTATATCTAGGGAAGTCTAAAAATCAACAAGACACAAGCACACCACAGTTTAGGGCTACTCTGTTTACAAGAACCTCAACTTCAGTACACCTTAAATATCCCAGGAAAGAGAACAATGGATAAAGAAGATGTGGTACTTATGTACAATGGAATATCTCTTCACCATGAAATCAATGTAATAAGGCTAGTAGAAGGATAAAGAGTGGATTTAGGTCCGATAATACTACTTGAAATAAGTCAAACAGAAAAAGAAATATATCATAAGATATCACTTATAGAGGGAGGGTAAATATGGCTGCACAAGAAATGAATTACAGAACAGAACAGTGTCTCACATTTAGAAAACACACTTATGTCAGCTTAAGGGGAAAGGAGAGGTGGGGTGATGCATAAAACCAGAGTTTGAAATTAGCACAGATACCGTTCAATAAACCAAATAGATATTAGACAAGATCTACACCTTGCTCAATGAACTGGCCTCAACACACCTTATAAAACACAGAGAAATATATCTGAGTAATAAGAATCTTAAAATCCATGTATTGGGCTTCCCTGGTGGCAGAGTGGTTGAGAGTCCGCCTGCCGATGCAGGGGACGCGGGTTCGTGCCCTGGTCCGGGAGGATCCCATGTGCCGCGGAGTGGCTGGGCCCGTGAGCCATGGCCGCTGAGCCTGCGCGTCCGGAGCCTGTGCTCCGCGGCGGGAGAGGCCACAACAGTGAGAGGCCCACGTATCGCAAAAGAAAAAAAAAAATCCATGTATTGATATATCTCCATAAGGGAATCAAGTGTGTGCAGAGCGGCACAAACACAGCAGTCAAAATGAGCTAAACCCCATTATAGAAATAAATTTTAAAAACAAAACGCAGAAACAATGAAAGAGAGAAAAATTCTTACAAAATTTGCTCAGGGGCTGTGATGCAACCTGGATTGACCACATATAAACCCACAGCTGGATAACACATAAGGCTGGACACTTGGGGCTGAGAGGATTGGTGAGTTTTGGTGAGCAACTGCCAAAAGTTTAATGCAATACTTCATGCTACTCATTCCAAGGGTCCCAACAATCCAGGTTGAAGGGAATCTTCCTACAGCTAAACCATGCTTGGGAAACCCAGCGACTGGTATACCATATGATCGGGAAAGGTTTCTAAAACGCACCTCATTTTTCCTCTCCTGGGGCTCTGGATCGACATTCCAGCCGCTTTACTAACAACATCCTCACATGGAGAGTCAATGCCTTTAAGTTCTGGTATCGCACAGTCTGCAGTTAGTGCGGAGGATGAATGGGAATAGGGGGAACCAGTGAGAAACAAGCTGTAGCGGTTACAATGGGCACATGTCACTCTAATTTCACATCAGTAAGAAGAATAAACCAAAGGCACAGCAAGGTGCCCCAGAAGAAGAATAGGGCCTGAAGGAATCCTGTGGTTATGAGGCAAGATCACAAAAAAATGAGCTGAAAAATGGAGCTAAGGGCCACTGCAATTCAAAAACGTGCAGAGTTATAAAGGCCAACTATTTTCAAAAAATATATTGAGGTAAGGCTATGAAGAGGCATTGAAAGCAAGGCAGAATTGCAGGAAACCTATTTCAGGAGGTAGACTGGAATTGCATTTAAAGCATAGGAAAAGAGGCAGAACGTCCACAATGATGCACTTGGCCAAAAAGGGCGTATGCGTTTTTTCCTGAATATACTCAACGAAATGGACTCAACACCCCATATTAAACGTCTAAGAATGTACCTGACTAGTAAGTATCTTAAAACTTATGGATTGCTATTTCTCTGAAAGAGAATCAAGCATGTGTACAGGGGCATAAATGCAACAGTGATAGGATTGGAGAGGTTCCGTGAGCAAACAAAGACCCTTTGAACTCATATTGCACGGTAGCCATTCCACGGGTCTCAACTCTCCAGGTTTAAGGGATTGTTCCTTCAGCTAAAACATGCATGTGGAACTCAGAGTATGATCAACCGTGAGATCGGGAGAGATGTTCCAATATGTCTCAGTTCTCGTCCCCTGGTACTCGGGTGCAACATTCCAGACGCTTAACTAACACTCTCCCGACTTGGAGAGTCAGTGCCTTTAACCTCCTGTTTGGCCCAGTTAGCAATTTCTGCGGAAGATGAACAGGAATAGGGAGAACCAATGAGAGACTAGCTGGAGGTGTCTGGACGGGCAAATTTAACTCTCATTTCCCACCAGGAAGAGGAATTAACCAAAGGCTCAGGGTGCCATGCCGGAACCAGATTAGGGCCTGAAGCAATCCTGCGGTGTTGCGGCCAGCTCACAAGAAAGCGAGTTGAAGAAAGGAGTTCAGGGGCACTGTAATTCACAAAGCTGCAGAGTTATAAATGACAGCTATCGTCCAAAAATATACTGAAGTAAGGCTGCCAAGAGGACTTGAAAGTGGGGCAGAATTGCAGGAAACCGATTTCAGGAGGTAGACTGGAATTGCATTTAAAGCATAGGAAAAGAGGCAGAACGTCCACAATGATGCACTTGGCCAAAAAGGGCGTATGCGGTTTTTCCTGAATATATTCAGGAAAAAACACATACGCCCTTTTTGGCCAAGCAAGCAATCTTGCAAAGGAAATCTGCACTACAATGAAGTCTCACTTCCCCCCGGTCAAAAGGGCCATCTGAAAAAAGTGTAAAATCCAGAAAGGCAGGACAGGCCATGGAGAACTGGGAGCCTAGTTGTGCTGATGGGCGGGATGTAAATTGCCAACAGCCACTCGGGAGAAGTGTATGGTGTTTCCTGAAACATCTAAAAAACAAAGCAACAGAGCCTAGGGCACTTCCACTTATGGTCCTATAGCTTAGGGAAATTAAAATCAAAAAGACACAGCCACGCCAAAGTTTGCGACGGCTCTGTTTACAAGAACCTCCTTTACGGTACAAGTTCAATATCGCAGAAAGTGAAAACTGGATAAAGAAGTTGTGGTACTTACGTACAATGCAATATCACTCAGCAATGAAATCTATCTCATCAGGCCCGTAGCAGCATAATGAGTGGATTCAGGTATGATGATTCTAACTGAAATAAATCACACAGAAACAAAAACATCATAAGACATCACTAATACACGGAATGTAAACTTGGCTACACAGGAACTGAATTACAAAACAGAACAGGGTCTCAAATGTAGAAAACCAACTTATGCTTGCTTAAGGGGAAAGGTGAGTTGGGGTGCTGCATAAAACCAGAGACTGAAATGAGCACAGATAAAGTTCCTTAAGCCAAATATGGAATAGACAAGAGCTACTCCTTGCTCAATGAAATGGACTCAACACCCCATATTAAACGCCTAAGAATGTACCTGACTAATAAGTATCTTAAAACCTCTGGATTGCTATGTCTCTGAAAGAGAATCAAGCGTGTGTACAGGGGCATAAATGCAGCAGTGATAGGATTGGAGAGGTTGGGTGAGCAAATGAAGACCCTTTGAAGTCATATTGCATGGTACCCATTCCACGGGTCTCAACTCTCCAGGTTTAAGGGATTCTTCCTGCAGCTAAAACATGCATGTGGAACCCACAGTATGATCAACCATGTGATCGGGAGACGTGTTCAAATATGTCTCAGTTTTCGTCCCCTGGTAGTCGGGTGCAACATTCCAGACGCTTTACTAACACTCTCCCGACTTGGAGATTCAGTGCCTTTAACCTCCTGTTTGGCACACTTTGCAATTTCTGTGGAAGATAAACAGGAATAGGGAGAACCAATGAGAGACTAGCTGGAGGTGTCTGGACGGGAAAATTCAACTCTCATTTCCGACCAGGAAGAGGAATTAACCAAAGGCTCAGCGTGCTGTGCCGAAACCAGATTAGGGCCTGAAGCCATCCTGCGGTGTTGCGGCCAGCTCACAAGAAAGCGAGTTGAAGAAAGGAGCTCAGGGGCACTGTAATTCACACACCTGCAGAGTTATAAATGACAGCTATCGTTCAAAAATATACTGAAGTAAGGCTGCCAAGAGGACTTGAAAGTGGGGCAGAATTGCAGGATACCAATTTCAGGAGGTACACTGGAATTGCATTTAAAGCATAGGAAAAGAGGCAGAACGTCGACAATGATGCACTTGGCCAAAAAGTGCATATGCGTTTTTTCCTGAATATATTCAGGAAAAAACGCATATGCCCTTTTTGGCCAACCAAGCAAGCTTGCAAAGGAAATCTGCACTACAATGAAGTCTCACTTCCCCCTGGTCAAAAGTGCCATCTGAAAAAAGTGTAAAATCCAGAAAGGCAGGACAGGCCATGGAGAACTGGGAGCCTTGTTATGCTGATGGGTGGGATGTAAATTGCCAACAGCCACTCGGGAGAAGTGTATGGTGTTTCCTGAAACATCTAAAAAACAAAGCAACAGAGCCTAGGGCACTTCCACTTATGGTCCTATAGCTTAGGGAAATTAAAATCAAAAAGACACAGCCACCCCAAAGTTTGGGACGGCTCTGTTTACAAGAACCTCGTTTATGGTACAAGTTCAATATCGCAGAAAGTGAAAAATGGATAAAGAATTTGTGCTACTTACGTACAATGCAATATCACTCAGCAATGAAATCTATGTCATCAGGCCTGTAGCAGCATAGTGAGTGGATTCAGGTATGACGATTCTAACTGAAATAAGTCACACAGAAAAAGAAACATCATAAGATATCACTAATACACGGAATGTAAACTTGGCTACACAGAAACTGAATTACAAAAAAGAACAGGGTCTCAAATTTAGAAAACCAACTTATGCTTGCTTAAGGGGAAAGGTGAGTTGGGGTGCTGCATAAAACCAGAGATTGAAATGAGCACAGATAAAGTTCCTTAAGACAAATATGTAATAGACAAGAGCTACTCCTTGCTCAACGAAATGGACTCAAAACCCCATATTAAACGCCTAATAATGTACCAGACTAGTCAGTATCTTAAAACCTATGGATTGCTATGTATCTGAAAGAGAATCAAGCATGAGTACAGGGGCATAAACGCAGCAGTGAGAGGATTGGAGAGGTTCGGTGTGCAAATGAAGACCCTTTGAAGTCATATTGCATTGTACCCATTCCACGGGTGTCAACTCTCCAGGTTTAAGGGATTCTTCCTTCAGCTAAAACATGCATGTGGAACCCAGAGTATGATGAACCGTGTGATCGGGAGACGTGTTCAAATATGTCTCAGTTTTCGACCCCTGGTACTCGGGTGCAACTTTTCAGATGCTTTACTAACACTCTCCCGACTTGGAGAGTCAGTGCCTTTAACCTCCTGTTTGGCCCAGTTTGCAATTTCTGCGGAAGATGAACAGGAATAGGGAGAACCAATGAGAGACTAGCTGGAGGTGTCTGGACGGGAAAATTTAACTCTCATTTCCCACCAGGAAGAGGAATTAACCAACGGCTCACCGTGCCATGCCAGAACAAGATTAGGGCCTGAAGCAATCCTGCGGTGTTGCTGCCAGCTCACAAGAAAGCGAGTTGAAGAAAGGAGCTCAGGGGCACTGTAATTCACAAACCTGCAGAGTTATAAATGACAGCTATCGTCCAAAAATATACTGAAGTAAGGCTGCCAAGAGGACTTGAAAGCGGGGCAGAATTGCAGGAAACCGATTTCAGGAGGTGGACTGGAATTGCATTTAAAGCATAGGAAAAGAGGCAGAATGTCCACAATGATGCACTTGGCCAAAAAGGGCGTATGCATTTTTTCCTGAATATATTCAGGAAAAAACGCATACGCACTTTGTGGCCAACCAAGCAAGCTTGCAAAGGAAATCTGCACTACAATAAAGTCTCACTTCCCCCCGGTCAAGAGGGCCATCTGAAAAAAGTGTAAAATCCAGAAAGGCAGGACAGGCCATGGAGAACTGGGAGCCTTGTTATGCTGATGGGCGGGATGTAAATTGCCAACAGCCACTCGGGAGAAGTGTATGGTGTTTCCTGAAACATCTAAAAAACAAAGCAACAGAGCCTAGGGCACTTCCTCATATGGTCCTATAGCTTAGGGAAATTAAAATCAAAAAGACACAGCCACCCCAAAGTTTGGGACGGCTCTGTTTACAAGAACCTCGTTTACGGTACAAGTTCAATTTCGCAGAAAGTGAAAAATGGATAAAGAATTTGTGGTACTTACGTACAATGCAATATCACTCAGCAATGAAATCTATGTCATCAGGCCCGTAGCAGCATAATGAGTGGATTCAGGTACGATGATTCTAAGTGAAATAAGTCACACAGAAAAAGAAACATCATAAGATATCACTAATACACGGAATGTAAACTTGGCTACACAGGAACTGGATTACAAAAGAGAACAGGGTCTCAAATTTAGAAAACCAACTTATGCTTGCTTAAGGGGAAAGGTGAGTTGGGGTGCTGCATAAAACCAGAGATTGAAATGAGCACAGATAAAGTTCCTTAAGCCAAATATGTAATAGACAAGAGCTACTCCTTGCTCAACGAAATGGACTCAACACCCCATATTAAACGCCTAAGAATGTACCTGACTAGTAAGTATCTTAAAACCTATGGATTGCTATGTCTCTGAAAGAGAATCAAGCATGTGTACAGGGGCATAAACGCAGCAGTGATAGGATTGGAGAGGTTCGGTGAGCAAATGAAGACCCTTTGAAGTCATATTACATGGTACCCGTTCCACAGGTCTCAACTCTCCAGGTTTAAGGGATTCTTCCTTCAGCTAAAGCATGCATGTGGAACCCAGAGTATGATCAACCGTGTGATCGGGAGACGTGTTCCAATATGTCTCAGTTTTCGTCCCCGGGTACTCGGGTGCAACATTCCAGATGCTTTACTAACACTCTCCCGAGTTGGAGAGTCAGTGCCTTTAAATTCCTGTTTGGCCCAGTTTGCAATTTCTGCGGAAGATGAACAGGAATAGGGAGAACCAATGAGAGACTAGCTGGAGGTGTCTGGACGGGCAAATTTAACTCTCATTTCGCACCAGGTAGAGGAATTATCCAAAGGCTCAGCGTGCCGTGCCGGAACAAGATTAGGGCCTGAAGCAATCCTGCGGTGTTGCTGCCAGCTCACAAGAAAGCGAGTTGAAGAAAGGAGCTCAGGGGCACTGTAATTCACAAACCTGCAGAGTTATAAATGACAGCTATCGTCCAAAAATATACTGAAGTAAGGCTGCCAAGAGGACTTGAAAGCGGGGCAGAATTGCAGGAAACCGATTTCAGGAGGTGGACTGGAATTGCATTTAAAGCATAGGAAAAGAGGCAGAACGTCCACAATGATGCACTTGGCCAAAAAGTGCGTATGCGTTTTTTCCTGAATATATTCAGGAAAAAACGCATACGCACTTTTTGGCCAACCAAGCAAACTTGCAAAGGAAATCTGCACTACAATGAAGTCTCACTTCCCCCCGGTCAAGAGGGCCATCTGAAAAAAGTGTAAAATCCAGAAAGGCAGGACAGGCCATGGAGAACTGGGAGCCTTGTTATGCTGATGGGCGGGATGTAAATTGCCAACAGCCACTCGGGAGAAGTGTATGGTGTTTCCTGAAACATCTAAAAAACAAAGCAACAGAGCCTAGGGCACTTCCTCATATGGTCCTATAGCTTAGGGAAATTAAAATCAAAAAGACACAGCCACCCCAAAGTTTGGGACGGCTCTTCTTACAAGAACCTCGTTTACAGTACAAGTTCAATTTCGCAGAAAGTGAAAAATGGATAAAGAATTTGTGGTACTTACGTACAATGCAATATCACTCAGCAATGAAATCTATGTCATCAGGCCCGTAGAAGCATAATGAGTGGATTCAGGTATGATGATTCTAACTGAAATAAGTCACACAGAAAAAGAAACATCATAAGATATCACTAATACACGGAATGTAAACTTGGCTACACAGGAACTGGATTACAAAACAGAACAGGGTCTCAAATTTAGAAAACCAACTTATGCTTGCTTAAGGGGAAAGTTGAGTTGGGGTGCTGCATAAAACCAGAGATTGAAATGAGCACAGATAAAGTTCCTTAAGCCAAATATGTAATAGACAAGAGCTACACCTTGCTCAACGAAATGGACTCAACACCCCATATTAAACGCCTAAGAATGTACCTGACTAGTAAGTATCTTAAAACCTATGGATTGCTATGTCTCTGAAAGAGAATCAAGCATGTGTACAGGGGCATAAACACAGCAGTGATAGGATTGGAGAGGTTCGGTGAGCAAATGAAGACCCTTTGAAGTCATATTACATGGTACCCGTTCCACGGGTCTCAACTCTCCAGGTTTAAGGGATTCTTCCTTCAGCTAAAGCATGCATGTGGAACCCAGAGTATGATCAACCATGTGATCGGGAGACGTGTTCCAATATGTCTCAGTTCTCGTCCCCGGGTACTCGGGTGCAACATTCCAGATGCTTTACTAACACTCTCCCGAGTTGGAGAGTGAGTGCCTTTAACCTCCTGTTTGGCCCAGTTTGCAATTTCTGCGGAAGATGAACAGGAATAGGGAGAACCAATGAGAGACTAGCTGGAGGTGTCTGGACAGGCAAATTTAACTCTCATTTCCCACCAGGTAGAGGAATTATCCAAAGGCTCAGCGTGCCGTGCCGGAACCAGATTAGGGCCTGAAGCAATCCTGCGGTGTTGCGGCCAGCTCACAAGAAAGCGGGTTGAAGAAAGGAGCTCAGGGGCACTGTAATTCACACACCTGCAGAGTTATAAATGACAGCTATCGTCCAAAAATATACTGAAGTAAGGCTGCCAAGAGGACTTGAAAGTGGGGCAGAATTGCAGGATACCAATTTCAGGAGGTACACTGGAATTGCATTTAAAGCATAGGAAAAGAGGCAGAACGTAGACAATGATGCACTTGGCCAAAAAGGGCATATGCGTTTTTTCCTGAATATATTCAGGAAAAAACGCATATGCCCTTTTTGGCCAACCAAGCAAGCTTGCAAAGGAAATCTGCACTACAATGAAGTCTCACTTCCCCCTGGTCAAAAGTGCCATCTGAAAAAAGTGTAAAATCCAGAAAGGCAGGACAGGCCATGGAGAACTGGGAGCCTTGTTATGCTGATGGGCGGGATGTAAATTGCCAACAGCCACTGGGGAGAAGTGTATGGTGTTTCCTGAAACATCTAAAAAACAAAGCAACAGAGCCTAGGGCACTTCCTCATATGGTCCTATAGCTTAGGGAAATTAAAATCAAAAAGACACAGCCACCCCAAAGTTTGGGACCTCTCTGTTTACAAGAACCTCGTTTACGGTACAAGTTCAATTTCGCAGAAAGTGAAAAATGGATAAAGAATTTGTGGTACTTACGTACAATGCAATATCACTCAGCAATGAAATCTATGTCATCAGGCCCGTAGCAGCATAATGAGTGGATTCAGGTATGATGATTCTAACTGAAATAAGTCACACAGAAAAAGAAACATCATAAGATATCACTAATACACGGAATGTAAACTTGGCTACACAGAAAGTGAATTACAAAAAAGAACAGGGTCTCAAATTTAGAAAACCAACTTATGCTTGCTTAAGGGGAAAGGTGAGTTGGGGTGCTGCATAAAACCAGAGATTGAAATGAGCACAGATAAAGTTCCTTAAGCCAAATATGTAATAGACAAGAGCTACTCCTTGCTCAACGAAATGGACTCAAAACCCCATATTAAACGCCTAAGAATGTACCTGACTAGTAAGTATCTTAAAACCTATGGATTGCTATGTCTCTGAAAGAGAATCAAGCATGTGTACAGGGGCATAAACGCAGCAGTGATAGGATTGGAGAGGTTCGGTGAGCAAATGAAGACCCTTTGAAGTCATATTACATGGTACCCGTTCCACGGGTCTCAACTCTCCAGGTTTAAGGGATTCTTCCTTCAGCTAAAGCATGCATGTGGAACCCAGAGTATGATCAACCATGTGATCGGGAGACGTGTTCAAATATGTCTCAGTTCTCGTCCCCGGGTACTCGGGTGCAACATTCCAGATGCTTTACTAACACTCTCCCGAGTTGGAGAGTCAGTGCCTTTAACCTCCTGTTTGGCCCAGTTTGCAATTTCTGCGGAAGATGAACAGGAATAGGGAGAACCAATGAGAGACTAGCTGGAGGTGTCTGGACGGGCAAATTTAACTCTCATTTCCCACCAGGAAGAGGAATTAACCAAAGGCTCAGCGTGCCGTGCCGGAACCAGATTAGGGCCTGAAGCAATCCTGCGGTGTTGCGGCCAGCTCACAAGAAAGCGAGTTGAAGAAAGGAGCTCAGGGGCACTGTAATTCACACACCTGCAGAGTTATAAATGACAGCTATCGTCCAAAAATATACTGAAGTAAGGCTGCCAAAAGGACTTGAAAGTGGGGCAGAATTGCAGGATACCAATTTCAGGAGGTACACTGGAATTGCATTTAAAGCATAGGAAAAGAGGGAGAACGTCGACAATGATGCCCTTGGCCAAAAAGGGCATATGCGTTTTTTCCTGAATATATTCAGGAAAAAACGCATATGCCCTTTTTGGCCAACCAAGCAAGCTTGCAAAGGAAATCTGCACTACAATGAAGTCTCACTTCCCCCTGGTCAAAAGTGCCATCTGAAAAAAGTGTAAAATCCAGAAAGGCAGGACAGGCCATGGAGAACTGGGAGCCTTGTTATGCTGATGGGTGGGATGTAAATTGCCAACAGCCACTCGGGAGAAGTGTATGGTGTTTCCTGAAACATCTAAAAAACAAAGCAACAGAGCCTAGGGCACTTCCACTTATGGTCCTATAGCTTAGGGAAATTAAAATCAAAAAGACACAGCCACCCCAAAGTTTGGGACGGCTCTGTTTACAAGAACCTCGTTTATGGTACAAGTTCAATATCGCAGAAAGCGAAAAATGGATAAAGAATTTGTGCTACTTACGTACAATGCAATATCACTCAGCAATGAAATCTATGTCATCAGGCCTGTAGCAGCATAGTGAGTGGATTCAGGTATGACGATTCTAACTGAAATAAGTAACACAGAAAAAGAAACATCATAAGATATCACTAATACATGGAATGTAAACTTGGCTACACAGAAACTGAATTACAAAAAACAACAGGGTCTCAAATTTACAAAACCAACTTATGCTTGCTTAAGGGGAAAGGTGAGTTGGGGTGCTGCATAAAACCAGAGATTGAAATGAGCACAGATAAAGTTCCTTAAGACAAATATGTAATAGACAAGAGCTACTCCTTGCTCAACGAAATGGACTCAAAACCCCATATTAAACGCCTAATAATGTACCAGACTAGTCAGTATCTTAAAACCTATGGATTGCTATGTCTCTGAAAGAGAATCAAGCGTGAGTACAGGGGCATAAACGCAGTAGTGAGAGGATTGGAGAGGTTCGGTGTGCAAATGAAGACCCTTTGAAGTCATATTGCATGGTACCCATTCCACGGGTCTCAACTCTCCAGGTTTAAGGGATTCTTCCTTCAGCTAAAACATGCATGTGGAACCCAGAGTATGATCAACCGTGTGATCGGGAGATGTGTTCAAATATGTCTCAGTTTTTGACCCCTGGTACTCGGGTGCAACTTTTCAGACGCTTTACTAACACTCTCCCGACTTGGAGAGTCAGTGCCTTTAACCTCCTGTTTGGCCCAGTTTGCAATTTCTGCGGAAGATGAACAGGAATAGGGAGAACCAATGAGAGACCAGCTGGAGGTGTCTGGACGGGCAAATTTAACTCTCATTTCCCACCAGGAAGAGGAATTAACCAAAGGCTCAGCGTGCCGTGCCGGAACCAGATTAGGGCCTGAAGCAATCCTGCGGTGTTGCGGCCAGCTCACAAGAAAGCGAGTTGAAGAAAGGAGCTCAGGGGCACTGTAATTCACACACATGCAGAGTTATAAATGACAGCTATCATCCAAAAATATACTGAAGTAAGGCTGCCAAGAGGACTTGAAAGCGGGGCAGAATTGCAGGAAACCGATTTCAGGAGGTGGACTGGAATTGCATTTAAAGCATAGGAAAAGAGGCAGAACGTCCACAATGATGCACTTGGCCAAAAAGGGCGTATGCGTTTTTTCCTGAATATATTCAGGAGAAAACGCATACGCCCTTTTTGGCCAACCAAGCAAGCTTGCAAAGGAAATCTGCACTACAATGAAGTCTCACTTCCCCCCGGTCAAAAGGGCCATCTGAAAAAAGTGTAAAATCCAGAAAGGCAGGACAGGCCATGGAGAACTGGGAGCCTTGTTATGCTGATGGGCGGGATGTAAACTGCCAACAGCCACTGGGGAGAAGTGTATGGTGTTTCCTGAAACATCTAAAAAACAAAGCAACAGAGCCTAGGGCACTTCCTCATATGGTCCTATAGCTTAGGGAAATTAAAATCAAAAAGACACAGCCACCCCAAAGTTTGGGACGGCTCTGTTTACAAGAACCTCGTTTACGGTACAAGTTCAATTTCGCAGAAAGTGAAAAATGGATAAAGAATTTGTGGTACTTACGTACAATGCAATATCACTCAGCAATGAAATCTATGTCATCAGGCCCGTAGCAGCATAATGAGTGGATTCAGGTATGATGATTCTAACTGAAATAAGTCATACAGAAAAAGAAACATCATAAGATATCTCTAATACACGGAATGTAAACTTGGCTACACAGGAACTGGATTACAAAACAGAACAGGGTCTCAAATTTAGAAAACCAACTTATGCTTGCTTAAGGGGAAAGGTGAGTTGGGGTGCTGCATAAAACCAGAGATTGAAATGAGCACAGATAAAGTTCCTTAAGCCAAATATGTAATAGACAAGAGCTACTCCTTGCTCAACGAAATGGACTCAACACCCCATATTAAACGCCTAAGAATGTACCTGACTAGTAAGTATCTTAAAACCTATGGATTGCTATGTCTCTGAAAGAGAATCAAGCATGTGTACAGGGGCATAAACGCAGCAGTGATAGGATTGGAGAGGTTCGGTGAGCAAATGAAGACCCTTTGAAGTCATATTACATGGTACCCGTTCCACGGGTCTCAACTCTCCAGGTTTAAGGGATTCTTCCTTCAGCTAAAGCATGCATGTGGAACCCAGAGTATGATCAACCGTGTGATCGGGAGACGTGTTCCAATATGTCTCAGTTCTCGTCCCCGGGTACTCGGGTGCAACATTCCAGATACTTTACTAACACTCTCCCGAGTTGGAGAGTCAGTGCCTTTAACCTCCTGTTTGGCCCAGTTTGCAATTTCTGCGGAAGATGAACAGGAATAGGGAGAACCAATGAGAGACTAGCTGGAGGTGTCTGGACGGGCAAATTTAACTCTCATTTCCCACCAGGAAGAGGAATTAACCAACGGCTCAGCGTGCCGTGCCGGAACCAGATTAGGGCCTGAAGCAATCCTGCGGTGTTGCTGCCAGCTCACAAGAAAGCGAGTTGAAGAAAGGAGCTCAGGGGCACTGTAATTCACAAACCTGCAGAGTTATAAATGACAGCTATCGTCCAAAAATATACTGAAGTAAGGCTGCCAAGAGGACATTGAAAGCGGGGCAGAATTGCAGGAAACCGATTTCAGGAGGTGGACTGGAATTGCATTTAAAGCATAGGAAAAGAGGCAGAACGTCCACAATGATGCACTTGGCCAAAAAGGGCGTATGCGTTTTTTCCTGAATATATTCAGGAAAAAACGCATACGCCCTTTTTGGCCAACCAAGCAAGCTTGCAAAGGAAATCTGCACTACAATGAAGTCTCACTTCCCCCCGGTCAAGAGGGCCATCTGAAAAAAGTGTAAAATCCAGAAAGGCAGGACAGGCCATGGAGAACTGGGAGCCTTGTTATGCAGATGGGCGGGATGTAAATTGCCAACAGCCACTGGGGAGAAGTGTATGGTGTTTCCTGAAACATCTAAAAAACAAAGCAACAGAGCCTAGGGCACTTCCTCCTATGGTCCTATAGCTTAGGGAAATTAAAATCTAAAAGACACAGCCACCCCAAAGTTTGGGACGACTCTGTTTACAAGAACCTCGTTTACGGTACAAGTTCAATATTGCAGAAAGTGAAAAATGGATAAAGAAGTTTTGGTACTTATGTACAATGCAATATCACTCAGCAATGAAATCTATGTCATCAGGCCCGTAGCAGCATAATGAGTGGATTCAGGTATGATGATTCTAACTGAAATAAGTCACACAGAAAAAGAAACATCATAAGGTACCAGTAATACACGGAATGTAAACTTGGCAATACAGGAACTGAATTACAAAACAGAACAGGGTCTCAAATTTAGAAAACCAACTTATGCTTGCTTAAGGGGAAAGGTGAGTTGGGGTGCTGCATAAAGCCAGAGATTGAAATGAGTACAGATAAAATTCCTTAAGCCAATTATGTAATAGACAAGAGCTACTCCTTGCTCAACGAAATGGACTCAAAACCCCATATTAAACGCCTAAGAATGTACATGACTAGTAAGCATCTTAAAACCTATGGATTGCTATGTCTCCGAAAGAGAATCAAGCGTGTGTACAGGGGCATAAACGCAGCAGTGATAGGATTGGAGAGGTTCGCTGAGCAAACGAAGACCCTTTGAAGTCATATTGCATGGTACCCATTCCACGGGTCTCAACTCTCCAGGTTTAAGGGATTCTTCCTTCAGCTGAAACATGCATGTGGAACCCAGAGTATGATCAACCGTGTGATCGGGAGATGTCTTCAAATATGTCTCTGTTCTCGTCCCCTGGTACTCGGGTGCAACAGTCCAGAAGCTTTACTAACACTCTCCCGACTTGGAGAGTCAGTGACTTTAACTTCCTGTTTGGCCCAGTTTGCAATTTCTACGGAAAATGAACAGGAATAGGGAGAACCAATGAGAGACTAGCTGGAGGTGTCTGGACGGGCAAATTTAACTCTCATTTCCCACCAGGAAGAGGAATTAACCAAAGGCTCAGCGTGCCATGCCGGAACAAGATTAGGGCCTGAAGCAATCCTGCGGTGTTGCGGCCAGCTCACAAGAAAGCGAGCTGAAGAAAGGAGCTCAGGGGCACTGTAATTCAAAAACCTGCAGAGTTATAAATGACAGCTATCGTCCAAAAGTATACTGAAGTAAGGCTGCCAAGAGGACTTGAAAGCGGGGCAGAATTGCAGGAAACCGATTTCAGGAGGTAGACTGGAATTGCATTTAAAGAATAGGAAAAGAGGCAGAACGTCGACAATGATGCACTTGGCCAAAAAGGGCGTATGCGTTTTTTCCTGAATATATTCAGGAAAAAACGCATACGCCCTTTTTGGCCAACCAAGCAAGCTTGCAAAGGAAATCTGCACTACAATGAAGTCTCACTTCCCCCCGGTCAAAAGGGCCATCTGAAAAAAGTGTAAAATCCAGAAAGGCAGGACAGGCCATGGAGAACTGGGAGCCTTGTTATGCTGATGGGCGGGATGTAAATTGCCAACAGCCACTGGGGAGAAGTGTATGGTGTTTCCTGAAACATCTTAAAAACAAAGCAACAGAGCCTAGGGCACTTCCTCCTATGGTCCTATAGCTTAGGGAAATTAAAATCTAAAAGACACAGCCACCCCAAAGTTTGGGACGACTCTGTTTACAAGAACCTCGTTTACGGTACAAGTTCAATATTGCAGAAAGTGAAAAATGGATAAAGAAGTTTTGGTACTTATGTACAATGCAATATCACTCAGCAATGAAATCTATGTCATCAGGCCCGTAGCAGCATAATGAGTGGATTCAGGTATGATGATTCTAACTGAAATAAGTCACACAGAAAAAGAAACATCATAAGGTACCAGTAATACACGGAATGTAAACTTGGCAATACAGGAACTGAATTACAAAACAGAACAGGGTCTCAAATTTAGAAAACCAACTTATGCTTGCTTAAGGGGAAAGGTGAGTTGGGGTGCTGCATAAAGCCAGAGATTGAAATGAGTACAGATAAAATTCCTTAAGCCAATTATGTAATAGACAAGAGCTACTCCTTGCTCAACGAAATGGACTCAAAACCCCATATTAAACGCCTAAGAATGTACATGACTAGTAAGCATCTTAAAACCTATGGATTGCTATGTCTCCGAAAGAGAATCAAGCGTGTGTACAGGGGCATAAACGCAGCAGTGATAGGATTGGAGAGGTTCGCTGAGCAAACGAAGACCCTTTGAAGTCATATTGCATGGTACCCATTCCACGGGTCTCAACTCTCCAGGTTTAAGGGATTCTTCCTTCAGCTGAAACATGCATGTGGAACCCAGAGTATGATCAACCGTGTGATCGGGAGATGTCTTCAAATATGTCTCTGTTCTCGTCCCCTGGTACTCGGGTGCAACAGTCCAGAAGCTTTACTAACACTCTCCCGACTTGGAGAGTCAGTGACTTTAACTTCCTGTTTGGCCCAGTTTGCAATTTCTACGGAAAATGAACAGGAATAGGGAGAACCAATGAGAGACTAGCTGGAGGTGTCTGGACGGGCAAATTTAACTCTCATTTCCCACCAGGAAGAGGAATTAACCAAAGGCTCAGCGTGCCATGCCGGAACAAGATTAGGGCCTGAAGCAATCCTGCGGTGTTGCGGCCAGCTCACAAGAAAGCGAGCTGAAGAAAGGAGCTCAGGGGCACTGTAATTCAAAAACCTGCAGAGTTATAAATGACAGCTATCGTCCAAAAGTATACTGAAGTAAGGCTGCCAAGAGGACTTGAAAGCGGGGCAGAATTGCAGGAAACCGATTTCAGGAGGTAGACTGGAATTGCATTTAAAGAATAGGAAAAGAGGCAGAACGTCGACAATGATGCACTTGGCCAAAAAGGGCGTATGTGTTTTTTCCTGAATATATTCAGGAAAAAACGCATACGCCCTTTTTGGCCAACCAAGCAAGCTTGCAAAGGAAATCTGCACTACAATGAAGTCTCACTTCCCCCCGGTCAAGAGGGCCATCTGAAAAAAGTGTAAAATCCAGAAAGGCAGGACAGGCCATGGAGAACTGGGAGCCTTGTTATGCTGATGGGCGGGATGTAAATTGCCAACAGCCACTGGGGAGAAGTGTATGGTGTTTCCTGAAACATCTTAAAAACAAAGCAACAGAGCCTAGGGCACTTCCTCCTATGGTCCTATAGCTTAGGGAAATTAAAATCTAAAAGACACAGCCACCCCAAAGTTTGGGACGACTCTGTTTACAAGAACCTCGTTTACGGTACAAGTTCAATATTGCAGAAAGTGAAAAATGGATAAAGAAGTTTTGGTACTTATGTACAATGCAATATCACTCAGCAATGAAATCTATGTCATCAGGCCCGTAGCAGCATAATGAGTGGATTCAGGTATGATGATTCTAACTGAAATAAGTCACACAGAAAAAGAAACATCATAAGATACCAGTAATACACGGAATGTAAACTTGGCAATACAGGAACTGAATTACAAAACAGAACAGGGTCTCAAATTTAGAAAACCAACTTATGCTTGCTTAAGGGGAAAGGTGAGTTGGGGTGCTGCATAAAGCCAGAGATTGAAATGAGTACAGATAAAATTCCTTAAGCCAATTATGTAATAGACAAGAGCTACTCCTTGCTCAACGAAATGGACTCAAAACCCCATATTAAACGCCTAAGAATGTACATGACTAGTAAGCATCTTAAAACCTATGGATTGCTATGTCTCCGAAAGAGAATCAAGCGTGTGTACAGGGGCATAAACGCAGCAGTGATAGGATTGGAGAGGTTCGCTGAGCAAACGAAGACCCTTTGAAGTCATATTGCATGGTACCCATTCCACGGGTCTCAACTCTCCAGGTTTAAGGGATTCTTCCTTCAGCTGAAACATGCATGTGGAACCCAGAGTATGATCAACCGTGTGATCGGGAGATGTCTTCAAATATGTCTCTGTTCTCGTCCCCTGGTACTCGGGTGCAACAGTCCAGAAGCTTTACTAACACTCTCCCGACTTGGAGAGTCAGTGACTTTAACTTCCTGTTTGGCCCAGTTTGCAATTTCTACGGAAAATGAACAGGAATAGGGAGAACCAATGAGAGACTAGCTGGAGGTGTCTGGACGGGCAAATTTAACTCTCATTTCCCACCAGGAAGAGGAATTAACCAAAGGCTCAGCGTGCCATGCCGGAACAAGATTAGGGCCTGAAGCAATCCTGCGGTGTTGCGGCCAGCTCACAAGAAAGCGAGTTGAAGAAAGGAGCTCAGGGGCACTGTAATTCAAAAACCTGCAGAGTTATAAATGACAGCTATCGTCCAAAAGTATACTGAAGTAAGGCTGCCAAGAGGACTTGAAAGCTGGGCAGAATTGCAGGAAACCGATTTCAGGAGGTAGACTGGAATTGCATTTAAAGAATAGGAAAAGAGGCAGAACGTCGACAATGATGCACTTGGCCAAAAAGGGCGTATGTGTTTTTTCCTGAATATATTCAGGAAAAAACGCATACGCCCTTTTTGGCCAACCAAGCAAGCTTGCAAAGGAAATCTGCACTACAATGAAGTCTCACTTCCCCCCGGTCAAAAGGGCCATCTGAAAAATGTGTAAAATCCAGAAAGGCAGGACAGGCCATGGAGAACTGGGATCCTTGTTATGCTGAAGGGCGGCATGTAAATTGCCAACAGCCACTCGGGAGAAGTGTATGGTGCTTCCTGAAACATCTAAAAAACAGAGGAACAGAGCCTAGGGCACTTCCACTTATGGTCCTATAGATTAGGGAAATTAAAATCAAAAAGACACAGCCACCCCAAAGTTTGTGATGGCTCTCTTTACAAGAACCTCGTTTACGGTACAAGTTCAATATCGCAGAAAGCAAAAAATGGATGAAGAAGTTGTGGTACTTACATACAATGCAATATCACTCAGCAATGAAATCTATGTCATCAGGCCCGTAGCAGCATAATGAGTGGATTCAGGTATGATGATTCTAACTGAAATAAGTCACACAGAAAAAGAAACATCATAAGATATCACTAATACACGGAATGTAAACTTGGCTACACAGGAACTGGATTACAAAAGAGAACAGGGTCTCAAATTTAGAAAACCAACTTATGCTTGCTTAAGGGGAAAGGTGAGTTGGGGTGCTGCATAAAACCAGAGATTGAAATGAGCACAGATAAAGTTCCTTAAGCCAAATATGTAATAGACAAGAGCTACTACTTGCTCAACGAAATGGACTCAACACCCCATATTAAACGTCTAAGAATGTACCTGACTACTAATTATCTTAAAACCTATGGATTGCTATGTCTCCGAAAGAGAATCAAACATTTGTACAGGGGCACAAACGCAGCAATGATAGGATTGGAGAGTTTCGGTGAGCAAATGAAGACCCTTTGAAGTCATATTGCATGGTACCCATTCCACGGGTCTCAACTTTCCAGGTTTAAGGGATTCTTCCTTCAGCTAAAACATG
The DNA here is from genome assembly GCF_937001465.1 of Orcinus orca. NCBI lineage: Eukaryota > Metazoa > Chordata > Mammalia > Artiodactyla > Delphinidae > Orcinus > Orcinus orca. The sequence goes on from NW_026044021.1 coordinate 1,357,872, forward strand.
CATGTGGAACCCAGAGTATGATCAACCATGTGATCGGGAGACGTGTTCCAATATGTCTGAGTTCTCGTCCCCTGGTACTCGGGTGCAACATTCCAGATGCTTTACTAACACTCTCCCGACTTGGAGAGTCAGTGCCTTTAACCTCCTGTTTGGCCCAGTTTGCAATTTCTGCGGAAGATGAACAGGAATAGGGAGAACCAATGAGAGACTAGCTGGAGGTGTCTGGACGGGCAAATTTAACTCTCATTTCCCACCAGGAAGAGGAATTAAACAAAGGCTCAGCGTGCCGTGCCGGAACCAGATTAGGGCCTGAATCAATCCTGCGGTGTTGCGGCCAGCTCACAAGAAAGCGAGTTGAAGAAAGGAGCTCAGGGGCACTGTAATTCACAAACCTGCAGAGTTATAAATGACAGCTATCGTCCAAAAATATACTGAAGTAAGCCTGCCAAGAGGACTTGAAAGCGGGGCAGAATTGCAGGAAACTGATTTCAGGAGGTAGACCGGAATTGCATTTAAAGCATAGGAAAAGAGGCAGAACGTTGAAAATGATGCACTTGGACAAAAAGGGCGTATGCGTTATTTCCTGAATATATTCAGGAAAAACGCATACGCCCTTTTTGGCCAACCAAGCAAGCTTGCAAAGGAAATCTGCACTACAATGAAGTCTCACTTCCCCCCGGTCAAAAGGGCCATCTGAGAAAAGTCTAAAATCCAGAAAGGCAGGACAGGCCATGGAGAACTGGTAGCCTTGTTATGCTGATCGGCGGGATGTAAATTGCCAACAGCCACTCGGGCAAAGTGTATGGTGTTTCCTGAAACATCTAAAAAACAAAGCAACAGAACCTAGGGCACTTCCACTTATGGTCCTATAGCTTAGGAAAATTAAAATCAAAAAGACACAGCCACCCCAAAGTTTGGGACGGCTCTGTTTACAACAACCTCATTTACGGGAATAGTTCAATATCGCAGAAAGTGAAAAATGGATAAAGAAGTTGTGGTACTTACGTACAATGCAATATCACTCAGCAATGAAATCTATGTCATCAGGCCTGTAGCAGCATAATGAGTGGATTCAGGTATGATGATTCTAACTGAAATAAGTCACAAGAAAAAGAAACATCATAAGATATCTCTAATACACGGAATGTAAACTTGGCTACACAGGAACTGGATTACAAAACAGAACAGGGTCTCAAATTTAGAACACCAACTTATGCTTGCTTAAGGGGAAACGTGAGTTGGGGTGCTGCATAAAACCAGAGATTGAAATGAGCACAGATAAAGTTCCTTAAGCCAAATATGGAATAGACAAGAGCTACTCTTGCTCAACAAAATGGACTCAACACCCCATATTAAACGCCTAAGAATGTACCTGACTAGTAAGTATCTTAAAACCTATGGATCGCTCTGTCTCCGAAAGAGAATCAAGCAGGTGTACAGGGGCATAAATGCAGCAGTGATAGGATTGGAGAGGTTCAGTGAGCAAATGAAGACCCTTTGAAGTCATATTGCATGGTACCCATTCCACGGGTCTCAACTCTCCAGGTTTAAGGGATTCTTCCTTCAGCTAAATCATGCATGTGGAACCCAGAATATGATCAACCGTGTGATCGAGAGACGTGTTCCAATATGTCTCAGTTCTCGTCCCCTGGTACTCGGGTGCAACATTCAAGACGCTTTACTAACACTCTCCCGACTTGGAGAGTCAGTGCCTTTAACCTCCTGTTTGGACCAGTTTGCAATTTCTGCGGAAGATGAACAGGAATAGGGAGAACCAATGAGACTAGCTGGAGGTGTCTGGACGGGCAAATTTAACTCTCATTTCCCACCAGGAAGAGGAATTAACCAAAGGCTCAGCGTGCCGTGCCGGAACCAGATTAGGGCCTGAAGCAATCCTGCGGTGTTGCGGCCAGCTCACAAGAAAGCGAGTTGAAGAAAGGAGCTCAGGGACACTGTAGTTCACAAACCTGCAGAGTTATAAATGACAGCTATCGTCCAAAAATATACTGAAGTAAGCCGGCCAAGAGGACTTGAAAGCGGGGCAGAATTGCAGGATACCAATTTCAGGAGGTACACTGGAATTGCATTCAAAGCATAGGAAAAGAGGCAGAACGTCGACAATGATGCCCTTGGCCAAAAAGGGCATATGCGTTTTTTCCTGAATATATTCAGGAAAAAACGCATATGCCCTTTTTGGCCAACCAAGCAAGCTTGCAAAGGAAATCTGCACTACAATGAAGTCTCACTTCCCCCTGGTCAAAAGTGCCATCTGAAAAAAGTGTAAAATCCAGAAAGGCAGGACAGTCCATGGAGAACTGGGAGCCTTGTTATGCTGATGGGTGGGATGTAAATTGCCAACAGCCACTCGGGAGAAGTGTATGGTGTTTCCTGAAACATCTAAAAAACAAAGCAACAGAGCCTAGGGCACTTCCTCCTATGGTCCTATAGCTTAGGGAAATTAAAATCAAAAAACACAGCCACCCCAAAGTTTGGGACGGCTCTGTTTACAAGAACCTCGTTTATGGTACAAGTTCAATATCGCAGAAAGTGAAAAATGGATAAAGAATTTGTGCTACTTACGTACCATGCAATATCACTCAGCAATGAAATCTATGTCATCAGGCCTGTAGCAGCATAGTGAGTAGATTCAGGTATGACGATTCTAACTGAAATAAGTCACACAGAAAAAGAAACATCATAAGATATCACTAATACACGGAATGGAAACTTGGCTACACAGAAACTGAATTACAAAAAAGAACAGGGTCTCAGATTTAGAAAACCAACTTATGCTTGCTTAAGGGGAAAGGTGAGTTGGGGTGCTGCATAAAACCAGAGATTGAAATGAGCACAGATAAAGTTCCTTAAGACAAATATGTAATAGACAAGAGCTACTCCTTGCTCAACGAAATGGACTCAAAACCCCATATTAAACGCCTAATAATGTACCAGACTAGTCAGTATCTTAAAACCTATGGATTGCTATGTCTCTGAAAGAGAATCAAGCGTGAGTACAGGGGCATAAACGCAGCAGTGAGAGGATTGGAGAGGTTCGGTGTGCAAATGAAGACCCTTTGAAGTCATATTTCATGGTACCCATTCCACGGGTCTCAACTCTCCAGGTTTAAGGGATTCTTCCTTCAGCTAAAACATGCATGTGGAACCCAGAGTATGATCAACCGTGTGATCGGGAGACGTGTTCAAATATGTCTCAGTTTTCGACCCCTGGTACTCGGGTGCAACTTTTCAGACGCTTTACTAACACTCTCCCGACTTGGAGAGTCAGTGCCTTTAACCTCCTGTTTGGCCCAGTTTGCAATTTCTGCGGAAGATGAACAGGAATAGGGAGAACCAATGAGAGACTAGCTGGAGGTGTCTGGACGGGCAAATTTAACTCTCATTTCCCACCAGGTAGCGGAATTATCCAAAGGCTCAGCGTGCCGTGCCGGAACAAGATTAGGGCCTGAAGCAATCCTGCGGTGTTGCGGCCAGCTCACAAGAAAGCGAGTTGAAAAAGGAGCTCAGGGGCACTGTAATTCACAAACCTGCAGAGTTATAAATGACAGCTATCGTCCAAAAATATACTGAAGTAAGCCTGCCAAGAGGACTTGAAAGCGGGGCAGAATTGCAGGAAACTGATTTCAGGAGGTAGACCGGAATTGCATTTAAAGCATAGGAAAAGAGGCAGAACGTTGACAATGATGCACTTGGACAAAAAGGGCGTATGCGTTTTTTCCTGAATATATTCAGGAAAAACGCATACGCCCTTTTTGGCCAACCAAGCAAGCTTGCAAAGGAAATCTGCACTACAATGAAGTCTCACTTCCCCCCGGTCAAAAGGGCCATCTGAGAAAAGTCTAAAATCCAGAAAGGCAGGACAGGCCATGGAGAACTGGTAGCCTTGTTATGCTGATGGGCGGGATGTAAATTGCCAACAGCCACTCGGGCAAAGTTTATGGAGTTTCCTGAAACATCTAAAAAACAAAGCAACAGAGCCTAGGGCACTTCCACTTATGGTCCTATAGCTTAGGGAAATTAAAATAAAAAAGACACAGCCACCCCAAAGTTTGGGACGGCTCTTCTTACAAGAACCTCGTTTACGGTACAAGTTCAATATCGCAGAAAGTGAAAAATGGATAAAGAAGTTGTGGTACTTACGTACAATGCAATATCACTCAGCAATGAAATCTATGTCATCAGGCCCGTAGCAGCATAATGAGTGGATTCGGGTATGATGATTCTAACTGAAATAAGTCGCACAGAAAAAGAAATATCATAAGATATCACTAATACACGGAATGTAAACTTGGCTACACAGGAACTGGATTACAAAACAGAACAGGGTCTCAAATTTAGAAAACCAACTTATGCTTGCTTAAGGGGAAAGGTGAGTTGGGGTGCTGCATAAAACCAGAGATTGAAATGAGCACAGATAAAGTTCCTTAAGCCAAATATGTAATAGACAAGAGCTACTCCTTGCTCAACGAAATGGACTCAACACCCCATATTAAACGCCTAATAATGTACCTGACTAGTAAGTATCTTAAAACCTATGGATTGGTATGTCTCTGAAAGAGAATCAAGCGTGAGTACAGGGGCATAAACGCAGCAGTGATAGGATTGGAGAGGTTCGGTGTGCAAATGAAGACCCTTTGAAGTCATATTGCATGGTACCCATTCCACGGGTCTCAACTCTCCAGGTTTAAGGGATTCTTCCTTCAGCTAAAACATGCATGTGGAACCCAGAGTATGATCAACCATGTGATCGGGAGACGTGTTCAAATATGTCTCAGTTTTCGACCCCTGGTACTCGGGTGCAACTTTTCAGACGCTTTACTAACACTCTCCCGACTTGGAGAGTCAGTGCCTTTAACCTCCTGTTTGGCCCAGTTTGCAATTTCTGCGGAAGATGAACAGGAATAGGGAGAACCAAAGAGAGACTAGCTGGAGGTGTCTGGACGGGCAAATTTAACTCTCATTTCCCACCAGGAAGAGGAATTAACCAACGGCTCACCATGCCATGCCAGAACAAGATTAGGGCCTGAAGCAATCCGGCGGTGTTGCTGCCAGCTCACAAGAAAGCGAGTTGAAGAAAGGAGCTCAGGGGCACTGTAATTCACAAACCTGCAGAGTTATAAATGACAGCTATCGTCCAAAAATATACTGAAGTAAGGCTGCCAAGAGGACTTGAAAATGGGGCAGAATTGCAGGAAACCGATTTCAGGAGGTGGACTGGAATTGCATTTAAAGCATAGGAAAAGAGGCAGAAAGTCCACAATGATGCACTTGGCCAAAAAGGGCGTATGCGTTTTTTCCTGAATATATTCAGGAAAAAACGCATACGTCCTTTTTGGCCAACCAAGCAAGCTTGCAAAGGAAATCTGCACTACAATGAAGTCTCACTTCCCCCAGGTCAAAAGGGCCATCTGAAAAAAGTGTAAAATCCAGAAAGGCAGGACAGGCCGTGGAGAACTGGGAGCCTTGTTATGCTGATGGGCGGGATGTAAATTGCCAACAGCCACTCTGGAGAAGTGTATGGTGTTTCCTGAAATATCTAAAAAACAAAGCAACAGAGCCTAGGGCACTTCCACTTATAGTCCTATAGCTTAGGGAAATTAAAATAAAAAAGACACAGACACCCCAAAGTATGGGACGGCTCTGTTTATAAGAACCTCGTTTACGGTATAAGTTCAATATCGCAGAAAGTGAAAAATGGATAAAGAAGTTGCGGAACTTACGTACAATGCAATATCACTCAGCAATGAAATCTATGTCATCAGGCCCGTAGCAGCATAGAGTGGATTCAGGTATGATGATTCTAACTGAAATAAGTCACACAGAAAAAGAAACATCATAAGATATCACTACTACACGGAATGTAAACTTGGCTACAGAGGAACTGGATTACAAAACAGAACAGGGTCTCAAATGTAGAAAAGCAACTTATGCTTGCTTAAGGGGAAAGGTGAGTTGGGGTGCTGCATAAAACCAGAGATTGAAATGAGCACAGATAAAGTTCCTTAAGCCAAACATGTAATAGACAAGAGCTACTCCTTGCTCAACGAAATGGACTCAAAACACCATATTAAATGCCTAATAATGTACCTGACTAGTAAGTATCTTAAAACCTATGGATTGCTATGTCTCTGAAAGAGAATCAAGCGTGAGTACAGGGACATAAACGCAGCAGTGATAGGATTGGAGAGGTTCGGTGAGCAAATGAAGACCCTTTGAAGTCATATTGCATGGTACCCATTCCACGGGTCTCAACTCTCCAGGTTTAAGGGATTCTTCCTTCAGCTAAAACATGCATGTGGAACCCAGAGTATGATCAACCATGTGATCGGGAGACGTGTTCAAATATGTCTCAGTTCTCATCGCCTGGTACTCGGGTGCAACATTCCAGATGCTTTACTAACACTGTCCCGACTTGGAGAGTCAGTGCCTTTAACCTCCTGTTTGGCCCAGTTTGTAAATTCCACGGAAGATGAACAGGAATAGGGAGAACCAATGTGAGACTAGCTGGAGGTGTCTGGACGGGCAAATTTAACTCTCATTTCCCACCAGGAAGAGCAATTAAGCAAAGGCTCAGCGTGCTATGCCGGAACCAGATTAGGGCCTGAAGCAATCCTGCGGTGTTGCGGCCAGCTCACAAGAAAGTGAGTTGAAGAAAGGAGCTCAGGGGCACTGTTATCACAAACCTGCAGAGTTATGAATGACAGCTATCATTCAAAAATATACTGAAGTAAGGCTGCCAAGAGGACTTGAAAGCGGGACAGAATTACAGGAATCCGATTTCAGGAGGTAGACTGGAATTGCATTTAAAGAATAGGAAAGAGGCAGAACGTCGACAATGATGCACTTGGCCAAAAACTGCGTATGCGTTTTTTCCTGCATATATTCAGGAAAAAACGCATACGCCCTTTTTGGCCAACCAAGCAAGCTTGCAAAGGAAATCTGCACTACAATGAAGTCTCACTTCCCCCAGGTCTAAAGGGCCATCTGAAAAAAGTGTAAAATCCAGAAAGGCTGGACTGGCCATGGAGAACTGGGAGCCTTGTTATGCTGATGGGCGGGATGTAAATTGCCAACAGCCACTCGGGAGAAGTGTATGGTGTTTCCTGAAACATCTAAAAAACAAAGCAACAGAGCCTAGGGCACTTCCACTTATGGCCCTATAGCTTAGGGAAATTAAAATCAAAAAGACACAGCCACCCCAAAGTTTGGGACGGCTCTGTTTACAAGAACCTTGTTTACGGTACATGTTCAATATCGCAGAAAGTGAAAAATGGATAAAGAAGTTGTGGTACTCACGTACAATGCAATATCACTCAGCAATGAAATCAATGTCATCTGGCCTATAGCATCATAATGAGTGGATTCAGGTATGATGATTCTAACTGAAATAAGTCACACAGAAAAAGAAACATCATAAGATATCACTAATACACGGAATGTAAACTTGGCTACACAGGAACTGGATTACAAAACAGAAGAGGGTCTCAAATTTAGAAAACCAACTTATGCTTGTTTAAGGGGAAAGGTGAGTTGGGGTGCTGCATAAAACCAGAGATTGAAATGAGCACAGATAAAGTTCCTTAAGCCAAATATGGAATAGACAAGAGCTACTCCTTGCTCAACGAAATGGACTCAACACCCCATATTAAACGCCTAAGAATGTACCTGACTAGTAAGTATCTTAAAACCTATGGATTGCTATGTCTCCGAAAGAGAATCAAGCGTGTGTACAGGGGCATAAACGCAGCAGTGATAGGATTGGAGAGGTTCGGTGAGCAAATGAAGACCCTTTGAAGTCATATTGCATGGTACCCATTCCACGGGTCTCAAGTCTCCAGGTTTAAGGTATTCTTCCTTCAGCTAAAGCATGCATGTGGAACCCAGAGTATGATCAACCGTGTGATCGGGAGACGGGTTCAAATATGTCTCAGTTCTTGTCCCCTGGTACTCAGGTGCAACATTCCACACGCTTTACTAAGACTCTCCCGACTTGGAGAGTCAGTGCCTTTAACCTCCTGTTTGGCCCAGTTTGCAATTTCTGCGGAAGATGAACAGGGATAGGGAGGACCAATGAGAGACTAGCTGGAGGTGTCTGGACGGGCAAATTTAACTCTCATTTCCCACCAGGAAGAGGAATTAAGCAAAGGCTCAATGTGCCGTGCCGGAACCAGATTAGGGCCTGAAGCAATCCTGCGGTGTTGCGGCCAGCTCACAAGAAAGCGAGTTGAAGAAAGGAGCTCAGGGGCACTGTAATTCACAAACCTGCAGAGTTATAAATGACAGCTATCGTCCAAAAATATACTGAAGTAAGGCTGCCAAGAGGACTAGAAAGCGGGGCAGAATTGCAGGAAACCGATTTCAGGAGGTAGACTGGAATTGCATTTAAAGCATAGGAAAGAGGCAGAACGTCGACAATGATGCACTTGGCCAACAAGGGCGAATGCGTTTTTTCCTGAATATATTCAGGAAAAAACGCATACGCCCTTTTTGGCCAACCAAGCCAGCTTGCAAAGGAAATCTGCACTACAATGAAGTCTTACTTCCCCCCGGTCAAAAGGGCCATCTGAAAAAAGTGTAAAATCCAGAAAGGCAGGACAGGCCATGGAGAACTGAGAGCCTTGTTATGCTGATGAGCAGGATGTGAATTGCCAACAGCCACTCAGGAGAAGTGTATGGTGTTTCCTGAAACATCTAAAAAACAAAGCAACAGAGCCTAGGGCACTTCCACTTATGGTCCTATAGCTTAGGGAAATTAAAATCAAAAAGACACAGCCACCCCAAAGTTTGGCACAGCTCTGTTTACAAGAACCTCGTTTACGGTACAAGTTAAATTTCGCAGAAAGTGAAAAATGGAAAAAGAAGTTGTGGTACTTACGTACAATGCAATATCACTCAGCAATGAAATCTATGTCATCAGGCCCGTAGCAGGATAATGAGTGGATTCAGGCATGATGATTCTAACTGAAATAAGTCACACAGAAAAAGAAACATCATGAGATATCACTAAAACACGGAATGTAATCTTGGCTACACAGGAACTGAATTACAAAACCGAACAGGGAATCAAATTTAGAAAACCAACTTATGCTTGCTTAAGGGGAAAGGTGAGTTGGGGTGCTGCATAAAACCAGAGATTGAAATGAGCACAGATAAAGTTCCTTAAGCCAAATATGGAATAGACAAGAGCTACTCCTTGCTCAACGAAATGGACTCAACACCCCATATTAAACGCCTAAGGATGTACCTGACTAGTAAGTATCTTAAAACCTATGGATTGCTCTGTCTCCGAAAGAGAATCAGGCGTGTGTACAGGGGCATAAATGCAGCAGTGATAGGATTGGAGAGGTTCGGTGAGCAAATGAAGACCCTTTGAAGTCATATTGCATGGTACCCATTCCACGGGTCTCAACTCTCCAGGTTTAAGGGATTCTTCCTTCAGCTAAAACATGCATGTGGAACCCAGGGTATGATCAACCGTGTGATCGGGAGACGTGTTCCAATATGTCTCAGTTCTCATCCCCTGGTATTCGGGTGCAACATTCCAGATGCTTTACTAACACTCTCCCGACTTGGAGAGTCAGTGCCTTTAACCTCCTGTTTGGCCCAGTTTGCAATTTCTGCAGAAGATGAACAGGAATAGGGAGAAACTATGAGGGACTAGCTGGAGGTGTCTGGACGGGCAAATTTAACTCTCATTTCCCACCAGGAAGAGGAATTAACCAACGGCTCAGCGTGCCGTGCCGGAACCAGATTAGGGCCTGAAGCAATCCTGCCGTGTTGCGGCCAGCTCACAAGAAAGCGACTTGAAGAAAGGAGCTCAGGGGCACTGTAATTCACAAACCTGCAGAGTTATAAATGACAGCTATCGTCCAAAAATATACTGAAGTAAGGCTGCAGGGAAGACTTGAAAGCGGGGCAGAATCGCAGGAAACCGATTTCAGGAGGTAGACTGGAATTGCACTTAAAGCATAGGAAAAGAGGCAGAACGTCGACAATGATGCACTTGGCCAAAAAGGGCGTATGCATTTTTTCCTGAATATATTCAGGAAAAAACGCATACGCCCTTTTTGGCCAACCAAGCAAGCTTGCAAAGGAAATCTGCACTACAATGAAGTCTCACTTCCCCCTGGTCAAAAGGGCCATCTGAAAAAAGTGTAAAATCCAGAAAGGCAGGACAGGCCATGGAGTACTGGGAGCCTTGTTATGCTGATGGGCGGGATGTAAATTGCCAACAGCCACTCGGGAGAAGTGTATGGTGTTTCCTGAAACATCTAAAAAACAAAGCAACAGAGCCTAGGGCACTTCCACATATGGTCCTATAGCTTAGGGAAATCAAAATCAAAAAGACACAGCCACCCCTAAGTTTCGGACGGCTCTGTTTACAAGAAACTCGTTTACGGGACAAGTTCAATATCGCAGAAAGTGAAAAATGGATAAAGCAGTTGTGGTACTTACGTACAATGCAATATCACTCAGCAATGAAATCTATGTCATCAGGCCCATAGCAGCATAATGAGTGGATTCAGGTATGATGATTCTATCTGAAATAAGTCACACAGAAAAAGAAACATCATAAGATATCACTAATACACGGAATGTAAACTTGGCTACACAGGAACTGGATTACAAAACAGAACAGGGTCTCAAATTTAGAAAACCAACTTATGCTTGCTTAAGGGGAAAGGTGAGTTGGGGTGCTGCATAAAACTAGAGATTGAAATGTGCACAGATAAAGTTCCTTAAGCCAAATATGGAATAGACAAGAGCTACTCCTTGCTCAATGAAATGGACTCAACACCCCATATTAAACGCCTAAGAATGTACCTGACTAGTAAGTATCTTAAAACCTATGGATTGCTATGTCTCCAAAAGAGAATCAAGCGTGTGTACAGGGGCATAAACGCAGCAGTGATAGGATTGGAGAGGTTCGGTGAGCAAATGAAGACCCTTTGAAGTCATATTGCATGGTACCCGTTCCACGGGTCTCAACTCTCCAGGTTTAAGGGATTCTTCCTTCAGCTAAAGCATGCATGTGGAACCCAGAGTATGATCAACCGTGTGATCGGGAGACGTGTTCCAATATGTCTCAGTTCTCGTCCCCTTGTACTCGGGTGCAACATTCCAGACGCTTTACTAACACTCTCCCGACTTCGAGAGTCAGTGCCTTTAAACTCCTGTTTTGGCCAGTTTGCAATTTCTGCGGAAGATGAACAGGAATAGGGAGGACCAATGAGAGACTAGCTGGAGGTGTCTGGGCGGGCAAATTTAACTCTCATTTCCCACCAGGAAGAGGAATTAAGCAAAGGCTCAGCGTGCCGTGCCAGAACCAGATTAGGGCCTGAAGCAATCCTGCGGTGTGGCGGCCAGCTCACAAGAAAGCGAGTTGAAGAAAGGAGCTCAGGGGCAGTGTAATCACAAACCTGCAGAGTTATAAATGACAGCTATCGTCCAAAAATATACCGAAGGAAGGCTGCCAAGAGGACTTGAAAGCAGGGCAGAATTGCAGGAAACCAATTTCAGGAGTTAGACTGGAATTGCATTTAAAGCATAGGAAAAGAGGCAGAACGTCCACAATGATGCACTTGGCCAAAAAGGGCGTATGCGTTTTTTCCTGAATATATTCAGGAAAAAATGCATACGCCCTTTTTGGCCAACCAAGCAAGCTTGCAAAGGAAATCTGCACTACAATGAAGTCTCACTTCCCCCCGGTCAAAAGGGCCATCTGAAAAAAGTGTAAAATCCAGACAGGCAGGACAGGCCATGGAGAACTGGGAGCCTTGTTATGCTGATGGGCGGGATGTATATTGCCAACAGCCACTCGGGAGAAGTGTATGGTGTTTCCTGAAACATCTAAAAAACAAAGCAACAGAGCCTAGGGCACTTCCACTTATGGTCCTATAGCTTAGGGAAATTAAAATCAAAAAGACACAGCCACCCCAAAGTTTGGGATGGTTCTGTTTACAAGAACCTCGTTTACGGTACAAGTTCAATATCGCAGAAAGTGAAAAATGGATAAAGAAATTGTGGTACTTACGTACAATGCAATATCACTCAGCAATGCAATCTATGTCATCAGGCCCATCGCAGCATAATGAGTTGATTCAGGTATGATGAATCTAACTGAAATAAGTCACAAAGAAAAAGAAACATCATAAGATATCACTAATACACGGAATGTAAACTTGGCTACACAGGAACTGGATTATAAAACAGAAGAGGGTCTCAAATTTAGAAAACCAACATATGCTTGATTAAGGGGAAAGGTGAGTTGGGGTGCTGCATAAAACCAGAGATTGAAATGAGCAAACATAAAGTTCCTTAAGCCAAATTTGGAATAGACAAGAGCTACACCTTGCTCAATGAAATGGACTCAACACCCCATATTAAAATCCTAAGAATGTAGCTGACTAGTAAGTATCTTAAAACCTATGGATTGCTATGTCTCTGAAAGAGAATCAAGCGTGAGTACAGGGGCATAAACGCAGCAGTGATAGGATTGGAGAGGTTCGGTAAGCAAATGAAGACCCTTTGAAGTCATATTTCATGGTACCCATTCCACGGGTATCAAGTCTCCTGATTTAAAGGTTTCTGCCTTCAGCTAAAACATGCATGTGGAACACATAGTATGATCAACTGTTTGATTGGGAGACGTGTTCCAATATGTCTCAGTTCTCATCCCCTGGTACTCGGGTACAACATTCCAGGTGCTTTACTAATACTCTCCCGACTTGGAGAGTCAGTGTCTTTAACCTCCTGTTTGGCCCAGGTTGCAAATTCCACGGAAGATGAACAGGAATAGGGAGAACCAATGAGAGACTAGCTGGAGGTGTCTGGACGGGCAAATTTAACTCTCATTTCCCACCAGGAAGAGGAATTAACCAAAGGCTCAGCGTGCCGTGCCGGAACCAGATTAGGGCCTGAAGCAATCCTGCGGTGTTGCGGCCAGCTCACAAGAAAGCGAGTTGAAGAAAGGAGCTCAGGGGCACTGTAATTCACAAACCTGCAGAGTTATAAATGACAGCTATCGTCCAAAAATATACTGAAGTAAGGCTGCCAAGAGGACTTGAAAGCGGGGCAGAATTGCAGGAAACCGATTTCAGGAGGTAGACTGGAATTGCATTTAAAGCATAGGAAAAGAGGCAGAACGTCGACAATGATGCACTTGGCCAAAAAGGGCGTATGTGTTTTTTCCTGCATATATTCAGGAAAAAAGGCATACGCCCATTTTGGCCAACCAAGCAAGCTTGCAAAGGAAATCTGCACTACAATGAAGTCTCACTTCCCCCCCGGTCAAAAGGGCCATCTGAAAAAAGTGTAAAATCCAGAAAGGCAACACAGGCCATGGAGAACTGGGAGCCTTGTTATGCTGATGGGCGGGATGTAAATTGCCAACAGCCACTCGGGAAAAGTGTATGGTGTTTCCTGAAACATCTAAAAAACAAAGCAACAGAGCCTAGGGCACTTCCACTTATGGCCCTATAGCCTAGGGAAATTAACATCAAAAAGACACAGCCACCCCAAATTCTGGGACGGCTCTGTTTAGAAGAAACTCGTTTAAGGGACTAGTTCAATATCGCAGAAAGTGAAAAATGGATAAAGAAGTTGTGGTACTTACGTACAATGCAATATCCCTCAGCAATGAAATCTATGTCATCAGGCCCGTAGCAGCATAATGAGTGGATTCAGGTATGATGATTCTAACTGAAATAAGCCACACAGAAAAAAAAACATCATAAGATATCACTAATACACGGAATGTAAACTTGGCTACACAGGAACTGTATTACAAAAGAGAAAAGGGTCTCAAATTTAGAAAACCAACTTATGCTTGCTTAAGGGGAAAGGTGAGTTGGGGTGCTGCATAAAACCAGAGATTGAAATGAGCACAGATAAAGTTCCTTAAGCCAAATATGGAATAGACAAGAGCTACTCCTTGCTCAACGAAATGGACTCAACACCCCATATTAAATGCCTAAGAATGTACCTGACTAGTAAGTATCTTAAAACCTATGGATTGCTATGTCTCCAAAAGAGAATCAAGCGTGTGTACAGGGGCATAAACGCAGCAGTGATAGCATTGGAGAGGTTCGGTGAGCAAATGAAGACCCTTTGAAGTCATATTGCATGGTACCCATTCCACGGGTCTCAACTCTCCAGGTTTTAGGGATTCTTCCTTCACCTAAAGCATGCATGTGGAACCCAGAGTATTATCAACCATGTGATCGGGAGACGTGTTCCAATATGTCTCAGTTCTCGTCCCCTTGTACTCGGGTGCAACATTCCAGACGCTTTACTAACACTCTCCCGACTTGGAGAGTCAGTGCCTTTAAACTCCTGTTTGGGCCAGTTTGCAAATTCTGCGGAACATGAACAGGAATAGGGAGAACCAATGAGAGACTAGCTGGAGGTGTCTGGACGGGCAAATTTAACTCTCATTTCCCACCAGGAAGAGGAATTAACCAAAGGCTCAGTGTGCCGTGCCGGAACTAGATTAGGGCCTGAAGCAATCCTGCGGTGTTGCGGCCAGCTCACAAGAAAGCGAATTGAAGAAAGGAGCTCAGGGGCAGTGTAATTCACAAACCTGCAGAGTTATAAATGACAGCTATCGTCCAAAAATATACTGAAGTAAGGCTGCCAAGAGGACTTGAAAGCGGGGCAGAATTGCAGGAAACTGATTTCAGGAGGTACACTGGAATTGCATTTAAAGCATAGGAAAAGAGGCAAAACGTCGACAATGATAAACTTGGCCACAAAGGGCGTATGCGTTTTTTCCTGAATATATTTAGGAAAAAACGCATATGCCCTTTTTGGCCAACCAAGCAAGCTTGCAAAGGAAATCTGCACTACAATGAAGTCTCACTTGCCCCCGGTCAAAAGGGCCATCTGAAAAAAGTGTAAAATCCAGACAGGCAGGACAGGCCATGGAGAACTGGGAGCCTTGTTATGCTGATGGGCGGGATGTATATTGCCAACAGCCACTCGGGAGAAGTGTATGGTGTTTCCTGAAACATCTAAAAAACAAAGCAACAGAGCCTAGGGCACTTCCACTTATGGCCCTATAGCTTAGGGAAAATAAAATCAAAAAGACACAGACACCCCTATGTTTGGGACGGCTCTGTTTACAAGAAACTCGTTTATGGGACTAGTTCAATATCGCAGAAACTGAAAACTGGATAAAGCAGTTGTGGTACTAACGTACAATGCAATATCACTCAGCAATGAAATCTATGTCATCAGGCCCGTAGCAGCATAATGAGTGGATTCAGGTATGATGATTCTAACTGAAATAAGTCACACAGGAAAAGAAACATCAGAAGATATCACTAATACACGGAATGTAAACCTGGCTACACAGGAACTGAATTACAAAACAGAACAGGGAATCAAATTTAGAAAACCAACTTATGCTTGCTTAAGGGGAAAGGTGAGTTGGGGTGCTGCATAAAACCAGAGATTGAAATGAGCACAGATAAAGTTCCTTAAGCCAAATATGGAATAAACAAGAGCTACTCCTTGCTCAACGAAATGGACTCAACACCTCATATTAAAAGCCTAAGTATGTAGCTGTCTAGTAAGTATCTTAAAACCTATGGATTGCTATGTCTCCGAAAGAGAATCAAGTGTGTGTACAGGGGCATAAACGCAGCAGTGATAGGATTGGAGAGTTTTGGTGAGCAAATGAAGACCCTTTGAAGTCATATTGCATGGTACCCATTCCACGGGTCTCAACTCTCCAGGTTTAAGGGATTCTTCCTTCAGCTAAAACATGCATGTGGAACCCAGAGTGTGATCAACCGTGTGATCGGAAGACGTGTTCCAATATGTCTCACTTTTCGTCCCCTGTTACTCGGGTGCAATATTCCAGACGTTTTACTAACAATCTCCCGACTTGGAGAGACAGTGCCTTTAACCTCCTGTTTGGCGCAGTTTGCAAATTCTGCGGAAGATGAACAGGAATAGGGAGGACCAATGAGAGACTAGCTGGAGGTGTCTGGACGGGCAAATTTAACTCTCATTTCCCACCAGGAAGAGGAATTATCCAAAAGCTCAGCGTGTCATGCCGGAACCAGATTAGGGCCTGAAGCAATCCTGCATTGTTGCGGCCAGCTCACAAGAAAGCGAGTTGAAGAAAGGAGCTCAGGGACACTGTAATTCACAAACCGGCAGAGTTATAAATGACAGCTATCGTCCAAAAATATACTGAAGTAAGGCTGCCAAGAGGACTTGAAAGCGGGGCAGAACTGCAGGAAAGCAATTTCAGGAGGAACACTGGAATTGCATTTAAAGCATAGGAAAAGAGGCAGAACGTCGACAATGATGCACTTGGCCAAAAAGGGCGTATGCGTTTTTTCCTGAATATATTCTGGAAAAATCGCATACGGCCTTTTTGGCCAACCAAGCAAGCTTGCAAAGGAAATCTGCACTACAATGAAGTCTCACTTCCCTCCGGTCAAAAGGGCCAACTGAAAAAAGTGTAAAGTCCAGAAAGGCAGGACAGGGCATGGAGAACTGCTAGCCTTGTTATGCTGATGGGCTGGATGTATATTGCCAACAGCCACTCGGGAGAAGTGTATGGTGTTTCCTGAAACATCTAAAAAACAAAGCAACAGAGCCTAGGGCACTTCCACTTATGGCCCTATAGCTTAGGGAAATTAACATCAAAAAGACACAGCCACCCCAAATTTGGGACGGCTCTGTTTACAAGAAACTCGTTTACGGGACAAGTTCAATATCACAGAAAGTGAAAAATGGATAAAGCAGTTGTGGTACTTACGTACAATGCAATATCACTCAGCAATGAAATCTATGTCATCAGACCCATAGCAGCATAATGAGTGGATTCAGGTATGATGATTCTAACTGAAATAAGTCACACAGAAAAAGAAACATCATAAGATATCACTAATACACGGAATGTAAACTTGGCTACACAGGAACTGGATTACAAAAGAGAACAGGGTCTCAAATTCGGAAAACGAACTTATGCTTGCTTAAGGGGAAAGGTGAGTTGGGGTGCTGCATAAAACCAGAGATTGAAATGAGCACAGATAAAGTTCCTTAAGCCAAATATGGAATAGACAAGAGCTACTCCTTGCTCAACGAAATGGACTCAACACCCCATATTAAACGCCTAAGTATGTACCTGACTAGTAAGTATCTTAAAACCTATGGATTGCTATGTCTCCAAAACAGAATCAAGCGTGTGTATAGGGGCATAAACGCAGCAGTGATAGGATTGGAGAGGTTCGGTGAGCAAATGAAGACCCTTTGAAGTCATATTGCATGGTACCCATTCCACGGGTCTCAACTCTCCAGCTTTAAGGGATTCTTCCTTCAGCTGAAACATGCATGTGGAACCCAGAGTATGATCAACCGTTTGATTGGGAGACGTGTTCAAATATGTCTCAGTTTTCGACCGCTGGTACTCAGGTGCAACATTCCAGACGCTTTACTAACACTCTCCCGACTTGGAGAGTCAGTGCCTTTAACCTCCTGCTTGGCCCAGTTTGCAATTTCTGCGGAAGATGACAGGGATAGGGAGGACCAATGAGAGACTAGCTGGAGGTGTCTGGACGGGCAAATTTAACTCTCATTGCCCACCAGGAAGAGCAATTAAGCAAAGGCTCAGCGTGCCGTTCCGGAACCAGATTAGGGCCTGAAGCAATCCTGCGGTGTTGCGGAGAGCTCACAAGAAAGCGAGTTGAAGAAAGGAGTTCAGGGACACTGTAATTCACAAACCTGCGGAGTTATAAATGACAGCTATCGTCCAAAAATATACTGAAGTAAGGCTGCCAAGAGGACTTGAAAGCGGGCCAGAATTGCAGGAAACAGATTTCAGGAGGTAGACTGGAGTTTCATTTAAAGCACAGGAAAAGAGGCAGAACGTCCACAATGACGCACTTGCCCTAAAAGGGCGTATGCGTTTTTTCCTGAATATATTCAGGAAAAAACGCATACGCACTTTTTGGCCAACCAAGCAAGCTTGCAAAGGAAATCTGCACTACAATGAAGTCTCACTTCCTCCCGGTCAAAAGGGCCATCTGAAAAAAGTGTAAAATCGAGAAAGGCAAGACAGGACATGGAGAACTGGGAGCCTTTTTATGCTGATGGGCGGGATGTAAATTGCCAACAGCCACTGGTTAGAAGTGTATGGTGTTTCCTGAAACATCTAAAAAAAAGAGGAACAGAGCCTACTTCACTTCCACTTATGGTCCTATAGCTTAGGGAAATTAAAATCAAAAAGGCAGAACCACCCAAAAGTTCTGGACGGCTCTGTTTACAACAACCTCGTTTACGGGACAACTTCAATATCGCAGAAAGTGAAAAATGGATAAAGAATTTGTGGTACTTACGTACAATGCAATATCACTCAACAATTAAATCTATGTTATCAGGCCCGTAGCAGCATAATGAGTGGATTCAGGTATGATGATTCTAACTACAATATGTAACACAGAAAAAGAAACATCTTAAGATATCACCGATACACGGAATGTAAACTTGGCTACACAGGAACTGGATTACAAAACAGAAGAGGGTCTCAAATTTAGAAAACCAACTTATGCTTGTTTAAGGGGAAAGGTGAGTTGGGGTGCTGCATAAAACCAGACATTGAAATGAGCACAGATAAATTTCCTTAAGCCAAATATGGAATAGACAAGAGCTACTCCTTGCTCAACGAAATGGACTCAACACCACATATTAAACGCCTAATAATGTACCTGACTAGTAAGTATCTTAAAACCTATGGATTGCTATGTCTCCGAAAGAGAATCAAGCGTGTGTACAGGGGCATAAACGCAGCAGTGATAGGATTGGAGAGGTTCGGTGAGCAAATGAAGACCCTTTGAAGTCATATTGCATGGTACCCATTCCACGGGTCTCAACTCTCCAGCTTTAAGGGATTCTTCCTTCAGCTGAAACATGCATGTGGAACCCAGAGTATGATCAACCGTTTGATTGGGAGACGTGTTCAAATATGTCTCAGTTTTCGACCGCTGGTACTCAGGTGCAACATTCCAGACGCTTTACTAACACTCTCCCGACTTGGAGAGTCAGTGCCTTTAACCTCCTGCTTGGCCCAGTTTGCAATTTCTGCGGAAGATGACAGGGATAGGGAGGACCAATGAGAGACTAGCTGGAGGTGTCTGGACGGGCAAATTTAACTCTCATTTCCCACCAGGAAGAGCAATTAAGCAAAGGCTCAGCGTGCCGTGCCGGAACCAGATTAGGGCCTGAAGCAATCCTGCGGTGTTGCGGAGAGCTCACAAGAAAGCGAGTTGAAGAAAGGAGTTCAGGGACACTGTAATTCACAAACCTGCGGAGTTATAAATGACAGCTATCGTCCAAAAATATACTGAAGTAAGGCTGCCAAGAGGACTTGAAAGCGGGCCAGAATTGCAGGAAACAGATTTCAGGAGGTAGACTGGAGTTTCATTTAAAGCACAGGAAAAGAGGCAGAACGTCCACAATGACGCACTTGCCCTAAAAGGGCGTATGCGTTTTTTCCTGAATATATTCAGGAAAAAACGCATACGCCCTTTTTGGCCAACCAAGCAAGCTTGCAAAGGAAATCTGCACTACAATGAACTCTCACTTCCTCCCGGTCAAAAGGGCCATCTGAAAAAAGTGTAAAATCGAGAAAGGTAAGACAGGACATGGAGAACTGGGAGCCTTTTTATGCTGATGGGCGGGATGTAAATTGCCAACAGCCACTGGTTAGAAGTGTATGGTGTTTCCTGAAACATCTAAAAAAAAGAGGAACAGAGCCTAGGGCACTTCCACTTATGGTCCTATAGCTTAGGGAAATTAAAATCAAAAAGGCAGAACCACCCAAAAGTTTTGGACGGCTCTGTTTACAACAACCTCGTTTACGGGACAACTTCAATATCGCAGAAAGTGAAAAATGGATAAAGAATTTGTGGTACTTACGTACAATGCAATATCACTCAACAATTAAATCTATGTTATCAGGCCCGTAGCAGCATAATGAGTGGATTCAGGTATGATGATTCTAACTACAATATGTAACACAGAAAAAGAAACATCTTAAGATATCACCGATACACGGAATGTAAACTTGGCTACACAGGAACTGGATTACAAAACAGAAGAGGGTCTCAAATTTAGAAAACCAACTTATGCTTGTTTAAGGGGAAAGGTGAGTTGGGGTGCTGCATAAAACCAGAGATTGAAATGAGCACAGATAAAGTTCCTTAAGCCAAATATGGAATAGACAAGAGCTACTCCTTGCTCAACGAAATGGACTCAACACCCCATATTAAACGCCTAAGAATGTAGCTGACTAGTAAGTATCTTAAAACCTATGGATTGCTATGTCTCCGAAAGAGAATCAAGCGTGTGTACAGGGGCATAAACGCAGCAGTGATAGGATTGGAGAGGTTCGGTGAGCAAATGAAGACCCTTTGAAGTCATATTGCATGGTACCCATTCCACGGGTCTCAACTCTCCAGGTTTAAGGGATTCTTCCTTCAGCTAAAGCATGCATGTGGAACCCAGAGTATGATCAACCGTGTGATCGGGAGACGGGTTCAAATATGTCTCAGTTCTTGTCCCCTGGTACTCAGGTGCAACATTCCACACGCTTTACTAAGACTCTCCCGACTTGGAGAGTCAGTGACTTTAACCTCCTGTTTGGCCCAGTTTGCAATTTCTGCGGAAGATGAACAGGGATAGGGAGGACCAATGAGAGACTAGCTGGAGGTGTCTGGACGGGCAAATTTAACTCTCATTTCCCACCAGGAAGAGGAATTAAGCAAAGGCTCAATGTGCCGTGCCGGAACCAGATTAGGGCCTGAAGCAATCCTGCGGTGTTGCGGCCAGCTCACAAGAAAGCGAGTTGAAGAAAGGAGCTCAGGGGCACTGTAATTCACAAACCTGCAGAGTTATAAATGACAGCTATCGTCCAAAAATATACTGAAGTAAGGCTGCCAAGAGGACTAGAAAGCGGGGCAGAATGGCAGGAAACCCATTTCAGGAGG
Source organism: Orcinus orca (assembly GCF_937001465.1). Classification (NCBI taxonomy): domain Eukaryota; kingdom Metazoa; phylum Chordata; class Mammalia; order Artiodactyla; family Delphinidae; genus Orcinus; species Orcinus orca. The sequence continues at coordinate 1,378,892 of NW_026044021.1, forward strand.
TAGACTGGAATTGCATTTAAAGCATAGGAAAAGAGGCAGAAGGTCGATAATGATGCACTTGCCCAAAAAGGACGTATGCGTTTTTTCCTGAATATATTCAGGAAAAAACGCATACGCACTTTTTGGCCAACCAAGCAAGCTTGCAAAGGAAATCTGCACTACAATGAAGTCTCACTTCCCCCAGGTCAAAAGGGCCATCTGAAAAAAGTGTAAAATCCAGAAAGGCAGGACAGGCCATGGAGAACTGGGAGCCTTGTTATGCTGATGGGCGGGATGTAAATTGTCAACAGCCACTCAGGAGAAGTGTATGGTGTTTCCTGAAACATCTAAAAAACAAAGCAACAGAGCCTAGGACACTTCCACTTATAGTCCTATAGCTTAGGGAAATTAAAATCAAAAAGACACAGACACCCCAAAGTATGGGACGGCTCTGTTTATAAGAACCTCGTTTACGGTACAAGTTCAATATCGCAGAAAGTGAAAAATGGATAAAGAAGTTGCGGTACTTACGAACAATGCAATATCACTGAGCAATGAAATCTATGTCATCAGGCCCGTAGCAGCATAGAGTGGATTCAGGTATGATGATTCTAACTGAAATAAGTCACACAGAAAAAGAAACATCATAAGATATCACTAATAAACGGAATGTAAACTTGGCTACACAGGAACTGGATTACAAAACAGAACAGGGTCTCAAATGTAGAAAAGCAACTTATGCTTGCTTAAGGGGAAAGGTGAGTTGGGGTGCTGCATAAAACCAGAGATTGAAATGAGCACAGATAAAGTTCCTTAAGCCAAACATGTAATAGACAAGAGCTACTCCTTGCTCAATGAAATGGACTCAAAACACCATATTAAATGCCTAATAATGTACCTGACTAGTAAGTATCTTCAAACCTATGGATTGCTATGTCTCTGAAAGAGAATCAAGCGTGAGTACAGGGACATAAACGCAGCAGTGATAGGATTGGAGAGGTTCGGTGAGCAAATGAAGACCCTTTGAAGTCATATTGCATGGTACCCATTCCACGGGTCTCAACTCTCCAGGTTTAAGGGATTCTTCCTTCAGCTAAAACATGCATGTGGAACCCAGAGTATGATCAACCGTGTGATCGGGAGACGTGTTCAAATATGTCTCAGTTTTCATCCCCTGGTACTCGGGTGCAACATTCCAGACGCTTTACTAACACTCTCCCGACTTGTAGAGTCAGTGCCTTTAACCTCCTGTTTTCCCCAGTTTGCAATTTCTGCGGAAGATGAACAGGAATAGGGAGGACCAATGAGAGACTAGCTGGAGGTGTCTGGACGGGCAAATTTAACTCTCATTTCCCACCAGGAAGAGGAATTAACCAAAGGCTCAGCGTGCCGTGCCGGAACCAGATTAGGGCCTGAAGCAATCCTGCGGTGTTGCGGCCAGCTCACAAGAAAGCGAGTTGAAGAAAGGAGCTCAGGGGCACTGTAATTCACAAACCTGCAGAGTTATAAATGACAGCTATCGTCCAAAAATATACTGAAGTAAGGCTGCCAAGAGGACTTGAAAGCGGGGCAGAATTGCAGGAAACCGATTTCAGGAGGTAGACTGGAATTGCATTTAAAGCATAGGAAAAGACGCAGAACGTCCACAATGATGCACTTGGCCAAAAAGGGCGTATGCGTTGTTTCCTGAATATATTCAGGAAGGAACGCATACGCACTTTTTGGCCAACCAAGCAAGCTTGCAAAGGAAATCTGCAGTACAATGAAGTCTCACTTCCCCCCGGTCAAAAGGGCCTTCTGAAAAAAGTGTAAAATCCAGAAAGGCACGACAGGCCATGGAGAACTGGGAGCCTTGTTATGCTGATGGGCGGGATGAAAATTGCCAACATCCACTCAGGAGAAGTGTATGGTGTTTCCTGAAACATCTAAAAAACAAAGCAACAGAGCCTAGGGCACTTCCACTTATAGTCCTATAGCTTAGGGAAATTAAAATCAAAAAGACACAGCCACCCTAAACTTTGGGTCGGCTCAGTTTACAAAAACCTCGTTTACGGTACAAGTTAAATATCACAGAAAGCGAAAAATGGATAAAGAAGTTGTGGTACTTACGTACAATGCAATATCACTCAGCAATGAAATCTATGTCATCAGGCCCGTAGCAGCATAATGAGTCGATTCAGGTATGATGATTCTAACTGAAATAAGTCACACAGAAAAAGAAACATCATAAGATATCACTAATACACAGAATGTAAACTTGGCTACAGAGGAACTGGATTACAAAACAGAACAGGGTCTCAAATTTAGAAAACCAACTTATGCTTTCTTAAGGAGAAAGGTGAGTTGGGGTGCTGCATAAAACCAGAGATTGAAATGAGCACAGATAAACTTCCTTAAGCCAAATATGTAATAGACAAGAGCTACTCCTTGCCCAACGAAATGGACTCAACACCCCATATTAAACACCTAATAATGTACCTGACTAGTATCTTAAAAGCTATGGATTGCTATGTCTCCAAAAGAGAATCAAGCGTGTGTACAGGGGCATAAACGCAGCAGTGATAGGATTGGAGAGGTTCGGTGAGCAAATGAAGACCCTTTGAAGTCATATTGCATGGTACCCATTCCACGGGTCTCAACTCTCCAGGTTTAAGGGATTCTTCCTTCAGCTAACACATGCATGTGGAACCCAGACTATGATCAACCGTTTGATCGGGAGACGTGTTCAAATATGTCTCAGTTCTCGTCCCCTGGTACTCGGGTGCAACTTTCCAGACGCTTTACTAACACTCTCCCGAATTGGAGAGTCAGTGCCTTTAACCTCCTGTTTGGCCCAGTTTGCAATTTCTGCGGAAGATGAACAGGAATAGGGAGAACCAATGAGAGACTAGCTGGAGGTGTCTGGATGGGCAAATTTAACTCTCATTTCCCAACTGGAAGAGGAATTAACCAAAGGCTCAGCGTGCCCTGATGGAACCAGATTAGGGTCTGAAGCAATCCTGCGGTGTTGCGGCCAGCTCACAAGAAAGCGAGTTGAAGAAAGGAGCTCAGGGGCACTGTAATTCACAAATCTGTAGAGTTATAAATGACAGCTATGGTCCAAACATATACTGAAGTAAGGCTGCCAAGAGGACTTGAAAACGGCGCAGAATTGCAGGAAACTGATTTCAGGAGGTAGACAGGAATTGCATTTAAAGCATAGGAAAAGAGGCAGAATGTCGACAATGATGCACTTGGCCAAAAAGGGCGTATGCGTTTTTTCCTGAATATATTCAGGAAAACAGGCATATGTCCTTTTTGGTCAACCAAGCAAGCTTGCAAAGGAAATCTGCACTACAATGAAGTCTCACTTCCCCCCAGTCAAAAGGGCCATCTGAAAAAAGTGTAAAATCCAGAAAGGCAGGACAGGCCATGGAGAACTGGGAGCCTTGTTATGCTGATGGGCGGGATGTAAATTGCCAACAGCCACTCGGGAGAAGTGTATGGTGCTTCCTGAAGCATCTAAAAAACACATGAACAGAGCCTAGGGCATTTCCACTTATGGTCCTATAGCTTAGGGAAATTAAAATCAAAAAGACACAGCCACCCCAAAGTTTGGGATGGCTCTGTTGACAAGAACCTCGTTTACGGTACAAGTTCAATATCGCAGAAAGCGAAAAACGGATAAAGAAGTTGTGGTACTTACGTACAATGCAATATCACTCAGGAATGAAATCTATGTCATCAGGCCCGTAACAGCATAATGAGTGGATTCAGGTATGATGATTCTAACTGATTTAAGTCACACAGAAAAAGAAACATCATAAGATATCACTAATAAACGGAATGTAAACTTGGCTACACAGGAACTGGATTACAAAAGAGAACAGGGTCTAAAATTTAGAAAACCAACTTATGCTTGCTTAAGGGGAAAGGTGAGTTGGGGTGCTGCATAAAACCAGAGATTGAAAGGAGCACAGATAAAGTTCCTTAAGCCAAATATGTAATAGACAAAAGCTACTCCTTGCTAAACGAAACGGGCTCAACACCCCATATTAAACGCCTAACAATGTGGCTGACTAGTAAGTATCTTAAAACTTATGGATTGCTATGTCTCCAAAAGAGAATGAAGCGTGTGTACGGTGGTAGAAACGCAGCAATGATAGGATTGGAGAGGTTCGGTGAGCAAATGAAGACCCTTTGAAATCATATTGCATGGTACCCATTCCACGGGTCTCAACTCTGCAGGTTTAAGGGATTCTTCCTTCAGCTAAAACATGCATGTGTAACCCAGAGTATGATCAACCGTGTGATCAGGAGATGTGTTCCAATTTGTCTCAGTTCTCGTCCACCGGTGCTCGGGTGCAACATTCCAGCCGCTTAACTAACACTCTCCCGACTTGGAGAGTCAGTGCCTTTAACCTCCTGTTTGGCCCAGTTTGCAATTTCTGCGGAAGATAAACAGGAATAGGGAGAACCAATGAGAGACTAGCTGGAGGTGTCTGGACGGGCAAATTTAACTCTCATTTCCCACCAGGAAGAGGAATTAAGCAAAGGCTCAGCGTGCCGTGCCAGAACCAGATTAGGGCCTGAAGCAATCCTGCGGTGTTGCGGCCAGCTCACAAGAAAGCGAGTTGAAGAAAGGCGCTCGGGGCACTGTAATTCACAAACCTGCAGAGTTATAAATGACAGCTCTCGTCCAAAAATATACTGAAGTAAGGCTGCCAAGAGGACTTGAAAGCGGGGCAGAATTGCAGGAAGCCGATTTCAGGAGGTAGACTGGAATTGCATTTAAAGCATAGGAAAAGAGGCAGAACGTCCACAATGATGCACTTGGCCAAAAAGGGCGTATGCGTTTATTCCTGAATATATTCAGGAAAAAACGCATACGCCCTTTTTGGCCAACCAAGCAAGCTTGCATAGGAAATCTGCACAACAATGAAGTCTCACTTCCCCCTGGTCAAAAGGGCCATCTGAATAAAGTGTAAAATCCAGAAAGGCAGGACAGGCCATGGAGAAATGGGAGCCTTGTTATGCTGATGGGCGGGATGTAAACTGCCAACAGCCACTAGGGAGAAGTGTATGGTGTTTCCTGAAACATCTAAAAAACAAAGCAACAGAGCCTAGGGCACTTCCACTTATGGTCCTATAGCTTAGGGAAATTTAAATCAAAAAGACACAGCCACCCCAAAATTTGGGATGGCTCTGTTTACAAGAACCTCATTTACGGTACAAGTTCAATTTTGCAGAAAGTGAAAAATGGATAAAGAAGTTTTGGTACTTACGTACAATGCAATATCCCTCAGCAATGAAATCTATGTCATCAGGCCCATAGCAGCATAATGAGTGGATTCAGGTATGATGATTCTAACTGAAATAAGTCACACAGAAAAAGAAATATCATAAGATATCACTAATACACGGAATGTAAACTTGACTACACAGGAACTAGATTACAAAAGAGAACAGGGTCTCAAATTTAGAAAACAAACTTATGCTTGCTTAAGGGGAAAGGTGAGTTGGGGTGCTGCGTAAAACCAGAGATTGAAATGAGCACAGATAAAGTTCCTTAAGCCAAATATGTAATAGACAAGAGCTACTCCTTGCTCAACGAAATGGACTCAAAACCCCATGTTAAACACCTGATAATGTACCTGACTAGTAAGTATCTTAAAACCTAAAGATTGCTATGTGTCTGAAAGAGAATCAAGTGTGAGTACAGGGGCATAAACGCAGCAGTGATAGGATTGGAGAGGTTCGGTGAGCAAATGAAGACCCTTTGAAGTCATATTGCATGGTACCCATTCCACGGGTCTCAACTCTCCAGGTTTAAGGGATTCTTCCTTCAGCTAAAACAAGCATGTGGAACCCAGAGTATGATCAACTGTGTGATCGGGAGACGTATTCCAATATGTCTCAGTTCTCGTCCCCTGGTACTCGGGTGCAACATTCCAGACGCTTTACTAACACTCTCCCGACTTGGAGAGTCAGTGCCTTTAACCTCCTGTTTGGCCCAGTTTGCAATTTCTGCGGAAGATGAACAGGAATAGGGAGGACAAATGAGAGACTAGCTGGAGGTGTCTGGACGGGCAAATTTAACTCTCATTTCCCACCAGGAAGAGGAATTAACCAAAGGCTCAGTGTGCCGTGCCGGAACTAGATTAGGGCCTGAAGCAATCCTGCGGTGTTGCGGCCAGCTCACAAGAAAGCGAATTGAAGAAAGGAGCTCAGGGGCAGTGTAATTCACAAACCTGCAGAGTTATAAATGACAGCTATCGTCCAAAAATATACTGAAGTAAGGCTGCCAAGAGGACTTGAAAGCGGGGCAGAATTGCAGGAAACTGATTTCAGGAGGTACACTGGAATTGCATTTAAAGCATAGGAAAAGAGGCAAAACGTCGACAATGATAAACTTGGCCACAAAGGGCGTATGCGTTTTTTCCTGAATATATTCAGGAAAAAACGCATACGCCCTTTTTGGCCAAGCAAGCAAGCTTGCAAAGGAAATCTGCACTACAATGAAGTCTCACTTGCCCCCGGTCAAAAGGGCCATCTGAAAAAAGTGTAAAATCCAGACAGGCAGGACAGGCCATGTAGAACTGGGAGCCTTGTTATGCTGTTGGGCGGGATGTATATTGCCAACAGCCACTCGGGAGAAGTGTATGGTGTTTCCTGAAACATCTAAAAAACAAAGCAACAGAGCCTAGGGCACTTCCACTTATGGCCCTATAGCTTAGGGAAATTAAAATCAAAAAGACACAGCCACCCCTAAGTTTGGGACGGCTCTGTTTACAAGAAACTCGTTTATGGGACTAGTTCAATATCGCAGAAACTGAAAACTGGATAAAGCAGTTGTGGTACTTACGTACAATGCAATATCACTCAGCAATGAAATCTATGTCATCAGGCCCGTAGCAGCATAATGAGTGGATTCAGGTATGATGATTCTAACTGAAATAAGTCACACAGGAAAAGAAACATCAGAAGATATCACTAATACACGGAATGTAAACCTGGCTACACAGGAACTGAATTACAAAACAGAACAGGGAATCAAATTTGGAAAACCAACTTATGCTTGCTTAAGGGTAAAGGTGAGTTGGGGTGCTGCATAAAACCAGAGATTGAAATGAGCACAGATAAAGTTCCTTAAGCCAAATATGGAATAGACAAGAGCTACTCCTTGCTCAACGAAATGGACTCAACACCTCATATTAAAAGCCTAAGTATGTAGCTGTCTAGTAAGTATCTTAAAACCTATGGATTGCTATGTCTCCGAAAGAGAATCAAGTGTGTGTACAGGGGCTTAAACGCAGCAGTGATAGGATTGGAGAGTTTTGGTGAGCAAATGAAGACCCTTTGAAGTCATATTGCATGGTACCCATTCCACGGGTCTCAACTCTCCAGGTTTAAGGGATTCTTCCTTCAGCTAAAACATGCATGTGGAACCCAGAGTGTGATCAACCGTGTGATCGGAAGACGTGTTCCAATATGTCTCACTTTTCGTCCCCTGGTACTCGGGTGCAATATTCCAGACGTTTTACTAACAATCTCCCGACTTGGAGAGTCAGTGCCTTTAACCTCCTGTTTGGCCGAGTTTGCAAATTCTGCGGAAGATGAACAGGAATAGGGAGGACCAATGAGAGACTAGCTGGAGGTGTCTGGACGGGCAAATTTAACTCTCATTTCCCACCAGGAAGAGGAAATATCCAAAAGCTCAGCGTGTCATGCCGGAACCAGATTAGGGCCTGAAGCAATCCTGCATTGTTGCGGCCAGCTCACAAGAAAGCGAGTTGAAGAAAGGAGCTCAGGGACACTGTAATTCACAAACCTGCAGAGTTATAAATGACAGCTATCGTCCAAAAATATACTGAAGTAAGCCTGCCAAGAGGACTTGAAAGTGGGGCAGAATTGCAGGAAACCGATATCGGGAGGTAGACTGGAATTGCATTTAAAGCATAGCAAAAGAGGCAGAACGTCCACAATGATGCACTTGGCCCAAAAGGGCGTATGCGTTTTTTCCTGAATACATTCAGGAAAAAACGCATACGCCCTTTTTGGCCAACCAAGCAAGCTTGCAAAGGAAATCTGCACTACAATGAAGTCTCACTTCCCTCCGGTCAAAAGGGCCAACTGAAAAAAGTGTAAAATCCAGAAAGGCAGGACAGGGCATGGAGAACTGCTAGCCTTGTTATGCTGATGGGCGGGATGTATATTGCCAACAGCCACTCGGGAGAAGTGTATGGTGTTTCCTGAAACATCTAAAAAACAAAGCAACAGAGCCTAGGGCATTTCCACTTATGGCCCTATAGCTTAGGGAAATTAACATCAAAAAGACACAGCCACCCCAAATTTGGGACAGCTCTGTTTACAAGAAACTCGTTTACGGGACAAGTTCAATATAACAGAAAGTGAAAAATGGATAAAGCAGTTGTGGTACTTACGTACAATGCAATATCACTCAGCAATGAAATCTATGTCATCAGACCCATAGCAGCATAATGAGTGGATTCAGGTATGATGATTCTAACTGAAATAAGTCACACAGAAAAAGAAACATCATAAGATATCACTAATACACGGAATGTAAACTTGGCTACACAGGAACTGGATTACAAAAGAGAACAGGGTCTCAAATTTGGAAAACGAACTTATGCTTGCTTAAGGGGAAAGGTGAGTTGGGGTGCTGCATAAAACCAGAGATTGAAATGAGCACAGATAAAGTTCCTTAAGCCAAATATGGAATAGACAAGAGCTACGCATTGCTCAACGAAATGGACTCAACACCCCATATTAAACGCCTAAGTATGTACGTGACTAGTAAGTATCTTAAAACCCATGGATTGCTATATCTCCAAAAGAGAATCAAGCGTGTGTACAGGGGCATAAACGCAGCAGTGATAGGATTGGAGAGGTTCGGTGATCAAATGAAGACCCTTTGAAGTCATATTGCATGGTACCCATTCCACGGGTCTCAACTCTCCAGGTTTAAGGGATTCTTCCTTCAGCTAAAACATGCATGTGGAACCCAGAGTGTGATCAACCGTGTGATCGGGAGACATGTTCCAATATGTCTCAGTTCTCGTCCCCTGGTACTCGGGTGCAACATTCCAGATGCTTTACTAACACTCTCCCGACTTGGAGAGTCAGGGCCTTTAACCTCCTGTTTGGCCCAGTTTGCAATTTCTGCGGAAGATGAACAGGAATAGGGAGAACCAATGAGAGACTAGCTGGTGGTGTCTGGACGGGCAAATTTAAGTCTCATTTCCCACCAGGAAGAGGAATTAACCAAAGGCTCAGCGTGCCGTGCCGGAACCAGATTAGGGCCTGAAGCAATCCTGCGGTGTTGCGGCCAGCTCACAAGAAAGCGAGTTGAAGAAAGGAGCTCAGGGGCCCTGTAATTCACAAACCTGCAGAATTATAAATGACAGCTATCATCCAAAAATATACTGAAGTAAGGCTGCCAAGAGGACTTGAAAGCGGGGCAGAATTGCAGAAAACCGATTTCAGGAGGTAGACTGGAATTGCATTTAAAGCATAGGAAAAGAGGCAGAACGTGGACAATGATAAATGTGGCCAAAAAGGGCGTATGCGTTTTTTCCTGAATATATTCAGGAAAAAACGCATACGCCCTTTTTGGCCAACCAAACAAGCTTGCAAAGGAAATCTGCACTACAATGAAGTCTCACTTCCCCGCGGTCAAAAGGGCCATCTGAAAAAAGTGTAAAATCCAGAAAGGCAGAACAGGCCATGGAGAACTGGGAGCCTTGTTATGCTGATGGGCGGGATGTAAATTGCCAACAGCCACTCCGGAGAAGTGTATGGTGTTTCCTGAAACATCTAAAAAACAAAGCAACAGAGCCTAGGGCATTTCCACTTATGGTCCTATAGCTTAGGGAAATTAAAATCAAAAAGACACAGCCACCCCAAAGTTTGGGACGGCTCTCTTTACAAGAACCGCATTTATGGTACAAGTTCAATATCGCAGAAAGCGGAAAATGGATAAAGAAGTTGTGGTACTTACGTACAATGCAATATCACTTAGCAATGAAATCTATGTCATCAGGCACGTAGCAGCATAATGAGTGGATTCAGGTATGATGATTCTAACTGAAATAAGTCACACAGAAAAAGAAACATCATAAGATATCACTAATACACGGAATGTAAACTTGGCTACACAGGAACTGGATTACAAAACAGAACAGGGTCTCAAATTTAGAAAACCAACTTATGCTTGCTTAAGGGGAAAGGTGAGTTGGGGTGCTGCATAAAACCAGAGATTGAAATGAGCACAGATAAAGTTCCTTAAGCCAAATATGTAATACACAAGAGCTACTCCTTGCTCAATGAAATGGACTCAACACCCCATATTAAACGCCAAAGAATGTAGCTGACTAGTAAGTATCTTAAAACCTATGGATTGCTATGTCTCCAAAGGAGAATCAAGCGTGTGCACAGGGGCATAAACGCAACAGTGATAGGATTGGAGAGGTTCGGTAAGGAAATGAAGACCCTTTGAAGTCATATTGCATGGTACCCATTCCACGGGTCTCAACTCTCCAGGTTTAAGGGATTCTTCCTTCAGCAAAATCATGCATGTGGAACCCAGAGTATGATCAACCGTGTGATCGGGAGACATGTTCAAATATGTCTCCGTTCTCGTCCCCTGGAACTCGGGTGCAACATTCCAGACGCTTTACTAACACTCTCCCGACTTGGAGAGTCAGTGCCTTTAACCTCCTGTTTGGCTCAGTTTGCAATTTCTGCGGAAGATGAACAGGAATAGGGAGAAGCAATGAGAGGCTAGCTGGAGGTGTCTGTACGGGCCAATTTAACTCTCATTTCCCACCAGGAAGAGGAATTAACGAAAGGCTTAGCGTGTCGTGCCGGAACCAGATTAGGGCCTGAAGCAATCCTGCGGTGTTGCGGCCAGCTCAGAAGAAAGCGAGTTGAAGAAAGGCGCTCAGGGGCACTGTAATTCACAAACCTGCAGAGTTATAAATGACAGCTATCGTCCAAAAATATACTGAAGTAAGGCTGCCACGAGGACTTGAAAGCGGGGCAGAATTGCAGGAAACCGATTTCAGGAGGTAGACTGGAATTGCATTTAAAGCATAGGAAAAGAGGCAGAACGTCAACAATGATGCACTTGGCCAAAAAGTGTGTATGCATTTTTTCCTGAATATATTCAGGAAAAAATGCATACGCCCTTTTTGGCCAACCAAGCAAGCTTGCAAAGGAAATCTGCACTACAATGAAGTCTCACTTCCCCCCGGTCAAAAGGGCCATCTGAAAAAAGTATAAAATCCAGAAAGGCAGGACAGGCCATGGAGAACTGGAAGCCTTGTTATGCTGATGAGCGGGATGTAAATTGCCAACAGCCACTCAGGAGAAGTGTATGGTGTTTCCTGAAACATATAAAAAACAAAGCAACAGAGCCTAGAGCACATCCACTTATGGCCCTATAGCTTAGGGAAATTAAAATCAAAAAGACACAGCCACCCCTAAGTTTGGGACGGCTCTGTTTACAAGAAACTCGTTTATGGGACTAGTTCAATATCGCAGAAAGTGAAAAATGGATAAAGCAGTTGTGGTACTTACGTACAATGCAATATCACTCAGCAATGAAATCTATGTCATCAGGCCCGTAGCAGCATAATGAGTGGATTCAGGTATGATGATTCTAACTGAAATAAGTCACACAGGAAAAGAAACATCATAAGATATCACTAATACACGGAATGTAAACTTGGCTACACAGGAACTGGATTACAAAACAGAACAGTGTCTCAAATTTAGAAAACCAACTTATGCTTGCTTAAGGGGAATGGTGAGTTGGGGTGCTGCATAAAACTAGAGATGAAATGAGCACAGATAAAGTTCCTTAAGCCAAATGTGGAATAGACAAGAGCTACTCCTTGCTCAACGAAATGGACTCAACACCCCATATTAAACGCCTAAGAATGTACCTGACTAGTAAGTATCTTAAAACCTATGGATTGCTATGACTCCGAAAGAGAATCAAGCGTTTGTACAGGGGCATAAACACAGCAGTGATAGGATTGGAGAGGTTCGGTGAGCAAATGAAGACCCTTTGAAGTCATATTGCATGGTACCCATTCCACGGGTCTCAACGCTCCAGGTTTAAGGGATTCTTCCTTCAGCTAAATCATGCATGTGGAACCCTGAGTATGATCAACCATGTGATCGGGAGACGTGTTCCAATATGTCTCAGTTTTCGTCCCCTGGTACTCGGGTGCAACATTCCAGACGCTTTACTAACACTCTCCCGACTTGGAGAGTCAGTGCCTTTAACCTCCTGTTTGGCCCAGTTTGCAATTTCTGCGGAAGATGAACAGGAATAGGGAGAACCAATGAGAGACTAGCTGGAGGTGTCTGGACGGGCAAATTTAACTCTCATTTCCCACCAGGAAGAGGAATTAATCAAAGGCTCAGCGTGCCGTGCCGGAACCAGATTAGGGCCTGAAGCAATCCTGCGGTGTTGCGGCCAGCTCACAAGAAAGCGAGTTGAAGAAAGGAACTCAGGGGCACTGTAATTCACAAACCTGCAGAGTTATAAATGACAGCTATCGTCCAAAAATATACTGAAGTAAGGCTGCCAAGAGGACTTGAAAGCGGGGCAGAATTGCAGGAAACTGATTTCAGGAGGTACACTGGAATTGCATTTAAAGCATAGGAAAAGAGGCAAAACGTCGACAATGATAAACTTGGCCACAAAGGGCGTATGCGTTTTTTCCTGAATATATTCAGGAAAAAACGCATACGCCCTTTTTGGCCAACCAAGCAAGCTTGCAAAGGAAATCTGCACTACAATGAAGTCTCACTTGCCCCCGGTCAAAAGGGCCATCTGAAAAAAGTGTAAAATCCAGACAGGCAGGACAGGCCATGGAGAACTGGAAGCCTTGTTATGCTGATGGGCGGGATGTAAATTGCCAACAGCCACTCGGGAGAAGTGTATGGTGTTTCCTGAAACATGTAAAAAACAAAGCAACAGAGGCTAGGGCACTTCCACTTATGATCCTATAGCTTAGGGAAATTAAAATCAAAAAGACACAGCCACCCCAAAATTTGGTATGGCTCTTATTACAAGAACCTCGTTTACGGTACAAGTTCAATATCACAGAAAGTGAAAAATGGATAAAGATGTTGTGGTACTTACATACAATGCAATAACACTCAGCAATGAAATCTATGTCATCAGGCACGTAGCAGCATAATGAGTGGATTCAGGTATGATGATTCTAACTGAAATAAGTCACACAGAAAAAGAAACATCATAAGATATCACTAATACACGGAATGTAAACTTGGCTACACAGGAAATGGATTACAAAACAGAACAGGGTCTCAAATTTAGAAAACCAACTTATGCTTGCTTAAGGGGAAAGGTGAGTTGGGGTGCTGCATAAAACCAGAGATTGAAATGAGCACAGATAAAGTTCCTTAAGCCAAATATGGAATAGAAAAGAGCTACTCCCTGCTCAACGAAATGGACTCAAAACCCCATGTTAAACACCTTATAATGTACCTGACTAGTAAGTTTCTTAAAACCTAAAGATTGCTATGTCTCTGAAAGAGAATCAAGCGTGAGTACAGGGGCATAAACGCAGCAGTGATAGGATTGGAGAGGTTCGGTGAGCAAATGAAGACCCTTTGAAGTCATATTGCATGGTACCCATTCCACGGGTCTCAACTCTCCAGGTTTAAGGGATTCTTCCTTCAGCTAAAACATGCATGTGGAACCCAGAGTATGATCAACCGTGTGATCGGGAGACGTGTTGAAATATGTCTCAGTTCTCATCCCCTGGTACTCGGGTGTAACATTCCAGACGCTTTACTGACACTCTCCCGACTTGGAGAGTCAGTGCCTTTAACCTCCTGTTTGGCCCAGTTTGCAAATTCCGTGGAAGATGAACAGGAATAGGGAGAACCAATGAGAGACTAGCTGGAGGTGTCTGGACGGGCAAATTTAACTCCCATTTCCCACCAGGAAGAGGAATTAACCAAAGGCTCAGCGTGCCATGTCGGAATCAGATTAGGGCCTGAAGCAATCCTGCGGTGTTGCGGCCAGCTCACAAGAAAGCGAATTGAAGAAAGGAGTTCAGGGGCACTGTAATTCACAAACCTGCAGAGTTATAAATGACAGCTATCGTCCAAAAATATACTGAAGTAATGCTGCCAAGAGGACTTGAAAGCCGGGCAGAATTGCAGGAAACCGATTTCAGGAGGTAGACTGGAATTGCATTTAAAGCATAGGAAAAGAGGCAGAACGTCGAGAATGATGCACTAGGCCAAAAAGGGTGTATGCGTTTTTTCCTGAATATATTCAGGAAAAAACGCATACGCCCTTTTTGGCCAACCAAGCAAGCTTGCAAAGGAAATCTGCACTACAATGAAGTCTCACTTCCCCCCGGTCAAAAGGGCCATCTGAAAAAAGTGTAAAATCCAGAAAGGCAGGACAGGCCATGGAGAACTGGGAGCCTTGTTATGTTGATTGGCGGGATGTAAATTGCCAACAGCCACTCAGGAGAAGTGTATGGTGTTTCCTGAAACATCGAAAAAACAAAGCAACAGAGCCTAGGGCAGTTCCACTTATGGTCCTATAGCTTAGGGAAATTGAAATCAAAAAGACACAGCCACCCCAAAGTTTGGGACGGCTCTGTTTACAAGAACCCCATTTATGGTACAAGTTCAATATCGCAGAAAGTGAAAACTGGATAAAGAAGTTGTGGTACTTACGTACAATGCAATATCAATCAGCAATGAAATCTATGTCATCAGGCCTGTAAAGCATAGAGTGGATTCAGGTATGATGATTCTAACGGAAATAAGTCACACAGAAAAAGAAACATCATAAGATAACACTAATACACGGAGTGTAAACTTGGCTACACAGGAACTGGATTACAAAACAGAACAGGGTCTCAAATTTAGAAAACCAACTTATGCTTGCTTAAGGGGAAAGGTGAGTTGGGGTGCTGCATAAAACCAGAGATTGAAATGAGCACAGATAAAGTTCCTTAAGCCAAATATGTAATAGACAAGGGCTACTCCTTGCTCAACGAAATGGACTCAAAACCCCTTATTAAACGCCTAATAATGTACCTGACTAGTAAGTATCTTAAAACTTATGGATTGCTATGTCTCTGAAAGAGAATCAAGCGTGAGTACAGGGGCATAAACGCAGCAGTGATAGGATTGGAGAGGTTTGGTGAGCAAATGAAGACCCTTTGAAGTCATATTGCATGGTACCCATTCCACGGGTCTCAACTCTCCAAGTTTAAGGGATTCTTCCTTCAGCTAAAAAATGCATGTGGAACACAGAGTGTGATCAACTGTGTGATCGGGAGATGTGTTCTAATATGTCTCAGTTCTCATCCCCTGGTACTCGGGTGCAAAATTGCAGACGCTTTACTAATATTCTCCCGACTTGGAGAGACAGTGCCTTTAACTTCCTGTTTGGCCCAGTTTGCAATTTCTGTGGAAGATGAACAGGAATAGGGAGAACCAATGAGAGACTAGCTGGAGGTGTCTGGACGGGCAAATTTAACTCTCATTTCCCACCAGGAAGAGGAATTAACCAAAGGCTCAGCGTGCCGTGCCAGAACCAGATTAGGGCCTGAAGCAATCCTGCGGTGTTGAGGCCAGCTCACAAGAAAGCGAGTTGAAGAGAGGAGCTCAGGGGCACTGTAATTCACAAACCTGCAGAGTTATAAATGACAGCTATCGTACAAAAATCTACTGAAGTAAGGCTGCCAAGAGGGCTTGAAACCGGGGCAGAATTGCAGGAAACGGATTTCAGGTGGTAGACTTGATTTGCATTTAAAGCATAGGAAAAGAGGCAGAACGTCGACAATGATGCACTTGCCAAAAAGGGCGTATGCTTTTTTTCCTGAATATATTCAGGAAAAAAAGCATACGCCCTTTTAGGCCAACCAAGCAAGCTTGCAAAGGAAATCTGCACTACAATGAAGTCTCACTTCCCCCCAGTCAAATGGGCCATCTGAAAAAAGTGTAAAATCCAGAAAGGCAGGACAGGCCATGGAGAACTGGGAGCCTTGTTATGCTGATGGGCGGGATGTAAATTGCCAACAGCCACTCAGGAGAAGTGTATGGTGTTTCCTGGAACGTCTAAAACAAAGCAACAGAGCCTAGGGCACTTCCACTTATGGTCCTATAGCTTAGGGAAATTTAAATAAAAAAGACACAGCCACCCCAAAGTTTGGGACGGCTCTGTTTACAAGAACCTCGTTTACGGTACAAGTTCAATTTCACAGAAAGCGAAAAGTGGATAAAGAAGTTGTGGTACTTACGTACAATGCAATATCACTCAGCAATGAAATCTTTGTCATCAGGCCCATAGCAGCATAATGAGTGGATTCAGGTATGATGATTCTAACTGAAATAAGTCACACAGAAAAAGAAACATCATAAGATATCACTAATACACGGAATGTAAACTTGGCTACACAGGAACTGGATTACAAAACAGAACAGGGTCTCAAATTTAGAAAACCAACTTATGCTTGCTTAAGGCGAAAGGTGAGTTGGGGTGCTGTATAAAACTAGAGATTGAAATGAGCACAGATAAAGTTCCTTAAGCCAAATATGGAATAGACAAGAGCTACTCCTTGCTCAACGAAATGGACTCAACACCCCATATTAAACGCCTAAGAATGTACCTGACTAGTAAGTATCTTAAAACCTATGGATCGCTATGTCTCCGAAAGAGAATCAAGCGTGTGTACAGGGGCATAAACGCAGCAGTGATAGGATTGGAGAGGTTCGGTGAGCAAATGAAGACCCTTTGAAGTCATATTGCATGGTACCCATTCCACGGGTCTCAACTCTCCAGGTTTAAGGGATTCTTCCTTCAGCTAAATCATGCATGTGGAACCCGGAGTATGATCAACCGTGTGATCGGGAGTCGTGGTCCAATATGTCTCCATTCTCGTCCCCTGGTACTCGGGTGCAACATTCCAGATGCTTTACTAACACTCTCCCGACTTGGAGAGTCAGTGCCTTTAACCTCCTGTTTGGCCCAGTTTGCAATTTCTGCGGAAGATGAACAGGAATAGGGAGAACCAATGAGAGACTAGCTGGAGGTGTCTGGACGGGCAAATTTAACTCTCATTTCCCACCAGGAAGAGGAATTAACCAAAGGCTCAGCGTGCCGTGCCGGAACCAGATTAGGGCCTGAAGGAATCCTGCGGTGTTGCGGCCCGCTCACCAGAAAGCGAGTTGAAGAAAGGAGCTCAGGGGCACTGTAATTCACAAACCTGCAGAGTTATAAATGACAGCTATCGTCCAAAAATATACTGAAGTAAGGCTGCCAAGAGGACTTGAAAGCGGGGAAGAATTGCAGGAAACCGATTTCACGAGGTAGACTGGAATTGCATTTAAAGCATAGGAAAAGAGGCAGAACGTCGACAATGATGCACTTGGCCAAAAAGGGCGTATGCGTTTTTTCCTGAATATATTCAGGACAAAACGCATACGCCCTTTTTGGCCAACCAAGCAAGCTTGCAAAGGAAATCTGCACTACAATGAAGTCTCACTTCCCCCCAGGTCAAAAGGGCCATCTGAAAAAAGTGTAAAATCCAGAAAGGCAGGACAGACCATGGAGAACTGGGAGCCTTGTTATGCTGATGGGTGGGATGTAAATTGCCAACAGCCACTCCGGAGAAGTGTATGGTGTTTCCTGAAACATCTAAAAAACAAAGCAACAGAGCCTAGGGCACTTCCACTTATGGTCCTATAGCTTAGGGAAATTAAAATCAAAAAGACACAGCCACCCCAAAGTTTGGGACGGCTCTGTTTACAAGAAACTCTTTTACGGGACAGGTTCAATATCGCAGAAAGTGAAAAATGGATAAAGAAGTTGTGGTACTTACATACAATGCAATATAACTCAGCAATGAAATCTATGTCATCAGGCCCGTAGCAGCATAATGAGTGGATTCAGGTATGATGATTCTAACTGAAATAAGTCACAAGAAAAAGGAATATCATAAGATATCACTAATACACAGAATGTAAACTTGGCTACACAGGAACTGAATTACAAAACAGAACAGGGTCTCAAATTTAGAAAACCAACTTATGCTTGCTTAAGGGGAAAGGTGAGTTGGGGTGCTGCATAAAACCAGAGATTGAAATGAGCACAGATAAATTTCCTTAAGCCAAATATGGAATAGACAAGAGCTACTCCTTGCTCAATGAAATGGACCCAACACCCCATATTAAACGCCTAAGAATGTACCTGACTAGTAAGTATCTTAAAACCTATGGATTGCTATGTCTCTGAAAGAGAATCAAGCGTGTGTACAGGGGCATAAATGCAGCAGTGATAGGATTTGAGAGGTTCGGTTAGCAAATGAAGACCCTTTGAAGTCATATTGCATGGTACCCATTCCACAGGTCTCAACTCTCCAGGTTTAAGGGATTCTTCCTTCAGCTAAAGCATGCATGTGGAACCCAGAGTATGATCAACCATGTGATTGGGAGACGTGTTCCAATATGTCTCAGTTCTCGTCCACTGGTACTCGGGTGCAACATTCCAGGTGCTTTACTAATACTCTCCTGACTTGGAGAGTCAGTGTCTTTAACCTCCTGTTTGGCCCAGGTTGCAAATTCCACGGAAGATGAACAGGAATAGGGAGAACCAATGAGAGACTAGCTGGAGGTGTCTGGACGGGCAAATTTAACTCTCATTTCCCACCAGGAAGAGGAATTAACCAAAGGCTCAGCGTGCCGTGCCGGAACCAGATTAGGGCCTGAAGCAATCCTGCGGTGTTGCGGGCAGCTCACAAGAAAGCGAGTTGAAGAAAGGAGCTCAGGGGCACTGTAATTCACAAACCTGCAGAGTTATAAATGACAGCTATCGTCCAAAAATATACTGAAGTAAGGCTGCCAAGAGGACTTGAAAGCGGGGCAGAATTGCAGGAAACCGATTTCAGGAGGTAGACTGGAATTGCATTTAAAGCATAGGAAAAGAGGCAGAACGTCAACAATGATGCACTTGGCCAAAAAGGGCGTATGCGTTTTTTCCTGCATATATTCAGGAAAAAACGCATACGCCCATTTTGGCCAACCAAGCAAGCTTGCAAAGGAAATCTGCACTACAATGAAGTCTCACTTCCCCCCGGTCAAAAGGGCCATCTGAAAAAAGTGTAAAATCCAGAAAGGCAACACAGGCCATGGAGAACTGAGAGCCTTGTTATGCTGATGGGCGGGATGTAAATTGCCAACAGCCACTCAGGAGAAGTGTATGGTGTTTCCTGAAACATCTAAAAAACAAAGCAACAGAGCCTAGGCCACTTCCACTTATGGCCCTATAGCCTAGGGAAATTTACATCAAAAAGACACAGCCACCCCAAAGTCTGGGACGGCTCTGTTTAGAAGAAACTCGTTTAAGGGACTAGTTCAATATCGCAGAAAGTGAAAAATGGATAAAGAAGTTGTGGTACTTACGTACAATGCAATATCACTCAGCAATGAAATCTATGTCATCAGGCCAGTAGCAGCATAATGAGTGGATTCAGGTATGATGATTCTAACTGAAATAAGCCACACAGAAAAAGAAACATCATAAGATATCACTAATACACGGAATGTAAACTTGGCTACACAGGAACTGTATTACAAAAGAGAACACGGTCTCAAATTTAGAAAACCAACTTATGCTTGCTTAAGGGGAAAGGTGAGTTGGGGTGCTGCATAAAACCAGAGATTGAAATGAGCACAGATAAAGTTCCTTAAGCCAAATATGGAATAGACAAGAGCTACTCCTTGCTCAACGAAATGGACTCAACACCCCATATTAAATGCCTAAGAATGTACCTGACTAGTAAGTATCTTAAAACCTATGGATTGCTATGTCTCCAAAAGAGAATCAAGCGTGTGTACAGGGGCATAAACGCAGCAGTGATAGGATTGGAGAGGTTCGGTGAGCAAATGAAGACCCTTTGAAGTCATATTGCATGGTACCCATTCCACGGGTCTCAACTCTCCAGGTTTAAGGGATTCTTCCTTCAGCTAAAACATGCATGTGGAACCCAGAGTATGATCAACCATGTCATCGCGAGACGTGTTCAAATATGTCTCAGTTCTCGTACCCTTGTACTTGGGTGCAACATTCCAGACGCTTTACTAACACTCTCCCGACTTGGAGAGTCAGTGCCTTTAAACTCCTGTTTGGGCCAGTTTGCAATTTCTGCGGAACATGAACAGGAATAGGGAGAACCAATGAGAGACTAGCTGGAGGTGTCTGGATGGGCAAATTTAACTCTCATTTCCCACCAGGAAGAGGAATTAAGCAAAGGCTCAGCGTGCCGTGCCAGAACCAGATTAGGCCCTGAAGCAATCCTGCGGTGTTGCGGCCAGCTCACAAGAAAGCGAGTTGAAGAAAGGCGCTCGGGGCACTGTAATTCACAAACCTGCAGAGTTATAAATGACAGCTATCGTCCAAAAATATACTGAAGTAAGGCTGCCAAGAGGACTTGAAAGCGGGGCAGAATTGCAGGAAGCCGATTTCAGGAGGTAGACTGGAATTGCATTTAAAGCATAGGAAAAGAGGCAGAACGTCCACAATGATGCACTTGGCCAAAAAGGGCGTATGCGTTTATTCCTGAATATATTCAGGAAAAAACGCATACGCCCTTTTTGGCCAACCAAGCAAGCTTGCATAGGAAATCTGCACAACAATGAAGTCTCACTTCCCCCTGGTCAAAAGGGCCATCTGAATAAAGTGTAAAATCCAGAAAGGCAGGACAGGCCATGGAGAAATGGGAGCCTTGTTATGCTGATGGGCGGGATGTAAACTGCCAACAGCCACTAGGGAGAAGTGTATGGTGTTTCCTGAAACATCTAAAAAACAAAGCAACAGAGCCTAGGGCACTTCCACTTATGGTCCTATAGCTTAGGGAAATTTAAATCAAAAAGACACAGCCACCCCAAAATTTGGGATGGCTCTGTTTACAAGAACCTCATTTACGGTACAAGTTCAATTTTGCAGAAAGTGAAAAATGGATAAAGAAGTTTTGGTACTTACGTACAATGCAATATCCCTCAGCAATGACATCTATGTCATCAGGCCCATAGCAGCATAATGAGTGGATTCAGGTATGATGATTCTAACTGAAATAAGTCACACAGAAAAAGAAATATCATAAGATATCACTAATACAAGGAATGTAAACTTGACTACACAGGAACTAGATTACAAAAGAGAACAGGGTCTCAAATTTAGAAAACAAACTTATGCTTGCTTAAGGGGAAAGGTGAGTTGGGGTGCTGCGTAAAACCAGAGATTGAAATGAGCACAGATAAAGTTCCTTAAGCCAAATATGTAATAGACAAGAGCTACTCCTTGCTCAACGAAATGGACTCAAAACCCCATGTTAAACACCTGATAATGTACCTGACTAGTAAGTATCTTAAAACCTAAAGATTGCTATGTGTCTGAAAGAGAATCAAGTGTTAGTACAGGGGCATAAACGCAGCAGTGATAGGATTGGAGAGGTTCGGTGAGCAAATGAAGACCCTTTGAAGTCATATTGCATGGTACCCATTCCACGGGTCTCAACTCTCCAGGTTTAAGGGATTCTTCCTTCAGCTAAAACAAGCATGTGGAACCCAGAGTATGATCAACTGTGTGATCGGGAGACGTGTTCCAATATGTCTCAGTTCTCGTCCCCTGGTACTCGGGTGCAACATTCCAGACGCTTTACTAACACTCTCCCGACTTGGAGAGTCAGTGCCTTTAACCTCCTGTTTGGCCCAATTTCCAATTTCTGCGGAAGATGAACAGGAATAGGGAGGACAAATGAGAGACTAGCTGGAGGTGTCTGGACGGGGAAATTTAACTCTCATTTCCCACCAGGAAGAGGAATTAACCAAAGGCTCAGTGTGCCGTGCCGGAACTAGATTAGGGCCTGAAGCAATCCTGCGGTGTTGCGGCCAGCTCACAAGAAAGCGAATTGAAGAAAGGAGCTCAGGGGCAGTGTAATTCACAAACCTGCAGAGTTATAAATGACAGCTATCGTCCAAAAATATACTGAAGTAAGGCTGCCAAGAGGACTTGAAAGCGGGGCAGAATTGCAGGAAACTGATTTCAGGAGGTACACTGGAATTGCATTTAAAGCATAGGAAAAGAGGCAAAACGTCGACAATGATAAACTTGGCCACAAAGGGCGTATGCGTTTTTTCCTGAATATATTCAGGAAAAAATGCATACGCCCTTTTTGGCCAACCAAGCAAGCTTGCAAAGGAAATCTGCACTACAATGAAGTCTCACTTGCCCCCGGTCAAAAGGGCCATCTGAAAAAAGTGTAAAATCCAGACAGGCAGGACAGGCCATGGAGAACTGGGAGCCTTGTTATGCTGATGGGCGGGATGTATATTGCCAACAGCCACTCGGGAGAAGTGTATGGTGTTTCCTGAAACATCTAAAAAACAAAGCAACAGAGCCTAGCGCACTTCCACTTATGGCCCTATAGCTTAGGGAAATTAAAATCAAAAAGACACAGCCACCCCTAAGTTTGGGACGGCTCTGTTTACAAGAAACTCGTTTATGGGACTAGTTCAATATCGCAGAAACTGAAAACTGGATAAAGCAGTTGTGGTACTTACGTACAATGCAATATCACTCAGCAATGAAATCTATGTCATCAGGCCCGTAGCAGCATAATGAGTGGATTCAGGTATGATGATTCTAACTGAAATAAGTCACACAGGAAAAGAAACATCAGAAGATATCACTAATACACGGAATGTAAACCTGGCTACACAGGAACTGAATTACAAAACAGAACAGGGAATCAAATTTAGAAAACCAACTTATGCTTGCTTAAGGGGAAAGGTGAGTTGGGGTGCTGCATAAAACCAGAGATTGAAATGAGCACAGATAAAGTTCCTTAAGCCAAATATGGAATAGACAAGAGCTACGCATTGCTCAACGAAATGGACTCAACACCCCATATTAAACGCCTAAGTATGTACGTGACTAGTAAGTATCTTAAAACCCATGGATTGCTATATCTCCAAAAGAGAATCAAGCGTGTGTACAGGGGCATAAACGCAGCAGTGATAGGATTGGAGAGGTTCGGTGATCAAATGAAGACCCTTTGAAGTCATATTGCATGGTACCCATTCCACGGGTCTCAACTCTCCAGTTTTAAGGGATTCTTCCTTCAGCTAAAACATGCATGTGGAACCCAGAGTGTGATCAACCGTGTGATCGGGAGACATGTTCCAATATGTCTCAGTTCTCGTCCCCTGGTACTCGGGTGCAACATTCCAGATGCTTTACTAACACTCTCCCGACTTGGAGAGTCAGGGCCTTTAACCTCCTGTTTGGCCCAGTTTGCAATTTCTGCGGAAGATGAACAGGAATAGGGAGAACCAATGAGAGACTAGCTGGTGGTGTCTGGACGGGGAAATTTAAGTCTCATTTCCCACCAGGAAGAGGAATTAACCAAAGGCTCCGCGTGCCGTGCCGGAACAAGATTAGGGCCTGAAGCAATCCTGCGGTGTTGCGGCCAGCTCACAAGAAAGCGAGTTGAAGAAAGGAGCTCAGGGGCCCTGTAACTCACAAACCTGCAGAATTATAAATGACAGCTATCATCCAAAAATATACTGAAGTAAGGCTGCCAAGAGGACTTGAAAGCGGGGCAGAATTGCAGAAAACTGATTTCAGGAGGTAGACTGGAATTGCATTTAAAGCATAGGAAAAGAGGCAGAACGTGGACAATGATAAATGTGGCCAAAAAGGGCGTATGCGTTTTTTCCTGAATATATTCAGGAAAAAACGCATACGCCCTTTTTGGCCAACCAAACAAGCTTGCAAAGGAAATCTGCACTACAATGAAGTGTCACTTCCCCCCGGTCAAAAGGGCCATCTGAAAAAAGTGTAAAATCCAGAAAGGCAGAACAGGCCATGGAGAACTGGGAGCCTTGTTATGCTGATGGGCGGGATGTAAATTGCCAACAGCCACTCGGGAGAAGTGTATGGTGTTTCCTGAAACATCTAAAAAACAAAGCAACAGAGCCTAGGGCATTTCCACTTATGGTCCTATAGCTTAGGGAAATTAAAATCAAAAAGACACAGCCACCCCAAAGTTTGGGACGGCTCTCTTTACAAGAACCGCATTTATGGTACAAGTTCAATATCGCAGAAAGCGGAAAATGGATAAAGAAGTTGTGGTACTTACGTACAATGCAATATCACTCAGCAATGAAATCTATGTCATCAGGCACGTAGCAGCATAATGAGTGGATTCAGGTATGATGATTCTAACTGAAATAAGTCACACAGAAAAAGAAACATCATAAGATATCACTAATACACGGAATGTAAACTTGGCTACACAGGAACTGGATTACAAAACAGAACAGGGTCTCAAATTTAGAAAACCAACTTATGCTTGCTTAAGGGGAAAGGTGAGTTGGGGTGCTGCATAAAACCAGAGATTGAAATGAGCACAGATAAAGTTCCTTAAGCCAAATATGTAATAGACAAGAGCTACTCCTTGCTCAATGAAATGGACTCAACACCCCATATTAAACGCCAAAGAATGTAGCTGACTAGTAAGTATCTTAAAACCTATGGATTGCTATGTCTCCAAAGGAGAATCAAGCGTGTGCACAGGGGCATAAACGCAACAGTGATAGGATTGGAGAGGTTCGGTAAGCAAATGAAGACCCTTTGAAGTCATATTGCATGGTACCCATTCCACGGGTCTCAACTCTCCAGGTTTAAGGGATTCTTCCTTCAGCAAAATCATGCATGTGGAACCCAGAGTATGATCAACCGTGTGATCGGGAGACATGTTCAAATATGTCTCCGTTCTCGTCCCCTGGAACTCGGGTGCAACATTCCAGACGCTTTACTAACACTCTCCCGACTTGGAGAGTCAGTGCCTTTAACCTCCTGTTTGGCCCAGTTTGCAATTTCTGCGGAAGATGAACAGGAATAGGGAGAAGCAATGAGAGGCTAGCTGGAGGTGTCTGTACGGGCCAATTTAACTCTCATTTCCCACCAGGAAGAGGAATTAACGAAAGGCTTAGCGTGTCGTGCCGGAACCAGATTAGGGCCTGAAGCAATCCTGCGGTGTTGCGGCCAGCTCACAAGAAAGCGAGTTGAAGAAAGGAGCTCAGGGGAACTGTAATTCACAAACCTGCAGAGTTATAAATGACAGCTATCGTCCAAAAATATACTGAAGTAAGGCTGCCACGAGGACTTGAAAGCGGGGCAGAATTGCAGGAAACCGATTTCAGGAGGTAGACTGGAATTGCATTTAAAGCATAGGAAAAGAGGCAGAACGTCAACAATGATGCACTTGGCCAAAAAGTGTGTATGCATTTTTTCCTGAATATATTCAGGAAAAAATGCATACGCCCTTTTTGGCCAACCAAGCAAGCTTGCAAAGGAAATCTGCACTACAATGAAGTCTCACTTCCCCCCGGTCAAAAGGGCCATCTGAAAAAAGTGTAAAATCCAGAAAGGCAGGACAGGCCATGGAGAACTGGAAGCCTTGTTATGCTGATGAGCGGGATGTAAATTGCCAACAGCCACTCAGGAGAAGTGTATGGTGTTTCCTGAAACATATAAAAAACAAAGCAACAGAGCCTAGAGCACATCCACTTATGGCCCTATAGCTTAGGGAAATTAAAATCAAAAAGACACAGCCACCCCTAAGTTTGGGACGGCTCTGTTTACAAGAAACTTGTTTATGGGACTAGTTCAATATCGCAGAAAGTGAAAAATGGATAAAGCAGTTGTGGTACTTACGTACAATGCAATATCACTCAGCAATGAAATCTATGTCATCAGGCCCGTAGCAGCATAATGAGTGGATTCAGGTATGATGATTCTAACTGAAATAAGTCACACAGGAAAAGAAACATCAGAAGATATCACTAATACACGGAATGTAAACTTGGCTACACAGGAACTGGATTACAAAACAGAACAGTGTCTCAAATTTAGAAAACCAACTTATGCTTGCTTAAGGGGAATGGTGAGTTGGGGTGCTGCATAAAACTAGAGATGAAATGAGCACAGATAAAGTTCCTTCAGCCAAATGTGGAATAGACAAGAGCTACTCCTTGCTCAACGAAATGGACTCAACACCCCATATTAAACGCCTGAGAATGTACCTGACTAGTAAGTATCTTAAAACCTATGGATTGCTATGTCTCCGAAAGAGAATCAAGCATTTGTACAGGGGCATAAACGCAGCAGTGATAGGATTGGAGAGGTTCGGTGAGCAAATGAAGACCCTTTGAAGTCATATTGCATGGTACCCATTCCACGGGTCTCAACGCTCCAGGTTTAAGGGATTCTTCCTTCAGCTAAATCATGCATGTGGAACCCTGAGTATGATCAACCATGTGATTGGGAGACGTGTTCCAATATGTCTCAGTTTTCGTCCCCTGGTACTCGGGAGCAACATTCCAGACGCTTTACTAACACTCTCCCAACTTGGAGAGTCAGTGCCTTTAACCTCCTGTTTGTCCCAGTTTGCAATTTCTGCGGAAGATGAACAGGAATAGGGAGAAGCAATGAGAGACTAGCTGGAGGTGTCTGGACGGGCAAATTTAACTCTCATTTCCCACCAGGAAGAGGAATTAAGCAAAGGCTCAGCGTGCCGTGCCGGAACCAGATTAGGGCCTGAAGCAATCCTGCGGTGTTGCGGCCAGCTCACAAGAAAGCGAGTTGAAGAAAGGAACTCAGGGGCACTGTAATTCACAAACCTGCAGAGTTATAAATGACAGCTATCGTCCAAAAATATACTGAAGTAAGGCTGCCAAGAGGACTTGAAAGCGGGGCAGAATTGCAGGAAACTGATTTCAGGAGGTACACTGGAATTGCATTTAAAGCATAGGAAAAGAGGCAAAACGTCGACAATGATAAACTTGGCCACAAAGGGCGTATGCGTTTTTTCCTGAATATATTCAGGAAAAAACGCATACGCACTTTTTGGCCAACCAAGCAAGCTTACAAAGGAAATCTGCACTACAATGAAGTCTCACTTGCCCCCGGTCAAAAGGGCCATCTGAAAAAAGTGTAAAATCCAGACAGGCAGGACAGGCCATGGAGAACTGGGAGCCTTGTTATGCTGATGGGCGAGATGTAAATTGCCAACAGCCACTCGGGAGAAGTGTATGGTGTTTCCTGAAACATGTAAAAAACAAAGCAACAGAGGCTAGTGCACTTCCACTTATGATCCTATAGCTTAGGGAAATTAAAATCAAAAAGACACAGCCACCCCAAAATTTGGTATGGCTCTTATTACAAGAACCTCGTTTACGGTACAAGTTCAATATCACAGAAAGTGAAAAATGGATAAAGATGTTGTGGTACTTACATACAATGCAATAACACTCAGCAATGAAATCTACGTCATCAGGCACGTAGCAGCATAATGAGTGGATTCAGGTATGATGATTCTAACTGAAATAAGTCACACAGAAAAAGAAACATCATAAGATATCACTAATACACGGAATGTAAACTTGGCTACACAGGAAATGGATTACAAAACAGAACAGGGTCTCAAATTTAGAAAACCAACTTATGCTTGCTTAAGGGGAAAGGTGAGTTGGGGTGCTGCATAAAACCAGAGATTGAAATGAGCACAGATAAAGTTCCTTAAGCCAAATATGGAATAGACAAGAGCTACTCCCTGCTCAACGAAATGGACTCAAAACCCCATGTTAAACACCTTATAATGTACCTGACTAGTAAGTTTCTTAAAACCTAAAGATTGCTATGTCTCTGAAAGAGAATCAAGCGTGAGTACAGGGGCATAAACGCAGCAGTGATAGGATTGGAGAGGTTCGGTGAGCAAATGAAGACCCTTTGAAGTCATATTGCATGGTACCCATTCCACGGGTCTCAACTCTCCAGGTTTAAGGGATTCTTCCTTCAGCTAAAACATGCATGTGGAACCCAGAGTATGATCAACCGTGTGATCGGGAGACGTGTTGAAATTTGTCTCAGTTCTCATCCCCTGGTACTCGGGTGTAACATTCCAGACGCTTTACTAACACTCTCCCGACTTGGAGAGTCAGTGCCTTTAACCTCCTGTTTGGCCCAGTTTGCAAATTCCGTGGAAGATGAACAGGAATAGGGAGAACCAATGAGAGACTAGCTGGAGGTGTCTGGACGGGCAAATTTAACTCCCATTTCCCACCAGGAAGAGGAATTAACCAAAGGCTCAGCGTGCCGTGCCGGAACCAGATTAGGGCCTGAAGGAACCCTGCGGTGTTGCGGCCAGCTCACAAGAAAGCGAGTTGAAGAAAGGAGCTCAGGGGCACTGTAATTCACAAACCTGCAGAGTTATAAATGACAGCTATCGTCCAAAAATATACTGAAGTAAGGCTGCCAAGAGGACTTGAAAGCGGGGCAGAATTGCAGGAAACCGATTTCAGGAGGTAGACAGGAATTGCATTTAAAGCATAGGAAAAGAGGCAGAACGTCCACAATGATGCACTTGGCCAAAAAGGGCGTATGCGTTTTTTCCTGAATATATTCAGGAAAAAAAGCATACGCCCTTTTTGGCCAACCAAGCAAGCTTGCAAAGGACATCTGCACTACAATGAAGTCTCACTTCCCCGCGGTCAAAGGGGCCATCTGAAAAAAGTGTAAAATCCAGAAAGGCAGGACAGGCCATGGAGAACTGGGAGCCTTGTTATGCTGATGGGCGGGATGTAAATTGCCAACAGCCACTGGGGAGAAGTGTATGGTGTTTCCTGAAACATCTAAAAAACAAAGCAACAGAGCCTAGGGCACTTCCACTTATGGTCCTATAGCTTAGGGAAATTAAAATCAAAAAGACACAGCCACCCCAAAGTTTGGGATGGCTCTGTTTACAAGAACCTCGTTTACGGTACAAGTTCAATATCGCAGAAAGTGAAAAATGGATAAAGAAGTTGTGGTACTTACGTACAATGCAATATCACTCAGCAATGAAATCTATGTCATCAGGCTCGTAGCAGAAAATGAGTGGGTTCAGGTATGATGATTCTAACTGAAATAAGTCACACAGAAAAAGAAACATCATAAGATATCACTAATACACGGAATGTAAACTTGGCTACAGAGGAACTGGATTACAAAACAGAACAGGGTCTCCAATTTAGAAAACCAACTTATGCTTGCTTAAGGGGAAAGGTGAGTTGGGGTGCTGCATAAAACCAGAGATTGAAATGAGCACAGATAAAGTTCCTTAAGCCAAATATGTAATAGACAAGAGCTACTCCTTCCTCAACGAAATGGACTCAAAACCCCATGTTAAACACCTTATAATGTACCTGACTTGTAAGTATCTTAAAACCTAAAGATTGCTATGTCTCTGAAAGAGAATCAAGCGTGAGTATAGGGGCATAAACGCAACAGTGATAGGATTGGAGAGGTTCGGTGAGCAAATGAAGACCCTTTGAAGTCATATTGCATGGTACCCATTCCACGGGTCTCAACTCTCCAGGTTTAAGGGATTCTTCCTTCAGCTAAAACATGCATGTGGAACCCAGAGTATGATCAAACGTGTGATCGGGAGACGTGTTCCAATATGTCTCAGATCTCGTCCCCTGGTACTCGGGTGCAACATTCCATACGCTTTACTAACACTCTCCTGAATTGGAGAGTCAGTGCCTTTAACCTCCTGTTTGGCCCAGGTTGCAAATTCCGCGGAAGATTAACAGGAATAGGGAGAACCAATGAGAGACTAGCTGGAGGTGTCTGGACGGGCAAATTTAACTCTCATTTCCCACCACGAAGAGGAATTAACCAAAGGCTCAGCGTGCCATGTCGGAATCAGATTAGGGCCTGAAGCAATCCTGCGGTGTTGCTGCCAGCTCACAAGAAAGCAATTTGAAGAAAGGAGTTCAGGGGCACTGTAATTCACAAACCTGCAGAGTTATAAATGACAGCTATCGTCCAAAAATATACTGAAGTAATGCTGCCAAGAGGACTTGAAAGCCGGGCAGAATTGCAGGAAACCGATTTCAGGAGGTAGACAGGAATTGCATTTAAAGCATAGGAAAAGAGGCAGAACGTCGAGAATGATGCACTAGGCCAAAAAGGGTGTATGCGTTTTTTCCTGAATATATTCAGGAAAAAACGCATACGCCCTTTTTGGCCAACCAAGCAAGCTTGCAAAGGAAATCTGCACTACAATGAAGTCTCACTTCCCCCCGGTCAAAAGGGCCATCTGAAAAAAGTGTAAAATCCAGAAAGGCAGGACAGGCCATGGAGAACTGGGAGCCTTGTTATGTTGATTGGCGGGATGTAAATTGCCAACAGCCACTCAGGAGAAGTGTATGGTGTTTCCTGAAACATCGAAAAAACAAAGCAACAGAGCCTAGGGCAGTTCCACTTATGGTCCTATAGCTTAGGGAAATTGAAATCAAAAAGACACAGCCACCCCAAAGTTTGGGACGGCTCTGTTTACAAGAACCCCATTTATGGTACAAGTTCAATATCGCAGAAAGTGAAAACTGGATAAAGAAGTTGTGGTACTTACGTACAATGCAATATCAATCAGCAATGAAATCTATGTCATCAGGCCTGTAAAGCATAGAGTGGATTCAGGTATGATGATTCTAACTGAAATAAGTCACACAGAAAAAGAAACATCATAAGATAACACTAATACACGGAGTGTAAACTTGGCTACACAGGAACTGGATTACAAAACAGAACAGGGTCTCAAATTTAGAAAACCAACTTATGCTTGCTTAAGGGGAAAGGTGAGTTGGGGTGCTGCATAAAACCAGAGATTGAAATGAGCACAGATAAAGTTCC
Organism: Orcinus orca; assembly: GCF_937001465.1. Lineage (NCBI taxonomy): Eukaryota > Metazoa > Chordata > Mammalia > Artiodactyla > Delphinidae > Orcinus > Orcinus orca. The sequence goes on from NW_026044021.1 coordinate 1,409,685, forward strand.
TTAAGCCAAATATGTAATAGACAAGGGCTACTCCTTGCTCAACGAAATGGACTCAAAACCCCTTATTAAACGCCTAATAATGTACCTGACTAGTAAGTATCTTAAAACTTATGGATTGCTATGTCTCTGAAAGAGAATCAAGCGTGAGTACAGGGGCATAAACGCAGCAGTGATAGGATTGGAGAGGTTTGGTGAGCAAATGAAGACCCTTTGAAGTCATATTGCATGGTACCCATTCCACGGGTCTCAACTCTCCAAGTTTAAGGGATTCTTCCTTCAGCTAAAAAATGCATGTGGAACACAGAGTGTGATCAACTGTGTGATCGGGAGATGTGTTCTAATATGTCTCAGTTCTCATCCCCTGGTACTCGGGTGCAAAATTGCAGACGCTTTACTAATATTCTCCCGACTTGGAGAGACAGTGCCTTTAACTTCCTGTTTGGCCCAGTTTGCAATTTCTGCGGAAGATGAACAGGAATAGGGAGAACCAATGAGAGACTACCTGGAGGTGTCTGGACGGGCAAATTTAACTCTCATTTCCCACCAGGAAGAGGAATTAACCAAAGGCTCAGCGTGCCGTGCCAGAACCAGATTAGGGCCTGAAGCAATCCTGCGGTGTTGAGGCCAGCTCACAAGAAAGCGAGTTGAAGAGAGGAGCTCAGGGGAACTGTAATTCACAAACCTGCAGAGTTATAAATGACAGCTATCGTACAAAAATCTACTGAAGTAAGGCTGCCAAGAGGGCTTGAAACCGGGGCAGAATTGCAGGAAACCGATTTCAGGTGGTAGACTTGATTTGCATTTAAAGCATAGGAAAAGAGGCAGAACGTCGACAATGATGCACTTGCCAAAAAGGGCGTATGCTTTTTTTCCTGAATATATTCAGGAAAAAACGCATACGCCCTTTTAGGCCAACCAAGCAAGCTTGCAAAGTAAATCTGCACTACAATGAAGTCTCACTTCCCCCCAGTCAAATGGGCCATCTGAAAAAAGTGTAAAATCCAGAAAGGCAGGACAGGCCATGGAGAACTGGGAGCCTTGTTATGCTGATGGGCGGGATGTAAATTGCCAACAGCCACTCAGGAGAAGTGTATGGTGTTTCCTGGAACGTCTAAAACAAAGCAACAGAGCCTAGGGCACTTCCACTTATGGTCCTATAGCTTAGGGAAATTAAAATAAAAAAGACACAGCCACCCCAAAGTTTGGGACGGCTCTGTTTACAAGAACCTCGTTTACGGTACAAGTTCAATTTCACAGAAAGCGAAAAATGGATAAAGAAGTTGTGGTACTTACGTACAATGCAATATCACTCAGCAATGAAATCTTTGTCATCAGACCCATAGCAGCATAATGAGTGGATTCAGGTATGATGATTCTAACTGAAATAAGTCACACAGAAAAAGAAACATCATAAGATATCACTAATACACGGAATGTAAACTTGGCTACACAGGAACTGGATTACAAAACAGAACAGGGTCTCAAATTTAGAAAACCAACTTATGCTTGCTTAAGGCGAAAGGTGAGTTGGGGTGCTGCATAAAACCAGAGATTGAAATGAGCACAGATAAAGTTCCTTAAGCCAAATATGGAATAGACAAGAGCTACTCCTTGCTCAACGAAATGGACTCAACACCCCATATTAAACGCCTAAGAATGTACCTGACTAGTAAGTATCTTAAAACCTATGGATCGCTATGTCTCCGAAAGAGAATCAAGCGTGTGTACAGGGGCATAAACGCAGCAGTGATAGGATTGGAGAGGTTCGGTGAGCAAATGAAGACGCTTTGAAGTCATATTGCATGGTACCCATTCCACGGGTCTCAACTCTCCAGGTTTAAGGGATTCTTCCTTCAGCTAAATCATGCATGTGGAACCCGGAGTATGATCAACCGTGTGATCGGGAGTCGTGGTCCAATATGTCTCCATTCTCGTCCCCTGGTACTCGGGTGCAACATTCCAGACGCTTTACTAACACTCTCCCGACTTGGAGAGTCAGTGCCTTTAACCTCCTGTTTGGCCCAGTTTGCAATTTCTGCGGAAGATGAACAGGAATAGGGAGAACCAATGAGAGACTAGCTGGAGGTGTCTGGACGGGCAAATTTAACTCTCATTTCCCACCAGGAAGAGGAATTAACCAAAGGCTCAGCGTGCCGTGCCGGAACCAGATTAGGGCCTGAAGGAATCCTGCGGTGTTGCGGCCCGCTCACAAGAAAGCGAGTTGAAGAAAGGAGCTCAGGGGCACTGTAATTCACAAACCTGCAGAGTTATAAATGACAGCTATCGTCCAAAAATATACTGAAGTAAGGCTGCCAAGAGGACTTGAAAGCGGGGAAGAATTGCAGGAAACCGATTTCACGAGGTAGACTGGAATTGCATTTAAAGCATAGGAAAAGAGGCAGAAGGTCGACAATGATGCACTTGGCCAAAAAGGGCGTATGCGTTTTTTCCTGAATATATTTAGGACAAATCGCATATGCCCTTTTTGGCCAACCAAGCAAGCTTGCAAAGGAAATCTGCACTACAATGAAGTCTCACTTCCCCCCAGGTCAAAAGGGCAATCTGAAAAAAGTGTAAAATCCAGAAAGGCAGGACAGACCATGGAGAACTGGGAGCCTTGTTATGCTGATGGGTGGGATGTAAATTGCCAACAGCCACTCCGGAGAAGTGTATGGTGTTTCCTGAAACATCTAAAAAACAAAGCAACAGAGCCTAGGGCACTTCCACTTATGGTCCTATAGCTTAGGGAAATTAAAATCAAAAAGACACAGCCACCCCAAAGTTTGGGACGGCTCTGTTTACAAGAAACTCTTTTACGGGACAGGTTCAATATCGCAGAAAGTGAAAAATGGATAAAGAAGTTGTGGTACTTACATACAATGCAATATAACTCAGCAATGAAATCTATGTCATCAGGCCCGTAGCAGCATAATGAGTGGATTCAGGTATGATGATTCTAACTGAAATAAGTCACAAGAAAAAGGAATATCATAAGATATCACTAATACACAGAATGTAAACTTGGCTACACAGGAACTGAATTACAAAACAGAACAGGGTCTCAAATTTAGAAAAACAACTTATGCTTGCTTAAGGGGAAAGGTGAGTTGGGGTGCTGCATAAAACCAGAGATTGAAATGAGCACAGATAAATTTCCTTAAGCCAAATATGGAATAGACAAGAGCTACTCCTTGCTCAATGAAATGGACTCAACACCCCATATTAAACGCCTAAGAATGTACCTGACTAGTAAGTATCTTAAAACCTATGGATTGCTATGTCTCTGAAAGAGAATCAAGCGTGTGTACAGGGGCATAAACGCAGCAGTGATAGGATTGGAGAGTTTTGGTGAGCAAATGAAGACCCTTTGAAGTCATATTGCATGGTACCCATTCCACGGGTCTCAACTCTCCAGGTTTAAGGGATTCTTCCTTCACCTAAAGCATGCATGTGGAACCCAGAGTATGATCAACCATGTGATCGGGAGACGTGTTCCAATATGTCTCAGTTCTCATCCCCTTGTACTCGGGTGCAACATTCCAGACGCTTTACTAACACTCTCCTGACTTGGAGAGTCAGTGCCTTTAAACTCCTGTTTGGGCCAGTTTGCAATTTCTGCGGAACATGAACAGGAATAGGGAGAACCAATGAGAGACTAGCTGGAGGTGTCTGGACGGGCAAATTTAACTCTCATTTCCCACCAGGAAGAGGAATTAAGCAAAGGCTCAGCGTGCCGTGCCAGAACCAGATTAGGGCCTGAAGCAATCCTGCGGTGTTGCGGCCAGCTCACAAGAAAGCGAGTTGAAGAAAGGCGCTCGGGGCACTGTAATTCACAAACCTGCAGAGTTATAAATGACAGCTATCGTCCAAAAATATACTGAAGTAAGGCTGCCAAGAGGACTTGAAAGCGGGGCAGAATTGCAGGAAGCCGATTTCAGGAGGTAGACTGGAATTGCATTTAAAGCATAGGAAAAGAGGCAGAACGTCCACAATGATGCACTTGGCCAAAAAGGGCGTATGCGTTTATTCCTGAATATATTCAGGAAAAAACGCATACGCCCTTTTTGGCCAACCAAGCAAGCTTGCATAGGAAATCTGCACAACAATGAAGTCTCACTTCCCCCTGGTCAAAAGGGCCATCTGAATAAAGTGTAAAATCCAGAAAGGCAGGACAGGCCATGGAGAAATGGGAGCTTTGTTATGCTGATGGGCGGGATGTAAACTGCCAACAGCCACTAGGGAGAAGTGTATGGTGTTTCCTGAAACATCTAAAAAACAAAGCAACAGAGCCTAGGGCACTTCCACTTATGGTCCTATAGCTTAGGGAAATTTAAATCAAAAAGACACAGCCACCCCAAAATTTGGGATGGCTCTGTTTACAAGAACCTCATTTACGGTACAAGTTCAATTTTGCAGAAAGTGAAAAATGGATAAAGAAGTTTTGGTACTTACGTACAATGCAATATCCCTCAGCAATGACATCTATGTCATCAGGCCCATAGCAGCATAATGAGTGGATTCAGGTATGATGATTCTAACTGAAATAAGTCACACAGAAAAAGAAATATCATAAGATATCACTAATACACGGAATGTAAACTTGACTACAGAGGAACTAGATTACAAAAGAGAACAGGGTCTCAAATTTAGAAAACAAACTTATGCTTGCTTAAGGGGAAAGGTGAGTTGGGGTGCTGCGTAAAACCAGAGATTGAAATGAGCACAGATAAAGTTCCTTAAGCCAAATATGTAATAGACAAGAGCTACTCCTTGCTCAACGAAATGGACTCAAAACCCCATGTTAAACACCTGATAATGTACCTGACTAGTAAGTATCTTAAAACCTAAAGATTGCTATGTGTCTGAAAGAGAATCAAGTGTGAGTACAGGGGCATAAACGCAGCAGTGATAGGATTGGAGAGGTTCGGTGAGCAAATGAAGACCCTTTGAAGTCCTATTGCATGGTACCCATTCCACAGGTCTCAACTCTCCAGGTTTAAGGGATTCTTCCTTCAGCTAAAACAAGCATGTGGAACCCAGAGTATGATCAACTGTGTGATCGGGAGACGTGTTCCAATATGTCTCAGTTCTCGTCCCCTGGTACTCGGGTGCAACATTCCAGACGCTTTACTAACACTCTCCCGACTTGGAGAGTCAGTGCCTTTAACCTCCTGTTTGGCCCAGTTTCCAATTTCTGCGGAAGATGAACAGGAATAGGGAGGACAAATGAGAGACTAGCTGGTGGTGTCTGGACGGGCAAATTTAAGTCTCATTTCCCACCAGGAAGAGGAATTAACCAAAGGCTCAGCGTGCCGTGCCGGAACAAGATTAGGGCCTGAAGCAATCCTGCGGTGTTGCGGCCCGCTCACAAGAAAGCGAGTTGAAGAAAGGAGCTCAGGGGCCCTGTAATTCACAAACCTGCAGAATTATAAATGACAGCTATCATCCAAAAATATACTGAAGTAAGGCTGCCAAGAGGACTTGAAAGCGGGGCAGAATTGCAGAAAACCGATTTCAGGAGGTAGACTGGAATTGCATTTAAAGCATAGGAAAAGAGGCAGAACGTGGACAATGATAAATGTGGCCAAAAAGGGCGTATGCGTTTTTTCCTGAATATATTCAGGAAATAACGCATACGCCCTTTTTGGCCAACCAAACCAGCTTGCAAAGGAAATCTGCACTACAATGAAGTCTCACTTCCCCGCGGTCAAAAGGGCCATCTGAAAAAAGTGTAAAATCCAGAAAGGCAGAACAGGCCATGGAGAACTGGGAGCCTTGTTATGCTGATGGGCGGGATGTAAATTGCCAACAGCCACTGGGGAGAAGTGTATGGTGTTTCCTGAAACATCTAAAAAACAAAGCAACAGAGCCTAGGGCATTTCCACTTATGGTCCTATAGCTTAGGGAAATTAAAATCAAAAAGACACAGCCACCCCAAAGTTTGGGACGGCTCTCTTTACAAGAACCGCATTTATGGTACAAGTTCAATATCGCAGAAAGCGGAAAATGGATAAAGAAGTTGTGGTACTTACGTACAATGCAATATCACTCAGCAATGAAATCTATGTCATCAGGCACGTAGCAGCATAATGAGTGGATTCAGGTATGATGATTCTAACTGAAATAAGTCACACAGAAAAAGAAACATCATAAGATATCACTAATACACGGAATGTAAACTTGGCTACACAGGAACTGGATTACAAAACAGAACAGGGTCTCAAATTTAGAAAACCAACTTATGCTTGCTTAAGGGGAAAGGTGAGTTGGGGTGCTGCATAAAACCAGAGATTGAAATGAGCACAGATAAAGTTCCTTAAGCCAAATATGTAATAGACAAGAGCTACTCCTTGCTCAATGAAATGGACTCAACACCCCATATTAAACGCCAAAGAATGTAGCTGACTAGTAAGTATCTTAAAACCTATGGATTGCTATGTCTCCAAAGGAGAATCAAGCGTGTACACAGGGGCATAAACGCAACAGTTATAGGATTGGAGAGGTTCGGTAAGCAAATGAAGACCCTTTGAAGTCATATTGCATGGTACCAATTCCACGGGTCTCAACTCTCCAGGTTTAAGGGATTCTTCCTTCAGCAAAATCATGCATGTGGAACCCAGAGTATGATCAACCGTGTGATCGGGAGACATGTTCAAATATGTCTCCGTTCTCGTCCCCTGGAACTCGGGTGCAACATTCCAGACGCTTTACTAACACTCTCCCGACTTGGAGAGTCAGTGCCTTTAACCTCCTGTTTGGCCCAGTTTGCAATTTCTGCGGAAGATGAACAGGAATAGGGAGAAGCAATGAGAGGCTAGCTGGAGGTGTCTGTACGGGCCAATTTAACTCTCATTTCCCACAAGGAAGAGGAATTAACGAAAGGCTTAGCGTGTCGTGCCGGAACCAGATTAGGGCCTGAAGCAATCCTGCGGTGTTGCGGCCAGCTCACAAGAAAGCGAGTTGAAGAAAGGAGCTCAGGGGCACTGTAATTCACAAACCTGCAGAGTTATAAATGACAGCTATCGTCCAAAAATATACTGAAGTAAGGCTGCCACGAGGACTTGAAAGCGGGGCAGAATTGCAGGAAACCGATTTCAGGAGGTAGACTGGAATTGCATTTAAAGCATAGGAAAAGAGGCAGAACGTCAACAATGATGCACTTGGCCAAAAAGTGTGTATGCATTTTTTCCTGAATATATTCAGGAAAAAATGCATACGCACTTTTTGGCCAACCAAGCAAGCTTGCAAAGGAAATCTGCACTACAATGAAGTCTCACTTCCCCCCGGTCAAAAGGGCCATCTGAAAAAAGTATAAAATCCAGAAAGGCAGGACAGGCCATGGAGAACTGGAAGCCTTGTTATGCTGATGAGCGGGATGTAAATTGCCAACAGCCACTCAGGAGAAGTGTATGGTGTTTCCTGAAACATATAAAAAACAAAGCAACAGAGCCTAGAGCACATCCACTTATGGCCCTATAGCTTAGGGAAATTAAAATCAAAAAGACACAGCCACCCCTAAGTTTGGGACGGCTCTGTTTACAAGAAACTCGTTTATGGGACTAGTTCAATATCGCAGAAAGTGAAAAATGGATAAAGCAGTTGTGGTACTTACGTACAATGCAATATCACTCAGCAATGAAATCTATGTCATCAGGCCCGTAGCAGCATAATGAGTGGATTCAGGTATGATGATTCTAACTGAAATAAGTCACACAGGAAAAGAAACATCAGAAGATATCACTAATACACGGAATGTAAACTTGGCTACACAGGAACTGGATTACAAAACAGAACAGTGTCTCAAATTTAGAAAACCAACTTATGCTTGCTTAAGGGGAATGGTGAGTTGGGGTGCTGCATAAAACTAGAGATGAAATGAGCACAGATAAAGTTCCTTAAGCCAAATGTGGAATAGACAAGAGCTACTCATTGCTCAACGAAATGGACTCAACACCCCATATTAAACGCCTAAGAATGTACCTGACTAGTAAGTATCTTAAAACCTATGGATTGCTATGTCTCCGAAAGAGAATCAAGCGTTTGTACAGGGGCATAAACGCAGCAGTGATAGGATTGGAGAGGTTCGGTGAGCAAATGAAGACCCTTTGAAGTCATATTGCATGGTACCCATTCCACGGGTCTCAATGCTCCAGGTTTAAGGGATTCTTCCTTCAGCTAAATCATGCATGTGGAACCCTGAGTATGATCAACCATGTGATCGGGAGACGTGTTCCAATATGTCTCAGTTTTCGTCCCCTGGTACTCGGGTGCAACATTCCAGACGCTTTACTAACACTCTCCCGACTTGGAGAGTCAGTGCCTTTAACCTCCTGTTTGGCCCAGTTTGCAATTTCTGCAGAAGATGAACAGGAATAGGGAGAACCAATGAGAGACTAGCTGGAGGTGTCTGGACGGGCAAATTTAACTCTCATTTCCCACCAGGAAGAGGAATTAACCAAAGGCTCAGCGTGCCGTGCCGGAACCAGATTAGGGCCTGAAGCAATCCTGCGGTGTTGCGGCCAGCTCACAAGAAAGCGAGTTGAAGAAAGGAGCTCAGGGGCACTGTAATTCACAAACCTGCAGAGTTATAAATGACAGCTATCGTCCAAAAATATACTGAAGTAAGGCTGCCAAGAGGACTTGAAAGCGGGGCAGAATTGCAGGAAACCGATTTCAGGTGGTAGACTTGATTTGCATTTAAAGCATAGGAAAAGAGGCAGAACGTCGACAATGATGCACTTGCCAAAATGGGCGTATGCTTTTTTTCCTGAATATATTCAGGAAAAAAAGCATACGCCCTTTTAGGCCAACCAAGCAAGCTTGCAAAGGAAATCTGCACTACAATGAAGTCTCACTTCCCCCCAGTCAAATGGGCCATCTGAAAAAAGTGTAAAATCCAGAAAGGCAGGACAGGCCATGGAGAACTGGGAGCCTTGTTATGCTGATGGGCGGGATGTAAATTGCCAACAGCCACTCAGGAGAAGTGTATGGTGTTTCCTGGAACGTCTAAAACAAAGCAACAGAGCCTAGGGCACTTCCACTTATGGTCCTATAGCTTAGGGAAATTAAAATAAAAAAGACACAGCCACCCCAAAGTTTGGGACGGCTCTGTTTACAAGAACCTCGTTTACGGTACAAGTTCAATTTCACAGAAAGCGAAAAATGGATAAAGAAGTTGTGGTACTTACGTACAATGCAATATCACTCAGCAAAGAAATCTTTGTCATCAGGCCCATAGCAGCATAATGAGTGGATTCAGGTATGATGATTCTAACTGAAATAAGTCACACAGAAAAAGAAACATCATAAGATATCACTAATACACGGAATGTAAACTTGGCTACACAGGAACTGGATTACAAAACAGAACAGGGTCTCAAATTTAGAAAACCAACTTATGCTTGCTTAAGGCGAAAGGTGAGTTGGGGTGCTGCATAAAACCAGAGATTGAAATGAGCACAGATAAAGTTCCTTAAGCCAAATATGGAATAGACAAGAGCTACTCCTTGCTCAACGAAATGGACTCAACACCCCATATTAAACGCCTAAGAATGTACCTGACTAGTAAGTATCTTAAAACCTATGGATCGCTATGTCTCCGAAAGAGAATCAAGCGTGTGTACAGGGGCATAAACGCAGCAGTGATAGGATTGGAGAGGTTCGGTGAGCAAATGAAGACGCTTTGAAGTCATATTGCATGGTACCCATTCCACGGGTCTCAACTCTCCAGGTTTAAGGGATTCTTCCTTCAGCTAAATCATGCATGTGGAACCCGGAGTATGATCAACCGTGTGATTGGAGTCGTGGTCCAATATGTCTCCATTCTCGTCCCCTGGTACTCGGGTGCAACATTCCAGATGCTTTACTAACACTCTCCCGACTTGGAGAGTCAGTGCCTTTAACCTCCTGTTTGACACAGTTTGCAATTTCTGCGGAAGATGAACAGGGATAAGGAGGACCAATGAGAGACTAGCTGGAGGTGTCTGGACGGGTAATTTTAACTCTCATTTCCCACCAGGAAGAGGAATTAAGCAAAGGCTCAGCGTGCGGTGCCGGAACCAGATTAGGGCCTGAAGCAATCCTGCGGTGTTGCGGCCAGCTCACAAGAAAGCGAGTTGAAGAAAGGAGCTCATGGGCACTGTAATTCACAATCCTGCAGAGTTATAAATGACAGCTATCGTCCAAAAATATACTGAAGTAAGGCTGCCAAGAGGACTTGAAAGCGGGGCAGAATTGCAGGAAACCGATTTCTAGAGGTAGACTGGAATTGCACTTAAAGCATAGGAAAAGAGGCAGAACTTCCACAATGATGCACTTGGCCAAAAAGGGCGTATGCGTTTTTTCCTGAATATATTCAGGAAAAAACGCATACGCCCTTTTTGGCCAACCAAGCATGCTTGCAAAGGAAATCTGCACTACAATGAAGTCTCACTTCCCCGCGGTCAAAGGGGCCATCTGAAAAAAGTGTAAAATCCAGAAAGGCAGGACAGGCCATGGAGAACTGGGAGCCTTGTTATGCTGATGGGCGGGATGTAAACTCCCAACAGCCACTGGGGAGAAGTGTATGGTGTTTCCTGAAACATCTAAAAAACAAAGCAACAGAGCCTAGGGCAATTCCACTTATGGTCCTATAGCTTAGGGAAATTAAAATCAAAAAGACACAGCCACCCCAAAGTTTGGGACAGCTCTGTTTACAAGAACCTCGTTTACGGTACAAGTTCATTATCGCAGAAAGTGAAAAATGGATAAAGAAGTTGTGGTACTTACGTACAATGCAATATCACTCAGCAATGAAATCTATGTCATCAGGCCCGTAGCAGCATAATGAGTGGATTCAGGTATGATGATTCTAACTGAAATAAGTCACACAGAAAAAGAAACATCATAAGATATCACTAATACACGGAATGTAAACTTGGCTACACAGGAACTGGATTACAAAACAGAACAGGGTCTCCAATTTAGAAAACCAACTTATGCTTGCTTAAGGGGAAAGGTGAGTTGGGGTGCTGCATAAAACCAGAGATTGAAATGAGCACAGATAAAGTTCCTTAAGCCAAATATGTAATAGACAAGAGCTACTCCTTGCTCAACGAAATGGACTCAACACCACATATTAAACGCCTAATAATGTACCTGACTAGTAAGTATCTTAAAACCTATGGATTGCTATGTCTCTGAAAGAGAATCAAGCGTGAGTACAGGGGCATAAAAGCAGCAGTGAGAGGATTGGAGAGGTTCGGTGAGCAAATGAAGACCCTTTGAAGTCATATTGCATGGTACCCATTCCACGGGTCTCAACTCTCCAGGTTTAAGGGATTCTTCCTTCAGCTAAAACATGCATGTGGAACCCAGAGTATGATCAACCATGTCATCGCGAGACGTGTTCAAATATGTCTCAGTTTTCGTCCCCTGGTACTCGGGTGCAACATTCCAGATGCTTTACTAACACTCTCCCGACTTGGAGAGTCAGTGCCTTTAACCTCCTGTTTGGCCCAGTTTGCAATTTCTGCGGAAGATGAACAGGGATAAGGAGGACCAATGAGAGACTAGCTGGAGGTGTCTGGACGGGCAATTTTAACTCTCATTTCCCACCAGGAAGAGGAATTAAGCAAAGGCTCAGCGTGCGGTGCCGGAACCAGATTAGGGCCTGAAGCAATCCTGCGGTGTTGCGGCCAGCTCACAAGAAAGCGAGTTGAAGAAATGAGCTCATGGGCACTGTAATTCACAATCCTGCAGAGTTATAAATGACAGCTATCGTCCAAAAATATACTGAAGTAAGGCTGCCAAGAGGACTTGAAAGCGGGGCAGAATTGCAGGAAACCGATTTCAGGAGGTAGACTGGAATTGCATTTAAAGCATAGGAAAAGAGGCAGAACTTCCACAATGATGCACTTGGCCAAAAAGGGCGTATGCGTTTTTTCCTGAATATATTCAGGAAAAAACGCATACGCCCTTTTTGGTCAACCAAGCAAGCTTACAAAGGACATCTGCACTAAAATGAAGTCTCACTTCCCCCCGGACAAAAGGGCCATCTGAAAAAAGTGTAAAATCCAGAAAGGCAGGACAGGCCATGGACAACTGTGAGACTTGTTATGCTAATGGGTGGGATGTAAATTGCCAACAGCCACTGGGGAGAAGTGTATGGTGTTTCCTGAAACATCTAAAAAACAAAGCAACAGAGCCTAGGGCACTTCTACTTATGGTCCTATAGCTTAGAGAAATTATAATCAAAAAGACTCAGCCACCCCAAAGTTTGGGATGGTTCTGTTTACAAGAACCTCGTTTACGGTAGAAGTTCAATATCGCAGAGAGTGAAAAATGGATAAAGAAATTGTGCTACTTACGTACAATGCAATATCACTCAGCAATGAAATCTATGTCATCAGGCCCGTAGCAGCATAATGAGTGGATTCAGGTATGATGATTCTAACTGAAATAAGTCACACAGAAAAAGAAACATCATAAGATATCACTAATACACGGAATGTAAACTTGGCTACACAGGAACTGGATTACAAAACAGAACAGGGTCTCAAATGTAGAAAACCAACTTATGCTTGCTTAATGGGAAAGGTGAGTTGGGGTGCTGCATAAAACCAGAGATTGAAATGAGCACAGATAAAGTTCCTTAAGCCAAATATTAATAGACAAGAGCTACTCCTTGCTCAACGAAATGGGCTCAACACCCCATATTAAATGCCTAAGAATGTACCTGATTAGTAAGTATCTTAAAACCTATGGATTGCTATGTCTCCGAAAGAGAATCAAGCGTGTGTACAGGGGCATAAACGCAGCAGTGATAGGATTGGAGAGGTTCGGTGAGCAAATGAAGACCCTTTGAAGTCATATTGCATGGAACCCATTCCACGGGTTTAAACTCTCCAGGTTTATGGGATTCTTCCTTCAGCTAAAACATGCATGTGGAACCCAGAGTATGATCAACCGTGTGATCGGGAGATGTGTTCCAATATGTCTCAGATCTCGTCCCCTGGTACTCGGGTGCAACATTCCAGAAGTTTAACTAACACTCTCCCGACATGGAGAGTCAGTGCCTTTAACCTCCTGTTTGGCCCAGTTTGAAATTTCTATGGAGGATGAACAGGTATAGGGAGAACCAATGAGAGACTAGCCGGAGGTGTCTGGACGGGCAAATTTAACTCTCATTTCCCACCAGGAAGAGGAATTAACCAAAGGCTCAGCATGCCGTGCCGGAACCAGATTAGGGCCTGAAGCAATCCTGCGGTTTTGCGGCCAGCTCACAAGAAAGCGAGTTGAAGAAAGGAGCTCAGGGGCACTGTAATTCACAACCCTGCACAGTTATAAATGACAGCTATCGTCCAAAAATATACGAAGTAAGGCTGCCAAGAGTCCTTGAATGCGGGGCAGAAATGCAGGAAACCAATTTCAGGAGGTAGACTGGAATTGCATTTAAAGCATAGGAAAAGAGGCAGAACGTCGACAATGAGGCACTTGGCCAAAAAGGGCATATGCGTTTTTTCCTGAATATATTTAGGAAAAAACGCATATGCACTTTTAGGCCATCAAGCAAGCTTGCAAAGGAAATCTGCACTACAATGAAGTCTCACTTCCCCCTGGTCAAAAGGGCGATCTGCAAAAAGTGTAAAATCCAGAAAGGCAGGACAGGCCATGGAGAACTGGGAGCCTTGTTATGCTGATGGGCGGGATGTAAATTGCCAACAGCCACTGGGGAGAAGTGTATGGTGTTTCCTGAAACATCTATAAACAAAGCAACAGAGCCTAGGGCACTTCCACTTATGGTCCTATAGCTTAGGGAAATTAAAATAAAAAAGACACAGCCACCCCAAAGTTTGGGACGGCTCTGTTTACAAGAAACTCGTTTGCGGTACAAGTTCAATATCGCAGAAAGTGAAAAATGGATAAAGAAGTTGTGGTACTTACGTACAATGCAATATCACTCAGCAATGAAATCTATGTCATCAGGCCAATAGCAGCATAATGAGTGGATTCAGCTATGATGATCCTAACTGAAACAAGTCACACAGAAAAGGAAACATCATAAGATATCACTAATACACGGAATGTAAACTTGGCTACACAGGAACTGGATTACAAAGAAGAACAGTGTCTCAAATGTAGGAAACCAACATATGCTTGCTTAAGGGGAAAGGTGAGTTGGGGTGCTGCATAAAACGGGAGATTGAAATGAGCACAGATAAAGTTCCTTAAGCCAAATATGTAATAGACAAGAGCTACTCCTTGCTCAACAAAATCGACTCAACACCCCATATTAAACGCCTAAGAATGTACCTGAGTAGTAAGTATCTTAAAACCTATGGATTGCTATGTCTCCAAAAGAGAATCAAGCGTGTGTACAGGGGCATAAACACAGCAGTGATAGGATTGGAGAGGTTCGGTGAGCAAATGAAGACCCTTTGAAGTCATATTGCATGGTACCCATTCTCGGGTCTCAACTCTCCAGGTTTAAGGGATTCTTCCTTCAGCTAAAACATGCATGTGGAACCCAGAGTATGATCAACCGTGTGATCGGGAGATGTGTTCCAATATGTCTCAGTTCTCGTCCCCTGGTACTCGGGTGCAACATTCCAGAAGTTTAACTAACACTCTCCCGACATGGAGAGTCAGTGCCTTTAAACTCCTGTTTGGCCCAGTTTGAAATTTCTGTGGAGGATGAACAGGTATAGGGAGAACCAATGAGAGACTAGCCGGAGGTGTCTGGACGGGCAAATTTAACTCTCATTTTCCACCAGGAAGAGGAATTAACCAAAGGCTCAGCGTGCCATGCCGGAACCAGATTATGGCCTGAAGCAATCCTGCGGTGTTGCGGCCAGCTCACAAGAAAGCGAGTTGAAGAAAGGAGCTCAGGGGCACTGTAATTCACAAACCTGCAGAGTTATAAATGACAGCTATCGTCCAAAAATATACTGAAGTAAGGCTGCCAAGAGGACTTGAAAGCCGGGCAGAATTGCAGGAAACCGATTTCAGGAGGTAGACTGGAATTGCATTTAAAGCATAGGAAAAGAGGCAGAACGTCGACAATGATGCACTTGGCCAAAAAGGGCGTATGCGTTTTTTCCTGAATATATTCAGGAAAAAACGCATACGCCCTTTTTGGCCAACCAAGCAAGCTTGCAAAGGAAATCTGCACTACAATGAAGTCTCACTTCCCCCAGGTCAAAAAGGCCATCTGAAAAAAGTGTAAAATCCAGAAAGGCAAGACAGGCCATGGAGAACTGGGAGCCTTGTTATGCTGATGGGCGGGATGTAAATTGCCAACAGCCACTCGGGAGAAGTGTATGGTATTTCCTGAAACATCTAAAAAACAAAGCAACAGAGCCTAGGGCACTTCCACTTATGGTCCTACAGCTTAGGGAAATTAAAATCAAAAAGACACAGCCACCCCAAAGTTTGGGATGGCTCTGTTTACAAGAACCTCATTTACGGTACATAATCAATATCGCTGAAAGTGAAAAATGGATAAAGAAGTTGTGGTACTTACGTACAATGCAATATCACTCAGCAATGAAATCTATGTCATCAGGCCCGTAGCAGCATAATGAGTCGATTCAGGTATGATGATTCTAACTGAAATAAGTCACACAGAAAAAGAAACATCATAAGATATCACTAATACACGGAATGTAAACTTGGCTACACAGGAACTGAATTTCAAAACACAACATTGTCCCAAATTTAGAAAATCAACTTATGCTTGCTTAAGGGGAAAGGTGAGTTGTGGTGCTGCATAAAACCAGAGATTGAAATGAGCACAAATAAAGTTCCTTAAGCCAAATATGTAATAGACAAGAGCTACTCCTTGCTCAACGAAATGGACTCAAAACCCCATATTAAACGCCTAAGAATGTACCTGACTAGTAATATCTTAAAATGTATGGATTGCTATGTCTCCGAAAGAGAATCAAGCATGTGTAGAGGGGCATAAACGGAGCAGTGATAGGATTGGAGAGGTTCGGTGAGCAAACGAAGACCCTTTGATGTCATATTGTATGGTACCCATTCCACGGGTCTCAACTCTCCAGGTTTAAGGGATTCTTCCTTCAGCTAAAACATGCATGTGGAACCCAGAGTATGATCAACCGTGTGATCGGGAGACGTGTTCAAATATGTCTCAGTTTTCCTCCCCTGGTACTCGGGTGCAACATTCCAGATGCTTTACTAACACTCTCCCGACTTGGAGAGTCATTGCCTTTAAACTCCTGTTTGGCCCAGTTTGCAAATTCCGCGGCAGATGAACAGGAATAGGGAGAACCAATGAGAGACTAGCTGGAGGTGTCTGGACGGGAAAATTTAACTCTCATTTCCCACCAGGAAGAGGAATTAACCAAAGGCTCAGCGTGCCATGCCGGAACCAGATTAGGGCCTGAAGCAATCCTGCGGTGTTGCGGCCAGCTCACAAGAAAGCGAGTTGAAGAAAGGAGCTCAGGGGCACTGTAATTCACAAACCTGCAGAGTTATAAATGACAGCTATCGTCCAAAAATATACTGAAGTAAGGCTGCCAAGAGGACTTGAAAGTGGGGCAAAATTGCAGGAAACCGATTTCAGGAGGTAGACTGGAATTGCACTTAAAGCATAGGAAAAGAGGCAGAACGTCGACAATGATGCACTTGGCCAAAAAGGGCGTATGCGTTTTTTCCTGAATATATTCAGGAAAAAACGCATACGCCCTTTTTGGCTAACCAAGCAAGCTTGCAAAGGAAATCTGCACTACAATGAAGTCTCACTTCCCCCCGGTCAAAAGGACCACTGAAAAAAGTGTAAAATCCAGAAAGGCAGGACAGGCCATGGAGAACTGGGAGCCTTGTTATGCTGATGGGCGGGATGTATATTGCCAACAGCCACTTGGGAGAAGTGTATGATGTGTTTCCTGAAACATCTAAAAAACAAAGCAACAGAGCCTAGGGCACTTCCACTTATGGCCCTATAGCTTAGGGAAATTAAAATCAAAAAGACACAGCCACCCCAACGTTTGGGACGGCTCTGTTTACAAGAAACTCGTTTACGGTACAAGTTCAATATCACAGAAAGTGAAAAATGGATAAAGAAGTTGTGGTACTTACGTACAATGCAATATCACTCAGCAATGAAATCTATGTCATCAGGCCCGTAGCAGCATAATGAGTGGATTCAGGTATGATGATTCTAACTGAAATAAGTCACACAGAAAAACAAACATCATAAGATATCACTAATACACGGAATGTAAACTTGGCTACACAGGAACTGGATTACAAAACAGAAGAGGGTCTCAAATGTAGAAAACCAACTTATGCTGGCTGAAGGGGAAACGTGCGGTGGGGTGCTGCATAAAACCAGAGATTGAAATGAGCACAGATAGAGTTCCTTAAGCCAAATATGGAATAGACAAGAGCTACTCCTTGCCCAACGAAATGGACTCAACACCCCATATTAAACGCCTAAGAATGTACCTGACTAGTAAGTATCTTAAAACCTATGGATTGCTATGTCTCCGAAAGAGAATCAAGCGTGTGTACAGGGGCATAAACGCAGCAGTGATAGGATTGGAGAGGTTCGGTGAGCAAATGAAGACCCTTGAAGTCATATTGCATGGTACCCATTCCATGGGTCTCAACTCTCCAGGTTTAAGGGATTCTTCCTTCAGCTAAAACATGCATGTGGAACCCAGAGTATGATCAACCGTGTGATCGGGAGACGTGTTCAAATATGTCTCAGTTTTCGTCCCCTGGTACTCGGGTGCAACATTCCAGACGCTTTACTAACACTCTCCCGACTTGGAGAGTCAGTGCCTTTAACCTCCTGTTTGGCCCAGTTTGCAATTTCTGCGGAAGATGAACAGGAATAGGGAGAACCAATGAGAGACTACCTGGAGATGTCTGGACCGGCAAATTTAACTCTCATTTCCCACCAGGAAGAGGAATTAAGCAAAGGCTCAGCGTGCCGTGCCGGAACCAGATTAGGGCCTGAAGCAATCCTGCGGTGTTGCGGCCAGCTCACAAGAAAGCGAGCTGAAGAAAGGAGCTCAGGGGCACTGTAATTCACAAACCTGCAGAGTTATAAATGACAGCTATCGTCCAAAAATATACTGAAGTAAGGCTGCCAAGAGGACTTGAAAGCGGGGCAGAATTGAAGGAAACCGATTTCAGGAGGTAGAATGGAATTGCATTTAAAGCATAGGAAAAGAGGCAGAACGTCCACAATGATGCACTTGGCCAAAAAGGGCGTATACGTTTTTTCCTGAATATATTCAGGAAAAAACGCATACGGCCTTTTTGGCCAACCAAGCAAGCTTGCAAAGGAAATCTGCACTACAATGAAGTCTCACTTCCCCCCGGTCAAAAGGGCCATCTGAAAAAAGTGTAAAATCCAGAAAGGCAGGACAGGCCATGGAGAACTGGGAGCCTTGTTATGCTGATGGGCGGGATGTAAATTGCCAACAGCCACTCGGGAGTAGTGTATGGTGTTTCCTGAAACATCTAAGAAACAAAGCAACAGAGCCTAGGGCACTTCCACTTATGGTCCTACAGCTTAGGGAAATTAAAATCAAAAAGACACAGCCACCCCAAAGTTTGGGACGGCTCTGTTTACAAGAACCTAGTTTACGGTACAAGTTCAATATCGCAGAAAGTGAAAACTGGATAAAGAAGTTGTGGTACTTACGTACAATGCCATATCACTCAGCAATGAAATCTATGTCATCAGGCCCGTAGAAGCATAATGAGTGGATTCAGGTATGATGATTCTAACTGAAATAAGTCACACAGAAATAGAAATATCATAAGACATCACTAATACACGGAATGTAAACTTGGCTACCCAGGAACTGGATTACAAAACAGAAGAGGGTCTCAAGTTTAGAAAACCAACTTATGCGGGCTTAAGGGGAAAGGAGAGTTGGGGTGCTGCATAAAACCAGAGATTGAAATGAGCACAGATAAAGTTCCTTAAGCCAAATATGGAATAGACAAGAGCTACTCCTTGCCCAACGAAATGGACTCAACACCCCATATTAAACGCCTAAGAATGTACCTGACTAGTAAGTATCTTAAAACCTATGGATTGCTATGTCTCCGAAAGAGAATCAAGCGTGTGTACAGGGGCATAAACGCAGCAGTGATAGGATTGGAGAGGTTCGGTGAGCAAATGAAGACCCTTTGAAGTCATATTGCATGGTACCCATTCCACGGGTCTCAACTCTCCAGGTTTAAGGGATTCTTCCTTCAGCTAAAACATGCATGTGGAACCCAGAGTATGATCAACCATGTGATCGGGAGACTTGTTCAAATATGTCTCAGTTTTCGTCCCCTGGTACTCGGGTGCAACATTCCAGATGCTTTACTAACACTCTCCCGACTTGGAGAGTCAGTGCCTTTAACCTCCTGTTTGGCCCAGTTTGCAATTTCTGCGGAAGATGAAGAGGAATAGGGAGAACCAATGAGAGACTAGCTGGAGATGTCTGGACGGGCAAATTTAACTCTCATTTCCCACCAGGAAGAGGAATTAACCAAAGGCTCAGCGTGCCGTGCCGGAAACAGATTAGGGCCTGAAGCAATCCTGCAGTGTTGCGGCCAGCTCACAAGAAAGCGAGTTGAAGAAAGGAGCTCAGGGGCACTGTAATTCACAAACCTGCAGAGTTATAAATGACAGCTATCATCCGAAAATATACTGAAGTAAGGCTGCCAAGAGGACTTGAAAGCCGGGCAGAATTGCAGGAAACAGATTTCAGGAGGTAGACTGGAATTGCATTTAAAGCATAGGAAAAGAGGCAGAACGTCGACAATGATGCACTTGGCCAAAAAGGGCGTATGCGTTTTTTCCTGAATATATTCAGGAAAAAACGCATACGCCCTTTTTGGCCAACCAAGCAAGCTTGCAAAGGAAATCTGCACTACAATGAAGTCTCAATTCCCCCCGGTCAAAAGGGCCATCTGAAAAAAGTGTAAAATCCAGAAAGGCAGGACAGGCCATGGAGAACTGGGAGCCTTGTTATGCTGATGGGCGGGATGTAAATTGCCAACAGCCACTCAGGAGAAGTGTATGGTGTTTCCTGAAGCATCTAAAAAACAAAGCAACAGAGCCTAGGGCACTTCCACTTATGGTCCTATAGCTTAGGGAAATTAAAATCAAAAAGACACAGCCACCCCAAAGTTTGGGATGGCTCTGTTTACAAGAACCTCGTTTACGGTACAAGTTCAATATCGCATAAAGCGAAAAATGAATAACGAAGTTGTTTTACTTACGTACAATGCAATATCACTCAGCAATGAAATCTATGTCATCAGGCCCATAGCAGCATAATGAGTGGATTCAGGTATGATGATTCTAACTGAAATAAGTCACACAGAAAAAGAAACATCATAAGATATCACTAATACACGGAATGTAAACTTGGCTACACAGGAACTGGATTACAAAACAGAACAGGGTCTCAAATTTAGAAAACCAACTTATGCTTGCTTAAGGTGAAAGGTGAGTTGGGGTGCTGCATAAAACCAGAGATTGAAATGAGCACAGATAAAGTTCTTTAAGCCAAATATGGAATAAACAAGAGCTACACCTTGCTCAACGAAATGGACTCAACACCCCATATTAAACGCCTGAGAATGTACCTGACTAGTAAGTATCTTAAAACCTATGGATTGCTATGTCTCCGAAAGAGAATCAAGCGTGTGTACAGGGGCATAAACGCAGCAGTGATAGGATTGGAGAGCTTCGGTGAGAAAATGAAGACCCTTTGAAGTCATATTGCATGGTACCCATTCCACGGGTCTCAACTCTCCAGGTTTAAGGGATTCTTCCTTCAGCTAAAACATGCATGTGGAACCCACAGTATGATCAACCGTTTGATCGGGAGACGTGTTCCAATGTCTCAGTTCTCATCCCCTGGTACTTGGGTGCAACATTCCAGACGCTTTACTAACACTCTCCCGACTTGGAGAGTCAGTCCCTTTAAACTCCTGTTTTGCGCAGTTTGCAATTTCTGCGGAAGATGAACAGGAATAGGGAGAACCAATGAGAGACTAGCTGGAGGTTTCTGGACGGGCAAATTTAACTCTCATTTCCCAACAGGAAGAGGAATTAAGCAAAGGCTCAGCGTGCCGTGCCGGAACCAGATTAGGGCCTGAAGCAATCCTGTGGTGTTGCAGCCAGCTTACAAGAAAGCGAGTTGAAGAAAGGAGCTCAGGGGCACTGTAATTCACAAACCTGCAGAGTTATAAATGACAGCTATCGTCCAAAAATATATTGAAGTAACGCTGCCAAGAGGACTTGAAAGCGGGGCAGAATTGCAGGAAACCGATTTCAGGAGGTAGACTGGAATTGCATTTAAAGCATAGGAAAAGAGGCAGAACATCGACAATGATGCACTTGGCCAAAAAGGGCGTATGCGTTTTTTCCTGAATATATTCAGGAAAATACGCATACGCACTTTTTGGCCAACCAAGCAAGCTTGCAAAGGAAATCTGCACTACAATGAAGTCTCACTTCCCCCCGGTCAAAAGGACCACTGAAAAAAGTGTAAAATCCAGAAAGGCAGGACAGGCCATGGAGAACTGGGAGCCTTGTTATGCTGATGGGCGGGATGTATATTGCCAACAGCCACTCAGGAGAAGTGTATGGTGTTTCCTGAAACATCTAAAAAACAAAGAAACAGAGCCTAGGGCACTTCCACTTATGGCCCTATAGCTTAGGGAAATTAAAATCAAAAAGACACAGCCACCCCAACGTTTGGGACGGCTCTGTTTACAAGAAACTCGTTTACGGGACAAGTTCAATTTCGCAGAAAGTGAAAAATGGATAAAGAAGTTGTGGTACTTACGTAGAATGCAATATCACTCAGCAATGAAATCTATGTCATCAGGCCCATAGCAGCATAATGAGTGGATTCAGGTATGATGATTCTAACTGAAATAAGTCACATAGAAAAAGAAACATCATAAGATACCACTAATACACGGAATGTAAACTTGGCTACACAGGAACTGGATTACAAAAGAGAACAGTGTCTCAAATTTAGAAAACCATCTTATGATTGCTTAAGGGGAAAGGTGAGTTGGGGTGCTGCATAAAACAAGAGATTGAAATGAGCACAGATAAAGTTCCTTAAGCCAAATATGTAATAGACAAGAGCTACTCCTTGCTAAACGAAATGGACTCAACACCCCATAGTAAACGCCTAACAATGTACCTGACTAGTAAGTATCTTAAAACCTATGGATCGCTATGTCTCCGAAAGAGAATCAAGCGTGTGTACAGGGGCATAAACGCAGCAGTGATAGGATTGGAGAGGTTCGGTGAGCAAATGAAGACCCTTTGAAGTCATATTGCATGGTACCCATTCCACGGGTCTCAACTCTCCAACTTAAGGGATTCTTCCTTAGGCGAAATCATGCATGTGGAACCCAGAGTATGATCAACCGTGTGATCGGGAGACGTGTTCCAATATGTCTCAGTTCTCGTCCCCTGGTACTCGGGTGCAACATTCCAGACGCTTTACTAACACTCTCCCGACTTGGAGAGTCAGTGCCTTTAACCTCCTGTTTGGCCCAGTTTGCAATTTCTGCGGAAGATGAACAGGAATAGGGAGAACCAATGAGAGACTAGCTGGAGGTGTCTGGACGGACAAATTTAACTCTCATTTCCCACCAGGAAGAGGAATTAACCAAAGGCTCAGCGTGCCGTGCCGGAACCAGATTAGGGCCTGAAGCAATCCTGCGGTGTTGCGGCCAGCTCACAAGAAAGAGATTTGAAGAAAGGAGCTCAGGGGCACTGTAATTCACAAACATGCAGAGTTATAAATGACAGCTATCGTCCAAAAATATATTGAAGTAAGGCTGCCAAGAGGACTTGAAAGCGGGGCAGAATTGCAGGAAACCGATTTCAGGAGGTAGACTGGAATTGCATTTAAAGCATAGGAAAAGAGGTAGAACGTGGACAATGATGCACTTGGCCAAAAGGGCGTATGCGTTTTTTCCTGAATATATTCAGGAAAAAACGCATACGCCCTTTTTGGCCAACCAAGCAAGCTTGCAAAGGAAATCTGCACTACAATGAAGTCTCACTTCCCCCCGGTCAAAAGGGACATCTGAAAAAAGTGTAAAATCCAGAAAGGCAGGACAGGCCATGGAGCACTGGGAGCCTTGTTATGCTGATGGGCGGGATGTAATTTCCCAACAGCCACTCGGGAGAAGTGTATGGTGTTTCCTGAAACATCTAAAAAACAAAGCAACAGAGCCTAGGGCACTTCCACTTATGGTTCTATAGCTTAGGGAAATTAAAATCAAAAAGACACAGCCACCCCAAAGTTTGGGACGGCTCTGTTTACAAGAACCGCGTTTATGGTACAAGTTCAATATCGCAGAAAGCGAAAAATGGATAAAGAAGGTGTGGTACTTACGTACAATTCAATATCACTCAGCAATGAAATCTATGTCATCAGGCCCGTAGCAGCATAATGAGTGGATTCAGGTATGATGATTCTCACTGAAATAAGTCACACAGAAAAAGAAACATCATAAGATATCACTAATACACGAAATGTAAACATGGCTACACAGGAACTGGATTACAAAACAGAACAGGGTCTCAAATTTAGAAAACCAACTTATGCTTGCTTAAGGGGAAAGGTGAGTTGGAGTGCTGCATAAAACCAGAGGTTGAAATGAGCACAGATAAAGTTCCTTAAGCCAAATATGTAATAGACCAGAGCTACTCCTTCCTCAACGAAATGGACTCAACACCCCATATTAAATGCCTAAGAATGTACCTGACTAGTAAGTATCTTAAAACCTATGGATCGCTATGTCTCCGAAAGAGAATCAAGCGTGTGTACAGGGGCATAAACGCAGCAGTGATAGGATTGGAGAGGTTCGGTGAGCAAATGAACACGCTTTGAAGTCATATTGCATGGTACCCATTCCACGGGTCTCAACTCTCCAGGTTTAAGGGATTCTTCCTTCAGCTAAATCATGCATGTGGAACCCAGAGTATGATCAACCGTGTGATCGGGAGACGTGTTCCAATATGTCTCAGGACTCGTCCCCTGGTACTCGGGTGCAACATTCCAGACGCTTTACTAACACTCTCCCGACTGGGAGAGTCAGTGCCTTTAACCTCCTGTTTGGCCCTGTTTGCAATTTCTGCGGCAGATGAACAGGAATAGGGAGAACCAATGAGAGACTAGCTGGAGGTGTCTGGACGGGCAAATTTAACTCTCATTTCCCACCAGGAAGAGGAATTAACCAAAGGCTCAGCGTGCCGTGCCGGAACCAGATTAGGGCCTGAAGCAATCCTGCGGTGTTGCGGCCAGCTCACAAGAAAGCGAGTTGAAGAAAGGAGCTCAGGGGCACTGTAATTCACAAACCTGCAGAGTTATAAATGACAGCTATCGTCCAAAAATATACTGAAGTAAGGCTGCCAAGAGGACTTGAAAGTGGGACAAAATTGCAGGAAACCGATTTCAGGAGGTAGACTGGAATTGCACTTAAAGCATAGGAAAAGAGGCAGAACGTCGACAATGATGCACTTGGCCAAAAAGGGCGTATGCGTTTTTTCCTGAATATATTCAGGAAAAAACGCATACGCCCTTTTTGGCCAACCAAGCAAGCTTGCAAAGGAAATCTGCACTACAATGAAGTCTCACTTGCCCCCGGTCAAAAGGGCCATCTGAAAAAAGTGTAAAATCCAGAAAGGCAGGAGAGGCCATGGAGAACTGGGAGCCTTGTTATGCTGATGGGCAGGATGTAAATTGCCAACAGCCACTCAGGAGAAGTGTATGGTGTTTCCTGAAACATCTAAAAAACAAATCAACAGAGCCTAGGGCACTTCCACTTATGGTCCTATAGCTTAGGGAAATTAAAATAAAAAATACACAGCCACCCCAAAGTTTGGGATGGCTCTGTTTACAAGAACCTCGTTTACGGTACAAGTTCAATATCGCAGAAAGTGAAAAATGGATAAAGAAGTTGTGGTACTTACGTACAATGCAATATCACTCAGCAATGAAATCTATGTCATCAGGCACGTAGCAGAAAATGAGTGGGTTCAGGTATGATGATTCTAACTGAAATAAGTCACACAGAAAAAGAAACATCATAAGATATCACTAATACACGGAATGTAAACTTGGCTACACAGGAACTGGATTACAAAACAGAACAGGGTCTCAAATTTAGAAAACCAACTTATGCTTGCTTAAGGGGAAAGGTGAGTTGGGGTGCTGCATAAAACCAGAGATTGAAATGAGCACAGATAAAGTTCCTTAAGCCAAATATGGAATAGACAAGAGGTACTCCTTGCTCAACGAAATGGACTCAAAGCCCCATGTTAAACACCTTATAATGTACCTGACTAGTAAGTATCTTAAAACCTAAAGATTGCTATGTCTCTGAAAGAGAATCAAGCGTGAGTACAGGGGCATAAACGCAGCAGTGATAGGATTGGAGAGGTTCGGTGAGCAAATGAAGACCCTTTGAAGTCATATTGCATGGTTCCCATTCCACGGGTCTCAACTCTCCAGGTTTAAGGGATTCTTCCTTCAGCTAAAACATGCATGTGGAACCCAGAGTATGATCAACCGTGTGATCGGGAGACGTGTTCCAATATGTCTCAGGACTCGTCCCCTGGTACTCGGGTGCAACATTCCAGACGCTTTACTAACACTCTCCTGAATTGGTGAGTCAGTGCCTTTAACCTCCTGTTTGGCCCAGGTTGCAAATTCCGCGGAAGATTAACAGGAATAGGGAGAACCAATGAGAGACTAGCTGGAAGTGTCTGGACGGGCAAATTTAACTCTCATTTCCCACCACGAAGTGGAATTAACCAAAGGCTCAGCGTGCCATGTCAGAATCAGATTAGGGCCTGAAGCAATCCTGCGGTGTTGCTGCCAGCTCACAAGAAAGCAATTTGAAGAAAGGAGTTCAGGGGCACTGTAATTCACAAACCTGCAGAGTTATAAATGACAGCTATCGTCCAAAAATATACTGAAGTAAGGCTGCCAAGAGGACTTGAAAGCCGGGCAGAATTGCAGGAAACCGATTTCAGGAGGTAGACTGGAATTGCATTTAAAGCATAGGAAAAGAGGCAGAACGTCGACAATGATGCACTTGGCCAAAAAGGGCGTATGCGTTTTTTCCTGAATATATTCAGGAAAAAACGCATACGGCCTTTTTGGCCAACCAAGCAAGCTTGCAAAGGAAATCTGCACTACAATGAAGTCTCACTTCCCCCCGGTCAAAGGGGCCATCTGAAAAAAGTGTAAAATCCAGAAAGGCAGGACAGGCCATGGAGAACTGGGAGCCTTGTTATGCTGATGGGCGGGATGTAAATTGCCAACAGCCACTGGGGAGAAGTGTATGGTGTTTCCTGAAACATCTAAAAAACAAAGCAACAGAGCCTAGGGCACTTCCACTTATGGCCCTATAGCTTAGGGAAATTAAAATCAAAAAGACACAGCCACCCCAACGTTTGGGACGGCTCTGTTTACAAGAAACTCGTTTACGGGACAAGTTCAATATCACAGAAAGTGAAAAATGGATAAAGAAGTTGTGGTACTTACGTACAATGAAATATCACTCAGCAATGAAATCTATGTCATCAGGCCCGTAGCAGCATAATGAGTGGATTCAGTTATGATGATTCTAACTTAAATAAGTCACACAGAAAAAGAAACATCATAAGATATCACTAATACACGGAATGTAAACTTGGCTACACAGGAACTGGATTACAAAAGAGAACAGGGTCTCAAATTTAGAAAACCAACTTATGCTTGCTTAAGGGGAAAGGTGCGTTGGGGTGCTGCATAAAACCAGAGATTGAAATGAGCACAGATAAAGTTCCTTAAGCCAAATATGGAATAGACAAGAGCTACTCCTTGCTCAACGAAATGGACTCAACACCCCATATTAAACGCCTAAGAATGTACCTGACTTGTAAGTATCTTAAAACCTATGGATCGCTATGTCTCCGAAAGAGAATCAAGCGTGTGTACAGGGGCATAAACGCAGCAGTGATAGGATTGCAGAGGTTCGGTGAGCAAATGAAGACCCTTTGAAGTCATATTGCATGGTACCCATTCCACGGGTCTCAACTCTCCAGGTTTAAGGGATTCTTCCTTCAGCTAAATCATGCATGTGGAACCCAGAGTATGATCATCCATGTGATCGGGAGACGTGTTCCAACATATCTCAGTTCTCGTCCCCTGGTACTCGGGTGCAACATTCCAGACGCTTTACTAACACTCTCCCGACTTGGAGAGTCACTGCCTTTAACCTCCTGTTTGGCCCAGTTTGCAATTTCTGCGGAAGATGAACAGGAATAGGGAGAACCAATGAGAGACTAGCTGGAGGTGTCTGGACGGGCAAATTTAACTCTCATTTCCCACCAGGAAGAGGAATTATCCAGAGGCTCAGCGTGCCGTGCCGGAACCAGATTAGGGCCTGAAGCAATCCTGCGGTGTTGCAGCCAGCTCACAAGAAAGCGAGTTGAAGAAAGGAGCTCAGGGGCACTGTAATTCACAAACCTGCAGAGTTATAAATGACAGCTATCGTCCAAAAATATACTGAAGTAAGGCTGCCAAGAGGACTTGAAAGCGGGGCAGAATTGCAGGAAACCGATTTCAGGAGGTAGACTGGAATTGCATTTAAAGCATAGGAAAAGAGGCAGAACGTCGACAATGATGCACTTGGCCAAAAAGGGCGTATGCGTTTTTTCCTGAATATATTCAGGAAAAAACGCATACGCCCTTTTTGGCCAACCAAGCAAGCTTGCAAAGGAAATCTGCACTACAATGAAGTCTCACTTCCGCCTGGTCAAAAGGGCCATCTGAAAAAAGTGTAAACTCCGGCAAGGCAGGACAGGCCATGGAGAACTTTTTATGCTGATGTGTGGGATGTAAATTGCCAACAGCCACTCAGGAGAAGTGTATGGTGTTTCCTGAAACATCTAAAAAACAAATCAACAGAGCCTAGGGCACTTCCACTTATGGTCCTATAGCTTAGGGAAATTAAAATCAAAAAGACACAGCCACCCAAAAGTTTGGGATGGCTCTGTTTACAAGAACCTCGTTTACGGTACAAGTTCAATATCGCAGAAAGTGAAAAATGGATAAAGAAGTTGTGGTACTTACGTACAATGCAATATCACTCAGCAATGAAATCTATGTCATCAGGCACGTAGCAGAAAATGAGTGGGTTCAGGTATGATGATTCTAACTGAAATAAGTCACACAGAAAAAGAAACATCATAAGATATCACTAATACACGGAATGTAAACTTGGCTACACAGGAACTGGATTACAAAACAGAACAGGTTCTCCAATTTAGAAAACCAACTTATGCTTGCTTAAGGGGAAAGGTGAGTTGGGGTGCTGCATAAAACCAGAGATTGAAATGAGCACAGATAAAGTTCCTTAAGCCAAATATGGAATAGACAAGAGGTACTCCTTGCTCAACGAAATGGACTCAAAGCCCCATGTTAAACACCTTATAATGTACCTGACTAGTAAGTATCTTAAAACCTAAAGATTGCTATGTCTCTGAAAGAGAATCAAGCGTGAGTACAGGGGCATAAACGCAGCAGTGATAGGATTGGAGAGGTTCGGTGAGCAAATGAAGACCCTTTGAAGTCATATTGCATGGTACCCATTCCACGGGTCTCAACTCTCCAGGTTTAAGGGATTCTTCCTTCAGCGAAAACATGCATGTGGAACCCAGAGTATGATCAACCGTGTGATCGGGAGACGTGTTGAAATATGTCTCAGTTCTCGTCCCCTGGTACTCAGGTGCAACATTCCAGACACTTTACTAACACTCTCCCGACTTGGAGAGTCAGTGCCTTTAACCTCCTGTTTCGCCCAGTTTGCAAATTCCACGGAAGATGAACAGGAATAGGGAGAACCAATGAGAGACTAGCTGGAGGTGTCTGGACGGGCAAATTTAACTCCCATTTCCCACCAGGAAGAGGAATTAACCAAAGGCTCAGCGTGCCGTGCCGGAACAAGATTAGGGCCTGAAGGAATCCTGCGGTGTTGCGGCCAGCTCACAAGAAAGCGAGTTTAAGAAAGCAGCTCTGGGGCACTGTAATTCACAAACCTGCAGAGTTATAAATGACAGCTATCGTCCAAAAATATACTGAAGTAAGGCTGCCAAGAGGACTTGAAAGCGGGGCAGAATTGCAGGAAACCGATTTCAGGAGGTAGACAGGAATTGCATTTAAAGCATAGGAAATGAGGCAGAACGTCCACAATGATGCAGTTGGCCAAAAAGGGCGTATGCGTTTTTTCCTGAATATATTCAGGAAAAAACGCATACGCCCTTTTTGGCCAACCAAGCAAGCTTGCAAAGGAAATCTGCACTACAATGAAGTCTCACTTCCCCGCGGTCAAAGGGGCCATCTGAAAAAAGTGTAAAATCCAGAAAGGCAGGACAGGCCATGGAGAACTGGGAGCCTTGTTATGCTGATGGGCGGGATGTAAACTCCCAACAGCCACTGGGGAGAAGTGTATGGTGTTTCCTGAAACATCTAAAAAACAAAGCAACAGAGCCTAGGGCACTTCCACTTATGGTCCTATAGCTTAGGGAAATTAAAATCAAAAAGACACAGCCACCCCAAAGTTTGGGATGGCTCTGTTTACAAGAACCTCGTTTACGGTACAAGTTCAATATCGCAGAAAGTGAAAAATGGATAAAGAAGTTGTGGTACTTACGTACAATGCAATATCACTCAGCAATGAAATCTATGTCATCAGGCCCGTAGCAGAAAATGAGTGGGTTCAGGTATGATGAATCTAACTGAAATAAGTCACACAGAAAAAGAAACATCATAAGATATCACTAATACACGGAATGTAAACTTGGCTACACAGGAACTGGATTACAAAACAGAACAGGGTCTCCAATTTAGAAAACCAACATATGCTTGCTTAAGGGGAAAGGTGAGTTGGGGTGCTGCATAAAACCAGAGATTGAAATGAGCACAGATAAAGTTCCTTAAGCCAAATATGTAATAGACAAGAGGTACTCCTTGCTCAACGAAATGGACTCAAAGCCCCATGTTAAACACCTTATAATGTACCTGACTAGTAAGTATCTTAAAACCTAAAGATTGCTATGTCTCTGAAAGAGAATCAAGCGTGAGTACAGGGGCATAAACGCAGCAGTGATAGGATTGGAGAGGTTCGGTGAGCAAATGAAGACCCTTTGAAGTCATATTGCATGGTACCCATTCCACGGGTCTCAACTCTCCAGGTTTAAGGGATTCTTCCTTCAGCTAAAACATGCATGTGGAACCCAGAGTATGATCAACCGTGTGATCGGGAGACGTGTTGAAATATGTCTCCATTCTCGTCCCCTGGTACTCGGGTGCAACATTCCAGACACTTTACTAACACTCTCCCGACTTGGAGAGTCAGTGCCTTTAACCTCCTGTTTGGCCCAGTTTGCAAATTCCACGGAAGATGAACAGGAATAGGGAGAACCAATGAGAGACTAGCTGTCGGTGTCTGGACGGGCAAATGTAACTCCCATTTCCCACCAGGAAGAGGAATTAACCAAAGGCTCAGCGTGCCGTGCCGGAACAAGATTAGGGCCTGAAGGAATCCTGCGGTGTTGCGGCCAGCTCACAAGAAAGCTAGTTTAAGAAAGCAGCTCTGGGGCACTGTAATTCACAAACCTGCAGAGTTATAAATGACAGCTATCGTCCAAAAATATACTGAAGTAAGGCTGCCAAGAGGACTTGAAAGCAGGGCAGAATTGCAGGAAACCGATTTCAGGAGGTAGACAGGAATTGCATTTAAAGCATAGGAAATGAGGCAGAACGTCCACAATGATGCAGTTGGCCAAAAAGGGCGTATGCGTTTTTTCCTGAATATATTCAGGAAAAAACGCATACGCCCTTTTTGGCCAACCAAGCAAGCTTGCAAAGGAAATCTGCACTACAATGAAGTCTCACTTCCCCGCGGTCAAAGGGGCCATCTGAAAAAAGTGTAAAATCCAGAAAGGCAGGACAGGCCATGGAGAACTGGGAGCCTTGTTATGCTGATGGGCGGGATGTAAACTCCCAACAGCCACTGGGGAGAAGTGTATGGTGTTTCCTGAAACATCTAAAAAACAAAGCAACAGAGCCTAGGGCACTTCCACTTATGGTCCTATAGCTTAGGGAAATTAAAATCAAAAAGACACAGCCACCCCAAAGTTTGGGATGGCTCTGTTTACAAGAACCTCGTTTACGGTACAAGTTCAATATCGCAGAAAGTGAAAAATGGATAAAGAAGTTGTGGTACTTACGTAAAATGCAATATCACTCAGCAATGAAATCTATGTCATCAGGCCCGTAGCAGAAAATGAGTGGGTTCAGGTATGATGAATCTAACTGAAATAAGTCACACAGAAAAAGAAACATGATAAGATATCACTAATACACGGAATGTAAACTTGGCTACACAGGAAATGGATTACAAAACAGAACAGGGTCTCCAATTTAGAAAACCAACATATGCTTGCTTAAGGGGAAAGGTGAGTTGGGGTGCTGCATAAAACCAGAGATTGAAATGAGCACAGATAAAGTTCCTTAAGCCAAATATGTAATAGACAAGAGCTACTCCTTCCTCAACGAAATGGACTCAAAACCCCATGTTAAACACCTTATAATGTACCTGACTTGTAAGTATCTTAAAACCTAAAGATTGCTATGTCTCTGAAAGAGAATCAAGCGTGAGTACAGGGGCATAAACGCAGCAGTGATAGGATTGGAGAGGTTCGGTGAGCAAATGAAGACCCTTTGAAGTCATATTGCATGGTACCCATTCCACGGGTCTCAACTCTCCAGGTTTAAGGGATTCTTCCTTCAGCTAAAACATGCATGTGGAACCCAGAGTATGATCAACCGTGTGATCGGGAGACGTGTTCCAATATGTCTCAGGACTCGTCCCCTGGTACTCGGGTGCAACATTCCAGACGCTTTACTAACACTCTCCTGAATTGGTGAGTCAGTGCCTTTAACCTCCTGTTGGGCCCAGGTTGCAAATTCCGCGGAAGATTAACAGGAATAGGGAGAACCAATGAGAGACTAGCTGGAGGTGTCTGGACGGGCAAATTTAATTCTCATTTCCCACCACGAAGTGGAATTAACCAAAGGCTCAGCGTGCCATGTCAGAATCAGATTAGGGCCTGAAGCAATCCTGCGGTGTTGCTGCCAGCTCACAAGAAAGCAATTTGAAGAAAGGAGTTCAGGGGCACTGTAATTCACAAACCTGCAGAGTTATAAATGACAGCTATCGTCCAAAAATATACTGAAGTAAGGCTGCCAAGAGGACTTGAAAGCCGGGCAGAATTGCAGGAAACCGATTTCAGGAGGTAGACTGGAATTGCATTTAAAGCATAGGAAAAGAGGCAGAAGGTCGACAATGATGCACTTGGCCAAAAAGCGCGTATGCTTTTTTTCCTGAATATATTCAGGAAAAAAAGCATACGCCCTTTTAGGCCAACCAAGCAAGCTTGCAAAGGAAATCTGCACTACAATGAAGTCTCACTTCCCCCCAGTCAAATGGGCCATCTGAAAAAAGTGTAAAATCCAGAAAGGCAGGACAGGCCATGGAGAACTGGGAGCCTTGTTATGCTGATGGGCGGGATGTAAATTGCCAACAGCCACTCAGGAGAAGTGTATGGTGTTTCCTGGAACATCTAAAACAAAGCAACAGAGCCTAGGACACTTCCACTTATGGTCCTATAGCTTAGGGAAATTAAAATAAAAAAGACACAGCCACCCCAAAGTTTGGGACGGCTCTGTTTACAAGAACCTCGTTTACGGTACAAGTTCAATTTCACAGAAATTGAAAAATGGATAAAGAAGGTGTGGTACTTACGTACAATGCAATATCACTCAGCAATGAAATCTATGTCATCAGGCCCGTAGCAGCATAATGAGTGGATTCAGGTATGATGATTCTAACTGAAATAAGTCACACAGAAAAAGAAACATCATAAGATATCACTAATACACGGAATGTAAACTTGGCTACACAGGAACTGGATTACAAAACAGAACAGGGTCTCAGATTTAGAAAACCAACTTATGCTTGCTTAAGGCGAAAGGTGAGTTGGGGTGCTGCATAAAACCAGAGATTGAAATGAGCACAGATAAAGTTCCTTAAGCCAAATATGGAATAGACAAGAGCTACTCCTTGCTCAGCGAAATGGACTCAAAACCCCATGTTAAACGCCTAAGAATGTACCTGACTAGTAAGTATCTTAAAACCTATGGATCGCTATGTCTCCGAAAGAGAATCAAGCGTGTGTACAGGGGCATAAACGCAGCAGTGATAGGATTGGAGTGGTTCGGTGAGCAAATGAAGACGCTTTGAAGTCATATTGCATGGTACCCATTCCACGGGTCTCAACTCTCCAGGTTTAAGGGATTCTTCCTTCAGCTAAATCATGCATGTGGAACCCGGAGTATGATCAACCGTGTGATCGGGAGACGTGTTCCAATATGTCTCCATTCTCGTCCCCTGGTACTCGGGTGCAACATTCCAGACACTTTACTAACACTCTCCCGACTTGGAGAGTCAGTGCCTTTAACCTCCTGTTTGGCCCAGTTTGCAATTTCTGCGGAAGATGAACAGGAATAGGGAGAACCAATGAGAGACTAGCTGGAGGTGTCTGGACGGGCAATTTAACTCTCATTTCCCACCAGGAAGAGGAATTAACCAAAGGCTCAGCGTGCCGTGCCAGAACCTGATTAGGGCCTGAAGCAATCCTGCGGTGTTGCGGCCAGCTCACAAGAAAGCGAGTTGAAGAACGGAGCTCAGGGGCACTGTAATTCACAAACCTGCACAGTTATAAATGACAGCTATCGTCAAAAAATATACTGAAGTAAGGCTGCCAAGAGGACTTGAAAGCGGGGCAGAATTGCAGGAAACCGATTTCAGGAGGTAGACTGGAATTGCATTTAAAGCATAGGAAAAGAGGCAGAACGTTGACAATGATGCACTTGGCCAAAAAGGACGTATGCGTTTTTTCCTGAATATATTCAGGAAAAAACGCATATGCACTTTTTGGCCAACCAAGCAAGCTTGCAAAGGAAATCTGCACTATAATGAAGTCTCACTTCCCCACGGTCAAAAGGGCCATCTGAAGAAAGTGTAAAATCCAGAAAGGCAGGACAGGCCATGGAGAACTGGGAGCGTTGTTATGCTGATGGGCGGGATGTAAATTGCCAACAGCCACTCGGGAGAAGTGTAAGGTGTTTCCTGAAACATATAAAAAACAAGCAACAGAGCCTAGGGCACTTCCACTTATGGTCCTATAGCTTAGGGAAATTAAAATCAAAAAGACACAGCCACCCCAAAGTTTGGGACGGCTCTGTTTACAAGAACCTCCTTTACGGTACAAGTTCAATTTCGCAGAAAGTGAAAAATGGATAAAGAAGTTGTGGTACTTACGTACAATGCAATATCACACAGCAATGAAATCTATGTCATCATGCCCGTAGCAGCATAATGAGTGGATTCAGGTATGATGATTCTAACTGAAATAAGTCACAGAGAAAAAGAAACGTCATAAGATATCACTAATACACGGAATGTAAACTTGGCTACACAGGCACTGAATTACAAAACAGAACAGGGTCTCAAATTTAGAAAACCAACTTATGCTTGCTTAAGGGGAAGGTGAGTTGGGGTGCTGCATAAAACCAGAGATTGAAATGAGCACAGATAAAGTTCCTTAAGCCAAATATGTAATAGACAAGAGCTACTCCTTGCTCAACGAAATGGACTCAACACCCCATATTAAACCCCTAAGAATGTACCTGACTAGTAAGTATCTTAAAACCTATGGATTGCTATGTCTCCGAAAGAGAATCAAGCGTGTGTACCGGGGCATAAACGCAGCAGTGATAGGATTGGAGAGGTTTGGTGAGCAAATGAAGACCCTTTGAAGTCACATTGCATGGTACCCATTCCACGGGTCTCAACTCTCCAGGTTTAAGGGATTCTTCCTTCAGCTAAAACATGCATGTGGATCCCAGAGTATGATCAACGGTGTGAGTGGGAGACGTTTTCAAATATGTCTCAGTTCTCGTACCCTGGAACTCGGGTGCAACATTCCAGACGCTTTATTAACACTCTCCCGACTTGGAGAGTCAGTGCCTTTAACCTCCTGTATGGCCCAGTTTGCAATTTCTGCGGAAGATGAACAGGAATAGGGAGAACCAATGAGAGACTAGCTGGAGGTGTCTGGACGGGCGAAAATAACTCTCATTTCCCACCAGGAAGAGGAATTAACCAAAGGCTCAGCATACCGTGCCGGAACCAGATTAGGGAATGAAGCAATCCTGCGGTGTTGCGGCCAGCTCACAAGAAAGCGAGTTGAAGAAAGGAGCTCAGGGGCACTGTAATTCACAAACCTGCAGAGTTATAAATAACAGCTATTGTCCAAAAATATACTGAAGTAAGGCTGCCAAGAGGACTTGAAAGCGGGGCAGAATTGCAGGAAACCGATTTCAGGAGGTAGACTGGAATTGCATTTAAAGCATAGGAAAAGAGGGAGAACGTCCACAATGATGCACTTGGCCAAAAAGGGCGTATGCGTTTTTTCCTGAATATATTCAGGACAAAACACATACGCCCTTTTTGGCCAACCAAGCAAGCTTGCAAAGGAAATCTGCACTACAATGAAGTCTCACTTCCCCCCGGTCAAAAGGGCCATCTGAAAAAAGTGTAAAACCCAGAAAGGCAGGACAGGCCATGGAGAACTGGGAGCCTTGTTATGCTGATGGGCGGGATGTAAATTGCCAACAGCCACTCGGGAGAAGTGTATGGTGTTTCCTGAAACATCTAAAAAACTGAGGAACAGAGCCTAGGGCACTTCCACTTATGGTCCTATAGCTTAGGGAAATTAAAATCAAAAAGACACAGCCACCCCAAAGTTTGGGACAGCTCTGTTTACAAGAACCTCGTTTACGGTACAAGTTCAATATCGCAGAAAGCGAAAAATGGATAAAAAAGTTGTGGTACTTACGTAAAATGCAATATCACTCAGCAATAAAATCTATGTCATCATGCCCGTAGCAGCATAATGAGTGGATTCAGGTATGATGATTCTAACTGAAATAAGTCACACAGAAATAGAAACGTCATAAGATATCACTAATACACGGAATGTAAACTTGGCTACAAAGGCACTGAATTACAAAACAGAACAGGGTCTCAAATTTAGAAAACCAACTTATGCTTGCTTAAGGGGAAAGGTGAGTTGGGGTGCTGCATAAAACAAAAGATTGAAATGAGCACAGATAAACTTACTTAAGCCAAATATGTAATAGACAAGAGCTACTCCTTGTTCAACGAAATGGACTCAACACCCCATATTAAAATCCTAAGAATGTACCTGACTAGTAAGTATCTTAAAACCTATGGATTGCTATGTCTCCGAAAGAGAACCAAGCGTGTGTACAGGGGCATAAACGCAGCAGTGATAGGATTGGAGAGGTTCGGTGAGCAAATGAAGACCCTTTGAAGTCACATTGCATGGTACCTATTCCACGGGTCTCAACTTCCAGGTTTAAGGGATTCTTCCTTCAGCTAAAACATGTATGTGGAACCCAGAGTATGATCAACCGTGTGAGTGGGAGACGTTTTCAAATATGTCTCAGTTCTCGTACCCTGGTACTCGGGTGCAACATTCCAGACGCTTTATTAACACTCACCCGACTTGGAGAGTCAGTGCCTTTAACCTCCTGTATGGCCCAGTTTACAATTTCTGCGGAAGATGAACAGGAATAGGGAGAACCAATGAGAGACTAGCTGGAGGTGTCTGGACGGGCGAATTTAACTCTCATTTCCCACCAGGAAGAGGAATTAACCAAAGGCTCAGCATACCGTGCCGGAACCAGATTAGGGCCTGAAGCAATCCTGCGGTGTTGCGGCCAGCTCACAAGAAAGCGAGTTGAAGAAAGGAGCTCAGGGGAACTGTAATTCACAAACCTGCAGAGTTATAAATGACAGCTATCGTCCAAAAATATACTAAAGTAAGGCTGCCAAGAGGACTTGAAAGCGGGGCAGAATTGCAGGAAACTGATTTCAGGAGGTAGACTGGAATTGCATTTAAAGCACAGGAAAAGAGGCAGAACGTCGACAATGATGCACTTGGCCAAAAAGGGCGTATGCGTTTTTTCCTGAATATATTCAGGAAAAAACGCATACGCGCTTTTTTGCCAACCAAGCAAGCTTGCAAAGGAAATCTGCACTACAATGAAGTCTCACTTCCGCCTGGTCAAAAGGGCCATCTGAAAAAAGTGTAAACACCAGAAAGGCAGGACAGGCCATGGAGAACTGGGAGCCTTGTTATGCTGATGGGTGGGATATAAATTGCCAACAGCCACTCGGGAGAAGTGTATGGTGTTTCCTGAAACATATAAAAAACAAGCAACAGAGCCTAGGGCACTTCCACTTATGGTCCTATAGCTTAGGGAAATTAAAATCAAAAAGACACAGCCACCCCAAAGTTTGGGACGGCTCTGTTTACAAGAACCTCCTTTACGGTACAAGTTCAATTTCGCAGAAAGTGAAAAATGGATAAAGAAGTTGTGGTACTTACGTACAATGCAATATCACACAGCAATGAAATCTATGTCATCATGCCCGTAGCAGCATAATGAGTGGATTCAGGTATGATGATTCTAACTGAAATAAGTCACAGAGAAAAAGAAACTTCATAAGATATCACTAATACACGGAATGTAAACTTGGCTACACAGGCACTGAATTACAAAACAGAACAGGGTCTCAAATTTAGAAAACCAACTTATGCTTGCTTAAGGGGAAAGGTGAGTTGGGGTGCTGCATAAAACCAGAGAATGAAATGAGCACAAATAAAGTTCCTTAAGCCAAATATGTAATAGACAAGAGCTACTCCTTGCTCAACGAAATGGACTCAACACCCCATATTAAACCCCTAAGAATGTACCTGACTAGTAAGTATCTTAAAACCTATGGATTGCTATGTCTCCGAAAGAGAATCAAGCGTGTGTACCGGGGCATAAACGCAGCAGTGATAGGATTGGAGAGGTTTGGTGAGCAAATGAAGACCCTTTGAAGTCACATTGCATGGTACCCATTCCACGGGTCTCAACTCTCCAGGTTTAAGGGATTCTTCCTTCAGCTAAAACATGCATGTGGATCCCAGAGTATGATCAACCGTGTGAGTGGGAGACGTTTTCAAATATGTCTCAGTTCTCGTACCCTGGTACTCGGGTGCAACATTCCAGACGCTTTATTAACACTCTCCCGACTTGGAGAGTCAGTGCCTTTAACCTCCTGTATGGCCCAGTTTGCAATTTCTGCGGAAGATGAACAGGAATAGGGAGAACCAATGAGAGACTAGCTGGAGGTGTCTGGACGGGCGAAATTAACTCTAATTTCCCACCAGGAAGAGGAATTAACCAAAGGCTCAGGATACCGTGCCGGAACCAGATTAGGGCCTGAAGCAATCCTGCGGTGTTGCGGCCAGCTCACAAGAAAGCGAGTTGAAGAAAGGAGCTCAGGGGCACTGTAATTCACAAAGCTGCAGAGTTATAAATGACAGCTATTGTCCAAAAATACACTGAAGTAAGGCTGCCAAGAGGACTTGAAAGTGGGGCAGAATTGCAGGAAACCGATTTCAGGAGGAAGACTGGAATTGCATTTAAAGCATAGGAAAAGAGGCAGAACGTCGACAATGATGCACTTGGCCAAAAAGGGCATATGCGTTTTTTCCTGAATATATTCAGGACAAAACACATATGCCCTTTTTGGCCAACCAAGCAAGCTTGCAAAGGAAATCTGCACTACAATGAAGTCTCACTTCCCCACGGTCAAAAGGGCCATCTGAAAAAAGTGTAAAATCCAGAAAGGCAGGACAGGCCATGGAGAACTGGGAGCATTGTTATGCTGATGGGTGGGATGTAAATTGCCAACAGCCACTCGGGAGAAGTGTATGGTGTTTCCTGAAACATCTAAAAAACTGAGGAACAGAGCCTAGGGCACTTCCACTTATGGTCCTATAGCTTAGGGAAATTAAAATCAAAAAGACACAGCCACCCCAAAGTTTGGGACAGCTCTGTTTACAAGAACCTCGTTTACGGTACAAGTTCAATATCGCAGAAAGCGAAAAATGGATAAAAATGTTGTGGTACTTACGTACAATGCAATATCACTCAGCAATAAAATCTATGTCATCATGCCCGTAGCAGCATAATGAGTGGATTCAGGTATGATGATTCTAACTGAAATAAGTCACACAGAAATAGAAACGTCATAAGATATCACTAATACACGGAATATAAACTTGGCTACACAGGCACTGAATTACAAAACAGAACAGGGTCTCAAATTTAGAAAACCAACTTATGCTTGCTTAAGGGGAAAGGTGAGTTGGGGTGCTGCATAAAACCAGAGATTGAAATGAGCACAGATAAAGTTCCTTAAGCCAAATATGTAATAGACAAGACCTACTCCTTGCTCAACGAAATGGACTCAACACCCCATATTAAACGCCTAAGAATGTACCTGACTAGTAAGTATCTTAAAACCTATGGATTGCTATGTCTCCAAAAGAGAACCAAGCGTGTGTACAGGGGCATAAACGCAGCAGTGATAGGATTGGAGAGGTTCGGTGAGCAAATGAAGACCCTTTGAAGTCACATTGCCTGGTACCCATTCCACGGGTCTCAACTCTCCAGGTTTAAGGGATTCTTCCTTCAGCAAAAACATGCATGTGGAACCCAGCGTATGATCAACCATGTGATCGCGAGATGTGTTCAAATATGTCTCAGTTCTCGTACCCTGGTACTCGGGTGCAACATTCCAAATGCTTTATTAACACTCTCCCGACTTGGAGAGTCAGTGCCTTTAACCTCCTGTTTGGCCCAGTTTGCAATTTCTGCGGAAGATGAACAGGAATAGGGAGAACCAATGAGAGACTAGCTGGAGGTGTCTGGACGGGCGAATTTAACTCTCATTTCCCACCAGGAAGAGGAATTAACCAAAGGCTCAGCATACCATGCCGTAACCAGATTAGGGCCTGAAGCAATCCTGCGGTGTTGCGGCCAGCTCACAAGAAAGCGAGTTGAAGAAAGGAGCTCAGGGGCACTGTAATTCACAAACCTGCAGAGTTATAAATGACAGTTATTGTCCAAAAATATACTGAAATAAGGCTGCCAAGAGGACTTGAAAGCGGGGCAGAATTGCAGGAAACCGATTTCAGGAGGTAGACTGGAATTGCATTTAAAGCATAGGAAAAGAGGCAGAACGTCCACAATGATGCACTGGCCAAAAAGGGCGTATGCGTTTTTTCCTGAATATATTCAGGACAAAACACATACGCCCTTTTTGGCCAACCAAGCAAGCTTGCAAAGGAAATCTGCACTACAATGAAGTCTCACTTCCCCCCGGTCAAAAGGGCCATCTGAAAAAAGTGTAAAATCCAGAAAGGCAGGACAGGCCATGGAGAACTGGGAGCCTTGTTATGCTGATGGGCAGGATGTAAATTGCCAACAGCCACTCGGGAGAAGTGTATGGTGTTTCCTGAAACATCTAAAAAACTGAGGAACACAGCCTAGGGCACTTCCACTTATGGTCCTATAGCTTAGGGAAATTAAAATAAAAAAGACACAGCCACCCCAAAATTTGGGACAGCTCTGTTTACAAGAACCTCAGTCACGGTACAAGTTCAATATCGCAGAAAGCGAAAAATGGATAAAGAAGTTGTGGTACTTACGTACAATGCAATATCAATCAGCAATGAAATCTATGTCATCATGCCTGTAAAGCATAGAGTGGATTCAGGTATGATGATTCTAACTGAAATAAGTCACACAGAAAAAGAAACGTCATAAGATATCACTAATACACGGAATGTAAACTTGGCTACACAGGCACTGAATTACAAAAAAGAACAGGATCTCAAATTTAGAAAACCAACTTATGCTTGCTTAAGGGGAAAGGTGAGTTGGGGTGCTGCATAAAATCAGAGATTGAAATGAGCACAGATAAAGTTCCTTAAGCCAAATATGTAATAGACAAGGGCTACTCCTTGCTCAACGAAATGGACTCAAAACCCCATATTAAACGCCTAAGAATGTACCTGACTAGTAAGTATCTTAAAACTTATGGATTGGTATGTCTCTGAAAGAGAATCAAGCCTAAGTACAGGGGCATAAACGCAGCAGTGATAGGATTGGAGAGGTTCGGTGAGCAAATGAAGACCCTTTGAAGTCATATTGCATGGTACCCATTCCACGGGTCTCAACTCTCCAAGTTTAAGGGATTCTTCCTTCAGCTAAAAAATGCATGTGGAACACAGAGTGTGATCAACCGTGAGATCGGGAGACGTGTTCTAATATGTCTCAGTTCTCATCCCCTGGTACTCGGGTGCAACATTGCAGACGCTTTACTAACATTCTCCCGACATGGAGAGACAGTGCCTTTAACCTCCTGTTTGGCCCAGTTTGCAATTTCTGCGGAAGATGAACAGGAATAGGGAGAACCAATGAGAGACTAGCTGGAGGTGTCTGGACGGGCAAATTTAACTCTCATTTCCCACCAGGAAGAGGAATTAACCAAAGGCTCAGCGTGCCGTGCCGGAACCAGATTAGGGCCTGAAGCAATCTGCGGTGTTGCGGCCAGCTCACAAGAAAGCGAGTTGAAGAAAGGAGCTCAGGGGCACTGTAATTCACAAACCTGCAGAGTTATAAATGACAGCTATCGTCCAAAAATATACTGAAGTAAGGCTGCCAAGAGGACTTGAAAGCGGGGCAGAATTGCAAGAAACCGATTTCAGGAGGTAGACTGGAATTGCATTTAAAGCATAGGAAAAGAGGCAGAACGTCCACAATGATGCACTTGGCCAAAAAGGGCGTATGCGTTTTTTCCTGAATATATTCAGGAAAAAACGCATACGCCCTTTTTGGTCAACCAAGCAAGCTTGCACAGGAAATCTGCACTAAAATGAAGTCTCACTTCCCTGCGGTCAAAAGGGCCATCTGAAAAAAGTGTAAAATCCAGAAAGGCAGGACAGGCGTTGGAGAACTGGGAGCCTTGTTATGCTGATGGGTGGGATGTAAATTGCCAACAGCCACTTGGGAGAACTGTATGGTGTTTCCTGAAACATCTAAAAAACAAAGCAACAGAGCCTAGGGCACTTCCACTTATGGTCCTATAGCTTAGGGAAATTAAAATCAAAAAGACACAGCCACCCCAAAATTTGGTACGGCTATTATTACAAGAACCTCGTTTACGGTACAAGTTCAATATCGCAGAAAGTGAAAAATGGATAAAGAAGTTGTGGTACTTACGTACAATGCAATATCACTCTCCAATGAAATCTATGTCATCAGGCCCGTAGCAGCATAATGAGTGGATTCAGGTATGATGATTCTAACTGAAATAAGTCACACAGAAAAAGAAACATCATAAGATATCACTAATACACGGAATGTAAACTTGGCTACACAGGAACTGGATTACAAAACAGAACAGGGTCTCAAATTTAGAAAAGCAACTTATGCTTGCTTAAGGGGAAAGGTGAGTTGGGGTGCTGCATAAAACCAGAGATTGAAATGAGCACAGATAAAGTTCCTTAAGCCAAATATGTAATAGACAAGAGCTACTCCTTGCTCAACGTAATGGACTCAAAACCCCATGTTTAACGCCTTATAATGTACCTGACTAGTAAGTATCTTAAAACCTATGTATTGCTATGTCTCTGAAAGAGAATCAAGCATGAGTACAGGAGCATAAACGCCACAGTGATAGGATTGGAGAGGTTCGGTGAGCAAATGAAGACCCTTTGAAGTCATATTGCATGGTACCCATTCCACGGGTCTCAACTCTCCAGGTTTAAGGGATTCTTCCTTCAGCTAAAACATGCATGTGGAACACAGAGTATGATCAACCGTGTGATCGGGATACGTGTTGAAATTTATCTCAGTTCTCGTCCCATGGTACTCGGGTGCAACATTCCAGACGCTTTACTAACACTCTCCCGACTTGGAGAGTCAGTGCCTTTAACCTCCTCTTTGGCCCAGTTTGCAAATTCCGCGGAAGATGAACAGGAATAGGGAGAACCAATGAGAGACTAGCTGGAGGTGTCTGGACGGGCAAATTTAACTCTCATTTCCCACCAGGAAGAGGAATTAACCAAAGGCTCAGTGTGTCGTGCCGGAACCAGATTAGGGCCTGAAGCAATCCTGCGGTGTTGCGGCCAGCTCACAAGAAAGCGAGTTGAAGAAAGGAGCTCAGGGGCACTGTAATTCACAAACCTGCAGAGTTATAAATGACAGCTATCGTCCAAAAATATACTGAAGTAAGGCTGCCAAGAGGACTTGAAAGCAGAGCAGAATTGCAGGAAACCGATTTCAGGAGGTAGACTGGAATTGCATTTAAAGCATAGGAAAAGAGGCAGAACGTTGACAATGATGCACTTGGCCAAAAAGGACGTATGCGTTTTTTCCTGAATATATTCAGGAAAAAACGCATATGCACTTTTTGGCCAACCAAGCAAGCTTGCAAAGGAAATCTGCACTATAATGAAGTCTCACTTCCCCACGGTCAAAAGGGCCATCTGAAGAAAGTGTAAAATCCAGAAATGCAGGACAGGCCATGGAGAACTGGGAGCGTTGTTATGCTGATGGGCGGGATGTAAATTGCCAACAGCCACTCGGGAGAAGTGTAAGGTGTTTCCTGAAACATATAAAAAACAAGCAACAGAGCCTAGGGCACTTCCACTTATGGTCCTATAGCTTAGGGAAATTAAAATCAAAAAGACACAGCCACCCCAAAGTTTGGGACGGCTCTGTTTACAAGAACCTCCTTTACGGTACAAGTTCAATTTCGCAGAAAGTGAAAAATGGATAAAGAAGTTGTGGTACTTACGTACAATGCAATATCACACAGCAATGAAATCTATGTCATCATGCCCGTAGCAGCATAATGAGTGGATTCAGGTATGATGATTCTAACTGAAATAAGTCACAGAGAAAAAGAAACGTCATAAGATATCACTAATACACGGAATGTAAACTTGGCTACACAGGCACTGAATTACAAAACAGAACAGGGTCTCAAATTTAGAAAACCAACTTATGCTTGCTTAAGGGGAAGGTGAGTTGGGGTGCTGCATAAAACCAGAGATTGAAATGAGCACAGATAAAGTTCCTTAAGCCAAATATGTAATAGACAAGAGCTACTCCTTGCTCAACGAAATGGACTCAACACCCCATATTAAACCCCTAAGAATGTACCTGACTAGTAAGTATCTTAAAACCTATGGATTGCTATGTCTCCGAAAGAGAATCAAGCGTGTGTACCGGGGCATAAACGCAGCAGTGATAGGATTGGAGAGGTTTGGTGAGCAAATGAAGACCCTTTGAAGTCACATTGCATGGTACCCATTCCACGGGTCTCAACTCTCCAGGTTTAAGGGATTCTTCCTTCAGCTAAAACATGCATGTGGATCCCAGAGTATGATCAACGGTGTGAGTGGGAGACGTTTTCAAATATGTCTCAGTTCTCGTACCCTGGAACTCGGGTGCAACATTCCAGACGCTTTATTAACACTCTCCCGACTTGGAGAGTCA
Source organism: Orcinus orca (assembly GCF_937001465.1). Taxonomy (NCBI): domain Eukaryota; kingdom Metazoa; phylum Chordata; class Mammalia; order Artiodactyla; family Delphinidae; genus Orcinus; species Orcinus orca. The sequence goes on from NW_026044021.1 coordinate 1,454,300, forward strand.
GTGCCTTTAACCTCCTGTATGGCCCAGTTTGCAATTTCTGCGGAAGATGAACAGGAATAGGGAGAACCAATGAGAGACTAGCTGGAGGTGTCTGGACGGGCGAAAATAACTCTCATTTCCCACCAGGAAGAGGAATTAACCAAAGGCTCAGCATACCGTGCCGGAACCAGATTAGGGAATGAAGCAATCCTGCGGTGTTGCGGCCAGCTCACAAGAAAGCGAGTTGAAGAAAGGAGCTCAGGGGCACTGTAATTCACAAACCTGCAGAGTTATAAATAACAGCTATTGTCCAAAAATATACTGAAGTAAGGCTGCCAAGAGGACTTGAAAGCGGGGCAGAATTGCAGGAAACCGATTTCAGGAGGTAGACTGGAATTGCATTTAAAGCATAGGAAAAGAGGGAGAACGTCCACAATGATGCACTTGGCCAAAAAGGGCGTATGCGTTTTTTCCTGAATATATTCAGGACAAAACACATACGCCCTTTTTGGCCAACCAAGCAAGCTTGCAAAGGAAATCTGCACTACAATGAAGTCTCACTTCCCCCCGGTCAAAAGGGCCATCTGAAAAAAGTGTAAAATCCAGAAAGGCAGGACAGGCCATGGAGAACTGGGAGCCTTGTTATGCTGATGGGCGGGATGTAAATTGCCAACAGCCACTCGGGAGAAGTGTATGGTGTTTCCTGAAACATCTAAAAAACTGAGGAACAGAGCCTAGGGCACTTCCACTTATGGTCCTATAGCTTAGGGAAATTAAAATCAAAAAGACACAGCCACCCCAAAGTTTGGGACAGCTCTGTTTACAAGAACCTCGTTTACGGTACAAGTTCAATATCGCAGAAAGCGAAAAATGGATAAAAAAGTTGTGGTACTTACGTACAATGCAATATCACTCAGCAATAAAATCTATGTCATCATGCCCGTAGCAGCATAATGAGTGGATTCAGGTATGATGATTCTAACTGAAATAAGTCACACAGAAATAGAAACGTCATAAGATATCACTAATACACGGAATGTAAACTTGGCTACAAAGGCACTGAATTACAAAACAGAACAGGGTCTCAAATTTAGAAAACCAACTTATGCTTGCTTAAGGGGAAAGGTGAGTTGGGGTGCTGCATAAAACAAAAGATTGAAATGAGCACAGATAAACTTACTTAAGCCAAATATGTAATAGACAAGAGCTACTCCTTGTTCAACGAAATGGACTCAACACCCCATATTAAAATCCTAAGAATGTACCTGACTAGTAAGTATCTTAAAACCTATGGATTGCTATGTCTCCGAAAGAGAACCAAGCGTGTGTACAGGGGCATAAACGCAGCAGTGATAGGATTGGAGAGGTTCGGTGAGCAAATGAAGACCCTTTGAAGTCACATTGCATGGTACCTATTCCACGGGTCTCAACTTCCAGGTTTAAGGGATTCTTCCTTCAGCTAAAACATGTATGTGGAACCCAGAGTATGATCAACCGTGTGAGTGGGAGACGTTTTCAAATATGTCTCAGTTCTCGTACCCTGGTACTCGGGTGCAACATTCCAGACGCTTTATTAACACTCACCCGACTTGGAGAGTCAGTGCCTTTAACCTCCTGTATGGCCCAGTTTACAATTTCTGCGGAAGATGAACAGGAATAGGGAGAACCAATGAGAGACTAGCTGGAGGTGTCTGGACGGGCGAATTTAACTCTCATTTCCCACCAGGAAGAGGAATTAACCAAAGGCTCAGCATACCGTGCCGGAACCAGATTAGGGCCTGAAGCAATCCTGCGGTGTTGCGGCCAGCTCACAAGAAAGCGAGTTGAAGAAAGGAGCTCAGGGGAACTGTAATTCACAAACCTGCAGAGTTATAAATGACAGCTATTGTCCAAAAATATACTGAAGTAAGGCTGCCAAGAGGACTTGAAAGCAGGGCAGAATTGCAGGAAACCGATTTCAGGAGGTAGACTGGAATTGCATTTAAAGCATAGGAAAAGAGGCAGAACGTCCAAAATGATGCACTTGGCCAAAAAGGGCGTATGCGTTTTTTCCTGAATATATTCAGGACAGAATACATACGCCCTTTTTGGCCAACCAAGCAAGCTTGCAAAGGAAATCTGCACTACAATGAAGTCTCATTTCCCCGCGGTCAAAAGGGCCATCTGAAAAAAGTGTAAAATCCAGAAAGGCAGAACAGGCCATGGAGAACTGGGAGCCTTGTTATGCTGATGGGCGGGATGTAAATTGCCAACAGCCACTCGGGAGAAGTGTATGGTGTTTCCTGAAACATCTAAAAAACTGAGGAACAGAGCCTACGGCACTTCCACTTATGGTCCTATAGCTTAGGGAAATTAAAATAAAAAAGACACAGCCACCCCAAAGTTTGGGACGGCTCTGTTTACAAGAACCTCGTTTACGGTACAAGTTCAATATCGCACAAAGCGAAAAATGGATAAAGAAGTTGTGCTACTTATGCACAATGCAATATCACTCAGCAATGAAATCTATGTCATCATGCCCATAGCAGCATAATGAGTGGATTCAGGTATGATGATTCTAACTGAAATAAGTCACACAGAAAAAGAAACGTCATAAGATATCACTAATACACGGAATGTAAACTTGGCTACACAGGCACTGAATTACAAAACAGAACAGGGTCTCAAATTTAGAAAACCAACTTATGCTTGCTTAAGGGGAAAGGTGAGTTGGGGTGCTGCATAAAACCAGAGATTGAAATGAGCACAGATAAAGTTCCTTAAGCCAAATATGTAATAGACAAGAGCTACTCCTTGCTCAACGAAATGGACTCAACACCCCATATTAAACGCCTAAGAATGTACCTGACTAGTAAGTATCTTAAAACCTATGGATTGCTATGTCTCCGAAAGTGAATCAAGCATGTGTACAGGGGCATAAACGCAGCAGTGATAGGATTGGAGAGGTTTGGTGAGCAAATGAAGACCCTTTGAAGTCACATTGCATGGTACCCATTCCACGGGTCTCAACTCTCCAGGTTTAAGGGATTCTTCCTTCAGCTAAAACATGCATGTGGATCCCAGAGTATGATCAACCGTGTGAGTGGGAGACGTTTTCAAATATGTCTCAGTTCTCGTACCCTGGTACTTGGCTGCAACATTCCAGACGCTTTATTAACACTCTCCCGACTTGGAGAGTCAGTGCCTTTAACCTCCTGTATGGCCCAGTTTGCAATTTCTGCGGAAGATGAACAGGAATAGGGAGAACCAATGAGAGACTAGCTGGAGGTGTCTGGACGGGCGAAATTAACTCTAATTTCCCACCAGGAAGAGGAATTAACCAAAGGCTCAGGATACCGTGCCGGAACCAGATTAGGGCCTGAAGCAATCCTGCGGTGTTGCGGCCAGCTCACAAGAAAGCGAGTTGAAGAAAGGGGCTCAGGGGCACTGTAATTCACAAACCTGCAGAGTTATAAATGACAGCTATCATCCAAAAATATACTGAAGTAAGGCTGCCAAGAGGACTTGAAAGCCGGGCAGAATTGCAGGAAACCGATTTCAGGAGGTAGACTGGAATTGCATTTAAAGCATAGGAAAAGAGGCAGAAGGTCGACAATGATGCACTTGGCCAAAAAGGGCATATGCGTTTTTTCCTGAATATATTCAGGACAAAACACATATGCCCTTTTTGGCCAACCAAGTAAGCTTGCAAAGGAAATCTGCACTACAATGAAGTCTCACTTCCCCACGGTCAAAAGGGCCATCTGAAGAAAGTGTAAAATCCAGAAAGGCAGGACAGGCCATGGAGAACTGGGAGCCTTGTTATGCTGATGGGCGGGATGTATATTGCCAACAGCCACTCAGGGGAAGTGTATGGTGTTTCCTGAAACATCTAAAAAACAAAGCAACAGAGCCTAGGGCACTTCCACTTATGGCCTTATAGCTTAGGGAAATTAAAATCAAAAAGACACAGCCACCCCAACGATTGGGACGGCTCTGTTTACAAGAAACTCGTTTACGGGACAAGTTCAATATCACAGAAAGTGTAAAATGGATAAAGAAGTTGTGATACTTACATACAATGAAATATCACTCAGCAATGAAATCTATGTCATCAGGCCCGTAGCAGCATAATGAGTGGATTCAGTTATGATGATTCTAACTGAAATAAGTCACACAGAAAAAGAAACATCATAAGATATCACTAATACACGGAATGTAACCTTGGCTACACAGGAACTGGATTACAAAAGACAACAGAGTCTCAAATTTAGAAAACCAACTTATGCTTGCTTAAGGGGAAAGGTGAGTTGGGGTGCTGCATAAAACCAGAGATTGAAATGAGCACAGATAAAGTTCCTTAAGCCAAATATTTAATAGACAAGAGCTACTCCTTGCTCAACGAAATGGACTCAACACCCCATATTAAACGCCTAAGAATGTACCTGACTAGTAAGTATCTTAAAACCTATGGATCGCTATGTCTCCGAAAGAGAATCAAGCGTGTGTACAGGGGCATAAACGCAGCAGTGATAGGATTGGAGAGGTTCGGTGAGCAAATGAAGACCCTTTGAAGTCATATTGCATGGTACCCATTCCACGGGTCTCAACTCTCCAGGTTTAAGGGATTCTTCCTTCAGCTAAATCATGCATGTGGAACCCAGAGTATGATCAACCATGTGATCGGGAGACGTGTTCCAACATGTCTCAGTTCTCGTCCCCTGGTACTCGGGTGCAACATTCCAGACGCTTTACTAACACTCTCCCGACTTGGAGAGTCAGTGCCTTTAACCTCCTGTTTGGCCCAGTTTGCAATTTCTGCGGAAGATGAACAGGAATAGGGAGAACCAATGAGAGACTAGCTGGAGGTGTCTGGACGGGCAAATTTAACTCTCATTTCCCACCAGGAAGAGGAATTATCCAAAGGCTCAGCGTGCCGTGCCGGAACCAGATTAGGGCCTGAAGCAATCCTGCGGTGTTGCAGCCAGCTCACAAGAAAGCGAGTTGAAGAAAAGAGCTCAGGGACACTGTAATTCACAAACCTGCAGAGTTATAAATGACAGCTATCGTCCAAAAATATACTAAAGTAAGGCTGCCAAGAGGACTTGAAAGCGGGGCAGAATTGCAGGAAACTGATTTCAGGAGGTAGACTGGAATTGCATTTAAAGCACAGGAAAAGAGGCAGAACGTCGACAATGATGCACTTGGCCAAAAAGGGCGTATGCGTTTTTTCCTGAATATATTCAGGAAAAAACGCATACGCGCTTTTTTGCCAACCAAGCAAGCTTGCAAAGGAAATCTGCACTACAATGAAGTCTCACTTCCGCCTGGTCAAAAGGGCCATCTGAAAAAAGTGTAAACACCAGAAAGGCAGGACAGGCCATGGAGAACTGGGAGCCTTGTTATGCTGATGGGTGGGATATAAATTGCCAACAGCCACTCGGGAGAAGTGTATGGTGTTTCCTGAAACATATAAAAAACAAGCAACAGAGCCTAGGGCACTTCCACTTATGGTCCTATAGCTTAGGGAAATTAAAATCAAAAAGACACAGCCACCCCAAAGTTTGGGACGGCTCTGTTTACAAGAACCTCCTTTACGGTACAAGTTCAATTTCGCAGAAAGTGAAAAATGGATAAAGAAGTTGTGGTACTTACGTACAATGCAATATCACACAGCAATGAAATCTATGTCATCATGCCCGTAGCAGCATAATGAGTGGATTCAGGTATGATGATTCTAACTGAAATAAGTCACAGAGAAAAAGAAACTTCATAAGATATCACTAATACACGGAATGTAAACTTGGCTACACAGGCACTGAATTACAAAACAGAACAGGGTCTCAAATTTAGAAAACCAACTTATGCTTGCTTAAGGGGAAAGGTGAGTTGGGGTGCTGCATAAAACCAGAGATTGAAATGAGCACAAATAAAGTTCCTTAAGCCAAATATGTAATAGACAAGAGCTACTCCTTGCTCAACGAAATGGACTCAACACCCCATATTAAACCCCTAAGAATGTACCTGACTAGTAAGTATCTTAAAACCTATGGATTGCTATGTCTCCGAAAGAGAATCAAGCATGTGTACCGGGGCATAAACGCAGCAGTGATAGGATTGGAGAGGTTTGGTGAGCAAATGAAGACCCTTTGAAGTCACATTGCATGGTACCCATTCCACGGGTCTCAACTCTCCAGGTTTAAGGGATTCTTCCTTCAGCTAAAACATGCATGTGGATCCCAGAGTATGATCAACCGTGTGAGTGGGAGACGTTTTCAAATATGTCTCAGTTCTCGTACCCTGGTACTCGGGTGCAACATTCCAGACGCTTTATTAACACTCTCCCGACTTGGAGAGTCAGTGCCTTTAACCTCCTGTATGGCCCAGTTTGCAATTTCTGCGGAAGATGAACAGGAATAGGGAGAACCAATGAGAGACTAGCTGGAGGTGTCTGGACGGGCGAAATTAACTCTAATTTCCCACCAGGAAGAGGAATTAACCAAAGGCTCAGGATACCGTGCCGGAACCAGATTAGGGCCTGAAGCAATCCTGCGGTGTTGCGGCCAGCTCACAAGAAAGCGAGTTGAAGAAAGGAGCTCAGGGGCACTGTAATTCACAAAGCTGCAGAGTTATAAATGACAGCTATTGTCCAAAAATACACTGAAGTAAGGCTGCCAAGAGGACTTGAAAGTGGGGCAGAATTGCAGGAAACCGATTTCAGGAGGAAGACTGGAATTGCATTTAAAGCATAGGAAAAGAGGCAGAACGTCGACAATGATGCACTTGGCCAAAAAGGGCATATGCGTTTTTTCCTGAATATATTCAGGACAAAACACATATGCCCTTTTTGGCCAACCAAGCAAGCTTGCAAAGGAAATCTGCACTACAATGAAGTCTCACTTCCCCACGGTCAAAAGGGCCATCTGAAAAAAGTGTAAAATCCAGAAAGGCAGGACAGGCCATGGAGAACTGGGAGCATTGTTATGCTGATGGGTGGGATGTAAATTGCCAACAGCCACTCGGGAGAAGTGTATGGTGTTTCCTGAAACATCTAAAAAACTGAGGAACAGAGCCTAGGGCACTTCCACTTATGGTCCTATATCTTAGGGAAATTAAAATCAAAAAGACACAGCCACCCCAAAGTTTGGGACAGCTCTGTTTACAAGAACCTCGTTTACGGTACAAGTTCAATATCGCAGAAAGCGAAAAATGGATAAAAATGTTGTGGTACTTACGTACAATGCAATATCACTCAGCAATAAAATCTATGTCATCATGCCCGTAGCAGCATAATGAGTGGATTCAGGTATGATGATTCTAACTGAAATAAGTCACACAGAAATAGAAACGTCATAAGATATCACTAATACACGGAATATAAACTTGGCTACACAGGCACTGAATTACAAAACAGAACAGGGTCTCAAATTTAGAAAACCAACTTATGCTTGCTTAAGGGGAAAGGTGAGTTGGGGTGCTGCATAAAACCAGAGATTGAAATGAGCACAGATAAAGTTCCTTAAGCCAAATATGTAATAGACAAGACCTACTCCTTGCTCAACGAAATGGACTCAACACCCCATATTAAACGCCTAAGAATGTACCTGACTAGTAAGTATCTTAAAACCTATGGATTGCTATGTCTCCAAAAGAGAACCAAGCGTGTGTACAGGGGCATAAACGCAGCAGTGATAGGATTGGAGAGGTTCGGTGAGCAAATGAAGACCCTTTGAAGTCACATTGCCTGGTACCCATTCCACGGGTCTCAACTCTCCAGGTTTAAGGGATTCTTCCTTCAGCAAAAACATGCATGTGGAACCCAGCGTATGATCAACCATGTGATCGCGAGATGTGTTCAAATATGTCTCAGTTCTCGTACCCTGGTACTCGGGTGCAACATTCCAAATGCTTTATTAACACTCTCCCGACTTGGAGAGTCAGTGCCTTTAACCTCCTGTTTGGCCCAGTTTGCAATTTCTGCGGAAGATGAACAGGAATAGGGAGAACCAATGAGAGACTAGCTGGAGGTGTCTGGACGGGCGAATTTAACTCTCATTTCCCACCAGGAAGAGGAATTAACCAAAGGCTCAGCATACCATGCCGTAACCAGATTAGGGCCTGAAGCAATCCTGCGGTGTTGCGGCCAGCTCACAAGAAAGCGAGTTGAAGAAAGGAGCTCAGGGGCACTGTAATTCACAAACCTGCAGAGTTATAAATGACAGTTATTGTCCAAAAATATACTGAAATAAGGCTGCCAAGAGGACTTGAAAGCGGGGCAGAATTGCAGGAAACCGATTTCAGGAGGTAGACTGGAATTGCATTTAAAGCATAGGAAAAGAGGCAGAACGTCCACAATGATGCACTGGCCAAAAAGGGCGTATGCGTTTTTTCCTGAATATATTCAGGACAAAACACATACGCCCTTTTTGGCCAACCAAGCAAGCTTGCAAAGGAAATCTGCACTACAATGAAGTCTCACTTCCCCCCGGTCAAAAGGGCCATCTGAAAAAAGTGTAAAATCCAGAAAGGCAGGACAGGCCATGGAGAACTGGGAGCCTTGTTATGCTGATGGGCAGGATGTAAATTGCCAACAGCCACTCGGGAGAAGTGTATGGTGTTTCCTGAAACATCTAAAAAACTGAGGAACACAGCCTAGGGCACTTCCACTTATGGTCCTATAGCTTAGGGAAATTAAAATAAAAAAGACACAGCCACCCCAAAATTTGGGACAGCTCTGTGTACAAGAACCTCAGTCACGGTACAAGTTCAATATCGCAGAAAGCGAAAAATGGATAAAGAAGTTGTGGTACTTACGTACAATGCAATATCAATCAGCAATGAAATCTATGTCATCATGCCTGTAAAGCATAGAGTGGATTCAGGTATGATGATTCTAACTGAAATAAGTCACACAGAAAAAGAAACGTCATAAGATATCACTAATACACGGAATGTAAACTTGGCTACACAGGCACTGAATTACAAAAAAGAACAGGATCTCAAATTTAGAAAACCAACTTATGCTTGCTTAAGGGGAAAGGTGAGTTGGGGTGCTGCATAAAATCAGAGATTGAAATGAGCACAGATAAAGTTCCTTAAGCCAAATATGTAATAGACAAGGGCTACTCCTTGCTCAACGAAATGGACTCAAAACCCCATATTAAACGCCTAAGAATGTACCTGACTAGTAAGTATCTTAAAACCTATGGATTGCTATGTCTCCGAAAGAGAATCAAGCATGTGGACAGGGGCATAAACGCAGCAGTGATAGTATTGGAGAGGTTCGGTGAGCAAATGAAGACCCTTTGAAGTCATATTGCATGGTACCATTTCCACGGGTCTCAACTCTCCAGGTTTAAGGGATTCTTCCTTCGGCTAAAACATGCATGTGGAACCCAGAGTACGATCAACCGTGTGACGGGGAGACGTATTCCAATATGTCTCAGTTTTCATCCCCTGGTACTCGGGTGCAACATTCCAGACAGTTTACTAACACTCTCCCGACTTGGAGAGTGAGTGCCTTTAACCTCTTGTTTGGACCAGTTTGCAATTTCTCCAGAAGATGAACTGGAATAGGGAGAACCAATGAGAGACTAGCTGGAGGTGTCTGGACGGGCAAATTTAACTCTCATTTCCCACCAGGAAGAGGAATTAACCAAAGGCTCAGCGTGCCGTGCCAGAACCAGATTAGGGCCTGAAGCAATCCTGCGGTGTTGTGGCCAGCTCACAAGAAAGCGAGTTGAAGAAAGGAGCTCAGGGGCACTGTAATTCACAAACCTGCAGAGTTATAAATGACAGCTATCGTCCAAAAATATACTGAAGTAAGGCTGCCAAGAGGACTTGAAAGCGGGGCAGAATTGCAGGAAACCGATTTCAGGAGGTAGACTGGAATTGCATTTAAAGCATAGGAAAAGAGGCAAAACGTCGACAATGATGCACTTGGCCAAAAAGGGCGTATGCGTTTTTTCCTGAATATATTCAGGAAAAAACGCATACGCACTTTTTGGCCAACCAAGCAAGCTTGCAAAGGAAATCTGCACTACAATGAAGTCTCACTTCACCCGGGTCAAAAGGGCCATCTGAAAAAAGTGTAAAATCCAGAAAGGAAGGACAGGCCATGGAGAACTGGGAGACTTGTTATGCTGATGGGCGGGATGTAAATTGCCAACAACCACTCAGGAGAAGTGTATGGTGTTTCCTGAAACATCTACAAAACAAAGCAACAGAGCCTAGGGCACTTCCAGTTATGGTCCTATAGCTTAGGGAAATTAAAATCAAAAAGACACAGCCACCCCAAAGTTTGGGATGGCTCTGTTTACAAGAACCTCGTTTACGGTACAAGTTCAATATCACAGAAAGCGAAAAATGGATAAAGAAGTTGTGGTATTTACGTACAATGCAATATCCCTCAGCAATGACATCTATGTCATCAGGTCCGTAGCAGCATAATGAGTGGATTCAGGTATGATGATTCTAACTGAAATAAGTCACACAGAAAAAGAAACATCATAAGATATCACTAATACACGGAATGTAAACTTGGCTACACAGGAACTGAATTCCAAAACAGAACAGGGTCTCAAATTTAGAAAACCAGCTTATGCTTGCTTAAGGGGAAAGGTGAGTTGGGGTGCTGCATAAAACCAGAGATTGAAATGAGCACAGATAAAGTTCCTTAAGCCAAATATGTAATAGACAAGAGCTACTCCTTGCTCAACGAAATGGACTCAACACCCCATATTAAACGCCTAAGAATGTACCTGACTAGTAAGTATCTTAAAACCTATGGATTGCTATGTCTCTGAAAGAGAATCAAGCGTGTGTACAGGGTCATAAAGGCAGCAGTGATAGGATTGGAGAGGTTCGGTGGGCAAACGAAGACCCTTTGAAATCATATTGCATCGTACCCATTCCACGGTCTCAACTCTCCAGGTTTAAGGGATTCTTCCTTCAGCTAAAACATGCATGTGGAACCCAGAGTATGATCAACCGTGTGATCGGGAGACGTGTGCCATTATATCTCAGTTCTCGTCCCCTGGTACTCGGGTGCAACATTCCAGACCCTTTACTAACACTCTCCCGACTTGGAGAGTCAGTGCCTTTAACCTCCTGTTTGGCCCAGTTTGCAATTTCTGCGGAACATGAACAGGAATAGGGAGAAACAATGAGAGACTAGGTGGATGTGTCTGGACGGGCAAATTTAACTCTCATTTCCCACCAGGAAGAGGAATTAACCAAAGGCTCAGCGTGCCATGCCGGAACCAGATTAGGCCCTGAAGCAATCCTGCGGTGTTGCGGCCAGCTCACAAGAAAGTGAGTTAAAGAAAGGAGCCCAGGGGCACTGTAATTCACAAACCTGCAGAGTTATAAATGACAGCTATCGTCCAAAAATATACTGAAGTAAGGCTGCCAAGAGGACTTGAAAGCGGGGCAGAATTGCAGGAAACCGATTTCAGGAGGTAGACTGGAATTGCATTTAAAGCATAGGAAAAGAGGCAGAACGTCGACAATGATGCACTTGGCCAAAATGGGCGTATGGGTTTTTTCCTGAATATATTCAGGAAAAAACGCATACGCCCTTTTTGGCCAACCAAGCAAGCTTGCAAAGGAAATCTGCACTACACTGAAGTCTCACTTCCCCCCGGTCAAAAGGGCCATCTGAAAAAAGTGTAAAATCCAGAAAGGCAGGACAGGCCATGGAGAACTGGGAGCCTTGTTATGCTGATGGGCGGGATGTAAATTGCCAACAGCCACTCAGGAGAAGTGTATGGTGTTTCCTGAAACATCTACAAAACAAAGCAACAGAGCCTAGGGCACTTCCACTTATGGTCCTATAGCTTAGGGAAATTAAAATCAAAAAGACACAGCCACCTCAAAATTTGGGACGGCTCTGTTTACAAAAACCTCGTTTACGGTACAAGTTCAATATCGCAGAAAGTGAAAAATGGATAAAGAAGTTGTGGTACTTACGTACAATGCAATATCACTCACCAATGAAATCTATGTCATCAGGCCCGTAGCAGCATAATGAGTGGATTCAGGTATGATGATTCTAACTGAAATAAGTCACACAGAAAAAGAAACATCATAAGATATCACTAATACACCGAATGTAAACTTGGCTACACAGGAACTGGATTACAAAACAGAACAGGGTCTCAAATTTAGAAAAGCAACTTATGGTTGCTTAAGGGGAAAGGTGAGTTGGGGTGCTGCATAAAACCAGAGATTGAAATGAGCACAGATAATGTTCCTTAAGCCAAATATGTAATAGACAAGAGCTACTCCTTGCTCAACGTAATGGACTCAAAACCCCATGTTTAACGCCTTATAATGTACCTGACTAGTAAGTATCTTAAAACCTATGTATTGCTATGTCTCTGAAAGAGAATCAAGCATGAGTACAGGAGCATAAACGCCACAGTGATAGGATTGGAGAGGTTCGGTGAGCAAATGAAGACCCTTTGAAGTCATATTGCATGGTACCCATTCCACGGGTCTCAACTCTCCAGGTTTAAGGGATTCTTCCTTCAGCTAAAACATGCATGTGGAACACAGAGTATGATCAACTGTGTGATCGGGATACGTGTTGAAATTTATCTCAGTTCTCGTCCCATGGTACTCGGGTGCAACATTCCAGACGCTTTACTAACACTCTCCCGACTTGGAGAGTCAGTGCCTTTAACCTCCTCTTTGGCCCAGTTTGCAAATTCCGCGGAAGATGAACAGGAATAGGGAGAACCAATGAGAGACTAGCTGGAGGTGTCTGGACGGGCAAATTTAACTCTCATTTCCCACCAGGAAGAGGAATTAACCAAAGGCTCAGTGTGTCGTGCCGGAACCAGATTAGGGCCTGAAGCAATCCTGCGGTGTTGCGGCCAGCTCACAAGAAAGCGAGTTGAAGAAAGGAGCTCAGGGGCACTGTAATTCACAAACCTGCAGAGTTATAAATGACAGCTATCGTCCAAAAATATACTGAAGTAAGGCTGCCAAGAGGACTTGAAAGCAGAGCAGAATTGCAGGAAACCGATTTCAGGAGGTAGACTGGAATTGCATTTAAAGCATAGGAAAAGAGGCAGAACGTCGACAATGATGCACTTGGCCAAAAAGGACGTATGCGTTTTTTCCTGAATATATTCAGGAAAAAACGCATACGCCCTTTTTGGCCAACCAAGCAAGCTTGCAAAGGAAATCTGCACTATAATGAAGTCTCACTTCCCCCCGGACAAAAGGGCCATCTGAAAAAAGTGTAAAATCCAGAAAGGCAGGACAGGCCATGGACAACTATGAGACTTGTTATACTGATGGGCGGGATGTAAATTGCCAACAGCCACTCTGGAGAAGTGTATGGTGTTTCCTGAAACATCTAAAAAACAAAGCAACAGAGCCTAGGGCACTTCTACATATGGTTCTATAGCTTAGGGAAATTAAAATCAAAAACACACAGCCACCCCAAAATTTGGGACGGCTCTGTTTACAGGAACCTCTTCTGCAGCACAAGTTAAATATGCCAGAGAGCAAATAATGGTTAAAGAAGTTGCGGTACTTACGTACAACAGAATACCTCTCAGCAATGAAAACTATGTCACCAGGCCCGTGCCAGCATAATGAGTGGATTGAGGCACGGTGATTCTAAGTAAAAAATGTCACACAGAAAAAAAACATCATAAGGTACCACTAATACATGGAATGAGAACTTGGCTACACATGAACTGAATTACAAAACAGAACAGGGTCTCATGTTTAGAAAACCAACTTATGCTTGCTTAAGGGGGAAGGTGAGTTGGGTGCTGCACAAAACCTGAGTTTGAAATTAGCACAGATACCGTTCCATAAGCTAAATATGTAATTGACAAGACCTACCCCTTGCTCAAGGAAATGGACTCAACAATGAGATATCACCTCACACCTGGTAGAATGGGCATCATCAGAAAATCTACAAACAAAAAATGCTGGAAAGGGTGTGGAGAAAAAGAACCCTCTTCCACTATTGTTGGGAATATAAATTGATACAGTCACTATGGAGAACAATATGGAGTTTCTTAAGAAACTAACAGTAGAATTACCATATGATACAGCAATCCCAGTTCTGGACATATACCCAGACAAAACCATAAATCAAAAAGAGACATTCACCGCAATGTTCATTGCCTCACTCTTTACAATATCGAGGTAATGGAAGCAACCTAAATGCCCACAGACAGACGAATGCATAAAGCAGTGGTACATATATAAAATGGAATATTACTAAGCCATGAAAAGGAATGAAATTGGATCATTTGTAGAGACGTCGATGGATCTAGAGACTGTCATACAGAGTGAAGTAAATCAGAAAGAGAAAAACAAATCTTGTATATTCATGCATATATGTGGAACCTAGAAAAACTGTACAGGTTAACCATTTTGCAAGGCATAAATAGAGCAACAGATGTAGACAACAAACGTATAGACAACAAGGGGGGAAAGCTGTTGGGGTGGTGGTGGTGGGAGGAGTTGAGACACTGGGATTGGCATGTATACATTTATATGTATAAAATAGATAACCAATAAGAACCTGCTGTATAAAAATATAAAATAAAATTCAAAATTAAAAAGAAATAAAATTTAAAAAATAAAACAGAAAAAACAATTATTCCCTTCACATACATGTATTTATATGAATAAATTATTTCCATGCTTATATCTGTAAATACAAAAAAGAGGAATAAAATCTACCTTGAACCAAAAACGAAAAACAGAAAAAAAACACAGAACCCACCAGTTCCACAGAGGAAAACCGTATCAGGGCACTTGCTCCAGTTGTAAACAATTCTGAAGTTGGTCAGTGGTGGGGAATCGTCTCCCATTCAGCCAGCAGCCCCCACGCAACAAGCAACCTCATTGCAAAGCTGGGGCACCGTGCCGAGGCATCTGTGAGTAAACGTGAGCTGAGCCCCAGGCCAGTTGCTGCTGAACTATTCCCACCCGTCCCAGGTAAAACACCTGAATATATACAAGGACTTGAAAGCCTAGAGGAGGGCCATAGAGCCACACGAGTGACAGCATGCCAGCCGACTTGGTGCCTGCAGGCCAGCCAGGATGGTCCTGGCCCTGGGTGCTCTTCTGGAAGATTTCCATTTCCCTGCCTGAGATACCCGTCCTGTCCCTGCCCCCACTGCTTTTTTCCTTCCTCACCTCTGCCCAGGGAGAAATTCCAGCAGCAGGTATGGGTGACACATCCTCTTCTTTAGCAGGTGGCAGCCTGGCAACTGCTGCAGAAAGTCCAGCAGAGCCCCACTCACACTGGGCCACCCACAAAGCCGTGGCCTCTCATTCCATCCCACCAGCCCAGCCCCGAGACTGCTGACAGGGCAGAGAAAATGGCGTCAGGCATGGCTGCAGGGGCTCTTGCTGCCTGGAGTGGTATTTATATTGATCTCAACCCAGGCACACCTGGGGAGGGCTGGCCGGCACGGTAAGGCTGCCCAGGTCAGCCAATCATCACCCCTCAGGGGCTCACAGTTGCAGAAAATGGAACTTGCTGAACCGGCCAGGTCCAAGGAACAGGTGTGGGCTCCTGAGAGTCAGGATAGACAAGGGCCTGCAGCTTTGGCTTGTTTTCTAATCATTTTATCTGGCCCATGAGTGGGAGACAACTTCAAGAAAGCCCTCTCCTAATGAGAGGAACCCAGGAGTCAGGGAGAGGAGGGGTGGGTGGTGGTTGGAGACAGAGGCCTGGTGCCCCGGGTGCAGTGGAAGTCTCTGGAAGACCAGGTGGAGGGAGACCGCACAGAGTGATGCCCAGGGTCACAGACCTGTCGCAGCTGCTGTTTGTTAGTTCCAGTCCTGCTCTGAGGTGCTCTGTGTCAGCTCTGAGTGACAGGTGAGCTGGGGGTGCTCTGCAATGAGGGCTATGTGCACAGTTCCTGTGTGCCCAGCCCTGCCACGGTACCTGCAAGGGTAGCTCTGTATCCTGGGAGGGGCCTGACCACGATAGCCCCGTGGGCTGGGGTGGGGGTGGGGTACCTGCCCAGGTGAGCTCCATATTCTGGGATTGGTCTGACCACGAGAGCCCCATGGGCTGCTGGGGACCTGGTAAAGGATGTCAGGACAGTCAGTGAAGCCACCGAGGATATACCTCCAGCTGCTCCTAATTCCTACACCCTGCTGGTCATTCTACCAACCACCAGGACATGGTATTCTGTATTAGTCTTCAATGATGCCTTCTTTTGTATTCCATTAGTCCCAGAGTCACAAGAAATTTTGGCTTGTGAGTGGCAGGACTCAACATACAACTAAAACAATACTTCCGGGCCGTCTTGCCCCAAGGGTGCAAAAATTCCCACACCATCTTTGGGGAAAGCTTAGCTAAAGACCTAAAAGTTCTACCTCTGGGAAAGGAAACCCTCCTTCAGTACGCAGACGACATTCTGATCGCCAGCCCTACTAAGGAGGCCTCTGAACTACCAAGCCAATAAAGGATAGAAGTTGTCCAAGAAAAAGCTCAAATATCACAGACTGCGGTGACCTGCCTGGGCTTCGTTCTCACAGAAGGTCGGAGAAGCCCATCCCAGGAAAGGGAAGAAACCATTTTCAGCCTTACCCCTTTCTAAAACTAGAAGACAGCTTAGGGGTTCCTGGGGAGGCCAGGGTTTGCTGCTTCTGGATCCCTAACTACAGTCTACTAGCTGGGCCTCTATATGAAACACTGAAAGGAAAAGATGATGATCCTTTTGAATAGAATCCAGAAGTGGCCTTTCAAGAATGGAAAGAGTAGTCAATTCAGACCCTTGCCCTGGAACTCCCTAATTTAGCTAAACCCTTTGACCTTTACATTCCCGGTGAAAGGTGAATCGCCATTGGAGAATTAGTGCAAAAACTGGGACCACTTGAAATGGAACAATGCAAGAATGCCATCCAGGTAGGATAAACTACGGGCACCAAGGGGCTTGGCCCACTGCCACATCTGGCCAAGATACTGGCGGTATCTAAAAACCTGGAAATCAGCAGCCCCAAAGGCCACCTCCCTCCTAAGGGAAAAGGACCCCACGTGGTGATCCTAACCACCAACCATGCCCTGAAGTTGCAGGGTTCGCTCCGTGGGCACACCAACCTCGAGTGAGGAGGCCCTCCAACTCCAACATCCAGAGAGATAACCGGGGGCAACAGGGCACCATGACGACTCATGTGAACATCACTTGACCTGGAGTTTCTCTCATAAAACAACAAGAGTGTGTCCCAAAAGAGTAGACTACTGCTTGCAGGAATTACTGCATGCAGAGGGGAGCTAATAATCTTGGCGGGGGAACCGTATATCACACTGTCACCATAGAAAAGCCTACAGACACCGTGATGATGGTGGCCAATAAGACCGGCTGGACTCCTGTTTACTTCAAAAGGCTGTTGACTCAGTGGCCATCATGGTCCTTGATCACCACTGACCCTGGACTGTCCGGGAGTTGAGCAGGCAGGGCTCTCACACCTGGTGCTGTTTGTACGTTAATTCAGGGGCCTAATTGAAGAAAGCGCAGACTACTGGTCAGAGCATCTAGGCTGGCAGAAACGGTCAGCCTAAGGTGGCCGAACAAATGTGGGGCGGGGTGAAACCGGCCCCCACAGCGTCTCTGCACATCTCTTTCCTGGACCCTTAAAGGTCATTAGAATCTATAACACTTCCAATGCTGGTGCTCAGGTGGACGAGCAGGGAGGCAGGGGGCCTGGGGACAATCAACGTCACCTGGAGGCTGCTGGGGAGAAGCTCTGACCCTCGTCCCCGGGTATGAGGGCTCCCAACTCAGCACTCACCAGTTACAGAAGAAGGGTCTGCACCCTCAGCACTCCAAGAATGAGGAACGGGACAAAAGGCAGAGGAGGGGTTTGTCCCCAGCAAAGCCCATTAAAAATCCCTGGGAGATAAAAATAGAATCTGGGCAATAAAGTCAAGTCTAACCTTTTTTATCCTTTGTGCTTTGTCTAATTTCATGTGCTCCTAGGGTCCCGCATGCAGAGGTTCCACACCTGGCACTTCAGACCAGATTTCCTAGTGCAGAATGGCTGGGACGACACCTCAGCTCCTGGGGCCCAGTGCAGACTCCGCGATATAGAGCCTGAGCTGCAGCCAACCCGGCCCTCGAGAGCTCCGCCCCCTCCCTCCCACTGACTCTGACAGGATCTCTACACAGCAGCCCAGCCCACAGCCCACGGGGTAGTGCATGCTCTCACCTCTCCATTCTCTGATCAAAATATAAAGTTTCCTTTGCTTGTGAACCAAACTCAGTCTCGATCTGTTGGCCCCAATGACACTGGGCAGGGGGACACTTGTTGGGGTCCACTCTGGAGGATCAGTAACAGAAATTGAGACTATTGTAACCTCAATGAACAGATGTGTGAGCCAAACTGTAGTTAACATAGAACAGTGTATAAGGCTCAGGTAAAATAAGATGTTTCTAACACTTCCATTTGATATTTCCATCACTTTATTATAAGCAAGTTCAGTGAAAAGGTTTGTCTTATTTGTCAGGTCAATATTAGAGAAACGAAGTGATTTCTTTCCAAGGATGTACATCTAATAATCTTGGTTAAAGCTTCAATCTTGTTTTAAATGCTTTTCCATTGAAAATGATACCTCTCTTTCAGCTCCCCCATTTCTGAGAAGTATAAAATCTTATAATTTATTATTACCAAAGGGGAAAGGTGGGAGGAGGGATAAATTAACAGTTTGGGATTAACACATACACACTGCTATGTATAAAATAGATCATCAACAAGGAACTACTGTATAGCACAGGGAACTACACTCAACATTTTGCTATAACCTATAAGGGGAAATAATCTGAAAAAGAATAGATATTTTTATTGACATCATCTATCAATGACAGTTAAAGTGTAACCTAAGGGAAGCTGGTGGTGAGTGCTTCTGACCCTGAAGACTTCAATCATCTAAAGTTTGGACTCTGCCTACTTCCCAAGGCCCTTAATGAACATATGTGTAGCCATAGCTTAAAAAATTTCCCAGTTTGGGTTTCGGGGAGACACTGATTTTGAAAAAGCCCTGGTGTTCTCCTTACATGAATGGGACTCTTCCTACTGCTAAAACATGTCTGTCACACCCAGAGGATGGTATACCATCTGATCGGGAAGAGTTTGGAAAAGGCATCTCATCTCCTCATCTCCTGGTGCTCGGGTTCACCCCTCCAGCGTCTTTACTAACAGTCTCCCCACTTGGAGATGTCAGCACTGTCAACATCCTGTTGTGTACAGTTTGGAATTTGTCCAGCGGATGAAGCGGAAGGATGAGGAACAATGAGAGACAAGTCCTAGGTGTTCAGACAGGCACATGTCACTTTAATTTCCAATCAGGAAGATGAAATGACCAAAGGCTAGGATTGCCCAAGGAAACAGTATAGGGCTAGAGGAAATCCCGCTGCTTTGTGGCCAGTTCCCATAAACACAAGTTGAACAATGGAACTCAGGGACAGTAAAATTCATGAAACTGCAGAGTTGAAAATATCCATCACTGAAAAATGTCTTGAGGAAAGTCAGAGAAAAGGACTTGTAAGCAAGGGAGAATGGCAGGAAAGGGATTTGAGGAGGTAGAAAGGACTAGCCATTAAGCACAAGAAAAGGAGCTGAACATTGCCAACATTGCAGTTGGCCAAAAAGGGTGTATGCGTTTTTTTCTGTATATATTCAAGAAAAGGGCATACACTTTTTTAGCCAAGCAAACAGGTGGGCACTGGAAGTCAATACTACAAAAGATATCACTTCGCATCAGTCAGAAGAGCCATCCTCATAAAGCGTAAACAACAGAAATGCAGGACAGGGCAAGGAGAAGAGGGAGCCCTGTGAGACTCATAGTGGAAATGTATATTGCCAACAGCCATTCTGGAGAAGTGTATTGTGTTTACTAAAGCATCTAAAAAATGAGCTACAGAGCATAGGGCACTTGCACTCATGGGCGTATATCTTGGGAAAAACAAAAATTGAGAGGACACAGGCACCCCAATGTTTACCCCCTCTCTGTTTAAAAGATCCTCAACTAGGATATAACTTAAATGTCTCTGGAGAGAAAAAATGGATAGAGATGTGGTACTTAGGTAGAGTGGAATATTATTCAGCCTGGAAATCAATGAAATATGGTCAGTTGTAACAACTCCGGAAGAGTTACGTATGATCTTTCTAAGTGACATAATTCAAAAAGAAAAAGACACATATCATAAGATATCACTTAAAGGTGGAATCCAAAATGGCTACACATGAAATAAATTACAAAACAAAAACATAGTCAAATATGTAGAAAACACGCATAAGGCTGCTAAACGGGAAAGGTGGGGAGGGGTGAGGCATCATCCAGGAAGTTGAAATTAACAAAGATACCATTCCAAATACCAAACTGATAATCAACAAGGCTTACACGGTAGCTAAAAGAACTGCACTCAGCACACTCAAGTCACCGGAAAAGAATATATACGACTGGTAAGAATCTGAAAAAGAATTTACTGATGTCTCTCTGTACGTGAATCAAGTGGATGTACAGCAGCAAGAAACAGAGCTTTGAAAATCAGCTGGAACCAATATAGTAATAAATTGAAAAAAATAAACGACAGAGAGACAGAGAAAACCTCTTACAACTTTTCCATGATGCAACATGGATTGAACACATCTAGACCCACAGCAGGATGAGACATAAGGCTGGAAACTGTTTGCACTAAGAGAAATGTGAGGTTGGGTGAGGAAATGCACACCCTTTAAAGTAATACTACCTGGTACCCATTCAATGGGTCCCAAATCTGCAGGTTAAAGGGATCTTCCTACAGCTAAAACATGCATGGATAACCCAGAGGACTGTACACCATGTGATCGGGAGATGTGTCTAAAATGCAGCTCATTTATCCTCTCCTGGTGCTCCTGTTCACCATTCTGGCCACGTTACTTAGAATCTGCCCACTTGGAGAATCAGCACATTTCAACTTCTGTTTCACACATTTTGCAAATTGTGAGGAGGATGAACGGGAAGAGGGGGAACCAATGAGAGAATAGTTGTAGGGGTTTGGACGGGCACATATCACTCTAATTTCCCATTAAGAATAAGAATTGAAAAAAGGCTCAGCCCGCCTCGCCGGAACCAAAATAGGGCCTGAAGCAATCCTGTGGGTTTGAGGCCAGCTCACAAAAGAGCAACTTAAAAAATGGGGCTCAGGGTCACTGCAATTCACAAACCTGCAGAGTTATAAATGAAAACTAACGTCCAAAAATATGTTGAGGTAAGGCAAAGAAGAGGATCTGAATGCAAGACAGAATTGCAAGAAACAGATTTCAAGAGATAGATTGGACTCGTCTTTAAAGCACATGAAAAGCGGCAGAATTTCGACAATGATGCAGTTGGCCCAAAAGGGCGTATGCGTTTTTTCCTGATTATATCCAGGAAAAAACGCATACGCACTTTATGGGCAACGAAGCAAGCAAGCAATGCAAATGTGCACAACAAAGAAGTCTCATTTCCCACCGGTCAAAAGGGCCATCCTAAAAAATTGTAAAAACCAGAAATGCAGGACAGGCCATGGAGAACAGGGAGCCTTTATACGCTGATGGGCAGTGTGTGAACTGCCGAGAGCCACTCTGGAGAAGTGTATGGTGGTTCCCAAATCATCTAAAAAACAGCTACAGAGCATAGGACACTTCCAATCATGGGAGTATATCTAGGGAAGTCTAAAAATCAACAAGACACAAGCACACCACAGTTTAGGGCTACTCTGTTTACAAGAACCTCAACTTCAGTACACCTTAAATATCCCAGGAAAGAGAACAATGGATAAAGAAGATGTGGTACTTATGTACAATGGAATATCTCTTCACCATGAAATCAATGTAATAAGGCTAGTAGAAGGATAAAGAGTGGATTTAGGTCCGATAATACTACTTGAAATAAGTCAAACAGAAAAAGAAACATATCATAAGATATCACTTATAGAGGGAGGGTAAATATGGCTGCACAAGAAATGAATTACAGAACAGAACAGTGTCTCACATTTAGAAAACACACTTATGTCAGCTTAAGGGGAAAGGAGAGGTGGGGTGATGCATAAAACCAGAGTTTGAAATTAGCACAGATACCGTTCAATAAACCAAATAGATATTAGACAAGATCTACACCTTGCTCAATGAACTGGCCTCAACACACCCTATACACCGCAGAGAAATATATCTGAGTAATAAGAATCTTAAAACCCATGTATTGATATATCTCCATAAGGGAATCAAGTGTGTGCAGAGCGGCACAAACACAGCAGTGAAAATGAGCTAAACCCCATTATAGAAATAAATTTTAAAAACAAAACGCAGAAACAATGAAAGAGAGAAAAATTCTTACAAAATTTGCTCAGGGGCTGTGATGCAACCTGGATCGACCACATATAAACCCACAGCTGGATAAGACATAAGGCTGCACACATGGGGCTGAGAGGATTGGTGAGCTTTGGTGAGCAACTGCCAAAAGTTTAATGCAATACTTCATGCTACTCATTCCAAGGGTCCCAAAACTCCAGGTTGAAGGGAATCTTCCTACAGATAAACCATGCTTGGGAAACCCAGCGACTGGTATACCATATGATCGGGAAAGGTTTCTAAAACACACCTCATTTTTCCTCTCCTGGGGCTCCAGATCGACATTCCAGCCGCTTTACTAACAATATCCCCACATGGAGAGTCAATGCCTTTAAGTTCTGGTATCGCACAGTCTGCAGTTAGTGCGGAGGATGAATGGGAATAGGGGGAACCAGTGAGAAACTAGCTGTAGCAGTTTCAATGGGCACATGTCACTCTAATTTCACATCAGTAAGAAGAATAAACCAAAGGCACAGCAAGGTGCCCCAGAAGAAGAATAGGGCGTGAAGGAATCCTGTGGTTATGAGGCAAGATCACAAAAATAAGAGCTGAAAAATGGAGCTAAGGGCCACTGCAATTCAAAAACCTGCAGAGTTATAAAGGCCAACTATTTTCAAAAAATATATTGAGATAAGGCTACGAAGAGGCATTGAAAGCAAGGCACAATTGCAGGAAACCGATTTCAGGAGGTAGACTGGAATTGCATTTAAAGCATAGGAAAAGAGGCAGAACGTCGACAATGATGCACTTGGCCAAAATGGGCGTATGGGTTTTTTCCTGAATATATTCAGGAAAAAACGCATACGGCCTTTTTGGCCAACCAAGCAAGCTTGCAAAGGAAATCTGCACTACAATGAAGTCTCACTTCCCCCCGGTCAAAAGGGCCATCTGAAAAAAGTGTAAAATCCAGAAAGGCAGGACAGGCCATGGAGAACTGGGAGCCTTGTTATGCTGATGGGCGGGATGTAAATTGCCAACAGCCACTCAGGAGAAGTGTATGGTGTTTCCTGAAACATCTACAAAACAAAGCAACAGAGCCTAGGGCACTTCCACTTATGGTCCTATAGCTTAGGGAAATTAAAATCAAAAAGACACAGCCACCTCAAAATTTGGGACGGCTCTGTTTACAAAAACATCGTTTACGGTACAAGTTCAATATCGCAGAAAGTGAAAAATGGATAAAGAATTTGTGGTACCTACGTACAATGCAATATCACTCAGCCTTGACATCTATGTCATCAGGCCTGTAGCAGCATAATGAGTGGATTCAGGTATAATGATTCTAACTGAAATAAGTCACACAGAAAAAGAAACATCATAAGATATCACTAATACACGGAATGTAAACTTGGCTACACAGAACTGGATTACAAAACAGAACAGGGTCGCAAATTTAGAAAACCAACTTATGCTTGCTTAACGGCAAAGGTGAGTTGGGGTGCTGCATAAAACCAGAGATTGAAATGAGCACAGATAAAGTTCCTTAAGCCAAATATGTAATAGACAAGAGCTACTCCTTGCTCAAATAGATGGACTCAACACCCCATATTAAATGCATAAGAATGTACCTGACTACTAAGTATCTTAAAACCTATGGATTGCTATGTCTCCGAAAGAGAATCAAGCGTGTGTACAGGGGCATAAACGCAGCAGTGATAGGATTGGTGAGGTTCGGTGAGCAAATGAAGACCCTTTGAAATCATATCGCATGGTACCCATTCCACGGGTCTCAACTCTCCAGGTTTAAGGGATTCTTCCTTCAGCTAAAGCATGCATGTGGAACCCAGAGTATGATCAACCGTGTGATCGGGAGATGTGTTCCAATATGTCTCAGTTCTCGTCCCCTGGTACTCGGGTGCAACATTCCAGACGCTTTACTAACACTCTCCCGACTTGGAGAGTCAGTGTCTTTAAACTCCTGTTTGGCCCACTTTGCAATTTCTGTGGAAGATGAACAAGAATAGGGAGGACCAATGAGAGACTAGCTGGAGGTGTCCGGACGGGCAAATTTAACTCTCATTACCCACCAGGAAGAGGAATTAACCAAAGGCTCAGCGTGCCGTGCCGGAACCAGATTAGGGCCTGAAGCAATCCTGCGGTGTTGCGGCCAGCTCACAAGAAAGCGAGTTGAAGAAAGGAGCTCAGGGGCACTGTAATTCACAAACCTGCAGAGTTATAAATGACAGCTATCGTCCAAAAATATACTGAAGTAAGGCTGCCAAGAGGACTTGAAAGCGGGGCAGAATTGCAGGAAACCGATTTCAGGAGGTAGACTGGAATTGCATTTAAAGCATAGGAAAAGAGGCAGAACGTCGACAATGATGCACTTGGCCAAAAAGGGCATATGCGTTTTTTCCTGAATATATTCAGGAAAAAACGCATACGCACTTTTTGGCCAACCAAGCAAGCTTGCAAAGGAAATCTGCACTACAATGAAGTCTCACTTCACCCGGGTCAAAAGGGCCATCTGAAAAAAGTGTAAAATCCAGAACGGTAGGACAGGCCATGGAGAACTGGGAGCCTTGTTATGCTGATGGGCGGGATGTAAATTGCCAACAGCCACTCAGGAGAAGTGTATGGTGTTTCCTGAAACATCTACAAAACAAAGCAACAGAGCCTAGGGCACTTCCAGTTATGGTCCTATAGCTTAGGGAAATTAAAATCAAAAAGACACAGCCACCCCAAAGTTTGGGATGGCTCTGTTTACAAGAACCTCGTTTACGGTACAAGTTCAATATCACAGAAAGCGAAAAATGGATAAAGAAGTTGTGGTATTTACGTACAATGCAATATCCCTCAGCAATGACATCTATGTCATCAGGCCCGTAGCAGCATAATGAGTGGATTCAGGTATGATGATTCTAACTGAAATAAGTCACACAGAAAAAGAAACATCATAAGATATCACTAATACATGGAATGTAAACTTGGCTACACAGGAACTGAATTCCAAAACAGAACAGGGTCTCAAATTTAGAAAACCAGCTTATGCTTGCTTAAGGGGAAAGGTGAGTTGAGGTGCTGCATAAAACCAGAGATTGAAATGAGCACAGATAAAGTTCCTTAAGCCAAATATGGAATAGAAAAGAGCTACTCCTTGCTCAACGAGATGGACTCAACACCCCATATTAAACGCCTAAGAATGTACCTGACTAGTAAGTATCTTAAAACCTATGGATTGCTATGTCTCCGAAAGAGAATCAAGCGTGTGTACAGGGGCATAAAGGCACAAGTGATAGGATTGGAGAGGTTCGGTGGGCAAACGAAGACCCTTTGAAATCATATTGCATGGTACCCATTCCACGGGTCTCAACTCTCCAGGTTTAAGGGATTCTTCCTTCAGCTAAAACATGCATGTGGAACCCAGAGTATGATCAACCGTGTGATCGGGAGACGTGTGCCATTATATCTCAGTCCTCGTCCCCTTGTACTCGGGTGCAACATTCCAGAACCTTTACTAACACTCTCCCGACCTGGAGAGTCAGTGCCTTTAACCTCCTGTTTGGCCCAGTTTGAAATTTCTGCGGAAGATGAACAGGAATAGGGAGAAACAATGAGAGACTAGCTGGAGGTGTCTGGACGGGCAAATTTAACTCTCATTTCCCACCAGGAAGAGGAATTAACCAAAGGCTCCGCGTGCCGTGCCGGAATCAGATTAGGGCCTGAAGCAATCCTGCGGTGTTGCGGCCAGCTCACAAGAAAGCGAGTTAAAGAAAGGAGCCCAGGGGCACTGTAATTCACAAACCTGCAGAGTTATAAATGACAGCTATCGTCAAAAAATATATTGAAGTAAGTCTGCCAAGAGGACTTGAAAGTGGGGCAGAATTGCAGGAAACTGATTTCAGGAGGTAGACTGGAATTGCATTTAAAGCATAGGAAAAGAGGCAGAACGTCGACAATGATGCACTTGGCCAAAAAGGGCGTATGGGTTTTTTCCTGAATATATTCAGGAAAAAACGCATACGCCCTTTTTGGCCAACCAAGCAAGCTTGCAAAGGAAATCTGCACTAAAATGAAGTCTCCCTTCCCCCCGGTCAAAAGGGCCATCTGAAAAAAGTGTAAAATCCAGAAAGGCAGGACAGGCCATGGAGAACTGGGAGCCTTGTTATGCTGATGGGCGGGATGTAAATTGCCAACAGCCACTCAGGAGAAGTGTATGGTGTTTCCTGAAACATCTACAAAACAAAGCAACAGAGCCTAGGGCACTTCCACTTATGGCCCTATAGCTTAGGGAAATTAAAATCAAAAAGACACAGCCACCCCAAAGTTTGGGACGGCTCTGTTTACAAGAAACTCGTTTATGGGACAAGTTCAATATCGCAGAAAGTGAAAAATGGATAAAGAAGTTGTGGTACTTACGTACAATGCAATATCACTCAGCAATGAAGTCTATGTCATCAGGCCCGTAGCAGCATAATGAGTGGATTCAGGTATGATGATTCTAACTGAAATAAGTCACACAGAAAAAGAAACATCATAAGATATCACTAATACACGGAATGTAAACTTGGCTACACAGGAACTAGATTACAAAACAGAACAGGGTCTCAAATTTAGAAAACCAACTTATGCTTGCTTAAGAGGAAAGGTGAGTTGGGGTGCTGCATAAAACCAGAGATTGAAATGAGCACAGATAAAGTTCCTTAAGCCAAATATGTAATAGACAAGAGCTACTCCTTGCTCAACGAAATGGACTCAACACCCCATATTAAACGCCTAAGAATGTACCTGAGTAGTAAGTATCTTAAAACCTATGGATCACTATGTCTCCGAAAGAGAATCAAGCGTGTGTACAGGGGCATAAACGCAGCAGTGATAGGATTGGAGAGGTTCGGTGAGCAAATGAAGACCCTTTGAAGTCATATTGCATGGTACCCATTCCACGGGTCTCAACTCTCCAGGTTTAAGGGATTCTTCCTTCAGCTAAAGCATGCATGTGGAACCCAGAGTATGATCAACTGTGTGATTGGGAGACGTGTTCCAGTATGTCTCAGTTCTTGTCCCCTGGTATTCGGGTGCAACATTCCAGACACTTTACTAACACTCTCCCGACTTGGAGAGTCAGTGCCTTTAACCTCCTGTTTGGCCCAGTTTGCAATTTCTGCGGAAGATGAACAGGAATAGGGAGAACCAATGAGAGACTAGCTGAAGGTGTCTGGACGGGTAAATTTAACTCTCATTTCCCACCAGGAAGAGGAATTAACCAAAGGCTCAGCGTGCTGTGCTGGAACCAGATTAGGGCCTGAAGCAATCCTGCAGTGTTGCGGCCAGCTCACAAGAAAGCGAGTTGAAGAAAGGAGCTCAGGGGCACTGTAATTCACAAACCTGCAGAGTTATAAATGACAGCTATCGTCCAAAAATATACTGAAGTAAGGCTGCCAAGAGGACTTGAAAGCGGGGCAGAATTGCAGGAAACGGATTTCAGGAGGTACACTGGAATTGCATTTAAAGCATAGGAAAAGAGGCAGAACGTCGACAATGATGCACTTGGCCAAAAGGACGTATGCGTTTTTTCCTGAATATATTCAGGAAAAAACGCATACGTCCTTTTTGGCCAACCAAGCAAGCTTGCAAACGAAATCTACACTAAAATGAAGTCTCACTTCCCCACGGTCAAAAGGGCCATCTGAAAAAAGTGTAAAATCCAGAAAGACAGGACAGGCCATGTAGAACTGGGAGCCTTGTTATGCTGATGGGCGGGATGTAAATTGCAAACAGCCACTCGGGAGAAGTGTATGGTGTTTCCTGAAACATCTAAAAAACAAAGCAACAGAGACTAGGGCACTTCCACTTATGGTCCTATAGCTTAGGGAAATTAAAATCAAAAAGACACAGCCACCCAAAAATTTGGGACGGCTCTGTTTACAAGAACCTCGTTTACGGTACAAGTTCAATATCGCAGAAAGTGAACACTGGATAAAGAATTTGTGGTACTTATGTACAATGCAATATCATTCAGCATTGACATCTGTGTCATCAGGCCTGTAGCAGCATAATGAGTGGATTCAGGTATGATGATTCTAACTGAAATAAGTCACACAGAAAAAGAAACATTATAAGATATCACTAATACACGGAATGTAAACTTGGCTACACAGAACTGGATTACAAAACAGAACAGGGTCTCAAATTTAGAAAACCAACTTATGCTTTCTTAAGGGGAAAGGTGAGTTGGGGTGCTGCATAAAACCAGAGATTGAAATGAGCACAGATAAAGTTCCTTAAGCCAAATATGGAATAGACAAGAGCTACTCCTTGCTCAACGAGATGGACTCAACACCCCATATTAAACGCCTAAGAATGTACCTGACTAGTAAGTATCTTAAAACCTATGGATTGCTATGTCTCCGAAAGAGAATCCAGCGTGTGTACAGGGGCATAAACTCAGCAGTGATAGGATTCGAGAGGTTCGGTGAGCAAATGAAGACCCTTTGAAGTCATATTGCATGGTACCCATTCCACGGGTCTCAACTCTCCAGGTTTAAGGGATTCTTCCTTCAGCTAAAACAGGCATGTGGAACCCAGAGTATGATCAACCATGTGATCGGGAGACGTGTTCCAATATGTCTCAGTTCTCGTCCCCTGGTACTCGGGTGCAACATTCCAGACGCTTTACTAACACTCTCCCGACTTGGAGAGTCAGTGCCTTTAACCTCCTGTTTGGCCCAGTTTGCAATTTCTGCGGAAGATGAACAGGAATAGGGTGGACCAATGAGAGATTAGCTGGAGGTGTCTGGACAGGCAAATTTAACTCTCATTTCCCACCAGGAAGAGGAATTAACCAAAGGCTCAGCGTGCCGTGCCGGAACCAGATTAGGGCCTGAAGCAATCCTGCGGTGTTGCGGCCAGCTCACAAGAAAGCGAGTTGAAGAAAGGAGCTCAGGGGCACTGTAATTCACAAACCTGCAGAGTTATAAATGACAGCTATCGTCCAAAAATATACTGAAGTAAGGCTGCCAAGAGGACTTGAAAGCGGGGCAGAATTGCAGGAAACCGGTTTCAGGAGGTAGACTGGAATTGCATTTAAAGCATAGGAAAAGAGGCAGAACGTCGACAATGATGCACTTGGCCAAAAAGGGCGTATGCGTTTTTTCCTGAATATATTCAGGATAATCGCATATGCACTTTTTGGCCAAAAAAGCAAGCTTGCAAAGGAAATCTGCACTACAATGAAGTCTCACTTCCCCCCGGTCAAAAGGGCCATCTGAAAAAAGTGTAAAATCCAGAAAGGCAGGACAGGCCATGGAGAACTGGGAGCCTTATTATGCTGATGGGCTGGATGTAAATTGCCAACAGCCACTCGGGAGAAGTGTATGGTGTTTCCTGAAACATCTAAAAAACAAAGCAACAGAGCCTAGGGCACTTCCACTTATGGTCCTATAGCTTAGGGAAATTAAAATCAAAAAGACACAGCCACCCCAAAATTTGGGATGGCTCTGTTTACAAGAAACTCGTTTACGGTACAAGTTCAATATCGCATAAAGCGAAAAATGGATAAAGAAGTTGTGGTACTTACGTACAATGCAATATCACTCAGCAATGAAATCTATGTCATCAGGCCCGTAGCAGCATAATGAGTGGATTCAGGTATGATGATTCTAACTAAGTCACACAGAAAAAGAAACATCATAAGATATCACTAATACACGGAATGTAAACTTGGCTACACAGGAACTGGATTACAAAACAGAAGAGGGTCTCAAATTTAGAAAACCAACATGCTTGCTTAAGCGGAAAGGTGAGTTGGGGTGCTGCATAAAACCAGAGATTGAAATGAGCACAGATAAAGTTCCTTAAGCCAAATATGGAATAGACAAGAGCTACTCCTTGCTCAACGAAATGGACTCAACACCCCATATTAAACGCCTAAGAATGTACCTGACTAGTAAGTATCTTAAAACCTATAGATTGGTATGTCTCTGAAAGAGAATCAAGCGTGTGTACAGGGGCATAAAAGCAGCAGTGATAGGATTGGAGAGGTTCGGTGAGCAAATGAAGACCCTTTGAAGTCATATTGCATGGTACCCATTCCACGGGTCTCAACTCTCCAGGTTTAAGGGATTCTTCCTTCAGCTAAAACATGCATGTGGAACCCAGAGTATGATCAACCATGTGATCGGGAGACATGTTCAAATATGTCTCAGTTTTCGACCCCTGGTACTTGGGTGCAACATTCCAGACGCTTTAATAACGCTCTCCCGACTTGGTCAGTGCCTTTAACCTCCTGTTTGGCCCAGTTTGCAATTTCTGCGGAAGATGAACAGGAATAGGGAGAACCAATGAGAGACTAGCTGGAGGTGTGTGGACGGGCAAATTTAACTCTCATTTCCCACCAGGAAGAGGAATTAACCAAAGGCTCAGTGTGCCGTGCCGGAACCAGATTAGGGCCTGAAGCAATCCTGCGGTGTTGCGGCCAGCTCACAAGAAAGCGAGTTGAAGAAAGGAGCTCAGGGGCACTGTAATTCACAACCCTGCACAGTTATAAATGACAGCTATCGTCCAAAAATATACGAAGTAAGGCTGCCAAGAGTCCTTGAATGCAGGGCAGAAATGCAGGAAACCAATTTCAGGAGGGAGACTGGAATTGCATTTAAAGAGGCAGAACGTCGACAATGATGCACTTGGCCAAAAAGGGCATATGCGTTTTTTCCTGAATATATTCACGAAAAAACGCATATGCACTTTTAGGCCATCAAGCAAGCTTGCAAAGGAAATCTGCACTACAATGAAGTCTCACTTCCCCCTGGTCAAAAGGGCGAAATGCAAAAAGTGTAAAATCCAGAAAGGCAGGACAGGCCATGGAGAACTGGGAGCCTTGTTATGCTGATGGGCGGGATGTAAATTGCCAACAGCCACTGGGGAGAAGTATATGGTGTTTCCTGAAACATCTATAAACAAAGCAACAGAGCCTAGGGCACTTCCACTTATGGTCCTATAGCTTAGGGAAATTAAAATCAAAAAGACACAGCCACCCCAAAGTTTGGGATGGCTCTGTTTACAAGAACCTCGTTTACGGTACAAGTTCAATATCGCAGAAAGTGAAAAATGGATAAAGAAGTTGTGGTACTTACGTACAATGCAATATCACTCAGCAATGAAATCTATGTCATCAGGCCAATAGCAGCATAATGAGTGGATTCAGCTATGATGATCCTAACTGAAACAAGTCACACAGAAAAGGAAACATCATAAGATATCACTAATACACGGAATGTAAACTTGGCTACACAGGAACTGGATTACAAAGAAGAACAGTGTCTCAAATGTAGAAAACCAACATATGCTTGCTTAAGGGGAAAGGTGAGTTGGGGTGCTGCATAAAACCACAGATTGAAATGAGCACAGATAAAGTTCCTTAAGCCAAATATGGAATAGACAAGAGCTACTCCTTGCTCAACAAAATGGACTCAACACCCCATATTAAACGCCTAAGAATGTACCTGACTAGTAAGTATCTTAAAACCTATGGATTGCTATGTCTCCGAAAGAGAATCAAGCGTGTGTACAGGGGCATAAACACAGCAGTGATAGGATTGGAGAGGTTCGGTGAGCAAATGAAGACCCTTTGAAGTCATATTGCATGGTACCCATTCCACGGGTCTCAACTCTCCAGGTTTAAGGGATTCTTCCTTCAGCTAAAACATGCATGTGGAACCCAGAGTATGATCAACCGTGTGATCGGGAGACGTGTTCAAATATGTCTCAGTTTTCCTCCCCTGGTACTCGGGTGCAACATTCCAGATGCTTTACTAACACTCTCCCAACTTGGAGACTCAGTGCCTTAAACCTCTTGATTGGCCCAGTTTGCAATTTCTGTGGAAGATGAACAGGAACAGGGAGAACCAGTTAGAGACTAGCTGGAGGTGTCTGGACGGGCAAATTTAACTCTCATTCCCACCAGTTAGAGGAATTTACCAAAGGCTCAGCGGGCCGTGCCGGAACCAGATTAGGGCCTGAAGCAATCCTGCGGTGTTGCAGCCAGCTCACAAGAAAGCGAGTTGAAGAAAGGAGCTCAGGGGCACTGTAATTAACAAACCTGCAGAGTTATAAATCACAGCTATCGTCCAAAAATATACTGAAGTAAGGCTGCCAAGAGGACTTGAAAGCGGGGCAGAATTGCAGGAAACCGGTTTCAGGAGGTAGACTGGAATTGCATTTAAAGCATAGGAAAAGAGGCAGAACGTCGACAATGATGCACTTGGCCAAAAAGGGCGTATGCGTTTTTTCCTGAATATATTCAGGAAAATCGCATACGCACTTTTTGGCCAACCAAGCAAGCTTGCAAAGGAAATCTGCACTACAATGAAGTCTCACTTCCCCCCGGTCAAAAGGGCCATCTGAAAAAAGTGTAAAATCCAGAAAGGCAGGACAGGCCATGGAGAACTGGGAGCCTTGTTATGCTGATGGGCCGGATGTAAATTACCAACAGCCACTCGGGAGAAGTGTATGGTGTTTCCTGAAACATCTAAAAAACAAAGCAACAGAGCCTAGGGCACTTCCACTTATGGTCCTATAGCTTAGGGAAATTAAAATCAAAAAGACACAGCCACCCAAAAATTTGGGACGGCTCTGTTTACAAGAACCTCGTTTACGGTACAAGTTCAACATCACAGAAAGCGAAAAATGGATAAAGAAGTTGTGGTACTTACGTACAATGCAATATCACTCAGCAATGAAATCTATGTCATGAGGCCCGTAGCAGCATATTGAGTGGGTTCAGGTATGATGATTCTAACTGAAATAAGTCACACAGAAAAAGAAACATCATAAGATATCACTAATACACGGAATGTAAACTTGGCTACACAGGAACTGAATTACAAAACAGAACAGGGTCTCAAATTTAGAAAACCAACTTATGCTTGCTTAAGGGGAAAGGTGAGTTGGGGTGCTGCATAAAACCAGAGATTGAAATGAGCACAGATAAAGTTCCTTAAGCCAAATATGGAATAGACAAGAGCTACTCCTTGCTCAACGAAATGGACTCAACACCCCATCTTAAACGCCTAAGAATGTACCTGACTAGTAAGTATCTTAAAACCTATGGATTGCTATGTCTCCGAAAGAGAATCAAGCGTGTGTAGAGGGGCATAAACGCAGCAGTGATAGGATTGGAGAGGTTCGGTGAGCAAATGAAGACCCTTTGAAGTCATATTGCATGGTACCCATTCCACGGGTCTCAACTCTCCAGGTTTAAGGGATTCTTCCTTCAGCTGAAACATGCATGTGGAAACCAGAGTATGATCAACCGTGTGATCAGGAGACGTGTTCAAATATGTCTCAGTTCTTGTCCCCTGGTACTCTGGTGCAACATTCCAGATGCTTTACTAACACTCTCCCGACTTGGAGAGTCAGTGCCTTTAACCTCCTGTTTGGCCCAGTTTGCAATTTCTGCGGAAGATGAACAAGAATAGGGAGGACCAATGAGAGACTAGCTGGAGGTGCCTGGACGGGCAAATTTAACTCTCATTTCCCACCAGGAAGAGGAATTAACCAAAGGCTCAGCGTGCCGTGCCGGAACCAGATTAGGGCCTGAAGCAATCCTGCGGTGTTGCGGCCAGCTCACAAGAAAGCGAGTTGAAGAAAGGAGCTCAGGGGCACTGTAATTAACAAACCTGCAGAGTTATAAATCACAGCTATCGTCCAAAAATATACTGAAGTAAGCCTGCCAAGAGGACTTGAAAGTGGGGCAGAATTGCAGGAAACTGCTATCGGGAGGTAGACTGGAATTCCATTTAAAGCATAGGAAAAGAGGCAGAACGTCCACAATGATGCACTTGGCCAAAAAGTGCATATGCGTTTTTTCCTGAATATATTCAGGAAAAAACGCATACGCCCTTTTTGGCCAACCAAGCAAGCTTGTAAAGGAAATCTGCACTACAATGAAGTCTCACTTCTCCCCGGTCAAAAGGGCCATCTGAAAAAAGTGTAAAATCCAGAAAGGCAGGACAGGCCATGGAGAACTGGGAGCCTTGTTATGCTGATGGGCGGGATGTAAATTGCCAACAGCCACTCGGGAGAAGTGTATGGTGTTTCCTGAAACATCTAAAAAACAAAGCAACAGAGCCTAGGTCAATTCCACTTATGGTCCTATAGCTTAGGGAAATTAAAATCAAAAAGACACAGCCACCCCAAAGTTTGGGACGGCTCTGTTTTCTAGAACCTCGTTTACGGTACAAGTTCAATATCGCAGAAAGCAAAAAATGGATAAAGAAGTTGTGGTACTTATGTACAATGCAATATCACTCAGCAATGAAATCTATGTCAACAGGCCTGTAGCAGAAAATGAGTGGGTTCAGGTATGATGATTCTAACTGAAATAAGTCACACAGAAAAAGAAACATCATAAGATATCACTAATACACAGAATGTAAACTTGGCTACAGAGGAACTGAATTACAAAACAGAACAGGGTCTCAAATTTAGAAAACCAACTTATGCTTGCTTAAGAGGAAAGGTGAGTTGGGGTGCTGCATAAAACCAGAGATTGAAATGAGCACAGATAAAGTTCCTTAAGCCAAA
Source organism: Orcinus orca (assembly GCF_937001465.1). Lineage (NCBI taxonomy): Eukaryota > Metazoa > Chordata > Mammalia > Artiodactyla > Delphinidae > Orcinus > Orcinus orca. The sequence continues at coordinate 1,489,142 of NW_026044021.1, forward strand.
TATGTAATAGACAAGAGCTACACCTTGCTCAACGAAATGGACTCAACACCCCATATTAAAAGACTAAGAATGTACTTGACTAGTAAGTATCTTAAAACCTATGGATGGCTATGTCTCCAAAAGAGAATCAAGCATGTGTACAGGGGCATAAACGCAGCAGTGATAGGATTGGAGAGGTTTGGTGAGCAAACGAAGACCCTTTGAAGTCATATTGCATGGTACCCATTCCACGGGTCTCAACTCTCCAGGTTTAAGGGATTCTTCCTTCAGCTAAAACATGCATGTGGAACCCAGAGTATGATCAACCGTGTGATCGAAGATGTGTGCCAATATATCTCAATTCTCATCCCCTGGTACTCGGGTGCAACATTCCAGACACTTTACTAACACTCTCCCGACTTGGAGAGTCAGTGCCTTTAACTTCCTGTTTGGCCCAGTTTGCAATTTCTGCAGAAGATGAAAAGGAATAGGGAGAACCAATGAGAGACTAGCTGGAGGTGTCTGGACGGGCAAATTTAACTCTCATTTCCCACCAGGAAGAGGAATTAACCAAAGGCTCAGCATGCCGTGCCGGAACCAGATTAGGGCCTGAAGCAATCCTGCGGTGTTGCGGCCAGCTCACAAGTAAGCGAGTTGAAGAAAGGAGCTCAGGGGCACTGTCATTCACCAAGCTGCAGAGTTATAAATGACAGCTATCATCCAAAAATATACTGAAGTAAGGTTGCCAAGAGGACTTGAAAGCGGGGCAGAATTGCAGGAACCCGATTTCAGGAGGTAGACTGGAATTGCATTTAAAGCATAGGAAAAGAGGCAGAACGTCGACAATCATGCACTTGGCCAAAAAGGGCGTATGCGTTTTTTCCTGAATATATTCAGGAAAAACCGCATACGCCCTTTTTGGCGAACCAAGCAAGCTTGCAAAGGAAATCTGCACTACAATGAAGTCTCACTTCGCCCCGGTCAAAAGGGCCATCTGAAAAAAGTGTAAAATCCAGAAAGGCAGGACAGGCCATGGAGAACTGGGAGGTTTGTTATGCTGATGGGTGGGATGTAATTTGCCAACAGCCACTAGGGAGAAGTGTATGGTGTTTCCTGAAACATCTGAAAAACAAAGCAACAGAGCCTAGGTCAATTCCACTTATGGTCCTACAGCTTAGGGAAATTAAAATCAAAAAGACACAGCCACCCCAAAATTTGGGACGGCTCTTTTACAGGAACCTCTTCTTCAGCACAAGTTAAATATGCCAGAGAGCAAATAATGGATAAAGAAGTTGCGGTACTTACGTACAACAGAATACCTCTCAGCAATGAAAACTATGTCACCAGGCCCGTACCAGCATAGTGAGTGGATTGAGGCACGGTGATTCTAAGTGAAAAAAGTCACACAGAAAGAGAAACATCATAAGGTATCACTAATACATGGAATGTGAACTTGGTTACACATGAACTGAATTACAAAACAGAACAGGGTCTCATGTTTAGAAAACCAACTTATGCTTGCTTAAGGGGGAAGGTGAGTTGTGGTGCTGCATAAAAGCAGAGTTTGAAATTAGCACAGATACCGTTCCATAAGCTAAATATGTAATAGACAAGACCTACCCCTTGCTCAACAAAATGGACTCAACAATGAGGTATCACCTCACACCTGGTAGAATGGGCATCATCAGAAAATCTACAAACAAAAAATGCTGGAAATGTGTGGAGAAAAGGAACCCTCTTCCACTATTGTTGGGAATATAAATTGATACAGTCACTATGGAGAACAATATGGAGTTTCTTAAGAAACTAACAGTAGAATTACCATATGATACAGCAATCCCAGTTCTGGACATATACCCAGACAAAACCATAAATCAAAAAGAGACATTCACCGCAATGTTCATTGTATCACTCTTTACAATATCGAGGTAATGGAAGCAACCTAAATGCCCACAGACAGACGAATGCATAAAGCTGTGGTACATATATAAAATGGAATATTACTAAGCCATGAAAAGGAATGAAATTAGGTCATTTGTAGAGACGTCGATGGATCTAGAGACTGTCATACAGAGTGAAGTAAGTCAGAAAGAGAAAAACAAATCTTGTATATTCATGCATATATGTGGAACCTAGAAAAACTGTGCAGGTTAACCATTTTGCAAGGCATAAATAGAGCAACAGATGTAGACAACAAACGTATGGACAACAAGGGGGGAAAGCTGTTGGGGGGGGTGGTGGTGGGAGGAGTTGAGAGACTGGGATTGGCATGTATACATTTATATGTATAAAATAGATAACCAATAAGAACCTGCTGTATAAAAATATAAAATAAAATTCAAAATTAAAAAGAAATAAAATTTAAAAAATAAAACAGAAAAAACAATTATTCCCTTCACATACATGTATTTATATGAATAAATTATTTCCATGCTTATATCTGTAAATACAAAAAAGAGGAATAAAATCTACCTTGAACCAAAAACGAAAAAGAGAAAAAAAACACAGAACCCACCAGTTCCACAGAGGAAAACCGTATCAGGGCACTTGCTCCAGTTGTAAACAATTCTGAAGTTGGTCAGTGGTGGGGAATCGTCTCCCATTCAGCCAGCAGCCCCCACGCAACAAGCGTCCTCATTTCAAAGCTGGGGCACCGTGCCGAGGCATCTGTGAGTAAACGTGAGCTGAGCCCCAGGCCAGTTGCTGCTGAACTATTCCCACCCGTCCCAGGTAAAACACCTGAATATATACAAGGACTTGAAAGCCTAGAGGAAGGGCCATAGAGCCACACGAGTGACAGCATACCGGCCGACTTGGTGCCTGCAGGCCAGCCAGGATGGTCCTGGCCCTGGGTGCTCTTCTGGAAGATTTCCATTTCCCTGCCTGAGATACCCGTCCTGTCCCTGCCCCCACTGCTTTTTTCCTTCCTCACCTCTGCCCAGGGAGAAATTCCAGCAGCAGGTATGGGTGACACATCCTCTTCTTTAGCAGGTGGCAGCCTGGCAACTGCTGCAGAAAGTCCAGCAGAGCCCCACTCACACTGGGCCACCCACAAAGCCGTGGCCTCTCACTCCCTCCCACCAGCCCAGCCCCGAGACTGCTGACAGGGCAGAGAAAATGGTGTCAGGCACGGCTGCAGGGCCTCTTGCTGCCTGGAGTGGTATTTATATTGATCTCAACCCAGGCACACCTGGGGAGGGCTGGCCGGCACGGTAAGGCTGCCCAGGTCAGCCAATCATCACCCCTCAGGGGCTCACAGTTGCAGAAAATGGAACTTGCTGAACCGGCCAGGTCCAAGGAACAGGTGTGGGCTCCTGAGAGTCAGGATAGACAAGGGGCTGCAGCTTTGGCTTGTTTTCTAATCATTTTATCTGGCCCATGAGTGGGAGACAACTTCAAGAAAACCCTCTCCTAATGAGAGGAACCCAGGAGTCAGGGAGAGGAGGGGTGGGTGGTGGTTGGAGACAGAGGCCTGGTGCCCCAGGTGCAGTGGAAGTCTCTGGAAGACCAGGTGGAGGGAGGCCGCACAGAGTGATGCCCAGGGTCACAGACCTGTCGCAGCTGCTGTTTGTTAGTTCAAGTCCTGCTCTGAGGTGCTCTGTGTCAGCTCTGAGCGACAGGTGAGCTGGGGGTGCTCTGCAATGAGGGCTATGTGCACGGTTCCTGTGTGCCCAGCCCTGCCACGGTACCTGCAAGGGTAGCTCTGTATCCTGGGAGGGGCCTGACCACGAGAGCCCCGTGGGCTGGGGTGGGGGTGGGGTACCTGCCCAGGTGAGCTCCATATTCTGGGATTGGTCTGACCACGAGAGCCCCATGGGCTGCTGGGGACCTGGTAAAGGATGTCAGGACAGTCAGTGAAGCCACCGAGGATATACCTCCAGCTGCTCCTAATTCCTACACCCTGCTGGTCATTCTACCAACCACCAGGACATGGTATTCTGTATTAGTCTTCAATGATGCCTTCTTTTGTATTCCATTAGTCCCAGAGTCACAAGAAATTTTGGCTTGTGAGTGGCAGGACTCAACATACAACTAAAACAATACTTCCGGGCCGTCTTGCCCCAAGGGTGCAAAAATTCCCACACCATCTTTGGGGAAAGCTTAGCTAAAGACCTAAAAGTTCTACCTCTGGAAAAGGAAACCCTCCTTCAGTACGCAGACGACATTCTGATCGCCAGCCCCACTAAGGAGGCCTCTGAACTACCAAGCCAATAAAGGATAGAAGTTGTCCAAGAAAAAGCTCAAATATCACAGACTGCGGTGACCTGCCTGGGCTTCGTTCTCACAGAAGGTCGGAGAAGCCCATCCCAGGAAAGGGAAGAAACCATTTTCAGCCTTACCCCTTTCTAAAACTAGAAGACAGCTTAGGGGTTCCTGGGGAGGCCAGGGTTTGCTGCTTCTGGATCCCTAACTACAGTCTACTAGCTGGGCCTCTATATGAAACACTGAAAAGAAAAGATGATGATCCTTTTGAATAGAATCCAGAAGTGGCCTTTCAAGAATGGAAAGAGCAGTCAATTCAGACCCTTGCCCTGGAACTCCCTAATTTAGCTAAACCCTTTGACCTTTACATTCCCGGTGAAAGGTGAATCGCCATTGGAGAATTAGTGCAAAAACTGGGACCACTTGAAATGGAACAATGCAAGAATGCCATCCAGGTAGGATAAACTACGGGCACCAAGGGGCTTGGCCCACTGCCACATCTGGCCAAGATACTGGCGGTATCTAAAAACCTGGAAATCAGCAGCCCAAAAGGCCACCTCCCTCCTAAGGGAAAAGGACCCCACGTGGTGATCCTAACCACCAACCATGCCCTGAAGTTGCAGGGTTCGCTCCATGGGCACACCAACCTCGAGTGAGGAGGCCCTCCAACTCCAACATCCAGAGAGATAACCGGGGGCAACAGGGCACCATGACGACTCATGTGAACATCACTTGACCTGGAGTTTCTCTCATAAAACAACAAGAGTGTGTCCCAAAAGAGTAGACTACTGCTTGCAGGACTTACTGCACCCAGAGGGGAGCTAATAATCTTGGCGGGGGAACCGTATATCACACTGTCACCATAGAAAAGCCTACAGACACCATGATGATGGTGGCCAATAAGACCAGCTGGACTCCTGTTTACTTCAAAAGGCTGTTGACTCAGTGGCCATCATGGTCCTTGATCACCACTGACCCTGGACTGTCTGGGAGTTGAGCAGGCAGGGCTCTGACACCTGGTGCTGTTTGTACGTTAATTCAGGGGCTTAATTGAAGAAAGCGCAGACTACTGGTCAGAGCATCTAGGCTGGCAGAAACGGTCAGCCTAAGGTGGCCGAACAAATGTGGGGCGGGGTGAAACCGGCCCCCACAGCGTCTCTGCACATCTCTTTCCTGGACCCTTAAAGGTCATTAGAATCTATAACACTTCCAATGCTGGTGCTCAGGTGGACGAGCAGGGAGGCAGGGGGCCTGGGGACAATCAACGTCACCTGGAGGCTGCTGGGGAGAAGCTCTGACCCTCGCCCCCGGGTATGAGGGCTCCCAACTCAGCACTCAGCAGTTACAGAAGAAGGGTCTGCACCCTCAGCACTCCAAGAATGAGGAACGGGACAAAAGGCAGAGGAGGGGTTTGTCCCCAGCAAAGCCCATTAAAAATCCCTGGGAGATAAAAATAGAATCTGGGCAATAAAGTCAAGTCTAACCTTTTTTATCCTTTGTGCTTTGTCTAATTTCATGTGCTCCTAGGGTCCCGCATGCAGAGGTTCCACACCCGGCACTTCAGACCAGATTTCCTAGTGCAGAATGGCTGGGACGACACCTCAGCTCCTGGGGCCCAGTGCAGACTCCGCGATATAGAGCCTGAGCTGCAGCCAACCCAGACCTCGAGAGCTCCGCCCCCTCCCTCCCACTGACTCTGACAGGATCTCTACACAACAGCCCAGCCCACAGCCCACGGGGTAGTGCATGCTCTCACCTCTCCATTCTCTGATCAAAATATAAAGTTTCCTTTGCTTGTGAACCAAACTCAGTCTCGATCTGTTGGCCCCAATGACACTGGGCAGGGGGACACTTGTTGGGGTCCACTCTGGAGGATCAGTAACAGAAATTGAGACTATTGTAACCTCAATGAACAGATGTGTGAGCCAAACTGTAGTTAACATAGAACAGTGTATAAGGCTCGGGTAAAATAAGATGTTTCTAACACTTCCATTTGATATTTCCATCACTTTATTATAAGCAAGTTCAGTGAAAAGGTTTGTCTTATTTGTCAGGTCAATATTAGAGAAACGAAGTGATTTCTTTCCAAGGATGTACATCTAATAATCTTGGTTAAAGCTTCAATCTTGTTTTAAATGCTTTTCCATTGAAAATGATACCTCTCTTTCAGCTCCCCCATTTCTGAGAAGTATAAAATCTTATAATTTATTATTACCAAAGGGGAAAGGTGGGAGGAGGGATAAATTAACAGTTTGGGATTAACACATACACACTGCTATGTATAAAATAGATCATCAACAAGGAACTACTGTATAGCACAGGGAACTACACTCAACATTTTGCAATAAGCTATAAGGGGAAATAATCTGGAAAAGAATAGATATTTTTATTGTCATTGTCATCGATCAATGACAGTTAAAGTGTAACCTAAGGGAAGCTGGTGGTGAGTGCTTCTGACCCTGAAGACTTCAATCATCTAAAGTTTGGACTCTGCCTACTTCCCAAGGCCCTTAATGAACATATGTGTAGCCGTAGCTTAAAAAATTCCCCAGTTTGGGTTTCGGGCAGACACTGATTTTGAAAAAGCCCTGGTGTTCTCCTTACATGAATGGGACTCTTCCTACTGCTAAAACATGTCTGTCACACCCAGAGGATGGTATACCGTCTGATCGGGAAGAGTTTGGAAAAGGCATCTCATCTCCTCATCTCCTGGTGCTCGGGTTCACCCCTCCAGCGTCTTTACTAACAGTCTCCCCACTTGGAGATGTCAGCACTGTCAACATCCTGTTGCGTACAGTTTGGAATTTGTCCAGAGGATGAAGCGGAAGGATGAGGAACAATGAGAGACAAGTCCTAGGTGTTCAGACAGGCACATGTCACTCTAATTTCCAATCAGAAAGACGAATTGACCAAAGGCTAGGGTTGCCCATGGAAACAGTATAGGGCTTGAGGAAATCCTGCTGCTTTGTGGCCAGTTCCCATAAACACAAGTTGAAAAATGGAACTCAGGGGCAGTAAAATTCACGAAACTGCAGAGTTGAAAATATCCATCACTGAAAAATGTCTTGAGGAAAGTCAGAGAAAAGGACTTGTAAGCAAGGGAGAATGGCAGGAAAGGGATCTGAGGAGGTAGAAAGGACTCGCCATTAAGCACAAGAAAAGGAGCTGAACATTGCCAACATTGCAGTTGGCCAAAAAGGGTGTATGCATTTTTTTCTGTATATATTCAAGAAAAGGGCATACACTTTTTTAGCCAAGCAAACAGGTGGGCACTGGAAGTCAATACTACAAAAGATATCACTTCGCATCAGTCAGAAGAGCCATCCTCATAAAGCGTAAACAACAGAAATGCAGGACAGGGCAAGGAGAAGAGGGAGCCCTGTGAGACTTATAGTGGAAATGTATATTGCCAACGGCCATTCTGGAGAAGTGTATTGTGTTTACTAAAGCATCTAAAAAATGAGCTACAGAGCATAGGGCACTTGCACTCATGGGCGTATATCTTGGGAAAAACAAAAATCGAGAGGACACAGGCACCCCAATGTTTACCCCCTCTCTGTTTAAAAGATCCTCGACTAGGATATAACTTAAATGTCTCTGGAGGGAAAAAGTGGATAGAGATGTGGTACTTAGGTAGAGTGGAATATTATTCAGCCTGGAAATCAATGAACTATGGCCAGTTGTAACAACTCCGGAGGAGTTACGTATGATCATTCTAAGTGACATAATTCAAAAAGAAAAAGACACATATCATAAGATATCACTTAAAGTTGGAATCCAAAACGGCTACACATGAAATAAATTACAAAACAAAAACATAGTCAAATATGTAGAAAACATGCATAAGGCTGCTAAACGGGAAAGGTGGGGAGGGGTGAGGCATCATCCAGGAGGTTGAAATTAGCAAAGATACCATTCCAAATACCAAACTGATAATCAACAAGGCCTACACGGTAGCTAAAAGAACTGCACTCAGCACACTCAAGTCACCGGAAAAGAATATATACGACTGGTAAGAATCTGAAAAAGAATTTACTGATGTCTCTCTGTACGTGAATCAAGTGGATGTACAGCAGCAAGAAACAGAGCTTTGAAAATCAGCTGTAACCAATATAGTAATAAATTGAAAAAAATAAACGACAGAGAGACAGAGAAAACCTCTTACAACTTTTCCTCAGGGACGGTGATGCAACATGGATTGAACACATCTAGACCCACAGCAGGATGAGACATAAGGCTGGAAACTGTTTGCACTAAGAGAAATGTGAGGTTGGGTGAGGAAATGCACACCCTTTAAAGTAATACTACCTGGTACCCATTCAATGGGTCCCCAATCTGCAGGTTCAAGGGATCTTCCTACAGCTAAAACATGCATGGAAAACCCAGAGGACTGTACACCATGTGATCGGGAGATGTGTCTAAAATGCAGCTCATTTATCCTCTCCTGGTGCTCCTGTTCACCATTCCAGCCACGTTACTTAGAATCTCCCCACTTGGAGAATCAGCACATTTAAACTTCTGTTTCACACATTTTGCAAATTGTGAGGAGGATGAACGGGAAGAGGGGGAACCAATGAGAGAATAGTTGTAGGGGTTTGGACGGGCACATATCACTCTAATTTCCCATTAAGAATAAGAATTGAAAAAAGGCTCAGCCCGCCTCGCCGGAGCCAAAATAGGGCCTGAAGCAATCCTGCGGCTTTGAGGCCAGCTCACAAAAGAGCAACTTAAAAAATGGAGCTCAGGGTCACTGCAATTCACAAACCTGCAGAGTTATAAATGAAAACTAACGTCCAAAACTATGTTGAGGTAAGGGAAAGAAGAGGATCTGAATGCAAGACAGAATTGCAAGAAACAGATTTCAAGAGATAGATTGGACTCGTCTTTAAAGCACATGAAAAACGGCAGAATTTCGACAATGATGCAGTTGGCCCAAAAGGGCGTATGTGTTTTTCCTGATTATATCCAGGAAAAAACGCATACGCACTTTATGGGCAACGAAGCAAGCAAGCAATGCAAATGTGCACAACAAAGAAGTCTCATTTCCCACCGGTCAAAAGGGCCATCCTAAAAAATTGTAAAAACCAGAAATGCAGGACAGGCCATGGAGAACAGGGAGCCTTTATACGCTGATGGGCAGTGTGTGAACTGCCGAGAGCCACTCTGGAGAAGTGTATGGTGGTTCCTAAATCATCTAAAAAACAGAGCTACAGAGCATAGGACACTTCCAATCATGGGAATATATCTAGGGAAGTCTAAAAATCAACAAGACACAAGCACACCACAGTTTAGGGCTACTCTGTTTACAAGAACCTCAACTTCAGTACACCTTAAATATCCCAGGAAAGAGAACAATGGATAAAGAAGATGTGGTACTTATGTACAATGGAATATCTCTTCACCATGAAATCAATGTAATAAGGCTAGTAGAAGGATAAAGAGTGGATTTAGGTCCGATAATACTACTTGAAATAAGTCAAACAGAAAAAGAAACATATCATAAGATATCACTTATAGAGGGAGGGTAAATATGGCTGCACAAGAAATGAATTACAGAACAGAACAGTGTCTCACATTTAGAAAACACACTTATGTCAGCTTAAGGGGAAAGGAGAGGTGGGGTGATGCATAAAACCAGAGTTTGAAATTAGCACAGATACCGTTCAATAAACCAAATAGATATTAGACAAGATCTACACCTTGCTCAATGAACTGGCCTCAACACACCTTATAAACCACAGAGAAATATATCTGAGTAATAAGAATCTTAAAATCCATGTATTGGGCTTCCCTGGTGGCACAGTGGTTGAGAGTCCGCCTGCCGATGCAGGAGACGCGGGTTGGTGCCCCGGTCCGGGAGGATCCCATGTGCTGCGGAGTGGCTGGGCCCGTGAGCCATGGCCGCTGAGCCTGCGCGTCCGGAGCCTGTGCTCCACGGCGGGAGAGGCCACAACAGTGAGAGGCCCACGTATCGCAAAAGAAAAAAAAAAAAAAAGAAAATCCATGTATAGATATATCTCCATAAGGGAATCAAGTGTGTGCAGAGCGGCACAAACACAGCAGTGAAAATGAGCTAAACCCCATTATAGAAATAAATTTTAAAAACAAAACGCAGAAACAATGAAAGAGAGAAAAATTCTTACAAAATTTGCTCAGGGGCTGTGATGCAACCTGGATTGACCACATATAAACCCACAGCTGGATAACACATAAGGCTGGACACTTGGGGCTGAGAGGATTGGTGAGCTTTGGTGAGCAACTGCCAAAAGTTTAATGCAATACTTCATGCTACTCATTCCAAGGGTCCCAACAATCCAGGTTGAAGGGAATCTTCCTACAGCTAAACCATGCTTGGGAAACCCAGCGACTGGTATACCATATGATCGGGAAAGGTTTCTAAAACGCACCTCATTTTTCCTCTCCTGGGGCTCCAGATCGACATTCCAGCCGCTTTACTAACAATATCCCCACATGGAGAGTCAATTCCTTTAAGTTCTGGTATCGCACAGTCTGCAGTTAGTGCGGAGGATGAATGGAAATAGGGGGAACCAGTGAGAAACCAGCTGTAGCAGTTTCAATGGGCACATGTCACTCTAATTTCACATCAGTAAGAAGAATAAACCAAAGGCACAGCAAGGTGCCCCAGAAGAAGAATAGGGCCTGAAGGAATCCTGTGGTTATGAGGCAAGATCACAAAAATATGAGCTGAAAAATGGAGCTAAGGGCCACTGCAATTCAAAAACCTGCAGAGTTATAAAGGCCAACTATTTTCAAAAAATATATTGAGATAAGGCTATGAAGAGGCATTGAAAGCAAGGCACAATTGCAGGAAACCGATTTCAGGAGGTAGACTGGAATTGCATTTAAAGCATAGGAAAAGAGGCAGAACGTCCACAATGATGCACTTGGCCAAAAAGGGCGTATACGTTTTTTCCTGAATATATTTAGGAAAAAACGCATACGCCCTTTTTGGCCAACCAAGCAAGCTTGCAAAGGAAATATGCACTACAATGAAGTCTCACTTCCCCCCGGTCAAAAGGGCCATCTGAAAAAAGTGTAAAATCCAGAAAGACAGGACAGGCCATGGAGAACTGGGAGCTTTGTTATGCTGATGGGCGGGATGTAAATTGCCAACAGCCACTCGGGAGAAGTGTATGGTGCTTCCTGAAACATCTAAAAAACAGAGGAACAGAGCCTAGGGCACTTCCACTTATGGTCCTATAGCTTAGGGAAATTAAAATCAAAAAGACACAGCCACCCCAAACTTTGGGACGGCTCTGTTTACAAGAACCTCGTTTACGGTACAAGTTCAATATCGCAGAAAGTGAAAAATGGATAAAGAAGTTGTGGTACTTACGTACAATGCAATATCACTCAGCAATGAAATCTATGTCATCAGGCCCATAGCAGCATAATGAGTGGATTCAGGCATGATGATTCTAACTGAAATAAGTCACGCAGAAAAAGAAACATCATATGATATCACTAATACACGGAATGTAAACTTGGCTACACAGGAACTGTATTAAAAAACAGAACAGGGTCTCAAGTATAGAAAACCAACTTATGCTTGCTTAAGGGGAAAGGTGAGTTGGGGTGCTGCATAAAACCAGAGATTGAAATGAGCACAGATAAAGTTCCTTAAGCCAAATATGTAACAGAAAAGAGCTACTCCTTGCTCAACGAAATGGACTCAAAACCCCATATTTAACGCCTAATAATGTACCTGATTAGTAAGTATCTTAAAACCTATGGATTGCTATGTCTCTGAAAGAGAATCAAGAGTGAGTACAGGGGCATAAACGCAGCAGTGAGAGGATTGGAGAGGTTCGGTGAGCAAATGAAGACCCTTTGAAGTCATATTGCATGGTACCCATTCCATGGGTCTCAACTCTCCAGGTTTAAGGGATTCTTCCTTCAGCTAAAACATGCATGTGGAACCGAGAGTATGATCAACCATGTGATCGGGAGATGTGTTCAAATATGTCTCAGTTTTCGACCCCTGGTACTCGGGTGCAACATTCCAGACGCTTTACTAACACTCTCCCGACTTGGAGAGTCAGTGCCTTTAACCTCCTGTTTGGCCCAGTTTGCAATTTCTGCGGAAGATGAACAGGAATAGGGAGAACCAATGAGAGACTAGCTGGAGGTGTCTGGACGGGCAAATTTAACTCTCATTTCCCACCAGGAAGAGGAATTAACCAAAGGCTCAGCGTGACGTGCCGCAACCAGATTAGAGCCTGAAGCAATCCTGCGGTGTTGCGGCCAGCTCACAAGAAAGCGAGTTGAAGAAAGGAGCTCAGGGGCACTGTAATTCACACACCTGCAGAGTTATAAATGACAGCTATCGTCCAAAAATATACTGAAGTAAGGCTGCCAAGAGGACTTGAAAGTGGGGAAGAATTGCAGGAAACCGATTTCAGGAGGTACACTGGAATTGCATTTAAAGCATAGGAAAAGAGGCAGAACGTCCACAATGATGCACTTGGCCAAAAAGGGCATATGCGTTTTTTCCTGAATATATTCAGGAAAAAACGCATATGCCCTTTCTGGCCAACCAAGCAAGCTTGCAAAACAAATCTGCACTACAATGAAGTCTCACTTCCCCCTGGTCAAAAGGGCCATCTGAAAAAAGTGTAACATCCAGAAAGGCAGGACAGGCCATGGAGAACTGGGAGCCTTGTTATGCTGATGGGCGGGATGTAAATTGCCAACAGCCACTCGGGAGAAGTGTATGGTGTTTCCTGAAACATCTAAAAAACAAAGCAACAGAGCCTAGTCACTTCCACTTATGGTCCTAGAGCTTAGGGAAATTAAAATCAAAAAGACACAGCCACCCCAAAGTTTGGGACGGCTCTGTTTACAAGAACCTCGTTTACGGTACAAGTTCAATATAGCAGAAAGTGAAAAATGGATAAAGAAGTTGTGGTACTTACGTACAATGCAATAACACTCAGCAATGAAATCTATGTCATCAGGCCCGTAGCAGCATAATGAGTGGATTCAGGTATGATGATTCTAACTGAAATAAGTCACACAAAAAAAGAAACATCATAAGATATCACTAATACACGGAATGTAAACTTGGCTACACAGGAACTGGTTTACAAAAGAGAACAGGGTCTCAAATTTAGAAAACCAACTTATGCTTGCGTAAGGGGAAAGGTGAGTTGCGGTGCTGCATAAAACCAGAGATTGAAATGAGCACAGATAAAGTTCCTTAAGCCAAATATGGAATACACAAGAGCTACTCCTTGCTCAACGAAATGGACACAAAACCACATATTAAACGCCTAAGAATGTACCTGACTAGTAAGTATCTTAAAACCTATGGATTGCTATGTCTCTTAAAGAGAATCAAGCGTGAGTACAGGGGCATAAACGCAGCAGTGATAGGATTGGAGAGGTTCGGTGAGCAAATGAAGACCCTTTGAAGTCATATTGCATGGTACCCATTCCACGGGTCTCAACTCTCCAGGTTTAAGGGATTCTTCCTTCAGCTAAATCATGCATGTGGAACCCAGAGTATGATCAACCACGTGATCGGGAGACGTGTTGAAATATGTCACAGTTCTCGTCCCCTGGTACTCGGGTGCAACATTCTAAACGCTTTACTAACACTCTCCCGACTTGGAGAGTCAGTGCCTTTAACCTCCTGTTTGGCCCAGTTTGCAAATTCCGCGGAAGATGAACAGGAATAGGGAGAACCAATGAGAGACTAGCTGGAGGTGTCCGGACGGCCAAATTTAACTCCCATTTCCCACCAGGAAGAGGAATTAACCAAAGGCTCAGCGTGACGTGCCGCAACAAGATTAGGGCCTGAAGCAATCCTGCGGTGTTGCGGCCAGCTCACAAGAAAGCAAGTTGAAGAAAGGAGCTCAGGGACACTGTAATTCACAAACCTGCAGAGTTATAAATGACAGCTATCGTCCAAAAATATACTGAAGTAAGGCTGCCAAGAGGACTTGAAAGTGGGGCAGAATTGCAGGAAACCGATTTCAGGAGGTAGACTGGAATTGCATTTAAAGCATAGGAAAAGAGGCAGAACGTCGACAATGATGCTCTTGGCCAAAAAGGGCGTATGCGTTTTTTCCTGAATATATTCAGGAAAAAACGCATACGCACTTTTTGGCCAACCAAACAAGCTTGCAACGGAAATCTGCACTATAATGAAGTCTCACTTCCCCCTGGTCAAAAGGGCCATCTGAAAAAAGTGTAACATCCAGAAAGGCAGGACAGGCCATGGAGAACTGGGAGCCTTTTTATGCTGATGGGCGGGATGTATATTGCCAACAGCCACTGGGGAGAAGTGTATGGTGTTTCCTGAAATATCTAAAAAACAAAGCAACAGAGCCTAGGGCACTTCCACTTATGGTCCTATAGCATAGTGATATTAAAATCAAAGAGACACAGCCACCCCAAAGTTTGGGACGGCTCTGTTTACAGAACCTCATTTACGGGACAAGTTCAATATTGCAGAAAGCGAAAAATGGATAAAGAAGGTGTGGTTCTTACGTACAATGCAATATCACTCAGCAATGAAATCTATGTCATCAGGCCCGTAGCAGCATAATGAGTGGATTCAGGTATGATGATTCTAACTGAAATAAGTCACACAGAAAAAGTAACATCATAAGATATCACTAATACACGGAATGTAAACTTGGCTACACAGGAACTGGATTACAAAACAGAACAGGGTCTCAAATTTAGAAAACCAACTTATGCTTGCTTAAGTGGAAAGGTGAGTTGGGGTGCTGCATAAAACCAGAGATTGAAATCAGCACAGATAAATTTCCTTAAGCCAAACATGTAATAGACAGGAGCTATTCGTTGCTCAACGAAATGGACTCAACACCCCATATTAAACTCCTAAGAATGTAGCTGACTAGTAAGTATCTTAAAACCTATGGATTGCTATGTCTCTGAAAGAGAATCAAGCGTGTGTACAGGGGCATAAACGCTGCAGTGATAGGATTGGAGAGGTTCGGTGAGCACATGAAGACCCTTTAAAGTCATACTGCATGGTACCCATTCCAGGGGTCTCAACTCTCCAGGTTTAAGGGATTCTTCCTTCATCTAAAACATGCATGTGGAACCCAGAGTATGATCAACCGTGGGATCAGGAGGCGTGTTCCAATATGTCTCAGTTCTCGTCCCCTGGTACTCGGGTGCAACATTCCAGACGCTTTACTAACACTCTCCCGACTTGGAGAGTCAGTGCCTTTAACCTCCTGTTTGGCCCAGTTTGCAATTTCTGCGGAAGATGAACAGGAATAGGGAGAACCAATGAGAGACCGGCTGGAGGTGTCTGGACAGGGAAATTTAACTCTCATTTCCCACCAGGAAGAGGAATTAACCAAAGCCTCAGGGTGCCGTGCTGGAACCAGATTAGGGCCTGAAGCAATCCTGCGGTGTTGTGGCCAGCTCAAAAGAAAGCGAGTTGAAGAAAGGAGCTCAGGGGCACTGTAATCACAAACCTGCAGAGTTATAAATGATAGCTATCATCCAAAAATATACTGAAGTAAGGCTGCTAAGAGGACTTGAAAGCGGGGCATAATTGCAGGAATCCGATTTCAGGAGGGAGACAGGATTGGATTTAAAGCATAGGAAAAGAGGCAAAACGTCCACAATGATGCACTTGGCCAAAAAGGGCATATGCGTTTTTTCCTGAATATATTCAGGGAAAAAACGCATACGCCCTTTTTGGCCAACCAAGCAAGCTTGCAAAGGAAATCTGCACTACAATGAAGTCTCACTTCCCCCCCGGTCAAAAGGGCCATCTGAAAAAAGTGTAAAATCCAGAAAGGCAGGACAGGCCATGGAGAACTGGGAGCCTTGTTATGCTGATGGGTGGGATGTAAATTGCCAACAGCCACTCGGGAGAAGTGTATGGTGTTTCCTGAAACATCTAAAAAACAAAGCAACAGAGCCTAGGGCACTTCCACTTATGGTCCTATAGCTTAGGGAAATTAAAATCAAAAAGACACAGCCACCCCAAAGTTTGGGACGGCTCTGTTTACAAGAACCTCGCTTATGGTACAAGTTCAATATCGCAGAAAGCAAAAAATGGATAAAGAAGTTGTGGTACTTAAGTACAATGCAATATGACTCAGCAATGAAATCTATGTCATCAGGCCCATAGCAGCATAATAAGTGGATTCAGGTATGATGATTCTAACTGAAATATGTCACACAGAAAAAGAAACATCATAAGATATCACTAATACACGGAATGTAAACTTGGCTACACAGGAACTGAATTACAAAACAGAACAGGGTCTCAAATTTAGAAAACCAACTTATGCTTGCTTAAGGGGAAAGGTGAGTTGGGGTGCTGCATAAAACCAGAGATTGAAATGAGCACAGATAAAGTTCCTTAAGCCAAATATGGAATAGACAAGAGCTACTCCTTGCTCAACGAAATGGGCTCAACACCCCATATTAAACGCTTAAGAATGTACCTGACTAGTAAGTATCTTAAAACGTATGGATTGCTATGTCTCCAATAGAGAATCAAGTGTGTGTACAGAGGCATAAACGCAGCAGTGATAGGATTGGAGAAGTTCGGTGAGCAAATGAAGACCCTTTGAACTCATATTGCATGGTACCCATTCCACGGGTCTCAACTCTCAAGGTTTAAGGGATTCTTCCTTCAGCTAAAACATGCATGTGGAACCCAGAGTATGATCAACTGTGTGATCGGGAGACGTGTTGAAATATGTCTCAGTTCTCGTCCCCTGGTACTTGGGTGCAACATTCCAGATGCTTTACTAACACTCTCCCGACTTGGAGAGTCAGTGCCTTTAACCTCTTGTTTGGCCCAGTTTTCAATTTCTGCGAAAGATGAACAGGAATAGGGAGAATCAATGAGAGACTAGCTGGAGGTGTCTGGACGGGCAAATTTAACTCTCATTTCCCCCCAGGAGGAAGAATTAACCAAAGGCTCAGCGTGCCATGCCGGAGCAAGATTAGGGCCTGAAGAAATCCTGCGGTGTTGCGGCCAGCTAACAAGAAAGTGAGTTGAGGAAAGGAGCTCAGGGGCACTGTAATCACAAACCTGCAGAGTTATAAATGACAGCTATCGTCCAAAAATATACTGAAGTAAGGCTGCCAAGAGGAGTTGAAAGCGGAGCATAATTGCAGGAATCCGATTTCAGGAGGTAGACTGGAATTGCATTTAAAGCATAGGAAAAGAGGCAGAACGTCGACAATGATGCACTTTTCCAAAATGGGCGTATGCATTTTCTCCTGAATATATTCAGGAAAAGACGCATACGCCCTTTTTGGCCAACCAAGCAAGCTTGCAAAGGAAATCTGCACTACAATGAAGTCTCACTTCCCCCCGGTCAAAAGGGCCATCTGAAAAAAGTGTAACATCCAGAAAGGCAGGACAGGCCATGGAGAACTGGGAGCCTTGTTATGCTGATGGGCGGGATGTAAGTTGCCAACAGCCACTCTGGAGAAGTGTATGGTGTTTCCTGAAACATGTAAAAAACAAAGCAACAGAGCCAAGGGCACTTCCACTTATGGTCCTATAGCTTAGGGAAATTAAAATCAAAAAGACACAGCCACCCCAAAGTTTGGGACAGCTCTGTTTACAAGAACCTCGTTTATGGTACAAGTTCAATATCGCAGAAAGCGAAAAATGGATAAAGAAGTTGTGGTACTTATGTACAAAGCAATATCACTCAGCAATGAAATCTATGTCATCAGGCCCGTAGCAGCATAATGAGTGGATTCAGGTATGATGATTCTAACTGAAATAAGTCACACAGAAAAAGAAACATCATAAGATATCAGTAATACACGGAATGTAAACTTGGCTACACAGGAACCTGATTACAAAACAGAAGAGTGTCTCAAATTTAGAAAACCAACTCATGCTTGCTTAAGGGGAAAGGGGAGTTGGGGTGCTGCATAAAACCAGAGATTGAAATGAGCACAGATAAATTTCCTTAAGCCAAATATGTAACAGACAAGAGCTACTCCTTGCTCAACGAAATGGACTCAACACCCCATATTAAACACCTAAGAATGTACCTGACTAGTAAGTATCTTAAAACCTATGTATTGCTATGTCTCCGAAAGAGAATCAAGAGTGTGTACAGGGGCATAAACGCAGCAGTGATAGGATTGCAGAGGTTCGGTGAGCAAATGAAGACCCTTTGAAGTCATATTGCATGGTACCCATTCCATGGTTCTCAACTCTCCAGGTTTAAGGGATTCTTCCTTCAGCTAAAACATGCATGTGGAACCCAGAGTATGATCAACCGTGTGATCGGGAGACGTGTTGAAATATGTCTCAGTTCTCGTCCCCTGGTACTTGGGTGCAACATTCCAGATGCTTTACTAACACTCTCCCGACTTGGAGAGTCAGTGCCTTTAACCTCCTGTTTGGCCCAGTTTTCAATTTCTGCGAAAGATGAACAGGAATAGGGAGAATCAATGAGAGACTAGCTGGAGGTGTCTGGACGGGCAAATTTAACTCTCATTTCCCCCCAGGAGGAAGAATTAACCAAAGGCTCAGCGTGCCATGCCGGAGCCAGATTAGGGCCTGAAGAAATCCTGCGGTGTTGCGGCCAGCTAACAAGAAAGTGAGTTGAGGAAAGGAGCTCAGGGGCACTGTAATCACAAACCTGCAGAGTTATAAATGACAGCTATCGTCCAAAAATATACTGAAGTAAGGCTGCCAAGAGGAGTTGAAAGCGGGGCATAATTGCAGGAATGCGATTTCAGGAGGTAGACTGGAATTGCATTTAAAGCATAGGAAAAGAGGCAGAACGTCGACAATGATGCACTTGGCCAATATGGGCGTATGCATTTTCTCCTGAATATATTCAGGAAAAGACGCATACGCCCTTTTTGGCCAACCAAGCAAGCTTGCAAAGGAAATCTGCACTACAATGAAGTCTCAATTCCCCCCGGTCAAAAGGGCCATCTGAAAAAAGTGTAACATCCAGAAAGGCAGGACAGGCCATGGAGAACTGGGAGCCTGGTTATGCTGACGGGCGGGATGTAAGTTGCCAAAAGCCACTCTGGAGAAGTGTATGGTGTTTCCTGAAACATGTAAAAAACAAAGCAACAGAGCCAAGGGCACTTCCACTTATGGTCCTATAGCTTAGGGAAATTAAAATCAAAAAGACACAGCCACCCCAAAGTTTGGGACGGCTCTGTTTACAAGAACCTCGTTTACGGTACAACTTCAATATCGCAGAAAGCGAAAAATGGATAAAGAAGTTGTGGTACTTACGTACAATGCAATATCACTCAGCAATGAAATCTATGTCATCACGCCCGTAGCAGCATAATGAGTGGATTCAGGTGTGATGATTCTAACTGAAATAAGTCACACAGAAAAAGAAACATAAGATATCACTAATACACGGAATGTAAACTTGGCTACAGAGGAACTGGATTACAAAACAGAAGAGGGTCTCAAATTTAGAAAACCAACTTATGTTTGCTTAAGGGGAAAGTTGAGTTGGGGTGCTGCATAAAACCAGAGATTGAAATGAGCACAGATAAAGTTCCTTAAGCCAAATATGGAATAGACAAGAGCTACTCCTTGCTCAACGAAATGGACTCAACACCCCATATTAAACGCCTAAGAATGTACTTGACTAGTAAGTATCTGAAAACCTATGGATTTCTATGTCTCCGAAAGAGAATCAAGTGTGTGTACAGGGACATAAACGCAGCAGTGATAGGATAGGAGAGGTTCGCTGAGCAAATGAAGACCCTTGGAGGTCATATTGCATTGTACCCATTCCACAAGTCTCAACTCTCCAGGTTTAAGGGATTCTTCCTTCAGCTAAAACATGCATGAGGAGCCCAGAGTATGATCAACCGTGTGATCGGGAGACGTGTTCCAATATGTCTCAGTTCTCGTCCCCTGGTACTCGGGTGCAACATTCCAGACGCTTTACTAACACTCTCCCGACTTGGAGAGTCAGTGCCTTTAACCTCTTGTTTTGCGCAGTTTGCAATTTCAGCGGAAGATGAACGGGAATAGGGAGAACCAATGAGAGACTAGCTGGAGGTGTCTGGATGGGCAAATTTAACTCTCATTTCCCACCAGGAAGAGGAATTAACCAAAGGCTCAGCTTGCCGTGCCAGAAAAAGATTAGGGCCTGAAGCAATCCTGTGGTGTTGCGGCCAGCTTACAAGCAAGTGAGTTGAAGAAAGGAGCTCAGGGGCACTGTAATTCACAAACCTGCAGAGTTATAAATGACAGCAATCATCCAAAAATATACTGAAGAATGGCTGCCAAGAGGATTTCAAAGCGGGGCAGAATTGCAGGAAACCGATTTCAGGAGGTAGACTGCAACTGCATTTAAAGCATAGGAAAAGAGGCAGAACGTCGACAATGATACACTTGGCAAAAAAGGGCGTATGTGTTTTTTCCTGAATATATTCAGGAAAAAACACATATGCCCTTTTAGGCCAACCAAGGAAGCTTGAAAAGGAAATCTACACTATAATGAAGTCTCACTTCCCCCCGGTCAAAAGGGCCATCTGAAAAAAGTGTAAAATCCAGAAAGGCAGGACAGGCCATGGAGAACTGGGAGCGTTGTTATGCTGATCGGCGGGATGTAAATTGCCAACAGCCAATCGGGAGATATGTATGGTGTTTCCTGAAACATCTAAAAAACAAAGCAACAGAGCCTAGGGCACTTCCAATTATGGTCCTATAGCTTAGGGAAATTAAAATAAAAAAGACACAGCCACCCCAAAATTTGGGATGGCTCTGTTTACAAGAACCTCGTTTATGGTACAAGTTCAATATCGCAGAAAGCGAAAAATGGATAAAGAAGTTGTGGTACTTACGTACAAAGCAATATCACTCAGCAATGAAATCTATGTCATCAGGCCCGTAGCAGCATAATGAGTGGATTCAGGTATGATGATTCTAACTGAAATAAGTCACACAGAAAAAG
This sequence comes from Orcinus orca, assembly GCF_937001465.1. Lineage (NCBI taxonomy): Eukaryota > Metazoa > Chordata > Mammalia > Artiodactyla > Delphinidae > Orcinus > Orcinus orca. Next base: position 1,510,264 of record NW_026044021.1, read on the forward strand.
AAACATCATAAGATATCAGTAATACACGGAATGTAAACTTGGAAACACAGGAACCTGATTACAAAACAGAAGAGGGTCTCAAATTTAGAAAACCAACTTATGCTTGCTTAAGGGGAAAGGGGAGTTGGGGTGCTGCATAAAACCAGAGATTGAAATGAGCACAGATAAATTTCCTTCAGCCAAATATGTAACAGGCAAGAGCTACTCCTTGCTCAACGAAATGGACTCAACACCCCATATTAAACGCCTAAGAATGTACCTAACTAGTAAGTATCTTAAAACCTATGGATTGCTATGTCTCCGAAAGAGAATCAAGCGTGTGTACAGGGGCATAAACGCAGCAGTGATAGGATTGCAGAGGTTCGGTGAGCAAATGAAGACCCTTTGAAGTCATATTGCATGGTACCCATTCCACGGGTCTCAACTCTCCAGGTTTAAGGGATTCTTCCTTCAGCTAAAACATGCATGTGGAACCCAGAGTATGATCAGCCGTGTGATCGGGACACGTGTTCAAATATATTTCAGTTTTCCTCCCCTGGTACTCAGGTGCAACATTCCAGATGCTTTACTAACACTCTCCCAACTTGGAGAGTCAGTGCCTTTAACCTCCTGTTTGGCCCAGTTTGCAATTTCTGCGGAAGATGAACAGGAATAGGGAGAACAAATGAGAGACTAGCTGGAGGTGTCTGGACGGGCAAATTTAACTCTCATTTCCCACCACGAAGAGGAATTAACCAAAGGCTCAGCATGCCGTGCCGGAACCAGATTAGGGCCTGAAGCAATCCTGCGGTGTTGCGGCCAGCTCACAAGAAAGCGAGTTGAAGAAAGGAGCTCAGGGGCACTGTAATTCACAAACCTGCAGAGTTATAAATGACAGCTATCGTCCAAAAATATACTGAAGTAAGGCTGCCAAGAGGACTTGAAAGCGGGGCAGAATTGCAGGAAACCGATTTCAGGAGGTAGACTGGAATTGCATTTAAAGCATAGGAAAAGAGGCAGAACGTCGACAATGATGCACTTGGCCAAAAAGTGCGTATGCGTTTTTTCCTGAATATATTCAGGAACAAATGCATACGCACTTTTTGGCCAACCAAGCAAGCTTGCAAAGGAAATCTGCACTACAATGAAGTGTCACTTCCCCCCGGTCAAAAGGGCCATCTGAAAAAAGTGTAAAATCCAGAAAGGCTGGACTGGCCATGGAGAACTGGGAGCCTTGTTATGCTGATGGGCGGGATGTAAATTGCCAACAGCCACTTGGGAGAAGTGTATGGTGTTTCCTGAAACATCTAAAAAACAAAGCAACAGAGCCTAGGGCACTTCCACTTATGGTCCTGCAGCTTAGGGAAATTAAAATCAAAAAGACACAGCCACCCCAAAGTTTGGGATGGCTCTGTTTACAAGAAACTCGTTTACGGTACAAGTTCAATATCGCATAAAGCGAAAAATGGATAAAGAAGTTGTGGTACTTACGTACAATGCAATATCACTCAGCAATGACATCTATGTCATCAGGCCCATAGCAGCATAATGAGTGGATTCAGGTATGATGATTCTAACTGAAATAAGTCACACAGAAAAAGAAACATCATAAGATATCACTAATACATGGAATGTAAACTTGGCTACACAGGAACTGAATTTCAAAACAGAACATGGTCCCAAATTTAGAAAATCAACTTATGCTTGCTTAAGGGGAAAGGTGAGTTGGGGTGCTGCATAAAACCAGAGATTGAAATGAGCACAGATAAAGTTCCTTAAGCCAAATATGTAATAGACAAGAGCTACTCCTTGCTCAACGAAATGGACTCAAAACCCCATATTAAACGCCTAATAATGTACCTGACTAGTAAGTATCTTAAAACCTATGGATTGCTATGTCTCTGAAAGTGAATCAATCGTGAGTACAGGGGCAAAAACGCAGCAGTGATAGGATTGGAGAGTTTTGGTGAGCAAATGAAGACCCTTTGAAGTCATATTGCATGGTACCCATTCCACGGGTCTCAACTCTCCAGGTTTAAGGGATTCTTCCTTCAGCTAAAACATGCATGTGGAACCCAGAGTATGATCAACCGTGTGATCGGGAGACGTGTTGAAATATGTCTCAGTTCTCGTCCCCTGGTACTCGGGTGCAACATTCCAGATGCTTTACTAACACTCTCCCGACTTGGAGAGTCAGTGCCTTTAACCTCCTGTTTGGCCCAGTTTGCAAATTCCGCGGAAGATGAACAGGAATAGGGAGAACCAATGAGAGACTAGCTGGAGGTGTCTGGACGGGAAAATTTAACTCTCATTTCCCACCAGGAAGAGGAATTAACCAAAGGCTCAGCGTGCCATGCCGGAACCAGATTAGGGCCTGAAGCAATCCTGCGGTGTTGCGGCCAGCTCACAAGAAAGCGAGTTGAAGAAAGGAGCTCAGGGGCACTGTAATTCACAAACCTGCAGAGTTATAAATGACAGCTATCATCCAAAAATATACTGAAGTAAGGCTGCCAAGAGGACTTGAAAGCCGGGCAGAATTGCAGGAAACCGATTTCAGGAGGTAGACTGGAATTGCATTTAAAGCATAGGAAAAGAGGCAGAAGGTCGACAATGATGCACTTGGCCAAAAAGGGCGTATGCGTTTTTTCCTGAATATATTCAGGAAAAAACACATACGCCCTTTTTGGCCAACCAAGCAAGCTTGCAAAGGAAATCTGCACTACAATGAAGTCTCACTTCCCCCCCGTCAAAAGGGCCATCTGAAAAAAGTGTAAAATCCAGAAAGGCAGGACAGGCCATGGAGAACTGGGAGCCTTGTTATGCTGATGGGCGGGATGTAAATTGCCAACAGCCACTCGGGAGAAGTGTATGGTGTTTCCTGAAACATCTAAAAAACAAAGCAACAGAGCCTAGGGCACTTCCACTTATGGTCCTGCAGCTTAGGGAAATTAAAATCAAAAAGACACAGCCACCCCAAAGTTTGGGATGGCTCTGTTTACAAGAAACTCGTTTACGGTACAAGTTCAATATCGCATAAAGCGAAAAATGGATAAAGAAGTTGTGGTATTTACGTACAATGCAATATCACTCAGCAATGACATCTATGTCATCAGGCCCATAGCAGCATAATGAGTGGATTCAGGTATGATGATTCTAACTGAAATAAGTCACACAGAAAAAGAAACATCATAAGATATCACTAATACACGGAATGTAAACTTGGCTACACAGGAACTGAATTTCAAAACAGAACATGGTCCCAAATTTAGAAAATCAACTTATGCTTGCTTAAGGGGAAAGGTGAGTTGGGGTGCTGCATAAAACCAGAGATTGAAATGAGCACAGATAAAGTTCCTTAAGCCAAATATGTAATAGACAAGAGCTACTCCTTGCTCAACGAAATGGACTCAAAACCCCATATTAAACGCCTAATAATGTACCTGACTAGTAAGTATCTTAAAACCTATGGATTGCTATGTCTCTGAAAGTGAATCAATCGTGAGTACAGGGGCAAAAACGCAGCAGTGATAGGATTGGAGAGTTTTGGTGAGCAAATGAAGACCCTTTGAAGTCATATTGCATGGTACCCATTCCACGGGTCTCAACTCTCCAGGTTTAAGGGATTCTTCCTTCAGCTAAAACATGCATGTGGAACCCAGAGTATGATCAACCGTGTGATCGGGAGACGTGTTGAAATATGTCTCAGTTCTCGTCCCCTGGTACTCGGGTGCAACATTCCAGATGCTTTACTAACACTCTCCCGACTTGGAGAGTCAGTGCCTTTAACCTCCTGTTTGGCCCAGTTTGCAAATTCCGCGGAAGATGAACAGGAATAGGGAGAACCAATGAGAGACTAGCTGGAGGTGTCTGGACGGGAAAATTTAACTCTCATTTCCCACCAGGAAGAGGAATTAACCAAAGGCTCAGCGTGCCATGCCGGAACCAGATTAGGGCCTGAAGCAATCCTGCGGTGTTGCGGCCAGCTCACAAGAAAGCGAGTTGAAGAAAGGAGCTCAGGGGCACTGTAATTCACAAACCTGCAGAGTTATAAATGACAGCTATCATCCAAAAATATACTGAAGTAAGGCTGCCAAGAGGACTTGAAAGCTGGGCAGAATTGCAGGAAACCGATTTCAGGAGGTAGACTGGAATTGCATTTAAAGCATAGGAAAAGAGGCAGAAGGTCGACAATGATGCACTTGGCCAAAAAGGGCGTATGCGTTTTTTCCTGAATATATTCAGGAAAAAACGCATACGCCCTTTTTGGCCAACCAAGCAAGCTTGCAAAGGAAATCTGCACTACAATGAAGTCTCACTTCCCCCAGGTCTAAAGGGCCATCTGAAAAAAGTGTAAAATCCAGAAAGGCTGGACTGGCCATGGAGAACTGGGAGCCTTGTTATGCTGATGGGCGGGATGTAAATTGCCAACAGCCACTCGGGAGAAGTGTATGGTGTTTCCTGAAACATCTAAAAAACAAAGCAACAGAGCCTAGGGCACTTCCACTTATGGTCCTGCAGCTTAGGGAAATTAAAATCAAAAAGACACAGCCACCCCAAAGTTTGGGATGGCTCTGTTTACAAGAAACTCGTTTACGGTACAAGTTCAATATCGCATAAAGCGAAAAATGGATAAAGAAGTTGTGGTACTTACGTACAATGCAATATCACTCAGCAATGACATCTATGTCATCAGGCCCATAGCAGCATAATGAGTGGATTCAGGTATGATGATTCTAACTGAAATAAGTCACACAGAAAAAGAAACATCATAAGATATCACTAATGCATGGAATGTAAACTTGGCTACACAGGAACTGAATTTCAAAACAGAACATGGTCCCAAATTTAGAAAATCAACTTATGCTTGCTTAAGGGGAAAGGTGAGTTGGGGTGCTGCATAAAACCAGAGATTGAAATGAGCACAGATAAAGTTCCTTAAGCCAAATATGTAATAGACAAGAGCTACTCCTTGCTCAACGAAATGGACTCAAAACCCCATATTAAACGCCTAATAATGTACCTGACTAGTAAGTATCTTAAAACCTATGGATTGCTATGTCTCTGAAAGTGAATCAATCGTGAGTACAGGGGCAAAAACGCAGCAGTGATAGGATTGGAGAGTTTTGGTGAGCAAATGAAGACCCTTTGAAGTCATATTGCATGGTACCCATTCCACGGGCCTCAACTCTCCAGGTTTAAGGGATTCTTCCTTCAGCTAAAACATGCATGTGGAACCCAGAGTATGATCAACCGTGTGATCGGGAGACGTGTTGAAATATGTCTCAGTTCTCGTCCCCTGGTACTCGGGTGCAACATTCCAGATGCTTTACTAACACTCTCCCGACTTGGAGAGTCAGTGCCTTTAACCTCCTGTTTGGCCCAGTTTGCAAATTCCGCGGAAGATGAACAGGAATAGGGAGAACCAATGAGAGACTAGCTGGAGGTGTCTGGACGGGAAAATTTAACTCTCATTTCCCACCAGGAAGAGGAATTAACCAAAGGCTCAGCGTGCCATGCCGGAACCAGATTAGGGCCTGAAGCAATCCTGCGGTGTTGCGGCCAGCTCACAAGAAAGCGAGTTGAAGAAAGGAGCTCAGGGGCACTGTAATTCACAAACCTGCAGAGTTATAAATGACAGCTATCATCCAAAAATATACTGAAGTAAGGCTGCCAAGAGGACTTGAAAGCCGGGCAGAATTGCAGGAAACCGATTTCAGGAGGTAGACTGGAATTGCATTTAAAGCATAGGAAAAGAGGCAGAAGGTCGACAATGATGCACTTGGCCAAAAAGGGCGTATGCGTTTTTTCCTGAATATATTCAGGAAAAAACGCATACGCCCTTTTTGGCCAACCAAGCAAGCTTGCAAAGGAAATCTGCACTACAATGAAGTCTCACTTCCCCCAGGTCTAAAGGGCCATCTGAAAAAAGTGTAAAATCCAGAAAGGCTGGACTGGCCATGGAGAACTGGGAGCCTTGTTATGCTGATGGGCGGGATGTAAATTGCCAACAGCCACTCGGGAGAAGTGTATGGTGTTTCCTGAAACATCTAAAAAACAAAGCAACAGAGCCTAGGGCACTTCCACTTATGGTCCTGCAGCTTAGGGAAATTAAAATCAAAAAGACACAGCCACCCCAAAGTTTGGGATGGCTCTGTTTACAAGAAACTCGTTTACGGTACAAGTTCAATATCGCATAAAGCGAAAAATGGATAAAGAAGTTGTGGTACTTACGTACAATGCAATATCACTCAGCAATGACATCTATGTCATCAGGCCCATAGCAGCATAATGAGTGGATTCAGGTATGATGATTCTAACTGAAATAAGTCACACAGAAAAAGAAACATCATAAGATATCACTAATGCACGGAATGTAAACTTGGCTACACAGGAACTGAATTTCAAAACAGAACATGGTCCCAAATTTAGAAAATCAACTTATGCTTGCTTAAGGGGAAAGGTGAGTTGGGGTGCTGCATAAAACCAGAGATTGAAATGAGCACAGATAAAGTTCCTTAAGCCAAATATGTAATAGACAAGAGCTACTCCTTGCTCAACGAAATGGACTCAAAACCCCATATTAAACGCCTAATAATGTACCTGACTAGTAAGTATCTTAAAACCTATGGATTGCTATGTCTCTGAAAGTGAATCAATCGTGAGTACAGGGGCAAAAACGCAGCAGTGATAGGATTGGAGAGTTTTGGTGAGCAAATGAAGACCCTTTGAAATCATATTGCATGGTACCCATTCCACGGGTCTCAACTCTCCAGGTTTAAGGGATTCTTCCTTCAGCTAAAACATGCATGAGGAACCCAGAGTATGATCAACCGTGTGATCGGGAGACGTGTTGAAATATGTCTCAGTTCTCGTCCCCTGGTACTCGGGTGCAACATTCCAGATGCTTTACTAACACTCTCCCGACTTGGAGAGTCAGTGCCTTTAACCTCCTGTTTGGCCCAGTTTGCAAATTCCGCGGAAGATGAACAGGAATAGGGAGAACCAATGAGAGACTAGCTGGAGGTGTCTGGACGGGAAAATTTAACTCTCACTTCCCACCAGGAAGAGGAATTAACCAAAGGCTCAGCGTGCCATGCCGGAACCAGATTAGGGCCTGAAGCAATCCTGCGGTGTTGCGGCCAGCTCACAAGAAAGCGAGTTGAAGAAAGGAGCTCAGGGGCACTGTAATTCACAAACCTGCAGAGTTATAAATGACAGCTATCATCCAAAAATATACTGAAGTAAGGCTGCCAAGAGGACTTGAAAGCCGGGCAGAATTGCAGGAAACCGATTTCAGGAGGTAGACTGGAATTGCATTTAAAGCATAGGAAAAGAGGCAGAAGGTCGACAATGATGCACTTGGCCAAAAAGGGCGTATGCGTTTTTTCCTGAATATATTCAGGAAAAAACGCATACGCCCTTTTTGGCCAACCAAGCAAGCTTGCAAAGGAAATCTGCACTACAATGAAGTCTCACTTCCCCCCCGTCAAAAGGGCCGTCTGAAAAAAGTGTAAAATCCAGAAAGGCAGGACAGGCCATGGAGAACTGGGAGCCTTGTTATGCTGATGGGCGGGATGTAAATTGCCAACAGCCACTCGGGAGAAGTGTATGGTGTTTCCTGAAACATCTAAAAAACAAAGCCACAGAGCCTAGGGCACTTCCACTTATGGTCCTGCAGCTTAGGGAAATTAAAATCAAAAAGACACAGCCACCCCAAAGTTTGGGATGGCTCTGTTTACAAGAAACTCGTTTACGGTACAAGTTCAATATCGCATAAAGCGAAAAATGGATAAAGAAGTTGTGGTACTTACGTACAATGCAATATCACTCAGCAATGACATCTATGTCATCAGGCCCATAGCAGCATAATGAGTGGATTCAGGTATGATGATTCTAACTGAAATAGGTCACACAGAAAAAGAAACATCATAAGATATCACTAATACACGGAATGTAAACTTGGCTACACAGGAACTGAATTTCAAAACAGAACATGGTCCCAAATTTAGAAAATCAACTTATGCTTGCTTAAGGGGAAAGGTGAGTTGGGGTGCTGCATAAAACCAGAGATTGAAATGAGCACAGATAAAGTTCCTTAAGCCAAATATGTAATAGACAAGAGCTACTCCTTGCTCAACGAAATGGACTCAAAACCCCATATTAAACGCCTAATAATGTACCTGACTAGTAAGTATCTTAAAACCTATGGATTGCTATGTCTCTGAAAGTGAATCAATCGTGAGTACAGGGGCAAAAACGCAGCAGTGATAGGATTGGAGAGTTTTGGTGAGCAAATGAAGACCCTTTGAAGTCATATTGCATGGTACCCATTCCACGGGTCTCAACTCTCCAGGTTTAAGGGATTCTTCCTTCAGCTAAAGCATGCATGTGGAACCCAGAGTATGATCAACCGTGTGATCGGGAGACGTGTTGAAATATGTCTCAGTTCTCGTCCCCTGGTACTCGGGTGCAACATTCCAGATGCTTTACTAACACTCTCCCGACTTGGAGAGTCAGTGCCTTTAACCTCCTGTTTGGCCCAGTTTGCAAATTCCGCGGAAGATGAACAGGTATAGGGAGAACCAATGAGAGACTAGCTGGAGGTGTCTGGACGGGAAAATTTAACTCTCATTTCCCACCAGGAAGAGGAATTAACCAAAGGCTCAGCGTGCCATGCCGGAACCAGATTAGGGCCTGAAGCAATCCTGCGGTGTTGCGGCCAGCTCACAAGAAAGCGAGTTGAAGAAAGGAGCTCAGGGGCACTGTAATTCACAAACCTGCAGAGTTATAAATGACAGCTATCATCCAAAAATATACTGAAGTAAGGCTGCCAAGAGGACTTGAAAGCCGGGCAGAATTGCAGGAAACCGATTTCAGGAGGTAGACTGGAATTGCATTTAAAGCATAGGAAAAGAGGCAGAAGGTCGACAATGATGCACTTGGCCAAAAAGGGCGTATGCGTTTTTTCCTGAATATATTCAGGAAAAAACGCATACGCCCTTTTTGGCCAACCAAGCAAGCTTGCAAAGGAAATCTGCACTACAATGAAGTCTCACTTCCCCCCCGTCAAAAGGGCCATCTGAAAAAAGTGTAAAATCCAGAAAGGCAGGACAGGCCATGGAGAACTGGGAGCCTTGTTATGCTGATGGGCGGGATGTAACTTGCCAACAGCCACTCAGGAGAAGTGTATGGTGTTTCCTGAAACATCTAAAAAACAAAGCAACAGAGCCTAGGGCACTTCCACTTATGGTCCTATAGCTTAGGGAAATTAAAATCAAAAAGACACAGCCACCCCAAAGTTTGGGATGGCTCTGTTTACAAGAAACTCGTTTACGGTACAAGTTCAATATCGCATAAAGCGAAAAATGGATAAAGAAGTTGTGGTACTTACGTACAATGCAATATCACTCAGCAATGACATCTATGTCATCAAGCCCATAGCAGCATAATGAGTGGATTCAGGTATGATGATTCTAACTGAAATAAGTCACACAGAAAAAGAAACATCATAAGATATCACTAATACACGGAATGTAAACTTGGCTACACAGGAACTGAATTTCAAAACAGAACATGGTCCCAAATTTAGAAAACCAACTTATGCTTGCTTAAGGGGAAAGGTGAGTTGGGGTGCTGCATAAAACCAGAGATTGAAATGAGCACAGATAAAGTTCCTTAAGCCAAATATGTAATAGACAAGAGCTACTCCTTGCTCAACGAAATGGACTCAAAACCCCATATTAAACGCCTAATAATGTACCTGACTAGTAAGTATCTTAAAACCTATGGATTGCTATGTCTCTGAAAGTGAATCAATCGTGAGTACAGGGGCAAAAACGCAGCAGTGATAGGATTGGAGAGTTTTGGTGAGCAAATGAAGACCCTTTGAAGTCATATTGCATGGTACCCATTCCACGGGTCTAAACTCTCCAGGTTTAAGGGATTCTTCCTTCAGCTAAAACATGCATGTGGAACCCAGAGTATGATCAACCGTGTGATCGGGAGACGTGTTGAAATATGTCTCAGTTCTCGTCCCCTGGTACTCGGGTGCAACATTCCAGATGCTTTACTAACACTCTCCCGACTTGGAGAGTCAGTGCCTTTAACCTCCTGTTTGGCCCAGTTTGCAAATTCCGCGGAAGATGAACAGGAATAGGGAGAACCAATGAGAGACTAGCTGGAGGTGTCTGGACGGGAAAATTTAACTCTCATTTCCCACCAGGAAGAGGAATTAACCAAAGGCTCAGCGTGCCATGCCGGAACCAGATTAGGGCCTGAAGCAATCCTGCGGTGTTGCGGCCAGCTCACAAGAAAGCGAGTTGAAGAAAGGAGCTCAGGGGCACTGTAATTCACAAACCTGCAGAGTTATAAATGACAGCTATCATCCAAAAATATACTGAAGTAAGGCTGCCAAGAGGACTTGAAAGCCGGGCAGAATTGCAGGAAACCGATTTCAGGAGGTAGACTGGAATTGCATTTAAAGCATAGGAAAAGAGGCAGAAGGTCGACAATGATGAACTTGGCCAAAAAGGGCGTATGCGTTTTTTCCTGAATATATTCAGGAAAAAACGCATACGCCCTTTTTGGCCAACCAAGCAAGCTTGCAAAGGAAATCTGCACTACAATGAAGTCTCACTCCCCCCCCCCCCGTCAAAAGGGCCATCTGAAAAAAGTGTAAAATCCAGAAAGGCAGGACAGGCCATGGAGAACTGGGAGCCTTGTTATGCTGATGGGCGGGATGTAACTTGCCAACAGCCACTCAGGAGAAGTGTATGGTGTTTCCTGAAACATCTAAAAAACAAAGCAACAGAGCCTAGGGCACTTCCACTTATGGTCCTATAGCTTAGGGAAATTAAAATCAAAAAGACACAGCCACCCCAAAGTTTGGGATGGCTCTGTTTACAAGAAACTCGTTTACGGTACAAGTTCAATATCGCATAAAGCGAAAAATGGATAAAGAAGTTGTGGTACTTACGTACAATGCAATATCACTCAGCAATGACATCTATGTCATCAGGCCCATAGCAGCATAATGAGTGGATTCAGGTATGATGATTCTAACTGAAATAAGTCACACAGAAAAAGAAACATCATAAGATATCACTAATACACGGAATGAAAACTTGGCTACACAGGAACTGAATTTCAAAACAGAACATGGTCCCAAATTTAGAAAACCAACTTATGCTTGCTTAAGGGGAAAGGTGAGTTGGGGTGCTGCATAAAACCAGAGATTGAAATGAGCACAGATAAAGTTCCTTAAGCCAAATATGTAATAGACAAGAGCTACTCCTTGCTCAACAAAATGGACTCAAAACCCCATATTAAACGCCTAATAATGTACCTGACTAGTAAGTATCTTAAAACCTATGGATTGCTATGTCTCTGAAAGTGAATCAATCGTGAGTACAGGGGCAAAAACGCAGCAGTGATAGGATTGGAGAGTTTTGGTGAGCAAATGAAGACCCTTTGAAGTCATATTGCATGGTACCCATTCCACGGGTCTCAACTCTCCAGGTTTAAGGGATTCTTCCTTCAGCTAAAACATGCATGTGGAACCCAGAGTATGATCAACCGTGTGATCGGGAGACGTGTTGAAATATGTCTCAGTTCTCGTCCCCTGGTACTCGGGTGCAACATTCCAGATGCTTTACTAACACTCTCCCGACTTGGAGAGTCAGTGCCTTTAACCTCCTGTTTGGCCCAGTTTGCAAATTCCGTGGAAGATGAACAGGAATAGGGAGAACCAATGAGAGACTAGCTGGAGGTGTCTGGACGGGCAAATTTAACTCTCATTTCCCACCAGGAAGAGGAATTAACCAAAGGCTCAGCATGCCATGCCGGAACCAGATTAGGGCCTGAAGCAATCCTGCGGTGTTGCGGCCAGCTCACAAGAAAGCGAGTTGAAGAAAGGAGCTCAGGGGCACTGTAATTCACAAACCTTCAGAGTTATAAATGACAGCTATCATCCAAAAATATACTGAAGTAAGGCTGCCAAGAGGACTTGAAAGCCGGGCAGAATTGCAGGAAACCGATTTCAGGAGGTAGACTGGAATTGCATTTAAAGCATAGGAAAAGAGGCAGAAGGTCGACAATGATGCACTTGGCCAAAAAGGGCGTATGCGTTTTTTCCTGAATATATTCAGGAAAAAACGCATACGCCCTTTTTGGTCAACCAAGCAAGCTTGCAAAGGAAATCTGCACTACAATGAAGTCTCACTTCCCCCCCGTCAAAAGGGCCATCTGAAAAAAGTGTAAAATCCAGAAAGGCAGGACAGGCCATGGAGAACTGGGAGCCTTGTTATGCTGATGGGCGGGATGTAAATTGCCAACAGCCACTCTGGAGAAGTGTATGGTGTTTCCTGAAACATCTAAAAAACAAAGCAACAGAGCCTAGGGCACTTCCACTTATGGTCCTATAGCTTAGGGAAATTAAAATCAAAAAGACACAGCCACCCCAAAGTTTGGGATGGCTCTGTTTACAAGAAACTCGTTTACGGTACAAGTTCAATATCGCATAAAGCGAAAAATGGATAAAGAAGTTGTGGTACTTACGTACAATGCAATATCACTCAGCAATGACATCTATGTCATCAGGCCCATAGCAGCATAATGAGTGGATTCAGGTATGATGATTCTAACTGAAATAAGTCACACAGAAAAAGAAACATCATAAGATATCACTAATACACGGAATGTAAACTTGGCTACACAGGAACTGAATTTCAAAACAGAACATGGTCCCAAATTTAGAAAACCAACTTATGCTTGCTTAAGGGGAAAGGTGAGTTGGGGTGCTGCATAAAACCAGAGATTGAAATGAGCACAGATAAAGTTCCTTAAGCCAAATATGTAATAGACAAGAGCTACTCCTTGCTCAACGAAATGGACTCAAAACCCCATATTAAACGCCTAATAATGTACCTGACTAGTAAGTATCTTAAAACCTATGGATTGCTATGTCTCTGAAAGTGAATCAATCGTGAGTACAGGGGCAAAAAAGCAGCAGTGATAGGATTGGAGAGTTTTGGTGAGCAAATGAAGACCCTTTGAAGTCATATTGCATGGTACCCATTCCACGGGTCTCAACTCTCCAGGTTTAAGGGATTCTTCCTTCAGCTAAAACATGCATGTGGAACCCAGAGTATGATCAACCGTGTGATCGGGAGACGTGTTGAAATATGTCTCAGTTCTCGTCCCCTGGTACTCGGGTGCAACATTCCAGATGCTTTACTAACACTCTCCCGACTTGGAGAGTCAGTGCCTTTAACCTCCTGTTTGGCCCAGTTTGCAAATTCCGCGGAAGATGAACAGGAATAGGGAGAACCAATGAGAGACTAGCTGGAGGTGTCTGGACGGGAAAATTTAACTCTCATTTCCCACCAGGAAGAGGAATTAACCAAAGGCTCAGCGTGCCATGCCGGAACCAGATTAGGGCCTGAAGCAATCCTGCGGTGTTGCGGCCAGCTCAAAAGAAAGCGAGTTGAAGAAAGGAGCTCAGGGGCACTGTAATTCACAAACCTGCAGAGTTATAAATGACAGCTATCATCCAAAAATATACTGAAGTAAGGCTGCCAAGAGGACTTGAAAGCCGGGCAGAATTGCAGGAAACCGATTTCAGGAGGTAGACTGGAATTGCATTTAAAGCATAGGAAAAGAGGCAGAAGGTCGACAATGATGCACTTGGCCAAAAAGGGCGTATGCGTTTTTTCCTGAATATATTCAGGAAAAAACGCATACGCCCTTTTTGGCCAACCAAGCAAGCTTGCAAAGGAAATCTGCACTACAATGAAGTCTCACTTCCCCCCCATCAAAAGGGCCATCTGAAAAAAGTGTAAAATCCAGAAAGGCAGGACAGGCCATGGAGAACTGGGAGCCTTGTTATGCTGATGGGCGGGATGTAAATTGCCAACAGCCACTCGGGAGAAGTGTATGGTGTTTCCTGAAACATCTAAAAAACAAAGCAACAGAGCCTAGGGCACTTCCACTTATGGTCCTGCAGCTTAGGGAAATTAAAATCAAAAAGACACAGCCACCCCAAAGTTTGGGATGGCTCTGTTTACAAGAAACTCGTTTACGGTACAAGTTCAATATCGCATAAAGCGAAAAATGGATAAAGAAGTTGTGGTACTTACGTACAATGCAATATCACTCAGCAATGACATCTATGTCATCAGGCCCATAGCAGCATAATGAGTGGATTCAGGTATGATGATTCTAACTGAAATAGGTCACACAGAAAAAGAAACATCATAAGATATCACTAATACACGGAATGTAAACTTGGCTACACAGGAACTGAATTTCAAAACAGAACATGGTCCCAAATTTAGAAAATCAACTTATGCTTGCTTAAGGGGAAAGGTGAGTTGGGGTGCTGCATAAAACCAGAGATTGAAATGAGCACAGATAAAGTTCCTTAAGCCAAATATGTAATAGACAAGAGCTACTCCTTGCTCAACGAAATGGACTCAAAACCCCATATTAAACGCCTAATAATGTACCTGACTAGTAAGTATCTTAAAACCTATGGATTGCTATGTCTCTGAAAGTGAATCAATCGTGAGTACAGGGGCAAAAACGCAGCAGTGATAGGATTGGAGAGTTTTGGTGAGCAAATGAAGACCCTTTGAAGTCATATTGCATGGTACCCATTCCACGGGTCTCAACTCTCCAGGTTTAAGGGATTCTTCCTTCAGCTAAAGCATGCATGTGGAACCCAGAGTATGATCAACCGTGTGATCGGGAGACGTGTTGAAATATGTCTCAGTTCTCGTCCCCTGGTACTCGGGTGCAACATTCCAGATGCTTTACTAACACTCTCCCGACTTGGAGAGTCAGTGCCTTTAACCTCCTGTTTGGCCCAGTTTGCAAATTCCGCGGAAGATGAACAGGAATAGGGAGAACCAATGAGAGACTAGCTGGAGGTGTCTGGACGGGAAAATTTAACTCTCATTTCCCACCAGGAAGAGGAATTAACCAAAGGCTCAGCGTGCCATGCCGGAACCAGATTAGGGCCTGAAGCAATCGTGCGGTGTTGCGGCCAGCTCACAAGAAAGCGAGTTGAAGAAAGGAGCTCAGGGGCACTGTAATTCACAAACCTGCAGAGTTATAAATGACAGCTATCATCCGAAAATATACTGAAGTAAGGCTGCCAAGAGGACTTGAAAGCCGGGCAGAATTGCAGGAAACCGATTTCAGGAGGTAGACTGGAATTGCATTTAAAGCATAGGAAAAGAGGCAGAAGGTCGACAATGATGAACTTGGCCAAAAAGGGCGTATGCGTTTTTTCCTGAATATATTCAGGAAAAAACGCATACGCCCTTTTTGGCCAACCAAGCAAGCTTGCAAAGGAAATCTGCACCACAATGAAGTCTCACTTCCCCCCCGTCAAAAGGGCCATCTGAAAAAAGTGTAAAATCCAGAAAGGCAGGACAGGCCATGGAGAACTGGGAGCCTTTTTATGCTGATGGGCGGGATGTAAATTGCCAACAGCCACTCGGGAGAAGTGTATGGTGTTTCCTGAAACATCTAAAAAACAAAGCAACAGAGCCTAGGGCACTTCCACTTATGGTCCTATAGCTTAGGGAAATTAAAATCAAAAAGACACAGCCACCCCAAAGTTTGGGATGGCTCTGTTTACAAGAAACTCGTTTACGGTACAAGTTCAATATCGCATAAAGCGAAAAATGGATAAAGAAGTTGTGGTACTTACGTACAATGCAATATCACTCAGCAATGACATCTATGTCATCAGGCCCATAGCAGCATAATGAGTGGATTCAGGTATGATGATTCTAACTGAAATAAGTCACACAGAAAAAGAAACATCATAAGATATCACTAATACACGGAATGTAAACTTGGCTACACAGGAACTGAATTTCAAAACAGAACATGGTCCCAAATTTAGAAAATCAACTTATGCTTGCTTAAGGGGAAAGGTGAGTTGGGGTGCTGCATAAAACCAGAGATTGAAATGAGCACAGATAAAGTTCCTTAAGCCAAATATGTAATAGACAAGAGCTACTCCTTGCTCAATGAAATGGACTCAAAACCCCATATTAAACGCCTAATAATGTACCTGACTAGTAAGTATCTTAAAACCTATGGATTGCTATGTCTCTGAAAGTGAATCAATCGTGAGTACAGGGGCAAAAACGCAGCAGTGATAGGATTGGAGAGTTTTGGTGAGCAAATGAAGACCCTTTGAAGTCATATTGCATGGTACCCATTCCACGGGTCTCAACTCTCCAGGTTTAAGGGATTCTTCCTTCAGCTAAAACATGCATGTGGAACCCAGAGTATGATCAACCGTGTGATCGGGAGACGTGTTGAAATATGTCTCAGTTCTCATCCCCTGGTACTCGGGTGCAACATTCCAGATGCTTTACTAACACTCTCCCGACTTGGAGAGTCAGTGCCTTTAACCTCCTGTTTGGCCCAGTTTGCAAATTCCGTGGAAGATGAACAGGAATAGGGAGAACCAATGAGAGACTAGCTGGAGGTGTCTGGACGGGAAAATTTAACTCTCATTTCCCACCAGGAAGAGGAATTAACCAAAGGCTCAGCGTGCCATGCCAGAACCAGAGTAGGGCCTGAAGCAATCCTGCGGTGTTGCGGCCAGCTCACAAGAAAGCGAGTTGAAGAAAGGAGCTCAGGGGCACTGTAATTCACAAAACTGCAGAGTTATAAATGACAGCTATCATCCAAAAATATACTGAAGTAAGGCTGCCAAGAGGACTTGAAAGCCGGGCAGAATTGCAGGAAACCGATTTCAGGAGGTAGACTGGAATTGCATTTAAAGCATAGGAAAAGAGGCAGAAGGTCGACAATGATGCACTTGGCCAAAAAGGGCGTATGCGTTTTTTCCTGAATATATTCAGGAAAAAACGCATACGCCCTTTTTGGCCAACCAAGCAAGCTTGCAAAGGAAATCTGCACTACAATGAAGTCTCACTTCCCCCCCGTCAAAAGGGCCATCTGAAAAAAGTGTAAAATCCAGAAAGGCAGGACAGGCCATGGAGAACTGGGAGCCTTGTTATGCTGATGGGCGGGATGTAAATTGCCAACAGCCACTCGGGAGAAGTGTATGGTGTTTCCTGAAACATCTAAAAAACAAAGCAACAGAGCCTAGGGCACTTCCACTTATGGTCCTGCAGCTTAGGGAAATTAAAATCAAAAAGACACAGCCACCCCAAAGTTTGGGATGGCTCTGTTTACAAGAAACTCGTTTACGGTACAAGTTCAATATCGCATAAAGCGAAAAATGGATAAAGAAGTTGTGGTACTTACGTACAATGCAATATCACTCAGCAATGACATCTATGTCATCAAGCCCATAGCAGCATAATGAGTGGATTCAGGTATGATGATTCTAACTGAAATAAGTCACACAGAAAAAGAAACATCATAAGATATCACTAATACACGGAATGTAAACTTGGCTACACAGGAACTGAATTTCAAAACAGAACATGGTCCCAAATTTAGAAAACCAACTTATGCTTGCTTAAGGGGAAAGGTGAGTTGGGGTGCTGCATAAAACCAGAGATTGAAATGAGCACAGATAAAGTTCCTTAAGCCAAATATGTAATAGACAAGAGCTACTCCTTGCTCAACGAAATGGACTCAAAACCCCATATTAAACGCCTAATAATGTACCTGACTAGTAAGTATCTTAAAACCTATGGATTGCTATGTCTCTGAAAGTGAATCAATCGTGAGTACAGGGGCAAAAACGCAGCAGTGATAGGATTGGAGAGTTTTGGTGAGCAAATGAAGACCCTTTGAAGTCATATTGCATGGTACCCATTCCACGGGTCTCAACTCTCCAGGTTTAAGGGATTCTTCCTTCAGCAAAAACATGCATGTGGAACCCAGAGTATGATCAACCGTGTGATCGGGAGACGTGTTGAAATATGTCTCAGTTCTCGTCCCCTGGTACTCGGGTGCAACATTCCAGATGCTTTACTAACACTCTCCCGACTTGGAGAGTCAGTGCCTTTAACCTCCTGTTTGGCCCAGTTTGCAAATTCCGCGGAAGATGAACAGGTATAGGGAGAACCAATGAGAGACTAGCTGGAGGTGTCTGGACGGGAAAATTTAACTCTCATTTCCCACCAGGAAGAGGAATTAACCAAAGGCTCAGCGTGCCATGCCGGAACCAGATTAGGGCCTGAAGCAATCCTGCGGTGTTGCGGCCAGCTCACAAGAAAGCGAGTTGAAGAAAGGAGCTCAGGGGCACTGTAATTCACAAACCTTCAGAGTTATAAATGACAGCTATCATCCAAAAATATACTGAAGTAAGGCTGCCAAGAGGACTTGAAAGCCGGGCAGAATTGCAGGAAACCGATTTCAGGAGGTAGACTGGAATTGCATTTAAAGCATAGGAAAAGAGGCAGAAGGTCGACAATGATGCACTTGGCCAAAAAGGGCGTATGCGTTTTTTCCTGAATATATTCAGGAAAAAACGCATACGCCCTTTTTGGCCAACCAAGCAAGCTTGCAAAGGAAATCTGCACTACAATGAAGTCTCACTTCCCCCCCGTCAAAAGGGCCATCTGAAAAAAGTGTAAAATCCAGAAAGGCAGGACAGGCCATGGAGAACTGGGAGCCTTGTTATGCTGATGGGCGGGATGTAACTTGCCAACAGCCACTCAGGAGAAGTGTATGGTGTTTCCTGAAACATCTAAAAAACAAAGCAACAGAGCCTAGGGCACTTCCACTTATGGTCCTATAGCTTAGGGAAATTAAAATCAAAAAGACACAGCCACCCCAAAGTTTGGGATGGCTCTGTTTACAAGAAACTCGTTTACGGTACAAGTTCAATATCGCATAAAGCGAAAAATGGATAAAGAAGTTGTGGTACTTACGTACAATGCAATATCACTCAGCAATGACATCTATGTCATCAAGCCCATAGCAGCATAATGAGTGGATTCAGGTATGATGATTCTAACTGAAATAAGTCACACAGAAAAAGAAACATCATAAGATATCACTAATACACGGAATGTAAACTTGGCTACACAGGAACTGAATTTCAAAACAGAACATGGTCCCAAATTTAGAAAACCAACTTATGCTTGCTTAAGGGGAAAGGTGAGTTGGGGTGCTGCATAAAACCAGAGATTGAAATGAGCACAGATAAAGTTCCTTAAGCCAAATATGTAATAGACAAGAGCTACTCCTTGCTCAACGAAATGGACTCAAAACCCCATATTAAACGCCTAATAATGTACCTGACTAGTAAGTATCTTAAAACCTATGGATTGCTATGTCTCTGAAAGTGAATCAATCGTGAGTACAGGGGCAAAAACGCAGCAGTGATAGGATTGGAGAGTTTTGGTGAGCAAATGAAGACCCTTTGAAGTCATATTGCATGGTACCCATTCCACGGGTCTAAACTCTCCAGGTTTAAGAGATTCTTCCTTCAGCTAAAACATGCATGTGGAACCCAGAGTATGATCAACCGTGTGATCGGGAGACGTGTTGAAATATGTCTCAGTTCTCGTCCCCTGGTACTCGGGTGCAACATTCCAGATGCTTTACTAACACTCTCCCGACTTGGAGAGTCAGTGCCTTTAACCTCCTGTTTGGCCCAGTTTGCAAATTCCGCGGAAGATGAACAGGAATAGGGAGAACCAATGAGAGACTAGCTGGAGGTGTCTGGACGGGAAAATTTAACTCTCATTTCCCACCAGGAAGAGGAATTAACCAAAGGCTCAGCGTGCCATGCCGGAACCAGATTAGGGCCTGAAGCAATCCTGCGGTGTTGCGGCCAGCTCACAAGAAAGCGAGTTGAAGAAAGGAGCTCAGGGGCACTGTAATTCACAAACCTGCAGAGTTATAAATGACAGCTATCATCCAAAAATATACTGAAGTAAGGCTGCCAAGAGGACTTGAAAGCCGGGCAGAATTGCAGGAAACCGATTTCAGGAGGTAGACTGGAATTGCATTTAAAGCATAGGAAAAGAGGCAGAAGGTCGACAATGATGAACTTGGCCAAAAAGGGCGTATGCGTTTTTTCCTGAATATATTCAGGAAAAAACGCATACGCCCTTTTTGGCCAACCAAGCAAGCTTGCAAAGGAAATCTGCACTACAATGAAGTCTCACTCCCCCCCCCCCCGTCAAAAGGGCCATCTGAAAAAAGTGTAAAATCCAGAAAGGCAGGACAGGCCATGGAGAACTGGGAGCCTTGTTATGCTGATGGGCGGGATGTAACTTGCCAACAGCCACTCAGGAGAAGTGTATGGTGTTTCCTGAAACATCTAAAAAACAAAGCAACAGAGCCTAGGGCACTTCCACTTATGGTCCTATAGCTTAGGGAAATTAAAATCAAAAAGACACAGCCACCCCAAAGTTTGGGATGGCTCTGTTTACAAGAAACTCGTTTACGGTACAAGTTCAATATCGCATAAAGCGAAAAATGGATAAAGAAGTTGTGGTACTTACGTACAATGCAATATCACTCAGCAATGACATCTATGTCATCAGGCCCATAGCAGCATAATGAGTGGATTCAGGTATGATGATTCTAACTGAAATAAGTCACACAGAAAAAGAAACATCATAAGATATCACTAATACACGGAATGAAAACTTGGCTACACAGGAACTGAATTTCAAAACAGAACATGGTCCCAAATTTAGAAAACCAACTTATGCTTGCTTAAGGGGAAAGGTGAGTTGGGGTGCTGCATAAAACCAGAGATTGAAATGAGCACAGATAAAGTTCCTTAAGCCAAATATGTAATAGACAAGAGCTACTCCTTGCTCAACGAAATGGACTCAAAACCCCATATTAAACGCCTAATAATGTACCTGACTAGTAAGTATCTTAAAACCTATGGATTGCTATGTCTCTGAAAGTGAATCAATCGTGAGTACAGGGGCAAAAACGCAGCAGTGATAGGATTGGAGAGTTTTGGTGAGCAAATGAAGACCCTTTGAAGTCATATTGCATGGTACCCATTCCACGGGTCTCAACTCTCCAGGTTTAAGGGATTCTTCCTTCAGCTAAAACATGCATGTGGAACCCAGAGTATGATCAACCGTGTGATCGGGAGACGTGTTGAAATATGTCTCAGTTCTCGTCCCCTGGTACTCGGGTGCAACATTCCAGATGCTTTACTAACACTCTCCCGACTTGGAGAGTCAGTGCCTTTAACCTCCTGTTTGGCCCAGTTTGCAAATTCCGCGGAAGATGAACAGGAATAGGGAGAACCAATGAGAGACTAGCTGGAGGTGTCTGGACGGGAAAATTTAACTCTCATTTCCCACCAGGAAGAGGAATTAACCAAAGGCTCAGCATGCCATGCCGGAACCAGATCAGGCCCTGAAGCAATCCTGCGGTGTTGCGGCCAGCTCACAAGAAAGCGAGTTGAAGAAAGGAGCTCAGGGGCACTGTAATTCACAAACCTTCAGAGTTATAAATGACAGCTATCATCCAAAAATATACTGAAGTAAGGCTGCCAAGAGGACTTGAAAGCCGGGCAGAATTGCAGGAAACCGATTTCAGGAGGTAGACTGGAATTGCATTTAAAGCATAGGAAAAGAGGCAGAAGGTCGACAATGATGCACTTGGCCAAAAAGGGCGTATGCGTTTTTTCCTGAATATATTCAGGAAAAAACGCATACGCCCTTTTTGGTCAACCAAGCAAGCTTGCAAAGGAAATCTGCACTACAATGAAGTCTCACTTCCCCCCCGTCAAAAGGGCCATCTGAAAAAAGTGTAAAATCCAGAAAGGCAGGACAGGCCATGGAGAACTGGGAGCCTTGTTATGCTGATGGGCGCGATGTAAATTGCCAACAGCCACTCGGGAGAAGTGTATGGTGTTTCCTGAAACATCTAAAAAACAAAGCAACAGAGCCTAGGGCACTTCCACTTATGGTCCTATAGCTTAGGGAAATTAAAATCAAAAAGACACAGCCACCCCAAAGTTTGGGATGGCTCTGTTTACAAGAAACTCGTTTACGGTACAAGTTCAATATCGCATAAAGCGAAAAATGGATAAGGAAGTTGTGGTACTTACGTACAATGCAATATCACTCAGCAATGACATCTATGTCATCAGGCCCATAGCAGCATAATGAGTGGATTCAGGTATGATGATTCTAACTGAAATAAGTCACACAGAAAAAGAAACATCATAAGATATCACTAATACACGGAATGTAAACTTGGCTACACAGGAACTGAATTTCAAAACAGAACATGGTCCCAAATTTAGAAAACCAACTTATGCTTGCTTAAGGGGAAAGGTGAGTTGGGGTGCTGCATAAAACCAGAGATTGAAATGAGCACAGATAAAGTTCCTTAAGCCAAATATGTAATAGACAAGAGCTACTCCTTGCTCAACAAAATGGACTCAAAACCCCATATTAAACGCCTAATAATGTACCTGACTAGTAAGTATCTTAAAACCTATGGATTGCTATGTCTCTGAAAGTGAATCAATCGTGAGTACAGGGGCAAAAACGCAGCAGTGATAGGATTGGAGAGTTTTGGTGAGCAAATGAAGACCCTTTGAAGTCATATTGCATGGTACCCATTCCACGGGTCTCAACTCTCCAGGTTTAAGGGATTCTTCCTTCAGCTAAAACATGCATGTGGAACCCAGAGTATGATCAACCGTGTGATCGGGAGACGTGTTGAAATATGTCTCAGTTCTCGTCCCCTGGTACTCGGGTGCAACATTCCAGATGCTTTACTAACACTCTCCCGACTTGGAGAGTCAGTGCCTTTAACCTCCTGTTTGGCCCAGTTTGCAAATTCCGTGGAAGATGAACAGGAATAGGGAGAACCAATGAGAGACTAGCTGCAGGTGTCTGGACGGGAAAATTTAACTCTCATTTCCCACCAGGAAGAGGAATTAACCAAAGGCTCAGCATGCCATGCCGGAACCAGATTAGGGCCTGAAGCAATCCTGCGGTGTTGCGGCCAGCTCACAAGAAAGCGAGTTGAAGAAAGGAGCTCAGGGGCACTGTAATTCACAAACCTTCAGAGTTATAAATGACAGCTATCATCCAAAAATATACTGAAGTAAGGCTGCCAAGAGGACTTGAAAGCCGGGCAGAATTGCAGGAAACCGATTTCAGGAGGTAGACTGGAATTGCATTTAAAGCATAGGAAAAGAGGCAGAAGGTCGACAATGATGCACTTGGCCAAAAAGGGCGTATGCGTTTTTTCCTGAATATATTCAGGAAAAAACGCATACGCCCTTTTTGGTCAACCAAGCAAGCTTGCAAAGGAAATCTGCACTACAATGAAGTCTCACTTCCCCCCCGTCAAAAGGGCCATCTGAAAAAAGTGTAAAATCCAGAAAGGCAGGACAGGCCATGGAGAACTGGGAGCCTTGTTATGCTGATGGGCGGGATGTAAATTGCCAACAGCCACTCTGGAGAAGTGTATGGTGTTTCCTGAAACATCTAAAAAACAAAGCAACAGAGCCTAGGGCACTTCCACTTATGGTCCTATAGCTTAGGGAAATTAAAATCAAAAAGACACAGCCACCCCAAAGTTTGGGATGGCTCTGTTTACAAGAAACTCGTTTACGGTACAAGTTCAATATCGCATAAAGCGAAAAATGGATAAAGAAGTTGTGGTACTTACGTACAATGCAATATCACTCAGCAATGACATCTATGTCATCAGGCCCATAGCAGCATAATGAGTGGATTCAGGTATGATGATTCTAACTGAAATAAGTCACACAGAAAAAGAAACATCATAAGATATCACTAATACACGGAATGTAAACTTGGCTACACAGGAACTGAATTTCAAAACAGAACATGGTCCCAAATTTAGAAAACCAACTTATGCTTGCTTAAGGGGAAAGGTGAGTTGGGGTGCTGCATAAAACCAGAGATTGAAATGAGCACAGATAAAGTTCCTTAAGCCAAATATGTAATAGACAAGAGCTACTCCTTGCTCAACGAAATGGACTCAAAACCCCATATTAAACGCCTAATAATGTACCTGACTAGTAAGTATCTTAAAACCTATGGATTGCTATGTCTCTGAAAGTGAATCAATCGTGAGTACAGGGGCAAAAAAGCAGCAGTGATAGGATTGGAGAGTTTTGGTGAGCAAATGAAGACCCTTTGAAGTCATATTGCATGGTACCCATTCCACGGGTCTCAACTCTCCAGGTTTAAGGGATTCTTCCTTCAGCTAAAACATGCATGTGGAACCCAGAGTATGATCAACCGTGTGATCGGGAGACGTGTTGAAATATGTCTCAGTTCTCGTCCCCTGGTACTCGGGTGCAACATTCCAGATGCTTTACTAACACTCTCCCGACTTGGAGAGTCAGTGCCTTTAACCTCCTGTTTGGCCCAGTTTGCAAATTCCGCGGAAGATGAACAGGAATAGGGAGAACCAATGAGAGACTAGCTGG
The DNA here is from genome assembly GCF_937001465.1 of Orcinus orca. NCBI lineage: Eukaryota > Metazoa > Chordata > Mammalia > Artiodactyla > Delphinidae > Orcinus > Orcinus orca. Next base: position 1,534,652 of record NW_026044021.1, read on the forward strand.
AGGTGTCTGGACGGGAAAATTTAACTCTCATTTCCCACCAGGAAGAGGAATTAACCAAAGGCTCAGCGTGCCATGCCGGAACCAGATTAGGGCCTGAAGCAATCGTGCGGTGTTGCGGCCAGCTCACAAGAAAGCGAGTTGAAGAAAGGAGCTCAGGGGCACTGTAATTCACAAACCTGCAGAGTTATAAATGACAGCTATCATCCAAAAATATACTGAAGTAAGGCTGCCAAGAGGACTTGAAAGCCGGGCAGAATTGCAGGAAACCGATTTCAGGAGGTAGACTGGAATTGCATTTAAAGCATAGGAAAAGAGGCAGAAGGTCGACAATGATGAACTTGGCCAAAAAGGGCGTATGCGTTTTTTCCTGAATATATTCAGGAAAAAACGCATACGCCCTTTTTGGCCAACCAAGCAAGCTTGCAAAGGAAATCTGCACTACAATGAAGTCTCACTCCCCCCCCCCCCCCCCGTCAAAAGGGCCATCTGAAAAAAGTGTAAAATCCAGAAAGGCAGGACAGGCCATGGAGAACTGGGAGCCTTGTTATGCTGATGGGCGGGATGTAAATTGCCAACAGCCACTCGGGAGAAGTGTATGGTGTTTCCTGAAACATCTAAAAAACAAAGCAACAGAGCCTAGGGCACTTCCACTTATGGTCCTATAGCTTAGGGAAATTAAAATCAAAAAGACACAGCCACCCCAAAGTTTGGGATGGCTCTGTTTACAAGAAACTCGTTTACGGTACAAGTTCAATATCGCATAAAGCGAAAAATGGATAAAGAAGTTGTGGTACTTACGTACAATGCAATATCACTCAGCAATGACATCTATGTCATCAGGCCCATAGCAGCATAATGAGTGGATTCAGGTATGATGATTCTAACTGAAATAAGTCACACAGAAAAAGAAACATCATAAGATATCACTAATACACGGAATGAAAACTTGGCTACACAGGAACTGAATTTCAAAACAGAACATGGTCCCAAATTTAGAAAACCAACTTATGCTTGCTTAAGGGGAAAGGTGAGTTGGGGTGCTGCATAAAACCAGAGATTGAAATGAGCACAGATAAAGTTCCTTAAGCCAAATATGTAATAGACAAGAGCTACTCCTTGCTCAACGAAATGGACTCAAAACCCCATATTAAACGCCTAATAATGTACCTGACTAGTAAGTATCTTAAAACCTATGGATTGCTATGTCTCTGAAAGTGAATCAATCGTGAGTACAGGGGCAAAAACGCAGCAGTGATAGGATTGGAGAGTTTTGGTGAGCAAATGAAGACCCTTTGAAGTCATATTGCATGGTACCCATTCCACGGGTCTCAACTCTCCAGGTTTAAGGGATTCTTCCTTCAGCTAAAACATGCATGTGGAACCCAGAGTATGATCAACCGTGTGATCGGGAGACGTGTTGAAATATGTCTCAGTTCTCGTCCCCTGGTACTCGGGTGCAACATTCCAGATGCTTTACTAACACTCTCCCGACTTGGAGAGTCAGTGCCTTTAACCTCCTGTTTGGCCCAGTTTGCAAATTCCGCGGAAGATGAACAGGAATAGGGAGAACCAATGAGAGACTAGCTGGAGGTGTCTGGACGGGAAAATTTAACTCTCATTTCCCACCAGGAAGAGGAATTAACCAAAGGCTGAGCATGCCATGCCGGAACCAGATTAGGGCCTGAAGCAATCCTGCGGTGTTGCGGCCAGCTCACAAGAAAGCGAGTTGAAGAAAGGAGCTCAGGGGCACTGTAATTCACAAACCTGCAGAGTTATAAATGACAGCTATCATCCAAAAATATACTGAAGTAAGGCTGCCAAGAGGACTTGAAAGCCGGGCAGAATTGCAGGAAACCGATTTCAGGAGGTAGACTGGAATTGCATTTAAAGCATAGGAAAAGAGGCAGAAGGTCGACAATGATGAACTTGGCCAAAAAGGGCGTATGCGTTTTTTCCTGAATATATTCAGGAAAAAACGCATACGCCCTTTTTGGCCAACCAAGCAAGCTTGCAAAGGAAATCTGCACTACAATGAAGTCTCACTCCCCCCCCCCCGTCAAAAGGGCCATCTGAAAAAAGTGTAAAATCCAGAAAGGCAGGACAGGCCATGGAGAACTGGGAGCCTTGTTATGCTGATGGGCGGGATGTAACTTGCCAACAGCCACTCAGGAGAAGTGTATGGTGTTTCCTGAAACATCTAAAAAACAAAGCAACAGAGCCTAGGGCACTTCCACTTATGGTCCTATAGCTTAGGGAAATTAAAATCAAAAAGACACAGCCACCCCAAAGTTTGGGATGGCTCTGTTTACAAGAAACTCGTTTACGGTACAAGTTCAATATCGCATAAAGCGAAAAATGGATAAGGAAGTTGTGGTACTTACGTACAATGCAATATCACTCAGCAATGACATCTATGTCATCAGGCCCATAGCAGCATAATGAGTGGATTCAGGTATGATGATTCTAACTGAAATAAGTCACACAGAAAAAGAAACATCATAAGATATCACTAATACACGGAATGTAAACTTGGCTACACAGGAACTGAATTTCAAAACAGAACATGGTCCCAAATTCAGAAAACCAACTTATGCTTGCTTAAGGGGAAAGGTGAGTTGGGGTGCTGCATAAAACCAGAGATTGAAATGAGCACAGATAAAGTTCCTTAAGCCAAATATGTAATAGACAAGAGCTACTCCTTGCTCAACAAAATGGACTCAAAACCCCATATTAAACGCCTAATAATGTACCTGACTAGTAAGTATCTTAAAACCTATGGATTGCTATGTCTCTGAAAGTGAATCAATCGTGAGTACAGGGGCAAAAACGCAGCAGTGATAGGATTGGAGAGTTTTGGTGAGCAAATGAAGACCCTTTGAAGTCATATTGCATGGTACCCATTCCACGGGTCTCAACTCTCCAGGTTTAAGGGATTCTTCCTTCAGCTAAAACATGCATGTGGAACCCAGAGTATGATCAACCGTGTGATCGGGAGACGTGTTGAAATATGTCTCAGTTCTCGTCCCCTGGTACTCGGGTGCAACATTCCAGATGCTTTACTAACACTCTCCCGACTTGGAGAGTCAGTGCCTTTAACCTCCTGTTTGGCCCAGTTTGCAAATTCCGTGGAAGATGAACAGGAATAGGGAGAACCAATGAGAGACTAGCTGCAGGTGTCTGGACGGGAAAATTTAACTCTCATTTCCCACCAGGAAGAGGAATTAACCAAAGGCTCAGCATGCCATGCCGGAACCAGATTAGGGCCTGAAGCAATCCTGCGGTGTTGCGGCCAGCTCACAAGAAAGCGAGTTGAAGAAAGGAGCTCAGGGGCACTGTAATTCACAAACCTTCAGAGTTATAAATGACAGCTATCATCCAAAAATATACTGAAGTAAGGCTGCCAAGAGGACTTGAAAGCCGGGCAGAATTGCAGGAAACCGATTTCAGGAGGTAGACTGGAATTGCATTTAAAGCATAGGAAAAGAGGCAGAAGGTCGACAATGATGCACTTGGCCAAAAAGGGCGTATGCGTTTTTTCCTGAATATATTCAGGAAAAAACGCATACGCCCTTTTTGGTCAACCAAGCAAGCTTGCAAAGGAAATCTGCACTACAATGAAGTCTCACTTCCCCCCCGTCAAAAGGGCCATCTGAAAAAAGTGTAAAATCCAGAAAGGCAGGACAGGCCATGGAGAACTGGGAGCCTTGTTATGCTGATGGGCGGGATGTAAATTGCCAACAGCCACTCTGGAGAAGTGTATGGTGTTTCCTGAAACATCTAAAAAACAAAGCAACAGAGCCTAGGGCACTTCCACTTATGGTCCTATAGCTTAGGGAAATTAAAATCAAAAAGACACAGCCACCCCAAAGTTTGGGATGGCTCTGTTTACAAGAAACTCGTTTACGGTACAAGTTCAATATCGCATAAAGCGAAAAATGGATAAAGAAGTTGTGGTACTTACGTACAATGCAATATCACTCAGCAATGACATCTATGTCATCAGGCCCATAGCAGCATAATGAGTGGATTCAGGTATGATGATTCTAACTGAAATAAGTCACACAGAAAAAGAAACATCATAAGATATCACTAATACACGGAATGAAAACTTGGCTACACAGGAACTGAATTTCAAAACAGAACATGGTCCCAAATTTAGAAAACCAACTTATGCTTGCTTAAGGGGAAAGGTGAGTTGGGGTGCTGCATAAAACCAGAGATTGAAATGAGCACAGATAAAGTTCCTTAAGCCAAATATGTAATAGACAAGAGCTACTCCTTGCTCAACGAAATGGACTCAAAACCCCATATTAAACGCCTAATAATGTACCTGACTAGTAAGTATCTTAAAACCTATGGATTGCTATGTCTCTGAAAGTGAATCAATCGTGAGTACAGGGGCAAAAACGCAGCAGTGATAGGATTGGAGAGTTTTGGTGAGCAAATGAAGACCCTTTGAAGTCATATTGCATGGTACCCATTCCACGGGTCTCAACTCTCCAGGTTTAAGGGATTCTTCCTTCAGCTAAAACATGCATGTGGAACCCAGAGTATGATCAACCGTGTGATCGGGAGACGTGTTGAAATATGTCTCAGTTCTCGTCCCCTGGTACTCGGGTGCAACATTCCAGATGCTTTACTAACACTCTCCCGACTTGGAGAGTCAGTGCCTTTAACCTCCTGTTTGGCCCAGTTTGCAAATTCCGCGGAAGATGAACAGGAATAGGGAGAACCAATGAGAGACTAGCTGGAGGTGTCTGGACGGGAAAATTTAACTCTCATTTCCCACCAGGAAGAGGAATTAACCAAAGGCTCAGCGTGCCATGCCGGAACCAGATTAGGGCCTGAAGCAATCCTGCGGTGTTGCGGCCAGCTCACAAGAAAGCGAGTTGAAGAAAGGAGCTCAGGGGCACTGTAATTCACAAACCTGCAGAGTTATAAATGACAGCTATCATCCAAAAATATACTGAAGTAAGGCTGCCAAGAGGACTTGAAAGCCGGGCAGAATTGCAGGAAACCGATTTCAGGAGGTAGACTGGAATTGCATTTAAAGCATAGGAAAAGAGGCAGAAGGTCGACAATGATGCACTTGGCCAAAAAGGGCGTATGCGTTTTTTCCTGAATATATTCAGGAAAAAACGCATACGCCCTTTTTGGCCAACCAAGCAAGCTTGCAAAGGAAATCTGCACTACAATGAAGTCTCACTCCCCCCCCCCCATCAAAAGGGCCATCTGAAAAAAGTGTAAAATCCAGAAAGGCAGGACAGGCCATGGAGAACTGGGAGCCTTGTTATGCTGATGGGCGGGATGTAACTTGCCAACAGCCACTCGGGAGAAGTGTATGGTGTTTCCTGAAACATCTAAAAAACAAAGCAACAGAGCCTAGGGCACTTCCACTTATGGTCCTATAGCTTAGGGAAATTAAAATCAAAAAGACACAGCCACCCCAAAGTTTGGGATGGCTCTGTTTACAAGAAACTCGTTTACGGTACAAGTTCAATATCGCATAAAGCGAAAAATGGATAAGGAAGTTGTGGTACTTACGTACAATGCAATATCACTCAGCAATGACATCTATGTCATCAGGCCCATAGCAGCATAATGAGTGGATTCAGGTATGATGATTCTAACTGAAATAAGTCACACAGAAAAAGAAACATCATAAGATATCACTAATACACGGAATGTAAACTTGGCTACACAGGAACTGAATTTCAAAACAGAACATGGTCCCAAATTTAGAAAACCAACTTATGCTTGCTTAAGGGGAAAGGTGAGTTGGGGTGCTGCATAAAACCAGAGATTGAAATGAGCACAGATAAAGTTCCTTAAGCCAAATATGTAATAGACAAGAGCTACTCCTTGCTCAACGAAATGGACTCAAAACCCCATATTAAACGCCTAATAATGTACCTGACTAGTAAGTATCTTAAAACCTATGGATTGCTATGTCTCTGAAAGTGAATCAATCGTGAGTACAGGGGCAAAAACGCAGCAGTGATAGGATTGGAGAGTTTTGGTGAGCAAATGAAGACCCTTTGAAGTCATATTGCATGGTACCCATTCCACGGGTCTCAACTCTCCAGGTTTAAGGGATTCTTCCTTCAGCTAAAACATGCATGTGGAACCCAGAGTATGATCAACCGTGTGATCGGGAGACGTGTTGAAATATGTCTCAGTTCTCGTCCCCTGGTACTCGGGTGCAACATTCCAGATGCTTTACTAACACTCTCCCAACTTGGAGAGTCAGTGCCTTTAACCTCCTGTTTGGCCCAGTTTGCAAATTCCACGGAAGATGAACAGGAATAGGGAGAACCAATGAGAGACTAGCTGGAGGTGTCTGGACGGGAAAATTTAACTCTCATTTCCAACCAGGAAGAGGAATTAACCAAAGGCTCAGCGTGCCATGCCGGAACCAGAGTAGGGCCTGAAGCAATCCTGCGGTGTTGCGGCCAGCTCACAAGAAAGCGAGTTGAAGAAAGGAGCTCAGGGGCACTGTAATTCACAAACTTGCAGAGTTATAAATGACAGCTATCATCCAAAAATATACTGAAGTAAGGCTGCCAAGAGGACTTGAAAGCCGGGCAGAATTGCAGGAAACCGATTTCAGGAGGTAGACTGGAATTGCATTTAAAGCATAGGAAAAGAGGCAGAAGGTCGACAATGATGCACTTGGCCAAAAAGGGCGTATGCGTTTTTTCCTGAATATATTCAGGAAAAAACGCATACGCCCTTTTTGGCCAACCAAGCAAGCTTGCAAAGGAAATCTGCACTACAATGAAGTCTCACTTCCCCCCCGTCAAAAGGGCCATCTGAAAAAAGTGTAAAATCCAGAAAGGCAGGACAGGCCATGGAGAACTGGGAGCCTTGTTATGCTGATGGGCGGGATGTAACTTGCCAACAGCCACTCAGGAGAAGTGTATGGTGTTTCCTGAAACATCTAAAAAACAAAGCAACAGAGCCTAGGGCACTTCCACTTATGGTCCTATAGCTTAGGGAAATTAAAATCAAAAAGACACAGCCACCCCAAAGTTTGGGATGGCTCTGTTTACAAGAAACTCGTTTACGGTACAAGTTCAATATCGCATAAAGCGAAAAATGGATAAAGAAGTTGTGGTACTTACGTACAATGCAATATCACTCAGCAATGACATCTATGTCATCAAGCCCATAGCAGCATAATGAGTGGATTCAGGTATGATGATTCTAACTGAAATAAGTCACACAGAAAAAGAAACATCATAAGATATCACTAATACACGGAATGTAAACTTGGCTACACAGGAACTGAATTTCAAAACAGAACATGGTCCCAAATTTAGAAAACCAACTTATGCTTGCTTAAGGGGAAAGGTGAGTTGGGGTGCTGCATAAAACCAGAGATTGAAATGAGCACAGATAAAGTTCCTTAAGCCAAATATGTAATAGACAAGAGCTACTCCTTGCTCAACGAAATGGACTCAAAACCCCATATTAAACGCCTAATAATGTACCTGACTAGTAAGTATCTTAAAACCTATGGATTGCTATGTCTCTGAAAGTGAATCAATCGTGAGTACAGGGGCAAAAACGCAGCAGTGATAGGATTGGAGAGTTTTGGTGAGCAAATGAAGACCCTTTGAAGTCATATTGCATGGTACCCATTCCACGGGTCTAAACTCTCCAGGTTTAAGGGATTCTTCCTTCAGCTAAAACATGCATGTGGAACCCAGAGTATGATCAACCGTGTGATCGGGAGACGTGTTGAAATATGTCTCAGTTCTCGTCCCCTGGTACTCGGGTGCAACATTCCAGATGCTTTACTAACACTCTCCCGACTTGGAGAGTCAGTGCCTTTAACCTCCTGTTTGGCCCAGTTTGCAAATTCCGCGGAAGATGAACAGGAATAGGGAGAACCAATGAGAGACTAGCTGGAGGTGTCTGGACGGGAAAATTTAACTCTCATTTCCCACCAGGAAGAGGAATTAACCAAAGGCTCAGCGTGCCATGCCGGAACCAGATTAGGGCCTGAAGCAATCCTGCGGTGTTGCGGCCAGCTCACAAGAAAGCGAGTTGAAGAAAGGAGCTCAGGGGCACTGTAATTCACAAACCTGCAGAGTTATAAATGACAGCTATCATCCAAAAATATACTGAAGTAAGGCTGCCAAGAGGACTTGAAAGCCGGGCAGAATTGCAGGAAACCGATTTCAGGACGTAGACTGGAATTGCATTTAAAGCATAGGAAAAGAGGCAGAAGGTCGACAATGATGAACTTGGCCAAAAAGGGCGTATGCGTTTTTTCCTGAATATATTCAGGAAAAAACGCATACGCCCTTTTTGGCCAACCAAGCAAGCTTGCAAAGGAAATCTGCACTACAATGAAGTCTCACTCCCCCCCGCCCCGTCAAAAGGGCCATCTGAAAAAAGTGTAAAATCCAGAAAGGCAGGACAGGCCATGGAGAACTGGGAGCCTTGTTATGCTGATGGGCGGGATGTAACTTGCCAACAGCCACTGGGGAGAAGTGTATGGTGTTTCCTGAAACATCTAAAAAACAAAGCAACAGAGCCTAGGGCACTTCCACTTATGGTCCTATAGCTTAGGGAAATTAAAATCAAAAAGACACAGCCACCCCAAAGTTTGGGATGGCTCTGTTTACAAGAAACTCGTTTACGGTACAAGTTCAATATCGCATAAAGCGAAAAATGGATAAAGAAGTTGTGGTACTTACGTACAATGCAATATCACTCAGCAATGACATCTATGTCATCAGGCCCATAGCAGCATAATGAGTGGATTCAGGTATGATGATTCTAACTGAAATAAGTCACACAGAAAAAGAAACATCATAAGATATCACTAATACACGGAATGAAAACTTGGCTACACAGGAACTGAATTTCAAAACAGAACATGGTCCCAAATTTAGAAAACCAACTTATGCTTGCTTAAGGGGAAAGGTGAGTTGGGGTGCTGCATAAAACCAGAGATTGAAATGAGCACAGATAAAGTTCCTTAAGCCAAATATGTAATAGACAAGAGCTACTCCTTGCTCAACGAAATGGACTCAAAACCCCATATTAAACGCCTAATAATGTACCTGACTAGTAAGTATCTTAAAACCTATGGATTGCTATGTCTCTGAAAGTGAATCAATCGTGAGTACAGGGGCAAAAACGCAGCAGTGATAGGATTGGAGAGTTTTGGTGAGCAAATGAAGACCCTTTGAAGTCATATTGCATGGTACCCATTCCACGGGTCTCAACTCTCCAGGTTTAAGGGATTCTTCCTTCAGCTAAAACATGCATGTGGAACCCAGAGTATGATCAACCGTGTGATCGGGAGACGTGTTGAAATATGTCTCAGTTCTCGTCCCCTGGTACTCGGGTGCAACATTCCAGATGCTTTACTAACACTCTCCCGACTTGGAGAGTCAGTGCCTTTAACCTCCTGTTTGGCCCAGTTTGCAAATTCCGTGGAAGATGAACAGGAATAGGGAGAACCAATGAGAGACTAGCTGGAGGTGTCTGGACGGGAAAATTTAACTCTCATTTCCCACCAGGAAGAGGAATTAACCAAAGGCTCAGCATGCCATGCCGGAACCAGATTAGGCCCTGAAGCAATCCTGCGGTGTTGCGGCCAGCTCACAAGAAAGCGAGTTGAAGAAAGGAGCTCAGGGGCACTGTAATTCACAAACCTTCAGAGTTATAAATGACAGCTATCATCCAAAAATATACTGAAGTAAGGCTGCCAAGAGGACTTGAAAGCCGGGCAGAATTGCAGGAAACCGATTTCAGGAGGTAGACTGGAATTGCATTTAAAGCATAGGAAAAGAGGCAGAAGGTCGACAATGATGCACTTGGCCAAAAAGGGCGTATGCGTTTTTTCCTGAATATATTCAGGAAAAAACGCATACGCCCTTTTTGGTCAACCAAGCAAGCTTGCAAAGGAAATCTGCACTACAATGAAGTCTCACTTCCCCCCCGTCAAAAGGGCCATCTGAAAAAAGTGTAAAATCCAGAAAGGCAGGACAGGCCATGGAGAACTGGGAGCCTTGTTATGCTGATGGACGCGATGTAAATTGCCAACAGCCACTCTGGAGAAGTGTATGGTGTTTCCTGAAACATCTAAAAAACAAAGCAACAGAGCCTAGGGCACTTCCACTTATGGTCCTATAGCTTAGGGAAATTAAAATCAAAAAGACACAGCCACCCCAAAGTTTGGGATGGCTCTGTTTACAAGAAACTCGTTTACGGTACAAGTTCAATATCGCATAAAGCGAAAAATGGATAAGGAAGTTGTGGTACTTACGTACAATGCAATATCACTCAGCAATGACATCTATGTCATCAGGCCCATAGCAGCATAATGAGTGGATTCAGGTATGATGATTCTAACTGAAATAAGTCACACAGAAAAAGAAACATCATAAGATATCACTAATACACGGAATGTAAACTTGGCTACACAGGAACTGAATTTCAAAACAGAACATGGTCCCAAATTTAGAAAACCAACTTATGCTTGCTTAAGGGGAAAGGTGAGTTGGGGTGCTGCATAAAACCAGAGATTGAAATGAGCACAGATAAAGTTCCTTAAGCCAAATATGTAATAGACAAGAGCTACTCCTTGCTCAACAAAATGGACTCAAAACCCCATATTAAACGCCTAATAATGTACCTGACTAGTAAGTATCTTAAAACCTATGGATTGCTATGTCTCTGAAAGTGAATCAATCGTGAGTACAGGGGCAAAAACGCAGCAGTGATAGGATTGGAGAGTTTTGGTGAGCAAATGAAGACCCTTTGAAGTCATATTGCATGGTACCCATTCCACGGGTCTCAACTCTCCAGGTTTAAGGGATTCTTCCTTCAGCTAAAACATGCATGTGGAACCCAGAGTATGATCAACCGTGTGATCGGGAGACGTGTTGAAATATGTCTCAGTTCTCGTCCCCTGGTACTCGGGTGCAACATTCCAGATGCTTTACTAACACTCTCCCGACTTGGAGAGTCAGTGCCTTTAACCTCCTGTTTGGCCCAGTTTGCAAATTCCGTGGAAGATGAACAGGAATAGGGAGAACCAATGAGAGACTAGCTGCAGGTGTCTGGACGGGAAAATTTAACTCTCATTTCCCACCAGGAAGAGGAATTAACCAAAGGCTCAGCATGCCATGCCGGAACCAGATTAGGGCCTGAAGCAATCCTGCGGTGTTGCGGCCAGCTCACAAGAAAGCGAGTTGAAGAAAGGAGCTCAGGGGCACTGTAATTCACAAACCTTCAGAGTTATAAATGACAGCTATCATCCAAAAATATACTGAAGTAAGGCTGCCAAGAGGACTTGAAAGCCGGGCAGAATTGCAGGAAACCGATTTCAGGAGGTAGACTGGAATTGCATTTAAAGCATAGGAAAAGAGGCAGAAGGTCGACAATGATGCACTTGGCCAAAAAGGGCGTATGCGTTTTTTCCTGAATATATTCAGGAAAAAACGCATACGCCCTTTTTGGTCAACCAAGCAAGCTTGCAAAGGAAATCTGCACTACAATGAAGTCTCACTTCCCCCCCGTCAAAAGGGCCATCTGAAAAAAGTGTAAAATCCAGAAAGGCAGGACAGGCCATGGAGAACTGGGAGCCTTGTTATGCTGATGGGCGGGATGTAAATTGCCAACAGCCACTCTGGAGAAGTGTATGGTGTTTCCTGAAACATCTAAAAAACAAAGCAACAGAGCCTAGGGCACTTCCACTTATGGTCCTATAGCTTAGGGAAATTAAAATCAAAAAGACACAGCCACCCCAAAGTTTGGGATGGCTCTGTTTACAAGAAACTCGTTTACGGTACAAGTTCAATATCGCATAAAGCGAAAAATGGATAAAGAAGTTGTGGTACTTACGTACAATGCAATATCACTCAGCAATGACATCTATGTCATCAGGCCCATAGCAGCATAATGAGTGGATTCAGGTATGATGATTCTAACTGAAATAAGTCACACAGAAAAAGAAACATCATAAGATATCACTAATACACGGAATGTAAACTTGGCTACACAGGAACTGAATTTCAAAACAGAACATGGTCCCAAATTTAGAAAACCAACTTATGCTTGCTTAAGGGGAAAGGTGAGTTGGGGTGCTGCATAAAACCAGAGATTGAAATGAGCACAGATAAAGTTCCTTAAGCCAAATATGTAATAGACAAGAGCTACTCCTTGCTCAACGAAATGGACTCAAAACCCCATATTAAACGCCTAATAATGTACCTGACTAGTAGTATCTTAAAACCTATGGATTGCTATGTCTCTGAAAGTGAATCAATCGTGAGTACAGGGGCAAAAACGCAGCAGTGATAGGATTGGAGAGTTTTGGTGAGCAAATGAAGACCCTTTGAAGTCATATTGCATGGTACCCATTCCACGGGTCTCAACTCTCCAGGTTTAAGGGATTCTTCCTTCAGCTAAAACATGCATGTGGAACCCAGAGTATGATCAACCGTGTGATCGGGAGACGTGTTGAAATATGTCTCAGTTCTCGTCCCCTGGTACTCGGGTGCAACATTCCAGATGCTTTACTAACACTCTCCCGACTTGGAGAGTCAGTGCCTTTAACCTCCTGTTTGGCCCAGTTTGCAAATTCCGCGGAAGATGAACAGGAATAGGGAGAACCAATGAGAGACTAGCTGGAGGTGTCTGGACGGGAAAATTTAACTCTCATTTCCCACCAGGAAGAGGAATTAACCAAAGGCTCAGCATGCCATGCCGGAACCAGATTAGGCCCTGAAGCAATCCTGCGGTGTTGCGGCCAGCTCACAAGAAAGCGAGTTGAAGAAAGGAGCTCAGGGGCACTGTAATTCACAAACCTTCAGAGTTATAAATGACAGCTATCATCCAAAAATATACTGAAGTAAGGCTGCCAAGAGGACTTGAAAGCCGGGCAGAATTGCAGGAAACCGATTTCAGGAGGTAGACTGGAATTGCATTTAAAGCATAGGAAAAGAGGCAGAAGGTCGACAATGATGCACTTGGCCAAAAAGGGCGTATGCGTTTTTTCCTGAATATATTCAGGAAAAAACGCATACGCCCTTTTTGGTAAACCAAGCAAGCTTGCAAAGGAAATCTGCACTACAATGAAGTCTCACTTCCCCCCCGTCAAAAGGGCCATCTGATAAAAGTGTAAAATCCAGAAAGGCAGGACAGGCCATGGAGAACTGGGAGCCTTGTTATGCTGATGGGCGCGATGTAAATTGCCAACAGCCACTCGGGAGAAGTGTATGGTGTTTCCTGAAACATCTAAAAAACAAAGCAACAGAGCCTAGGGCACTTCCACTTATGGTCCTATAGCTTAGGGAAATTAAAATCAAAAAGACACAGCCACCCCAAAGTTTGGGATGGCTCTGTTTACAAGAAACTCGTTTACGGTACAAGTTCAATATCGCATAAAGCGAAAAATGGATAAGGAAGTTGTGGTACTTACGTACAATGCAATATCACTCAGCAATGACATCTATGTCATCAGGCCCATAGCAGCATAATGAGTGGATTCAGGTATGATGATTCTAACTGAAATAAGTCACACAGAAAAAGAAACATCATAAGATATCACTAATACACGGAATGTAAACTTGGCTACACAGGAACTGAATTTCAAAACAGAACATGGTCCCAAATTTAGAAAACCAACTTATGCTTGCTTAAGGGGAAAGGTGAGTTGGGGTGCTGCATAAAACCAGAGATTGAAATGAGCACAGATAAAGTTCCTTAAGCCAAATATGAAATAGACAAGAGCTACTCCTTGCTCAACAAAATGGACTCAAAACCCCATATTAAACGCCTAATAATGTACCTGACTAGTAAGTATCTTAAAACCTATGGATTGCTATGTCTCTGAAAGTGAATCAATCGTGAGTACAGGGGCAAAAACGCAGCAGTGATAGGATTGGAGAGTTTTGGTGAGCAAATGAAGACCCTTTGAAGTCATATTGCATGGTACCCATTCCACGGGTCTCAACTCTCCAGGTTTAAGGGATTCTTCCTTCAGCTAAAACATGCATGTGGAACCCAGAGTATGATCAACCGTGTGATCGGGAGACGTGTTGAAATATGTCTCAGTTCTCGTCCCCTGGTACTCGGGTGCAACATTCCAGATGCTTTACTAACACTCTCCCGACTTGGAGAGTCAGTGCCTTTAACCTCCTGTTTGGCCCAGTTTGCAAATTCCGTGGAAGATGAACAGGAATAGGGAGAACCAATGAGAGACTAGCTGCAGGTGTCTGGACGGGAAAATTTAACTCTCATTTCCCACCAGGAAGAGGAATTAACCAAAGGCTCAGCATGCCATGCCGGAACCAGATTAGGGCCTGAAGCAATCCTGCGGTGTTGCGGCCAGCTCACAAGAAAGCGAGTTGAAGAAAGGAGCTCAGGGGCACTGTAATTCACAAACCTTCAGAGTTATAAATGACAGCTATCATCCAAAAATATACTGAAGTAAGGCTGCCAAGAGGACTTGAAAGCCGGGCAGAATTGCAGGAAACCGATTTCAGGAGGTAGACTGGAATTGCATTTAAAGCATAGGAAAAGAGGCAGAAGGTCAACAATGATGCACTTGGCCAAAAAGGGCGTATGCGTTTTTTCCTGAATATATTCAGGAAAAAACGCATACGCCCTTTTTGGTCAACCAAGCAAGCTTGCAAAGGAAATCTGCACTACAATGAAGTCTCACTTCCCCCCGGTCAAAAGGGCCATCTGAAAAAAGTGTAACATCCAGAAAGGCAGGACAGGCCATGGAGAACTGGGAGCCTTGTTATGCTGATGGGCGGGATGTAAATTGCCAACAGCCACTCTGGAGAAGTGTATGGTGTTTCCTGAAACATCTAAAAAACAAAGCAACAGAGCCTAGGGCACTTCCACTTATGGTCCTATAGCTTAGGGAAATTAAAATCAAAAAGACACAGCCACCCCAAAGTTTGGGATGGCTCTGTTTACAAGAAACTCGTTTACGGTACAAGTTCAATATCGCATAAAGCGAAAAATGGATAAAGAAGTTGTGGTACTTACGTACAATGCAATATCACTCAGCAATGACATCTATGTCATCAGGCCCATAGCAGCATAATGAGTGGATTCAGGTATGATGATTCTAACTGAAATAAGTCACACAGAAAAAGAAACATCATAAGATATCACTAATACACGGAATGTAAACTTGGCTACACAGGAACTGAATTTCAAAACAGAACATGGTCCCAAATTTAGAAAACCAACTTATGCTTGCTTAAGGGGAAAGGTGAGTTGGGGTGCTGCATAAAACCAGAGATTGAAATGAGCACAGATAAAGTTCCTTAAGCCAAATATGTAATAGACAAGAGCTACTCCTTGCTCAACGAAATGGACTCAAAACCCCATATTAAACGCCTAATAATGTACCTGACTAGTAAGTATCTTAAAACCTATGGATTGCTATGTCTCTGAAAGTGAATCAATCGTGAGTACAGGGGCAAAAACGCAGCAGTGATAGGATTGGAGAGTTTTGGTGAGCAAATGAAGACCCTTTGAAGTCATATTGCATGGTACCCATTCCACGGGTCTCAACTCTCCAGGTTTAAGGGATTCTTCCTTCAGCTAAAACATGCATGTGGAACCCAGAGTATGATCAACCGTGTGATCGGGAGACGTGTTGAAATATGTCTCAGTTCTCGTCCCCTGGTACTCGGGTGCAACATTCCAGATGCTTTACTAACACTCTCCCGACTTGGAGAGTCAGTGCCTTTAACCTCCTGTTTGGCCCAGTTTGCAAATTCCGCGGAAGATGAACAGGAATAGGGAGAACCAATGAGAGACTAGCTGGAGGTGTCTGGAAGGGAAAATTTAACTCTCATTTCCCACCAGGAAGAGGAATTAACCAAAGGCTCAGCGTGCCATGCCGGAACCAGATTAGGGCCTGAAGCAATCCTGCGGTGTTGCGGCCAGCTCAAAAGAAAGCGAGTTGAAGAAAGGAGCTCAGGGGCACTGTAATTCACAAACCTGCAGAGTTATAAATGACAGCTATCATCCAAAAATATACTGAAGTAAGGCTGCCAAGAGGACTTGAAAGCCGGGCAGAATTGCAGGAAACCGATTTCAGGAGGTAGACTGGAATTGCATTTAAAGCATAGGAAAAGAGGCAGAAGGTCGACAATGATGAACTTGGCCAAAAAGGGCGTATGCGTTTTTTCCTGAATATATTCAGGAAAAAACGCATACGCCCTTTTTGGCCAACCAAGCAAGCTTGCAAAGGAAATCTGCACTACAATGAAGTCTCACTCCCCCCCCCCCCCGTCAAAAGGGCCATCTGAAAAAAGTGTAAAATCCAGAAAGGCAGGACAGGCCATGGAGAACTGGGAGCCTTGTTATGCTGATGGGCGGGATGTAAATTGCCAACAGCCACTCGGGAGAAGTGTATGGTGTTTCCTGAAACATCTAAAAAACAAAGCAACAGAGCCTAGGGCACTTCCACTTATGGTCCTATAGCTTAGGGAAATTAAAATCAAAAAGACACAGCCACCCCAAAGTTTGGGATGGCTCTGTTTACAAGAAACTCGTTTACGGTACAAGTTCAATATCGCATAAAGCGAAAAATGGATAAAGAAGTTGTGGTACTTACGTACAATGCAATATCACTCAGCAATGACATCTATGTCATCAGGCCCATAGCAGCATAATGAGTGGATTCAGGTATGATGATTCTAACTGAAATAAGTCACACAGAAAAAGAAACATCATAAGATATCACTAATACACGGAATGAAAACTTGGCTACACAGGAACTGAATTTCAAAACAGAACATGGTCCCAAATTTAGAAAACCAACTTATGCTTGCTTAAGGGGAAAGGTGAGTTGGGGTGCTGCATAAAACCAGAGATTGAAATGAGCACAGATAAAGTTCCTTAAGCCAAATATGTAATAGACAAGAGCTACTCCTTGCTCAACGAAATGGACTCAAAACCCCATATTAAACGCCTAATAATGTACCTGACTAGTAAGTATCTTAAAACCTATGGATTGCTATGTCTCTGAAAGTGAATCAATCGTGAGTACAGGGGCAAAAACGCAGCAGTGATAGGATTGGAGAGTTTTGGTGAGCAAATGAAGACCCTTTGAAGTCATATTGCATGGTACCCATTCCACGGGTCTCAACTCTCCAGGTTTAAGGGATTCTTCCTTCAGCTAAAACATGCATGTGGAACCCAGAGTATGATCAACCGTGTGATCGGGAGACGTGTTGAAATATGTCTCAGTTCTCGTCCCCTGGTACTCGGGTGCAACATTCCAGATGCTTTACTAACACTCTCCCGACTTGGAGAGTCAGTGCCTTTAACCTCCTGTTTGGCCCAGTTTGCAAATTCCGCGGAAGATGAACAGGAATAGGGAGAACCAATGAGAGACTAGCTGGAGGTGTCTGGACGGGAAAATTTAACTCTCATTTCCCACCAGGAAGAGGAATTAACCAAAGGCTCAGCGTGCCATGCCGGAACCAGATTAGGGCCTGAAGCAATCCTGCGGTGTTGCGGCCAGCTCAAAAGAAAGCGAGTTGAAGAAAGGAGCTCAGGGGCACTGTAATTCACAAACCTGCAGAGTTATAAATGACAGCTATCATCCAAAAATATACTGAAGTAAGGCTGCCAAGAGGACTTGAAAGCCGGGCAGAATTGCAGGAAACCGATTTCAGGAGGTAGACTGGAATTGCATTTAAAGCATAGGAAAAGAGGCAGAAGGTCGACAATGATGAACTTGGCCAAAAAGGGCGTATGCGTTTTTTCCTGAATATATTCAGGAAAAAACGCATACGCCCTTTTTGGCCAACCAAGCAAGCTTGCAAAGGAAATCTGCACTACAATGAAGTCTCACTCCCCCCCCCCCCCGTCAAAAGGGCCATCTGAAAAAAGTGTAAAATCCAGAAAGGCAGGACAGGCCATGGAGAACTGGGAGCCTTGTTATGCTGATGGGCGGGATGTAAATTGCCAACAGCCACTCGGGAGAAGTGTATGGTGTTTCCTGAAACATCTAAAAAACAAAGCAACAGAGCCTAGGGCACTTCCACTTATGGTCCTATAGCTTAGGGAAATTAAAATCAAAAAGACACAGCCACCCCAAAGTTTGGGATGGCTCTGTTTACAAGAAACTCGTTTACGGTACAAGTTCAATATCGCATAAAGCGAAAAATGGATAAAGAAGTTGTGGTACTTACGTACAATGCAATATCACTCAGCAATGACATCTATGTCATCAGGCCCATAGCAGCATAATGAGTGGATTCAGGTATGATGATTCTAACTGAAATAAGTCACACAGAAAAAGAAACATCATAAGATATCACTAATACACGGAATGAAAACTTGGCTACACAGGAACTGAATTTCAAAACAGAACATGGTCCCAAATTTAGAAAACCAACTTATGCTTGCTTAAGGGGAAAGGTGAGTTGGGGTGCTGCATAAAACCAGAGATTGAAATGAGCACAGATAAAGTTCCTTAAGCCAAATATGTAATAGACAAGAGCTACTCCTTGCTCAACGAAATGGACTCAAAACCCCATATTAAACGCCTAATAATGTACCTGACTAGTAAGTATCTTAAAACCTATGGATTGCTATGTCTCTGAAAGTGAATCAATCGTGAGTACAGGGGCAAAAACGCAGCAGTGATAGGATTGGAGAGTTTTGGTGAGCAAATGAAGACCCTTTGAAGTCATATTGCATGGTACCCATTCCACGGGTCTCAACTCTCCAGGTTTAAGGGATTCTTCCTTCAGCTAAAACATGCATGTAGAACCCAGAGTATGATCAACCGTGTGATCGGGAGACGTGTTGAAATATGTCTCAGTTCTCGTCCCCTGGTACTCGGGTGCAACATTCCAGATGCTTTACTAACACTCTCCCGACTTGGAGAGTCAGTGCCTTTAACCTCCTGTTTGGCCCAGTTTGCAAATTCCGCGGAAGATGAACAGGAATAGGGAGAACCAATGAGAGACTAGCTGGAGGTGTCTGGACGGGAAAATTTAACTCTCATTTCCCACCAGGAAGAGGAATTAACCAAAGGCTCAGCATGCCATGCCGGAACCAGATTAGGCCCTGAAGCAATCCTGCGGTGTTGCGGCCAGCTCACAAGAAAGCGAGTTGAAGAAAGGAGCTCAGGGGCACTGTAATTCACAAACCTTCACAGTTATAAATGACAGCTATCATCCAAAAATATACTGAAGTAAGGCTGCCAAGAGGACTTGAAAGCCGGGCAGAATTGCAGGAAACCGATTTCAGGAGGTAGACTGGAATTGCATTTAAAGCATAGGAAAAGAGGCAGAAGGTCGACAATGATGCACTTGGCCAAAAAGGGCGTATGCGTTTTTTCCTGAATATATTCAGGAAAAAACGCATACGCCCTTTTTGGTCAACCAAGCAAGCTTGCAAAGGAAATCTGCACTACAATGAAGTCTCACTTCCCCCCCATCAAAAGGGCCATCTGAAAAAAGTGTAAAATCCAGAAAGGCAGGACAGGCCATGGAGAACTGGGAGCCTTGTTATGCTGATGGGCGCGATGTAAATTGCCAACAGCCACTCGGGAGAAGTGTATGGTGTTTCCTGAAACATCTAAAAAACAAAGCAACAGAGCCTAGGGCACTTCCACTTATGGTCCTATAGCTTAGGGAAATTAAAATCAAAAAGACACAGCCACCCCAAAGTTTGGGATGGCTCTGTTTACAAGAAACTCGTTTACGGTACAAGTTCAATATCGCATAAAGCGAAAAATGGATAAAGAAGTTGTGGTACTTACGTACAATGCAATATCACTCAGCAATGACATCTATGTCATCAGGCCCATAGCAGCATAATGAGTGGATTCAGGTATGATGATTCTAACTGAAATAAGTCACACAGAAAAAGAAACATCATAAGATATCACTAATACACGGAATGTAAACTTGGCTACACAGGAACTGAATTTCAAAACAGAACATGGTCTCAAATTTAGAAAATCAACTTATGCTTGCTTAAGGGGAAAGGTGAGTTGGGGTGCTGCATAAAACCAGAGATTGAAATGAGCACAGATAAAGTTCCTTAAGCCAAATATGTAATAGACAAGAGCTACTCCTTGCTCAACGAAATGGACTCAAAACCCCATATTAAACGCCTAATAATGTACCTGACTAGTAAGTATCTTAAAACCTATGGATTGCTATGTCTCTGAAAGTGAATCAATCGTGAGTACAGGGGCAAAAACGCAGCAGTGATAGGATTGGAGAGTTTTGGTGAGCAAATGAAGACCCTTTGAAGTCATATTGCATGGTACCCATTCCACGGGTCTCAACTCTCCAGGTTTAAGGGATTCTTCCTTCAGCTAAAACATGCATGTGGAACCCAGAGTATGATCAACCGTGTGATCGGGAGACGTGTTGAAATATGTCTCAGTTCTCGTCCCCTGGTACTCGGGTGCAACATTCCAGATGCTTTACTAACACTCTCCCGACTTGGAGAGTCAGTGCCTTTAACCTCCTCTTTGGCCCAGTTTGCAAATTCCACGGAAGATGAACAGGAATAGGGAGAACCAATGAGAGACTAGCTGGAGGTGTCTGGACGGGAAAATTTAACTCTCATTTCCCACCAGGAAGAGGAATTAACCAAAGGCTCAGCGTGCCATGCCGGAACCAGATTAGGGCCTGAAGCAATCCTGCGGTGTTGCGGCCAGCTCACAAGAAAGCGAGTTGAAGAAAGGAGCTCAGGGGCACTGTAATTCACAAACCTGCAGAGTTATAAATGACAGCTATCATCCAAAAATATACTGAAGTAAGGCTGCCAAGAGGACTTGAAAGCCGGGCAGAATTGCAGGAAACCGATTTCAGGAGGTAGACAGGAATTGCATTTAAAGCATAGGAAAAGAGGCAGAAGGTCGACAATGATGCACTTGGCCAAAAAGGGCGTATGCGTTTTTTCCTGAATATATTCAGGAAAAAACGCATACGCACTTTTTGGCCAACCAAGCAAGCTTGCAAAGGAAATCTGCACTACAATGAAGTCTCACTTCCCCCCCATCAAAAGGGCCATCTGAAAAAAGTGTAAAATCCAGAAAGGCAGGACAGGCCATGGAGAACTGGGAGCCTTGTTATGCTGATGGGCGGGATGTAACTTGCCAACAGCCACTCGGGAGAAGTGTATGGTGTTTCCTGAAACATCTAAAAAACAAAGCAACAGAGCCTAGGGCACTTCCACTTATGGTCCTATAGCTTAGGGAAATTAAAATCAAAAAGACACAGCCACCCCAAAGTTTGGGATGGCTCTGTTTACAAGAAACTCGTTTACGGTACAAGTTCAATATCGCATAAAGCGAAAAATGGATAAAGAAGTTGTGGTACTTACGTACAATGCAATATCACTCAGCAATGACATCTATGTCATCAGGCCCATAGCAGCATAATGAGTGGATTCAGGTATGATGATTCTAACTGAAATAAGTCACACAGAAAAAGAAACATCATAAGATATCACTAATACACGGAATGTAAACTTGGCTACACAGGAACTGAATTTCAAAACAGAACATGGTCCCAAATTTAGAAAATCAACTTATGCTTGCTTAAGGGGAAAGGTGAGTTGGGGTGCTGCATAAAACCAGAGATTGAAATGAGCACAGATAAAGTTCCTTAAGCCAAATATGAAATAGACAAGAGCTACTCCTTGCTCAACGAAATGGACTCAAAACCCCATATTAAACGCCTAATAATGTACCTGACTAGTAAGTATCTTAAAACCTATGGATTGCTATGTCTCTGAAAGTGAATCAATCGTGAGTACAGGGGCAAAAACGCAGCAGTGATAGGATTGGAGAGTTTTGGTGAGCAAATGAAGACTCTTTGAAGTCATATTGCATGGTACCCATTCCACGGGTCTCAACTCTCCAGGTTTAAGGGATTCTTCCTTCAGCTAAAACATGCATGTGGAACCCAGAGTATGATCAACCGTGTGATCGGGAGACGTGTTGAAATATGTCTCAGTTCTCGTCCCCTGGTACTCGGGTGCAACATTCCAGATGCTTTACTAACACTCTCCCGACTTGGAGAGTCAGTGCCTTTAACCTCCTGTTTGGCCCAGTTTGCAAATTCCGCGGAAGATGAACAGGAATAGGGAGAACCAATGAGAGACTAGCTGGAGGTGTCTGGACGGGAAAATTTAACTCTCATTTCCCACCAGGAAGAGGAATTAACCAAAGGCTCAGCGTGCCATGCCGGAACCAGATTAGGGCCTGAAGCAATCCTGCGGTGTTGCGGCCAGCTCACAAGAAAGCGAGTTGAAGAAAGGAGCTCAGGGGCACTGTAATTCACAAACCTGCAGAGTTATAAATGACAGCTATCATCCAAAAATATACTGAAGTAAGGCTGCCAAGAGGACTTGAAAGCCGGGCAGAATTGCAGGAAACCGATTTCAGGAGGTAGACTGGAATTGCATTTAAAGCATAGGAAAAGAGGCAGAAGGTCGACAATGATGCACTTGGCCAAAAAGGGCGTATGCGTTTTTTCCTGAATATATTCAGGAAAAAACGCATACGCCCTTTTTGGCCAACCAAGCAAGCTTGCAAAGGAAATCTGCACTACAATGAAGTCTCACTTCCCCCCCCGTCAAAAGGGCCATCTGAAAAAAGTGTAAAATCCAGAAAGGCAGGACAGGCCATGGAGAACTGGGAGCCTTGTTATGCTGATGGGCGGGATGTAACTTGCCAACAGCCACTCGGGAGAAGTGTATGGTGTTTCCTGAAACATCTAAAAAACAAAGCAACAGAGCCTAGGGCACTTCCACTTATGGTCCTATAGCTTAGGGAAATTAAAATCAAAAAGACACAGCCACCCCAAAATTTGGGACGGCTCTTTTACAGGAACCTCTTCTTCAGCACAAGTTAAATATGCCAGAGAGCAAATAATGGATAAAGAAGTTGTGGTACTTACGTACAACAGAATACCTCTCAGCAATGAAAACTATGTCACCAGGCCCGTACCAGCATAATGAGTGGATTGAGGCACGGTGATTCTAAGTGAAAAAAGTCACACAGAAAGAGAAACATCATAAGGTATCACTAATACATGGAATGAGAACTTGGTTACACATGAACTGAATTACAAAACAGAACAGGGTCTCATGTTTAGAAAACCAACTTATGCTTGCTTAAGGGGGAAGGTGAGTTGTGGTGCTGCATAAAAGCAGAGTTTGAAATTAGCACAGATACCGTTCCATAAGCTAAATATGTAATAGACAAGACCTACCCCTTGCTCAACAAAATGGACTCAACAATGAGGTATCACCTCACACCTGGTAGAATGGGCATCATCAGAAAATCTACAAACAAAAAATGCTGGAAATGTGTGGAGAAAAGGAACCCTCTTCCACTATTGTTGGGAATATAAATTGATACAGTCACTATGGAGAACAATATGGAGTTTCTTAAGAAACTAACAGTAGAATTACCATATGATACAGCAATCCCAGTTCTGGACATATACCCAGACAAAACCATAAATCAAAAAGAGACATTCACCGCAATGTTCATTGTATCACTCTTTACAATATCGAGGTAATGGAAGCAATCTAAATGCCCACAGACAGACGAATGCATAAAGCTGTGGTACATATATAAAATGGAATATTACTAAGCCATGAAAAGGAATGAAATTAGGTCATTTGTAGAGACGTCGATGGATCTAGAGACTGTCATACAGAGTGAAGTAAGTCAGAAAGAGAAAAACAAATCTTGTATATTCATGCATATATGTGGAACCTAGAAAAACTGTACAGATTAACCATTTTGCAAGGCATAAATAGAGCAACAGATGTAGACAACAAACGTATGGACAACAAGGGGGGAAAGCTGTTGGGGGGGTTGGTGGTGGGAGGAGTTGAGAGACTGGGATTGGCATGTATACATTTATATGTATAAAATAGATAACCAATAAGAACCTGCTGTATAAAAATATAAAATAAAATTCAAAATTAAAAAGAAATAAAATTTAAAAAATAAAACAGAAAAAACAATTATTCCCTTCACATACATGTATTTATATGAATAAATTATTTCCATGCTTATATCTGTAAATACAAAAAAGAGGAATAAAATCTACCTTGAACCAAAAACGAAAAAGAGAAAAAAAAACACAGAACCCACCAGTTCCACAGAGGAAAACCGTATCAGGGCACTTGCTCCAGTTGTAAACAATTCTGAAGTTGGTCAGTGGTGGGGAATCGTCTCCCATTCAGCCAGCAGCCCCCATGCAACAAGCGTCCTCATTGCAAAGCTGGGGCACCGTGCCGAGGCATCTGTGAGTAAACGTGAGCTGAGCCCCAGGCCAGTTGCTGCTGAACTATTCCCACCCGTCCCAGGTAAAACACCTGAATATATACAAGGACTTGAAAGCCTAGAGGAAGGGCCATAGAGCCACACGAGTGACAGCATACCGGCCGACTTGGTGCCTGCAGGCCAGCCAGGATGGTCCTGGCCCTGGGTGCTCTTCTGGAAGATTTCCATTTCCCTGCCTGAGATACCCGTCCTGTCCCTGCCCCCACTGCTTTTCTCCTTCCTCACCTCTGCCCAGGGAGAAATTCCAGCAGCAGGTATGGGTGACACATCCTCTTCTTTAGCAGGTGGCAGCCTGGCAACTGCTGCAGAAAGTCCAGCAGAGACCCACTCACACTGGGCCACCCACAAAGCCATGGCCTCTCACTCCCTCCCACCAGCCCAGCCCCGAGACTGCTGACAGGGCAGAGAAAATGGCGTCAGGCACGGCTGCAGGGCCTCTTGCTGCCTGGAGTGGTATTTATATTGATCTCAACCCAGGCACACCTGGGGAGGGCTGGCCGGCACGGTAAGGCTGCCCAGGTCAGCCAATCATCACCCCTCAGGGGCTCACAGTTGCAGAAAATGGAACTTGCTGAACCGGCCAGGTCCAAGGAACAGGTGTGGGCTCCTGAGAGTCAGGATAGACAAGGGGCTGCAGCTTTGGCTTGTTTTCTAATCATTTTATCTGGCCCATGAGTGGGAGACAACTTCAAGAAAACCCTCTCCTAATGAGAGGAACCCAGGAGTCAGGGAGAGGAGGGGTGGGTGGTGGTTGGAGACAGAGGCCTGGTGCCCCGGGTGCAGTGGAAGTCTCTGGAAGACCAGGTGGAGGGAGGCCGCACAGAGTGATGCCCAGGGTCACAGACCTGTCGCAGCTGCTGTTTGTTAGTTCAAGTCCTGCTCTGAGGTGCTCTGTGTCAGCTCTGAGCGACAGGTGAGCTGGGGGTGCTCTGCAATGAGGGCTATGTGCACGGTTCCTGTGTGCCCAGCCCTGCCACGGTACCTGCAAGGGTAGCTCTGTATCCTGGGAGGGGCCTGACCACGAGAGCCCCGTGGGCTGGGGTGGGGGTGGGGTACCTGCCCAGGTGAGCTCCATATTCTGGGATTGGTCTGACCACGAGAGCCCCATGGGCTGCTGGGGACCTGGTAAAGGATGTCAGGACAGTCAGTGAAGCCACCGAGGATATACCTCCAGCTGCTCCTAATTCCTACACCCTGCTGGTCATTCTACCAACCACCAGGACATGGTATTCTGTATTAGTCTTCAATGATGCCTTCTTTTGTATTCCATTAGTCCCAGAGTCACAAGAAATTTTGGCTTGTGAGTGGCAGGACTCAACATACAACTAAAACAATACTTCCGGGCCGTCTTGCCCCAAGGGTGCAAAAATTCCCACACCATCTTTGGGGAAAGCTTAGCTAAAGACCTAAAAGTTCTACCTCTGGAAAAGGAAACCCTCCTTCAGTACACAGACGACATTCTGATCGCCAGCCCTACTAAGGAGGCCTCTGAACTACCAAGCCAATAAAGGATAGAAGTTGTCCAAGAAAAAGCTCAAATATCACAGACTGCGGTGACCTGCCTGGGCTTCGTTCTCACAGAAGGTCGGAGAAGCCCATCCCAGGAAAGGGAAGAAACCATTTTCAGCCTTACCCCTTTCTAAAACTAGAAGACAGCTTAGGGGTTCCTGGGGAGGCCAGGGTTTGCTGCTTCTGGATCCCTAACTACAGTCTACTAGCTGGGCCTCTATATGAAACACTGAAAGGAAAAGATGATGATCCTTTTGAATAGAATCCAGAAGTGGCCTTTCAAGAATGGAAAGAGCAGTCAATTCAGACCCTTGCCCTGGAACTCCCTAATTTAGCTAAACCCTTTGACCTTTACATTCCCGGTGAAAGGTGAATCGCCATTGGAGAATTAGTGCAAAAACTGGGACCACTTGAAATGGAACAATGCAAGAATGCCATCCAGGTAGGATAAACTACGGTCACCAAGGGGCTTGGCCCACTGCCACATCTGGCCAAGATACTGGCGGTATCTAAAAACCTGGAAATCAGCAGCCCAAAAGGCCACCTCCCTCCTAAGGGAAAAGGACCCCACATGGTGATCCTAACCACCAACCATGCCCTGAAGTTGCAGGGTTCGCTCCGTGGGCACACCAACCTCGAGTGAGGAGGCCCTCCAACTCCAACATCCAGAGAGATAACCGGGGGCAACAGGGCACCATGACGACTCGTGTGAACATCACTTGACCTGGAGTTTCTCTCATAAAACAACAAGAGTGTGTCCCAAAAGAGCAGACTACTGCTTGCAGGACTTACTGCACGCAGAGGGGAGCTAATAATCTTGGCGGGGGAACCGTATATCACACTGTCACCATAGAAAAGCCTACAGACACCTTGATGATGGTGGCCAATAAGACCAGCTGGACTCCTGTTTACTTCAAAAGGCTGTTGACTCAGTGGCCATCATGGTCCTTGATCACCACTGACCCTGGACTGTCTGGGAGTTGAGCAGGCAGGGCTCTGACACCTGGTGCCGTTTGTACGTTAATTCAGGGGCCTAATTGAAGAAAGCGCAGACTACTGGTCAGAGCATCTAGGCTGGCAGAAACGGTCAGCCTAAGGTGGCCGAACAAATGTGGGGCGGGGTGAAACCGGCCCCCACAGCGTCTCTGCACATCTCTTTCCTGGACCCTTAAAGGTCATTAGAATCTATAACACTTCCAATGCTGGTGCTCAGGTGGACGAGCAGGGAGGCAGGGGGCCTGGGGACAATCAACGTCACCTGGAGGCTGCTGGGGAGAAGCTCTGACCCTCGTCCCTGGGTATGAGGGCTCCCAACTCAGCACTCAGCAGTTACAGAAGAAGGGTCTGCACCCTCAGCACTCCAAGAATGAGGAATGGGACAAAAGGCAGAGGAGGGGTTTGTCCCCAGCAAAGCCCATTAAAAATCCCTGGGAGATAAAAATAGAATCTGGGCAATAAAGTCAAGTCTAACCTTTTTTATCCTTTGTGCTTTGTCTAATTTCATGTGCTCCTAGGGTCCCGCATGCAGAGGTTCCACACCCGGCACTTCAGACCAGATTTCCTAGTGCAGAATGGCTGGGACGACACCTCAGCTCCTGGGGCCCAGTGCAGACTCTGCGATATAGAGCCTGAGCTGCAGCCAACCCGGCCCTCGAGAGCTCCGCCCCCTCCCTCCCACTGACTCTGACAGGATCTCTACACAACAGCCCAGCCCACAGCCCACGGGGTAGTGCATGCTCTCACCTCTCCATTCTCTGATCAAAATATAAAGTTTCCTTTGCTTGTGAACCAAACTCAGTCTCGATCTTTTGGCCCCAATGACACTGGGCAGGGGGACACTTGTTGGGGTCCACTCTGGAGGATCAGTAACAGAAATTGAGACTATTGTAACCTCAATGAACAGATGTGTGAGCCAAACTGTAGTTAACATAGAACAGTGTATAAGGCTCGGGTAAAATAAGATGTTTCTAACACTTCCATTTGATATTTCCATCACTTTATTATAAGCAAGTTCAGTGAAAAGGTTTGTCTTATTTGTCAGGTCAATATTAGAGAAACGAAGTGATTTCTTTCCAAGGATGTACATCTAATAATCTTGGTTAAAGCTTCAATCTTGTTTTAAATGCTTTTCCATTGAAAATGATACCTCTCTTTCAGCTCCCCCATTTCTGAGAAGTATAAAATCTTATAATTTATTATTACCAAAGGGGAAAGGTGGGAGGAGGGATAAATTAACAGTTTGGGATTAACACATACACACTGCTATGTATAAAATAGATCATCAACAAGGAACTACTGTATAGCACAGGGAATTACACTCAACATTTTGCAATAAGCTATAAGGGGAAATAATCTGGAAAAGAATAGATATTTTTATTGTCATTGTCATCGATCAATGACAGTTAAAGTGTAACCTAAGGGAAGCTGGTGGTGAGTGCTTCTGACCCTGAAGACTTCAATCATCTAAAGTTTGGACTCTGCCTACTTCCCAAGGCCCTTAATGAACATATGTGTAGCCGTAGCTTAAAAAATTCCCCAGTTTGGGTTTCGGGCAGACACTGATTTTGAAAAAGCCCTGGTGTTCTCCTTACATGAATGGGACTCTTCCTACTGCTAAAACATGTCTGTCACACCCAGAGGATGGTATACCGTCTGATCGGGAAGAGTTTGGAAAAGGCATCTCATCTCCTCATCTCCTGGTGCTCGGGTTCACCCCTCCAGCGTCTTTACTAACAGTCTCCCCACTTGGAGATGTCAGCACTGTCAACATCCTGTTGCGTACAGTTTGGAATTTGTCCAGAGGATGAAGCGGAAGGATGAGGAACAATGAGAGACAAGTCCTAGGTGTTCAGACAGGCACATGTCACTCTAATTTCCAATCAGGAAGACGAATTGACCAAAGGCTAGGGTTGCCCATGGAAACAGTATAGGGCTTGAGGAAATCCCGCTGCTTTGTGGCCAGTTCCCATAAACACAAGTTGAACAATGGAACTCAGGGGCAGTAAAATTCACGAAACTGCAGAGTTGAAAATATCCATCACTGAAAAATGTCTTGAGGAAAGTCAGAGAAAAGGACTTGTAAGCAAGGGAGAATGGCAGGAAAGGGATCTGAGGAGGTAGAAAGGACTCGCCATTAAGCACGAGAAAAGGAGCTGAACATTGCCAACATTGCAGTTGGCCAAAAAGGGTGTATGCGTTTTTTTCTGTATATATTCAAGAAAAGGGCATACACTTTTTTAGCCAACCAAACAGGTGGGCACTGGAAGTCAATACTACAAAAGATATCACTTCGCATCAGTCAGAAGAGCCATCCTCATAAAGCGTAAACAACAGAAATGCAGGACAGGGCAAGGAGAAGAGGGAGCCCTGTGAGACTTATAGTGGAAATGTATATTGCCAACGGCCATTCTGGAGAAGTGTATTGTGTTTACTAAAGCATCTAAAAAATGAGCTACAGAGCATAGGGCACTTGCACTCATGGGCGTATATCTTGGGAAAAACAAAAATTGAGAGGACACAGGCACCCCAATGTTTACCCCCTCTCTGTTTAAAAGATCCTCGACTAGGATATAACTTAAATGTCTCTGGAGAGAAAAAATGGATAGAGATGTGGTACTTAGGTAGAGTGGAATATTATTCAGCCTGGAAATCAATGAAATATGGCCAGTTGTAACAACTCCGGAAGAGTTACGTATGATCATTCTAAGTGACATAATTCAAAAAGAAAAAGACACATGTCATAAGATATCACTTAAAGGTGGAATCCAAAATGGCTACACATGAAATAAATTACAAAACAAAAACATAGTCAAATATGTAGGAAACACGCATAAGGCTGCTAAACGGGAAAGGTGGGGAGGGGTGAGGCATCATCCAGGAGGTTGAAATTAGCAAAGATACCATTCCAAATACCAAACTGATAATCAACAAGGCCTACACGGTAGCTAAAAGAACTGCACTCAGCACACTCAAGTCACCAGAAAAGAATATATACGACTGGTAAGAATCTGAAAAAGAATTTACTGATGTCTCTCTGTATGTGAATCAAGTGGATGTACAGCAGCAAGAAACAGAGCTTTGAAAATCAGCTGTAACCAATATAGTAATAAATTGAAAAAAATAAACGACAGAGAGACAGAGAAAACCTCTTACAACTTTTCCTCAGGGACGGTGATGCAACATGGATTGAACACATCTAGACCCACAGCAGGATGAGACATAAGGCTGGAAACTGTTTGCACTAAGAGAAATGTGAGGTTGGGTGAGGAAATGCACACCCTTTAAAGTAATACTACCTGGTACCCATTCAATGGGTCCCAAATCTGCAGGTTCAAGGGATCTTCCTACAGCTAAAACATGCATGGAAAACCCAGAGGACTGTACACCATGTGATCGGGAGATGTGTCTAAAATGCAGCTCATTTATCCTCTCCTGGTGCTCCTGTTCACCATTCCAGCCACGTTACTTAGAATCTCCCCACTTGGAGAATCAGCACATTTAAACTTCTGTTTCACACATTTTGCAAATTGTGAGGAGGATGAACGGGAAGAGGGGGAACCAATGAGAGAATAGTTGTAGGGGTTTGGACGGGCACATATCACTCTAATTTCCCATTAAGAATAAGAATTGAAAAAAGGCTCAGCCCGCCTCGCCGGAGCCAAAATAGGGCCTGAAGCAATCCTGCGGGTTTGAGGCCAGCTCACAAAAGAGCAACTTAAAAAATGGAGCTCAGGGTCACTGCAATTCACAAACCTGCAGAGTTATAAATGAAAACTAACGTCCAAAACTATGTTGAGGTAAGGCAAAGAAGAGGATCTGAATGCAAGACAGAATTGCAAGAAACAGATTTCAAGAGATAGATTGGACTCGTCTTTAAAGCACATGAAAAGCGGCAGAATTTCGACAATGATGCAGTTGGCCCGAAAGGGCGTATGCGTTTTTCCTGATTATATCCAGGAAAAAACGCATACGCACTTTATGGGCAACGAAGCAAGCAAGCAATGCAAATGTGCACAACAAAGAAGTCTCATTTCCCACCGGTCAAAAGGGCCATCCTAAAAAATTGTAAAAACCAGAAATGCAGGACAGGCCATGGAGAACAGGGAGCCTTTATACGCTGATGGGCAGTGTGTGAACTGCCGAGAGCCACTCTGGAGAAGTGTATGGTGGTTCCTAAATCATCTAAAAAACAGAGCTACAGAGCATAGGACACTTCCAATCATGGGAATATATCTAGGGAAGTCTAAAAATCAACAAGACACAAGCACACCACAGTTTAGGGCTACTCTGTTTACAAGAACCTCAACTTCAGTACACCTTAAATATCCCAGGAAAGAGAACAATGGATAAAGAAGATGTGGTACTTATGTACAATGGAATATCTCTTCACCATGAAATCAATGTAATAAGGCTAGTAGAAGGATAAAGAGTGGATTTAGGTCCGATAATACTACTTGAAATAAGTCAAACAGAAAAAGAAACATATCATAAGATATCACTTATAGAGGGAGGGTAAATATGGCTGCACAAGAAATGAATTACAGAACAGAACAGTGTCTCACATTTAGAAAACACACTTATGTCAGCTTAAGGGGAAAGGAGAGGTGGGGTGATGCATAAAACCAGAGTTTGAAATTAGCACAGATACCATTCAATAAACCAAATAGATATTAGACAAGATCTACACCTTGCTCAATGAACTGGCCTCAACACACCTTATAAACCACAGAGAAATATATCTGAGTAATAAGAATCTTAAAATCCATGTATTGATATATCTCCATAAGGGAATCAAGTGTGTGCAGAGCGGCACAAACACAGCAGTGAAAATGAGCTAAACCCCATTATAGAAATAAATTTTAAAAACAAAACGCAGAAACAATGAAAGAGAGAAAAATTCTTACAAAATTTGCTCAGGGGCTGTGATGCAACCTGGATTGACCACATATAAACCCACAGCTGGATAAGACATAAGGCTGGACACTTGGGGCTGAGAGGATTGGTGAGTTTTGGTGAGCAACTGCCAAAAGTTTAATGCAATACTTCATGCTACTCATTCCAAGGGTCCCAACAATCCAGGTTGAAGGGAATCTTCCTACAGCTAAACCACGCTTGGGAAACCCAGCGACTGGTATACCATATGATCGGGAAAGGTTTCTAAAACGCACCTCATTTTTCCTCTCCTGGGGCTCCGGATCGACATTCCAGCCGCTTTACTAACAACATCCCCACATGGAGAGTCAATGCCTTTAAGTTCTGGTATCGCACAGTCTGCAGTTAGTGCGGAGGATGAATGGGAAATGGGGAACCAATGAGAAACAAGCTGTAGCGGTTTCAATGGGCACATGTCACTCTAATTTCACATCAGTAAGAAGAATAAACCAAAGGCACAGCAAGGTGCCCCAGAAGAAGAATAGGGCCTGAAGGAATCCTGTGGTTATGAGGCAAGATCACAAAAATATGAGCTGAAAAATGGAGTTAAGGGCCACTGCAATTCAAAAACGTGCAGAGTTATAAAGGCCAACTATTTTCAAAAACTATATTGAGGTAAGGCTATGAAGAGGCATTGAAAGCAAGGCAGAATTGCAGGAAACCTATTTCAGGAGGTAGACAGGAATTGCATTTAAAGCATAGGAAAAGAGGCAGAACGTCGACAATGATGCACTTGGCCAAAAAGGGCGTATGCGTTTTTTCCTGAATATATTCAGGAAAAAAACGCATACGCGCTTTTTGGCCAACCAAGCAAGCTTGCAAAGGAAATCTGCACTACAATGAAGTCTCACTTCCCCCTGGTCAAAAGGGCCATCTGAAAAAAGTGTAAAATCCAGAAAGGCAGGACAGGCCATGGAGAACTGGGAGCCTTGTTATGCTGATGGGCGGGATGTAAATTGCCAACAGCCACTCGGGAGAAGTGTATGGTGTTTCCTGAAACATCTAAAAAACAAAGCAACAGAGCCTAGGGCACTTCCACTTATGGTCCTATAGCTTAGGGAAATTAAAATCAAAAAGACACAGCCACCCCGAAGTTTTGAACGGCTGTCTTTACAACAACCTCGTTTATGGTAAAAGTTCAATATCGCAGAAAGTGAAAAATGGATAAAGAAGTTGTGGTACTTACGTACAATGCAATATCACTCAGCAATGAAATCTATGTCATCAGGCAAGTAGCAGCATAATGACTAGATTCAGGTATGATGATTCTAACTGAAATAAGTCAAACAGAAAAAGAAACATCATAAGATATCACTAATACACAGAATGTAAACTTGGCTACACAGGAACTGGATTACAATACACAACAGGGTATCAAATTTAGAAAACCAACTTATGCTTGCTTAAGGGGAAAGGTGTGTTGGGGTGCTGCACAAAAACACACATTGAAATGAGCACAGATAAAGTTCCTTAAGCCAAATATGTAATAGAAAAGAGCTACTCCTTGCTCAACGAAATGGACTCAAAACCCCATATTAAACGCCTAAGAATGTAACTGACTAGTAAGTATCTTAAAACCTATGGATTGCTATGTCTCGGAAAGAGAATCAAGCATGTGTACAGGGCCATAAATGCAGCAGTGATAGGATTGGAGAGGTTCAGTGAGCAAATGAAGACCCTTTGAAGTCATATTGCATGGTACCCATTCCACGGGTCTCAACTCTCCAGGTTTAAGGGATTCTTCCTTCAGCTAAAACATGCATGTGGAACCCAGAGTATGATCAACCGTGTGATCGGGAGTCATTTTCAAATATGTCTCAGTTCTCATCCCCTGGTACTCGGGTGCAACATTCTAGACGCTTTACTAACACTCTCCCGACTTGGACAGTCAGTGCCTTTAACCTCCTATTTGGCCCAGTTTGCAAATTCCGCGGAAGATGTACAGGAATACGGAGAACCAATGAGAGACTAGCTGGAGGTGTCTGGACGGGCAAATTTAACTCTCATTTCCCACCAGGAAGAGGAATTAACCAAAGGCTCAGCGTGCCGCTCCGGAACTAGATTAGGGCCTGAAGCAATCCTGCGGTGTTGCGGCCAGCTCACAAGAAAGCGAGTTGAAGAAAGGAGCTCAGGGGCACTGTAATTCACAAAGCTGCAGAGTTATAAATGACAGCTATCGTCCAAAAATATACTGAAGTAAGGCTGCCACGAGGACTTGAAAGCGGGGCAGAATTGCAGGAAACCGATTTCAGGAGGTAGACTGGAATTGCATTTAAAGCATAGGAAAAGAGGCAGAACGTCCTCAATGATGCACTTGGCCAAAAAGGGCGTATGCGTTTTTTCCTGAATATATTCAGGAAAAAAGGCATACGTCCTTTTTGGTCAACGAAGCAAGCTTGCAAAGGAAACCTGCACTACAATGAAGTCTCACTTGCTCCCGGTCAAAAGGGCCATCTGAAAAAAGTGTAAAATCCAGAAAGGCAGGACAGGCCATGGAGAACTGGGAGCCTTGTTATGCTGATGGGCGGGATGTAAATGGCCAACGGCCACTCGGGAGAAGTGTATGGTGCTTCCTGAAACATCTGAAAAACAGATGAACAGAGCCTAGGGCACTTCCACTTATGGTCCTATAGCTTAGGGAAATTAAAATCAAAAAGACACAGCCACCCAAAAGTTTCCGATGGCTCTGTTTACAAGAACCTCGTTTATGGTACAAGTTCAATATTGCAGAAAGTGAAAAATGGATAAAGAAGTTGTGGTACTTACGTACAATACAATATCACTCAGTAATGAAATCTATGTCATCAGGCCCGTAGCAGCATAATGAGTGGATTCAGGTATGATGATTCTAACTGAAATAAGTCACACAGAAAAAGAAACATCATAAGATATCACTAATACATGGAATGTAAACTTGCCTACACAGGAACTGAATTACAAAAC
The DNA here is from genome assembly GCF_937001465.1 of Orcinus orca. Taxonomy (NCBI): domain Eukaryota; kingdom Metazoa; phylum Chordata; class Mammalia; order Artiodactyla; family Delphinidae; genus Orcinus; species Orcinus orca. Next base: position 1,569,375 of record NW_026044021.1, read on the forward strand.
AGAACAGGGTCTCAAATTTAGAAAACCAACTTATGCTTGCTTAAGGGGAAAGGTGAGTTGGGGTGCTGCATAAAACCAGAGATTGAAATGAGCACAGATAAAGTTCCTTAAGCCAAATATGTAATAGACAAGAGCTACTCCTTGCTCAACGAAATGGAATCAACACCCCATATTAAACGTCTAAGAATGTACCTGACTACTAACTATCGTAAAACCTATGGATTGCTATGTCTCCGAAAGAGAATCAAGCATATGTACAGGGGCATAAACGCAGCAGTGATAGGATTTGATGGGTTCGGTGCGCAAACAAAGACCCTTTGAAGTCATATTGCATGGTACCCATTCCACGGGTCTCAACTCTCCAGGTTTAAGGGATTCTTCCTTCAGCTAAAATATGCATGTGTAACCCAGAGTATGATCAACCGTGTGATTGGGAGACGTGTTCCAATATGTCTCAGTTCTAGTCCCCTGGTACTCGGGTGCAACATTCCAGACGCTTAACTAACACTCTCCCGACTTGGAGAGTCAGTGCCTTTAACCTCCTGTTTGGCCCAGTTTGCAATATCTGCGGAAGATGAACAGGAATAGGGAGAACCAATGAGAGACTACCTGGAGGTGTCTGGACGGGCAAATTTAACTCTCATTTCCCACCAGGAAGAGGAATTAAGCAAAGGCTCAGCGTGCCGTGCCGGAACCAGATTAGGGCCGGAAGCAATCCTGTGGTGTTGCGGCCAGCTCACAAGAAAGCGAGTTGAAGAAAGGAGCTCAGGGGCACTGTAATTCACAAACCTGCAGAGTTATAAATGACAGCTACTGTCCAAAAATATAGTGAAGTAAGGCTGCCAAGAGGACTTGAAAGCGGCACAGAATTGCAGGGAACCGATTTCAGGAGGAGGACTGGAATTGCATTTAAAGCATAGGAAAAGAGGCAGAACGTCCACAATGATGCACTTGGCCAAAAAGTGCGTATGCGTTTTTTCCTGAATATATTCAGGAAAAAACGCATACGCACTTTTTGGCCAACCAAGCAAGCTTGCAAAGGAAATCTGCACTACAATGAAGTCTCACTTCACCCCTGTCAAAAGGGCCATCTGAAAAAAGTGTAAAATCCAGAAAGGCAGGACAGGCCATGGAGAACTGGGAGCCTTGTTATGCTGAAGGGCGGGATGTAAATTGCCAACAGCGACTCGGGAGAAGTGTATGGTGTTTCCTGAAACATCTAAAAAACTGAGGAACAGAGCCTAGGGCACTTCCACTTATGGTCCTATAACTTAGGGAAATTAAAATCAAAAAGACACAGCCACCCAAAAGTTTGGGACAGCTCTGTTTACAAGAACCTCATTCACGGTACAAGTTCAATATCGCAGAAAGTGAAAAATGGATAAAGAAGTTGTGGTACTTACGTACAATGCAATATCACTCAGCAATGAAATCTATGTCATCAGGCCCGTAGAAGCATAATGAGTGGATTCAGGTATGATGATTCTATCTGAAATAAGTCACACAGAAAAAGAAACATCATAAGATATCACTAATACATGGAATGTAAACTTGGCTACACAGGAACTGGATTACAAAAGAGAACAGGGTCTCAAATTTAGAAAACCAACTTATGCTTGCTTAAGGGGAAAGTTGAGTTGGGGTGCTGCATAAAACTAGAGATTGAAATGAGCACAGATAAAGTTCCTTAAGCCAAATATGGAATAGACAAGAGCTACTCCTTGCTCAACGAAATGGACTCAACACCCCATATTAAACGCCTAAGAATGTAGCTGACTAGTAAGTATCTTAAAACCTATGGATTGCTATGTCTCCGAAAGAGAATCAAGCGTGTGTACAGGGGCATAAACGCAACAGTGATAGGATTGGAGAGGTTCGGTGAGCAAATGAAGACCCTTTGAAGTCACATTGCATGGTACCCATTCCACGGGTCTCAACTCTCCAGGTTTAAGGGATTCTTCCTTCAGCTAAAGCATGCATGTGGAACCCAGAGTATGATCAACCATGTGATCGGGAGACGTGTTCCAATATGTGTCAGTTCTCGTCCCCTGGTACTCGGGTGCAACATTCCAGACGCTTTCCTAACACTCTCCCGACTTGGAGAGTCAGTGCCTTTAACCTCCTGTTTGGCCCAGTTTGCAATTTCTGCGGAAGATGAACAGGAATACGGAGAACTAATGAGAGACTAGCTGGGGGTGTCTGGACGGGCAAATTTAACTCTCATTTCCCACCAGGAAGAGGAATTAACCAAAGGCTCAGCGTGCCGTGCCAGAACCAGATTAGGGCCTGAAACAATCCTGCGGTGTTGCGGCCAGCTCACAAGAAAGCGAGTTGAAGAAAGGAGCTCAGGGGCACTGTAATTCACAAACCTGCAGAGTTATAAATGACAGCTATCGTCCAAAAATATACTGAAGTAAGGCTGCCAAGAGGACTTGAAAGCGGGGCAGAATTGCAGGAAACCGATTTCAGGAGGTAGACTGGAATTGCACTTAAAGCATAGGAAAAGAGGCAGAACGTCGACAATGATGCACTTGGCCAAAAAGTGCGTATACGTTTTTTCCTGAATATATTCAGGAAAAAATGCATACGCGCTTTTTGGCCAACCAAGCAAGCTTGCAAAGGAAATCTGCACTACAATGAAGTCTCACTTCCCCCTGGTCAAAAGGGCCGTCTGAAAAAAGTGTAAAATCCAGCAAGGCAGGACAGGCCATGTAGAACTGGGAGCCTTGTTTTGCTGATGGGCGGGATGTAAATTGCCAACAGCCACTGGGGAGAAGTGTATGGTGTTTCCTGAAACATCTAAAAAACAAAGCAACAGAGCCTAGGGCACTTCCACATATGGTCCTATAGTTTAGGGAAATTAAAATCAAAAAGACACAGCCACCCCAAAGTTTGGGACTGCTCTGTTTACAAGAAAGTCGTTTACGGGACAAGTTCAATATCGCAGAAAGTGAAAAATGGATAAAGCAGTTGTGGTACTTACGTACAATGCAATATCACTCAGCAATGAAATCTATGTCATCAGGCCCGTAGCAGCATAATGAGTGGATTCAGGTATGATGATTCTATCTGAAATAAGTCACAAGAAAAAGAAACATCATAAGATATCACTAATACACGGAATGTAAACTTGGCTACACAGGAACTGGATTACAAAAGAGAACAGGGTCTCAAATTCAGAAAACCAACTTATGCTTGCTTAAGGGGAAAGGTGAGTTGGGGTGCTGCATAAAACCAGAGATTGAAATGAGCACAGATAAAGTTCCTTAAGCCAAATATGTAATAGACAAGAGCTACTCCTTGCTCAACGAAATGGACTCAACACCCCATATTAAACACGTAATAATGTAGCTGACTAGAAAGTATCTTAAAACCTATGGATTGCTATGTCTCCAAAAGAGAATCAAGCGTGTGTACAGGGGCATAAACGCAGCAGTGATAGGATTGGAGAGGTTCGGTGAGCAAATGAAGACCCTTTGAAGTCATATTGCATGGTACCCATTCCATGGGTCTCAACTCTCCACGTTTAAGGGATTCTTCCTTCAGCTAAAGCATGCATGTGGAACCCAGAGTATGATCAACCGTGTGATTGGGAGACGTGTTCCAATATGTGTCAGTTCTCGTCCCCTGGTACTCGGGTGCAACATTGCAGACGCTTTCCTAACACTCTCCCGACTTGGAGAGTCAGTGCCTTTAACCTCCTGTTTGGCCCAGTTTGCAATTTCTGCGGAAGATGAACAGGAATAGGGAGAACCAATGAGAGACTAGCTGGAGGTGTCTGGACGGGCAAATTTAACTCTCATTTCCCACCAGGAAGAGGAATTAACCAAAGCCTCAGCGGGCCATGCCAGAACCAGATTAGGGCCTGAAGCAATCCTGCGGTGTTGCGGCCAGCTCACAAGAAAGCGAGTTGAAGAAAGGAGCTCAGGGGCACTGTAATTCACAAACCTGCAGAGTTATAAATGACAGCTATCGTCCAAAAATATACTGAAGTAAGGCTGCCAAGAGGACTTGAAAGCGGGGCAGAATTGCAGGAAACCGATTTCAGGAGGTAGACTGGAATTGCATTTAAAGCATAGGAAAAGAGGCAGAACGTCGACAATGATGCACTTGGCCAAAAAGGGCGTATGCGTTTTTTCCTGAATATATTCAGGAATAAACGCATACGCCCTTTTTGGCCAACCAAGCAAGCTTGCAAAGGAAATCTCCACTACAATGAAGTCTCACTTCCTCACGGTCAAAAGGGCCATCTGAAAAAAGTGTAAAATCCAGCAAGGCAGGCCAGGCCATGGAGAACTGGGAGCCTTGTTATGCTGATGGGCAGGATGTAAATTGCTAACAGCCACTCAGGAGAAGTGTATGGTTTTTCGTGAAACATCTAAGAAACAAATCAACAGAGCCTAGGGCACTTCCACTTATGGTCCTATAGCTTAGGGAAATTAAAATCAAAAAGATACAGCCACCCCAATGTTTGGGATGGCTCTGTTTACAAGAACCTCGTTTACGGTACAAGTTCAATATCGCAGAAAGTGAAAAATGGATAAAGAAGTTGTGGTACTTACGTACAATGCAATATCACTCAGCAATGAAATCTATGTCATCTGGCCCGTAGCAGCATAATGAGTGGATTCAGGTATGATGATTCTAACTGAAATAAGTCACACAGAAAAAGAAACATCATAAGATATCACTAATACACGGAATGTAAACTTGGCTATACTGGAACTGAATTCCAAACCACAATAGGGTCTCAAATTTAGAAAACCAACTTATGCTTGCTTAAGGGGAAAGGTGAGTTGGGGTGCTGCATAAAACCAGAGATTGAAATGATCACAGATTAAGTTCCTTAAGCCAAATATGTAATAGACAAGAGCTACTCTTTGTTCAGCGAAATGGACTCAACACCCCATATTAAACGCCTAAGAATGTACCTGACTAGTAAGTATCTTAAAACCTATGGATTGCTATGTCTCCGAAAGAGAATCAAGCTTGTGTACAGGGGCATAAATGCAGCAGTGATAGGATTGCAGAGGTTCGGTGAGCAAACGAAGACCCTTTGAAGTCATATTGCATGGTACCCATTCCACGGGTCTCAACTCTCCAGGTTTAAGGGATTCTTCCTTGAGCTAAAACATGCATGTGGAACCCAGAGTATGATCAACCGTGTGATTGGGAGATGTATTCCAATATGTCTCAGTTCTCATCCCCTGGTACTCGGGTGCAACATTCCAGATGCTTTACTAACACTCTAACGACTTGGAGAGTCAGTGCTTTTAACCTCCTGTTTGGCCCAGTTTGCAAATTCCGCGGAAGATGAACAGGAATAGGGAGAACCAATGAGAGACTAGCTGGAGTTCTCTGGATGGGCAAATTTATCTCTCATTTCCCACCAGGAAGAGGAATTAACCAAAGGCTCAGCGTGCCGTGCCGGAACCAGATTAGGGCCTGAAGCAATCCTGCGGTGTTGCGGCCAGCTCACAAGAAAGCGAGTTGAAGAAAGGAGCTCAGGGGCACTGTAATTCACAAACCTGCAGAGTTATAAATGACAGCTATCGTCCAAAAATATACTGAAGTAAGGCTGCCAAGAGGACTTGAAAGCAGGGCAGAATTGCAGGAAACCGATTTCAGGAGGTAGACTGGATTTGCATTTAAAGCATAGGAAAAGAGGCAGAACGTCGACAATGATGCACTTGGCCAAAAAGGGCGTATGTGTTTTTTCCTGAATATATTCAGGAAAAAACGCATACGCCCTTTTTGGCCAACCAAGCAAGCTTGCAAAGGAAATCTGCACTACAATGAAGTCTCACTTCCTCCCCGTCAAAAGGGCCATCTGAAAAAAGTGTAAAATCCAGAAAGGCAGGACAGGCCATGGAGAACTGGGAGCCTTGTTATGCTGATGGGCGGGATGTAAATTGCCAACAGCCACTCGGGAGAAGTGTATGGTGTTTCCTGGAACATCTAAAACAAAGCAACAGAGCCTAAGGCACTTCCACTTATGGTCCTAGAGCTTAGGGAAATTAAAATCAAAAAGACACAGCCACCCCAATGTTTGGGACGGCTCTGTTTACAAGAACCTCGTTTACGGTACAAGTTCAATATCGCATAAAGCGAAAAATGGATAAAGAAGTTGTGGTACTTACGTACAATGCAATATCACTCAGCAATGAAATCTATGTCATCAGGCCCATAGCAGCATAATGAGTGGTTTCAGGTATGATGATTCTAACTGAAATAAGTCACACAGAAAAAGAAACATCATAAGATATCACTAATACACGGAATGTAAACTTGGCTACACAGGAACTGAATTACAAAACAGAACAGGGTCTCAAATGTAGAAAACCAACTTATGCTTGCTTAAGGGCAAAGGTGAGTTGGGGTGCTGCATAAAACCAGAGATTGAAATGAGCACAGATAAAGTTCCTTAAGCCAAATATGGAATAGACAAGAGCTACTCCTTGCTCAACGAAATGGACTCAACACCCCATATTAAACGCCTAAGAATGTACCTGACTAGAAAGTATCTTAAAACCAATGGATTACTATGCCTCTGAAAGAGAATCAAGCATGTGTACAGGGGCATAAACGCAGCAGTGATAGGATTGTAGAGGTTCGGTGAGCAAATGAAGACCCTTTGAAGTCAAATTGCATGGTACCCATTCCACGGGTCTCAACTATACTGGTTTAAGGGATTCTTCCTTCAGCTAAAGCATGCATGTGGAACCCAGAGTATGATCAACCGTGTGATCGGGAGACGTGTTCCAATATGTCTCAGTTCTCGTCCCCTGGTACTCGGGTGCAGTATTCCAGATGCTTTACTAACACTCTCCCGACTTGGAGAGTCAGTGCCTTTAACCTCCTGTTTGGCCCCGTTTGCAATTTCTGCGGAAGATGAACAGGAATAGGGAGAACCAATGAGAGACTAGCTGGAGGTGTCTGGACGGGCAAATTTAACTCTCATTTCCCACCAGGAAGAGGAATTTACCAAAGGCTCAGCGTGCCGTGCCGGAACCAGATTAGGGCCTGAAGCAATCGTGCGGTGTTGCGGCCAGCGCACAACAAAGCGAGTTGAAGAAAGGAGCTCAGGGGCACTGTAATTCACAAACCTGCAGAGTTATAAATGACAGCTATCGTCCAAAAATAAACTGAAGTAAGGCTGCCAAGAGGACTTGAAAGCGGGGCAGAATTGCAGGAAACCAATTTCAGGAGGTACACTGGAATTGCATTTAAAGCATAGGAAAAGAGGAAAAATGTCGACAATGATGCACTTGGCCAAAAAGGGCGTATGCGTTTTTTCCTGAATATATTCAGGAAAAAACGCATACGCCCTTTTTGGCCAACCAAGCAAGCTTGCAAAGGAAATCTGCACTACAATGAAGTCTCACTTCCCCCCGGTCAAAAGGGCCAACTGAAAAAAGTGTAAAATCCAGAAAGCCAGGACAGGCCATGGAGAACTGGGAGCCTTGTTATGCTGATGGGTGGGATGTATATTGCCAACAGCCACTCGGGAGAAGTGTATGGTGTTTCCTGAAACATCTAAAAAACAAAGCAAAAGAGCCTAGGGCACTTCCACTTATGGCCCTATAGCTTAGGGAAATTAAAATAAAAAAGACACAGCCACCCCAAAGTTTGGGACTGCTCTGTTTACAAGAAACTCGTTTACGGGACTAGTTCAATATCGCAGAAAGTGAAAAATGGATAAAGAAGTTGTGGTACTTACGTACAATGCAATATCACTCAGCAATGAAATCTATGTCATCAGGGCCGTAGCAGCATAATGAGTGGATTCAGGTATGATGATTCTAACTGAAATAAGTCATACAGGAAAAGAAACATCGTAAGATATCACTAATACACGGAATGTAAACTTGGCTACACAGGAACTGAATTACAAAAGAGAACAGGGTCTCAAATTTAGAAAACCAACTTATGCTTGCTTAAGGTGAAAGGTGAGTTGGGGTGCTGCAGAAAACCAGAGATTGAAATGAGCACAGATAAAGTTCCTTAAGCCAAATATGTAATAGACAAGAGCTACTCCTTGCTCAACGTATTGGACACAACACCCCACATTAAACGCCTAAGAATGTACCTGAATAGTAAGTATCTTAAAACCTATGGATCGCTATGTCTCCGAAAGAGAATCAAGCGTGTGTACAGGGGCATAAACGCAGCAGTGATAGGATTGGAGAGGTTCGGTGAGCAAATGAAGACCCTTTGAAGTCATATTGCATGGTACCCATTCCACGGGTCTCAACTCTCCAGGTTTAAGGGATTCTTCCTTCAGCTAAATCATGCATGTGGAACCCGTAGTATGATCAACCGTGTGATCGGGAGACGTGTTCCAATATGTCTCAGTTCTCGTCCCCTGGTACTCGGGTGCAACATTCCAGACGCTTTACTAACACTCTCCCGTCTTCGAGAGTCAGTGCCTTTAACCTCCTGTTTGGCCCAGTTTGCAATTTCTGCGGAAGATGAACAGGAATAGGGAGAACCAATGAGAGACTAGCTGGAGGTGTCTGGACGGGCAAATTTAACTCTCATTTCCCACCAGGAAGAGGAATTAACCAAAGGCTCAGCGTGCCGTGCCGGAAACAGATTAGGGCCTGAAGCAATCCTGCGGTGTTGCGGCCAGCTCACAAGAAAGCGAGTTGAAGAAAGGAACTCAGGGGGACTGTAATTCACAAACCTGCAGAGTTATAAATGACAGCTATCCTCCAAAAATATACTGAAGTAAGGCTGCCAAGAGAACTAGAAGGCTGAGCAGAATTGCAGGAACCCGATTTAAGGAGGTAGACTGGAATTGCATTTAAAGCATAGGAAAAGAGGCAGAACGTCGACAATGATGCACTTGGCCAAAAAGGGCGTATGCATTTTTTCCTGAATATATTCAGGAAAAAACGCATACGCCCTTTTTGGCCAACCAAGCAAGATTGCAAAGGAAATCTGCACTACAATGAAGTCTCACTTCCCCCTGGTCAAAGGGGCTATCTGAAAAAAGTGTAAAATCCAGAAAGGCAGGACAGGCCATGGAGAACTGGGAGCCTTGTTATGCTGATGGGCGGGATGTAAATTGCCAACAGCCACTCAGGAGAAGTGTATGGTGTTTCCTGAAACATCTAAAAAACAAAGCAACAGAGCCTAGGGCACTTCCACTTATGGTCCTATAGCTTAGCGAAATTAAAATCAAAAGGACACAGCCACCCCAAAGTTTGGGATGGCTGTTTACAAGAATCTTGTTTACGGTATATGTTCAATATCGCAGAAAGTGAAAAATGGATAAAGAAGTTGTGGTACTCACGTACAATGCAATATCACTCAGCAATGAAATCTATGTCATCAGCCCCGTAGCAGCATAATGAGTGGATTCAGGTATGATGATTCTAACTGAAATAAGTCACACAGAAAATGAAACATCATAAGATATCACTAATACACGGAATGTAAACTTGGCTACACAGGAACTGGATTACAAAACAGAACAGGGTCTCAAATGTAGAAAACCAACTTATGCTTGCTTAAGGGGAAAGGTGAGTTGGGGTGCTGCATAAAACCAGAGATTGAAATGAGCACAGATAACGTTCCTTAAGCCAAATATGTAATAGACAAGAGCTACTCCTTGCTCAACGAAATGGACTCAAAACCGCATATTAAACGCCTAATAATGTACCTGACAGTAAGTATCTTAAAACCTATGGATTGCTATGTCTCTGAAAGAGAATCAAGCGTGAGAACAGGGGCATAAACGCAGCAGTGATAGGATTGGAGAGGTTCGGTGAGCAAATGAAGACCCTTTGAAGTCATATTGCATGGTACCCATTCCACGGGTCTCAAATCTCCAGGTTTAAGGGATTCTACCTTCAGCGAAAACATGCATTTGGAACCCAGACTATGATCAACCGTGTGATCGTGAGTCATGTTCAAATATGTCTCAGTTCTCGTCCCCTGGTACTCGGGTGCAACAATCTAGACACTTTACTAACACTCTCCTGACTTGGAGAGTGAGTGCCTTTAACCTCCTGTTTGGCCCAGTTTGAAATTTCTGCAAAAGATGAACAGGAATAGGGAGAACCAATGAGAGACAAGCTGGAGGTGTCTGGACGGGCAAATTTAACTCTCATTTCCCACCAGGATGAGGAATTAACCAAAGGCTCAGCGTGCCGTGCTGGAACCAGATTAGGGCCTGAAGCAATCCTGCGGTGTTGCGGACAGCTCACAAGAAAGCGAAGTGAAGAAAGGAGCTCAGGGGCACTGTAATTCACAAACCTGCAGAGTTATAAATGACAGCTATCCTCCAAAAATATACTGAAGTAAGGCTGCCAAGAGGACTAGGAAGCTGAGCAGAATGGCAGGAACCCGATTTCAGGAGGTAGACTGGAATTGCATTTAAAGCATAGGAAAAGAGGCAGAACGTCGACAATGATGCACTTGGCCAAAAAGGGCGTATGCATTTTTTCCTGAATATATTCAGGAAAAAACGCATACGCCCTTTTTGGCCAAGCAAGCAAGCTTGGAAAGGAAATCTGCACTACAATGAAGTCTCACTTCCCCCCGGTCAAAAAGGCCATCTGAAAAAAGTGTAAAATCCAGAAAGGCAGGACAGGCCATGGAGAACTGGGAGCCTTGTTATGCTGATGGGCGGGATGTAAATTGCCAACAGCCACTCGGGAGAAATGTATGGTGTTTCCTGAAACATCTAAAAAACAATGTAACAGAGCCTAGGGCACTTCCACTTATGGTCCTATAGCTTAGGGAAATTAAAATCAAAAAGACACAGCCAACCCAAAGTTTGGGACGGCTCTGTTTACAAGAACCTCCTTTACAGTACAAGTTCAATACCGCAGAAAGCGAAAAATGGATAAAGAAGTTGTGGTACTTATGTACAATTCAATATCACTCAGCAATGAAATCTATGTCATCAGGCCCATAGCAGCATAATGAGTGGATTCAGGTATGATGATTCTAACTGAAATAAGTCACACAGAAAAAGAAACATCATAAGATATCTCTAATACACGGAATGTAAACTTGGCTACAGAGGAACTGGATTACAAAACAGAACAGGGTCTCAAATTTAGAAAACCAACTTATGCTTGCTTAAGGGGAAAGGTGAGTTGGGGTGCTGCATAAAACCAGAGATTGAAATGAGCACAGATAAAGTTCCTTAAGCCAAATATGTAATAGACAAGAGCTACTCCTTGCTCAACGAAATGGACTCAACACCCCATATTAAACGCCTAAGAATGTACCTGACTAGTAAGTATCTTAAAACCTATGGATTGCTATGGCTCCGAAAGAGAATCAAGCGTGTGTACAGGGGCTTAAACACAGCAGTGATAGGATTGGAGAGGTTCGGTGAGCAAACGAAGACCCTTTGAAGTCATATTGCATGGTACCCATTCCACGGGTCTCAACTCTCCAGGTTTAAGGGATTCTTCCTTCAGCTAAAACATGCATGAGAAACCCAGAGTATGATCAACCGTGTGATCGGAAGACGTGTTCAAATATGTCTCAGTTCTCGTCCCCTGGTACTCGGGTGCAACATTCCACACGCTTTAGTAACACCCTCCCGATTTGGAGAGTCAGTGCCTTTAACCTCCTGTTTGTCCCAGTTTGCAATTTCCGCGGAAGATGAACAGGAATAGGGAGAACCAATGAGAGACTAGCTGGAGTTCTCTGGATGGGCAAATTTATCTCTCATTTCCCACCAGGAAGAGGAATTAACCAAAGGCTCAGCGTGCCGTGCCGGAACCAGATTAGGGCCTGAAGCAATCCTGCGGTGTTGCGGCCAGCTCACAAGAAAGCGAGTTGAAGAAAGGAGCTCAGGGGCACTGTAATTCACAAACCTGCAGAGTTATAAATGACAGCTATCGTCCAAAAATATACTGAAGTAAGGCTGCCAAGAGGACTTGAAAGCAGGGCAGAATTGCAGGAAACCGATTTCAGGAGGTAGACTGGATTTGCATTTAAAGCATAGGAAAAGAGGCAGAACGTCGACAATGATGCACTTGGCCAAAAAGGGCGTATGTGTTTTTTCCTGAATATATTCAGGAAAAAACGCATACGCCCTTTTTGGCCAACCAAGCAAGCTTGCAAAGGAAATCTGCACTACAATGAAGTCTCACTTCCTCCCCGTCAAAAGGGCCATCTGAAAAAAGTGTAAAATCCAGAAAGGCAGGACAGGCCATGGAGAACTGGGAGCCTTGTTATGCTGATGGGCGGGATGTAAATTGCCAACAGCCACTCGGGAGAAGTGTATGGTGTTTCCTGGAACATCTAAAACAAAGCAACAGAGCCTAAGGCACTTCCACTTATGGTCCTAGAGCTTAGGGAAATTAAAATCAAAAAGACACAGCCACCCCAATGTTTGGGACGGCTCTGTTTACAAGAACCTCGTTTACGGTACAAGTTCAATATCGCATAAAGCGAAAAATGGATAAAGAAGTTGTGGTACTTACGTACAATGCAATATCACTCAGCAATGAAATCTATGTCATCAGGCCCATAGCAGCATAATGAGTGGTTTCAGGTATGATGATTCTAACTGAAATAAGTCACACAGAAAAAGAAACATCATAAGATATCACTAATACACGGAATGTAAACTTGGCTACACAGGAACTGAATTACAAAACAGAACAGGGTCTCAAATGTAGAAAACCAACTTATGCTTGCTTAAGGGCAAAGGTGAGTTGGGGTGCTGCATAAAACCAGAGATTGAAATGAGCACAGATAAAGTTCCTTAAGCCAAATATGGAATAGACAAGAGCTACTCCTTGCTCAACGAAATGGACTCAACACCCCATATTAAACGCCTAAGAATGTACCTGACTAGAAAGTATCTTAAAACCAATGGATTACTATGCCTCTGAAAGAGAATCAAGCATGTGTACAGGGGCATAAACGCAGCAGTGATAGGATTGTAGAGGTTCGGTGAGCAAATGAAGACCCTTTGAAGTCAAATTGCATGGTACCCATTCCACGGGTCTCAACTATACTGGTTTAAGGGATTCTTCCTTCAGCTAAAGCATGCATGTGGAACCCAGAGTATGATCAACCGTGTGATCGGGAGACGTGTTCCAATATGTCTCAGTTCTCGTCCCCTGGTACTCGGGTGCAGTATTCCAGATGCTTTACTAACACTCTCCCGACTTGGAGAGTCAGTGCCTTTAACCTCCTGTTTGGCCCCGTTTGCAATTTCTGCGGAAGATGAACAGGAATAGGGAGAACCAATGAGAGACTAGCTGGAGGTGTCTGGACGGGCAAATTTAACTCTCATTTCCCACCAGGAAGAGGAATTTACCAAAGGCTCAGCGTGCCGTGCCGGAACCAGATTAGGGCCTGAAGCAATCATGCGGTGTTGCGGCCAGCGCACAACAAAGCGAGTTGAAGAAAGGAGCTCAGGGGCACTGTAATTCACAAACCTGCAGAGTTATAAATGACAGCTATCGTCCAAAAATAAACTGAAGTAAGGCTGCCAAGAGGACTTGAAAGCGGGGCAGAATTGCAGGAAACCAATTTCAGGAGGTACACTGGAATTGCATTTAAAGCATAGGAAAAGAGGAAAAATGTCGACAATGATGCACTTGGCCAAAAAGGGCGTATGCGTTTTTTCCTGAATATATTCAGGAAAAAACGCATACGCCCTTTTTGGCCAACCAAGCAAGCTTGCAAAGGAAATCTGCACTACAATGAAGTCTCACTTCCCCCCGGTCAAAAGGGCCAACTGAAAAAAGTGTAAAATCCAGAAAGCCAGGACAGGCCATGGAGAACTGGGAGCCTTGTTATGCTGATGGGTGGGATGTATATTGCCAACAGCCACTCGGGAGAAGTGTATGGTGTTTCCTGAAACATCTAAAAAACAAAGCAAAAGAGCCTAGGGCACTTCCACTTATGGCCCTATAGCTTAGGGAAATTAAAATAAAAAAGACACAGCCACCCCAAAGTTTGGGACTGCTCTGTTTACAAGAAACTCGTTTACGGGACTAGTTCAATATCGCAGAAAGTGAAAAATGGATAAAGAAGTTGTGGTACTTACGTACAATGCAATATCACTCAGCAATGAAATCTATGTCATCAGGGCCGTAGCAGCATAATGAGTGGATTCAGGTATGATGATTCTAACTGAAATAAGTCATACAGGAAAAGAAACATCGTAAGATATCACTAATACACGGAATGTAAACTTGGCTACACAGGAACTGAATTACAAAAGAGAACAGGGTCTCAAATTTAGAAAACCAACTTATGCTTGCTTAAGGTGAAAGGTGAGTTGGGGTGCTGCAGAAAACCAGAGATTGAAATGAGCACAGATAAAGTTCCTTAAGCCAAATATGTAATAGACAAGAGCTACTCCTTGCTCAACGTATTGGACACAACACCCCACATTAAACGCCTAAGAATGTACCTGAATAGTAAGTATCTTAAAACCTATGGATCGCTATGTCTCCGAAAGAGAATCAAGCGTGTGTACAGGGGCATAAACGCAGCAGTGATAGGATTGGAGAGGTTCGGTGAGCAAATGAAGACCCTTTGAAGTCATATTGCATGGTACCCATTCCACGGGTCTCAACTCTCCAGGTTTAAGGGATTCTTCCTTCAGCTAAATCATGCATGTGGAACCCGTAGTATGATCAACCGTGTGATCGGGAGACGTGTTCCAATATGTCTCAGTTCTCGTCCCCTGGTACTCGGGTGCAACATTCCAGACGCTTTACTAACACTCTCCCGTCTTCGAGAGTCAGTGCCTTTAACCTCCTGTTTGGCCCAGTTTGCAATTTCTGCGGAAGATGAACAGGAATAGGGAGAACCAATGAGAGACTAGCTGGAGGTGTCTGGACGGGCAAATTTAACTCTCATTTCCCACCAGGAAGAGGAATTAACCAAAGGCTCAGCGTGCCGTGCCGGAAACAGATTAGGGCCTGAAGCAATCCTGCGGTGTTGCGGCCAGCTCACAAGAAAGCGAGTTGAAGAAAGGAACTCAGGGGGACTGTAATTCACAAACCTGCAGAGTTATAAATGACAGCTATCCTCCAAAAATATACTGAAGTAAGGCTGCCAAGAGAACTAGAAGGCTGAGCAGAATTGCAGGAACCCGATTTAAGGAGGTAGACTGGAATTGCATTTAAAGCATAGGAAAAGAGGCAGAACGTCGACAATGATGCACTTGGCCAAAAAGGGCGTATGCATTTTTTCCTGAATATATTCAGGAAAAAACGCATACGCCCTTTTTGGCCAACCAAGCAAGATTGCAAAGGAAATCTGCACTACAATGAAGTCTCACTTCCCCCTGGTCAAAGGGGCTATCTGAAAAAAGTGTAAAATCCAGAAAGGCAGGACAGGCCATGGAGAACTGGGAGCCTTGTTATGCTGATGGGCGGGATGTAAATTGCCAACAGCCACTCAGGAGAAGTGTATGGTGTTTCCTGAAACATCTAAAAAACAAAGCAACAGAGCCTAGGGCACTTCCACTTATGGTCCTATAGCTTAGCGAAATTAAAATCAAAAGGACACAGCCACCCCAAAGTTTGGGATGGCTGTTTACAAGAATCTTGTTTACGGTATATGTTCAATATCGCAGAAAGTGAAAAATGGATAAAGAAGTTGTGGTACTCACGTACAATGCAATATCACTCAGCAATGAAATCTATGTCATCAGCCCCGTAGCAGCATAATGAGTGGATTCAGGTATGATGATTCTAACTGAAATAAGTCACACAGAAAATGAAACATCATAAGATATCACTAATACACGGAATGTAAACTTGGCTACACAGGAACTGGATTACAAAACAGAACAGGGTCTCAAATGTAGAAAACCAACTTATGCTTGCTTAAGGGGAAAGGTGAGTTGGGGTGCTGCATAAAACCAGAGATTGAAATGAGCACAGATAACGTTCCTTAAGCCAAATATGTAATAGACAAGAGCTACTCCTTGCTCAACGAAATGGACTCAAAACCGCATATTAAACGCCTAATAATGTACCTGACAGTAAGTATCTTAAAACCTATGGATTGCTATGTCTCTGAAAGAGAATCAAGCGTGAGAACAGGGGCATAAACGCAGCAGTGATAGGATTGGAGAGGTTCGGTGAGCAAATGAAGACCCTTTGAAGTCATATTGCATGGTACCCATTCCACGGGTCTCAAATCTCCAGTTTTAAGGGATTCTACCTTCAGCGAAAACATGCATTTGGAACCCAGACTATGATCAACCGTGTGATCGTGAGTCATGTTCAAATATGTCTCAGTTCTCGTCCCCTGGTACTCGGGTGCAACAATCTAGACACTTTACTAACACTCTCCTGACTTGGAGAGTGAGTGCCTTTAACCTCCTGTTTGGCCCAGTTTGAAATTTCTGCAAAAGATGAACAGGAATAGGGAGAACCAATGAGAGACAAGCTGGAGGTGTCTGGACGGGCAAATTTAACTCTCATTTCCCACCAGGATGAGGAATTAACCAAAGGCTCAGCGTGCCGTGCTGGAACCAGATTAGGGCCTGAAGCAATCCTGCGGTGTTGCGGACAGCTCACAAGAAAGCGAAGTGAAGAAAGGAGCTCAGGGGCACTGTAATTCACAAACCTGCAGAGTTATAAATGACAGCTATCCTCCAAAAATATACTGAAGTAAGGCTGCCAAGAGGACTAGGAAGCTGAGCAGAATGGCAGGAACCCGATTTCAGGAGGTAGACTGGAATTGCATCTAAAGCATAGGAAAAGAGGCAGAACGTCGACAATGATGCACTTGGCCAAAAAGGGCGTATGCATTTTTTCCTGAATATATTCAGGAAAAAACGCATACGCCCTTTTTGGCCAAGCAAGCAAGCTTGGAAAGGAAATCTGCACTACAATGAAGTCTCACTTCCCCCCGGTCAAAAAGGCCATCTGAAAAAAGTGTAAAATCCAGAAAGGCAGGACAGGCCATGGAGAACTGGGAGCCTTGTTATGCTGATGGGCGGGATGTAAATTGCCAACAGCCACTCGGGAGAAATGTATGGTGTTTCCTGAAACATCTAAAAAACAATGTAACAGAGCCTAGGGCACTTCCACTTATGGTCCTATAGCTTAGGGAAATTAAAATCAAAAAGACACAGCCAACCCAAAGTTTGGGACGGCTCTGTTTACAAGAACCTCCTTTACAGTACAAGTTCAATACCGCAGAAAGCGAAAAATGGATAAAGAAGTTGTGGTACTTATGTACAATTCAATATCACTCAGCAATGAAAGCTATGTCATCAGGCCCATAGCAGCATAATGAGTGGATTCAGGTATGATGATTCTAACTGAAATAAGTCACACAGAAAAAGAAACATCATAAGATATCTCTAATACACGGAATGTAAACTTGGCTACAGAGGAACTGGATTACAAAACAGAACAGGGTCTCAAATTTAGAAAAGCAACTTATGCTTGCTTAAGGGGAAAGGTGAGTTGGGGTGCTGCATAAAACCAGAGATTGAAATGAGCACAGATAAAGTTCCTTAAGCCAAATATGTAATAGACAAGAGCTAATCCTTGCTCAACGAAATGGACTCAACACCCCATATTAAACGCCTAAGAATGTACCTGACTAGTAAGTATCTTAAAACCTATGGATTGCTATGGCTCCGAAAGAGAATCAAGCGTGTGTACAGGGGCTTAAACACAGCAGTGATAGGATTGGAGAGGTTCGGTGAGCAAACGAAGACCCTTTGAAGTCATATTGCATGGTACCCATTCCACGGGTCTCAACTCTCCAGGTTTAAGGGATTCTTCCTTCAGCTAAAACATGCATGAGAAACCCAGAGTATGATCAACCGTGTGATCGGAAGACGTGTTCAAATATGTCTCAGTTCTCGTCCCCTGGTACTCGGGTGCAACATTCCACACGCTTTAGTAACACCCTCCCGATTTGGAGAGTCAGTGCCTTTAACCTCCTGTTTGTCCCAGTTTGCAATTTCCGCGGAAGATGAACAGGAATAGGGAGAACCAATGAGAGACTAGCTGGAGGTTTCTGGACGGGCAAATTTAACTCTCATTTCCCACCACGAAGAGGAATTAACCAAAGGCTCAGCGTGCCGTGCTGGAACCAGATTAGGGCCTGAAGCAATCCTGCGGTGTTGCGGCCAGCTCACAAGAAAGCGAGTTGAAGAAAGGAGCTCAGGGGCACTGTAATTCACAAACATGCAGAGTTATAAATGACAGCTATCGTCCAAAAGTATACTGAAGTAAGGCTGCCAAGAGGACTTGAAAGCGGGCCAGAAATGCAGTAAACCGATTTCAGGAGGTAGACTGGAATTGCATTTAAAGCATAGGAAAAGAGGCAGAACGTCCACAATGATGCACTTGGCCAAAAAGGGCGTATGCGTTGTTTCCTGAATATATTCAGGAAAAAACGCATACGCCCTTTTTGGCCAACCAAGCAAGCTTGCAAAGGAAATCTGCACTACAATGAAGTCTCACTTCCCCCCGGTCAAAAGGGCCATCTGAAAAAAGTGTAAAATCCAGAAAGGCAGGACAGGCCATGGAGAACTGGGAGCCTTGTTATGCTGATGGACGGGATGTAAATTGCCAACAGCCACTCTGGAGAAGTGTATGGTGTTTCCTGAAACATCTAAAATACAAAGCAACAGAGCCTAGGGCACTTCCACTTATGGTCCTATAGCTTAGGGAAATTAAAATCAAAAAGACACAGCCAACCCAAAGTTTGGGACGGCTGTGTTTACAAGAACCTCCTTTACAGTACAAGTTCAATATCGCAGAAAGCAAAAAATGGATAAAGAAGTTGTGGTACTTACGTACAATTCAATATCACTCAGCAATGAAATCTATGTCATCAGGCCCGTAGCAGCATAGACTGGATTCAGGTATGATGATTCTCACTGAAATAAGTCACACAGAAAAAGAAACATCATAAGATATCACTAATACACGGAATGTAAACCTGGCTACACAGGAGCTGGATTACAAAACAGAACAGGATCTCAAATTTAGAAAACCAACTTATGCTTGCTTAAGGGGAAAGGTGAGTTGGGGTGCTACATAAAACCAGAGATTGAAATGAGCACAGATAAATTTCCTTAAGCCAAATATGGAATAGACAAGAGCTACTCCTTGCTCAATGAAATGGACTCAACACCCCATATTAAACGCCTAAGAATGTACCTGACTAGGAAGTATCTTAAAACCTATGGATTGCTATGGCTCCGAAAGAGAATCAAGCGTGTGTACAGGGGCTTAAACACAGCAGTGATAGGATTGGAGAGGTTCGGTGAGCAAATGAAGACCCTTTGAAGTCATATTGCATGGTACCCATTCCACGGGTCTCAACTCTCCAGCTTTAAGGGATTCTTCCTTCAGCTAAAACATGCATGTGGAACCCAGAGTATGCTCAACCGTGTGATTGGGAGACGTGTTCAAATATGTCTCAGTTTTTGTCCGCTGGTACTCAGGTGGAACATTCCAGACGCTTTACTAACACTCTCCCAACTTGGAGAGTCAGTGCCTTTAACCTCCTGTTTGGCCCAGTTTGCAATTTCTGCGGAAGATGAACAGGGATAGGGAAGACCAATGAGAGACTAGCTGGAGGTGTCTGGACGGGCAAATTTAACTCTCATTTCCCACCAGGAAGAGGAATTAAGCAAAGGCTCAGCGTGCCGTGCCAGAACCAGATTAGGACCTGAAGCAATCCTGCGGTGTTGCGGCCAGCTCACAAGAAAGCAAGTTGAAGAAAGGAGCTCAGGGGAACTGTAATTCACAAACCTGCAGAGTTATAAATGACAGCTATCGTCCAAAAATATACTGAAGTAAGGCTGCCAAGAGGACTTGAAAGCTGGGCAGAATTGCAGGAAACCGACTTCAGGAGGTAGACTGGAATTGCATTTAAAGCATAGGAAAAGAGGCAGAATGTCGACAATGATGCACTTGGCCAAAAAGGGCGTATGCGTTTTTTCCTGAATATATTCACGAAAAAACGCATACGCCCTTTTTGGCCAACCAAGCAAGCTTGCAAAGGAAATCTGCACTACAATGAAGTCTCACTTCCCCCTGGTCAAAAGGGCCATCTGAAAAAAGTGTAAAATCCAGAAAGGCAGGACAGGCCATGGAGAACTGGGAGCCTTGTTATGCTGATGGGCGGGATGTAAATTGCCAACAGCCACTCAGGAGAAATGTATGGTGTTTCCTGAAACATCTAAAAAACAAAGCAACAGAGCCTAGGGCACTTCCACTTATGGTCCTATAGCTTAGGGAAATTAAAATCAAAAAGACACAGCCACCCCAAAGTTTGGGACGGCTCTGTTTACAAGAACCTCGTTTACGGTACAAGTTCAATATCGCAGAAAGTGAAAAATTGATAAAGAAGTTGTGGTACTTACGTACAATGCAATATCACTCAGCAATGAAATCTATGTCATCAGGCCCGTAGCAGCATAGAGTGGATTCAGGTATGATGATTCTAACTGAAATAAGTCACACAGAAAAAGAAACATCATAAGATATCACTAATACATGGAATGTAAACTTGGCTACACAGGAACTGGATTACAAAACAGAACAGGGTCTCAAATTTAGAAAACCAACTTATGCTTGCTTAAGGGGAAAGGTGAGTTGGGGTGCTGCATAAAACCAGAGATTGAAATGAGCACAGATAAAGTTCCTTAAGCCAAATATGGAATAGACAAGAGCTACTCCTTGCTCAACGAAATGGACTCAAAACCCCATATTAAACGCCTAATAATGTACCTGACTAGTAAGTATCTTAAAACCTATGGATTGCTATGTCTCTGAAAGAGAATCAAGCGTGAGTACAGGGGCACAAACGCAGCAGTGATAGGATTGGAGAGGTTCGGTGAGCAAATGAAGACCCTTTGAAGTCATATTGCATGGTACCCATTCCACGGGTCTCAACTCTCCAGGTTTAAGTGATTCTTCCTTCAGCTAAACATTCATGTGAAACCCAGAGTATGATCAACCATGTGATCGTCAGCCATGTTCAAATATGTCTCAGTTCTCCTCCCCTGGTACTCGGTTGCAACATTCTAGACGCTTTTCTAACACTCTCCCGACTTGGAGAGTCAGTGCCTTTAACCTCCTGTTTGGCCCAGTTTGCAAATTCCGCGGAAGATGAACAGGAATAGGGAGAACCAATGAGAGACTAGCTGGAGGTGTCTGGACGGGCAAATTTAACTCTCATTTCCCACCAGGAAGAGGAATTAAGCAAAGGCTCAGCGTGCCGTGCCGGAACCAGATTAGGGCCTGAAGCAATAGTGCGGTGTTGCGGCCTGCTCACAAGAAAGCGAGTTGAAGAAAGTAGCTCAGGGACACTGTAATTCACAAACCTGCAGAGTTATAAATGACAGCTATCGTCCAAAAATATACTGAAGTAAGCCTGCCAAGAGGACTTGAAAGTGAGGCAGAATTGCAGGAAACCAATTTCAAGAGGTAGACTGGAATTGCATTTCAAGCATAGGAAAAGAGGCAGAACGTCGACAATGATGCACTTGGCCAAAAAGTGCGTATGCGTTTTTTCCTGAATATATTCAGGACAAAACGCATACGCCCTTTTTGGCCAACCAAGCAAGCTTGCAAAGGAAATCTGCACTACAATGAAGTCTCACTTCCCCCCGGTCAAAAGGGCCATCTGAAAAAAGTGTAAAATCCAGAAAGGCAGGACAGGCCATGGAGAACTGGGAGCCTTGTTATGCTGATGGGCGGGATGTAAATTGCCAACAGCCACTCGGGAGAAGTGTATGGTGTTTCCTGAAACATCTAAAAAACAAAGCAACAGAGCCTAGGGCACTTCCACATATGGTTCTATAGCTTAGGGAAATTAAAATCAAAAAGACACAGCCACCCCAAAATTTGGGACGGCTCTGTTTACAGGAACCTCTTCTGCAGCACAAGTTAAATATGCCAGAGAGCAAATAATGGATAAAGAAGTTGCGGTACTTACGTACAACAGAATACCTCTCAGCAATGAAAACTATGTCACCAGGCCCGTACCAGCATAATGAGTGGATTGAGGCACGGTGATTCTAAGTAAAAAATGTCACACAGAAAAAAAACATCATAAGGTACCACTAATACATGGAATGAGAACTTGGCTACACATGAACTGAATTACAAAACAGAACAGGGTCTCATGTTTAGAAAACCAACTTATGCTTGCTTAAGGGGGAAGGTGAGTTGGGTGCTGCACAAAACCTGAGTTTGAAATTAGCACAGATACCGTTCCATAAGCTAAATATGTAATAGACAAGACCTACCCCTTGCTCAAGGAAATGGACTCAACAATGAGATATCACCTCACACCTGGTAGAATGGGCATCATCAGAAAATCTACAAACAAAAAATGCTGGAAAGGGTGTGGAGAAAAAGAACCCTCTTCCACTATTCTTGGGAAAATAAATTGATACAGTCACTATGGAGAACAATATGGAGTTTCTTAAGAAACTAACAGTAGAATTACCATATGATACAGCAATCCCAGTTCTGGACATATACCCAGACAAAACCATAAATCAAAAAGAGACATTCACCGCAATGTTCATTGCCTCACTCTTTACAATATCGAGGTAATGGAAGCAACCTAAATGCCCACAGACAGACGAATGCATAAAGCTGTGGTACATATATAAAATGGAATATTACTAAGCCATGAAAAGGAATGAAATTGGGTCATTTGTAGAGACGTCGATGGATCTAGAGACTGTCATACAGAGTGAAGTAAGTCAGAAAGAGAAAAACAAATCTTGTATATTCATGCATATATGTGGAACCTAGAAAAACTGTACAGGTTAACCATTTTGCAAGGCATAAATAGAGCAACAGATGTAGACAACAAACGTATGGACAACAAGGGGGGAAAGCTGTTGGGGTGGTGGTGGTGGGAGGAGTTGAGAGACTGGGATTGGCATGTATACATTTATATGTATAAAATAGATAACCAATAAGAACCTGCTGTATAAAAATATAAAATAAAATTCAAAATTAAAAAGAAATAAAATTTAAAAAATAAAACAGAAAAAACAATTATTCCCTTCACATACATGTATTTATATGAATAAATTATTTCCATGCTTATATCTGTAAATACAAAAAAGAGGAATAAAATCTACCTTGAACCAAAAACGAAAAAGAGAAAAAAAACACAGAACCCACCAGTTCCACAGAGGAAAACCGTATCAGGGCACTTGCTCCAGTTGTAAACAATTCTGAAGTTGGTCAGTGGTGGGGAATCGTCTCCCATTCAGCCAGCAGCCCCCACGCAACAAGCGACCTCATTGCAAAGCTGGGGCACCGTGCCGAGGCATCTGTGAGTAAACGTGAGCTGAGCCCCAGGCCAGTTGCTGCTGAACTATTCCCACCCGTCCCAGGTAAAACACCTGAATATATACAAGGACTTGAAAGCCTAGAGGAAGGGCCATAGAGCCACACGAGTGACAGCATGCCAGCCGACTTGGTGCCTGCAGGCCAGCCAGGATGGTCCTGGCCCTGGGTGCTCTTCTGGAAGATTTCCATTTCCCTGCCTGAGATACCCGTCCTGTCCCTGCCCCCACTGCTTTTTTCCTTCCTCACCTCTGCCCAGGGAGAAATTCCAGCAGCAGGTATGGGTGACACATCCTCTTCTTTAGCAGGTGGCAGCCTGGCAACTGCTGCAGAAAGTCCAGCAGAGCCCCACTCACACTGGGCCACCCACAAAGCCGTGGCCTCTCATTCCATCCCACCAGCCCAGCCCCGAGACTGCTGACAGGGCAGAGAAAATGGCGTCAGGCATGGCTGCAGGGGCTCTTGCTGCCTGGAGTGGTATTTATATTGATCTCAACCCAGGCACACCTGGGGAGGGCTGGCCGGCACGGTAAGGCTGCCCAGGTCAGCCAATCATCACCCCTCAGGGGCTCACAGTTGCAGAAAATGGAACTTGCTGAACCGGCCAGGTCCAAGGAACAGGTGTGGGCTCCTGAGAGTCAGGATAGACAAGGGGCTGCAGCTTTGGCTTGTTTTCTAATCATTTTATCTGGCCCATGAGTGGGAGACAACTTCAAGAAAGCCCTCTCCTAATGAGAGGAACCCAGGAGTCAGGGAGAGGAGGGGTGGGTGGTGGTTGGAGACAGAGGCCTGGTGCCCCGGGTGCAGTGGAAGTCTCTGGAAGACCAGGTGGAGGGAGGCCGCACAGAGTGATGCCCAGGGTCACAGACCTGTCGCAGCTGCTGTTTGTTAGTTCAAGTCCTGCTCTGAGGTGCTATGTGTCAGCTCTGAGTGACAGGTGAGCTGGGGGTGCTCTGCAATGAGGGCTATGTGCACAGTTCCTGTGTGCCCAGCCCTGCCACGGTACCTGCAAGGGTAGCTCTGTATCCTGGGAGGGGCCTGACCACGAGAGCCCCGTGGGCTGGGGTGGGGGTGGGGTACCTGCCCAGGTGAGCTCCATATTCTGGGATTGGTCTGACCACGAGAGCCCCATGGGCTGCTGGGGACCTGGTAAAAGATGTCAGGACAGTCAGTGAAGCCACCGAGGATATACCTCCAGCTGCTCCTAATTCCTACACCCTGCTGGTCATTCTACCAACCACCAGGACATGGTATTCTGTATTAGTCTTCAATGATGCCTTCTTTTGTATTCCATTAGTCCCAGAGTCACAAGAAATTTTGGCTTGTGAGTGGCAGGACTCAACATACAACTAAAACAATACTTCCGGGCCGTCTTGCCCCAAGGGTGCAAAAATTCCCACACCATCTTTGGGGAAAGCTTAGCTAAAGACCTAAAAGTTCTACCTCTGGAAAAGGAAACCCTCCTTCAGTACGCAGACGACATTCTGATCGCCAGCCCTACTAAGGAGGCCTCTGAACTACCAAGCCAATAAAGGATAGAAGTTGTCCAAGAAAAAGCTCAAATATCACAGACTGCGGTGACCTGCCTGGGCTTCGTTCTCACAGAAGGTCGGAGAAGCCCATCCCAGGAAAGGGAAGAAACCATTTTCAGCCTTACCCCTTTCTAAAACTACAAGACAGCTTAGGGGTTCCTGGGGAGGCCAGGGTTTGCTGCTTCTGGATCCCTAACTACAGTCTACTAGCTGGGCCTCTATATGAAACACTGAAAGGAAAAGATGATGATCCTTTTGAATAGAATCCAGAAGTGGCCTTTCAAGAATGGAAAGAGTAGTCAATTCAGACCCTTGCCCTGGAACTCCCTAATTTAGCTAAACCCTTTGACCTTTACATTCCCGGTGAAAGGTGAATCGCCATTGGAGAATTAGTGCAAAAACTGGGACCACTTGAAATGGAACAATGCAAGAATGCCATCCAGGTAGGATAAACTACGGGCACCAAGGGGCTTGGCCCACTGCCACATCTGGCCAAGATACTGGCGGTATCTAAAAACCTGGAAATCAGCAGCCCCAAAGGCCACCTCCCTCCTAAGGGAAAAGGACCCCACGTGGTGATCCTAACCACCAACCATGCCCTGAAGTTGCAGGGTTCGCTCTGTGGGCACACCAACCTCGAGTGAGGAGGCCCTCCAACTCCAACATCCAGAGAGATAACCGGGGGAAACAGGGCACCATGACGACTCATGTGAACATCACTTGACCTGGAGTTTCTCTCATAAAACAACAAGAGTGTGTCCCAAAAGAGTAGACTACTGCTTGCAGGAATTACTGCACCCAGAGGGGAGCTAATAATCTTGGCGGGGGAACCGTATATCACACTGTCACCATAGAAAAGCCTACAGACACCGTGATGATGGTGGCCAATAAGACCGGCTGGACTCCTGTTTACTTCAAAAGGCTGTTGACTCAGTGGCCATCATGGTCCTTGATCACCACTGACCCTGGACTGTCCGGGAGTTGAGCAGGCAGGGCTCTCACACCTGGTGCTGTTTGTACGTTAATTCAGGGGCCTAATTGAAGAAAGTGCAGACTACTAGTCAGAGCATCTAGGCTGGCAGAAACGGTCATCCTAAGGTGGCTGAACAAATGTGGGGCGGGGTGAAACCGGCCCCCACAGCGTCTCTGCACATCTCTTTCCTGGACCCTTAAAGGTCATTAGAATCTATAACACTTCCAATGCTGGTGCTCAGGTGGACGAGCAGGGAGGCAGGGGGCCTGGGGACAATCAACGTCACCTGGAGGCTGCTGGGGAGAAGCTCTGACCCTCGTCCCCGGGTATGAGGGCTCCCAACTCAGCACTCAGCAGTTACAGAAGAAGGGTCTGCACCCTCAGCACTCCAAGAATGAGGAATGGGACAAAAGGCAGAGGAGGGGTTTGTCCCCAGCAAAGCCCATTAAAAATCCCTGGGAGATAAAAATAGAATCTGGGCAATAAAGTCAAGTCTAACCTTTTTTATCCTTTGTGCTTTGTCTAATTTCATGTGCTCCTAGGGTCCCGCATGCAGAGGTTCCACACCCGGCACTTCAGACCAGATTTCCTAGTGCAGAATGGCTGGGACGACACCTCAGCTCCTGGGGCCCAGTGCAGACTCTGCGATATAGAGCCTGAGCTGCAGCCAACCCGGCCCTCGAGAGCTCCGCCCCCTCCCTCCCACTGACTCTGACAGGATCTCTACACAGCAGCCCAGCCCACAGCCCACGGGGTAGTGCATGCTCTCACCTCTCCATTCTCTGATCAAAATATAAAGTTTCCTTTGCTTGTGAACCAAACTCAGTCTCGATCTGTTGGCCCCAATGACACTGGGCAGGGGGACACTTGTTGGGGTCCACTCTGGAGGATCAGTAACAGAAATTGAGACTATTGTAACCTCAATGAACAGATGTGTGAGCCAAACTGTAGTTAACATAGAACAGTGTATAAGGCTCAGGTAAAATAAGATGTTTCTAACACTTCCATTTGATATTTCCATCACTTTATTATAAGCAAGTTCAGTGAAAAGGTTTGTCTTATTTGTCAGGTCAATATTAGAGAAACGAAGTGATTTCTTTCCAAGGATGTACATCTAATAATCTTGGTTAAAGCTTCAATCTTGTTTTAAATGCTTTTCCATTGAAAATGATACCTCTCTTTCAGCTCCCCCATTTCTGAGAAGTATAAAATCTTATAATTTATTATTACCAAAGGGGAAAGGTGGGAGGAGGGATAAATTAACAGTTTGGGATTAACACATACACACTGCTATGTATAAAATAGATCATCAACAAGGAACTACTGTATAGCACAGGGAACTACACTCAACATTTTGCTATAACCTATAAGGGGAAATAATCTGAAAAAGAATAGATATTTTTATTGACATCATCTATCAATGACAGTTAAAGTGTAACCTAAGGGAAGCTGGTGGTGAGTGCTTCTGACCCTGAAGACTTCAATCATCTAAAGTTTGGACTCTGCCTACTTCCCAAGGCCCTTAATGAACATATGTGTAGCCATAGCTTAAAAAATTTCCCAGTTTGGGTTTCGGGGAGACACTGATTTTGAAAAAGCCCTGGTGTTCTCCTTACATGAATGGGACTCTTCCTACTGCTAAAACATGTCTGTCACACCCAGAGGATGGTATACCATCTGATCGGGAAGAGTTTGGAAAAGGCATCTCATCTCCTCATCTCCTGGTGCTCGGGTTCACCCCTCCAGCGTCTTTACTAACAGTCTCCCCACTTGGAGATGTCAGCACTGTCAACATCCTGTTGTGTACAGTTTGGAATTTGTCCAGAGGATGAAGCGGAAGGATGAGGAACAATGAGAGACAAGTCCTAGGTGTTCAGACAGGCACATGTCACTTTAATTTCCAATCAGGAAGATGAAATGACCAAAGGCTAGGATTGCCCATGGAAACAGTATAGGGCTTGAGGAAATCCCGCTGCTTTGTGGCCAGTTCCCATAAACACAAGTTGAACAATGGAACTCAGGGACAGTAAAATTCATGAAACTGCAGAGTTGAAAATATCCATCACTGAAAAATGTCTTGAGGAAAGTCAGAGAAAAGGACTTGTAAGCAAGGGAGAATGGCAGGAAAGGGATTTGAGGAGGTAGAAAGGACTCGCCATTAAGCACAAGAAAAGGAGCTGAACATTGCCAACATTGCAGTTGGCCAAAAAGGGTGTATGCGTTTTTTTGTGTATATATTCAAGAAAAGGGCATACACTTTTTTAGCCAACCAAACAGGTGGGCACTGGAAGTCAATACTACAAAAGATATCACTTCGCATCAGTCAGAAGAGCCATCCTCATAAAGCGTAAACAACAGAAATGCAGGACAGGGCAAGGAGAAGAGGGAGCCCTGTGAGACTTATAGTGGAAATGTATATTGCCAACAGCCATTCTGGAGAAGTGTATTGTGTTTACTAAAGCATCTAAAAAATGAGCTACAGAGCATAGGGCACTTGCACTCATGGGCGTATATCTTGGGAAAAACAAAAATTGAGAGGACACAGGCACCCCAATGTTTACCCCCTCTCTGTTTAAAAGATCCTCAACTAGGATATAACTTAAATGTCTCTGGAGAGAAAAAATGGATAGAGATGTGGTACTTAGGTAGAGTGGAATATTATTCAGCCTGGAAATCAATGAAATATGGCCAGTTGTAACAACTCCGGAGGAGTTACGTATGATCTTTCTAAGTGACATAATTCAAAAAGAAAAAGACACATATCATAAGATATCACTTAAAGGTGGAATCCAAAATGGCTACACATGAAATAAATTACAAAACAAAAACATAGTCAAATATGTAGAAAACACGCATAAGGCTGCTAAACGGGAAAGGTGGGGAGGGGTGAGGCATCATCCAGGAAGTTGAAATTAACAAAGATACCATTCCAAATACCAAACTGATAATCAACAAGGCTTACACGGTAGCTAAAAGAACTGCACTCAGCACACTCAAGTCACCGGAAAAGAATATATACGACTGGTAAGAATCTGAAAAAGAATTTACTGATGTCTCTCTGTACGTGAATCAAGTGGATGTACAGCAGCAAGAAACAGAGCTTTGAAAATCAGCTGTAACCAATATAGTAATAAATTGAAAAAAATAAACGACAGAGAGACAGAGAAAACCTCTTACAACTTTTCCTCAGGGACGGTGATGCAACATGGATTGAACACATCTAGACCCACAGCAGGATGAGACATAAGGCTGGAAACTGTTTGCACTAAGAGAAATGTGAGGTTGGGTGAGGAAATGCACACCCTTTAAAGTAATACTACCTGGTACCCATTCAATGGGTCCCAAATCTGCAGGTTCAAGGGATCTTCCTACAGCTAAAACATGCATGGAAAACCCAGAGGACTGTACACCATGTGATCGGGAGATGTGTCTAAAATGCAGCTCATTTATCCTCTCCTGGTGCTCCTGTTCACCGTTCCAGTCACGTTACTTAGAATCTCCCCACTTGGAGAATCAGCACATTTCAACTTCTGTTTCACACATTTTGCAAATTGTGAGGAGGATGAACGGGAAGAGGGGGAACCAATGAGAGAATAGTTGTAGGGGTTTGGACGGGCACATATCACTCTAATTTCCCATTAAGAATAAGAATTGAAAAAAGGTTCAGCCCGCCTCGCCGGAGCCAAAATAGGGCCTGAAGCAATCCTGCGGGTTTGAGGCCAGCTCACAAAAGAGCAACTTAAAAAATGGAGCTCAGGGTCACTGCAATTCACAAACCTGCAGAGTTATAAATGAAAACTAACGTCCAAAAATATGTTGAGGTAAGGCAAAGAAGAGGATCTGAATGCAAGACAGAATTGCAAGAAAGAGATTTCAAGAGATAGATTGGACTCGTCTTTAAAGCACATGAAAAGCGGCAGAATTTCGACAATGATGCAGTTGGCCCAAAAGGGCGTATGCGTTTTTTCCTGATTATATCCAGGAAAAAACCATACGCACTTTATGGGCAACGAAGCAAGCAAGCAATGCAAATGTGCACAACAAAGAAGTCTCATTTCCCACCGGTCAAAAGGGCCATCCTAAAAAATTGTAAAAACCAGAAATGCAGGACAGGCCATGGAGAACAGGGAGCCTTTATACGCTGATGGGCAGTGTGTGAACTGCCGAGAGCCACTCTGGAGAAGTGTATGGTGGTTCCTAAATCATCTAAAAAACAGAGCTACAGAGCATAGGACACTTCCAATCATGGGAGTATATCTAGGGAAGTCTAAAAATCAACAAGACACAAGCACACCACAGTTTAGGGCTACTCTGTTTACAAGAACCTCAACTTCAGTACACCTTAAATATCCCAGGAAAGAGAACAATGGATAAAGAAGATGTGGTACTTATGTACAATGGAATATCTCTTCACCAAGAAATCAAGGTAATAAGGCTAGTAGAAGGATAAAGAGTGGATTTAGGTCCGATAATACTACTTGAAATAAGTCAAACAGAAAAAGAAACATATCATAAGATATCACTTATAGAGGGAGGGTAAATATGGCTGCACAAGAAATGAATTACAGAACAGAACAGTGTCTCACATTTAGAAAACACACTTATGTCAGCTTAAGGGGAAAGGAGAGGTGGGGTGATGCATAAAACCAGAGTTTGAAATTAGCACAGATACCGTTCAATAAACCAAAAAGATATTAGACAAGATCTACACCTTGCTCAATGAACTGGCCTCAACACACCCTATACACCGCAGAGAAATGTATCTGAGTAATATGAATCTTAAAACCCATGTATTGATATATCTCCATAAGGGAATCAAGTATGTGCAGAGCGGCACAAACACAGCAGTGAAAATGAGCTAAACCCCATTATAGAAATAAATTTTAAAAACAAAACGCAGAAACAATGAAAGAGAGAAAAATTCTTACAAAATTTGCTCAGGGGCTGTGATGCAACCTGGATTGACCACATATAAACCCACAGCTGGATAAGACATAAGGCTGCACACTTGGGGCTGAGAGGATTGGTGAGCTTTGGTGAGCAACTGCCAAAAGTTTAATGCAATACTTCATGCTACTCATTCCAAGGGTCCCAAAACTCCAGGTTGAAGGGAATCTTCCTACAGCTAAACCATGCTTGGGAAACCCAGCGACTGGTATACCATATGATCGGGAAAGGTTTCTAAAACACACATCATTTTTCCTCTCCTGCGGCTCCAGATCGACATTCCAGCCGCTTTACTAACAATATCCCCACATGGAGAGTCAATGCCTTTAAGTTCTGGTATCGCACAGTCTGCAGTTAGTGCGGAGGATGAATGGGAATGGGGGAACCAGTGAGAAACTAGCTGTAGCAGTTTCAATGGGCACATGTCACTCTAATTTCACATCAGTAAGAAGAATAAACCAAAGGCACAGCAAGGTGCCCCAGAAGAAGAATACGACCTGAAGGAATGCTGTGGTTATGAGGCAAGATCACAAAAATAAGAGCTGAAAAATGGAGCTAAGGGCCACTGCAATTCAAAAACCTGCAGAGTTATAAAGGCCAACTATTTTCAAAAAATATATTGAGATAAGGCTATGAAGAGGCATTGAAAGCAAGGCACAATTGCAGGAAACCGATTTCAGGAGGTAGACTGGAATTGCATTTAAAGCATAGGAAAAGAGGCAGAACGTCGACAATGATGCACTTGGCCAAAAAGGGCGTATGTGTTTTTTCCGGAATATATTCAGGAAAAAACGCATACGCCCTTTTTGGCCAACCAAGCAAGTTTGCAAAGGAAATCTGCACTACAATGAAGTCTCACTTCCCCCCGGTCAAAAAGGCCATCTGAAAAAAGTGTAAAATCCAGAAAGGCAGGACAGGCCATGGAGAACTGGGAGCCTTGTTATGCTGATGGGCCGGATGTAAATTGCCAAGAGCCACTCGGAGAAGTGTATGGTGTTTCCTGAAACATCTAAAAAACAAAGCAACAGAGCCTAGGGCACTTCCACTTATGGTCTTATAGCTTAGGCAAATTAAAATCAAAAAGACACAGCCACCCCAAAGTTTGGGACGGCTCTGTTTACAAGAACCTCGTTTACAGTACAAGTTCAATATCGCAGAAAGTGAAAAATGGATAAAGAAGTTGTGGTACTTACGTACAATGCAATATCACTCAGCAATGAAATCTATGTCATCAGGCCAATAGCAGCATAATGAGTGGATTCAGCTATGATGATCCTAACTGAAACAAGTCACACAGAAAAAGAAACATCATAAGATATCACTAATACACGGAATGTAAACATGGCTACACAGGAACTGGATTACAAAACAGAAGACGGTCTGAAATTTAGAAAACCAACTTATGCTTGCTTAATGGGAAAGGTGAGTTAGGGTGCTGCATAAAACCAGAGATTGAAATGAGCACAGATAAAGTTCCTTAAGCCAAATATGTAATAGAAAAGAGCTGCTCCAAGCTCAACGAAATGGACTCAACACCCCATATTAAACGCCTAAGAATTTACCTGACTAGTAAGTATCTTAAAACCTATGGATTGCTATGTCTCCGAAAGAGAATCAAGCGTGTGTACAGGGCCATAAACGCAGCAGTGATAGGATTGGAGAGGTTCGGTGAGCAAATGAAGACCCTTTGAAATAATATTGCATGGTACCCATTCCACAGGTCTCAACTCTCCACGTTTAAGGGATTCTTCCTTCAGCTAAAACATGCATGTGGAACCCAGAGTATGATAAACCGTGTGATTGGGAGACGTGTTCAAATATGTCTCAGTTCTCGTCCCCTGGTACTCAGGAGCAACATTCCAGACGCTTTACTAACACTCTCCCGACTTGGAGAGTCAGTGCTTTTAACCTCCTGTTTGGCCCAGTTTGCAATTTCTGCAAAAGATGAACAGGAATAGGGAGAACCAATGAGAGACTAGCTGGAGGTGTCTGGAAGGGCAAATTTAACTCTCATTTCCCACCAGGAAGAGGAATTAACCAAAGGCTCAGCGTGTCATGCCGGAACCAGATTAGGGCCTGAAGCAATCCTGCGGTGTTGCGGCCAGCTCACAAAAAAGCGAGTTGATGAAAGGAGCTCAGGGGCACTGTAATTCACAAACCTGCAGAGTTATAAATGACAGCTATCGTCCAAAAATATACTGAAGTAAGGCTGCCAAGAGGACTTGAAAGCGGGGCAGAATTGCAGGAAACCGATTTCAGGAGGTAGACTGGAATTGCATTTAAAGCATAGGAAAAGAGGCAGAACGTGCACAATGATGCACTTGGCCAAAAAGGGCGTATGCGTTTTTTCCTGAATATATTCAGGAAAAAACGCATACGTCCTTTTTGGCCAACCAAGCAAGCTTGCAAAGGAAATCTGCACTACAATGAAGTCTCACTTCCCCCTGGTGAAAAGGGCCATCTGAAATAATTGTAAAATCCAGAAAGGCAGGACAGGCCATGGAGAACTCGGAGCCTTGTTATGCTGATGGGCGGGATGTAAGTTGCCAACAGCCACTCGGGAGAAGTGTATGGTGTTTCCTGAAACATGTAAAAAACAAAGCAACAGAGCCTAGAGCACTTCCACTTATGGTCCAGTAGCTTAGGGAAATTAAAATCAAAAAGACACCGCCACCCCAAAGTTTGGGATGGCTCTGTTTACAAGAAACTCGTTTACGGTACAAGTTCAATATCGCAGAAAGCAAAAAATGGATAAAGAAGTTGTGGTACTTACGTACAATGCAATATCACTCAGCAATGACATCTATGTCATCAGGCCCGTAGCAGCATAATGACTGGATTCAGGTATGATGATTCTAACTGAAATAAGTCACACAGAAAAAGAAACATCATAAGATATCACTAATCCACAGAATGTAAACTTGGCGACACAGTAACTGGATTACAAAACAGAACAGGGTCTCAAATTTAGAAAGCCAACTTATGCTTGCTTAAGGGGAAAGATGAGTTGGGGTGCTGCATAAAACCAGAGATTGAAATGAGCACAGATAAAGTTCCTTAAGCCAAATATGTAATAGACAAGATCTACTCCTTGCTCAACGAAATGGTCTCAACACCCCATATTAAACGCCTAAGAATGTACCTGACTAGTAAGTATCTTAAAACCTATGGATTGCTATGTCTCCGAAAGAGAATCAAGTATGTGTACAGGGGCATAAACGCAGCAGTGATAGGATTGGAGAGGTTCGGTGAGCAAATGAAGACCCTTTGAAGTCATATTGCATGGTACCCATTCCACGGGGCTCAACTCTCCAGGTTTAAGGGATTCTTCCTTCAGCTAAAACATGCATGTGGAACCCAGACTATGATCAACCATGTGATCGGGAGACGTGTTCCAATATGTCTCAGTTCTCGTCCCCTGGTACTCGGGTGCAACATTCCAGACGCTTTACTAACACTCTCCCGACTTGGAGAGTCAGTGCCTTTAACCTCCTATTTGGGCCAGTTTGCAATTTCTGCGGAAGATGAACAGGAATAGGGAGGACCAATGAGAGACTAGCTGGAGGTGTCTGGACGGGCAAATTTAACTCTCATTTCCCACCAGGAAGAGGAGTTAACCAAAGGCTCAGCTTGCTGTGCCGGAACCTGATTAGGGCCTGAAGCAATCCTGCGGTGTTGCGGCCAGCTCACAAGAAAGCGAGTTGAAGAAAGGAGCTCAGGGGCACTGTAATTCACAAACCTGCAGAGTTATAAATGACAGCTATCGTCCAAAAATATACTGAAGTAAGGCTGCCAAGAGGACTTGAAAGCAGGGCAGAATTGCAGGAAACCGATTTCAGGAGGTAGACTGGAATTGCATTTAAAGCATAGGAAAAGAGGCAGAATGTCGACAATGATGCACTTGGCCAAAAAGGGCGTATGCGTTTTTTCCTGAATATATTCAGGAAAAAACGCATACGCCCTTTTTGGCCAACCAAGCAAGCTTGCAAAGGAAATCTGCACTACAATGAAGTCTCACTTCCCCCCGGTTAAAAGGGCCATCTGAAAAAAGTGT
The DNA here is from genome assembly GCF_937001465.1 of Orcinus orca. Classification (NCBI taxonomy): domain Eukaryota; kingdom Metazoa; phylum Chordata; class Mammalia; order Artiodactyla; family Delphinidae; genus Orcinus; species Orcinus orca. The sequence continues at coordinate 1,604,184 of NW_026044021.1, forward strand.
AAAATCCAGAAAGGCAGGACAGGCCATGGAGAACTGGGAGCCTTGTTATGCTGATGGGTGGGATGTACATTGCCAACAGCCACTCGAGAGAAGTGTATGGTGCTTCCTGAAACATCTAAAAAACAAAGCAACAGAGCCTAGGGCACTTCCAGTTATGGTCCTGTAGCTTAGGGAAATTAAAATCAAAAAGACACAGCCACCCCAAAGTTTGGGATGGCTCTGTTTACAAGAACCTCGTTTACGGTACATAATCAATATCGCAGAAAGTGAAAAATGGATAAAGAAGTTGTGCTACTTACGTACAATGCAATATCACTCAGCAATGAAATCTATGTCATCAGGCCCGTAGCAGCATAATGAGGGGATTCAGCTATGATGATTCTAACTGAAATAAGTCACACAGAAAAAGAAACATCGTAAGATATCACTAATACACGGAATGTAAACTTGGCTACACAGGAACTGAATTACAAAACAGAACAGGGTCTCAAATTTAGAAAACCAACTTATGCTTGCTTAAGGGGAAAGGTGAGTTGGGGTGCTGCATAAAACCAGAGATTGAAATGAGCACAGATAAAGTTCCTTAATCAAATATGTAATAGAGAAGAGCTACTCGTTGCTCAACGAAATCGACTCAACACCCCATATTAAACGCCTAAGAATGTACCTGACTAGGAAGTATCTTAAAACCTATGGATTGCTATGTCTCCGAAAGAGAATCAAGCGTGTTTACAGGGGCATAAATGCAGCAGTGATAGTATTGGAGAGGTTCTGTGAGCAAATGAAGATGCTTTGAAATCATATTGCATGGTACCCATTCCACGGGTCTCAACTCTCAAGGTTTAAGGAATTCTTCCTTCAGCTAAAACATGCATGTGGAACCCAGAGTATGATCAACCGTGTGATCGGGAGACGTGTTCAAATATGTCTCAGTTTTCCTCCCCTGGTACTCGGGTGCAACATTCCAGATGCTTTACTAACACTCTCCCGACTTGGAGACTCAGTGCCTTTAACCTCTTGATTGGCCCAGTTTGCAATTTCTGTGGAAGATGAACAGGAACAGGGAGAACCAGTTAGAGACTAGCTGGAGGTGTCTGGACGTGCAAATTTAACTCTCATTTCCCACCAGGAAGAGGAATTAACCAACGGCTCAGCGTGCCATGCCGGAACCAGATTAGGGCCTGAAATAATCCTGCGGTGTTGCGGCCAGCTCACAAGAAAGCGAGTTGAAGAAAGGAGCTCAGGGGCACTGTAATTCACAAACCTGCAGAGTTATAAATGACAGCTATCGTCCAAAAATATAATGAAGTAAGGCTGCCAAGAGGACTGGAAAGCGGGGCAGAATTGCAGGAAACCGATTTCAGGAGTTAGACTGGAATTGCATTTAAAGCATAGGAAAAGAGGCAGAACGTGCACAATGATGCACTTGGCCAAAAAGGGCGTATGCGTTTTTTCCTGAATATATTCAGGAAAAAACGCATACGCCCTTTTTGGCTAACCAAGCAAGCTTGCAAAGAAATCTGCACTACAATGAAGTCTCACTTCCCCCCGGTCAAAAGGGCCATCTGAAAAAAGTGTAAAATCCAGAAAGGCAGGACAGGCCATGGAGAACTGGGAGCTTTGTTATGCTGATGTGCGGGATGTAAATTGGCAATAGCCACTCGGGAGAAGTGTATGGTGTTTCCTGAAACGTCTAAAAAACAAAGCAACAGAGCCTAGGGCACTTCCACTTATGATCCTATAGCTTACGGAAATTAAAATCGAAAAGACACAGCCACCCCAAAGTTTGGGACGGCTCTGTTTACAAGAACCTCGTTTACGGTACAAGTTCAATATCGCAGAAAGTGAAAAATGGATAAAGAAGTTGTGGTACTTACGTACAATGCAATATCACTCAGCAATGACATCTATGTCATCAGGCTCATAGCAGCATAATGAGTGGATTCAGGTATGATGATTGTAACTGAAATAAGTCACACAGAAAAAGAAACATCATAAGATATCACTAATACACGGAATGTAAACTTGCCTACACAGGAACTGAATTTCAAAACAGAATATGGTCCCAAATTTAGAAAAGCAACTTATGCTTGCTTAAGGGGAAAGGTGAGTTGGGGTGCTGCATAAAACCAGAGATTGAAATGAGCACAGATAAAGTTCCTTAAGCCAAATGTGGAATAGACAACAGCTACTCCTTGCTCAACGAAATGGACTCAACACCCCATATTAAACGCCTAAGAATGTACCTGACTAGTAAGTATCTTAAAACCTATGGATTGCTATGTCTCCGAAAGAGAATCAGGCATGTGTACAGGGGCATAAACGCAGCAGTGATAGGATTGGAGAGGTTCGGTGAGCAAATTAAGACCCTTTGAAATAATATTGCATGGTACCCATTCCACAGGTCTCAACTCTCCACGTTTAAGGGATTCTTCCTTCAGCTAAAACATGCATGTGGAACCCAGAGTATGATAAACCGTGTGATTGGGAGACGTGTTCCAATATGTCTCAGTTCTCGTCCCCTGGTACTCGGGTGCAACATTCCAGACGCTTTACTAACACTCTCCCGACTTGGAGAGTCACTGCTTTTAACCTCCTGTTTGGCCCAGTTTGCAATTTCTGCAAAAGATGAACAGGAATAGGGAGAACCAATGAGAGACTAGCTGGAGGTGTCTGGAAGGGCAAATTTAACTCTCATTTCCCACCAGGAAGAGGAATTAACCAAAGGCTCAGCGTGTCATGCCGGAACCAGATTAGGGCCTGAAGCAATCCTGCGGTGTTGCGGCCAGCTCACAAGAAAGCGAGTTGATGAAAGGAGCTCAGGGGCACTGTAATTCACAAACCTGCAGAGTTATAAATGACAGCTATCGTCCAAAAATATACTGAAGTAAGGCTGCCAAGAGGACTTGAAAGCGGGGCAGAATTGCAGGAAACCGATTTCAGGAGGTAGACTGGAATTGCATTTAAAGCATAGGAAAAGAGGCAGAACGTGCACAATGATGCACTTGGCCAAAAAGGGCGTATGCGTTTTTTCCTGAATATATTCAGGAAAAAACGCATACGCCCTTTTTGGCCAACCAAGCAAGCTTGCAAAGGAAATCTGCACTACAATGAAGTCTCACTTCCCCCTGGTGAAAAGGGCCATCTGAAATAATTGTAAAATCCAGAAAGGCAGGACAGGCCATGGAGAACTCGGAGCCTTGTTATGCTGATGGGCGGGATGTAAGTTGCCAACAGCCACTCGGGAGAAGTGTATGGTGTTTCCTGAAACATGTAAAAAACAAAGCAACAGAGCCTAGAGCACTTCCACTTATGGTCCTGTAGATTAGGGAAATTAAAATCAAAAAGACACCGCCACCCCAAAGTTTGGGACAGCTCTGTTTACAAGAACCTCGTTTACGGTACAAGTTCAATATCGCAGAAAGTGAAAAATGGATAAAGAAGTTGTGGTACTTACGTACAATGCAATATCACTCAGCAATGACATCTATGTCATCAGGCCCGTAGCAGCATAATGACTGGATTCAGGTATGATGATTCTAACTGAAAAAAGTCACACAGAAAAAGAAACATCATAAGATATCACTAATACACGGAATGTAAACTTGGCGACACAGTAACTGGATTACAAAACAGAACAGGGTCTCAAATTTAGAAAGCCAACTTATGCTTGCTTAAGGGGAAAGATGAGTTGGGGTGCTGCATAAAACCAGAGATTGAAATGAGCACAGATAAAGTTCCTTAAGCCAAATATGTAATAGACAAGATCTACTCCTTGCTCAACTAAATGGTCTCAACACCCCATATTAAACGCCTAAGAATGTACCTGACTAGTAAGTATCTTAAAACCTATGGATTGCTATGTCTCCGAAAGAGAATCAAGTATGTGTACAGGGGCATAAACGCAGCAGTGATAGGATTGGAGAGGTTCGGTGAGCAAATGAAGACCCTTTGAAGTCATATTGCATGGTACCCATTCCACGGGGCTCAACTCTCCAGGTTTAAGGGATTCTTCCTTCAGCTAAAACATGAATGTGGAACCCAGACTATGATCAACCATGTGATCGGGAGACGTGTTCCAATATGTCTCAGTTCTCATCCCCTGGTACTCGGGTGCAACATTCCAGACGCTTTACTAACACTCTCCCGACTTGGAGAGTCAGTGCCTTTAACCTCCTATTTGGGCCAGTTTGCAATTTCTGCGGAAGATGAACAGGAATAGGGAGGACCAATGAGAGACTAGCTGTAGGTGTCTGGACGGGCAAATTTAACTCTCATTTCCCACCAGGAAGAGGAGTTAACCAAAGGCTCAGCATGCTGTGCCGGAACCTGATTAGGGCCTGAAGCAATCCTGCGGTGTTGCGGCTAGCTCACAAGAAAGCGAGTTGAAGAAAGGAGCTCAGGGGCACTGTAATTCACAAACCTGCAGAGTTATAAATGACAGCTATCGTCCAAAAATATACTGAAGTAAGGCTGCCAAGAGGACTTGAAAGCAGGGCAGAATTGCAGGAAACCGATTTCAGGAGGTAGACTGGAATTGCATTTAAAGCATAGGAAAAGAGGCAGAACGTCGAGAATGATGCACTAGGCCAAAAAGGGCGTATGCGTTTTTTCCTGAATATATTCAGGAAAAAACGCATACGCCCTTTTTGGCCAACCAAGCAAGCTTGCAAAGGAAATCTGCACTACAATGAAGTCTCACTTCCCCCCGGTCAAAAGGGCCATCTGAAAAAAGTGTAAAATCCAGAAAGGCAGGACAGGCCATGGAGAACTGGGAGCCTTGTTATGCTGATGGGTGGGATGTAAATTGCCAACAGCCACTCGAGAGAAGTGTATGGTGCTTCCTGAAACATCTAAAAAACAAAGCAACAGAGCCTAGGGCACTTCCAGTTATGGTCCTGTAGCTTAGGGAAATTAAAATCAAAAAGACACAGCCACCCCAAAGTTTGGGATGGCTCTGTTTACAAGAACCTCGTTTACGGTACATAATCAATATCGCAGAAATTGAAAAATGGATAAAGAAGTTGTGCTACTTACGTACAATGCAATATCACTCAGCAATGAAATCTATGTCATCAGGCCCGTAGCAGCATAATGAGGGGATTCAGCTATGATGATTCTAACTGAAATAAGTCACACAGAAAAAGAAACATCGTAAGATATCACTAATACACGGAATGTAAACTTGGCTACACAGGAACTGAATTACAAAACAGAACAGGGTCTCAAATTTAGAAAACCAACTTATGCTTGCTTAAGGGGAAAGGTGAGTTGGGGTGCTGCATAAAACCAGAGATTGAAATGAGCACAGATAAAGTTCCTTAATCAAATATGTAATAGAGAAGAGCTACTCGTTGCTCAACGAAATCGACTCAACACCCCATATTAAACGCCTAAGAATGTACCTGACTAGGAAGTATCTTAAAACCTATGGATTGCTATGTCTCCGAAAGAGAATCAAGCGTGTTTACAGGGGCATAAATGCAGCAGTGATAGTATTGGAGAGGTTCTGTGAGCAAATGAAGACGCTTTGAAATCATATTGCATGGTACCCATTCCACGGGTCTCAACTCTCAAGGTTTAAGGGATTCTTCCTTCAGCTAAAACATGCATGTGGAACCCAGAGTATGATCAACCGTGTGATCGGGAGACGTGTTCAAATATGTCTCAGTTTTCCTCCCCTGGTACTCGGGTGCAACATTCCAGATGCTTTACTAACACTCTCCCAACTTGGAGACTCAGTGCCTTTAACCTCTTGATTGGCCCAGTTTGCAATTTCTGTGGAAGATGAACAGGAACAGGGAGAACCAGTTAGAGACTAGCTGGAGGTGTCTGGACGTGCAAATTTAACTCTCATTTCCCACCAGGAAGAGGAATTAACCAAAGGCTCAGCGTGCCATGCCGGAACCAGATTAGGGCCTGAAATAATCCTGCGGTGTTGCGGCCAGCTCACAAGAAAGCGAGTTGAAGAAAGGAGCTCAGGGGCACTGTAATTCACAAACCTGCAGAGTTATAAATGACAGCTATCGTCCAAAAATATACTGAAGTAAGGCTGCCAAGAGGACTGGAAAGCGGGGCAGAATTGCAGGAAACCGATTTCAGGAGTTAGACTGGAATTGCATTTAAAGCATAGGAAAAGAGGCAGAACGTGCACAATGATGCACTTGGCCAAAAAGGGCGTATGCGTTTTTTCCTGAATATATTCAGGAAAAAACGCATACGCCCTTTTTGGCCAACCAAGCAAGCTTGCAAAGAAATCTGCACTACAATGAAGTCTCACTTCCCCCCGGTCAAAAGGGCCATCTGAAAAAAGTGTAAAATCCAGAAAGGCAGGACAGGCCATGGAGAACTGGGAGCTTTGTTATGCTGATGTGCGGGATGTAAATTGGCAATAGCCACTCGGGAGAAGTGTATGCTGTTTCCTGAAACGTCTAAAAAACAAAGCAACAGAGCCTAGGGCACTTCCACTTATGATCCTATAGCTTACGGAAATTAAAATCGAAAAGACACAGCCACCCCAAAGTTTGGGACGGCTCTGTTTACAAGAACCTCGTTTACGGTACAAGTTCAATATCACAGAAACCAAAAAATGGATAAAGAAGTTGTGGTACTTATGTACAATGCAATATCACTCAGCAATGAAATCTATGTCATCAGGCCCGTAGCATCATAATGAGTGGATTCAGGTATGATGATTCTAACTGAAATAAGTCACACAGAAAAAGAAACATCATAAGATATCACTAATACACGGAATGTAAACTTGGCTACACAGGCACTGAATTACAAAACAGAACAGGGTCTCAAATTTAGAAAACCAACTTATGCTTGCTTAAGGGGAAAGGTGAGTTGGGGTGCTGCCTAAAACCAGAGATTGAAATGAGCACAGATAAAGTTCCTTAAGCCAAATATGGAATAGACAAGAGCTACTCCTTGCTCAACGAAATGGACTCAAAACCCCATATTAAACGCCTACGAATGTACCTGACTACTAAGTATCTTAAAACCTATGGATTGCTATGTCTCCGAAAGAGAATCAAGTGTGTGTACAGGGGCATAAACGCAGCAGCGATAGGATTGGAGACGTTCGGTGAGCAAATGAAGACCCTTTGAAGTCATATTGCATGGTACCCATTCCACGGGTCTCAACTCTCCAGGTTTAAGGGATTCTTCCTTCAGCTGAAACATGCATGTGGAACCCAGAGTATGATCAACCGTGTGATCGGGAGACGTGTTCCAATATGTCTCAGTTCTCGTCCCCTGGTACTCGGGTGCAACATTCCAGACGCTTTACTAAAACTCTGCCGACTTGGAGAGTCAGTGCCTTTAACCTCCTGTTTGGCCCAGTTTGCAATTTCTGCAGAAGATGAACAGGAATAGGGAGAACCAATGAGAGACTAGCTGGAGGTGTCTGGACGGGCAAATTTAACTCTCATTTCCCACCAGGAAGAGGAGTTAACCAAAGGCTCAGCGTGCCGTGCCAGAACAAGATTAGGGCCTGAAGCAATCCTGCGGTGTTGCGGCCAGCTCACAAGAAAGCGAGTTGAAGAAAGGAGCTTAGGGACACTGTAATTCACAAACATGCAGAGTTATAAAAGACAGCTATCGTCCAAAAATATACTGAAGTAAGGCTGCCAAGAGGACTTGAAAGCGGGGCAGAATTGCAGGAAACCGATTTCAGGAGGTAGACTGGAATTGCATTTAAAGCATAGGAAAAGAGGCAGAACGTCGACAATGATGCACTTGGCCAAAATGGGCGTATGCGTTTTTTCCTGAATATGTTCAGGAAAAAACGCATACGCACTTTTTGGCCAACCAAGCAAGCTTGCAAAGGAAATCTGCACTACAATTAAGTCTCACTTCCCCCCGGTCAAAAGGGCCATGTGAAAAAAGTGTAAAATCGAGAAAGGCAGGACAGGCCATGGAGAACTGGGAGCCTTGTTATGCTGATGGGTGGGATGTAAATGGTCAACAGCCACTAGGGAGAAGTGTATGGTGTTTCCTGAAACAACTAAAAAACAAAGTAACAGAGCCTAGGGCACTTCCACTTATGGTCCTATAGCTTAGGGAAATTAAAATCAGAAAGACACAGCCACCCCTAAGTTTGGGACGGCTCTGTTTACAAGAACCTCGTTTACAGGACAAGTTCAATATCGCAGAAAGTGAAAAATGGATAAAGAAATTGTGGTACTTATGTACAATGCAATACCACTCAGCAATGAAATCTATGTCATCAGGCCCGTGGCAGCATAATGAGTGGATTCAGGTATGATGATTCTAACTGAAATAAGTCACACAGAAAAAGAAACATCATAAGATATCACTAATACACGGAATGTAAACTTGGCTACACAGGAACTGAATTACAAAATAGAACAGGGTCTCAAATTTAGAAAAGCAACTTATGCTTGCTTAAGGGGAAAGGTGAGTTGGGGTGCTGCATAAAACCAGAGATTGAAATGAGCACAGATAAAGTTCCTTAAGCCAAATATGTAATAGACAAGAGCTACTCCTTGCTCAACGAAATGGACCAAAAACCCCATATTAAACGCCTAAGAATGTACCTGACTAGTAAGTATCTTAAAACCTATGGATTGCTATGTCTCTGAAAGAGAATCAAGCGTGTGTACAGGGGCATAAACGCAGCAGTGATAGGATTGGAGAGGTTCGGTGAGCAAATGAAGACCCTTTGAAATCATATTGCATGGTACCCATTCCACGGGTCTCAACTCTCCAGGTTTAAGGGATTCTTCCTTCACCTAAAACATGCATGTGGAACCCACAGTATGATCAACCGTGTGATCGGGAGACGTGTTCCAATATGTCTCAGTTCTCGTCCCTGGTACTCGGGTGCAGTATTCCAGACGCTTTACTAACACTCTCCCGACTTGGAGAGTCAGTGCCTTTAACCTCCTGTTTGGCCCAGTTTGCAATTTCTGCGGAAGATGAACAGGAATAGGGAGAACCAATGAGAGACTAGCTGGAGGTGTCTGGACGGGCAAATTTAACTCTCATTTCCCACCAGGAAGAGGAATTAACCAAAGGCTCAGCGTGCCGTGCCGGAACCAGATTAGGGCCTGAAGCAATCCTGCGGTGTTGCGGCCAGCTCACAAGAAAGCGAGTTGAAGAAAGGAGCTCAGGGGCACAGTAATTCACAAACCTGCAGAGTTATAAATGACAGCTATCATCCAAAAATATACTGAAGTAAGGATGCCAAGAGGACTTGAAAGCGGGGCAGAATTGCAGGAAAGCGATTTCAGGAGGTAGACTGGAATTGCATTTAAAGCATAGGAAAAGAGGCAGAACGTCGACAATGATGCACTTGGCCAAAAAGGGCGTATGCGTTTTTTCCTGAATATATTCAGGAAAAAAACGCATACGCCCTTTTTGGCCAACCAAGCAAGCTTGCAAAGGAAATCTGCACTACAATGAAGTCTCACTTCCCCCCAGTCAAAAGGGCCATCTGAAAAAAGTGTAAAATCCAGAAAGGCAAGACAGGCCATGGAGAACTGGAAGCCTTGTTATGCTGATGGGCGGGATGTAAATTGCCAACAGCCACTCAGGAGAAGTGTATGGTGTTTCTTGAAACATCTAAAAAACAAAGCAACAGAGCCTAGGGCACTTCCACTTATGGTCCTATAGCTTAGGGAAATTAAAATCAAAAAGACACAGCCACCCCAAAGTTTGGGATGGCTCTGTTGACAAGAACCTCGTTTACGGGACAAGTTCAAAATCGCAGAAAGTGAAAAATGGATAAAGAAGTTTTGGTACTTACGTACAATGCAATATCACTCAGCAATGAAATCTATGTCATCAGGCCCGTAGCAGCATAATGAGTGGATTCAGGTATGATGATTCTAACTGAAATAAGTCACAAGGAAAAGAAACATCATAAGATATCATTAAAAACGGAATGGAAACTTGGCTACACAGGAACTGGATTACAAAACAGAACAGGGTCTCAAATTCAGAAAACCAACTTATGCTTGCTTAAGGGGAAAGGTGAGTTGGGGTGCTGCATAAAACCAGAGATTGAAATGAGCACAGATAAAGTTCCTTAAGCCAAATATGTAATAGACAAGAGCTACTCCTTGTTCAACGAAATGGACTCAACACCCCATATTAAACGTCTAAGAATGTACCTGACTAGTAAGTATCTTAAAACCTATGGATTGCTATGTCTCCGAAAGAGAATCAAGCATGTGTACAGGGGCATAAACGCAGCAGTGATAGGATTGGAGAGGTTCGGTGAGCAAACAAAGACCCTTTGAAGTCATATTGCATGGTACCCATTCCACGGGTCTCAACTCTCCAGGTTTAAGGGATTCTTCCTTCAGCTAAAACATGCATGTGGAATCCAGAGTATGATCAACCGTGTGATCGGGAGACGTGTTGAAATATGTCTCAGTTCTCGTCCCCTGGTACTCTGGTGCAACATTCCAAACGCTTTACTAACACTCTCCCGAATTGGAGAGTGAGTGCCTTTAACCTCCAGTTTGGCCCAGTTTGCAATTTCTGCGGAAGATGAAAACGAATAGGGAGGACCAATGAGAGACTACCTGGAGGTTTCTGGACGGGCAAATTTAACTTTCATTTCCCACCAGGAAGAGGAATTAACCAAAGGATCAGCATGCCGTTCCGTAACCAGATTAGGGCCTGAAGCAATCCTGCGGTGTTGCGGCCAGCTCACAATAAAGCGAGTTGAAGAATGGAGTTCAGGGGCACTGTAATTCACAAACCTGCAGAGTTATAAATGACAGCTATCGTCCAAAAATATACTGAAGTAAGCCTGACAAGAGGACTTGAAAGCGGGGCAGAATTGCAGGAAACCGATTTCAGGAGGTAGACTGGAATTGCATTTAAAGCATAGGAAAAGAGGCAGAACGTGGACAATGATGCACTTTGCCAAAAAGGGCGCATGCGTTTTTTCCTGAATATATTCAGGAAAAAACGCATACGCCATTTTTGGCCAACCAAGCAAGCTTGCAAAGGAAATCTGCACTACAATGAAGTCTCACTTCCCCCCGGTAAAAAGGGCCATATGAAAAAAGTATAAAATCCAGAAAGGCAGGACAAGCCATGGAGAACTGGGAGCCTTGTTATGCTGATGGGCGGGATGTAAATTGCCAACAGCCACTCAGGAGAAGTGTATGGTGTTTCCTGAAACATCTAAAAAACAAAGCAACAGAGCCTAGGGCACTTCCACTTATGATCCTATAGCTTAGGGAAATTAAAATCAAAAAGACACAGCAACCCCAAAGTTTGGGACGGCTCTGTTTACAAGAACCGCGTTTATGGTACAAGTTCAATATCGCAGAAAACGAAAAATGGATAAAGAAGTTGTGGTACTTACGTACAATGCAATATCACTAAGCAATGAAATCTATGTCATCAGGCCCGTAGCAGCATAATGAGTGGATTCAGGTATGATGATTCTAACTGAAATAAGTCACACAAAAAAAGAAACATCATAAGATATCACTAATACACGGAATGTAAACTTGGCTACACAGGAACTGGATTACAAAACAGAACAGGGTCTCAAATTTAGAAAACCAACTTATGCTTGCTTAAGGGGAAAGGTGAGTTGGGGTGCTGCATAAAACCAGAGATTGAAATGAGCACAGATAAAGTTCCTTAAGCCAAATATGTAATAGACAAGAGCTACTCCTTGCTCAACGAAATGGACTCAACACCCCATATTAAACGCCTACGAATGTACCTGACTAGTAAGTATCTTAAAACCTATGGATCGCTATGTCTCCGAAAGAGAATCAAGAGTGTGTACAGGGGCATAAACGCAGCAGTGATAGGATTGGAGAGGTTCGGTGAGCAAATGAAGACCCTTTGAAGTCATATTGCATGGTAACCATTCCACGGGTCTCAACTCTCCAGGTTTAAGGGATTCTTCCTTGATCTGAAACATGCATGTGGAACCCAGAGTATGATCAACCGTGTGATCGGGAGACGTGTTCCAATATGTCTCAGTTCTCGTCCCCTGGTACTCGGGTGCAACATTCCAGACGCTTTACTAAAACTCTGCCGACTTGGAGAGTCAGTGCCTTTAACCTCCTGTTTGGCCCAGTTTGCAATTTCTGCAGAAGATGAACAGGAATAGGGAGAACCAATGAGAGACTAGCTGGAGGTGTCTGGACGGGCAAATTTATCTCTCATTTCCCACCAGGAAGAGGAGTTAACCAAAGGCTCAGCGTGCCGTGCCAGAACAAGATTGGGGCCTGAAGCAATCCTGCGGTGTTGCGGCCAGCTCACAAGAAAGCGAGTTGAAGAAAGGAGCTTAGGGACACTGTAATTCACAAACATGCAGAGTTATAAAAGACAGCTGTCGTCCAAAAATATATTGAAGTAAGGCTGCCAAGAGGACTTGAAAGCGGGGCAGAATTGCAGGAAACCGATTTCAGGAGGTAGACTGGAATTGCATTTAAAGCATAGCAAAAGAGGCAGAACGTCGACAATGATGCACTTGGCCAAAATGGGCGTATGCGTTTTTTCCTGAATATGTTCAGGAAAAAACGCATACGCACTTTTTGGCCAACCAAGCAAGCTTGCAAAGGAAATCTGCACTACAATTAAGTCTCACTTCCCCCCGGTCAAAAGGGCCATGTGAAAAAAGTGTAAAATCGAGAAAGGCAGGACAGGCCATGGAGAACTGGGAGCCTTGTTATGCTGATGGGTGGGATGTAAATGGTCAACAGCCACTAGGGAGAAGTGTATGGTGTTTCCTGAAACAACTAAAAAACAAAGTAACAGAGCCTAGGGCACTTCCACTTATGGTCCTATAGCTTAGGGAAATTAAAATCAGAAAGACACAGCCACCCCTAAGTTTGGGACGGCTCTGTTTACAAGAACCTCGTTTACAGGACAAGTTCAATATCGCAGAAAGTGAAAAATGGATAAAGAAATTGTGGTACTTATGTACAATGCAATACCACTCAGCAATGAAATCTATGTCATCAGGCCCGTGGCAGCATAATGAGTGGATTCAGGTATGATGATTCTAACTGAAATAAGTCACACAGAAAAAGAAACATCATAAGATATCACTAATACACGGAATGTAAACTTGGCTACACAGGAACTGAATTACAAAATAGAACAGGGTCTCAAATTTAGAAAAGCAACTTATGCTTGCTTAAGGGGAAAGGTGAGTTGGGGTGCTGCATAAAACCAGAGATTGAAATGAGCACAGATAAAGTTCCTTAAGCCAAATATGTAATAGACAAGAGCTACTCCTTGCTCAACGAAATGGACCAAAAACCCCATATTAAACGCCTAAGAATGTACCTGACTAGTAAGTATCTTAAAACCTATGGATTGCTATGTCTCTGAAAGAGAATCAAGCGTGTGTACAGGGGCATAAACGCAGCAGTGATAGGATTGGAGAGGTTCGGTGAGCAAATGAAGACCCTTTGAAATCATATTGCATGGTACCCATTCCACGGGTCTCAACTCTCCAGGTTTAAGGGATTCTTCCTTCACCTAAAACATGCATGTGGAACCCACAGTATGATCAACCGTGTGATCGGGAGACGTGTTCCAATATGTCTCAGTTCTCGTCCCTGGTACTCGGGTGCAGTATTCCAGACGCTTTACTAACACTCTCCCGACTTGGAGAGTCAGTGCCTTTAACCTCCTGTTTGGCCCAGTTTGCAATTTCTGCGGAAGATGAACAGGAATAGGGAGAACCAATGAGAGACTAGCTGGAGGTGTCTGGACGGGCAAATTTAACTCTCATTTCCCACCAGGAAGAGGAATTAACCAAAGGCTCAGCGTGCCGTGCCGGAACCAGATTAGGGCCTGAAGCAATCCTGCGGTGTTGCGGCCAGCTCACAAGAAAGCGAGTTGAAGAAAGGAGCTCAGGGGCACAGTAATTCACAAACCTGCAGAGTTATAAATGACAGCTATCATCCAAAAATATACTGAAGTAAGGATGCCAAGAGGACTTGAAAGCGGGGCAGAATTGCAGGAAAGCGATTTCAGGAGGTAGACTGGAATTGCATTTAAAGCATAGGAAAAGAGGCAGAACGTCGACAATGATGCACTTGGCCAAAAAGGGCGTATGCGTTTTTTCCTGAATATATTCAGGAAAAAAACGCATACGCCCTTTTTGGCCAACCAAGCAAGCTTGCAAAGGAAATCTGCACTACAATGAAGTCTCACTTCCCCCCAGTCAAAAGGGCCATCTGAAAAAAGTGTAAAATCCAGAAAGGCAAGACAGGCCATGGAGAACTGGAAGCCTTGTTATGCTGATGGGCGGGATGTAAATTGCCAACAGCCACTCAGGAGAAGTGTATGGTGTTTCTTGAAACATCTAAAAAACAAAGCAACAGAGCCTAGGGCACTTCCACTTATGGTCCTATAGCTTAGGGAAATTAAAATCAAAAAGACACAGCCACCCCAAAGTTTGGGATGGCTCTGTTGACAAGAACCTCGTTTACGGGACAAGTTCAAAATCGCAGAAAGTGAAAAATGGATAAAGAAGTTTTGGTACTTACGTACAATGCAATATCACTCAGCAATGAAATCTATGTCATCAGGCCCGTAGCAGCATAATGAGTGGATTCAGGTATGATGATTCTAACTGAAATAAGTCACAAGGAAAAGAAACATCATAAGATATCATTAAAAACGGAATGGAAACTTGGCTACACAGGAACTGGATTACAAAACAGAACAGGGTCTCAAATTCAGAAAACCAACTTATGCTTGCTTAAGGGGAAAGGTGAGTTGGGGTGCTGCATAAAACCAGAGATTGAAATGAGCACAGATAAAGTTCCTTAAGCCAAATATGTAATAGACAAGAGCTACTCCTTGTTCAACGAAATGGACTCAACACCCCATATTAAACGTCTAAGAATGTACCTGACTAGTAAGTATCTTAAAACCTATGGATTGCTATGTCTCCGAAAGAGAATCAAGCATGTGTACAGGGGCATAAACGCAGCAGTGATAGGATTGGAGAGGTTCGGTGAGCAAACAAAGACCCTTTGAAGTCATATTGCATGGTACCCATTCCACGGGTCTCAACTCTCCAGGTTTAAGGGATTCTTCCTTCAGCTAAAACATGCATGTGGAATCCAGAGTATGATCAACCGTGTGATCGGGAGACGTGTTGAAATATGTCTCAGTTCTCGTCCCCTGGTACTCTGGTGCAACATTCCAAACGCTTTACTAACACTCTCCCGAATTGGAGAGTGAGTGCCTTTAACCTCCAGTTTGGCCCAGTTTGCAATTTCTGCGGAAGATGAAAACGAATAGGGAGGACCAATGAGAGACTACCTGGAGGTTTCTGGACGGGCAAATTTAACTTTCATTTCCCACCAGGAAGAGGAATTAACCAAAGGATCAGCATGCCGTTCCGTAACCAGATTAGGGCCTGAAGCAATCCTGCGGTGTTGCGGCCAGCTCACAATAAAGCGAGTTGAAGAATGGAGCTCAGGGGCACTGTAATTCACAAACCTGCAGAGTTATAAATGACAGCTATCGTCCAAAAATATACTGAAGTAAGCCTGACAAGAGGACTTGAAAGCGGGGCAGAATTGCAGGAAACCGATTTCAGGAGGTAGACTGGAATTGCATTTAAAGCATAGGAAAAGAGGCAGAACGTGGACAATGATGCACTTTGCCAAAAAGGGCGCATGCGTTTTTTCCTGAATATATTCAGGAAAAAACGCATACGCCATTTTTGGCCAACCAAGCAAGCTTGCAAAGGAAATCTGCACTACAATGAAGTCTCACTTCCCCCCGGTAAAAAGGGCCATATGAAAAAAGTATAAAATCCAGAAAGGCAGGACAAGCCATGGAGAACTGGGAGCCTTGTTATGCTGATGGGCGGGATGTAAATTGCCAACAGCCACTCAGGAGAAGTGTATGGTGTTTCCTGAAACATCTAAAAAACAAAGCAACAGAGCCTAGGGCACTTCCACTTATGATCCTATAGCTTAGGGAAATTAAAATCAAAAAGACACAGCAACCCCAAAGTTTGGGACGGCTCTGTTTACAAGAACCGCGTTTATGGTACAAGTTCAATATCGCAGAAAACGAAAAATGGATAAAGAAGTTGTGGTACTTACGTACAATGCAATATCACTAAGCAATGAAATCTATGTCATCAGGCCCGTAGCAGCATAATGAGTGGATTCAGGTATGATGATTCTAACTGAAATAAGTCACACAAAAAAAGAAACATCATAAGATATCACTAATACACGGAATGTAAACTTGGCTACACAGGAACTGGATTACAAAACAGAACAGGGTCTCAAATTTAGAAAACCAACTTATGCTTGCTTAAGGGGAAAGGTGAGTTGGGGTGCTGCATAAAACCAGAGATTGAAATGAGCACAGATAAAGTTCCTTAAGCCAAATATGTAATAGACAAGAGCTACTCCTTGCTCAACGAAATGGACTCAACACCCCATATTAAACGCCTACGAATGTACCTGACTAGTAAGTATCTTAAAACCTATGGATCGCTATGTCTCCGAAAGAGAATCAAGAGTGTGTACAGGGGCATAAACGCAGCAGTGATAGGATTGGAGAGGTTCGGTGAGCAAATGAAGACCCTTTGAAGTCATATTGCATGGTAACCATTCCACGGGTCTCAACTCTCCAGGTTTAAGGGATTCTTCCTTGATCTGAAACATGCATGTGGAACCCAGAGTATGATCAACCGTGTGATCGGGAGACGTGTTCCAATATGTCTCAGTTCTCGTCCCCTGGTACTCGGGTGCAACATTCCAGACGCTTTACTAAAACTCTGCCGACTTGGAGAGTCAGTGCCTTTAACCTCCTGTTTGGCCCAGTTTGCAATTTCTGCAGAAGATGAACAGGAATAGGGAGAACCAATGAGAGACTAGCTGGAGGTGTCTGGACGGGCAAATTTATCTCTCATTTCCCACCAGGAAGAGGAGTTAACCAAAGGCTCAGCGTGCCGTGCCAGAACAAGATTGGGGCCTGAAGCAATCCTGCGGTGTTGCGGCCAGCTCACAAGAAAGCGAGTTGAAGAAAGGAGCTTAGGGACACTGTAATTCACAAACATGCAGAGTTATAAAAGACAGCTGTCGTCCAAAAATATATTGAAGTAAGGCTGCCAAGAGGACTTGAAAGCGGGGCAGAATTGCAGGAAACCGATTTCAGGAGGTAGACTGGAATTGCATTTAAAGCATAGCAAAAGAGGCAGAACGTCGACAATGATGCACTTGGCCAAAATGGGCGTATGCGTTTTTTCCTGAATATGTTCAGGAAAAACCGCATACGCACTTTTTGGCCCACCAAGCAAGCTTGCAAAGGAAATCTGCACTACAATTAAGTCTCACTTCCCCCCGGCCAAAAGGGCCATGTGAAAAAAGTGTAAAATCCAGAAAGGCAGGACAGGCCATGGAGAACTGGGAGCCTTGTTATGCTGATGGGTGGGATGTAAATGGCCAACAGCCACTAGGGAGAAGTGTATGGTGTTTCCTGAAACATCTAAAAAACAAAGCAACAGAGCCTAGGGCACTTCCACTTACGGTCCTATAGCTTAGGGAAATTAAAATCAGAAAGACACAGCCACCCCTAAGTTTGGGACGGCTCTGTTTACAAGAACCTCGTTTACAGGACAAGTTCAATATCGCAGAAAGTGAAAAATGGATAAAGAAATTGTGGTACTTATGTACAATGCAATACCACTCAGCAATGAAATCTATGTCATCAGGCCCGTAGCAGCATAATGAGTGGATTCAGGTATTATGATTCTAACTGAAATAAGTCACAAGAAAAAGAAACATCATAAGATATCACTAATACATGGAATGTAAACTTGGTTACACAGGAACTGGATTACAAAACAGAAGAGAGTCTCAAATTTAGAAAACCAACTTATGCTTGCTTAAGGGGAAAGGTGAGTTGGGGTGCTGCATAAAACCAGAGATTGAAATGAGCACAGATAAAGTTCCTTAAGCCAAATATGTAATAGACAAGAGCTACTCCTTGCTCAACGAAATGGACTCAACACCCCATATTAAATGCCTAAGAATGTACCTGACTAGTAAGTATCTTAAAACCTATGGATTGCTATGTCTCCGAAAGAGAATCAACCGTGTGTACAGGGACATAAACGCAGCGCTGATAGGATTGGAGAGGTTCGGTGAGCAAATGAAGACCCTTTGAAGTCATATTGCATGGTACCCATTCCACGGGTCTCAACTCTCCAGGTTTAAGGGATTCTTCCTTCAGCTAAAACATGCATGTGGAACCCAGAGTATGATCAACCATGTGATCAGGAGACGTGTTCCAATATGTCTCAGTTCTCGTCACCTGGTACTCGGGTACAAAATTCCAGATACTTTACTAACACTCTCCCGACTTGGAGAGTCAGTGCCTTCAACCTCCTGTTTGGCCCGGTTTGCAATTTCTGCGGAAGATGAACAGCAATAGGGAGAACCAAAGAGACTAGCTGGAGGTGTCTGGACGGGCAAATTAACTCTCATTTCCCACCAGGAAGAGGAATTAAGCAAAGGCTCAGCGTGCCGTGGGGAACCAGATTAGGGCCTGAAGCAATCCTGTGGTGTTGCGGCCAGCTCACAAGAAAGCGAGTTGAAGAACGGAGCTCAGGGGCACTGTAATTCACAAACCTGCAGAGTTATAAATGACAGCTATCGTCCAAAAATATACTGAAGTAAGGCTGCCAAGAGGACTTGAAAGTGGGGCAGAATTGCAGGAAACCGATTTCAGGAGGTAGACTGGAATTGCACTTAAAGCATAGGAAAAAAGTCAGAACGTCGACAATGATGCACTTGGCCAAAAAGGGCGTATGCGTTTTTTCCTGAATATATTCAGGAAAAAACGCATACGCCCTTTCTGGCCAACCAAGCAAGCTTGCAAAGGAAATCTGCACTACAATGAAGTCTCACTTCCCCCTGGTCAAAAGGGCCATCTGAAAACGTGTAAAATCCAGAAAGGCAGGAAAGGCCATGGAGAACTGGGAGCCTTGTTATGCTGATGGGCGGGATGGAAATTGCCAACAGACACTCGGGAAAAGTGTATGGTGTTTTCTGAAACAATTAAAAAACACAGCAACAGAGCCTAGGGCACATCCACTTATGGTCCTATAGCTTAGGGAAATTAAAATCAAAAAGACACAGCCACCCCAAAATTTGTGACGGCTCTCTTTACAAGAACCTCGTTTACGGTACAAGTTCAATATCGCAGAAAGCAAAAAATGGATAAAGAAGTTGTGGTACTTACGTACAATGCAATATCACTCAGCAATGAAATCTATGTCATCAGGCCCGTAGCAGCATAATGAGTGGATTCAGGTATGATGATTCTAACTGAAATAAGTCACACAGAAAAAGAAACATCATAAGTTATCACTAATACACGGAATGGAAACTTGGCTACACAGGAACTGGATTACAAACCAGAACAGGGTCTCAAATTTAGAAAACCAACTTATGCTTGCTTAAGGGGAAAGGTGAGTTGGGCTGCTGCATAAAACCAGAGATTGAAATGAACACAGATAAAGTTCCTTAAGCCAAATATGTAATAGACAAGAGCTACTCCTTGCTCAACGAAATGGACTCAAAACCCCATATTAAACGCCTAATAATGTACCTGACTAGTAAGTATCTTAAAACCTATGGATCGCTATGTCTCTGAAAGAGAATCAAGCGTGAGTGCAGGGGCATAAACGCAGCAGTGATAGGATTGGAGAGTTTCGGTGAGCAAATGAAGACCCTTTGAAGTCATATTGCATGGTACCCATTCCACGGGTCTCAACTCTCCAGGTTTAAGGGATTCTTCCTTCAGCTAAAACATTCCTTCCTTGAGTTCCGCATTCAGTGGAACCCAGAGTATGATCAAACGTGTGATCGGGAGACGTGTTCCAATATGTCTCAGTTCTCGTCCCCTGGTACTCGGGTGCAACATTCCAGACGCTTTACTAACACTCTCCCGACTTGGAGAGTCAGTGCCTTTAACCTCCTGTTTGGCCCAGTTTGCAATTTCTGCGGAAGATGAACAGGAATAGGGAGAACCAATGAGAGACTAGCTGGAGGTGACTGGACGGGCAAATTTAACTCTCATTTCCCACCAGGAAGAGGAATTAACCAAAGGATCTGCGTGCTGTGCCGGAACCAGATTAGGGTCTGAAGCAATACTGTGGTGTTGCGGCCAGCTCACAAGAAAGCGAGTTGAAGAAAGGAGCTCAGGGGCACTGTAATTCACAAACCTGCAGAGTTATAAATGACAGCTATCGTCCAAAAATATACTGAAGTACGGCTGCCAAGAGGACTTGAAAGTGGAGCAGAATTGCAGGAAACCAATTTCAGGAGGAAGACTGGAACTGCATTTAAAGCATAGGAAAAGAGGCAGAACGTTGACAATGATGCACTTGGCCAAAAATGGTGTATGCGTTTTTTCCTGAATATATTCAGGAAAAAATGCAAACGCACTTTTTGGCCAACCAAGCAAGCTTGCAAAGGAAATCTGCACTACAATGAACTCTCACTTCCCCACGATCAACAGGGCCATCTGAAAAAAGTGTAAAATCCAGAAAGGCAGGACAGGCCATGGAGAACTGGGACCCTTGTTATGCTGATGGGCGGGATGTAAATTGCCAACAGCCACTCGGGAGAAGTGTATGGTGTTTCCTGAAACATCTAAGAAACAAAGCAACAGAGCCTAGGGCACTTCCACTTATGGTCCTATAGCTTAGGGAAACTAAAATCAAAAAGACACAGCCACCCCAAAGTTTGGGACGGCTGTGTTTACAAGAACCTCGTTTATGGTACAAGTTCAATGTCGCAGAAAGCGAAAAATGGATAAAGAAGTTGTGGTACTTTCGTACAATGCAATATCACTCAGCAATGAAATCTACGTCATCAGGCCCTTAGCAGCCTAATGAGTGGATTCAGGTATGATGATTCTAACTGAAATAAGTCACACAGAAAAAGAAACATCATAAGATATCACTAATACACGGAATGTAAACTTGGCTACACAGGAACTGAATTACCAAACAGAACAGGGTCTCAAATTTAGAAACCAACTTATGCTTGCTTAAGGGGAAAGGTGAGTTGGGGTGCTGCATAAAAGCAGAGATTGAAATGAGCACAGATAAAGTTCCTTAAGCCTAATATGTAATAGACAAGAGCTACTCCTTCCTCAACGAGATGGACTCAACACCCCATATTTAACGTCTAATAATGTACCTGACTAGTAAGTATCTTAAAACCTATGGATTGCTATGTCTCTGAAAGAGAATCCAGCGTGTGTACAGGGGCTTAAACGCAGCAGTGATAGGATTGGAGAGGTTCAGTTAGCAAACGAAGACCCTTTGAAGTCATATTGCATGGTACCCATTCCACGGGTCTCAAATCTCCAGGTTTAAGGGATTCTTCCTTCAGCTAAAACATGCATGTGGAACCCAGAGTATGATCAACCATGTGATCGGGAGACGTGTTCTAATATGTCTCCGTTTTCGTCCCCTGGTACTCGGGTGCAACATTCCAGACGCTTTACTAACACTCTCCCGACTGGGTGAGTCAGTACCTTTAACCTCCTGTTTGGCCAGGTTTGCAATTTCTGTGGAAGATGAACAGGAATAGGGAGGACAAATGAGAGACTAGCTGGAGGTGTCTGGACGGGCAAATTTAACTCTCATTTCCCACCAGGAAGAGGAATTAACCAAAGGCTCAGCGTGCCGTGCCGGAACCAGATTAGGGCCTGAAGCAATCCTGCGGTGTTGTGGCCAGCTCACAAGAAAGCGAGTTGAAGAAAGGAGCTCATGGGCACTGTAATTAACAAACCTGCACAGTTATAAATGACAGCTATCGTTCAAAAATATACTGAAGTAAGGCTGCCAAGAGGACTTGAAAGCGGGGCAGAATTGCAGGCAACCGATTTCAGGAGGTAGACTGGAATTGCATTTAAAGCATAGGAAAACAGGCAGAACGTGGACAATGATGCACTTGGCCAAAAAGGGCGTATGCATTTTTTCCTGAATA
The DNA here is from genome assembly GCF_937001465.1 of Orcinus orca. NCBI lineage: Eukaryota > Metazoa > Chordata > Mammalia > Artiodactyla > Delphinidae > Orcinus > Orcinus orca. The sequence goes on from NW_026044021.1 coordinate 1,626,191, forward strand.
TAATCAGGTAAAAACGCATACGCCCTTTTTGGCCAACCAAGCAAGCTTGCAAAGGAAATCTGCACTACAATGAAGTCTCACTTCCCCCCTGTCAAAAGGGCCATCTGAAAAAAGTGTAAAATCCAGAAAGGCAGGACAGGCCATGGAGAACTGGGAGCCTTGTTCTGCTGATGGGCAGGATGTTAATTGCCAACAGCCACTGGGGAGAAGTGTATGGTGTTTCCTGAAACATGTAAAAAACAAAGCAACAGAGCCTAGGGCACTTCCACTTATGGTCCTATAGCTTAGGGAAATTAAAATAAAAAAGACACAGCCACCCCAAAATTTGGTACGGCTCTGTTTATAAGAACCTCGATTACGGTACAAGTTCAATATCGCAGAAAGAGAAAAATGGATAAAGAAGTTGTGGTACTTACGTACAATGCAATATCACTCAGCAATGAAATCTATGTCATCAGGCCCATAGCAGCATAATGAGTGGATTCAGGTATGATGATTCTAACTGAAATAAGTCACACCGAAAAAGAAACATCATAAGATATCACTAATACACGGAATGTAAACTTGGCTACACAGGAACTGGATTACAAAACAGAACAGGGTCTCAAATTTAGAAAACCAACTTATGCTTGCTTAAGGGTCAAGGTGAGTTCGGGTGCTGCATAAAACCAGAGATTGAATAGAGCACAGATAAAGTTCCTTAAGCCAAATATGTAATAGACAAGAGCTACTCCTTGCTCAACGAAATGGACTCAAAACCCCATATTAAACGCCTAATAATGTACCTGACTAGTAAGTATCTTAAAACCTATGGATTGCTATGTCTCCGAAAGAGAATCACGCATGAGAACAGGGGCATAAACGCAGCAGTGATAGGATTGGAGAGGTTCGGTGAGCAAATGAAGACCCTTTGAAGTCATATTGCATGGTACCCATTCCACGGGTCTCAACTCTCCAGGTTTAAGGGATTCTTCCTTCAGCTAAAACATGCATGTGGAACCCAGAGTATGATCAACCATGTGATTGGGAGACGTGTTGAAATATGTCTCAGTTCTCGTCCCCTGGTACTCGGGTGCAACATTCCAGACGCTTTACTAACACTCTCCCGACTTGGACAGTCAGTGCTTTTAACCTCCTGTTTGGCCCAGTTTGTAAATTTCGCGGAAGATGAACAGGAATAGGGAGAACCAATGAGAGACTAGCTGGAGGTCTGTGGACGGGCAAATTTAACTCTCATTTCCCACCAGGAAGAGGAATTAACCAAAGGCTCAGTGTGCTGTGCCAGAAACAGATTAGGGCCTGAAGCAATCCTGCGGTGTTGCGGCCAGCTCACAAGAAAGCGAGTTGAAGAAAGGAGCTCAGGGGCACTGTAATTCACAAACCTGCAGAGTTATAAATGACAGCTATCGTCCAAAAATATACTGAAGTAAGGCTGCCAAGAGGACTTGAAAGCGGGGCAGAATTGCAGGAAACCGATTTCAGGAGGTAGACTGGAATTCCATTTAAAGCATAGGAAAAGAGGCAGAACTTTGAAAATGATGCACTTGGCCAAAAAGGGCGTATGCGTTTTTTCCTGAATATATTCAGGAAAAAAACGCATACGCCCTCTTTGGCCAACGGAGCAAGCTTACAAAGGAAATCTGCACTACAAAGAAGTCTCACATCTCCCCGGTCAAAAGGGCCATGTGAAAAAAGTGTAAAATCCAGAAAGGCAGGACAGGCCATGGAGAACTGGGAGCCTTGTTATGCTGATGGGTGGGATGTAAATTGCTAACAGCCACTGGGGAGAAGTGTATGGTGTTTCCTGAAACATCTAAAAAACAAAGCAACAGAGCCTAGGACCCTTCCACTTATGGTCCTATAGCTTAGGGAAATTAAAATCAAAAAGACACAGCCACCCCAAAGTTTGGGATGGCTCTGTTTACAAGAACCTCGTTTACGGTACAAGTTCAATATCGCAGAAAGCGAAAAATGGATAAAGAAGATGTGGTACTTACGTACAATGCAATATCACTCAGCAATGAAATCTATGTCATCAGGCCCGTAGCAACATAATGAGTGGATTCAGGTATGATGATTCTAACTGAAATAAGTCACACAGAAAAAGAAACATCATAAGATATCACTAATAAACGGAATGTAAACTTGGCTACAAAGGAACTGAATTACAAAACAGAACAGGGTCTCAAATTCAGAAAACCAACTTATGCTTGCTTAAGTGGAAAGGTGAGTTGGGGTGCTGCATAAAACCAGAGATTGAAATGAGCACAGATAAAGTTCCTTAAGCCAAATATGTAATATACAAGAGCTACTCCTTGCTCAACAAAATAGACTCATCACCCAATATTAAACGCCTAATAATATAATTGACTAGTAAGTATCTTAAAACCTATGGATTGCTATGTCTCCAAAACAGAATCAAGCGTTTGTACAGGGGCATAAACGCAGCAGTGATAGGATTGGAGAGGTTCGGTGAGCAAATGAAGACCCTTTGAAGTCATATTGCATGGAACCCATTCCACGGGTCTCAACTCTCCAGGTTTAAAGCATTTTTTCCTTCAGCTAAAACATTCATGTGGAACCCAGAGTATGATCAACCGTGTGATCGGGAGACGTGTTCAAATATGTCTCAGTTGTCGTCCCCTGGTACTTGGGTGCAACATTCCAGATGCTTTACTAAAACTCTCCTGACTTGGAGAGTCTGTGCCTTTAACCTCCTCTTTGGCCCAGTTTGCAATTTCTGCGGAAGATGAAGAGGAATAGGGAAAACCAATGAGAGACTAGCTGGAGGTGTCTGGATGGGCAAATTTAACTCTCATTTCCCACCAGGAAGACGAATTAACCAAAGGCTCAGCATGCCGTGCCGGAACCAGATTAGGGCCTGAAACAATCCTGCGGTGTTGCGGCCAGCTCACAAGAAAGCGAGTTGAAGACAGGAGCTCAGGGGCACTGTAATTCACAAACCTGCAGAGTTATAAATGACAGCTATCGTCCAAAAATATACTGAAGTAAGGCTGCCAAGAGGACTTGAAAGCGGGGCAGAATTGCAGGAAACCGATTTCAGGAGGTAGACTGGAATTCCATTTAAAGCATAGGAAAAGAGGCAGAACGTCCACAAAGATGCTCTTGGCCAGAAAGGGCGTATGCCTTTTTTCCTGAATATATTCAGGAAAAAACGCATACGCCCTTTTTGGCCAACCAAGCAAGCTTGCAAAGGAAATCTGCACTACAATGAAGTCTCACTTCCCCCCGGTCAAAAGGGCCATCTGAAAAAAGTGTAAAATCCAGAAAGGCAGGACAGGCCATGGAGAACTGGGAGCCTTGTTATGCTGATGGGCGGGATGTAAATTGACAACAGCCACTTGGGAGAAGTATATGGTGTTTCCTGAAACATCTAAAACACAAAGCAACAGAGCCTAGGGCACTTCCACTTATAGTCCTATAGCTTAGGGAAATTAAAATCAAAAAGACACAGCCACCGGAAAGTTTGGGACGGCTCTGTTTACAAGAACCTCATATATGGTACAAGTTCAATATCGCAGAAAGTGAGAAATGGATAAAGAAGTTGTGGTACTTACGTACAATGCAATATCACTCAGCAATGACATCTATGTCATCAGGCCCGTAGCAGCATAATGAGTGGATTCAGGTATGATGATTCTAAATGAAATAAGTCACACAGAAAAAGAAACATCATAAGATATCACTAATACACGGAATGTAAACTTGGCAACACAGGAACTGGATTACAAAACAGAACAGGGTCTCAAATTTAGAAAACCAACTTATGCTTGCTTAAGGGGAAAGGTGAGTTGGGGTGCTGCATAAAACCAGAGATTGAAATGAGCACAGATAAAGTTCCTTAAGCCAAATATGGAATAGACAAGAGCTACTCCTTGCTCAACGAAATGGACTCAAAACCCCATATTAAACGCCTAATAATGTACCTGACTAGTAAGTATCTTAAAACCTATGGATTGCTATGTCTCTGAAAGTTAATCAATCGTGAGTACAGGGGCAAAAACGCAGCAGTGATAGGATTGGAGAGTTTTGGTGAGCAAATGAAGACCCTTTGAAGTCATATTGCATGGTACCCATTCCACGGGTCTCAACTCTCCAGGTTTAAGGGATTCTTCCTTCAGCTAAAACATGCATGTGAAACGCAGAGTATGATCAACCGTGTGATCGGGAGACGTGTTGAAATATGTCTCAGTTCTCGTCCCCTGGTACTCGGGTGCAACATTCCAGATGCTTTACTAACACTCTCCCGACTTGGAGAGTCAGTGCCTTTAACCTCCTGTTTGGCCCAGTTTGCAAATTCAGCGGAAGATGAACAGGAATAGGGAGAACCAATGAGAGACTAGCTGGAGGTGTCTGGACGGGAAAATTTAACTCTCATTTCCCACCAGGAAGAGGAATTAACCAAAGGCTCAGCGTGCCATGCCGGAACCAGATTAGGGCCTGAAGCAATCCTGCGGTGTTGCGGCCAGCTCACAAGAAAGCGAGTTGAAGAAAGGAGCTCAGGGGCACTGTAATTCACAAACCTGCAGAGTTATAAATGACAGCTATCATCCAAAAATATACTGAAGTAAGGCTGCCAAGAGGACTTGAAAGCCGGGCAGAATTGCAGGAAACCGATTTCAGGAGGTAGACTGGAATTGCATTTAAAGCATAGGAAAAGAGGCAGAAGGTCGACAATGATGCACTTGGCCAAAAAGGGCGTATGCGTTTTTTCCTGAATATATTCAGGAAAAAACGCATACGCCCTTTTTGGCCAACCAAGCAAGCTTGCAAAGGAAATCTGCACTACAATGAAGTCTCACTTCCCCCCGGTCAAAAGGGCCATCTGAAAAAAGTGTAAAATCCAGAAAGGCAGGACAGGCCATGGAGAACTGGGAGCCTTGTTATGCTGATGGGCGGGATGTAAATTGCCAACAGCCACTCGGGAGAAGTGTATGGTGTTTCCTGAAACATCTAAAAAACAAAGCAACAGAGCCTAGGGCAATTCCACTTATGGTCCTATAGCTTAGGGAAATTAAAATCAAAAAGACACAGCCACCCCAAAGTTTGGGATGGCTCTGTTTACAAGAAACTCATTTACGGTACAAGTTCAATATCGCATAAAGCGAAAAATGGATAAAGAAGTTGTGGTACTTACGTACAATGCAATATCACTCAGCAATGACATCTATGTCATCAGGCCCATAGCAGCATAATGAGTGGATTCAGGTATGATGATTCTAACTGAAATAAGTCACACAGAAAAAGAAACATCATAAGATATCACTAATACATGGAATGTAAACTTGGCTACACAGGAACTGAATTTCAAAACAGAACATGGTCCCAAATTTAGAAAATCAACTTATGCTTGCTTAAGGGGAAAGGTGAGTTGGGGTGCTGCATAAAACCAGAGATTGAAATGAGCACAGATAAAGTTCCTTAAGCCAAATATGTAATAGACAAGAGCTACTCCTTGCTCAACGAAATGGACTCAAAACCCCATATTAAACGCCTAATAATGTACCTGACTAGTAAGTATCTTAAAACCTATGGATTGCTATGTCTCTGAAAGTGAATCAATCGTGAGTACAGGGGCAAAAACGCAGCAGTGATAGGATTGGAGAGTTTTGGTGAGCAAATGAAGACCCTTTGAAGTCATATTGCATGGTACCCATTCCACGGGTCTCAACTCTCCAGGTTTAAGGGATTCTTCCTTCAGCTAAAACATGCATGTGGAACCCAGAGTATGATCAACCGTGTGATCGGGAGACGTGTTGAAATATGTCTCAGTTCTCGTCCCCTGGTACTCGGGTGCAACATTCCAGATGCTTTACTAACACTCTCCCGACTTGGAGAGTCAGTGCCTTTAACCTCCTGTTTGGCCCAGTTTGCAAATTCCGCGGAAGATGAACAGGAATAGGGAGAACCAATGAGAGACTAGCTGGAGGTGTCTGGACGGGAAAATTTAACTCTCATTTCCCACCAGGAAGAGGAATTAACCAAAGGCTCAGCGTGCCATGCCGGAACCAGATTAGGGCCTGAAGCAATCCTGCGGTGTTGCGGCCAGCTCACAAGAAAGCGAGTTGAAGAAAGGAGCTCAGGGGCACTGTAATTCACAAACCTGCAGAGTTATAAATGACAGCTATCATCCAAAAATATACTGAAGTAAGGCTGCCAAGAGGACTTGAAAGCCGGGCAGAATTGCAGGAAAACGATTTCAGGAGGTAGACTGGAATTGCATTTAAAGCATAGGAAAAGAGGCAGAAGGTCGACAATGATGCACTTGGCCAAAAAGGGCGTATGCGTTTTTTCCTGAATATATTCAGGAAAAAACGCATACACCCTTTTTGGCCAACCAAGCAAGCTTGCAAAGGAAATCTGCACTACAATGAAGTCTCACTTCCCCCCCGTCAAAAGGGCCATCTGAAAAAGTGTAAAATCCAGAAAGGCAAGACAGGCCATGGAGAACTGGGAGCCTTGTTATGCTGATGGGCGGGATGTAAATTGCCAACAGCCACTCGGGAAAAGTGTATGGTGTTTCCTGAAACATCTAAAAAACAAAGCAACAGAGCCTAGGGCACTTCCACTTATGGTCCTATAGTTTAGGGAAATTGAAATCAAAAAGACACAGCCACCCCAAAGTTTGGGATGGCTCTGTTTACAAGAAACTCGTTTACGGTACAAGTTCAATATCGCATAAAGCGAAAAATGGATAAAGAAGTTGTGGTACTTACGTACAATGCAATATCACTCAGCAATGACATCTATGTCATCAGGCCCATAGCAGCATAATGAGTGGATTCAGGTATGATGATTCTAACTGAAATAAGTCACACAGAAAAAGAAACATCATAAGATATCACTAATACACGGAATGTAAACTTGGCTACACAGGAACTGAATTTCAAAACAGAACATGGTCCCAAATTTAGAAAATCAACTTATGCTTGCTTAAGGGGAAAGGTGAGTTGGGGTGCTGCATAAAACCAGAGATTGAAATGAGCACAGATAAAGTTCCTTAAGCCAAATATGGAATAGACAAGAGCTACTCCTTGCTCAACGAAATGGACTCAAAACCCCATATTAAACGCCTAATAATGTACCTGACTAGTAAGTATCTTAAAACCTATGGATTGCTATGTCTCTGAAAGTGAATCAATCGTGAGTACAGGGGCAAAAACGCAGCAGTGATAGGATTGGAGAGTTTTGGTGAGCAAATGAAGACCCTTTGAAGTCATATTGCATGGTACCCATTCCACGGGTCTCAACTCTCCAGGTTTAAGGGATTCTTCCTTCAGCTAAAACATGCATGTGGAACCCAGAGTATGATCAACCGTGTGATCGGGAGACGTGTTGAAATATGTCTCAGTTCTCGTCCCCTGGTACTCGGGTGCAACATTCCAGATGCTTTACTAACACTCTCCCGACTTGGAGAGTCAGTGCCTTTAACCTCCTGTTTGGCCCAGTTTGCAAATTCCGCGGAAGATGAACAGGAATAGGGAGAACCAATGAGAGACTAGCTGGAGGTGTCTGGACGGGAAAATTTAACTCTCATTTCCCACCAGGAAGAGGAATTAACCAAAGGCTCAGCGTGCCATGCCGGAACCAGATTAGGGCCTGAAGCAATCCTGCGGTGTTGCGGCCAGCTCACAAGAAAGCGAGTTGAAGAAAGGAGCTCAGGGGCACTGTAATTCACAAACCTGCAGAGTTATAAATGACAGCTATCATCCAAAAATATACTGAAGTAAGGCTGCCAAGAGGACTTGAAAGCCGGGCAGAATTGCAGGAAACCGATTTCAGGAGGTAGACTGGAATTGCATTTAAAGCATAGGAAAAGAGGCAGAAGGTCGACAATGATGCACTTGGCCAAAAAGGGCGTATGCGTTTTTTCCTGAATATATTCAGGAAAAAAGGCATACGCCCTTTTTGGCCAACCAAGCAAGCTTGCAAAGGAAATCTGCACTACAATGAAGTCTCACTTCCCCCCGGTCAAAAGGGCCATCTGAAAAAAGTGTAAAATCCAGAAAGGCAGGACAGGCCATGGAGAACTGGGAGCCTTGTTATGCTGATGGGTGGGATGTAAATTGCCAACAGCCACTGGGGAGAAGTGTATGGTGTTTCCTGAAACATCTAAAAAACAAAGCAACAGAGCCTAGGGCACTTCCACTTATGGTCCTATAGCTTAGGGAAATTAAAATCAAAAAGACACAGCCACCCCAAAGTTTGGGATGGCTCTGTTTACAAGAAACTCGTTTACGGTACAAGTTCAATATCGCATAAAGCGAAAAATGGATAAAGAAGTTGTGGTACTTACGTACAATGCAATATCACTCAGCAATGACATCTATGTCATCAGGCCCATAGCAGCATAATGAGTGGATTCAGGTATGATGATTCTAACTGAAATAAGTCACACAGAAAAAGAAACATCATAAGATATCACTAATACACGGAATGTAAACTTGGCTACACAGGAACTGAATTTCAAAACAGAACATGGTCCCAAATTTAGAAAATCAACTTATGCTTGCTTAAGGGGAAAGGTGAGTTGGGGTGCTGCATAAAACCAGAGATTGAAATGAGCACAGATAAAGTTCCTTAAGCCAAATATGTAATAGACAAGAGCTACTCCTTGCTCAACGAAATGGACTCAAAACCCCATATTAAACGCCTAATAATGTACCTGACTAGTAAGTATCTTAAAACCTATGGATTGCTATGTCTCTGAAAGTGAATCAATCGTGAGTACAGGGGCAAAAACGCAGCAGTGATAGGATTGGAGAGTTTTGGTGAGCAAATGAAGACCCTTTGAAGTCATATTGCATGGTACCCATTCCACAGGTCTCAACTCTCCAGGTTTAAGGGATTCTTCCTTCAGCTAAAACATGCATGTGGAACCCAGAGTATGATCAACCGTGTGATCGGGAGACGTGTTGAAATATGTCTCAGTTCTCGTCCCCTGGTACTCGGGTGCAACATTCCAGATGCTTTACTAACACTCTCCCGACTTGGAGAGTCAGTGCCTTTAACCTCCTGTTTGGCCCAGTTTGCAAATTCCGCGGAAGATGAACAGGAATAGGGAGAACCAATGAGAGACTAGCTGGAGGTGTCTGGACGGGAAAATTTAGCTCTCATTTCCCACCAGGAAGAGGAATTAACCAAAGGCTCAGCGTGCCATGCCGGAACCAGATTAGGGCCTGAAGCAATCCTGCGGTGTTGCGGCCAGCTCACAAGAAAGCGAGTTGAAGAAAGGAGCTCAGGGGCACTGTAATTCACAAACCTGCAGAGTTATAAATGACAGCTATCATCCAAAAATATACTGAAGTAAGGCTGCCAAGAGGACTTGAAAGCCGGGCAGAATTGCAGGAAACCGATTTCAGGAGGTAGACTGGAATTGCATTTAAAGCATAGGAAAAGAGGCAGAAGGTCGACAATGATGCACTTGGCCAAAAAGGGCGTATGCGTTTTTTCCTGAATATATTCAGGAAAAAAGGCATACGCCCTTTTTGGCCAACCAAGCAAGCTTGCAAAGGAAATCTGCACTACAATGAAGTCTCACTTCCCCCCGGTCAAAAGGGCCATCTGAAAAAAGTGTAAAATCCAGAAAGGCAGGACAGGCCATGGAGAACTGGGAGCCTTGTTATGCTGATGGGTGGGATGTAAATTGCCAACAGCCACTGGGGAGAAGTGTATGGTGTTTCCTGAAACATCTAAAAAACAAAGCAACAGAGCCTAGGGCACTTCCACTTATGGTCCTATAGCTTAGGGAAATTGAAATCAAAAAGACACAGCCACCCCAAAGTTTGGGATGGCTCTGTTTACAAGAACCTCGTTTACAGTACAAGTTCAATATCGCATAAAGCGAAAAATGGATAAAGAACTTGTGGTACTTACGTACAATGCAATATCACTCAGCAATGACATCTATGTCATCAGGCCCATAGCAGCATAATGAGTGGATTCAGGTATGATGATTCTAACTGAAATAAGTCACACAGAAAAAGAAACATCATAAGATATCACTAATACACGGAATGTAAACTTGGCTACACAGGAACTGAATTTCAAAACAGAACATGGTCCCAAATTTAGAAAATCAACTTATGCTTGCTTAAGGGGAAAGGTGAGTTGGGGTGCTGCATAAAACCAGAGATTGAAATGAGCACAGATAAAGTTCCTTAAGCCAAATATGTAATAGACAAGAGCTACTCCTTGCTCAACGAAATGGACTCAAAACCCCATATTAAACGCCTAATAATGTACCTGACTAGTAAGTATCTTAAAACCTATGGATTGCTATGTCTCTGAAAGTGAATCAATCGTGAGTACAGGGGCAAAAACGCAGCAGTGTTAGGATTGGAGAGTTTTGGTGAGCAAATGAAGACCCTTTGAAGTCATATTGCATGGTACCCATTCCACGGGTCTCAACTCTCCAGGTTTAAGGGATTCTTCCTTCAGCTAAAACATGCATGTGGAACCCAGAGTATGATCAACCGTGTGATCGGGAGACGTGTTGAAATATGTCTCAGTTCTCGTCCCCTGGTACTCGGGTGCAACATTCCAGATGCTTTACTAACACTCTCCCGACTTGGAGAGTCAGTGCCTTTAACCTCCTGTTTGGCCCAGTTTGCAAATTCCTCGGAAGATGAACAGGAATAGGGAGAACCAATGAGAGACTAGCTGGAGGTGTCTGGACGGGAAAATTTAACTCTCATTTCCCACCAGGAAGAGGAATTAACCAAAGGCTCAGCGTGCCATGCCGGAACCAGATTAGGGCCTGAAGCAATCCTGCGGTGTTGCGGCCAGCTCACAAGAAAGTGAGTTGAAGAAAGGAGCTCAGGGGCACTGTAATTCACAAACCTGCAGAGTTATAAATGACAGCTATCATCCAAAAATATACTGAAGTAAGGCTGCCAAGAGGACTTGAAAGCCGGGCATAATTGCAGGAAACCGATTTCAGGAGGTAGACTGGAATTGCATTTAAAGCATAGGAAAAGAGGCAGAAGGTCGACAATGATGCACTTGGCCAAAAAGGGCGTATGCGTGTTTTCCTGAATATATTCAGGAAAAAAAGCATACGCCCTTTTTGGCCAACCAAGCAAGCTTGCAAAGGAAATCTGCACTACAATGAAGTCTCACTTCCCCCCGGTCAAAAGGGCCATCTGAAAAAAGTGTAAAATCCAGAAAGGCAGGACAGGCCATGGAGAACTGGGAGCCTTGTTATGCTGATGGGTGGGATGTAAATTGCCAACAGCCACTGGGGAGAAGTGTATGGTGTTTCCTGAAACATCTAAAAAACAAAGCAACAGAGCCTAGGGCACTTCCACTTATGGTCCTATAGCTTAGGGAAATTAAAATCAAAAAGACACAGCCACACCAAAGTTTGGGATGGCTCTGTTTACAAGAAACTCATTTACGGTACAAGTTCAATATCGCATAAAGCGAAAAATGGATAAAGAAGTTGTGGTACTTACGTACAATGCAATATCACTCAGCAATGACATCTATGTCATCAGGCCCATAGCAGCATAATGAGTGGATTAAGGTATGATGATTCTAACTGAAATAAGTCACACAGAAAAAGAAACATCATAAGATATCACTAATACACGGAATGTAAACTTGGCTACACAGGAACTGAATTTCAAAACAGAACATGGTCCCAAATTTAGAAAATCAACTTATGCTTGCTTAAGGGGAAAGGTGAGTTGGGGTGCTGCATAAAACCAGAGATTGAAATGAGCACAGATAAAGTTCCTTAAGCCAAATATGTAATAGACAAGAGCTACTCCTTGCTCAACGAAATGGACTCAAAACCCCATATTAAACGCCTAATAATGTACCTGACTAGTAAGTATCTTAAAACCTATGGATTGCTATGTCTCTGAAAGTGAATCAATCGTGAGTACAGGGGCAAAAACGCAGCAGTGATAGGATTGGAGAGTTCTGGTGAGCAAATGAAGACCCTTTGAAGTCATATTGCATGGTACCCATTCCACGGGTCTCAACTCTCCAGGTTTAAGGGATTCTTCCTTCAGCTAAAACATGCATGTGGAACCCAGAGTATGATCAACCGTGTGATCGGGAGACGTGTTGAAATATGTCTCAGTTCTCGTCCCCTGGTACTCCGGTGCAACATTCCGGATGCTTTACTAACACTCTCCCGACTTGGAAAGTCAGTGCCTTTAACCTCCTGTTTGGCCCAGTTTGCAAATTCCGCGGAAGATGAACAGGAATAGGGAGAACCAATGAGAGACTAGCTGGAGGTGTCTGGACGGGAAAATTTAACTCTCATTTCCCACCAGGAAGAGGAATTAACCAAAGGCTCAGCGTGCCATGCCGGAACCAGATTAGGGCCTGAAGCAATCCTGCGGTGTTGCGGCCAGCTCACAAGAAAGCGAGTTGAAGAAAGGAGCTCAGGGGCACTGTAACTCACAAACCTGCAGAGTTATAAATGACAGCTATCATCCAAAAATATACTGAAGTAAGGCTGCCAAGAGGACTTGAAAGCCGGGCAGAATTGCAGGAAACCGATTTCAGGAGGTAGACTGGAATTGCATTTAAAGCATAGGAAAAGAGGCAGAAGGTCGACAATGATGCACTTGGCCAAAAAGGGTGTATGCGTTTTTTCCTGAATATATTCAGGAAAAAACGCATACGCCCTTTTTGGCCAACCAAGCAAGCTTGCAAAGGAAATCTGCACTACAATGAAGTCTCACTTCCCCCCCCGTCAAAAGCGCCATCTGAAAAAAGTGTAAAATCCAGAAAGGCAGGACAGGCCATGGAGAACTGGGAGCCTTGTTATGCTGATGGGCGGGATGTAAATTGCCAACAGCCACTGGGGAGAAGTGTATGTTGTTTCCTGAAACATCTAAAAAACAAACCAACAGAGCCTAGGGCACTTCCACTTATGGTTCTATAGCTTAGGGAAATTAAAATCAAAAAGACACAGCCACCCCAAAGTTTGGGACGGCTCTGTTTACAAGAACCTCGTTTACGGTACAAGTTCAATATCGCAGAAAGCGAAAAATGGATAAAGAAGTTGTGGTACTTACGGACAATGCAATATCACTCAGCAATGAAGTCTATGTCATCAGGCCCTTAGAAGCATAATGAGTGGATTCAGGTATGATGATTCTAACTGAAATAAGTCACACAGAAAAAGAAACATCATAAGATATCACTAATACACGGAATGTAAACTTATCTACACAGGAACTGGATTACAAAACAGAAGAGGGTCTCAAATTTAGAAAACCAACTTATGCTTGCTTAAGGGGAAAGGTGAGTTGGGGTGCTGCATAAAACCAGAGATTGAAATGAGCACAGATAAAGTTCCTTAAGTCAAATATGTAATAGACAAGAGCTACTCCTTGCTCAACGAAATGGAGTCAAAACCCCATATTAAACGCCTAATAATGTACCTGACTAGTAAGTATCTTAAAACCTATGGATTGCTATGTCTCTGAAAGAGAATCAATCGTGAGTACAGTGGCATAAACCCAGCAGTGAGAGGATTGGAGAGGTTCGGTGAGCTAATGAAGACTCTTTGAAGTCATATTGCATGGTACCCATTCCACAGGTCTCAACTCTCCAGGTTTAAGGGATTCTTCCTTCAGCTAAAACATGCATGTGGAACCCAGAGTATGATCAACCGTGTGATCGCTAGACGTGTTGAAATATGTCTCAGTTCTCATCCCCTGGTACTCGGGTGCCACATTCCAGACGCTTTACTAACACTCTCCTGACTTGGAGAGTCAGTGCCTTTAACCTCCTGTTTGGCCCAGTTTGCAAATTGCGTGGAAGATGTACAAGAATAGGGAGAACCAATGAGAGACTAGCTGGAGGTGTCTGGACGGGCAAATTTAACTCTCATTTCCCACCAGGAAGAGGAATTAACCAAAGGCTCAGCGTGACGTGCCGGAACCAGATTAGGGCCTGAAGCAATCCTGCGGTGTTGCGGCCAGCTCACAAGAAAGCGAGTTGAAGAAAGGAGCTCAGGGGCACAGTAATTCACTAACCTGCAGAGTTATAAATGACAGCTATCGTCCAAAAATATACTGAAGTAAGGATGCCAAGAGGACTTGAAAGTGGGGCAGAATTGCAGGAAACCGATTTCAGGAGGTAGACTGGAATTGCTTTTAAAGCATAAGAAAAGAAGTAGAACGTCGACAATGATGCACTTGGCCAAAAAGGGCGTATGCGTTTTTTCCTGAATACATTCAGGAAAAAACGCATACGCCCTTTTTGGCCAAACAAGCAAGCTTGCAAAGGAAATCTGCACTACAATGAAGTCTCACTTCCCCCCGGTCACAAGGGCCATCTGAAAAAAGTGTAAAATCCAGAAAGGCAGGACAGGCCATGGAGAACTGGGAGCCTTGTTATGCTGGTGGGCGGGATGTAAATTGGTAACAGCCACTTGGGAGAAGTGTATGGTGTTTCCTGAAACATCTAAAAAACAAAGCAACAGAGCCTAGGGCACTTCCACTTATGGTCCTATACCTTAGGGAAATTAAAATCAAAAAGAGACAGCCTTTGGCTTCCCTGGTTGCACAGTGTTTGAGAGTCTGCCTGCCGATGCAGGGGACACGGGTTCGTGCCCCGGTCCGGGAGGATCCTGCGTGCCGCGGGGCGGCTGGGCCCGTGAGCCGTGGCCGCTGGGCCTGTGCGTTCCGAGCCTGTGCTCCGCAGCGGGAGAGGCCATGGCGGTGAGAGGCCCATGTACCGCAAAAAAAAAAAAAAAAAAAAAAAAAAGACACAGCCACCCCAAAGTTTGGGACGGCTCTGTTTACAAGAACCTCGTTTACGGTACAAGTTCAATATCGCAGAAAGCGAAAAATGGATAAAGAAGTTGTGGTACTTATGGACAATGCAATATCCCTCAGCAATGAAGTCTATGTCATCAGGCCCTTAGAAGCATAATGAGTGGATTCAGGTATGATGATTCTAACTGAAATAAGTCACACAGAAAAAGAAACATCATAAGATATCACTAATACACGGAATGTAAACTTATCTACACAGGAACTGGATTACAAAACAGAAGAGGGTCTCAAATTTAGAAAACCAACTTATGCTTGCTTAAGGGGAAAGGTGAGTTGGGGTGCTGCATAAAACCAGAGATTGAAATGAGCACAGATAAAGTTCCTTAAGTCAAATATGTAATAGACAAGAGCTACTCCTTGCTCAACGAAATGGAGTCAAAACCCCATATTAAACGCCTAATAATGTACCTGACTAGTAAGTATCTTAAAACCTATGGATTGCTATGTCTCTGAAAGAGAATCAATCGTGAGTACAGTGGCATAAACGCAGCAGTGAGAGGATTGGAGAGGTTCGGTGAGCTAATGAAGACTCTTTGAAGTCATATTGCATGGTACCCATTCCACAGGTCTCAACTCTCCAGGTTTAAGGGATTCTTCCTTCAGCTAAAACATGCATGTGGAACCCAGAGTATGATCAACCGTGTGATCACTAGACGTGTTCCAATATGTCTCAGTTTTCGTCCCTTGGGACTAGGGTGCAGCATTCCAGACACTTTACTAACACTCTCCCGACTTGGAGAGTCAATGCCTTTAACCTCCTGTTTGGCCGAGTTTGCAAATTCCGCGGAAGATGAACAGAAATAGGGAGAACCAATGAGAGCCTAGCTGGAGGTGTCTGGACGGGCAAATTTAACTCTCATTTCCCACCAAGAAGAGGAATTAACCAAAGGCTCAGCGTGCCGTGCCGGAACCAGATTAGGTCCTGAAGCAATCCTGCGGTGTTGCGGCCAGCTCACAAGAAAGCGAGTTGAAGAAAGGAGCTCAGGGGCACTGTAATTCACAAACCTGCAGAGTTATAAATGACAGCTATCATCCAAAGATATACTGAAGTAAGGCTGCCAAGAGGACTTGAAAGCGGGGCAGAATAGCAGGAAACCGATTTCAGGAGGTAGACTGGAATTGCATTTAAAGCATAGGAAAAGAGGCAGAACGTCGACAATGATGCACTTGGCCAAAAAGTTCGTATGCTTTTTTTCCTGAATATATTCAGGAAAGAATCGCATACGCCCTTTTTGGCCAACCAAGCAAGCTTGCAAAGGAAATCTGCACTACAATGAAGTCTCACTTCCCCCCGGACAAAAGGGCCATCTGAGAAAAGTGTAAAATCCAGAAAGGCAGGACAGGCCATGGAGAACTGGGAGCCTTGTTATGCTGATGGGCGGGATGTAAACTGCCAACAGCCACTCGGGAGAAGTGTATGGTGTTTCCTGAAACATCTAAAAAACAAAGCAACAGAGCCTAGGGCACTTCCACTTATGGTCCTATAGCTTAGGGAAATTAAAATCAAAAAGACACAGCCACCCCAAAACTTTGGACGGCTCTGTTTACAAGAACCACGTTTGTGGTACAAGTTCAATATCGCAGAAAGCGGAAAATGGATAAAGAACTTGTGGTACTTACGTACAATGCAATATCACTCAGCAATGAAATCTATGTCATCAGGCCCGTAGCAGCATAATGAGTGGATTCAGGTATGATGATACTAACTGAAATAAGTCACACAGAAAAATAAACTTCATAAGATATCACTAATACACGGAATGTAAACTTGGCTACACAGGAACTGAATTACAAAACAGAACAGGGTCTCAAATTTGGAAAACCAACTTATGCTTGCTTAAGGGGAAAGGTGAGTTGTGGTACTGCATAAAACCAGAGATTGAAATGAGCACAGATAAAGTTCCTTAAGCCAAATATGTAATAGACAAGAGCTACTCCTTGCTCAATGAAATGGACTCAACACCCCATATTACAGGCCTAAGAATGTACCTGACTAGTAAGTATCTTAAAACCTATGAATTGCTATGTCTCCGAAAGAGAATCAAGCATGTGTACAGGGACATAAACGCAGCAGTGATAGGATTGGAGAGGTTCGGTGAGCAAACGAAGACCCTTTGAAGTCATATTGCATGGTACCCATTCCACGGTTCTCAACTCTCCAGGTTTAAGAGATTCTTCCTTGAGCTGAAACATGCATGTGGAACCTAGAGTATGATCAACCGTGTGATCGGGAGATGTCTTCAAATATGTCTCAATTCTCGTCCCCTGGTACTCGGGTGCAACATTCCAGACGCTTTACTAACACTCTCCCGACTTGGAGAGTCAGTGCCTTTAACTTCCTGTTTGGCCCAGTTTGCAATTTCTGCGGAAGATGAACAGGAATAGGGAGAACCAATGAGAGACTAGCTGGAGGTGTCTGGACGGGCAAATTTAACTCTCATTTCCCACCAGGAAGAGGAATTACCCAAAGGCTCAGCGAGCCATGCCGGAACGAGATTAGGGCCTGAAGCAATCCTGCGGTGTTGCGGCCAGCTCACAAGAACGCGAGTTGAAGAAAGGAGCTCAGGCGCACTGTAATACACAAACCTGCAGAGTTATAAATGACAGCTATCGTCCAAAAATATACTGAAGTAAGGCTGCCAAGAGGACTTGAAAGTGGGGCAGAATTGCAGGAAACCGATTTCAGGAGGTAGACTGGAATTACATTTAAAGCATAGGAAAAGAGGCAGAATGTCGACAATGATGCACTTGGCCAAAAAGGGCGTATGCGTTTTTTCCTGAATATATTCAGGAAAAAACGCATACGCCCTTTTTGGCTAACCAAGGAAGCTTGCAAAGGAAATCTGCACTACAATGAAGTCTCACTTCCCCCCGTTCAAAAGGTCCATCTGAATAAAGTGTAAAATCCAGAAAGCCAGGACAGGCCATGGAGAACTGGGAGCCTTGTTATGCTGATGGGCGGGATGTAAACTGCCAACAGCCACTCGGGAGAAGTGTATGGTGTTTCCTGAAACATCTAAAAAACAAAGCAACAGAGCCTAGGGCACTTCCACTTATGGTCCTATAGCTTAGGGAAATTAAAATCAAAAAGACACAGCCACCCCAAAACTTTGGACGGCTCTGTTTACAAGAACCACGTTTGTGGTACAAGTTCAATATCGCAGAAAGCGGAAAATGGATAAAGAACTTGTGGTACTTACGTACAATGCAATATCACTCAGCAATGAAATCTATGTCATCAGGCCCGTAGCAGCATAATGAGTGGATTCAGGTATGATGATACTAACTGAAATAAGTCACACAGAAAAATAAACTTCATAAGATATCACTAATACACGGAATGTAAACTTGGCTACACAGGAACTGAATTACAAAACAGAACAGGGTCTCAAATTTGGAAAACCAACTTATGCTTGCTTAAGGGGAAAGGTGAGTTGTGGTACTGCATAAAACCAGAGATTGAAATGAGCACAGATAAAGTTCCTTAAGCCAAATATGTAATAGACAAGAGCTACTCCTTGCTCAATGAAATGGACTCAACACCCCATATTAAAGGCCTAAGAATGTACCTGACTAGTAAGTATCTTAAAACCTATGAATTGCTATGTCTCCGAAAGAGAATCAAGCATGTGTACAGGGACATAAACGCAGCAGTGATAGGATTGGAGAGGTTCGGTGAGCAAACGAAGACCCTTTGAAGTCATATTGCATGGTACCCATTCCACGGTTCTCAACTCTCCAGGTTTAAGAGATTCTTCCTTGAGCTGAAACATGCATGTGGAACCTAGAGTATGATCAACCGTGTGATCGGGAGATGTCTTCAAATATGTCTCAATTCTCGTCCCCTGGTACTCGGGTGCAACATTCCAGACGCTTTACTAACACTCTCCCGACTTGGAGAGTCAGTGCCTTTAACTTCCTGTTTGGCCCAGTTTGCAATTTCTGCGGAAGATGAACAGGAATAGGGAGAACCAATGAGAGACTAGCTGGAGGTGTCTGGACGGGCAAATTTAACTCTCATTTCCCACCAGGAAGAGGAATTACCCAAAGGCTCAGCGAGCCATGCCGGAACGAGATTAGGGCCTGAAGCAATCCTGCGGTGTTGCGGCCAGCTCACAAGAACGCGAGTTGAAGAAAGGAGCTCAGGCGCACTGTAATACACAAACCTGCAGAGTTATAAATGACAGCTATCGTCCAAAAATATACTGAAGTAAGGCTGCCAAGAGGACTTGAAAGTGGGGCAGAATTGCAGGAAACCGATTTCAGGAGGTAGACTGGAATTGCATTTAAAGCATAGGAAAAGAGGCAGAATGTCGACAATGATGCACTTGGCCAAAAAGGGCGTATGCGTTTTTTCCTGAATATATTCAGGAAAAAACGCATACGCCCTTTTTGGCTAACCAAGGAAGCTTGCAAAGGAAATCTGCACTACAATGAAGTCTCACTTCCCCCCGTTCAAAAGGTCCATCTGAATAAAGTGTAAAATCCAGAAAGCCAGGACAGGCCATGGAGAACTGGGAGCCTTGTTATGCTGATGGGTGGGATGTAAATTGCCAACAGCCACTCGGAAGAAGTGTATGGTGCTTCCTGAAACATCTAAAAAACAGAGGAACAGAGCCTAGGGCACTTCCACTTATGGTCCTATAGTTTAGGGAAATTAAAATCAAAAAGACACAGCCACCCCAAAGTTTGGGTTGGCTCTGTTTACAAGAACCTCCTTTACAGTACAAGTTCAATATCACAGAAAGCAAAAAATGGATAAAGAAGTTGTGGTACTTATGTACAATGCAATATCACTCAGAAATGAAATCTATGTCATCAGGCCTGTAGCAGCATAATGAGTGGATTCAGGTATGATGATTCTAACTGAAATAAGTCACACAGAAAAAGAAACATCATAAGATATCACTAATACACGGAATGTAAACTTGGCTACACAGGCACTGCATTACAAAACAGAACAGGGTCTCAAATTTAGAAAACCAACTTATGCTTGCTTAAGGGGAAAGGTGAGTTGGGGTGCTGCATAAAACCAGAGATTGAAATGAGCACAGATAAAGTTCCTTAAGCCAAATATGGAATAGACAAGAGCTACTCCTTGCTCAACGAAATGGACTCAACACCCCATATTAAACGCCTAAGAATGTATCTGACTAGTAAGTATCTTGAAACCTGTGGATTGCTATGTCTCTGAAAGAGAATCAAACATGTGTACAGGGGCATAAACACAGCAGTGATAGGATTGGAGAGGTTCGGTGAGCAAATGAAGACCCTTTGAAGTCATATTGCATGGTACCCATTCCACGGGTCTCAACTTTCCAGGTTTAAGGGATTCTTCCTTCAGCTAAAACATGCATGTGGAACCCAGAGTATGATCAACCGTGTGATCGGGAGACGTGTTACAATATGTCTCAGTTCTCGTCCCCTGGTACTCGGGTGCAACATTCCAGACGCTTTACTAACACTCTCCCGACTTGGAGAGTCAGTGCCTTTAACCTCCTGTTTGGCCCAGTTTGCAATTTCTGCGGAAGATGAACAGGAATAGAGAGGACAAATGAGAGACTAGCTGGAGGTGTCTGGACGGGCAAATTTAACTCTCATTTCCCACCAGGAAGAGGAATTAACCAAAGGCTCAGTGTGCCGTGCCGGACCTAGATTAGGGCCTGAAGCAATCCTGCCATGTTGCGGCCATTTCACAAGAAAGCGAGTTGAAGAAAGGAGCTCAGGGGCACTGTAATTCACAAACCTGCAGAGTTATAAATGACAGCTATCGTCCAAAAGTATACTGAAGTAAGGCTGCCAAGAGGACTTGAAAGCAGGGCAGAATTGCAGGAAACCAATTTCAGGAGGTAGACTGGAATTGCATTTAAAGCATAGGAAAAGAGGCAGAACGTCCACAATGATGCACTTGGCCAAAAAGGGCGTATGCGTTTTTTCCTGAATATATTCAGGAAAAAACGCATACACTCCTTTGGCCAACCAAGCAAGCTTGCAAAGGAAATCTGCACTACAATGAAGTCTCACTTCCCCCGGGTCAAAAGGGCCATCTGAAAAAAGTGTAAAATCCAGAAAGGCAGGACAGGCCATGGAGAACTGGGAGCCTTGTTATGCTGATGGGCGGGATGTAAATTGCCAACAGCCACTGGGGAGAAGTGTATGGTGTTTCCTGAAACATCTAAAAAACAAAGCAACAGAGCCTAGGGCACTTCCACTTATGGTCCTATAGCTTAGGGAAATTAAAATCAAAAAGACACAGCCACCCCAAAGTTTGGGATGGTTCTGTTTACAAGAACCTCGTTTACGGTACAAGTTCAATATCGCAGAAAGTGAAAAATGGATAAAGAAATTGTGGTACTTCAGTACAATGCAATATCACTCAGCAATGCAATCTATGTCATCAGGCCCATAGCAGCATAATGAGTGGATTCAGGTATGATGAATCTAACTGAAATAAGTCACAAAGAAAAAGAAACATCATAAGATATCACTAATACATGGAATGTAAACTTGGCTACACAGGAACTGGATTATAAAACAGAAGAGGGTCTCAAATTTAGAAAACCAACATATGCTTGCTTAAGGGGAAAGGTGTGTTGGGGTGCTGCATAAAACCAGAGATTGAAATGAGCACAGATAAAGTTCCTTAAGCCAAATTTGGAATAGACAAGAGCTACACCTTGCTCAATGAAATGGACTCAACACCCCATATTAAACTCCTAAGAATGTAGCTGACTAGTAAGTATCTTAAAACCTATGGATTGCTATGTCTCTGAAAGAGAATCAAGCGTGAGTACAGGGGCATAAACGCAGCAGTGATAGGATTGGAGAGGTTCGGTGAGCAAATGAAGACCCTTTGAAGTCATATTTAATGGTACCCATTACACGGGTATCACGTCTCCTGGTTTAAAGGTTTCTGCCTTCAGCTAAAACATGCATGTGGAACACATAGTATGATCAACTGTGTGATTGGGAGACGTGTTCCAATATGTCTCAGTTCTCATCCCCTGGTACTCGGGTACAACATTCCAGGTGCTTTACTAATACTCTCCCGACTTGGACAGTCAGTGTCTTTAACATCCTGTTTGGCCCAGTTTGCAATTTCTGCGGAAGATGAACAGGAATAGGGAGAACCAATGAGAGACTAGCTGGAGGTGTCTGGACGGGCAAATTTAACTCTCATTTCCCACCAGGAAGAGGAATTAACCAAAGGCTCAGCATGCCGTGCCGGAACCAGTATAGGGCCTGAAGCAATCCTGCGGTGTTGCGGCCAGCTCACAAGAAAGCGAGTTGAAGAAAGGAGCTCAGGGGCACTGTAATTCACAAACCTGCAGAGTTATAAATGACAGCTATCATCCAAAAATATACTGAAGTAAGGCTGCCAAGAGGACTTGAAAGCGGGGCAGAACTGCAGGAAACCAATTTCAGGAGGTACACTGGAATTGCATTTAAAGCATAGGAAAAGAGGCAAAACGTCGACAATGATGCACTTGGCCAAAAAGGGCGTATGCGTTTTTTCCTGAATATATTCAGGAAAAAACGCATACGCCCTTTTTGGCCAACCAAGCAAGCTTGCAAAGGAAATCTGCACTACAATGAAGTCTCACTACCACCCGGTCAAAAGGGCCAACTGAAAAAAGTGTAAAATCCAGAAAGGCAGGACAGGCCATGGAGAACTGGGAGCCTTGTTATGCTGATGGGCGGGATGTATATTGCCAACAGCGAAACGGGAGAAGTGTATGGTGTTTCCTGAAACATCTAAAAAACAAAGCAACAGAGCCTAGGGCACTTCCACTTATGGCCCTATAGCTTAGGGAAATTAAAATAAAAAAGACACAGCCACCCCAAAGTTTGTTACGGCTCTGTTTACAAGAAACTCGTTTACGGGACAAGTTCAATATCACAGAAAGTGAAAAATGAATAAAGAAGTTGTGGTACTTACGTACAATGCAATATCACTCAGCAATGAAATATATGTCATCAGGCCCATAGCAGCATAATGAGTGGGCTCAGGTATGATGATTCTAACTGAAATAAGTCACACAGAAAAAGAAACAT
Source organism: Orcinus orca (assembly GCF_937001465.1). Classification (NCBI taxonomy): domain Eukaryota; kingdom Metazoa; phylum Chordata; class Mammalia; order Artiodactyla; family Delphinidae; genus Orcinus; species Orcinus orca. The sequence continues at coordinate 1,649,074 of NW_026044021.1, forward strand.
CATAAGATATCACTAATACACGGAATGTAAACTTGGCTACACAGGAACTGGATTACAAAAGAGAACAGGGTCTCAAATTTAGAAAACCAACTTATGCTTGCTTAAGGGGAAATGTGAGTTGGGGTGCTGCATAAAACCAGAGATTGAAATGAGCACAGATAAAGTTCCTTAAGCCAAATATGTAATAGACAAGAGCTACTCCTTGCTCAACGAAATGGACTCAACACCCCATATTAAACGCCTAAGAATGTACCTGATTAGTAAGTATCTTAAAACCTATGGATTGCTATGCCTCCGAAAGAGAATCAAGCGTGTGTACAGGGGCATAAACGCAGCAGTGATAGGATTGGAGAGGTTCGTTGAGCAAATGAAGACCCTTTGAAGTCATATTGCATGGTACCCATTCCACGAGTCTCAACTCTCCAGGTTTAAGGGATTCTTCCTTCAGCTGAAACATGCATGTGGAACCCAGAGTATGATCAACCGTGTGATCAGGAGACGTGTTCAAATATGTCTCAGTTTTCGTCCCCTGGTACTCGGGTGCAACATTCCAGATGCTTTACTAACAATCTCCCGACTTGGAGAGTCAGTGCCTTTAACCTCCTGTTTGGCCCAGTTTGCAATTTCTGCGGAAGATGAACAGGAATAGGGAGGACCAATGAGAGACTAGCTGGAGGTGTCTGGACGGGCAAATTTAACTCTCATTTCCCACCAGGAAGAGGAATTAACCAAAGGCTCAGCGTGCCATGCCGGAACCACATTAGGGCCTGAAGCAATCCTGCGGTGTTGCGGGCAGCTCACAAGAAAGCGAGTTGAAGAAAGGAGCTCAGGGGCACTGTAATTCACAAACCTGCAGAGTTATAAATGACAGCTATCGTCCAAAAATATACTGAAGTAAGGCTGCCAAGAGGACTTGAAAGCGGGGCAGAATTGCAGGAAACCGATTTCAGGAGGTAGACTGGAACTGCATTTAAAGCATAGGAAAAGAGGAAGAACGTCCAAAATGATGCACTTGGCCAAAAATTTCGTATGCGTTTTTTCCTGAATATATTCAGGAAAAAACGCATACACCATTTTTGGCCAACCAAGCAAGCTTGCAAAGGAAATCTGCACTACAATGAAGTCTCACTTCCCCCGGTCAGAAGGGCCATCTGAAAAAAGTGTAAAATCCAGAAAGGCAGGACAGGCCATGGAGAACTGGGAGCCTTGTTATGCTGATGGGCGGGATGTAAATTTCCAACAGCCACTCGGGAGAAGTGTATGGTGTTTCCTGAAACATCTAAAAAACAAAGCAACGGAGCCTAGGGCACTTCCACTTATGGTCCTATAGCTTAGGGAAATTAAAATCAAAAAGACACAGCCACCCCAAAGTTTGGGACGGCTCTGTTTACAAGAACCTCGTTTACGGTACAAGTTCAATATCGCAGAATGTGAAAAATGGATAAAGAAGTTGTGGTATTTACATACAATGCAATATCACTCAGCAATGAAATCTACGTCATCAGGCCCGTAACAGCATAGAGTGGATTCAGGTATGATGATTCTAACTGAAATAAGTCACACAGAAAAAGAAACATCATAAGATATCACTAATACATGGAATGTAAACTTGGCTACAGAGGAACTGGATTACAAAACAGAACAGGGTCTCAAATTTAGAAAACCAACTTATGCTTGCTTAAGGGGAAAGGTGAGTTGGGATGCAGCATAAAACCAGAGATTGAAATGAACACAGATAAAGTTCCTTAAGCCAAATATGTAATAGACAAGAGCTACTCCTTATTCAACGAAATGGACTCAACACACCATATTAAACGCCTAAGAATGTACCTGACTAGTAAGTATCTTAAAACCTATGGATTGCTATGTCTCCAAAAGAGAATCAAGCATGTGTACAGGGGCATAAACGCAGCAGTGATAGGATTGGAGAGGTTCGGTGAGCAAAGAATGACCCTTTGAAGTCATATTACATGCTACCCATTCCACGGATCTCAACTCTCCAGGTTTAAGGGATTCTTCCTTCAGCTGAAACATGCATGTGGAACCCAGAGTATGATCAACCGTGTGATCAGGAGACGTTTTCAAATATGTCTCAGTTTTCCTCCACTGGTACTCGGGTGCAACATTCCAGACGCTTTACTAACACTCTCCTGACTTGGAGAGTCAGTGCCTTTAACCTCCTGTTTGGCCCAGATTGCAATTTCTGCAGAAGATGAACAGGAATAGGTAGGAGCAATGAGAGACTAGCTGGAGGTGTCTGGACGGGCAAATTTAACTGTCATTTCCCACCAGGAAGAGGAATTAACCAAAGGCTCAGCGTGCCGTGCCGGAACCAAATTAGGGCCCGAAGCAATCCTGCGGTGTTGCGGCCCGCTCACAAGAAAGCGAGTTGAAGAAAGGAGCTCAGGGGCACTGTAATTCACAAACCTGCAGAGTTATAAATGACAGCTATCGTCCAAAAATATACTGAAGTAAGGCTGCCAAGAGGACTTGAAAGCGGGGCAGAATTGCAGGAAACCGATTTCAGGAGGTAGACTGGAATTGCATTTAAAGCATAGGAAAAGAGGCAGAACGTCCACAATGATGCACTTGGACAAAAAGGGCGTATGCGTTTTTTCCTGAATATATTCAGGAAAAAACGCATACGCCCTTTTTGGCCAACCAAGCAAGCTTGCAAAGGAAATCTGCACTACAATGAAGTCTCACTTCCCCCTGGTCAAAAGGGCCATCTGAAAAAAGTGTAAAATCTGAAAGGCAGGACAGGCCATGGAGAACTGGGAGCCTTGTTATTCTGATGGGCGGGATGTAAATTGCCAACAGCCCCTTGGGAGAAGTGTATGGTGTTTCCTGAAACATCTAAAAAACAAAGCAACGGAGCCTAGGGCACATCCACTTATGGCCCTATAGCTTAGGGAAATTAAAATCAAAAAGACACAGCCACCCCTAAATTTGGGATGGCTCCGTTTAAAAGAAACTCGTTTACGGTACTAGTTCAATATCGCAGAAAGTGAAAAATGGATAAAGAAGTTGTGGTACTTACGTACAATGAAATATCACTCAGCAATGAAATCTATGTCATCAGGCCCGTAGCAGCATAATGAGTGGATTCAGGTATGATGATTCTAACTGAAATAAGTCACACAGAAAAAGAAACATCATAAGATATCACTAATACACGGAATGTAAACTTGGCTATACAGGAACTGGATTACAAAACAGAACAGGGTCTCAAATTTCGAAAACCAACTTATGCTTGCTTAAGGGGAATGTTGAGTTGAGGTGCTGCATAAAACCAGAGATTGAAATGAGCACAGATAAAGTTCCTTAAGCCAAATATGTAATAGACAAGAGCTACTCCTTGCTCAACGAAATGGACTCAACACCTCATATTAAACGCCTAAGAATGTACCTGACTAGTAAGTATCTTAAAAGCTATGGATTGCTATGTCTCCGAAAGAGAATCAAGCGTGTGTACAGGGGCACAAACCCAGCAGTGATAGGATTGGAGAGGTTCGGTGAGCAAATGAAGACCCTTTGATGTCATATTGCATGGTACCATTCCAAGGGTCTCAACTCTCCAGGTTTAAGGGATTCTTCCTTCAGCTAAATCATGCATGTGGAACCCAGAGTATGATCAACCATGTGATTGGGAGATGTGTTCTAATATTTCGCAGTTTTCGTCACCTGGTACTCGGGTGCAATATTCCAGATGCTTTACTAACACTCTCCTGACTTGGAGAGTCAGTGCCTTTAACCGCCTGTTTAGCCCTATTTGCAATTTCTGCGGAAGATGAACAGGAATAAGGAGAACCAATGAGAGACTAGCTGGAGGTGTCTGGACGGGCAAATTTAACTCTCATTTCCCTCCAGGAAGAGGAACTAACCAAAGGCTCAGCGTGCCATGTCGGAATCAGATTAGGGCTTGAAGCAATCCTGCGGTGTTGCGGTCAGCTCACAAGAAAGCAATTTGAAGAAAGGAGGTCAGGGGCACTGTAATTCACAAACCTGCAGAGTTATAAATGACAGCTATCGTCCAAAAATATACTGAAGTAAGGCTGCCAAGAGGACTTGAAAGCCGGGCAGAATTGCAGGAAACCGATTTCAGGAGGTAGACTGGAATTGCATTTAAAGCATAGGAAAAGAGGCAGAACGTGCACAATGATGCACTTGGCCAAAAAGGGCGTATGCGTTTTTTCCTGAATATATTCAGGAAAAAACGCATACGCCATTTTTGGCCAACCAAGCAAGCTTGCAAAGGAAATCTGCACTACAATGAAGTCTCACTTCCCCCCGCACAAAAGGGCCATCTGAAAAAAGTGTAAAATCCAGAAAGGCAGGACAGGTCATGGAGAACTGGGAGCCTTGTTATGCTGATGGGCGGGATGTAAATTGCCAACAGCCGCTTGGGAGAAGTGTATGGTGTTTCCTGAAACATCTAAGAAACAAAGCAACAGAGCCTAGGGCACTTCCACTTGTGGTCCTACAGCTTAGGGAAATTAAAATCAAAAAGACACAGCCACCCCAAAGTTTGGGACGGCTCTACTTACAAGAACCTCGTTTACGGGACAAGTTCAATATCGCAGACAGTGAAAAATGGATAAAGAAATTTTGGTACTTACGTACAATGCAATATCACTCAGCAATGAAATCTATGTCATCAGGCCCGTAGCAGCATAATGAGTGGATTCAGGTATGATGATTCTAACTGAAATAAGTCACAAGAAAAAGAAACATCATAAGATATCATTAATACATGGAATGTAAAGTTGGCTACACAGAAACTGAATTACAAAACAGAACAGGGTCTCAAATTTAGAAAACCATCTTATGCTTGCTTAAGGGGAAAGGTGAGTTGGGGTGCTGCATAAAACCAGAGATTGAAATGAGCACAGATAAATTTCCTTAAGCCAAATATGGAATAGACAAGAGCTACTCCTTGCTCAACGAAATGGACTCAACACCCCATATTAAACGCCTAAGAATGTACCTGACTAGTAAGTATATTAAAAGCTATGGATTGCTATGTCTCCGAAAGAGAATCAAGCGTGTGTACAGGGGCATAAACGCAGCAGTGATAGGATTGGAGAGGTTCGGTGAGCAAATGAAGACCCTTTGAAATCATATTGCATGGAACCCATTCCACGGGTCTCAACTCTCCAGGTTTAAGGGATTCTTCCTTCAGCTAAATCATGCATGTGGAACCCAGAGTATGATCAACCATGTGATCGGGAGACGTGTTCCAATATGTCTCAGTTCTCGTCCCCTGGTACTCGGGTGCAACATTCCAGATGCTTTACTAACACTCTCCCGACTTGGAGAGTCAGTGCCTTTAACCTCCTGTTTGGCCCAGTTTGCAATTTCTGCGGAAGATGAACAGGAATAGGGAGGACCAATGAGAGACTAGCTGGAGGTGTCTGGACGGGAAAATTTAACTCTCATTTCCCACCAGGAAGAGGAATTAACCAAAGGCTCAGTGTGCCGTACCGGAACCAGATTAGGGCCTGAAGCAATCCTGCGGTGTTGCGGCCAGCTCACAAGAAAGCGAGTTGAAGAAAGGAGCTCAGGGGCACTGTAATTCACAAACCTGCAGAGTTATAAATGACAGCTATCGTCCAAAAATATACTGAAGTAAGGCTGCCAAGAGGACTTGAAAGCGGGGCAGAATTGCAGGAAACCTATTTCAGGAGGTAGACTGGAATTACATTTAAAGCATAGGAAAAGAGGCAGAACGTGGACAATGATGCACTTGGCCAAAAAGGGCGTATGCGTTTTTTCCTGAATATATTCAGGAAAAATCGCATACGCCCTTTTTGGCCAACCAAGCAAGCTTGAAAAAGAAATCTGCACTACAATGAAGTCTCACTTCCTCCCGGTCAAAAGGGCCATCTGAAAAAAGTGTAAAATCCATAAAGGCAGGACAGGCCATGGAGAACTGGGAGCCGTGTTATGCTGATGGGCGGGATGTAAATTGCCAACAGCCACTCGGGAGAAGTGTATGGTGTTTCCTGAAACATCTAAAAAACAAAGCAACAGAGCCTAGGGCACATCCACTTATGGCCCTATAGCTTAGGGAAATTAAAATCAAAAAGACACAGCCACCCCTAAATTTGGGATGGCTCCGTTTAAAAGAAACTCGTTTACGGTACTAGTTCAATATCGCAGAAAGTGAAAAATGGATAAAGAAGTTGTGGTACTTACGTACAATGAAATATCACTCAGCAATGAAATCTATGTCATCAGGCCCATAGCAGCATAATGAGTGGATTCAGGTATGATGATTCTAACTGAAATAAGTCACACAGAAAAAGAAACATCATAAGATATCACTAATACACGGAATGTAAACTTGGCTATACAGGAACTGGATTACAAAACAGAACAGGGTCTCAAATTTCGAAAACCAACTTATGCTTGCTTAAGGGGAATGTTGAGTTGAGGTGCTGCATAAAACCAGAGATTGAAATGAGCACAGATAAAGTTCCTTAAGCCAAATATGTAATAGACAAGAGCTACTCCTTGCTCAACGAAATGGACTCAACACCTCATATTAAACGCCTAAGAATGTACCTGACTAGTAAGTATCTTAAAAGCTATGGATTGCTATGTCTCCGAAAGAGAATCAAGCGTGTGTACAGGGGCACAAACCCAGCAGTGATAGGATTGGAGAGGTTCGGTGAGCAAATGAAGACCCTTTGATGTCATATTGCATGGTACCATTCCAAGGGTCTCAACTCTCCAGGTTTAAGGGATTCTTCCTTCAGCTAAATCATGCATGTGGAACCCAGAGTATGATCAACCATGTGATTGGGAGATGTGTTCTAATATTTCGCAGTTTTCGTCACCTGGTACTCGGGTGCAATATTCCAGATGCTTTACTAACACTCTCCTGACTTGGAGAGTCAGTGCCTTTAACCGCCTGTTTAGCCCTATTTGCAATTTCTGCGGAAGATGAACAGGAATAAGGAGAACCAATGAGAGACTAGCTGGAGGTGTCTGGACGGGCAAATTTAACTCTCATTTCCCACCAGGAAGAGGAACTAACCAAAGGCTCAGCGTGCCATGTCGGAATCAGATTAGGGCTTGAAGCAATCCTGCGGTGTTGCGGTCAGCTCACAAGAAAGCAATTTGAAGAAAGGAGGTCAGGGGCACTGTAATTCACAAACCTGCAGAGTTATAAATGACAGCTATCGTCCAAAAATATACTGAAGTAAGGCTGCCAAGAGGACTTGAAAGCCGGGCAGAATTGCAGGAAACCGATTTCAGGAGGTAGACTGGAATTGCATTTAAAGCATAGGAAAAGAGGCAGAACGTGCACAATGATGCACTTGGCCAAAAAGGGCGTATGCGTTTTTTCCTGAATATATTCAGGAAAAAACGCATACGCCCTTTTTGGCCAACCAAGCAAGCTTGCAAAGGAAATCTGCACTACAATGAAGTCTCACTTCCCCCCGCACAAAAGGGCCATCTGAAAAAAGTGTAAAATCCAGAAAGGCAGAACAGGCCATGGAGAACTGGGAGCATTGTTATGCTGATGGGCGGGATGTGAATTGCCAACAACCACTCGGGAGAAGTGTATGGTGTTTCCTGAAACATCTAAAAAACAAAGCAACAGAGCCTAGGGCACTTCCACTTATGGTCCTATAGCTTAGGGAAATTAAAATCAAAAAGACACAGCCACCCCAAAGTTTGGGACGGCTCTGTTTACAAGAACCTCATTTACGGTACAAGTTCAATATCGCAGAAAGTGAGAAATGGATAAACAAGAAGTGGTACTTACGTACAATGCAATATCACTCAGCAATGAAATCTATGTCATCAGGCCCGTAGCAGCATAATGAGTGGATTCAGGTATGATGATTCTAACTGAAATAAGTCACACAGAAAAAGAAACATCATAAGATATCACTAATACACGGAATGTAAACTTGGCTACACAGGAACTCGATTACAAAACAGAACAGGGTCTCAAATGTAGAAAACCAACTTATGCTTGCTTAAGGGGAAAGGTGAGTTGGGGTGCTGCATAAAACCAGAGATTGAAATGAGCACAGATAAAGTTCCTTAAGCCAAATATGTAATAGACAAGAACTACTCCTTGCTCAACGAAATGGGCTCAACACCCCATATTGAACGCCTAAGAATGTAGCTGACTAGTAAGTATCTTAAAACTTATGGATTGCTATGTCTCCAAAAGAGAATCAAGCGTGCGTACAGTGGCAAAAACGCAGCAGTGATAGGATTGGAGAGGTTCGGTGAGCAAATGAAGACCCTTTGAAGTCATATTGCATGGTACCCATTCCACGGGTTTCAACTCTCCAGGTTTAAGGGATTCTTCCTTCAGCTAAAACATGCATGTGGAACCCAGAGTATGATCAACCGTGTGATCGGGCGACGTGTTCCAATATGTCTCAGTTCTCGTCCCCTGGTAATCGGTTGCAAAATTCCAGATGCTTTACTAACACTCTCCCGACTTGGAGAGTCAGTGCCTTTAACCTCCTGTTTGGCCCAGTTTGCAAATTCCGCGGAAGATGAACAGGAATAGGGAGAACCAATGAGAGACTAGCTGGAGGTGTCCGGACGGGAAAATTTAACTCTCATTTCCCACCAGGAAGAGGAATTAACCAAAGGCTCAGCGTGCCGTGCCGGAACCAGATTAGGGCCTGAAGCAATCCTGCGGTGTTGCGGCCACCTCAGGAGAAAGCGAGCTGAAGAAAGGAGCTCAGGGGCACTGTAATTCACAAACATGCAGAGTTATAAATGACAGCTATCGTCCAAAAATATACTGAAGTAAGGCTGCCAAGAGGACTTGAAAGCGGGGCAAAATTGCAGGAAACCGATTTCAGGAGGTAGACTGGAATTGCATTTAAAGCATAGGAAATGAGGCAGAACGTCCACAATGATGCACTTGGGCAAAAAGGGCGTATGCGTTTTTTCCTGAATATATTCAAGAAAAAAAGCATACGCACATTTTCGCCAACCAAGCAAGCTTGCAAAGGAAATCTGCACTACAATGAAGTCTCATTTCCCCCCAGTCAAATGGGCCATCTGAAAAAAGTGTAAAATCCAGAAAGGCAGGACAGGCCATGGAGAATTGGGAGCCTTGTTATGCTGATGGGCGGGATGTAAATTTCCAACAGTCACTCCGGATAATTGTATGGTGTTTCCTGAAACATCTAAAAAACAAAGCAACAGAGCCTAGGGCACTTCCACTTATGGTCCTACAGCTTAGGGAAATTAAAATCAAAAAGACACAGCCACCCAAAAGTTTGGGATGGCTCTGTTTATAAGAACCTCGTTTACAGTACAAGTTCAATATCGCAGAAAGTGAAAAATGGATAAAGAAGTTGTGGTACTTACGTACAATGCAATATCACTCAGCAATGAAATCTATGTCATCAGGCCCGTAGCAGCATAATGAGTGGATTCAGGTATGATGATTCTAACTGAAATAAGTCACACAGAAAAAGAAACATCATAAGATATCACTAATACACGGAATGTAAACTTGGCTACACAGGCACTGGATTACAAAACAGAACAGGGTCTCAAATGTAGAAAAGCAACTTATGCTTGCTTAAAGGGAAAAGTGAGTTGCGGTGCTGCATAAAACCAGAGATTGAAATGAGCACAGATAAATTTCCTTAAGCCAAATATGTAATAGACAAGAGGTACTCCTTGCTCAACGAAATGGACTCAAAACCCCATATTAAACGCCTAATAATGTACCTGACTAGTAAGTATCTTAAAACCTATGGATTGCTATGTCTCTGAAAGAGAATCAAGCGTGAGAACAGGGTCATAAACGCAGCAGTGATAGGATTGGAGAGGTTCGGTGAGCAAATGAAGACCCTTTGAAGTCATATTGCATGGTACCCATTCCACAGGTCTCAACTCTCCAGGTTTAAGGGATTCTTCCTTCAGCTAAACATGCATTTGCAACCCAGACTATGATCAACCGTGTGATCGTGAGTCATGTTCAAATATGTCTCAGTTCTCGTCCCCTGGTACTGGGGTGCAACATTCTAGACACTTTACTAACACTCTCCCGACTTGGAGAGTCAGTGCCTTTAACCTCCTGTTTGGCCCGGTTTGCAAATTCCGCGGATGATGAACAGGAATACGGAGAACCAATGAGAGAGTAGCTGGAGATGTCTGGACGGGCAAATTTAACTCTCATTTCCCACCAGGAAGAGGAATTAAGCAAAGGCTCAGCGTGCCGTGCCGGAACCAGATTAGGGCCTGAAGCAATCCTGCGGTGTTGCGGCTAGCTCACAAGAAAGCGAGTTGAAGAAAGGAGCTCAGGGGCACTGTAATTCAAAAACCTGCAGAGTTATAAATGACAGCTATCGTCCAAAAATATACTGAAGTAACGCTGCCAAGAGGACTTGAAAGCGGGGCAGAATTGCAGGAAACCGATTTCAGGAGGTAGACTGGAATTGCATTTAAAGCATAGGAAAAGAGGCAGAACGTCGAGAATGATGCACTAGGCCAAAAAGGGCGTATGCGTTTTTTCCTGAATATATTCAGGAAAAAACGCATACGCCCTTATTGGCCAACCAAGCAAGCTTGCAAAGGAAATCTCCACTACAATGAAGTCTCACTTCCCCCGGGTCAAAAGGGCCATCTGAAAAAAGTGTAAAATCCAGAAAGGCAGGACAGGCCATGGAGAACTGGGAGCCTTGTTATGCTGATGGGCGGGATGTAAATTGCCAACAGCCACTTGGGAGAAGTGTATGGTGTTTCCTGAAACATCTAAAAAACAAAGCAACAGAGCCTAGGGCACTTCCACTTCTGGACCTATAGCTTAGGGAAATTAAAATCAAAAAGACACAGCCACCCCAAAGTTTGGGATGGCTCTGTTTACAAGAACCTCGTTTACGGTACATAATCAATATCGCAGAAAGTGAAAAATGGATAAAGAAGTTGTGGTACTTACGTACAATGCAATATCACTCAGCAATGAAATCTATGTAATCAGGCCCGTAGCAGCATAATGAGTGGATTCAGGTATGATGATTCTAACTGAAATAAGTCACACAGAAAAAGAAACATCATAAGATATCACTAATACACGGAATGTAAACTTGGCTACACAGGAACTGGATTACAAAACAGAACAGGGTCTCAAATTTAGACAACAAACTTATGCTTGCTTAAGGGGAAAGGTGAGGTGGGGTGCTGCATAAAACCAGAGATTGAAATGAGCACAGATAAAGTTCCTTAAGCCAAATATGGAATAGACAAGAGCTACTCCTTTCTCAACGAAATAGACTCAACACCACATATTAAACACCTAAGAATGTACCTGACTAGTAAGTATCTTAAAAGCTATGGATTGCTATGTCTCCAAAAGAGAATCAACCGTGTGTACAGGGGCATAAACGCAGCAGTGATAGGATTGGAGAGGTTCGGTGAGCAAATGAAGACCCTTTGGAGTCATATTGCATGGTACCCATTCCACGGGTCTCAACTCTCCAGGTTTAAGGGATTCTTCCTTCAGCTAAAACATGCATGTGGAACCCAGAGTATGATCAACCGTGTGATCGGGAGACGTGTTGAAATATGTCTCAGTTCTCGTCCCCTGATACTCGGGTGCAACATTCCAGACGCTTTACTAACACTCTCCCGACTTGGAGAGTCAGTGCCTTTAACCTCCTGTTTGGCCCAGTTTGCAATTTCTGCGGAAGATAAACAGGAATAGGGAGAACCAATGAGAGACTAGCTGGAGGTGTCTGGACGGGCAAATTTAACTCTCATTTCCCACCAGGAAGGGGAATTAACCAAAGGCTCAGCGTGCCATGTCGGAATCAGATTAGGGCTTGAAGCAATCCTGCGGTGTTGCGGTCAGCTCACAAGAAAGCAATTTGAAGAAAGGAGGTCAGGGGCACTGTAATTCACAAACCTGCAGAGTTATAAATGACAGCTATCGTCCAAAAATATACTGAAGTAAGGCTGCCAAGAGGACTTGAAAGCCGGGCAGAATTGCAGGAAACCGATTTCAGGAGGTAGACTGGAATTGCATTTAAAGCATAGGAAAAGAGGCAGAACGTGCACAATGATGCACTTGGCCAAAAAGGGCGTATGCGTTTTTTCCTGAATATATTCAGGAAAAAACGCATACGCCCTTTTTGGCCAACCAAGCAAGCTTGCAAAGGAAATCTGCACTACAATGAAGTCTCACTTCCCCCCGCACAAAAGGGCCATCTGAAAAAAGTGTAAAATCCAGAAAGGCAGAACAGGCCATGGAGAACTGGGAGCATTGTTATGCTGATGGGCGGGATGTGAATTGCCAACAACCACTGGGGAGAAGTGTATGGTGTTTCCTGAAACATCTAAAAAACAAAGCAACAGAGCCTAGGGCACTTCCACTTATGGTCCTATAGCTTAGGGAAATTAAAATCAAAAAGACACAGCCACCCCAAAGTTTGGGACGGCTCTGTTTACAAGAACCTCATTTACGGTACAAGTTCAATATCGCAGAAAGTGAGAAATGGATAAACAAGAAGTGGTACTTACGTACAATGCAATATCACTCAGCAATGAAATCTATGTCATCAGGCCCGTAGCAGCATAATGAGTGGATTCAGGTATGATGATTCTAACTGAAATAAGTCACACAGAAAAAGAAACATCATAAGATATCACTAATACACGGAATGTAAACTTGGCTACACAGGAACTCGATTACAAAACAGAACAGGGTCTCAAATGTAGAAAACCAACTTATGCTTGCTTAAGGGGAAAGGTGAGTTGGGGTGCTGCATAAAACCAGAGATTGAAATGAGCACAGATAAAGTTCCTTAAGCCAAATATGTAATAGACAAGAACTACTCCTTGCTCAACGAAATGGGCTCAACACCCCATATTGAACGCCTAAGAATGTAGCTGACTAGTAAGTATCTTAAAACTTATGGATTGCTATGTCTCCAAAAGAGAATCAAGCGTGCGTACAGTGGCAAAAACGCAGCAGTGATAGGATTGGAGAGGTTCGGTGAGCAAATGAAGACCCTTTGAAGTCATATTGCATGGTACCCATTCCACGGGTTTCAACTCTCCAGGTTTAGGGGATTCTTCCTTCAGCTAAAACATGCATGTGGAACCCAGAGTATGATCAACCGTGTGATCGGGCGACGTGTTCCAATATGTCTCAGTTCTCGTCCCCTGGTAATCGGTTGCAAAATTCCAGATGCTTTACTAACACTCTCCCGACTTGGAGAGTCAGTGCCTTTAACCTCCTGTTTGGCCCAGTTTGCAAATTCCGCGGAAGATGAACAGGAATAGGGAGAACCAATGAGAGACTAGCTGGAGGTGTCCGGACGGGAAAATTTAACTCTCATTTCCCACCAGGAAGAGGAATTAACCAAAGGCTCAGCGTGCCGTGCCGGAACCAGATTAGGGCCTGAAGCAATCCTGCGGTGTTGCGGCCACCTCAGGAGAAAGCGAGCTGAAGAAAGGAGCTCAGGGGCACTGTAATTCACAAACCTGCAGAGTTATAAATGACAGCTATCGTCCAAAAATATACTGAAGTAAGGCTGCCAAGAGGACTTGAAAGCGGGGCAAAATTGCAGGAAACCGATTTCAGGAGGTAGACTGGAATTGCATTTAAAGCATAGGAAATGAGGCAGAACGTCCACAATGATGCACTTGGGCAAAAAGGGCGTATGCGTTTTTTCCTGAATATATTCAAGAAAAAAAGCATACGCACATTTTCGCCAACCAAGCAAGCTTGCAAAGGAAATCTGCACTACAATGAAGTCTCATTTCCCCCCAGTCAAATGGGCCATCTGAAAAAAGTGTAAAATCCAGAAAGGCAGGACAGGCCATGGAGAATTGGGAGCCTTGTTATGCTGATGGGCGGGATGTAAATTTCCAACAGTCACTCCGGATAATTGTATGGTGTTTCCTGAAACATCTAAAAAACAAAGCAACAGAGCCTAGGGCACTTCCACTTATGGTCCTACAGCTTAGGGAAATTAAAATCAAAAAGACACAGCCACCCAAAAGTTTGGGATGGCTCTGTTTATAAAAACCTCGTTTACAGTACAAGTTCAATATCGCAGAAAGTGAAAAATGGATAAAGAAGTTGTGGTACTTACGTACAATGCAATATCACTCAGCAATGAAATCTATGTCATCAGGCCCGTAGCAGCATAATGAGTGGATTCAGGTATGATGATTCTAACTGAAATAAGTCACACAGAAAAAGAAACATCATAAGATATCACTAATACACGGAATGTAAACTTGGCTACACAGGCACTGGATTACAAAACAGAACAGGGTCTCAAATGTAGAAAAGCAACTTATGCTTGCTTAAAGGGAAAAGTGAGTTGCGGTGCTGCATAAAACCAGAGATTGAAATGAGCACAGATAAATTTCCTTAAGCCAAATATGTAATAGACAAGAGGTACTCCTTGCTCAACGAAATGGACTCAAAACCCCATATTAAACGCCTAATAATGTACCTGACTAGTAAGTATCTTAAAACCTATGGATTGCTATGTCTCTGAAAGAGAATCAAGCGTGAGAACAGGGTCATAAACGCAGCAGTGATAGGATTGGAGAGGTTCGGTGAGCAAATGAAGACCCTTTGAAGTCATATTGCATGGTACCCATTCCACGGGTCTCAACTCTCCAGGTTTAAGGGATTCTTCCTTCAGCTAAACATGCATTTGCAACCCAGACTATGATCAACCGTGTGATCGTGAGTCATGTTCAAATATGTCTCAGTTCTCGTCCCCTGGTACTGGGGTGCAACATTCTAGACACTTTACTAACACTCTCCCGACTTGGAGAGTCAGTGCCTTTAACCTCCTGTTTGGCCCGGTTTGCAAATTCCGCGGATGATGAACAGGAATAGGGAGAACCAATGAGAGAGTAGCTGGAGATGTCTGGACGGGCAAATTTAACTCTCATTTCCCACCAGGAAGAGGAATTAAGCAAAGGCTCAGCGTGCCGTGCCGGAACCAGATTAGGGCCTGAAGCAATCCTGCGGTGTTGCGGCTAGCTCACAAGAAAGCGAGTTGAAGAAAGGAGCTCAGGGGCACTGTAATTCACAAACCTGCAGAGTTATAAATGACAGCTATCGTCCAAAAATATACTGAAGTAACGCTGCCAAGAGGACTTGAAAGCGGGGCAGAATTGCAGGAAACCGATTTCAGGAGGTAGACTGGAATTGCATTTAAAGCATAGGAAAAGAGGCAGAACGTCGAGAATGATGCACTAGGCCAAAAAGGGCATATGCGTTTTTTCCTGAATATATTCAGGAAAAAACGCATATGCCCTTATTGGCCAACCAAGCAAGCTTGCAAAGGAAATCTCCACTACAATGAAGTCTCACTTCCCCCGGGTCAAAAGGGCCATCTGAAAAAAGTGTAAAATCCAGAAAGGCAGGACAGGTCATGGAGAACTGGGAGCCTTGTTATGCTGATGGGCGGGATGTAAATTGCCAACAGCCACTTGGGAGAAGTGTATGGTGTTTCCTGAAACATCTAAAAAACAAAGCAACAGAGCCTAGGGCACTTCCACTTCTGGACCTATAGCTTAGGGAAATTAAAATCAAAAAGACACAGCCACCCCAAAGTTTGGGATGGCTCTGTTTACAAGAACCTCGTTTACGGTACATAATCAATATCGCAGAAAGTGAAAAATGGATAAAGAAGTTGTGGTACTTACGTACAATGCAATATCACTCAGCAATGAAATCTATGTAATCAGGCCCGTAGCAGCATAATGAGTGGATTCAGGTATGATGATTCTAACTGAAATAAGTCACACAGAAAAAGAAACATCATAAGATATCACTAATACACGGAATGTAAACTTGGCTACACAGGAACTGGATTACAAAACAGAACAGGGTCTCAAATTTAGACAACAAACTTATGCTTGCTTAAGGGGAAAGGTGAGGTGGGGTGCTGCATAAAACCAGAGATTGAAATGAGCACAGATAAAGTTCCTTAAGCCAAATATGGAATAGACAAGAGCTACTCCTTTCTCAACGAAATAGACTCAACACCACATATTAAACACCTAAGAATGTACCTGACTAGTAAGTATCTTAAAATCTATGGATTGCTATGTCTCCAAAAGAGAATCAACCGTGTGTACAGGGGCATAAACGCAGCAGTGATAGGATTGGAGAGGTTCGGTGAGCAAATGAAGACCCTTTGGAGTCATATTGCATGGTACCCATTCCACGGGTCTCAACTCTCCAGGTTTAAGGGATTCTTCCTTCAGCTAAAACATGCATGTGGAACCCAGAGTATGATCAACCGTGTGATCGGGAGACGTGTTGAAATATGTCTCAGTTCTCGTCCCCTGGTACTCGGGTGCAACATTCCAGACGCTTTACTAACACTCTCCCGACTTGGAGAGTCAGTGCCTTTAACCTCCTGTTTGGCCCAGTTTGCAATTTCTGCGGAAGATAAACAGGAATAGGGAGAACCAATGAGAGACTAGCTGGAGGTGTCTGGACGGGCAAATTTAACTCTCATTTCCCACCAGGAAGTGGAATTAACCAAAGGCTCAGCGTGCCATGTCGGAATCAGATTAGGGCTTGAAGCAATCCTGCGGTGTTGCGGTCAGCTCACAAGAAAGCAATTTGAAGAAAGGAGGTCAGGGGCACTGTAATTCACAAACCTGCAGAGTTATAAATGACAGCTATCGTCCAAAAATATACTGAAGTAAGGCTGCCAAGAGGACTTGAAAGCCGGGCAGAATTGCAGGAAACCGATTTCAGGAGGTAGACTGGAATTGCATTTAAAGCATAGGAAAAGAGGCAGAACGTGCACAATGATGCACTTGGCCAAAAAGGGCGTATGCGTTTTTTCCTGAATATATTCAGGAAAAAACGCATACGCACTTTTTGGCCAACCAAGCAAGCTTGCAAAGGAAATCTGCACTACAATGAAGTCTCACTTCCCCCCGCACAAAAGGGCCATCTGAAAAAAGTGTAAAATCCAGAAAGGCAGAACAGGCCATGGAGAACTGGGAGCATTGTTATGCTGATGGGCGGGATGTGAATTGCCAACAACCACTCGGGAGAAGTGTATGGTGTTTCCTGAAACATCTAAAAAACAAAGCAACAGAGCCTAGGGCACTTCCACTTATGGTCCTATAGCTTAGGGAAATTAAAATCAAAAAGACACAGCCACCCCAAAGTTTGGGACGGCTCTGTTTACAAGAACCTCATTTACGGTACAAGTTCAATATCGCAGAAAGTGAGAAATGGATAAACAAGAAGTGGTACTTACGTACAATGCAATATCACTCAGCAATGAAATCTATGTCATCAGGCCCGTAGCAGCATAATGAGTGGATTCAGGTATGATGATTCTAACTGAAATAAGTCACACAGAAAAAGAAACATCATAAGATATCACTAATACACGGAATGTAAACTTGGCTACACAGGAACTCGATTACAAAACAGAACAGGGTCTCAAATGTAGAAAACCAACTTATGCTTGCTTAAGGGGAAAGGTGAGTTGGGGTGCTGCATAAAACCAGAGATTGAAATGAGCACAGATAAAGTTCCTTAAGCCAAATATGTAATAGACAAGAACTACTCCTTGCTCAACGAAATGGGCTCAACACCCCATATTGAACGCCTAAGAATGTAGCTGACTAGTAAGTATCTTAAAACTTATGGATTGCTATGTCTCCAAAAGAGAATCAAGCGTGCGTACAGTGGCAAAAACGCAGCAGTGATAGGATTGGAGAGGTTCGGTGAGCAAATGAAGACCCTTTGAAGTCATATTGCATGGTACCCATTCCACGGGTTTCAACTCTCCAGGTTTAAGGGATTCTTCCTTCAGCTAAAACATGCATGTGGAACCCAGAGTATGATCAACCGTGTGATCGGGCGACGTGTTCCAATATGTCTCAGTTCTCGTCCCCTGGTAATCGGTTGCAAAATTCCAGATGCTTTACTAACACTCTCCCGACTTGGAGAGTCAGTGCCTTTAACCTCCTGTTTGGCCCAGTTTGCAAATTCCGCGGAAGATGAACAGGAATAGGGAGAACCAATGAGAGACTAGCTGGAGGTGTCCGGACGGGAAAATTTAACTCTCATTTCCCACCAGGAAGAGGAATTAACCAAAGGCTCAGCGTGCCGTGCCGGAACCAGATTAGGGCCTGAAGCAATCCTGCGGTGTTGCGGCCACCTCAGGAGAAAGCGAGCTGAAGAAAGGAGCTCAGGGGCACTGTAATTCACAAACCTGCAGAGTTATAAATGACAGCTATCGTCCAAAAATATACTGAAGTAAGGCTGCCAAGAGGACTTGAAAGCGGGGCAAAATTGCAGGAAACCGATTTCAGGAGGTAGACTGGAATTGCATTTAAAGCATAGGAAATGAGGCAGAACGTCCACAATGATGCACTTGGGCAAAAAGGGCGTATGCGTTTTTTCCTGAATATATTCAAGAAAAAAAGCATACGCACATTTTCGCCAACCAAGCAAGCTTGCAAAGGAAATCTGCACTACAATGAAGTCTCATTTCCCCCCAGTCAAATGGGCCATCTGAAAAAAGTGTAAAATCCAGAAAGGCAGGACAGGCCATGGAGAATTGGGAGCCTTGTTATGCTGATGGGCGGGATGTAAATTTCCAACAGTCACTCCGGATAATTGTATGGTGTTTCCTGAAACATCTAAAAAACAAAGCAACAGAGCCTAGGGCACTTCCACTTATGGTCCTACAGCTTAGGGAAATTAAAATCAAAAAGACACAGCCACCCCAAAGTTTGGGACGGCTCTGTTTACAAGAACCTCATTTACGGTACAAGTTCAATATCGCAGAAAGTGAGAAATGGATAAACAAGAAGTGGTACTTACGTACAATGCAATATCACTCAGCAATGAAATCTATGTCATCAGGCCCGTAGCAGCATAATGAGTGGATTCAGGTATGATGATTCTAACTGAAATAAGTCACACAGAAAAAGAAACATCATAAGATATCACTAATACACGGAATGTAAACTTGGCTACACAGGAACTCGATTACAAAACAGAACAGGGTCTCAAATGTAGAAAACCAACTTATGCTTGCTTAAGGGGAAAGGTGAGTTGGGGTGCTGCATAAAACCAGAGATTGAAATGAGCACAGATAAAGTTCCTTAAGCCAAATATGTAATAGACAAGAACTACTCCTTGCTCAACGAAATGGGCTCAACACCCCATATTTAACGCCTAAGAATGTAGCTGACTAGTAAGTATCTTAAAACTTATGGATTGCTATGTTTCCAAAAGAGAATCAAGCGTGCGTACAGTGGCAAAAACGCAGCAGTGATAGGATTGGAGAGGTTCGGTGAGCAAATGAAGACCCTTTGAAGTCATATTGCATGGTACCCATTCCACGGGTCTCAACTCTCCAGGTTTAAGGGATTCTTCCTTCAGCTAAACATGCATTTGCAACCCAGACTATGATCAACCGTGTGATCGTGAGTCATGTTCAAATATGTCTCAGTTCTCGTCCCCTGGTACTGGGGTGCAACATTCTAGACACTTTACTAACACTCTCCCGACTTGGAGAGTCAGTGCCTTTAACCTCCTGTTTGGCCCGGTTTGCAAATTCCGCGGATGATGAACAGGAATAGGGAGAACCAATGAGAGAGTAGCTGGAGATGTCTGGACGGGCAAATTTAACTCTCATTTCCCACCAGGAAGAGGAATTAAGCAAAGGCTCAGCGTGCTGTGCCGGAACCAGATTAGGGCCTGAAGCAATCCTGCGGTGTTGCGGCTAGCTCACAAGAAAGCGAGTTGAAGAAAGGAGCTCAGGGGCACTGTAATTCACAAACCTGAAGAGTTATAAATGACAGCTATCGTCCAAAAATATACTGAAGTAACGCTGCCAAGAGGACTTGAAAGCGGGGCAGAATTGCAGGAAACCGATTTCAGGAGGTAGACTGGAATTGCATTTAAAGCATAGGAAAAGAGGCAGAACGTCGAGAATGATGCACTAGGCCAAAAAGGGCGTATGCGTTTTTTCCTGAATATATTCAGGAAAAAACGCATATGCCCTTATTGGCCAACCAAGCAAGCTTGCAAAGGAAATCTCCACTACAATGAAGTCTCACTTCCCCCGGGTCAAAAGGGCCATCTGAAAAAAGTGTAAAATCCAGAAAGGCAGGACAGGCCATGGAGAACTGGGAGCCTTGTTATGCTGATGGGCGGGATGTAAATTGCCAACAGCCACTTGGGAGAAGTGTATGGTGTTTCCTGAAACATCTAAAAAACAAAGCAACAGAGCCTAGGGCACTTCCACTTCTGGACCTATAGCTTAGGGAAATTAAAACCAAAAAGACACAGCCACCCCAAAGTTTGGGATGGCTCTGTTTACAAGAACCTCGTTTACGGTACATAATCAATATCGCAGAAAGTGAAAAATGGATAAAGAAGTTGTGGTACTTACGTACAATGCAATATCACTCAGCAATGAAATCTATGTAATCAGGCCCGTAGCAGCATAATGAGTGGATTCAGGTATGATGATTCTAACTGAAATAAGTCACACAGAAAAAGAAACATCATAAGATATCACTAATACACGGAATGTAAACTTGGCTACACAGGAACTGGATTACAAAACAGAACAGGGTCTCAAATTTAGACAACAAACTTATGCTTGCTTAAGGGGAAAGGTGAGGTGGGGTGCTGCATAAAACCAGAGATTGAAATGAGCACAGATAAAGTTCCTTAAGCCAAATATGGAATAGACAAGAGCTACTCCTTTCTCAACGAAATAGACTCAACACCACTTATTAAACACCTAAGAATGTACCTGACTAGTAAGTATCTTAAAAGCTATGGATTGCTATGTCTCCAAAAGAGAATCAACCGTGTGTACAGGGGCATAAACGCAGCAGTGATAGGATTGGAGAGGTTCGGTGAGCAAATGAAGACCCTTTGAAGTCATATTGCATGGTACCCATTCCACGGGTCTCAACTCTCCAGGTTTAAGGGATTCTTCCTTCAGCTAAAACATGCATGTGGAACCCAGAGTATGATCAACCGTGTGATCGGGAGACGTGTTGAAATATGTCTCAGTTCTCGTCCCCTGGTACTCGGGTGCAACATTCCAGACGCTTTACTAACACTCTCCCGACTTGGAGAGTCAGTGCCTTTAACCTCCTGTTTGGCCCAGTTTGCAATTTCTGCGGAAGATAAACAGGAATAGGGAGAACCAATGAGAGACTAGCTGGAGGTGTCTGGACGGGCAAATTTAACTCTCATTTCCCACCAGGAAGAGGAATTAACCAAAGGCTCAGCGTGCCATGTCGGAATCAGATTAGGGCTTGAAGCAATCCTGCGGTGTTGCGGTCAGCTCACAAGAAAGCAATTTGAAGAAAGGAGGTCAGGGGCACTGTAATTCACAAACCTGCAGAGTTATAAATGACAGCTATCGTCCAAAAATATACTGAAGTAAGGCTGCCAAGAGGACTTGAAAGCCGGGCAGAATTGCAGGAAACCGATTTCAGGAGGTAGACTGGAATTGCATTTAAAGCATAGGAAAAGAGGCAGAACGTGCACAATGATGCACTTGGCCAAAAAGGGCGTATGCGTTTTTTCCTGAATATATTCAGGAAAAAACGCATACGCCCTTTTTGGCCAACCAAGCAAGCTTGCAAAGGAAATCTGCACTACAATGAAGTCTCACTTCCCCCCGCACAAAAGGGCCATCTGAAAAAAGTGTAAAATCCAGAAAGGCAGAACAGGCCATGGAGAACTGGGAGCATTGTTATGCTGATGGGCGGGATGTGAATTGCCAACAACCACTCGGGAGAAGTGTATGGT
This sequence comes from Orcinus orca, assembly GCF_937001465.1. Taxonomy (NCBI): domain Eukaryota; kingdom Metazoa; phylum Chordata; class Mammalia; order Artiodactyla; family Delphinidae; genus Orcinus; species Orcinus orca. The sequence continues at coordinate 1,670,870 of NW_026044021.1, forward strand.
GTTTCCTGAAACATCTAAAAAACAAAGCAACAGAGCCTAGGGCACTTCCACTTATGGTCCTATAGCTTAGGGAAATTAAAATCAAAAAGACACAGCCACCCCAAAGTTTGGGACGGCTCTGTTTACAAGAACCTCATTTACGGTACAAGTTCAATATCGCAGAAAGTGAGAAATGGATAAACAAGAAGTGGTACTTACGTACAATGCAATATCACTCAGCAATGAAATCTATGTCATCAGGCCTGTAGCAGCATAATGAGTGGATTCAGGTATGATGATTCTAACTGAAATAAGTCACACAGAAAAAGAAACATCATAAGATATCACTAATACACGGAATGTAAACTTGGCTACACAGGAACTCGATTACAAAACAGAACAGGGTCTCAAATGTAGAAAACCAACTTATGCTTGCTTAAGGGGAAAGGTGAGTTGGGGTGCTGCATAAAACCAGAGATTGAAATGAGCACAGATAAAGTTCCTTAAGCCAAATATGTAATAGACAAGAACTACTCCTTGCTCAACGAAATGGGCTCAACACCCCATATTGAACGCCTAAGAATGTAGCTGACTAGTAAGTATCTTAAAACTTATGGATTGCTATGTTTCCAAAAGAGAATCAAGCGTGCGTACAGTGGCAAAAACGCAGCAGTGATAGGATTGGAGAGGTTCGGTGAGCAAATGAAGACCCTTTGAAGTCATATTGCATGGTACCCATTCCACGGGTCTCAACTCTCCAGGTTTAAGGGATTCTTCCTTCAGCTAAACATGCATTTGCAACCCAGACTATGATCAACCGTGTGATCGTGAGTCATGTTCAAATATGTCTCAGTTCTCGTCCCCTGGTACTGGGGTGCAACATTCTAGACACTTTACTAACACTCTCCCGACTTGGAGAGTCAGTGCCTTTAACCTCCTGTTTGGCCCGGTTTGCAAATTCCGCGGATGATGAACAGGAATAGGGAGAACCAATGAGAGAGTAGCTGGAGATGTCTGGACGGGCAAATTTAACTCTCATTTCCCACCAGGAAGAGGAATTAAGCAAAGGCTCAGCGTGCTGTGCCGGAACCAGATTAGGGCCTGAAGCAATCCTGCGGTGTTGCGGCTAGCTCACAAGAAAGCGAGTTGAAGAAAGGAGCTCAGGGGCACTGTAATTCACAAACCTGAAGAGTTATAAATGACAGCTATCGTCCAAAAATATACTGAAGTAACGCTGCCAAGAGGACTTGAAAGCGGGGCAGAATTGCAGGAAACCGATTTCAGGAGGTAGACTGGAATTGCATTTAAAGCATAGGAAAAGAGGCAGAACGTCGAGAATGATGCACTAGGCCAAAAAGGGCGTATGCGTTTTTTCCTGAATATATTCAGGAAAAAACGCATATGCCCTTATTGGCCAACCAAGCAAGCTTGCAAAGGAAATCTCCACTACAATGAAGTCTCACTTCCCCCGGGTCAAAAGGGCCATCTGAAAAAAGTGTAAAATCCAGAAAGGCAGGACAGGCCATGGAGAACTGGGAGCCTTGTTATGCTGATGGGCGGGATGTAAATTGCCAACAGCCACTTGGGAGAAGTGTATGGTGTTTCCTGAAACATCTAAAAAACAAAGCAACAGAGCCTAGGGCACTTCCACTTCTGGACCTATAGCTTAGGGAAATTAAAACCAAAAAGACACAGCCACCCCAAAGTTTGGGATGGCTCTGTTTACAAGAACCTCGTTTACGGTACATAATCAATATCGCAGAAAGTGAAAAATGGATAAAGAAGTTGTGGTACTTACGTACAATGCAATATCACTCAGCAATGAAATCTATGTAATCAGGCCCGTAGCAGCATAATGAGTGGATTCAGGTATGATGATTCTAACTGAAATAAGTCACACAGAAAAAGAAACATCATAAGATATCACTAATACACGGAATGTAAACTTGGCTACACAGGAACTGGATTACAAAACAGAACAGGGTCTCAAATTTAGACAACAAACTTATGCTTGCTTAAGGGGAAAGGTGAGGTGGGGTGCTGCATAAAACCAGAGATTGAAATGAGCACAGATAAAGTTCCTTAAGCCAAATATGGAATAGACAAGAGCTACTCCTTTCTCAACGAAATAGACTCAACACCACATATTAAACACCTAAGAATGTACCTGACTAGTAAGTATCTTAAAAGCTATGGATTGCTATGTCTCCAAAAGAGAATCAACCGTGTGTACAGGGGCATAAACGCAGCAGTGATAGGATTGGAGAGGTTCGGTGAGCAAATGAAGACCCTTTGAAGTCATATTGCATGGTACCCATTCCACGGGTCTCAACTCTCCAGGTTTAAGGGATTCTTCCTTCAGCTAAAACATGCATGTGGAACCCAGAGTATGATCAACCGTGTGATCGGGAGACGTGTTGAAATATGTCTCAGTTCTCGTCCCCTGGTACTCGGGTGCAACATTCCAGACGCTTTACTAACACTCTCCCGACTTGGAGAGTCAGTGCCTTTAACCTCCTGTTTGGCCCAGTTTGCAATTTCTGCAGAAGATAAACAGGAATAGGGAGAACCAATGAGAGACTAGCTGGAGGTGTCTGGACGGGCAAATTTAACTCTCATTTCCCACCAGGAAGAGGAATTAACCAAAGGCTCAGCGTGCCATGTCGGAATCAGATTAGGGCTTGAAGCAATCCTGCGGTGTTGCGGTCAGCTCACAAGAAAGCAATTTGAAGAAAGGAGGTCAGGGGCACTGTAATTCACAAACCTGCAGAGTTATAAATGACAGCTATCGTCCAAAAATATACTGAAGTAAGGCTGCCAAGAGGACTTGAAAGCCGGGCAGAATTGCAAGAAACCGATTTCAGGAGGTAGACTGGAATTGCATTTAAAGCATAGGAAAAGAGGCAGAACGTGCACAATGATGCACTTGGCCAAAAAGGGCGTATGCGTTTTTTCCTGAATATATTCAGGAAAAAACGCATACGCCCTTTTTGGCCAACCAAGCAAGCTTGCAAAGGAAATCTGCACTACAATGAAGTCTCACTTCCCCCCGCACAAAAGGGCCATCTGAAAAAAGTGTAAAATCCAGAAAGGCAGAACAGGCCATGGAGAACTGGGAGCATTGTTATGCTGATGGGCGGGATGTGAATTGCCAACAACCACTCGGGAGAAGTGTATGGTGTTTCCTGAAACATCTAAAAAACAAAGCAACAGAGCCTAGGGCACTTCCACTTATGGTCCTATAGCTTAGGGAAATTAAAATCAAAAAGACACAGCCACCCCAAAGTTTGGGACGGCTCTGTTTACAAGAACCTCATTTACGGTACAAGTTCAATATCGCAGAAAGTGAGAAATGGATAAACAAGAAGTGGTACTTACGTACAATGCAATATCACTCAGCAATGAAATCTATGTCATCAGGCCTGTAGCAGCATAATGAGTGGATTCAGGTATGATGATTCTAACTGAAATAAGTCACACAGAAAAAGAAACATCATAAGATATCACTAATACACGGAATGTAAACTTGGCTACACAAGAACTCGATTACAAAACAGAACAGGGTCTCAAATGTAGAAAACCAACTTATGCTTGCTTAAGGGGAAAGGTGAGTTGGGGTGCTGCATAAAACCAGAGATTGAAATGAGCACAGATAAAGTTCCTTAAGCCAAATATGTAATAGACAAGAACTACTCCTTGCTCAACGAAATGGGCTCAACACCCCATATTGAACGCCTAAGAATGTAGCTGACTAGTAAGTATCTTAAAACTTATGGATTGCTATGTCTCCAAAAGAGAATCAAGCGTGTGTACAGTGGCAAAAACGCAGCAGTGATAGGATTGGAGAGGTTCGGTGAGCAAATGAAGACCCTTTGAAGTCATATTGCATGGTACCCATTCCACGGGTTTCAACTCTCCAGGTTTAAGGGATTCTTCCTTCAGCTAAAACATGCATGTGGAACCCAGAGTATGATCAACCGTGTGATCGGGCGACGTGTTCCAATATGTCTCAGTTCTCGTCCCCTGGTAATCGGTTGCAAAATTCCAGATGCTTTACTAACACTCTCCCGACTTGGAGAGTCAGTGCCTTTAACCTCCTGTTTGGCCCAGTTTGCAAATTCCGCGGAAGATGAACAGGAATAGGGAGAACCAATGAGAGACTAGCTGGAGGTGTCCGGACGGGAAAATTTAACTCTCATTTCCCACCAGGAAGAGGAATTAACCAAAGGCTCAGCGTGCCGTGCCGGAACCAGATTAGGGCCTGAAGCAATCCTGCGGTGTTGCGGCCACCTCAGGAGAAAGCGAGCTGAAGAAAGGAGCTCAGGGGCACTGTAATTCACAAACCTGCAGAGTTATAAATGAAAGCTATCGTCCAAAAATATACTGAAGTAAGGCTGCCAAGAGGACTTGAAAGCGGGGCAAAATTGCAGGAAACCGATTTCAGGAGGTAGACTGGAATTGCATTTAAAGCATAGGAAATGAGGCAGAACGTCCACAATGATGCACTTGGGCAAAAAGGGCGTATGCGTTTTTTCCTGAATATATTCAGGAAAAAAAGCATACGCACATTTTCGCCAACCAAGCAAGCTTGCAAAGGAAATCTGCACTACAATGAAGTCTCATTTCCCCCCAGTCAAATGGGCCATCTGAAAAAAGTGTAAAATCCAGAAAGGCAGGACAGGCCATGGAGAATTGGGAGCCTTGTTATGCTGATGGGCGGGATGTAAATTTCCAACAGTCACTCCGGATAATTGTATGGTGTTTCCTGAAACATCTAAAAAACAAAGCAACAGAGCCTAGGGCACTTCCACTTATGGTCCTACAGCTTAGGGAAATTAAAATCAAAAAGACACAGCCACCCAAAAGTTTGGGATGGCTCTGTTTATAAGAACCTCGTTTACAGTACAAGTTCAATATCGCAGAAAGTGAAAAATGGATAAAGAAGTTGTGGTACTTACGTACAATGCAATATCACTCAGCAATGAAATCTATGTCATCAGGCCCGTAGCAGCATAATGAGTGGATTCAGGTATGATGATTCTAACTGAAATAAGTCACACAGAAAAAGAAACATCATAAGATATCACTAATACACGGAATGTAAACTTGGCTACACAGGCACTGGATTACAAAACAGAACAGGGTCTCAAATGTAGAAAAGCAACTTATGCTTGCTTAAGGGGAAAAGTGAGTTGCGGTGCTGCATAAAACCAGAGATTGAAATGAGCACAGATAAATTTCCTTAAGCCAAATATGTAATAGACAAGAGGTACTCCTTGCTCAACGAAATGGACTCAAAACCCCATATTAAACGCCTAATAATGTACCTGACTAGTAAGTATGTTTAAACCTATGGATTGCTATGTCTCTGAAAGAGAATCAAGCGTGAGAACAGGGTCATAAACGCAGCAGTGATAGGATTGGAGAGGTTCGGTGAGCAAATGAAGACCCTTTGAAGTCATATTGCATGGTACCCATTCCACGGGTCTCAACTCTCCAGGTTTAAGGGATTCTTCCTTCAGGTAAACATGCATTTGCAACCCAGACTATGATCAACCGTGTGATCGTGAGTCATGTTCAAATATGTCTCAGTTCTCGTCCCCTGGTACTGGGGTGCAACATTCTAGACACTTTACTAACACTCTCCCGACTTGGAGAGTCAGTGCCTTTAACATCCTGTTTGGCCCAGTTTGCAATTTCTGCGGAAGATGAACAGGAATAGGGAGAACCAATGAGAGACTAGCTGGAGGTGTCTGGACGGGCAAATTTAACTCTGATTTCCCACCAGGAAGAGGAATTAAGCAAAGGCTCAGCATGCCGTGCCGGAACCAGATTAGGGCCTGAAGCAATCCTGCGGTGTTGCGGCCAGCTCACAAGAACGCGAGTTGAAGAAAGGAGCTCAGGCGCACTGTAATACACAAACCTGCAGAGTTATAAATGACAGCTATCGTCCAAAAATATACTGAAGTAACGCTGCCAAGAGGACTTGAAAGCGGGGCAGAATTGCAGGAAACCGATTTCAGGAGGTAGACTGGAATTGCATTTAAAGCATAGGAAAAGAGGCAGAACGTCGAGAATGATGCACTAGGCCAAAAAGGGCGTATGCGTTTTTTCCTGAATATATTCAGGAAAAAACGCATACGCCCTTATTGGCCAACCAAGCAAGCTTGCAAAGGAAATCTCCACTACAATGAAGTCTCACTTCCCCCGGGTCAAAAGGGCCATCTGAAAAAAGTGTAAAATCCAGAAAGGCAGGACAGGCCATGGAGAACTGGGAGCCTTGTTATGCTGATGGGCGGGATGTAAATTGCCAACAGCCACTCGGGAGAAGTGTATGGTGTTTCCTGTAACATCGAAAAAACAAAGCAACAGAGCCTAGGGCACTTCCACTTATGGTCCTGCAGCTTAGGGAAATTGAAATCAAAAAGACACAGCCACCCTAAAATTTGGGACAGCTCTGTTTACAAGAACCTCGTTTATGGTACAAGTTCAATATCTCAGAAAGTGAAAACTGGATAAAGAAGTTGTGGTACTTACGTACAATGCAATATCAATCAGCAATGAAATCTATGTCATCAGGCCTGTAAAGCATAGAGTGGATTCAGGTATGATGACTCTAACTGAAATAAGTCACACAGAAAAAGAAACATCATAAGATAACACTAATACACGGAGTGTAAACTTGGCTACACAGGAACTGGATTAAAAAACAGAACAGGGTCTCAAATTTAGAAAACCAACTTATGCTTGCTTAAGGGGAAAGGTGAGTTGGGGTGCTGCATAAAACCAGAGATTGAAATGAGCACAGATAAAGTTCCTTAAGCCAAATATGTAATAGACAAGGGCTACTCCTTGCTGAACGAAATGGACTCAAAACCCCATATTAAACGCCTAAGAATGTACCTGACTAGTAAGTATCTTAAAACTTATGGATTGCTATGTCTCTGAAAGAGAATCAAGCGTGAGTACAGGGGCATAAACGCAGCAGTGATAGGTTTGGAGAGGTTCAGTGAGCAAATGAAGACCATTTGAAGTCATATTGCATGGTACCCATTCCACGGGTCTCAACTCTCCAAGTTTAAGGGATTCTTCCTTCAGCTAAAAAATGCATGTGGAACACAGAGTGTGATCAACCGTGTGATCGGGAGATGTGTTCTAATATGTCTCAGTTCTCATCCCCTGGTACTCGGGTGCAAAATTGCAGACGCTTTACTAACATTCTCCCGACTTGGAGAGACAGTGCCTTTAACCTCCTGTTTGGCCCAGTTTGCAATTTCTGCGGAAGATGAACAGGAATAGGGAGAACCAATGAGAGACTAGCTGGAGGTGTCTGGACGGGCAAATTTAACTCTCATTTCCCACCAGGAAGAGGAAATAACCAAAGGATCAGCATACCGTGCCGGAACCAGATTAGGGCCTGAAGCAATCCTGCGGTGTTGCGGCCAGCTCACAAGAAAGCGAGTTGAAGAAAGGAGCTCAGGGGCACTGTAATTCACAAACCTGCAGAGTTATAAATGACAGCTATTGTACAAAAATATACTGAAGTAAGGCTGCCAAGAGGACTTGAAAGCGGGGCAGAATTGCAGGAAACCGACTTCAGGAGGTAGAGTGGAATTGCATTTAAAGCATAGGAAAAGAGGCAGAACGTCCACAATGATGCACTTGGCCAAAAAGGGCGTATGCGTTTTTTCCTGAATATATTCTGGACAAAACACATACGCCCTTTTTGGCCAACCAAGCAAGCTTGCAAAGGAAATCTGCACTACAATGAAGTCTCACTTCCCCACGGTCAAAAGGGCCATCTGAAAAAAGTGTAAAATCCAGAAAGGCAGGACAGGCCATGGAGAACTGGGAGCCTTGTTATGCTGATGGGCGGGATGTAAATTGCCAACAGCTACTCAGGAGAAGTGAATGGTGTTTCCTGAAACATCTAAAAAACTGAGGAACAGAGCCTAGGGCACTTCCACTTATGGTCCTATAGCTTAGGGAAATTAAAATCAAAAAGACACAGCCACCCCAAAGTTTGGGACAGCTCTGTTTACAAGAACCTCATTTACGGTACTAGTTCAATATCACAGAAAGCGAAAAATGGATTAAAAAGTTGTGGTACTTATGTACAATGCAATATCAATCAGCAATGAAATCTATGTCATCAGGCCTGTAAAGCATAGAGTGGATTCAGGTATGATGATTCTAACTGAAATAAGTCACACAGAAAAAGAAACGTCATAAGATATCACTAATACACGGAATGTAAACTTGGCTACACAGGCACTGAATTACAAAACAGAACAGGGTCTCAAATATAGAAAACCAACTTATGCTTGCTTAAGGGGAAAGGTGAGTTGGGGTGCTGCATAAAACCAGAGATTGAAATGAGCACAGATAAAGTTCCTTAAGCCAAATATGTAATAGACAAGAGCTACTCCTTGCTCAACGAAATGGACTCAACACCCCATATTAAACGCCTAAGAATGTACCTGACTAGTAAGTATCTTAAAACCTATGGATTGCTATGTCTCCGAAAGAGAATCAAGCATGTGTACAGGGGCATAAACGCAGCAGTGATAGGATTGGAGAGGTTTGGTGAGCAAATGAAGACCCTTTGAAGTCACATTGCATGGTACCCATTCCACGGGTCTCAACTCTCCAGGTTTAAGGGATTCTTCCTTCAGCTAAAACATGCATGTGGATCCAAGTGTATGATCAACCGTGTGAGTGGGAGACGTTTTCAAATATGTCTCAGTTCTCGTACCCTGGTACTCGGGTGCAACATTCCAGACGCTTTATTAACGCTCTCCCGACTTGGAGAGTCAGTGCCTTTAACCTCCTGTATGGCCCAGTTTGCAATTTCTGCGGAAGATGAACAGGAATAGGGAGAACCAATGAGAGACTAGCTGGAGGTGTCTGGACGGGCGAATTTAACTCTCATTTCCCACCAGGAAGAGAAATTAACAAAAGGCTCAGCGTGCCGTGCCGGAACCAGATTAGGACCTGAAGCAATCCTGCGGTGTTGCGGCCAGCTCACAAGAAAGCGAGTTGAAGAAAGGAGCTCAGGGGCACTGTAATTCACAAACCTGCATAGTTATAAATGACAGCTATCGTCCAAAAATATACTGAAGTAAGGCTGCCAAGAGGACTTGAAAGCGGGGCAGAATTGCAGGAAACCGATTTCAGGAGGTAGACTGGAATTGCATTTAAAGCATAGGAAAAGAGGCAGAACGTCCACAATGATGCACTTGGCCAAAAAGGGCGTATGCGTTTTTTCCTGAATATATTCAGGACAAAACACATACGCCCTTTTTGGCCAACCAAGCAAGCTTGCAAAGGAAATCTGCACTACAATGAAGTCTCACTTCCCCCCGGTCAAAAGGGCCATCTGAAAAAAGTGTAAAATCCAGAAAGGCAGGACAGGCCATGGAGAACTGGGAGCCTTGTTATGCTGATGGGCGGGATGTAAATTGCCAACAGCCACTCGGGAGAAGTGTATGGTGTTTCCTGAAACATCTAAAAAACTGAGGAACAGAGCCTAGGGCACTTCCACTTATGGTCCTATAGCTTAGGGAAATTAAAATCAAAAAGACACAGCCACCCCAAAGTTTGGGACAGCTCTGTTTACAAGAACCTCGTTTACGGTACAAGTTCAATATCGCAGAAAGCGAAAAATGGATAAAAAAGTTGTGGTACTTACGTACAATGCAATATCACTCAGCAATGAAATCTATGTCATCAGGCCCGTAGCAGCATAATGAGTGGATTCAGGTATGATGATTCTAACTGAAATAAGTCACACAGAAAAAGAAACGTCATAAGATATCACTAATACACGGAATGTAAACTTGGCTACACAGGCACTGAATTACAAAACAGAACAGGGTCTCAAATTTAGAAAACCAGCTTATGCTTGCTTAAGGGGAAAGATGAGTTGGGGTGCTGCATAAAACCAGAGATTGAAATGAGCACAGATAAAGTTCCTTAGGCCAATTATGTAAAAGACAAGAGCTACTCCTTCTTAACGAAATGGACTCAACACCCCATATTAAACGCCTAAGAATGTACCTGACTAGTAAGTATCTTAAAACCTATGGATTGCTATGTCTCCGAAAGAGAATCAAGCATGTGTACAGGGGCATAAACGCAGCAGTGATAGGATTGGAGAGGTTCGGTGAGCAAACAAAGACCCTTTGAAGTCACATTGCATGGTACCCATTCCACGGGTCTCAACTCTCCAGGTTTAAGGGATTCTTCCTTCAGCTAAAACATGCATGTGGATCCCAGAGTATGATCAACCATGTGAGTGGGAGACGTTTTCAAATATGTCTCAGTTCTCGTACCCTGGTACTCGGGTGCAACATTCCAGACGCTTTATTAACACTCTCCCGACTTGGAGAGTCAGTGCCTTTAACCTCCTGTATGGCCCAGTTTGCAATTTCTGCGGAAGATGAACAGGAATAGGGAGGACCAATGAGAGACTAGCTGGAGGTGTCTGGACGGGCGAAATTAACTCTCATTTCCCACCAGGAAGAGGAATTAACCAAAGGCTCAGCATACCGTGCCGGAACCAGATTAGGGCCTGAAGCAATCCTGCGGTGTTGCGGCCAGCTCACAAGAAAGCGAGTTGAAGAAAGGAGCTCAGGGGCACTGTAATTCACAAAACTGCAGAGTTATAAATGACAGCTATTGTCCAAAAATATACTGAAGTAAGGCTGCCAAGAGGACTTGAAAGCGGGGCAGAAGTGCAGGAAACCGATTTCAGGAGGTAGACTGGAATTGCATTTAAAGCATAGGAAAAGAGGCAGAACGTCCACAATGATGCACTTGGCCAAAAAGGGCGTATGCGTTTTTTCCTGAATATATTCAGGACAAAACACATATGCCCTTTTTGGCCAACCAAGCAAGCTTGCAAAGGAAATCTGCACTACAATGAAGTCTCACTTCCCCCCGGTCAAAAGGGCCATCTGAAAAAAGTGTAAAATCCAGAAAGGCAGGACAGGCCATGGAGAACTGGGAGCCTTGTTATGCTGATGGGCGGGATGTAAATTGCCAACAGCCACTCAGGAGAAGTGTATGGTGTTTCCTGAAACATCTAAAAAACTGAGGAACAGAGCCTAGGGCACTTCCACTTATGGTCCTATAGCTTAGGGAAATTAAAATCAAAAACACAAAGCCACCCCAAAGTTTGGGACAGCTCTGTTTACAAGAACCTCGTTTACGGTACAAGTTCAATATCACAGAAAGTGAAAAATGGATAAAGAAGTTGTGGTACTTACGTACAATGCAATATCACTCAACAATGAAATCTATGTCATCAGGCCCGTAGCAGCATAATGAGTGGATTCAGGTATGATGATTCTAACTGAAATAAGTCACACAGAAAAAGAAACGTCATAAGATATCACTAATACACGGAATGTAAACTTGGCTACACAGGCACTGAATTACAAAATAGAACAGGGTCTCAAATTAAAAAACCAACTTATGCTTGCTTAAGGGCAAAGGTGAGTTGGGGTGCTGCATAAAACCAGAGATTGAAATGAGCACAGATAAAGTTCCTTAAGCCAAATATGTAATAGACAAGAGCTACTCCTTGCTCAACGAAATGGACTCAACACCCCATATTAAACGCCTAAGAATGTACCTGACTAGTAAGTATCTTAAAACCTATGGATTGCTATGTCTCCAAAACAGAACCAAGCGTGTGTAGAGGGGCATAAACGCAGCAGTGATAGGATTGGAGAGGTTCGGTGAGCAAATGAAGACCCTTTGAAGTCACACTGCATGGTACCCATTCCACGGGTCTCAACTCTCCAGGTTTAAGGGATTTTTCCTTCAGCTAAAACATGCATGTGGAACCCAGAGTATGATCAACCATGTGATCGGGAGACGTGTTCAAATATGTCTCAGTTCTCGTCCCCTGGTACTCGGGTGCAACATTCCAGATGCTTTACTAACACTCTCCCGACTTGGAGAGTCAGTGCCTTTAACCTCCTGTTTGGCCCAGTTTGCAATTTCTGCGGAAGATGAACAGGAATAGGGAGAACCAATGAGAGACTAGCTGGAGGTGTCTGGACGGGCAAATTTAACTCTCATTTCCCACCAGGAAGAGGAATTAAGCAAAGGCTCAGCGTGCCGTGCCGGAACCAGATTAGGGCCTGAAGCAATCCTGCGGTGTTGCGGCCAGCTCACAAGAAAACGAATTGAAGAAAGGAGCTCAGGGGCACTGTAATTCACAAACCTGCAGAGTTATAAATGACAGCTATCGTCCAAAAATATACTGAAGTAAGGCTGCCAAGAGGACTTGAAAGCGGGGCAGAATTGCAGGAAACCGATTTCAGGAAGTAGACTGGAATTGCATTTAAAGCATAGGAAAAGAGGCAGAACGTCCACAATGATGCACTTGGCCAAAAAGGGCGTATGCGTTTTTTCATGAATATATTCAGGAAAAAACGCATACGCCCTTTTGGGCCAATCAAGCAAGCTTGCAAAGGAAATCTGCACTATAATGAAGTCTCACTTCCCCCCGGTCAAAAGGGCCATCTGAAAAAAGTGTAAAATCCAGAAAGGCAGGACAGGCCATGGAGAACTGGGAGCCTTGTTATGCTGATGGACGGGATGTAAATTGCCGACAGCCACTAGGGAGAAGTGTATGGTGTTTCCTGAAACATCTAAAAAACAAAGCAACAGAGCCTAGGGCACTTCCACTTATGGTCCTATAGCTTAGGGAAATTAAAATCAAAAAGACACAGCCACCCCAAAGTTTGGGACGGCTCTGTTTACAAGAACCTCCTTTACGGTACAAGTTCAATTTCGCAGAAAGTGAAAAATGGATAAAGAAGTTGTGGTACTTACGCACAATGCAATATCACTCAGCAATGAAATCTATGTCATCAGGCCCGTAGCAGCATAATGAGTGGATTCAGGTATGATGATTCTAACTGAAATAAGTCACACAGAAAAAGAAACATCATAAGATATCACTAATACACGGAATGTAAACCTGGATACACAGGAAGTGGATTACAAAACAGAACAGGGTCTCAAATTTAGAAAACCAACTTATGCTTGCTTAAGGGGAAAGATGAGTTGGGGTGCTGCATAAAACTAGAGACTGAAATGAGCACTGATAAAGTTCCTTAAGCCAAATATGTAACAGACAAGAGATACTCCTTGCTCAACGAAATGGACTCAACACCCCATATTAAACGCCTAAGAATGTACCTGACTAGTAAGTATCTTAAAACCTATGGATTGCTATGTCTCCGAAAGAGAATCAAGCGTGTGTACAGGGGCATAAACGCAGCAGTGATAGGATTGGAGAGGTTTGGTGAGCAAATGAAGACCCTTTGAAGTCACATTGCATGGTACCCATTCCACGGGTCTCAACTCTCCAGGTTTAAGGGATTCTTCCTTCAGCTAAAACATGCATGTGGATCCCAGAGTATGATCAACCATGTGAGTGGGAGACGTTTTCAAATATGTCTCAGTTCTCGTACCCTGGTACTCGGGTGCAACATTCCAGACGCTTTATTAACACTCTCCCGACTTGGAGAGTCAGTGCCTTTAACCTCCTGTATGGCCCAGTTTGCAATTTCTGCGGAAGATGAACAGGAATAGGGAGGACCAATGAGAGACTAGCTGGAGGTGTCTGGACGGGCGAAATTAACTCTCATTTCCCACCAGGAAGAGGAATTAACCAAAGGCTCAGCATACCGTGCCGGAACCAGATTAGGGCCTGAAGCAATCCTGCGGTGTTGCGGCCAGCTCACAAGAAAGCGAGTTGAAGAAAGGAGCTTAGGGGCACTGTAATTCACAAAACTGCAGAGTTATAAATGACAGCTATTGTCCAAAAATATACTGAAGTAAGGCTGCCAACAGGACTTGAAAGCGGGGCAGAATTGCAGGAAACCGATTTCAGGAGGTAGACTGGAATTGCATTTAAAGCATAGGAAAAGAGGCAGAACGTCCACAATGATGCACTTGGCCAAAAAGGGCGTATGCGTTTTTTCCTGAATATATTCAGGACAAAACACATATGCCCTTTTTGGCCAACCAAGCAAGCTTGCAAAGGAAATCTGCACTACAATGAAGTCTCACTTCCCCACGGTCAAAAGGGCCATCTGAAAAAAGTGTAAAATCCAGAAAGGCAGGACAGGCCATGGAGAACTGGGAGCCTTGTTATGCTGATGGGCGGGATGTAAATTGCCAACAGCCACTCAGGAGAAGTGTATGGTGTTTCCTGAAACATCTAAAAAACTGAGGAACAGAGCCTAGGGCACTTCCACTTATGGTCCTATAGCTTAGGGAAATTAAAATCAAAAACACAAAGCCACCCCAAAGTTTGGGACAGCTCTGTTTACAAGAACCTCGTTTACGGTACAAGTTCAATATCACAGAAAGTGAAAAATGGATAAAGAAGTTGTGGTACTTACGTACAATGCAATATCACTCAACAATGAAATCTATGTCATCAGGCCCGTAGCAGCATAATGAGTGGATTCAGGTATGATGATTCTAACTGAAATAAGTCACACAGAAAAAGAAACGTCATAAGTTATCACTAATACACGGAATGTAAACTTGGCTACACAGGCACTGAATTACAAAACAGAACAGGGTCTCAAATTTAGAAAACCAACTTATGCTTGCTTAAGGGCAAAGGTGAGTTGGGGTGCTGCATAAAACCAGAGATTGAAATGAGCACAGATAAAGTTCCTTAAGCCAAATATGTAATAGACAAGAGCTACTCCTTGCTCAACGAAATGGACTCAACACCCCATATTAAACGCCTAAGAATGTACCTGACTAGTAAGTATCTTAAAACCTATGGATTGCTAAGTCTCCAAAACAGAACCAAGCGTGTGTACAGGGGCATAAATGCAGCAGTGATAGGATTGGAGAGGTTCGGTGAGCAAATGAAGACCCTTTGAAGTCACACTGCATGGTACCCATTCCACGGGTCTCAACTCTCCAGGTTTAAGGGATTTTTCCTTCAGCTAAAACATGCATGTGGAACCCAGAGTATGATCAACCATGTGATCGGGAGACGTGTTCAAATATGTCTCAGTTCTCGTCCCCTGGTACTCGGGTGCAACATTCCAGATGCTTTACTAACACTCTCCCGACTTGGAGAGTCAGTGCCTTTAACCTCCTGTTTGGCCCAGTTTGCAATTTCTGCGGAAGATGAACAGGAATAGGGAGAACCAATGAGAGACTAGCTGGAGGTGTCTGGACGGGCAAATTTAACTCTCATTTCCCAACAGGAAGAGGAATTAAGCAAAGGCTCAGCGTGCCGTGCCGGAACCAGATTAGGGCCTGAAGCAATCCTGCGGTGTTGCGGCCAGCTCACAAGAAAACGAATTGAAGAAAGGAGCTCAGGGGCACTGTAATTCACAAACCTGCAGAGTTATAAATGACAGCTATCGTCCAAAAATATACTGAAGTAAGGCTGCCAAGAGGACTTGAAAGCGGGGCAGAATTGCAGGAAACCGATTTCAGGAAGTAGACTGGAATTGCATTTAAAGCATAGGAAAAGAGGCAGAACGTCCACAATGATGCACTTGGCCAAAAAGGGCGTATGCGTTTTTTCATGAATATATTCAGGAAAAAACGCATACGCCCTTTTGGGCCAATCAAGCAAGCTTGCAAAGGAAATCTGCACTATAATGAAGTCTCACTTCCCCCCGGTCAAAAGGGCCATCTGAAAAAAGTGTAAAATCCAGAAAGGCAGGACAGGCCATGGAGAACTGGGAGCCTTGTTATGCTGATGGACGGGATGTAAATTGCCGACAGCCACTAGGGAGAAGTGTATGGTGTTTCCTGAAACATCTAAAAAACAAAGCAACAGAGCCTAGGGCACTTCCACTTATGGTCCTATAGCTTAGGGAAATTAAAATCAAAAAGACACAGCCACCCCAAAGTTTGGGACGGCTCTGTTTACAAGAACCTCCTTTACGGTACAAGTTCAATTTCGCAGAAAGTGAAAAATGGATAAAGAAGTTGTGGTACTTACGCACAATGCAATATCACTCAGCAATGAAATCTATGTCATCAGGCCCGTAGCAGCATAATGAGTGGATTCAGGTATGATGATTCTAACTGAAATAAGTCACACAGAAAAAGAAACATCATAAGATATCACTAATACACGGAATGTAAACCTGGATACACAGGAAGTGGATTACAAAACAGAACAGGGTCTCAAATTTAGAAAACCAACTTATGCTTGCTTAAGGGGAAAGATGAGTTGGGGTGCTGCATAAAACCAGAGACTGAAATGAGCACTGATAAAGTTCCTTAAGCCAAATATGTAACAGACAAGAGATACTCCTTGCTCAACGAAATGGACTCAACACCCCATATTAAACGCCTAAGAATGTACCTGACTAGTAAGTATCTTAAAACCTATGGATTGCTATGTCTCCGAAAGAGAATCAAGCGTGTGTACAGGGGCAAAAACGCAGCTGTGATAGGGTTGGAGAGGTTCGGTGAGCAAATGAAGACCCTTTGAAGTCATATTGCATGGTACCCATTCCACGGGTCTCAACTCTCCAGGTTTAAGGGATTCTTCCTTCAGCTAAAACATGCATGTGGAACCCAGAGTATGATCAACCCTGTGATCGGGAGACGTGTTCAAATATGTCTCAGTTTTCATGCCCTGGTACTCGGGTGCAACATTCCAGACGCTTTATTAACACTCTCCCGACTTGGAGAGTCAGTGCCTTTAACCTCCTGTTTGGCCCAGTTTGCAATTTCTGCGGAAGATGAACAGGAATAGGGAGAACCAATGAGAGACTAGCTGGAGGTGTCTGGACGGGCAAATTTAACTCTCATTTCCCACCAGGAAGAGGAATTAACCAACGGCTCAGCGTGCCGTGCCGCAACCAGATTAGTGCCTGAAGCAAAACTGCGGTGTTGGGGCCAGCTCACAAGAAAGCGAGTTGAAGAAAGGAGCTCAGGGGCACTGTAATTCACACACCTGCAGAGTTATAAATGACAGCTATCATCCAAAAATATACTGAAGTAAGGCTGCCAAGAGGACTTGAAAGTGTGGCAGAATTGCAGGAAACCAATTTCAGGAGGTACACTGGAATTGCATTTAAAGCATAGGAAAAGAGGCAGAACGTTCACAATGATGCACTTGGCCAAAAAGGGCATATGCGTTTTTTCCTGAATATATTCAGGAAAAAACATATACGCCATTTTTGGCCAACCAAGCAAGCTTGCAAAGGAAATCTGCACTACAATGAAGTCTCACTTCCCCCTGCTCAAAAGGGCAATCTGAAAAAAGTGTAAAATCCAGAAAGGCAGGACAGGCTATGGAGAATTGGGAGCCTTGTTATGCTGATGGGCGGGATGTAAATTGCCAAAAGCCACTGGGGAGAAGTGTATGGTGTTTCCTGAAACATCTAAAAAACAAAGCAACAGAGCCTAGGGCACTTCCACTTATGGTCCTATAGCTTAGGGAAATTAATATCAAAAAGACACAGCCACCCCAAATTTTGGGACGGCTCTGTTTACAAGAACCTCGTTTATGGTACAAGTTCAATATAGCAGAAAATGAAAAATGGATAAAGAAGTTGTGGTACTTACGTACAATGCAATATCACTCAGCAATGAAATCTCTGTCAACAGGCCTGTAGCAGAAAATGAGTGGGTTCAGGTATGATGAATCTAAGTGAAATAAGTCACACAGAAAAAGAAACATCATAAGATATCACTAATACACGGAATGTAAACTTGGCTACACAGGAACTGGATTACAAAACAGAACAGGGTCTCAAATTTAGAAAACCAACTTATGCTTGCTTAAGGGGAAAGGTGAGTTGGGGTGCTGCATAAAACCAGAGATTGAAATGAGCACAGATAAAGTTCCTTAAGCCAAATATGTAATAGACAAGAGCTACTGCTTGCTCAACGAAATGGACTCAACACCCCATATTAAACACCAATGAATGTACCTGACTAGTAAGTATCTTAAAACCTATGGATTGCTATGTCTCTGAAAGACAATCAACCGTGTGTACAGGGGCATAAACGCAGCAGTGATAGGATTGGAGAGGTTCGGTGAGCAAATGAAGACCCTTTGAAGTCATATTGCATGGTACCCATTCCACGGGTCTGAACTCTCCAGGTTTAAGGGATTCTTCCTTCAGCTGAAACATGCATGTGGAACCCAGAGGATGATCAACCGTGTGATCGGGAGACGTGTTCAAATATGTCTCAGTTTTCGTCCCCTGGTACTCGGGTGCAACATTCCAGACGCTTTACTAACACTCTCCCGACTTGGAGAGTCAGTGCCTTTAACCTCCTGTTTGGCCCAGTTTGCAATTTCTGCGGAAGATGAACAGGGATAGGGAGGACCAATGAGAGACTAGCTGGAGGTGTCTGGACGGGCAATTTTAACTCTCATTTCCCACCAGGAAGAGGAATTAACCAAAGGCTCAGCGTGCAGTGCCGAAACCAGATTAGGGACTGAAGCAATCCTGCGGTGTTGCGGTCAGCTAACAAGAAAGCGAGTTGAAGAAAGGAGCTCAGGGGCACTGTAATTCACAAAACTGCAGAGTTATAAATGACAGCTATCGTCCAAAAATATACTGAAGTAAGGCTGCCAAGAGGACTTGAAAGTGGGGCAGAATTGCAGGAAACCGATTTCAGGAGGTAGACTGGAATTGCATTTAAAGCATAGGAAAAGAGGCAGAACGTCCACAATGATGCACTTGGTCAAAAAGGGCGTATGCGTTTTTTCCTGAATATATTCAGGAAAAAACGCATACGCCCTTTTTGGTCAACCAAGCAAGCTTGCAAAGGAAATCTGCACTAAAATGAAGTCTCACTTCCCCGCGGTCAAAAGGGCCATCTGAAAAAAGTGTAAAATCCAGAAAGGCAGGACAGTCGTTGGAGAACTGGGAGCCTTGTTATGCTGATGGGTGGGATGTAAATTGCCAGCAGCCACAGGGGAGAAGTGTATGGTGTTTCCTGAAACATCTAAAAAACAAAGCAACAGAGCCTAGGGCACTTCCACTTATGGTCCTAGAGCTTAGGGAAATTAAAATAAAAAAGACACAGCCACCCCAAAATTTGGTACGGCTCTTATTACAAGAACCTCGTTTATGGTACAAGTTCAATATCACAGAAAGTGAAAAATGGATAAAGAAGTTGTGGTACTTACGTACAATGCAATATCACTCAGCAATGACATCTATGTCATTAGGCCCGTAGCAGCATAATGAGTGGATTCAGGTATGATGATTCTAACTGAAATAAGTCACACAGAAAAAGAAACATCATAAGATATCACTAATACACGGAATGTAAACTTGGCTACACAGGAACTGGATTACAAAAGAGAACAGGGTCTCAAATTTAGAAAAGCAACTTATGCTTGCTTAAGGGGAAAGGTGAGTTGGGGTGCTGCATAAAACCAGAGATTGAAATGAGCACAGATAAAGTTCCTTTAGCCAAATATGTAATAGACAAGAGCTACTCCTTGCTCAACGTAATGGACTCAAAACCCCATGTTTAACGCCTTATAATGTACCTGACTAGTAAGTATCTTAAAACGTATGGATTGCTATGTCTCTGAAAGAGAATCAAGCATGAGTACAGGGGCATAAACGCCGCAGTGATAGGATTGGAGAGGTTCGGTGAGCAAATGAAGACACTTTGAAGTCATATTGCATGGTACCCATTCCACGGGTCTCAACTCTCCAGGTTTAAGGGATTCTTCCTTCAGCTAAAACATGCATGTGGAACCCAGAGTATGATCAACCGTGTTATCGGGAGACGTGTTGAAATTTATCTCAGTTCTCGTCCCATGGTACTCAGGTGCAACATTCCAGACGCTTTACTAACACTCTCCCGACTTGGAGAGTCAGTGCCTTTAACCTCCTGTTTGGCCCAGTTTGCAAATTCCGTGGAAGATGAACAGGAATATGGAGAACCAATGAGAGACAAGCTGGAGGTGTCTGGACGGGCAAATTTAACTCCCATTTCCCACCAGGAAGAGGAATTAACGAAAGGCTCAGCGTGACGTGCCGGAACCAGATTAGGGCCTGAAGCAATCCTGCGGTGTTGCGGCCAGCTCACAAGAAAGCAAGTTGAAGAAAGGAGCTCAGGGGCACTGTAATTCACAAACCTGCAGAGTTATAAATGACAGCTATCGTCCAAAAATATACTGAAGTAAGGCTACCAAGAGGACTTGAAAGCGGGGCAGAATTGCAGGAAACCGATTTCAGGAAGTAGACTGGAATTGCATTTAAAGCATAGGAAAAGAGGCAGAACATCCACAATGATGCACTTGGCCAAAAAGGGCGTATGCGTTTTTACCTGAATATATTCAGGAAAAAACACATACGCCCTTTTTGGCCAACCAAGCAAGCTTTCAAAGGAAATCTGCACTACACTGAAGTCTCACTTCCCCCCAGTCAAAAGGGCCATCTGAAAAAAGTGTAAAATCCAGAAAGGCAGGACAGGCCATGGAGAACTGGGAGCCTTGTTATGCTGATGGTCGGGATGTGAATTGCCAACAGCCACTGGGGAGAAGTGTATGGTGTTTCCTGAAACATCTAAAAAAAAAAGCAACAGAGCCTAGGGCACTTCCACTTATGGTCCTATAGCTTAGGGAAATTATAATCAAAAAGACTCAGCCACCCCAAAGTTTGGGAAGGTTCTGTTTACAAGAACCTCGTTTACGGTACAAGTTCAATATCGCAGAGAGTGAAAAATGGATAAAGAAATTGTGCTACTTACTTACAATGCAATATCACTCAGCAATGAAATCTAAGGCATCAGGCCCATAGCAGCATAATGAGTGGATTCAGGTATGATGATTCTAACTGAAATAAGTCACACAGAAAAAGAAACATCATAAGATATCACTAATACACGGAATGTAAACTTGGCTACACAGGAACTGGATTAAAAAACAGAACAGGGTCTCAAATGTAGAAAACCAACTTATGCTTGCTTAAGGGGAAAGGTGAGTTGGGGTGCTGCATAAAACCAGAGATTGAAATGAGCACAGATAAAGTTCCTTAAGCCAAATATTAATAGACAAGAGCTACTCCTTGCTCAACGAAATGGGCTCAACACCCCATATTAAACGCCTAAGAATGTACCTGATTAGTAAGTATCTTAAAACCTATGGATTGCTATGTCTCCGAAAGAGAATCAAGCGTGTGTACAGGGGCATAAACGCAGCAGTGATAGGATTGGAGAGGTTCGGTGAGCAAATGAAGACCCTTTGAAGTCATATTGCATGGTACCCATTCCACGGGTCTCAACTCTCCAGGTTTAAGGGATTCTTCCTTCAGCTAAAACATGCATGTGGAACCCAGAATATGATCAACCATGTGATCGGGAGACGTGTTCCAATATGTCTCAGATCTCGTCCCCTGGTACTCGGGTGCAACATTCCAGACGCTTTACTAACACTCTCCCGACTTTGAGAGTCAGTGCCTTTAACCTCCTGTTTGGCCCAGTTTGCAATTTCTGCGGAAGATGAATAGGAATAGGGAGAACCAATGACAGACTAGCTGGAGGTGTCTGGACGGGCAAATTTAACTCTCATTTCCCACCACGAAGAGGAATTAACCAAAGGCTCAGCGTGCCGTGCCGGAACCAGATTAGGGGCTGAAGCAATCCTGCGGTGTTGCGGCCAGCTCGCAAGAAAGCGAGTTGAAGAAGGGAGCTCAGGGGCACTGTAATTCACACACCTGCAGAGTTATAAATGGTAGCTATCGTCCAAAAATATACTGAAGTTAGGCTGCCAAGAGGACTTGAAAGCGGGGCAGAATTGCAGGAAACCGATTTCAGGAGGTAGAGTGGAATTGCATTTAAAGCATAGGAAAAGAGGCAGAACGTCCACAATGATGCACTTGGCCAAAAGGGGGTATGAGTTTTTTCCTGAATATATTCAGGAAAAAACGCATACGCCCTTTTTGGCCAACCAAGCAAGCTTGCAAAGGAAATCTGCACTACAATGAAGTCTCACTTCTCCCCGGTCAAAAGGGCCATCTGAAAAAAGTGTAAAATCCAGAAAGGCAGGACAGGCCATGGAGAACTGGGAGCTTTGTTATGCTGATGGGCGGGATGAAAATTGCCAACAGCCACTCGGGAGAAGTGTATGGTGCTTCCTGAAACATCTAAAAAACAAAGCAACAGAGCCTAGGGCACTTCCACTTATGGTCCTATAGCTTAGGGAAATTAAAATCAAAAAGACACAGCCACCCCAAAGTTTGGGATGGCTCTGTTTACAAGAACCTCGTTTATGGTACAAGTTCAATATCGCAGAAAGTGAAAAATTGATAAAGAAGTTGTGGTACTTACGTACAATGCAATATCACTCAGCAATGAAATCTATGTCATCAGGCCCGTAGCAGCATAATGAGTGGATTCAGGTATGATGATTCTAACTGAAATAAGTCACACAGAAAAAGAAACATCATAAGATATCACTAATACACGGAATGTAAACTTGGTTTCACAGGAACTGGATTACAAAACAGAACAGGGCCTCAAATTTAGAAAACCAACTTATGCTTGCTTAAGGGGAAAGGTGAGTTGGGGTGCTGCATAAAACCAGAGATTGAAATGAGCACAGATAAAGTTCCTTAAGCCAAATATGTAATAGACAAGAGCTACTCCTTGCTCAACGAAATGGACTCAACACCCCATATTAAACGCTTAAGAATGTACCTGACCAGTAAGTATCTTAAAACCTAAGGATTGCTATGTCTCCGATAGAGAATCAAGCGTGTGTACAGGGGCATAAACGCAGCAGTGATAGGATTGGAGAGGTTTGGTGAGCAAATGAAGACCCTTTGAAGTCATATTGCATGGTACCCATTCCACGGGTCTCAACTCTCCAGGTTTAAGGGATTCTTCCTTCAGCTAAAACATGCATGTGGAACCCAGAGTATGATCAACCGTGTGATCGGGAGACGTGTTCCAATTTGTCTCAGTTCTCATCCCCTGGTACTCGTGTGCAACATTCCAGATGCTTTACTAACACTCTCCCGACCTGGAGAGTCAGTGCCTTTAACCTCCTGTTTGGCCCAGTTTGCAATTTCTGCGGAAGATGAACAGGAATAGGGAGAACCAATGAGAGACTAGCTGGAGGTGTCTGGACGGGCAAATTTAACTCTCATTTCCCAACAGGAAGAGGAATTAACCAAAGGCTCAGCGTGCCGTGCCGGAACCAGATTAGGGCCTGAAGCAATCCTGCGGTGTTGCGGCCAGCTCACAAGAAAGCGAGTTGAAGAAAGGAGCTCAGGGGCACTGTAATTCACAAACCTGCAGAGTTATAAATGACAGCTATCGTCCAAAAATATACTGAAGTAAGGCTGCCAAGAGGACTTGAAAGCGGGGCAGAATTGCAGGAAACCGATTTCAGGAGGTAGACTGGAATTGCATTTAAAGCATAGGAAAAGAGGCAGAACGTCGACAATGATGCACTTGGCCAAAAAGGGCGTATGCGTTTTTTCCTGAATATATTCAGGAAAAAACGCATACGCCCGTTTTGGCCAACCAAGCAAGCTTGCAAAGGAAATCTGCACTACAATGAAGTCTCACTTCCCCCCGGTCAAAAGGGCCATCTGAAAAAAGTGTAAAATCCAGAAAGGCAGGACAGGCCATGGAGAACTGGTTGCCTTGTTATGCTGATGGGCGGGATGTAAATTGCCAACAGCCACTGGGGAGAAGTGTATGGTGTTTCCTGAAACATCTAAAAAACAAAGCAACAGAGCCTAGGGCACTTCCACTTATGGTCCTATAGCTTAGGGAAATTAAAATCAAAAAGACACAGCCACCCCAAAGTTTGGGACGGCTCTGTTTACAAGAACCTCGTTTACGCTACAAGTTCAATATCACAGAAAGTGAAAAATGGATAAAGAATTTGTGGTACTTACGTACAATGCAATATCACTCAGCATTGACATCTATGTCATGAGGCCCGTAGCAGCATAATGAGTGGATTCAGGTATGATGATTCTAACTGAAATAAGTCACACAGAAAAAGAAACATCATAAGTTATCACTAATACACGGAATGTAAACTTGGCTACACAGGAACTGAATTACAAAACAGAACAGAGTCTCAAATTTAGAAAACCAACTTATGCTTGCTTAAGGGGAAAGGTGAGTTGGGGTGCTGCATAAAACCAGAGATTGAAATGAGCACAGATAAAGTTCCTTAAGCCAAATATGGAATAGAAAAGAGCTACTCCTTGCTCAACGAAATGGACTCAACACCCCATATTAAACGCCTAAGAATGTACCTGACTAGTAAGTATCTTAAAACCTATGGATTGCTATGTCTCCGAAAGAGAATCAAGCGTGTGTACAGGGGCATAAACGCAGCAGTGATAGGATTGGAGAGGTTCGGTGAGCAAATGAAGACCCTTTGAAGTCATATTGCATGGTACCCATTCCAAGGGTCTCAACTCTCCAGGTTTAAGGGATTTTTCCTTCAGCTGAAACATGCATGTGGAACCCAGAGTATGATCAACCGTGTGATCAGGAGACGTGTTCAAATATGTCTCAGTTCTCGTCCCCTGGTACTCGGCTGCAACATTCCAGACGGTTTACTAACACTCTGCCGACTTGCAGAGTCAGTGCCTTTAACCTCCTGTTTGGCCCAGTTTGCAATTTCTGCGGAAGATGAACAGGAATAGGGAGGACCAATGAGAGACTAGCTGGAGGTGTCTGGACGGGCAATTTTAACTCTCATTTCCCACCAGGAAGAGGAATTAACCAAAGGCTCAGCGTGCAGTGCCGAAACCAGATTAGGGACTGAAGCAGTCCTGCGGTGTTGCGGTCAGCTAACAAGAAAGCGAGTTGAAGAAAGGAGCTCAGGGGCACTGTAATTCACAAAACTGCAGAGTTATAAATGACAGCTATCGTCCAAAAATATACTGAAGTAAGGCTGCCAAGAGGACTTGAAAGTGGGGCAGAATTGCAGGAAACCGATTTCAGGAGGTAGACTGGAATTGCATTTAAAGCATAGGAAAAGAGGCAGAACGTCCACAATGATGCACTTGGTCAAAAAGGGCGTATGCGTTTTTTCCTGAATATATTCAGGAAAAAACGCATACGCCCTTTTTGGTCAACCAAGCAAGCTTGCAAAGGAAATCTGCACTAAAATGAAGTCTCACTTCCCCGCGGTCAAAAGGGCCATCTGAAAAAAGTGTAAAATCCAGAAAGGCAGGACAGTCGTTGGAGAACTGGGAGCCTTGTTATGCTGATGGGTGGGATGTAAATTGCCAGCAGCCACAGGGGAGAAGTGTATGGTGTTTCCTGAAACATCTAAAAAACAAAGCAACAGAGCCTAGGGCACTTCCACTTATGGTCCTAGAGCTTAGGGAAATTAAAATAAAAAAGACACAGCCACCCCAAAATTTGGTACGGCTCTTATTACAAGAACCTCGTTTATGGTACAAGTTCAATATCACAGAAAGTGAAAAATGGATAAAGAAGTTGTGGTACTTACGTACAATGCAATATCACTCAGCAATGACATCTATGTCATTAGGCCCGTAGCAGCATAATGAGTGGATTCAGGTATGATGATTCTAACTGAAATAAGTCACACAGAAAAAGAAACATCATAAGATATCACTAATACACGGAATGTAAACTTGGCTACACAGGAACTGGATTACAAAAGAGAACAGGGTCTCAAATTTAGAAAAGCAACTTATGCTTGCTTAAGGGGAAAGGTGAGTTGGGGTGCTGCATAAAACCAGAGATTGAAATGAGCACAGATAAAGTTCCTTTAGCCAAATATGTAATAGACAAGAGCTACTCCTTGCTCAACGTAATGGACTCAAAACCCCATGTTTAACGCCTTATAATGTACCTGACTAGTAAGTATCTTAAAACGTATGGATTGCTATGTCTCTGAAAGAGAATCAAGCATGAGTACAGGGGCATAAACGCCGCAGTGATAGGATTGGAGAGGTTCGGTGAGCAAATGAAGACACTTTGAAGTCATATTGCATGGTACCCATTCCACGGGTCTCAACTCTCCAGGTTTAAGGGATTCTTCCTTCAGCTAAAACATGCATGTGGAACCCAGAATATGATCAACCATGTGATCGGGAGACGTGTTCCAATATGTCTCAGATCTCGTCCCCTGGTACTCGGGTGCAACATTCCAGACGCTTTACTAACACTCTCCCGACTTTGAGAGTCAGTGCCTTTAACCTCCTGTTTGGCCCAGTTTGCAATTTCTGCGGAAGATGAATAGGAATAGGGAGAACCAATGACAGACTAGCTGGAGGTGTCTGGACGGGCAAATTTAACTCTCATTTCCCACCACGAAGAGGAATTAACCAAAGGCTCAGCGTGCCGTGCCGGAACCAGATTAGGGGCTGAAGCAATCCTGCGGTGTTGCGGCCAGCTCGCAAGAAAGCGAGTTGAAGAAGGGAGCTCAGGGGCACTGTAATTCACACACCTGCAGAGTTATAAATGGTAGCTATCGTCCAAAAATATACTGAAGTTAGGCTGCCAAGAGGACTTGAAAGCGGGGCAGAATTGCAGGAAACCGATTTCAGGAGGTAGAGTGGAATTGCATTTAAAGCATAGGAAAAGAGGCAGAACGTCCACAATGATGCACTTGGCCAAAAGGGGGTATGAGTTTTTTCCTGAATATATTCAGGAAAAAACGCATACGCCCTTTTTGGCCAACCAAGCAAGCTTGCAAAGGAAATCTGCACTACAATGAAGTCTCACTTCTCCCCGGTCAAAAGGGCCATCTGAAAAAAGTGTAAAATCCAGAAAGGCAGGACAGGCCATGGAGAACTGGGAGCTTTGTTATGCTGATGGGCGGGATGAAAATTGCCAACAGCCACTCGGGAGAAGTGTATGGTGCTTCCTGAAACATCTAAAAAACAAAGCAACAGAGCCTAGGGCACTTCCACTTATGGTCCTATAGCTTAGGGAAATTAAAATCAAAAAGACACAGCCACCCCAAAGTTTGGGATGGCTCTGTTTACAAGAACCTCGTTTATGGTACAAGTTCAATATCGCAGAAAGTGAAAAATTGATAAAGAAGTTGTGGTACTTACGTACAATGCAATATCACTCAGCAATGAAATCTATGTCATCAGGCCCGTAGCAGCATAATGAGTGGATTCAGGTATGATGATTCTAACTGAAATAAGTCACACAGAAAAAGAAACATCATAAGATATCACTAATACACGGAATGTAAACTTGGTTTCACAGGAACTGGATTACAAAACAGAACAGGGCCTCAAATTTAGAAAACCAACTTATGCTTGCTTAAGGGGAAAGGTGAGTTGGGGTGCTGCATAAAACCAGAGATTGAAATGAGCACAGATAAAGTTCCTTAAGCCAAATATGTAATAGACAAGAGCTACTCCTTGCTCAACGAAATGGACTCAACACCCCATATTAAACGCTTAAGAATGTACCTGACCAGTAAGTATCTTAAAACCTAAGGATTGCTATGTCTCCGATAGAGAATCAAGCGTGTGTACAGGGGCATAAACGCAGCAGTGATAGGATTGGAGAGGTTTGGTGAGCAAATGAAGACCCTTTGAAGTCATATTGCATGGTACCCATTCCACGGGTCTCAACTCTCCAGGTTTAAGGGATTCTTCCTTCAGCTAAAACATGCATGTGGAACCCAGAGTATGATCAACCGTGTGATCGGGAGACGTGTTCCAATTTGTCTCAGTTCTCATCCCCTGGTACTCGTGTGCAACATTCCAGATGCTTTACTAACACTCTCCCGACCTGGAGAGTCAGTGCCTTTAACCTCCTGTTTGGCCCAGTTTGCAATTTCTGCGGAAGATGAACAGGAATAGGGAGAACCAATGAGAGACTAGCTGGAGGTGTCTGGACGGGCAAATTTAACTCTCATTTCCCAACAGGAAGAGGAATTAACCAAAGGCTCAGCGTGCCGTGCCGGAACCAGATTAGGGCCTGAAGCAATCCTGCGGTGTTGCGGCCAGCTCACAAGAAAGCGAGTTGAAGAAAGGAGCTCAGGGGCACTGTAATTCACAAACCTGCAGAGTTATAAATGACAGCTATCGTCCAAAAATATACTGAAGTAAGGCTGCCAAGAGGACTTGAAAGCGGGGCAGAATTGCAGGAAACCGATTTCAGGAGGTAGACTGGAATTGCATTTAAAGCATAGGAAAAGAGGCAGAACGTCGACAATGATGCACTTGGCCAAAAAGGGCGTATGCGTTTTTTCCTGAATATATTCAGGAAAAAACGCATACGCCCGTTTTGGCCAACCAAGCAAGCTTGCAAAGGAAATCTGCACTACAATGAAGTCTCACTTCCCCCCGGTCAAAAGGGCCATCTGAAAAAAGTGTAAAATCCAGAAAGGCAGGACAGGCCATGGAGAACTGGTTGCCTTGTTATGCTGATGGGCGGGATGTAAATTGCCAACAGCCACTGGGGAGAAGTGTATGGTGTTTCCTGAAACATCTAAAAAACAAAGCAACAGAGCCTAGGGCACTTCCACTTATGGTCCTATAGCTTAGGGAAATTAAAATCAAAAAGACACAGCCACCCCAAAGTTTGGGACGGCTCTGTTTACAAGAACCTCGTTTACGCTACAAGTTCAATATCACAGAAAGTGAAAAATGGATAAAGAATTTGTGGTACTTACGTACAATGCAATATCACTCAGCATTGACATCTATGTCATGAGGCCCGTAGCAGCATAATGAGTGGATTCAGGTATGATGATTCTAACTGAAATAAGTCACACAGAAAAAGAAACATCATAAGTTATCACTAATACACGGAATGTAAACTTGGCTACACAGGAACTGAATTACAAAACAGAACAGAGTCTCAAATTTAGAAAACCAACTTATGCTTGCTTAAGGGGAAAGGTGAGTTGGGGTGCTGCATAAAACCAGAGATTGAAATGAGCACAGATAAAGTTCCTTAAGCCAAATATGGAATAGAAAAGAGCTACTCCTTGCTCAACGAAATGGACTCAACACCCCATATTAAACGCCTAAGAATGTACCTGACTAGTAAGTATCTTAAAACCTATGGATTGCTATGTCTCCGAAAGAGAATCAAGCGTGTGTACAGGGGCATAAACGCAGCAGTGATAGGATTGGAGAGGTTCGGTGAGCAAATGAAGACCCTTTGAAGTCATATTGCATGGTACCCATTCCAAGGGTCTCAACTCTCCAGGTTTAAGGGATTTTTCCTTCAGCTGAAACATGCATGTGGAACCCAGAGTATGATCAACCGTGTGATCAGGAGACGTGTTCAAATATGTCTCAGTTCTCGTCCCCTGGTACTCGGGTGCAACATTCCAGACGGTTTACTAACACTCTGCCGACTTGCAGAGTCAGTGCCTTTAACCTCCTGTTTGGCCCAGTTTGCAATTTCTGCGGAAGATGAACAGGAATAGGGAGGACCAATGAGAGACTAGCTGGAGTTGTCTGGACGGGCAAATTTAACTCTCATTTCCCACCAGGAAGAGGAATTAACCAAAGGCTCAGCGTGCCGTGCCGGAACCAGATTAGGGCCTGAAGCAATCCTGCGGTGTTGCGGCCAGCTCAGAAGAAAGCGAGTTGAAGAAAGGAGCTCAGGGACACTGTAATTCACAAACCTGCAGAGTTATAAATGACAGCTATCGTCCAAAAATATACTGAAGTAAGGCTACCAAGAGGACTTGAAAGTGGGGCAGAATTGCAGGAAACCGATATCGGGAGGTAGACTGGAATTGCATTTAAAGCATAGGAAATGAGGCAGAACGTGGACAATGATGCACTTGGCCAAAAAGGGCGTATGTGTTTTTTCCTGAATATATTCAGGAAAAAACGCATACGCCCTTTTTGGCCAACCAAGCAAGCTTGCAAAGGAAATCTGCACTACAATGAAGTCTCACTTCCCGCCGGTCAAAAGGGCCATCTGAAAAAAGTGTAAAATCCAGAAAGGCAGGACAGGCCATGGAGAACTGGGAGCTTTGTTATGCTGATGGGCGGGATGAAAATTGCCAACAGCCACTCGGGAGAAGTGTATGGTGCTTCCTGAAACATCTAAAAAACAAAGCAACAGAGCCTAGGGCACTTCCACTTATGGTCCTATAGCTTAGGGAAATTAAAATCAAAAAGACACAGCCACCCCAAAGTTTGGGATGGCTCTGTTTACAAGAACCTCATTTATGGTACAAGTTCAATATCGCAGAAAGTGAAAAATTGATAAAGAAGTTGTGGTACTTACGTACAATGCAATATCACTCAGCAATGAAATCTATGTCATCAGGCCCGTAGCAGCATAATGAGTGGATTCAGGTATGATGATTCTAACTGAAATAAGTCACACAGAAAAAGAAACATCATAAGATATCACTAATACACGGAATGTAAACTTGGTTTCACAGGAACTGGATTACAAAACAGAACAGGGCCTCAAATTTAGAAAACCAACTTATGCTTGCTTAAGGGGAAAGGTGAGTTGGGGTGCTGCATAAAACCAGAGATTGAAATGAGCACAGATAAAGTTCCTTAAGCCAAATATGTAATAGACAAGAGCTACTCCTTGCTCAACAAAATGGACTCAACACCCCATATTAAATGCCTAAGAATGTACCTGACTAGTAAGTATCTTAAAACCTATGGATTGCTATGTCTCTGAAAGAGAATCAAGCGTGTGTACAGGGGCATAAACACAGCAGTGATAGGATTGAAGAGGTTCGGTGAGTAAATGAAGACCCTTTGAAGTCATATTTCATGGTACCCATTCCACGGGTCTCAACTCTCCAGGTTTAAGGGATTCTATCTTCAGCTAAAACATGCATGTGGAACCCAGAGTATGATCAGCTGTGTGATCGGGACACGTGTTCAAATATGTCTCAGTTTTCCTCCCCTGGTACTCAGGTGCAACATTCCAGATGCTTTACTAACACTCTCCCAACTTGGAGAGTCAGTGCCTTTAACCTCCTGTTTGGTCCAGTTTGCAATTTCTGCGGAAGATGAACAGGAATAGGGTGAACCAATGAGAGACTAGCTGGAGGTGTCTGGACGGGCAAATTTAACTCTCATTTCACACCAGGAAGAGGAATTAACCAAAGGCTCAGCGTGCCGTGCCAGAACCAGATTAGGGCCTGACGCAATCCTGTGGTGTTGCGGCCAGCTCACAAGAAAGCGAGTTGAAGAAAGGAGCTCAGGGGCACTGTAATCACAAACCTGCAGAGTTATAAATGACAGCTATCATCCAAAAATATACTGAAGTAAGGCTGCCAAGAGGACTTGAAAGCGGGGCAGAATTGCAGGAAACCGATTTCAGGAGGTAGACTGGAATTGCATTTAAAGCATAGGAAAAGAGGCAGAACGTCAACAATGATGCACTTGGCCAAAAAGGGCGTATGCGTTTTTTCCTGAATATATTCAGGAAAAGACGCATATGCCCTTTTTGGCCAACCAAGCAAGCTTGCAAAGGAAATCTGCACTACAATGAAGTCTCACTTCCCCCCGGTCAAAAGGGCCATCTGAAAAAAGTGTAAAATCCAGAAAGGCAGAACAGGCCATGGAGAACTGGGAGCCTTGTTATGCTGATGGATGGGATGTAAATTGCCAACAGCCACTGGGGAGAAGTGTATGGTGTTTCCTGAAACATCTAAAAAACAAAGCAACAGAGCCTAAGACACTTCCACTTATGGTCCTATAGCTTAGGGAAATTAAAATGAAAAAGACACAGCCACCCCAAAGTTTGGGACAGCTCTGTTTACAAGAACCTCGTTTACGGTACAAGTTCAATATCACAGAAAGTGAAAAATGGATAAAGAAGTTGTGGTACTTACGTACAATGCAATATCACTCAACAATGAAATCTATGTCATCAGGCCCGTAGCAGCATAATGAGTGGATTCAGGTATGATGATTCTAACTGAAATAAGTCACACAGAAAAAGAAACATCATAAGTTATCACTAATACACGGAATGTAAACTTGGCTACACAGGAACTGAATTACAAAACAGAACAGAGTCTCAAATTTAGAAAACCAACTTCTGCTTGCTTAAGGGGAAAGGTGAGTTGGGGTGCTGCATAAAACCAGAGATTGAAATGAGCACAGATAAAGTTCCTTAAGCCAAATATGGAATAGAAAAGAGCTACTCCTTGCTCAACGAAATGGACTCAACACCCCATATTAAACGCCTAAGAATGAACCTGACTAGTAAGTATCTTAAAACCTATGGATTGCTATGTCTCCGAAAGAGAATCAAGCGTGTGTACAGGGGCATAAATGCAGCAGTGATAGGATTGGAGAGGTTCGGTGAGCAAATGAAGACCCTTTGAAGTCATATTGCATGGTACCCATTCCAAGGGTCTCAACTCTCCAGGTTTAAGGGATTTTTCCTTCAGCTGAAACATGCATGTGGAACCCAGAGTATGATCAACCGTGTGATCAGGAGACGTGTTCAAATATGTCTCAGTTCTCGTCCCCTGGTACTCGGGTGCAACATTCCAGACGGTTTACTAACACTCTGCCGCCTTGGAGAGTCAGTGCCTTTAACCTCCTGTTTGGCCCAGTTTGCAATTTCTGCGGAAGATGAACAGGAATAGGGAGGACCAATGAGAGACTAGCTGGAGTTGTCTGGACGGGCAAATTTAACTCTCATTTCCCACCAGGAAGAGGAATTAACCAAAGGCTCAGCGTGCCGTGCCGGAACCAGATTAGGGCCTGAAGCAATCCTGCGGTGTTGCGGCCAGCTCAGAAGAAAGCGAGTTGAAGAAAGGAGCTCAGGGACACTGTAATTCACAAACCTGCAGAGTTATAAATGACAGCTATCGTCCAAAAATATACTGAAGTAAGGCTACCAAGAGGACTTGAAAGTGGGGCAGAATTGCAGGAAACCGATATCGGGAGGTAGACTGGAATTGCATTTAAAGCATAGGAAATGAGGCAGAACGTGGACAATGATGCACTTGGCCAAAAAGGGCGTATGTGTTTTTTCCTGAATATATTCAGGAAAAAACGCATACGCCCTTTTTGGCCAACCAAGCAAGCTTGCAAAGGAAATCTGCACTACAATGAAGTCTCACTTCCCGCCGGTCAAAAGGGCCATCTGAAAAATGTGTAAAATCCAGAAAGGCAGGACAGGCCATGGAGAACTGGGAGCCTTGTTATGCTGATGGGCGGGATATAAATTGTCAACAGCCACTCGGGAGAAGTGTATTGTATTTCCTGAAACATCGAAAAAACAAAGCAACAGAGCCTAGGGCACTTCCACTTATGGTCCTATAGCTTAGGGATATTAAAGTCAAAAAGACACAGCCACCCCAAAGTTTGGGACGGCTCTGTTTACAAGAACCTCGTTTACGGTACAGGTTCAATATCGCAGAAAGCGAAAGATGGATAAAGAAGTTGTGGTACTTACGTACAATGCAATATCACTCAGCAATGACATCTATGTCATCAGGCCCGTAGCAGCATAGAGTGGATTCAGGTATGATGATTCTAACTGAAATAAGTCACACAGAAAAAGAAACATCATAAGATATCACTAATACACGGAATGTAAACTTGGCTACACAGGAACTGAATTACAAAACAGAACAGGGTCTCAAATTTAGAAAACCAACTTATGCTTAATTAAGGGGAAAGGTGAGTTGGGGTGCTGCATAAAACCAGAGATTGAAATGAGCACAGATAAAGTTCCTTAAGCCAAATATGGAATAGACAAGAGCTACTCCTTGCTCAACGAGATGGACTCAACACCCCATATTAAACGTTTAAGAATGTACCTGACTAGTAAGTATCTTAAAACCTATGGATTGCTATGTCTCCGAAAGAGAATCAAGCGTGTGTATAGGGGCATAAACGCAGCAGTGATAGGATTGGAGAGGTTCGGTGAGCAAATGAAGACCCTTTGAAGTCATATTGCATGGTACCCATTCCACGGGTCTCAACTCTCCAGGTTTAAGGGATGCTTCCTTCAGCTAAAACATGCATGTGGAACCCAGAGTATGATCAACCGTGTGATCGGGAGACGTGTTCCAATATGTCTCAGTTCTCGTCCCCTGGTACTCGGCTGCAACATCCCAGACTGTTTACTATCACTCTCCCGACTTGGAGAGTCAGTGCCTTTAACCTCCTGTTTGACCCAGTTTGCAATTTCTGCGGAAGATGAACAGGAATAGGGAGAAAGAATGAGAGACTAGCTGGAGGTGTCTGGACGGGCAAATTTAACTCTCATTTCCCACCAGGAAGAGGAATTAACCAAAGGCTTAGCGTGCCGTGCCGGAACCAGATTAGGTCCTGAAGCAATGCTGCAGTGTTGCGGCCAGCTCACAAGAAAGCGAGTTGAAGAAAGGAGCTCAGGGGCACTGTAATTCACAAACCTGCAGAGTTATAAATGACAGCTATCGTCCAAAAATATACTGAAGTAAGGCTGCCAAGAGGACTTGAAAGCGGGGCAGAATTGCAGGAAACCGATGTCAGGAGGTAGACTGGAATTGCATCTAAAGCATAGGAAAAGAGGCAGAACATCGACAATGATGCTCTTGGCCAAAAAGGGCGTATGCGTTTTTTACTGAATATATTCAGGAAAAAACGCATACGCCCTTTTTGGCCAACCAAGCAAGCTTGCAAAGGAAATCTGCATTACAATGAAGTCTCACTTCCCCCCGGTCAAAAGGGCCATCTGAAAAAAGTGTAAAATCCAGAAAGGCAGGACAGGCCATGGAGAACTGGGAGCCTTGTTATGCTGATGGGCGGGATGTAAATTGCCAACAGCCACTTGGGAGAAGTGTATGGTGTTTCCTGAGACATCTAAGAAACAAAGCAACAGAGCCTAGGGCACTTCCACTTATGGTCCTATAGCTTAGGGAAATTAAAATCAAAAAGACACAGCCACCCCAAAGTTTGGGACGGCTCTGTTTACAAGAACCTCGTTTACGGGACAAGTTCAATATCACAAAGAGTGAAAAATGGATAAAGAAGTTGTGGTACTTACCTACAGTGCAATATCACTCAGCAATGAAATCTATGTCATTAGGCCCGTAGCAGCATAATGAGTGGATTCAGGTATGACGATTCTAACTGAAATAAGTCACACAGAAAAAGAAACATCATAAGATATCACTAATACATGGAATGTAAACTTGGCTACACAGGAACTGGATTACAAAACAGAACAGGGTCTCAAATTTAGAAAACCAACTTATGCTTGCTTAAGGGGAAAGGTGAGTTGGGGTGCTGCATAAAACCAGAGATTGATATGAGCACAGATAAAGTTCCTTAAGCCAAATATGTAATAGACAAGAGCTACTCCTTGCTCAACGAGATGGACTCAACACCCCATATTAAACGCCTAAGAATGTACCTGACTAGTAAGTATCTTAAAACCTATGGATCGCTGTATCTCTGAAAGAGAATCAAGCGTGTGTACAGGGGCATAAACGCAGGAGTGATAGGATTGGAGAGGTTCGGTGAGCAAATGAAGACCCTTTGAAGTCATATTGCATGGTACCCATTCCACGGGTCTCAACTCTCCAGGTTTAAGGGATTCTTCCTTCAGCTAAAGCATGCTTGTGGAACCCAGAGTATGATCAACCATGTGATCCGGAGACGTGTTCCAATATGTCTCAGTTCTCGTCCCCTGGTACTCGGGTGCAACATTCCAGATGCTCTACTAACACTCTCCCAACTTGGAGACTCAGTGCCTTTAACCTCCTGTTTGGCCCAGTTTGCAATTTCTGCAGAAGATGAACAGGAATAGGGAGAAAGAATGAGAGACTAGCTGGAGGTGTCTGGACGGGCAAATTTAACTCTCATTTCCCACCAGGAAGAGGAATTAACCAAAGGCTCAGCATGCCGTGCTAGAACAAGATTAGGGCCTGAAGCAATCCTGCGGTGTTGCGGCCAGCTCACAAGAAAGCGAATTGAAGAAAGGAGCTCAGGGGCACTGTAATTCACAAACCTGCAGAGATATAAATGACAGCTATCGTCCAAAAATATACTGAAGTAAGTCTGCCAAGAGGACTTGAAAGCCGGGCAGAATTGCAGGAAACCGATTTCAGGAGGTAGACTGGAATTGCATTTAAAGCATAGGAAAAGAGGCAGAACGTCGACAATGATGCACTTGGCCAAAAAGTGCGTATGCGTTTTTTCCTGAATATATTCAGGAAAAAACGCATACGCACTTTTTGGCCAACCAAGCAAGCTTGCAAAGGAAATCTGCACTACAATGAAGTCAAACTTCCCCCCGGTCAAAAGGGCCATCTGAAAAAAGTGTAAAATCCAGAAAGGCTGGACAGGCCATGGAGAACTGGGAGCCTGGTTATGCTGATGGGCGGGATGTGAATTGCCAACAGCCACTGGGGAGAAGTGTATGGTGTTTCCTGAAACATCTAAAAAACAAAGCAACAGAGCCTAGGGCACTTCCACTTATGGTAATATAGCTTAGGGAAATTAAAATCAAAAAGACACAGCCACCCCAAAGTTTGGGACGGCTCTGTTTACAAGAAACTCTTTTACGGGACAAGTTCGATATCGCAGAAAGTGAAAAATGGATAAAGAAGTTGTGGTACTTACGTACAATGCAATATCACTCAGCAATGAAATGTATGTCATTAGGCCCATAGCAGCATAATGAGTGGATTCAGGTATTATGATTCTAACTGAAATAAGTCACAAGAAAAAGAAACATCATAAGATATCTCTAATACACGGAATGTAAACTTGGCTACACAGGAACTGGATTACAAAACAGAACAGGGTCTCAAATTTAGAAAATCAACTTATGCTTGCTTAAGGGGAAAGGTGAGTTGGGGTGCTGCATAAAACCAGAGATTGAAATGAGCACAGATAAAGTTCCTTAAGCCAAATATGGAATAGACAAGAGCTACTCCTTGCTCAACGAAAGGGACTCAACACCCCATATTAAACGCCTAAGAATGTACCTGACTAGTAAGTATCTTAAAACCTATGGATCGCTGTGTCTCTGAAAGAGAATCAAGCGTGTGTACAGGGGCATAAACGCAGCAGTGATAGGATTGGAGAGGTTCGGTGAGCAAATGAAGACTCTTTGAAGTCATATTGCATGGTACCCATTCCACGGGTCTCAACTCTCCACGTTTAAGGGATTCTTCCTTCAGCTAAATCATGCATGTGGAACCCAGGGTATGATCAACCGTGTGATCGGGAGACGTGTTCCAATATGTCTCAGTTCTCGTCCCCTGGTACTCAGGTGCAACATTCCAGACACTTTACTAACACTCTCCCGACTTGGAGAGTCAGTGCCTTTAACCTCCTGTTTGGCCCAGTTTGCAATTTCTGTGGAAGATGAACAGGAATAGGGAGTACCAATGAGAGACTAGCTGGAGGTGTCTGGACGGGCAAATTTAACTCTCATTTCCCACCAGGAAGAGGAATTAACCAAAGGCTCAGCGTGCCGTGCCGGAACAAGATTAGGGCCTGAAGCAATGCAGCAGTGTTGCGGCCAGCTCACAAGAAAGCGAGTTGAAGAAAGGAGCGCAGGGGCACTGTAATTCACAAACCTGCAGAGTTATAAATGACAGCTATCGTCCAAAAATATACTGAAGTAAGGCTGCCAAGAGGACTTGAAAGAGGGGCAGAATTGCAGGAAACCGATTTCAGGAGGTAGACTGGAATTGCATTTAAAGCATAGGAAAAGAGGCAGAACGTCGACAATGATGCACTTGGCCAAAAAGGGCGTATGCGTTTTTTCCTGAATATGTTCAGGAAAAAACGCATACGCCCTTTTTGGCCAACCAAGCAAGCTTGCAAAGGAAATCTGCACTACAATGAAGTATCACTTCCCCCGGGTCAAAAGGGCCATCTGAAAAAAGTGTAAAATCCAGGAAGGCAGGACAGGCCATGGAGAACTGGGAGACTTGTTATGCTAATGGGCGGGATGTAAATTGCCAACAGCCACTTGGGAGAAGTGTATGGTGTTTCCTGAAACATCTAAGAAACAAAGCAACAGAGCCTAGGGTACTTCCACTTATGGTCCTATAGCTTAGGGAAATTAAAATCAAAAAGACACAGCCACCCCAAAGTTTGGGACGGCTCTGTTTACAAGAACCTCGTTTAGGGGACAAGTTCAATATCACAAAGAGTGAAAAATGTATAAAGAAGTTGTGGTACTTACGTACAATGCAATATCACTCAGCAATGAAATCTATGTCATCAGGCCCGTAGCAGCATAATGAGTGGATTCAGGTATGATGATTCTAACTGAAATAAGTCACAAAAAAAAGAAACATCATAAGATATCACTAATACACGGAATGTAAATTTGGCTACACAGGAACTGGATTACAAAACAGAACAGAGTCTCCAATTTAGAAAACCAACTTATGCTTGCTTAAGGGGAAAGGTGAGTTGGGGTGCTGCATAAAACCAGAGATTGAAATGAGCACAGATAAAGTTCCTTAAGCCAAATATGGAATAGACAAGAGCTACTCCTTGCTCAACGAGATGGACTCAACACCCCATATTAAACGCCTAAGAATGTACCTGACTAGTAAGTATCTTAAAACCTATGGATTGCTATGTCTCCGAAAGAGAATCAAGCATGAGTACAGGGGCATACACGCAGCAGTGATAGGATTGGAGAGGTTCGGTGAGCAAATGAAGACCCTTTGAAGTTATATTGCACGGTATCCATTCCACGGGTCTCAACTCTTCATGTTTAAGGGATTCTTCCTTCAGCTAAAACATGCATGTGGAACCCAGAGTATGATCAACCGTGTGATCTGGAGACGTGTTCCAATATGTCTCAGTTCTCATCCCCTGGTACTCGGGTGCAACATTCCAGACACTTTACTAACACTCCCCCGACTTGGAGAGTGAGTGCCTTTAACCTCCTGTTTGGCCCAGTTTGCAATATCTGCGGAAGATAAACAGGAAGAGGGAGAACCAATGAGAGACTAGCTGGAGGTGTCTGGACGGGCAAATTTAACTCTCATTTCCCACCAGGAAGAGGAATTAACCAAAGGCTCAGCGTGCCGTGCCGGAACCAGATTAGGGCCTGAAGCAATCCTGCGGTGTTGCGGCCAGCTCACAAGAAAGCGAGTTGAAGAAGGGAGCTCAGGGGCACTGTAATTCACAAACATGCAGAGATATAAATGACAGCTATCGTCCAAAACTATACTGAAGTAAGGCTGCCAAGAGGACTTGAAAGCATGGCAGAATTACAGGAAACCGATTTCAAGAGGTAGAGTGGAATTGCATTTAAAGCATAGGAAAAGAGGCAGAACGTTGACAATGATGCACTTGGCCAAAAAGGGCGTATGAGTTTTTTCCGGAAAAAACGCATACGCCCTTTTTGGCCAACCAAGCAAGCTTGCAAAGGAAATCTGCACTACAATGAAGTCTCACTTCCCCCAGGTCAAAAGGGCCATCTGAAAAATGTGTAAAATCCAGAAAGGCAGGACAGGCCATGGAGAACTGGGAGCCTTGTTATGCTGATGGGCGGGATGTAAATTGCCAACAGCCGCTTGCGAGAAGTGTATGGTGTTTCCTGAAACATCTAAGAAACAAAGCAACAGAGCCTAGGCCACTTCCACTTATGGTCCAATAGCTTAGGGAAATTAAAATCAAAAAGACACAGCCACCCCAAAGTTTGGGATGGCTCTGTTTACAACAACCTCATTTACAGTACAAGTTCAATATTGCAGAAAGTGAAAAATGGATAAAGAAGTTGTGGTACTTACGTACAATGCAATATCACTCAGCAATGAAATCTATGTCATCAGGCCCGTAGCAGCATAATGAGTGGATTCAGGTATGATGATTCTAACTGAAATAATTTACACAGAAAAAGAAACATCTTAAGATAACACTAATACACGGAGTGTAAACTTGGATACACAGGAACTGGATTACAAAACAGAACAGGGTCTCAAATTTAGAAAACCAACTTATGCTTGCTTAAGGGGAAAGGTGAGTTGGGGTGCTGCATAAAACCAGAGATTGAAATGAGCACAGATAATGTTTCTTAAGCCAAATATGGAATAGACAAGGGCTACTGCTTGCTCAACGAAATGGACTCAAAACCCCATATTAAACGCCTAATAATGTACCTGACTAGTAAGTATCTTAAAACTTATGTATTGCTATGTCTCTGAAAGAGAATCAAGCGTGAGTACAGGGGCATAAACGCAGCAGTGATAGGATTGGAGAGGTTTGGTGAGCAAATGAAGACGCTTTGAAGTCATATTGCATGGTACCCATTCCACGGGTCTCAACTCTCGAAGTTTAAGGGATTCTTCCTTCAGCTAAAAAATGCATGTGGAACACAGAGTGTGATTAACCGTGTGATCGGGAGACGTGTTCTAATATGTCTCAGTTCTTATCCCCTGGTACTCGGGTGCAACATTGCAGACGCTTTACTAACATTCTCCCGACTTGGAGAGACAGTGCCTTTAACCTCCTGTTTGGCCCAGTTTGCAATTTCTGCGGAAGATGAACAGGAATAGGGAGAACCAATGAGAGACTAGCTGGAGGTGTCTGGACGGGCAAATTTAACTCTCATTTCCCACCAGGAAGAGGAATTAACCAAAGGCTCAACCTGCCGTGCCGGAACCAGATTAGGGCCTGAAGCAATCCTGCCGTGTTGCGGCCAGCTCACAAGAAAGCGAGTTGAAGAAAGGAGCTCAGGGGCACTGTAATTCACAAACCTGCAGAGTTATAAATGACAGCTATCGTCCAAAAATCTACTGAAGTAAGGCTGCCAAGAGGACTTGAAAACGGGGCAGAATTGCAGGAAACCGATTTCAGGAGGTAGAACTGATTTGCATTTAAAGCATAGGAAAAGAGGCAGAACGTCGACAATGATGCACTTGCTAAAAAGGGCTTATGCTTTTTTTCCTGAATATATTCAGGAAAAAAAGCATACGCACTTTTTGGCCAACCAAGCAAGCTTGCAAAGGAAATTTGCACTACAATGAAGTCTCACTTCCCCCCAGTCAAAAGAGCCATCTGAAAAAAGTGTAAAATCCAGAAAGGCAGGACAGGCCATGGAGAACTGGGAGCCTTGTTATGCTGATGGGCTGGATGTAAATTGCCAACAGCCACTAGGGAGAAGTGTATGGTGTTTCCTGAAACATCTAAAAAACAAAGCAACAGAGCCTAGGGCACTTCCACTTATGGTCCAATAGCTTAGGGAAATTAAAATCAAAAAGACACAGCCACCCCAAAGTTTGGGACGGCTCTGTTTACAAGAACCTCGTTTACGGTACAAGTTCAATATCGCAGAAAGCGAAAAATGGATAAAGAAGTTGTGGTACTTACGGACAATGCAATATCACTCAGCAATGAAATCTATGTCATCAGGCCCTTAGAAGCATAATGAGTGGATTCAGGTATGATGATTCTAACTGAAATAAGTCACACAGAAAAAGAAACATCATAAGATATCACTAATAAACGGAATGTAAACTTATCTACACAGGAACTGGATTACAAAACAGAAGAGGGTCTCAAATTTAGAAAACCAACTTATGCTTGCTTAAGGGGAAAGGTGAGTTGGGGTGCTGCATAAAACCAGAGATTGAAATGAGCACAGATAAAGTTCCTTAAGTCAAATATGTAATAGACAAGAGCTACTCCTTGCTCAACGAAATGGAGTCAAAACCCCATATTAAACGCCTAATAATGTACCTGACTAGTAAGTATCTTAAAACCTATGGATTGCTATGTCTCTGAAAGAGAATCAATCGTAAGTACAGTGGCATAAACGCAGCAGTGAGAGGATTGGAGAGGTTCGGTGAGCTAATGAAGACTCTTTGAAGTCATATTGCATGGTACCCATTCCACAGGTCTCAACTCTCCAGGTTTAAGGGATTCTTCCTTCAGCTAAAACATGCATGTGGAACCCAGAGTATGATCAACCGTGTGATCGGGAGACGTGTTGAAATATGTCTCAGTTCTCATCCCCTGGTACTCGGGTGCCACATTCCAGACGCTTTACTAACACTCTCCCGACTTGGAGAGTCAGTGCCTTTAACCTCCTATTTGGCCCAGTTTGCAAATTGCGTGGAAGATGTACAAGAATAGGGAGAACCAATGAGAGACTAGCTGGAGGTGTCTGGACGGGCAAATTTAACTCCCATTTCCCACCAGGAAGAGGAATTAACCAAAGGCTCAGCTTGACGTGCCGGAACCAGATTAGGGCCTGAAGCAATCCTGCGGTGTTGCGGCCAGCTCACAAGAAAGCGAGTTGAAGAAAGGAGCTCAGGGGCACTGTAATTCACAAACCTGCAGAGTTATAAATGACAGATATCGTCCAAAAATATACTGAAGTAAGGCTGCCAAGAGGACTTGAAAGCGGGGCAGAATTGCAGGAAACCGATTTCAGGAGGTAGACTGGAATTGCTTTTAAAGCATAAGAAAAGAAGTAGAACGTCGACAATGATGCACTTGGCCAAAAAGGGCGTATGCGTTTTTTCCTGAATACATTCAGGAAAAAACGCATACGCCCTTTTTGGCCAAACAAGCAAGCTTGCAAAGGAAATCTGCACTACAATGAAGTCTCACTTCCCCCCGGTCAAAAGGGCCATCTGAAAAAAGTGTAAAATCCAGAAAGGCAGGACAGGCCATGGAGATCTGGGAGCCTTGTTATGCTGGTGGGCGGGATGTAAATTGGCAACAGCCACTTGGGAGAAGTGTATGGTGTTTCCTGAAACATCTAAAAAACAAAGCAACAGAGCCTAGGGCACTTCCACTTATGGTCCTATACCTTAGGGAAATTAAAATCAAAAAGAGACAGCCTTGGGCTTCCCTGGTTGCGCAGTGGTTGAGAGTCTGCCTGCCGATGCAGGGGACACGGGTTCGTGCCCCGGTCCGGGAGGATCGTGCGTGCCGCGGGGCGGCTGGGCCCGTGAGCCGTGGCCGCTGGGCCTGTGCGTCCGGAGCCTGTGCTCCGCAGCGGGAGAGGCCATGGCGGTGAGAGGTCCGTGTACCGCAAAAAAAAAAAAAAAAAAAAAAAAAGACACAGCCACCCCAAAGTTTGGGACGGCTCTGTTTACAAGAACCTCGTTTACGGTGCAAGTTCAATATCGCAGAAAGTGAAAACTGGATAAAGAAGTTGTGGTACTTACGTAGAATGTAATATCACTCAGCAATGAAATCTATGTCATCAGGCCCGTAGCACCATAATGAGTGGATTCAGGTATGATGATTCTAACTGAAATCAGTCACACAGAAAAAGAAACATCATAAGATATAAAAAATACACGGAATGTAAACTTGGCTACACAGGAACTGGATTACAAAACAGAACAGTGTCTCAAATTTAGAAAAGTAACTTATGCTTGCTTAAGGGGAAAGGTGAGTTGGGATGCTGCATAAAACCAGAGATTGAAATGAGCACAGATAAAGTTCCTTAAGGCAAATACGTAATAGACAAGAGCTACTCCTTGCTCAACGAAATGGACTCAACACCCCATACTAAACGCCTAAGAATGTACCTGACTAGTAAGTATCTTAAAACCTATGGATTGCTATGTCTCCGAAAGAGAATGAAGCGTGTGTACAGGGGCATAAATGCAGCAGTGATAGGATTGGAGAGGTTCGGTGAGCAAATGAAGACCCTTTGAAATCATATTGCATAGTACCCATTCCACGGGTCTCAACTCTCCAGGTTTAAGGGATTCTTCCTTCAGCTAAAACATGCATGTGGAACCCAGAGTATGATCAACCGTGTGATCAGGAGATGTGTTCCAATATGTCTCAGTTCTCGTCCCCTGGTACTCGGGTGCAACATTCC
This sequence comes from Orcinus orca, assembly GCF_937001465.1. Classification (NCBI taxonomy): domain Eukaryota; kingdom Metazoa; phylum Chordata; class Mammalia; order Artiodactyla; family Delphinidae; genus Orcinus; species Orcinus orca. The sequence continues at coordinate 1,714,592 of NW_026044021.1, forward strand.
AGAAGCTTAACTAACACTCTCCCGACTTGGAGAGTCAGTGCCTTTAACCTCCTGATTGGCCCAGTTTGCAAATTCCGCGGACGATGAACAGGAATAGGGTGAACCAATGAGAGACTAGCTGGAGGTGTCTGGATGGGAAAATTTAACTCTCATTTCCCACCAGGAAGAGGAATTAACCAAAGGCTCAGCCTGCCGTGCCGGAACCAGATTAGGGACTGAAGCAATCCTGCGGTGTTGCGGCCAGCTGACAAGAAAGCGAGTTGAAGAAAGGAGCTCAGGGGCACTGTAATTCACAAACCTGCAGAGTTATAAATGACAGCTATCGTCCAAAAATATACTGAAGTAAGGCTGCCAAGAGGACTTGAAAGCGGGGCCGAATTGCAGGAAACCGATTTCAGGAGGTAGACTGGAATTGCATTTAAAGCATAGCAAAAGGGGCAGAACGTCGACAATGATGCACTTGGCCAAAAGTGCATATGCGTTTTCTCCTGAATATATTCAGGAAAAAACGCATACGCCCTTTTTGGCCAACCAAGCAAGCTTGCAAAGGAAATCTGCACTACAATGAAGTCTCACTTCCCCCCCGGTCAAAAGGGCCATCTGAAAAAAGTGTAAAATCCAGAAAGGCAGAACAGGCCATGGAGAACTGGGAGCCTTGTTATGCTGATGGGCGGGATGTAAATTGCCAACAGCCACTCGGGAGAAGTGTATGGTGTTTGCTGAAACATCTAAAAAACAAAGCAACAGAGCCTAGGGCACTTCCACTTATGGTCCTATAGCTTAGGGAAATTAAAATCAAAAAGACACAGCAACCCCAAAGTTTGGGATGGCTCTGTTTACAAGAACCTCGTTTATGGTACAAGTTCAATATCTCAGAAAGTGAGAAATGGATACAGAAGTTGTGGTACTTACGTACAATGCAATATCACTCAGCAATGAAATCTATGTCATCAGGCCCGTAGCAGCATAATGAGTGGATTCAGGTACGATGATTCTAACTGAAATAAGTCACACAGAAAAAGAAACATCATAAGATATCACTAATACACGGAATGTAAACTTGGCTACTCAGGAACTGAATTACAAAACAGAACAGGGTCTCAAATTTAGAAAACCAACTTATGCTTGCTCAAGGGGAAAGGTGAGTTGGGGTGCTGCATAAAACCAGAGATTGAAATGAGCACAGATAATGTTCCTTAAGCCAAATATGTAATAGACAAAAGCTACTCCTTGCTCAACGAAATGGACTCAAAACCCCATATTAAATGCCTAAGAATGTACCTGACTAGTAATATATTAAAATCTATGGATTGCTATGTCTCTGAAAGAGAATCAAGCATGTGTACAGGGGCATAAACGCAGCAGTGATAGGATTGGAGAGGTTCGGTGAGCAAACGAAGACCCTTTGAAGTCATATTGCATGGTACCCATTCCACGGGTCTCAACTCTCCAGGTTTAAGGGATTCTTCCTTCAGCTAAAACATGCATGTGGAACCCAGAGTATGATCAACCGTGTGATCGGGAGATGTGTTCCAATATATCTCAGTTCTCGTCCCCTGGTACTCGGGTGCAACATTCCAGAAGCTTAACTAAAACTCTCCCGACTTGGAGAGTCAGTGCCTTTAACCTCCTGTTTGGCCCAGTTTGCAATTTCTGTGGAGGATGAACAGGAATAGGGAGAACCAATGAGAGACTAGCTGGAGGTGTCTGGACGGGCAAATTTAACTCTCATTTCCCACCAGGAAGAGGAATTAACCAAAGGCTCAGCGTGACGTGCCAGAACCAGATTAGGGCCTGAAGCAATCCTGCGGTGTTGCGGCCAGCTCACAAGAAAGCGAGTTGAAGAAAGGAGCTCAGGGGCACTGTAATTCACAAACCTGCAGAGTTATAAATGACAGCTATCGTCCAAAAATATACTGAAGTAAGGCTGCCAAGAGGAGTTGAAAGCGGGGCAGAATTGCAGGAAACCGATTTCAATAGGTAGACTGGAATTGCATTTAAATCATAGGAAAAGAGGCAGAATGTCGACAATGATGCACTTGGCCAAAAAGGGCGTATGCGTTTTTTCCTGAATATATTCAGGAAAAAACGCATACGCCCGTTTTGGCCAACCAAGCAAGCTTGCCAAGGAAATCTGCACTACAATGAAGTCTCACTTCCCCCCGGTCAAAAGGGCCATCTGAAAAAAGTGTAAAATCCAGAAAGGCAGGACAGGCCATGGAGAACTGGGAGCCTTGTTATGCTGATGGGCGGGATGTAAATTGCCAACAGCCACTCGGGAGAAGTGTATGGTGTTTTCTGAAACATCTAAAAAACAAAGCAACAGAGCCTAGGGCACTTCCACTTATGGTCCTATAGCTTAGGGAAATTAAAATCAAAAAGACACAGCCACCCCAAAGTTTGGGAAGGCTCTGTTTACAAGAACCTCATTTACGGTACAAGTTCAATTTCACAGAAAGTGAAAAATGGATACAGAAGTTGTGGTACTTACGTACAATGCAATATCACTCAGCAATGAAATCTATGTCATCAGGCCCATAAAAGCATAATGAGTGGATTCAGGTATGATGATTCTAACTGAAATAAGTCACACAGAAAAAGAAACATCATAAGATATCACTAATACACGGAATGTAAACTTGGCAACAAAGGAACTGGATTACAAAACAGAACAGGGTCTCAAATTTGTAAAACGAACTTATGCTTGCTTAAGGGGAAAGGTGAGTTGGGGTGCTGCATAAAACCAGAGATTGAAATCAGCACAGATAAAGTTCCTTAAGCCAAATATGGAATACACAAGAGCTACTCCTTGTTCAACGAAATGGACTCAACACCCCATATTAAACGCCTAAGAATGTACCTGACTAGTAAGTATCTTAAAACCTATGGATTGCTATGTCTCCAAAAGTGAATCAAGAGTGTGTACAGGGGCATAAACGCAGCAGTGATAGGATTGGAGAGGTTCGGTGAGCAAATGAATACCCTTTGAAGTCACATTGCATGGAACCCATTCCACGGGTCTCAACACTCCAGGTTTAAGGGATTCTTCCTTCAGCTAAAACATGCATGTGGAACCCAGCGTATGATCAACCATGTGATCGGGAGACGTGTTCCAATATGTCCCAGTTCTCGTCCCCTGGTACTCGGGTGCAACATTCCAGACGCTTTACTAACACTCTCCCGACTTGGGGAGTCAGTGCCTTTAACCTCCTGTTTGGCCCAGTTTGCAAATTCCGCGGAAGATGAACAGGAATAGGGAGAACCAATGAGAGACTAGCTGGAGGTGTCTGGACGGGCAAATTTAACTCTCATTTCCCACCAGGAAGAGGAATTAACCGAAGGCTCAGCGTGCCATGCCGGAACCAGATTAGGGCCTGATACAATCATGCGGTGTGCGACCAGCTCACAAGAAAGTGAGTTGAAGAAAGGAGCTCAGGGGCACTGTAATTCACAAACCTGCAGAGTTATAAATGACAGCTATCGTCCAAAAATATACTGAAGTAAGGCTGCCAAGAGGACTTGAAAGCGGGGCAGAATTGCAGGAAACCGATTTCAGGACGTAGACTGGAATTGCATTTAAAGCATAGGAAAAGAGGCAGAACGTAGACAATGATGCACTTGGCCAAAAGGGCGTATGCGTTTTCTCCTGAATATATTCAGGAAAAAACGCATATGCCCTTTTTGGCCAACCAAGCAAGCTTGCAAAGGAAATTTGCACTACAATGAAGTCTCACTTCCCCCCGGTCAAAAGGGCCATCTGAAAAAAGTGTAAAATCCAGAAAGGCAGGACAGGCCATGGAGAACTGGGAGCCTTGTTATGCTGATGGGCGGGATGTAAATTGCCAACAGCCACTCGGGAGAAGTGTATGGTGTTTCCTGAAACATCTAAAAAACAAAGCAACAGAGCCTAGGGCACTTCCACTTATGGTCCTATAGTTTAGGGAAATTAAAATCAAAAAGACACAGCCACCCCAAAGTTTCGGATGGCTCTGTTTACAAGAACCTCATTTACGGTACAAGTTCAATATCTCAGAAAGTGAGAAATGGATAAAGAAGTTGTGGTACTTACGTACAATGCAATATCACTCAGCAATGAAATCTATGTCATCAGGCCCATAGCAGAATAATGAGTGGATTCAGGTATGATGATTCTAACTGAAATAAGTCACACAGAAAAAGAAACATCATAAGATATCACTAATACACGGAATGTAAACTTGGCTACTCAGGAACTGAATTACAAAACAGAACAGGGTCTCAAATTTAGAAAACAAACTTATGCTTGCTTAAGGGGAAAGGTGAGTTGGGGTGCTGCATAAAACCAGAGATTGAAATGAGCACAGATAATGTTCCTTAAGCCAAATATGTAATAGAAAAGAGCTACTCCTTGCTCAACGAAATGGACTCAAAACCCCATATTAAACGCCTAAGAATGTACCTGACTAGTAATATCTTAAAATCTGTGGATTGCTATGTCTCCGAAAGAGAATCAAGCATGTGTAGAGGGGCATAAACGCAGCAGTGATAGGATTGGAGAGGTTCGGTGAGCAAACGAAGACCCTTTGAAGTCATATTGCATGGTACCCATTCCACGGGTCTCAACTCTCCAGGTTTAAGGGATTCTTCCTTCAGCTAAAACATGCATGTGGAACCCAGAGTATGATCAACCGTGTGATCGGGAGATGTGTTCCAATATGTCTCAGTTCTCGTCCCCTGGTACTCGGGTGCAACATTCCAGACGCTTTACTAACACTCTGCCGACTTGGAGAGTCAGTGCCTTTAACCTCCTGTTAGGCCCAGTTTTCAATTTCTGTGGAGGATGAACAGGAATAGGGAGAACCAATGAGAGACTAGCTGGAGGTGTCTGGATGGGCAAATTTAACTCTCATTTCCCACCAGGAAGAGGAATTAACCAAAGGCTCAGCGTGCCGTGCCGGAACCAGATTAGGGCCTGAAGCAATCCTGCGGTGTTGCGGCCAGCTCACAAGAAAGCGAGTTGAAGAAAGGAGCTCAGGGGCACTGTAATTCACACACCTGCAGAGTTATAAATGACAGCTATCGTCCAAAAATATAATGAAGTAAGGCTGCCAAGAGGACTTCAAAGCGGGGCAGAATTGCAGGAAATCGATTTCAGGAGGGACACTGGAATTGCATTTAAAGCATAGGAAAAGAGGCAGAACATCGACAATGATGCACTTGGCCAAAAAGGGCGTATGCGTTTTTTCCTGAATATATTCAGGAAAAAACGCATACGCCCTTTTTGGCCAACCAAGCAAGCTTGCAAAGGAAATCTGCACTACAATGAAGTCTCACTTCCCCCCGGTCAAAAGGGCCATCTGAAAAAAGTGTAAAATCCAGAAAGGCAGGACAGGCCATGGAGAACTGGGAGCCTTGTTATGCTGATGGGCTGGATGTAAATTGCCAACAGCCACTCGAGAGAAGTGTATGGTGTTTCCTGAAACAGCTAAAAAACAAAGCAAGAGAGCCTAGGGCACTTCCACTTATGGTCCTACAGCTTAGGGAAATTAAAATCAAAAAGACACAGCCACCCCAAAGTTTGGGACGGCTCTCTTAACAAGAACCTCATTTACGGTACAAGTACAATATCGCAGAAAGCAAAAAATGGATAAAGAAGTTGTGGTACATATGTACAATGCAATATCACTCAGCAATGAAATCTATGTCATCAGGCCCGTAGCAGCATAATGAGTGGATTCAGGTATGATGATTCTAACTGAAATAAGTCACACAGAAAAAGAAACATCATAAGATATCACTAATAAATGGAATGTAAACTTGGCTACACAGGAACTGAATTACAAAACAGAACAGGGTCTCAAATTTAGAAAACTAACTTATACTTGCTTAAGGGGAAAGGTGAGTTGGGGTGCTGCATAAAACCAGAGATTGAAATGAGCACAGATAAAGTTCCTTAAGCCAAATATGGAATACACAAGAGCTACTCCTTGTTCAACGTAATGGACTCAACACCCCATATTAAACGCCTAAGAATGTACCTGACTAGTAAGTATCTTAAAACCTATGGATTGCAATGTCTCCAAAAGAGAATCAAGAGTGTGTACAGGGGCATAAACGCAGCAGTGATAGGATTGGAGAGGTTCGGTGAGCAAATGAATACCCTTTGAAGTCACATTGCATGGAACCCATTCCACGGGTCTCAACACTCCAAGTTTAAGGGATTCTTCCTTCAGCTAAAACATGCATGTGGAACCCAGCGTATGATCAACCATGTGATCGGGAGACGTGTTCCAATATGTCCCAGTTCTCGTCCCCTGGTACTCGGGTGCAACATTCCAGACGCTTTACTAACACTCTCCCGACTTGGGGAGTCAGTGCCTTTAACCTCCTGTTTGGCCCAGTTTGCAAATTCCGCGGAAGATGAACAGGAATAGGGAGAACCAATGAGAGACTAGCTGGAGGTGTCTGGACGGGCAAATTTAACTCTCATTTCCCACCAGGAAGAGGAATTAACCAAAGGCTCAGCGTGCCATGCCGGAACCAGATTAGGGCCTGATACAATCATGCGGTGTGCGACCAGCTCACAAGAAAGTGAGTTGAAGAAAGGAGCTCAGGGGCACTGTAATTCACAAACCTGCAGAGTTATAAATGACAGCTATCGTCCAAAAATATACTGAAGTAAGGCTGCCAAGAGGACTTGAAAGCGGGGCAGAATTGCAGGAAACCGATTTCAGGACGTAGACTGGAATTGCATTTAAAGCATAGGAAAAGAGGCAGAACGTAGACAATGATGCACTTGGCCAAAAGGGCGTATGCGTTTTCTCCTGAATATATTCAGGAAAAAACGCATATGCCCTTTTTGGCCAACCAAGCAAGCTTGCAAAGGAAATCTGCACTACAATGAAGTCTCACTTCCCCCCGGTCAAAAGGGCCATCTGAAAAAAGTGTAAAATCCAGAAAGGCAGGACAGGCCATGGAGAACTGGGAGCCTTGTTATGCTGATGGGCGGGATGTAAATTGCCAACAGCCACTCGGGAGAAGTGTATGGTGTTTCCTGAAACATCTAAAAAACAAAGCAACAGAGCCTAGGGCACTTCCACTTATGGTCCTATAGTTTAGGGAAATTAAAATCAAAAAGACACAGCCACCCCAAAGTTTCGGATGGCTCTGTTTACAAGAACCTCATTTACGGTACAAGTTCAATATCTCAGAAAGTGAGAAATGGATAAAGAAGTTGTGGTACTTACGTACAATGCAATATCACTCAGCAATGAAATCTATGTCATCAGGCCCATAGCAGAATAATGAGTGGATTCAGGTATGATGATTCTAACTGAAATAAGTCACACAGAAAAAGAAACATCATAAGATATCACTAATACACGGAATGTAAACTTGGCTACTCAGGAACTGAATTACAAAACAGAACAGGGTCTCAAATTTAGAAAACAAACTTATGCTTGCTTAAGGGGAAAGGTGAGTTGGGGTGCTGCATAAAACCAGAGATTGAAATGAGCACAGATAATGTTCCTTAAGCCAAATATGTAATAGAAAAGAGCTACTCCTTGCTCAACGAAATGGACTCAAAACCCCATATTAAACGCCTAAGAATGTACCTGACTAGTAATATCTTAAAATCTGTGGATTGCTATGTCTCCGAAAGAGAATCAAGCATGTGTAGAGGGGCATAAACGCAGCAGTGATAGGATTGGAGAGGTTCGGTGAGCAAACGAAGACCCTTTGAAGTCATATTGCATGGTACCCATTCCACGGGTCTCAACTCTCCAGGTTTAAGGGATTCTTCCTTCAGCTAAAACATGCATGTGGAACCCAGAGTATGATCAACCGTGTGATCGGGAGATGTGTTCCAATATGTCTCAGTTCTCGTCCCCTGGTACTCGGGTGCAACATTCCAGACGCTTTACTAACACTCTGCCGACTTGGAGAGTCAGTGCCTTTAACCTCCTGTTAGGCCCAGTTTTCAATTTCTGTGGAGGATGAACAGGAATAGGGAGAACCAATGAGAGACTAGCTGGAGGTGTCTGGATGGGCAAATTTAACTCTCATTTCCCACCAGGAAGAGGAATTAACCAAAGGCTCAGCGTAACGTACCAGAACCAGATTAGGGCCTGAAGCAATCCTGCGGTGTTGCGGCCAGCTCACAAGAAAGCGAGTTGAAGAAAGGAGCTCAGGGGCACTGTAATTCACAAACCTGCAGAGTTATAAAGGACAGCTGTCGTCCGAAAATATACTGAAGTAAGGCTGCCAAGAGGACTTGAAAGCGGGGCAGAATTGCAGGAAACCGATTTCAGGAGGTACACTGGAATTGCATTTAAAGCATAGTAAAAGAGGCAGAACTTCGACAATCATACACTTGGCCAAAAAGGGCGTATGCGTTTTTTCCTGAATATATTCAGGAAAAAACGCATACGCCCTTTTTGGCCAACCAAGCAAGCTTGCAAAGGAAATCTGCACTACAATGAAGTCTCACTTCCCCCCGGTCAAAAGGGCCATGTGAAAAAAGTGTAAAATCCAGAAAGGCAGGACAGGCCATGGAGAACTGGGAGCCTTGTTATGCTGACGGGCGGGATGTAAATTGCCAACAGCCACTCGGGAGAAGTGTATGGTGTTTCCTGAAACATCTAAAAAACAAAGCAACAGAGTCTAGGGCACTTCCACTTATGGTCCTATAGCTTAGGGAAATTAAAGTCAAAAAGACACAGCACCCCAAAGTTTGGGACGGCTCTGTTTACAAGAACCTCGTTTACGGTGCAAGTTCAATATCGCAGAAAGTGAAAACTGGATAAAGAAGTTGTGGTACTTACGTAGAATGTAATATCACTCAGCAATGAAATCTATGTCATCAGGCCCGTAGCACCATAATGAGTGGATTCAGGTATGATGATTCTAACTGAAATAAGTCACACAGAAAAAGAAACATCATAAGATATCACTAATACACGGAATGTAAACTTGGCTACACAGGAACTGGATTACAAAACAGAACAGGGTCTCAAATGTAGAAAATCAACTTATGCTTGCTTAAGGGGAAAGGTGAGTTGGGGTGCTGCATAAAACCAGAGATTGAAATGAGCACAGATAAAGTTCCTTAAGCCAAATACGTAATAGACAAGAGCTACTCCTTGCTCAACGAAATGGACACAACACCCCATATTAAACGCCTAAGAATGTAACTGACTAGTAAGTATCTTAAAACCTATGGATCGCTATGTCTCTGGAAGAGAATCAAGCGTGTGTACAGGGGCATAAACGCAGCAGTGATAGGATTGGAGAGGTTCAGTGAGCAAATGAAGACCCTTTGAAGTCATATTGCATGGTACCCATTCCACGGGTCTCAACTCTCCAGGTTTAAGGGATTCTTCCTTCAGCTGAAACATGCATGTGGAACCCAGAGTATGATCAACCGTGTCATCGGGAGACGTGTTCAAATATGTCTCAGTTTTCGTCCCCTGGTACTCGGGTGCAACATTCCAGACGCTTTACTAACACTCTCCCGACTTGGAGAGTCAGAGCCTTTAACATCCTGTTTGGCCCAGTTTGCAAATTCCGCGGAAGATGAACAGGAATAGGGAGAACCAATGAGAGACTAGCTGGAGGTGTCTGGACGGGCAAATTTAACTCTCATTTCCCACCAGGAAGAGGAATTAACCAAAGGCTCAGCGGGCCGTGCCGGAACCAGATTAGGGCCTGAAGCAATCCTGCGGTGTTGCGGCCAGCTCACAAGAAAGCGAGTTGAAGAAAGGAGCTCAGGGGCACTGTAATTCACAAACCTGCAGAGTTATAAATGACAGCTAGCGTCCAAAAATATACTGTAGTAAGGCTGCCAAGAGGACTTGAAAGCGGGGCAGAATTGCAGGAAACCGATTTCAGGAGGTACACTGGAATTGCATTTAAAGCGTAGGAAAGAGGCAGAACGTCCACAATGATGCACTTGGCCAAAAAGGGCGTATGCGTTTTTTCCTGAATATATTCAGGAAAAAACGCATACGCCCTTTTTGGCCAACCAAGCAAGCTTGCAAAGCAAATCTGCACTACAATGAAGTCTCACTTCCACCCGGTCCAAAGGGCCATCTGAAAAAGGGTAAAATCCAGAAAGGCAGGACAGGCCATGGAGAACTGGGAGCCTTGTTATGCTGAGGGGCGGGATGTAAACTGCCAACAGCCACTGGGGAGAAGTGTATGCTGTTTCCTGAAACATATAAAAAAAAAAACCAAAGCAACAGAACCTAGGGCACTTCCACTTATGGTCCTATAGCTTAGGGAAATTAAAATCAGAAAGACACAGCCACCCAAAAGTTTGGGACGGCTCTGTTTACAAGAACCTCATTTATGGTACAAGTTCAATATCGCAGAAAGTGAAACGTGGATAAAGAATTTGTGGTACTTACGTACAATGCAATATCACTCAGCAATGAAATCTATGTCATCAGGCCCGTAGCAGAAAATGAGTGGGTTCAAGTATGATGATTCTAACTGAAATGAGTCACACAGAAAAAGAAACATCATAAGATATCACTAATACACGGAATGTAAACTTGGCTACAGAGGAACTGGATTACATAACAGAACAGGGTCTCAAATTTAGAATACCAACTTATGCTTGCTTAAGGGGAAAGGTGAGTTGGGGTGCTGCATAAAACCAGAGATTGAAATGAGCACAGATAAAGTTCCTTAAGCCAAATATGTAATAGACAAGAGCTACTCCTTGCTCAACGAAATGGACTCAACACCCCATATTAAACGCCTAAGAATGTACCTGACTAGTAAGTATCTTAAAACCTATGGATTGCTATGTCTCTGAAAGAGAATCAAGCATGTGTACAGGGGCATAAATGCAGCAGTGATAGGATTGGAGAGGTTCGGTGAGCAAACGAAGACCCTTTGAAGTCATATTGCATGGTACCCATTCCACGGGTCTCAACTCTCCAGGTTTAAGGGATTCTTCCTTCAGCTGAAAGATGCATGTGGAACCCAGAGTATGATCAATCGTGTGATCAGGAGACGTGTTCAAATATATCTCTGTTTTCGTCCCCTGGTACTCGGGTGCAACATTCCAGACGCTTTACTAACACTCTCCCAACATGGAGAGTCAGTGCCTTTAACCTCCTGTTTGGCCCAGTTTGCAATTTCTGCAGAAAATGAACAGGAATAGGGAGGACCAATGAGAGACAAGCTGGAGGTGTCTGGACGGACAAATTTCACTCTCATTTCCCACCAGGTAGAGGAATTAACCAAGGGCTCAGCGTGCCGTGCCGGAACCAGATTAGGACCTGAAGCAATCCTGCGGTGTTGCGGCCAGCTCACAAGAAAGCGAGTTGAAGAAAGGAGCTCAGGGGCACTGTAATTCACAAACCTGCAGAGTTATAAATGACAGCTATCCTCCAAAAATATACTGAAGTAAGGCTGCCAAGAGGACTTGAAAGCGGGGCAGAATTGCAGGAAACCGATTTCAGGAGGTACACTGGAATTGCATTTAAAGCATAGTAAAAGAGGCAGAACTTCGACAATCATACACTTGGCCAAAAAGGGTGTATGCGTTTTTTCCTGAATATATTCAGGAAAAAACGCATACGCCCTTTTTGGCGAAACAAGCAAGCTTGCAAAGGAAATCTGCAGTACAATGAAGTCTCACTTCCCCCCGGTCAAAAGGGCCATCTGAAAAAATTGTAAAATCCAGAAAGGCAGGACAGGCCATGGAGAACTGGGAGCCTTGTTATGCTGATGGGCGGGATGTAAATTGCCAACAGCCACTCGAGAGAAGTGTATGGTGCTTCCTGAAACATCTAAAAAACACATGAACAGAGCCTAGGGCACTTCCACTTATGGTCCTATAGCTTAGGGAAATTAAAATCAAAAAGACACAGCCACCCAAAAGTTTCGGATGGCTCTGTTTACAAAAACCTCGTTTACGGTACAAGTTCAATATCGCAGAAAGTGAAAAATGGACAAAGAAGTTGTGGTACTTACCTACAATACAATATCACTCAGCAATGAAATCTATGTCATCAGGCCCGTAGCAGCATACTGAGTGGATTCAGGTATGTTGATTCTAACTGAAATAAGTCACACAGAAAAAGAAACATCATAAGATATCACTAATACACGGAATGTAAACTTGGCTACACAGGAACTGAATTACAAAACAGAACAGGGTCTCAAATTTAGAAAACCAACTTATGCTTGCTTAAGGGGAAAGGTGAGTTGGGGTGCTGCATAAAACCAGAGATTGAAATGAGCACAGATAAAGTTCCTTAAGCCAAATATGGAATAGACAAGATCTACTCCTTGCTCAACGAAATGGACTCAACACCGCATATTAAACGCCTAAGAATGTACCTGACTAGTAAATATCTTAAAAGCTATGGATTGTTATGTCTCTGAAAGAGAATCAAGCGTGTGTACAGGGGCATAAATGCAGCAGTGTTAGGGTTGGAGAGGTTCGGTGAGCAAATGAAGACCCTTTGAAGTCATATTGCATGGTACCCATTCCACGGGTCTCAACTCTCCAGGTTTAAGGGATTCTTCCTTCAGCTAAAACATGCATGTAGAAACCACAGTATGATCAACCGTGTGATCGGGAGACGTGTTCCAATGTCTCAGTTCTCATCCCCTGGTACTCGGATGCAACATTCCAGACGCTTTACTCACACTCTCCTGACTTGGAGAGTCAGTGCCTTTAACCTCCTGTTTGACCCAGTTTGCAAATTCCACGGAAGATGAACAGGAATAGGGAGAACCAATGAGAGACTAGCTGGAGGTGTCTGGACGGGCAAATTTAACTCTCATTTCCAACCAGGAAGAGGAATTAACCAAAGGCTCAGCATGCCATGCCAAAACCGGATTAGGGACTGAAACAATACTGGGGTGTTGCGGCCAGCTCACAAGAAAGCGAGTTGAAGAAAGGAGCTCAGGGGCACTGTAATTCACAAACCTGCAGAGTTATAAATGACAGCTATAGTCCAAAAATACACTGAAGTAAGGCTGCCAAGAGGACTTGAAAGCCGGGCAGAATTGTAGGAAACCGATTTCAGGAGGTAGACTGGAATTGCATTTAAAGCATAGGAAAAGAGGCAGAACTTCGACAATGATGCACTTGGCCAAAAAGGGCGTATGCGTTTTTTCCTGAATATATTCAGGAAAAAATGCATACGCCCTCTTTGTACAACCAAGCAAGCTTGCAAAGGAAATCTGCACTACAATGAAGTCTCACTTCCCCCCGGTCAAAAGGGACATCTGAAAAAAGTGTAAAATCCAGAAAGGCAGGACAGGCCATGGAGAACTGGGAGCCTTGTTATGCTGATGGGCGGGATGTAAATTGCCAACAGCCACTCTGGAGAAGTGTATGGTGCTTCCTGAAACATCTAAAAAACAAAGCAACAGAGCCTAGGGCATTTCCACTTATGGTCCTATAGTTTAGGGAAATTAAAATCAAAAAGACACAGCCACCCCAAAGTTTGGGACGGCTCTGTTGACAAGAACCTCGTTTACGGTACAAGTTCAATATCGCAGAAAGCGAAAAACGGATAAAGAAGTTGTGGTACTTACGTACAATGCAATATCACTCAGGAATGAAATCTATGTCATCAGCCCCGTAGCAGCATAATGAGTGGATTCAGGTATGATGATTCTAACTGATATAAGTCACACAGAAAAAGAAACATCATAAGATATCACTAATACACGGAATGTAAACTTGGCTACACAGGAACTGGATTACAAAAGAGAACAGGGTCTCAAATTTAGAAAACCAACTTATGCTTGCTTAAGGGGAAAGGTGAGTTGGGGTGCTGCATAAAAGCAGAGATTGAAATGAGCACAGATAAAGTTCCTTAAGCCAAATATGTAATAGACAAGAGCTACTCCTTGCTCAACGAAATGGGCTCAACACCCCATATTAAACGCCTAACAATGTGGCTGACTAGTAAGTATCTTAAAACTTATGGATTGCTATGTCTCCAAAAGAGAATCAAGCGTGTGTACAATGGTAGAAACACAGCAATGATAGGATTGGAGAGGTTCGGTGAGCAAATGAAGACCCTTTGAAATCATACTGCATGGTACCCATTCCACGGGTCTCAACTCTCCAGGTTTAAGGGATTCTTCCTTCAGCTAAATCATGCATGTGGAACCCAGACTATGATCAACCATGTGATATGGCTACGTGTTCCAATATGTCTCAGTTCTCGTCCCCTGGTACTCGGGTGCAACATTCCAGATGCTTTACTAACACTCTCCCGACTTGGAGAGTCAGTGCCTTTAACTTCCTGTTTGGCCCAGTTTGCAATTTCTGCGGAAGATGAACAGGAATAGGGAGAACCAATGAGAGACTAGCTGGAGGTGTCTGGACGGGCAAATTTAACTCTCATTTCCCACCAGGAAAAGGAATTAACCAAAGGCTCAGAGTGCCGTGCCGGACCCAGATTAGGGACTGAAGCAATCCTGCGGTGTTGCAGCCAGCTCACAAGAAAGCGAGTTGAAGAAAGGAGCTCAGGGGCACTGTAATTAACAAACCTGCAGCGTTATAAATGACAGCTATCGTCCAAAAATATACTGAAGTAAGGCTGCCAAGAGGACTTGAAAGCGGGGCAGAATTGCAGGAAACTGATTTCAGTAAGCAGACTGGAATTGCATTTAAAGCATAGGAAAAGAGGCAGAACGTCGACAATGATGCACTTGGCCAAAAAGGGCGTATGCGTTTTTTCCTGAATATATTCAGGAAAAAACGCATACGCACTTTTTGGCCAACCAAGCAAGCTTGCAAAGGAAATCTGCACTACAATGAAGTCTCACATCCCCCCGGTCAAAAGGGCCATCTCAAAAAAAGTGTAAAATCCAGAAAGGCAGGAGAGGCCATGGAGAACTGGGAACCTTGTTGTGCTGATGGGCGGGATGTAAATTGTCAACAGCCACTCTGGAGAAGTGTATGGTGTTTCCTGAAACATCTAAAAAACAAAGCATCAGAGCCTAGGGCACTTCCACTTATGGTCCTATAGCTTAGGGTTATTAAAATCAAAAAGACACAGCCACCCCAAAGTTTGGAATGGCTCTGTTTACCGGAACCACGTTTACGTTACAAGTTCAATACCACAGAAAGTGAAAAATGGATAAAAAAGTTGTGGTACTTACGTACAATGCAATATCACTCAGAAATGAAATGTATGTCATCAGGCCCGTAGCAGCATAATGAGTGGATTCAGGTATGATGATTCTAACTGAAATAAGTCACACAGAAAAAGAAACATCATAAGATATCACTGATACACGGAATGTAAACTTGGCTACACAGGAACTGAATTACAAAACAGAACAGGGTCTCAAATTTAGAAAACCAACTTATGCTTGCTTAAGGGGAAAGGGGAGCTGGGGTGCTGCATAAAACCAGAGATTGAAATGAGCACAGATAAAGTTCCTTAAGCCAAATATGTAATAGACAAGAGCTACTCATTGCTCAACGAAATGGACTCAACACCCCATATTAAACGCTTGAGAATGTACCTGACTAGTAAGTATCTTAAAACCTATGGATTGCTATGTCTCCGAAAGAGAATCATGTGTGTGTACAGGGGCATAAACACAGCAGTGATAGGATTGGAGAGGTTCGGTGAGCAAATGAAGACCCTTTGAAGTCATATTGCATGGTACCCATTCCACGGGTCTCAACTCCTCAGGTTTAAGGGATTCTTCCTTCAGCTAAAACATGCATGTGGAACCCAGAGTATGATCAACCGTGTGATCGGGAGACGGGTTCAAATATGTCTCAGTTTTCGTCCCCTGGTACTCGGGTGCAACATTCCAGATGCTTAACTAACACTCTCCCGACTTGGAGAGTCAGTGCCTTTAACCTCCTGTTTGGCCCAGTTTGCAATTTCTGCGGAAGATGAACAGGAATAGGGAGAACAAATGAGAGACTAGCTGGAGGTGTTTGGATGGGCAAATTTAACTCTCATTTCCCACCAGGAAGAGGAATTAACCAAAGGCTCAGCGTGCCGTGCCGGAACCAGATTAGGGCCTGAAGCAATCCTGCGGTGTTGCGGCCAGCTCACAAGAAAGCGAGTTGAAGAAAGGGGCGCACGGGCACTGTAATTCACAAACCTGCAGAGTTATAAATGACAGCTATCGTCCAAAAATATACTGAAGTAAGGCTGCCAAGAGGACTTGAAAGCGGGGCAGAATTGCAGGAAACCGATTTCAGGAGGTAGACTGGAATTGCATTTAAAGCATAGGAAAAGAGGCAGAACGTCGACAATGATGCACTTGGCCAAAAAGGGCGTATGCGTTTTTTCCGGAAAAAACGCATACGCCCTTTTTGGCCAACCAAGCAAGCTTGCAAAGGAAATCTGCACTACAATGAAGTCACACTTCCCCCCGTCAAAAGGGCCATCTGAAAAAAGTGTAAAATCCAGAAAGGCAGGACAGGCCATGGAGAACTGGGAGCCTTGTTATGCTGATGGGTGGGATGTAAATTGCCAGCAGCCACAGGGGAGAAGTGTATGGTGTTTCCTGAAACATCTAAAAAACAAAGCAACAGAGCCTAGGGCACTTCCACTTATGGTCCTATAGCTTAGGGAAATTAAAATCAAAAAGACACAGCCACCCCAAAGTTTGGGACGGCTCTGTTTACAAGAAACTCTTTTACGGGACAGGTTCAATATCGCAGAAAGTGAAAAATGGATAAAGAAGTTGTGGTACTTACGTAAAATGCAATATCACTCAGCAATGAAATCTATGTCATCAGGCCCGTAACAGCATACTGAGTGGATTCAGGTATGACGATTCTAACTGAAATAAGTCACACAGAAAAAGAAACATCATAAGATATCACTAATACACGGAATGTAAACCTTGCTACACAGGAACTGGATTACAAAAGAGAACAGTGTCTCAAATTTAGAAAACCAACTTATGCTTGCTTAAGGGAAAAGGTGAGTTGGGGTGCTGCATAAAACCAGAGATTGAAATGAGCACAGATAAAGTTCCTTAAGCCAAATATGGAATAGACAAGAGCTACTCCTTGCTCAACGAAATGGACTCAACACCCCATATTACACGCCTTAGAATGTACCTGACTAGTAAGTATCTTAAAACCTATCGATCGCTATGTCTCCGAAAGAGAATGAAGCGTGTGTACAGGGGCATAAACGAAGCAGTGATAGGATTGGAGAGGTTCGGTGAGCAAATGAAGACCCTTTGAAGTCATATTGCATGGTACCCATTCCACGGGTCTCAACTCTCCAGGTTTAAGGGATTCTTCCTTCAGCTACATCATGCATGTGGAACCCAGAGTATGATCAACCATGTGATCGGGAGACGTGTTCCAATATGTCTCAGTTCTCGTCCCCTGGTACTCGGGTGCAACATTCCAGATGCTTTACTAACACTCTCCCGACTTGGAGAGTCAGTGCCTTTAACCTCCTGTTTGGCTCAGTTTGCAATTTCTGCGGAAGATGAACAGGAATAGGGAGAACCAATGAGAGACTAGCTGGAGGTGTCTGGACGGGCAAATTTAACTCTCATTTCCCACCAGGAAGAGGAATTAACCAAAGGATCAGCGTGCTGTTCCAGAACAAGATTAGGGCCTGAAGCAATCCTGCGGTGTTGCGGCCAGCTCACAAGAAAGCGAGTTGAAGAAAGGAGCGCACGGGCACTGTAATTCACAAACCTGCAGAGTTATAAATGACAGCTATCGTCCAAAAATATACTGAAGTAAGGCTACCAAGAGGACTTGAAAGCGGGGCAGAATTGCAGGAAACCGATTTCAGGAGGTAGACTGGAATTGCACTTAAAGCATAGGAAAAGAGGCAGAACGTCGACAATGATGCACTTGGCCAAAAAGGGCGTATGAGTTTTTTCCGGAAAAAACGCATATGCCCTTTTTGGCCAACCAAGCAAGCTTGCAAAGGAAATCTGCACTAAAATGAAGTCTCACTTCCCCCTGGTCAAAAGGGCCATCTGAAAAAAGTGTAAAATCCAGAAAGGCAGGACAGGCCATGGAGTACTGGGAGCCTTGTTATGCTGATGGGCGGGATGTAAATTGCCAACAGCCACTCGGGAGAAGTGTATGGTGTTTCCTGAAACATCTAAAAAACAAAGCAACAGAGCCTAGAGCACTTCCACTTATGGTCCTATAGCTTAGGGAAATTTAAATCAAAAAGACACAGCCACCCCAAAATTTGGGATGGCTCTGTTTACAAGAACCTCATTTATGGTACAAGTTCAATTTTGCAGAAAGTGAAAAATGGATAAAGAAGTTTTGGTACTTACGTACAATGCAATATCACTCAGCAATGAAATCTATGTCATCAGGCCCATAGCAGCATAATGAGTGGATTCAGGTATGATGATTCTAACTGAAATAAGTCACACAGAAAAAGAAACATCATAAGATATCACTAATACACGGAATGTAAACTTGGCTACACAGGAACTGAATTACAAAACAGAACAGGGTCTCAAATTTAGAAAACCAACTTATGCTTGCTTAAGGGGAAAGGTGACTTGGGGTGCTGCATAAAACCAGAGATTGAAATGAGCACAGATAAAGTTCCTTAAGCCAAATATGTAATAGACAAGAGCTACTCCTTGCTCAACGAAATGGACTCAAAACCCCATGTTAAACACCTTATAATGTACCTGACTAGTAAGTATCTTAAAACCTAAAGATTGCTATGTCTCTGAAAGAGAATCAAGTGTGAGTACAGGGGCATAAACGCAGCAGTGATAGGATTGGAGAGGTTCGGTGAGCAAATGAAGACCCTTTGAAGTCATATTGCATGGTACCCATTCCACGGGTCTCAACTCTCCAGGTTTAAGGGATTCTTCCTTCAGCTAAAACATGCATGTGGTACCCAGAGTATGATCAACCATGTGATCGGGAGACGTGTTCCAATATGTCTCAGTTCTCGTCCCCTGGTACTCGGGTGCAACATTCCAGACGCTTTACTAACACTCTCCCGACTTGGAGAGTCAGTGCCTTTAACCTCCTGTTTGGCCCAGTTTGCAATTTCTGCGGAAGATGAACAGGAATAGGGAGGACAAATGAGAGACTAGCTGGAGGTGTCTGGACGGGCAAATTTAACTCTCATTTCCCACCAGGAAGAGGAATTAACCAAAGGCTCAGTGTGCCGTGCCGGAACTAGATTAGGGCCTGAAGCAATCCTGCCATGTTGCGGCCATTTCACAAGAAAGCGAGTTGAAGAAAGGAGCTCAGGGGCACTGTAATTCACAAACCTGCAGAGTTATAAATGACAGCTATCGTCCAAAAGTATTCTGAAGTAAGGCTGCCAAGAGGACTTGAAAGCGGGGCAGAATTGCAGGAAACCGATTTCAGGAGGTAGACTGGAATTGCATTTAAAGCATAGGAAAAGAGGCAGAACGTCCACAATGATGCACTTGGCCAAAAAGGGTGTATGCGTTTTTTCCTGAATATATTCAGGAAAAAACGCATACACTCTTTTTGGCCAACCAAGCAAGCTTGCAAAGGAAATCTGCACTACAATGAAGTCTCACTTCCCCCGGGTCAAAAGGGCCATCTGAAAAAAGTGTAAAATCCAGAAAGGCAGGACAGGCCATGGAGAACTGGGAGCCTTGTTATGTTGATGGGCGGGATGTAAATTGCCAACAGCCACTGGGGAGAAGTGTATGGTGTTTCCTGAAACATCTAAAAAACAAAGCAACAGAGCCTAGGGCACTTCCACTTATGGTCCTATAGCTTAGGGAAATTAAAATCAAAAAGACACAGCCACCCCAAAGTTTGGGATGGTTCTGTTTACAAGAACCTCGTTTACGGTACAAGTTCAATATCGCAGAAAGTGAAAAATGGATAAAGAAATTGTGGTACTTCAGTACAATGCAATATCACTCAGCAATGCAATCTATGTCATCAGGCCCATAGCAGCATAATGAGTGGATTCAGGTATGATGAATCTAACTGAAATAAGTCACAAAGAAAAAGAAACATCATAAGATATCACTAATACACGGAATGTAAACTTGGCTACACAGGAACTGGATTATAAAACAGAAGAGGGTCTCAAATTTAGAAAACCAACATATGCTTGCTTAAGGGGAAAGGTGAGTTGGGGTGCTGCATAAAACCAGAGATTGAAATGAGCACAGATAAAGTTCCTTAAGCCAAATTTGGAATAGACAAGAGCTACACCTTGCTCAATGAAATGGACTCAACACCCCATATTAAAGTCCTAAGAATGTAGCTGACTAGTAAGTATCTTAAAACCTATGGATTGCTATGTCTCTGAAAGAGAATCAAGAGTGAGTACAGGGGCATAAACGCAGCAGTGATAGGATTGGAGAGGTTCGGTGAGCAAATGAAGACCCTTTGAAGTCATATTTAATGGTACCCATTCCACGGGTATCACGTCTCCTGGTTTAAAGGTTTCTGCCTTCAGCTAAAACATGCATGTGGAACACATAGTATGATCAACTGTGTGATTGGGAGACGTGTTCCTATATGTCTCAGTTCTCATCCCCTGGTACTCGGGTACAACATTCCAGGTGCTTTACTAATACTCTCCCGACTTGGACAGTCAGTGTCTTTAACATCCTGTTTGGCCCAGTTTGCAATTTCTGCGGAAGATGAACAGGAATAGGGAGAACCAATGAGAGACTAGCTGGAGGTGTCTGGACGGGCAAATTTAACTCTCATTTCCCACCAGGAAGAGGAATTAACCAAAGGCTCAGCATGCCGTGCCGGAACCAGTATAGGGCCTGAAGCAATCCTGCGGTGTTGCGGCCAGCTCACAAGAAAGCGAGTTGAAGAAAGGAGCTCAAGGGCACTGTAATTCACAAACCTGCAGAGTTATAAATGACAGCTATCATCCAAAAATATACTGAAGTAAGGCTGCCAAGAGGACTTGAAAGCGGGGCAGAACTGCAGGAAACCAATTTCAGGAGGTACACTGGAATTGCATTTAAAGCATAGGAAAAGAGGCAAAACGTCGACAATGATGCACTTGGCCAAAAAGGGCGTATGCGTTTTTTCCTGAATATATTCAGGAAAAAACGCATACGCCCTTTTTGGCCAACCAAGCAAGCTTGCAAAGGAAATCTGCACTACAATGAAGTCTCACTTCCCCCCGGTCAAAAGGGCCAACTGAAAAAAGTGTAAAATCCAGAAAGGCAGGACAGGCCATGGAGAACCCGGAGCCTTGTTATGCTGATGGGCGGGATGTATATTGCCAACAGCCAAACGGGAGAAGTGTATGGTGTTTCCTGAAACATCTAAAAAACAAAGCAACAGAGCCTAGGGCACTTCCACTTATGGCCCTATAGCTTAGGGAAATTAACATCAAAAAGACACAGCCACCCCAAAATTTGGGACGGCTCTGTTTACAAGAAACTCGTTTACGGGACAAGTTCAATATCACAGAAAGTGAAAAATGGATAAAGAAGTTGTGGTACTTACGTACAATGCAATATCACTCAGCAATGAAATCTATGTCATCAGGCCCATAGCAGCATAATGAGTGGGCTCAGGTATGATGATTCTAACTGAAATAAGTCACACAGAAAAAGAAACATCATAAGATATCACTAATACACGGAATGTAAACTTGGCTACACAGGAACTGGATTACAAAAGAGAACAGGGTCTCAAATTTAGAAAACCAACTTATGCTTGCTTAAGGGGAAATGTGAGTTGGGGTGCTGCATAAAACCAGAGATTGAAATGAGCACAGATAAAGTTCCTTAAGCCAAATATGTAATAGACAAGAGCTACTCCTTGCTCAACGAAATGGACTCAACACCCCATATTAAACGCCTAAGAATGTACCTGATTAGTAAGTATCTTAAAACCTATGGATTGCTATGCCTCCGAAAGAGAATCAAGCGTGTGTACAGGGGCATAAACGCAGCAGTGATAGGATTGGAGAGGTTCGTTGAGCAAATGAAGACCCTTTGAAGTCATATTTCATGGTACCCATTCCACGAGTCTCAACTCTCCAGGTTTAAGGGATTCTTCCTTCAGCTGAAACATGCATGTGGAACCCAGAGTATGATCAACCGTGTGATCAGGAGACGTTTTCAAATATGTCTCAGTTTTCCTCCACTGGTACTCAGGTGCAACATTCCAGACGCTTTACTAACACTCTCCTGACTTGGAGAGTCAGTGCCTTTAACCTCCTGTTTGGCCCAGATTGCAATTTCTGCAGAAGATGAACAGGAATAGGTAGGAGCAATGAGAGACTAGCTGGAGGTGTCTGGACGGGCAAATTTAACTGTCATTTCCCACCAGGAAGAGGAATTAACCAAAGGCTCAGCGTGCCGTGCCGGAACCAGATTAGGGCCTGAAGCAATCCTGCGGTGTTGCGGCCCGCTCACAAGAAAGCGAGTTGAAGAAAGGAGCTCAGGGGCACTGTAATTCACAAACCTGCAGAGTTATAAATGACAGCTATCGTCCAAAAATATACTGAAGTAAGGCTGCCAAGAGGACTTGAAAGCGGGGCAGAATTGCAGGAAACAGATTTCAGGAGGTAGACTGGAATTGCATTTAAGGCATAGGAAAAGAGGCAGAACGTCCACAATGATGCACTTGGACAAAAAGGGCGTATGCGTTTTTTCCTGAATATATTCAGGAAAAAACGCATACGCCCTTTTTGGCCAACCAAGCAAGCTTGCAAAGGAAATCTGCACTACAATGAAGTCTCACTTCCCCCTGGTCAAAAGGGCCATCTGAAAAAAGTGTAAAATCTGAAAGGCAGGACAGGCCATGGAGAACTGGGAGCCTTGTTATTCTGATGGGCGGGATGTAAATTGCCAACAGCCCCTTGGGAGAAGTGTATGGTGTTTCCTGAAACATCTAAAAAACAAAGCAACAGAGCCTAGGGCACTTCCACTGATGGTCCTATAGCTTAGGGAAATTAAAATCAAAAAGACACAGCCACCCCAAAGTTTGGGACGGCTCTGTTGACAAGAACCTTGTTTATGGTACAAGTTCAATATCGCAGAAAGTGAAAAATGGATAAAGAAGTTGTGGTACTTACGTACAATGCAATATCACTCAGCAATGAAATCTATGTCATCAGGCCCGTAGGAGCATAGTGAGTGGATTCAGGTATGACGATTCTAACTGAAATAAGTCACACAGAAAAAGAAACATCATAAGATATCACTAATACATGGAATGTAAACTTGGCTACACAGAAATTGAATTACAAAACAGAACAGGGTCTCAAATGAAGAAAACCAACTTATGCTTGCTTAAGGGGAAAGGTGAGTTGGGGTGCTGCAGAAAACCAGAGATTGAAATGAGCACAGATAAAGTTCCTTAAGCCAAATATGTAACAGAGAAGAGCTACTCCTTGCTCAACGAAATGGACTCAACACCCCATATTAAACGCCTAAGAATGTACCTGACTAGTAAGTATCTTAAACCCTATGGATTGCTATGTCTCCGAAAGAGAATCAAGCGTGTGTACAGTTGCATAAACGCAGCAGTGATAGGATTGGAGAGGTTCGGTGAGCAAATGAAGACCCTTTGAAGTCATATTGCATGGTACCCATTCCACGAGTCTCAACTCTCCAGGTTTAAGGGATTCTTCCTTCAGCTGAAACATGCATGTGGAACCCAGAGTATGATCAACCGTGTGATCAGGAGACGTGTTCAAATATGTCTCAGTTTTCGTCCCCTGGTACTCGGGTGCAACATTCCAGATGCTTTACTAACAATCTCCCGACTTGGAGAGTCAGTGCCTTTAACCTCCTGTTTGGCCCAGTTTGCAATTTCTGCGGAAGATGAACAGGAATAGGGAGAACCAATGAGAGACTAGCTGGAGGTGTCTGGACGGGCAAATTTAACTCTCATTTCCCACCAGGAAGAGGAATTAACCAAAGGCTCAGCGTGCCATGCCGGAACCACATTAGGGCCTGAAGCAATCCTGCGGTGTTGCGGGCAGCTCACAAGAAAGCGAGTTGAAGAAAGGAGCTCAGGGGCACTGTAATTCACAAACCTGCAGAGTTATAAATGACAGCTATCGTCCAAAAATATACTGAAGTAAGGCTGCCAAGAGGACTTGAAAGCGGGGCAGAATTGCAGGAAACCGATTTCAGGAGGTAGACTGGAATTGCATTTAAAGCATAGGAAAAGAGGAAGAACGTCCAAAATGATGCACTTGGCCAAAAATTTCGTATGCGTTTTTTCCTGAATATATTCAGGAAAAAACGCATACACCATTTTTGGCCAACCAAGCAAGATTGCAAAGGAAATCTGCACTACAATGAAGTCTCACTTCCCCCGGTCAGAAGGGCCATCTGAAAAAAGTGTAAAATCCAGAAAGGCAGGACAGGCCATGGAGAACTGGGAGCCTTGTTATGCTGATGGGCGGGATGTAAATTGCCAACAGCCACTCGGGAGAAGTGTATGGTGTTTCCTGAAACATCTAAAAAACAAAGCAACGGAGCCTAGGGCACTTCCACTTATGGTCCTATAGCTTAGGGAAATTAAAATCAAAAAGACACAGCCACCCCAAAGTTTGGGACGGCTCTGTTTACAAGAACCTCGTTTACGGTACAAGTTCAATATCGCAGAAAGTGAAAAATGGATAAAGAAGTTGTGGTATTTACATACAATGCAATATCACTCAGCAATGAAATCTACGTCATCAGGCCCGTAACAGCATAGAGTGGATTCAGGTATGATGATTCTAACTGAAATAAGTCACACAGAAAAAGAAACATCATAAGATATCACTAATACATGGATTGTAATCTTGGCTACAGAGGAACTGGATTACAAAACAGAACAGGGTCTCAAATTTAGAAAACCAACTTATGCTTGCTTAAGGGGAAAGGTGAGTTGGGATGCAGCATAAAACCAGAGATTGAAATGAACACAGATAAAGTTCCTTAAGCCAAATATGTAATAGACAAGAGCTACTCCTTATTCAACGAAATGGACTCAACACACCATATTAAACGCCTAAGAATGTACCTGACTAGTAAGTATCTTAAAACGTATGGATTGCTATGTCTCCGAAAGAGAATCAAGCATGTGTACAGGGGCATAAATGCAGCAGTGATAGGATTTGAGAGTTTCGGTGAGCAAAGAATGACCCTTTGAAGTCATATTACATGCTACCCATTCCACGGATCTCAACTCTCCAGGTTTAAGGGATTCTTACTTCAGCTGAAACATGCATGTGGAACCCAGAGTATGATCAACCATGTGATCAGGAGACGTTTTCAAATATGTCTCAGTTTTCCTCCACTGGTACTCGGGTGCAACATTCCAGACGCTTTACTAACACTCTCCTGACTTGGAGAGTCAGTGCCTTTAACCTCCTGTTTGGCCCAGATTGCAATTTCTGCAGAAGATGAACAGGAATAGGTAGGAGCAATGAGAGACTAGCTGGAGGTGTCTGGACGGGCAAATTTAACTGTCATTTCCCACCAGGAAGAGGAATTAACCAAAGGCTCAGCGTGCCGTGCCGGAACCAGATTAGGGCCTGAAGCAATCCTGCGGTGTTGCGGCCCGCTCACAAGAAAGCGAGTTGAAGAAAGGAGCTCAGGGGCACTGTAATTCACAAACCTGCAGAGTTATAAATGACAGCTATCGTCCAAAAATATACTGAAGTAAGGCTGCCAAGAGGACTTGAAAGCGGGGCAGAATTGCAGGAAACAGATTTCAGGAGGTAGACTGGAATTGCATTTAAAGCATAGGAAAAGAGGCAGAACGTCCACAATGATGCACTTGGACAAAAAGGGCGTATGCGTTTTTTCCTGAATATATTCAGGAAAAAACGCATACGCCCTTTTTGGCCAACCAAGCAAGCTTGCAAAGGAAATCTGCACTACAATGAAGTCTCACTTCCCCCTGGTCAAAAGGGCCATCTGAAAAAAGTGTAAAATCTGAAAGGCAGGACAGGCCATGGAGAACTGGGAGCCTTGTTATTCTGATGGGCGGGATGTAAATTGCCAACAGCCCCTTGGGAGAAGTGTATGGTGTTTCCTGAAACATCTAAAAAACAAAGCAACAGAGCCTAGGGCACTTCCACTGATGGTCCTATAGCTTAGGGAAATTAAAATCAAAAAGACACAGCCACCCCAAAGTTTGGGACGGCTCTGTTGACAAGAACCTTGTTTATGGTACAAGTTCAATATCGCAGAAAGTGAAAAATGGATAAAGAAGTTGTGGTACTTACGTACAATGCAATATCACTCAGCAATGAAATCTATGTCATCAGGCCCGTAGGAGCATAGTGAGTGGATTCAGGTATGACGATTCTAACTGAAATAAGTCACACAGAAAAAGAAACATCGTAAGATATCACTAATACATGGAATGTAAACTTGGCTACACAGAAATTGAATTACAAAACAGAACAGGGTCTCAAATGAAGAAAACCAACTTATGCTTGCTTAAGGGGAAAGGTGAGTTGGGGTGCTGCAGAAAACCAGAGATTGAAATGAGCACAGATAAAGTTCCTTAAGCCAAATATGTAACAGAGAAGAGCTACTCCTTGCTCAACGAAATGGACTCAACACCCCATATTAAACGCCTAAGAATGTACCTGACTAGTAAGTATCTTAAACCCTATGGATTGCTATGTCTCCGAAAGAGAATCAAGCGTGTGTACAGTTGCATAAACGCAGCAGTGATAGGATTGGAGAGGTTCGGTGAGCAAATGAAGACCCTTTGAAGTCATATTGCATGGTACCCATTCCACGGGTCTCAACTCTCCAGGTTTATGGGATTCTTCCTTCAGCTGAAACATGCATGTGGAACCCAGAGTATGATCAACCGTGTCATCGGGAGACGTGTTCAAATATGTCTCAGTTTTCGTCCCCTGGTACTCGGGTGCAACATTCAGGACGCTTTACTAACACTCTCCCGACTTGGAGAGTCAGTGCCTTTAACCTCCTGTTTGGCCCAGTTTGCAATTTCTGCGGAAGATGAACAGGAATAGGGAGAACCAATGAGAGACTAGCTGGACGTTTCTGGACGGGCAAATTTAACTCTCATTTCCCACCAGGAAGAGGAATTAACCAAAGGCTCAGCGTGCCGTGCTGGAACGAGATTAGGGTCTGAAGCAATCCTGCGGTGTTGTGGCCAGCTCACAAGAAAGAGAGTTGAAGAAAGGAGCTCATGGGCACTGTAATTCACAAACGTGCAGAGTTATAAATGACAGCTATCGTCCAAAAATATACTGAAGTAAGGCTGCCAAGAGGACTTGAAAGTGGGGCAGAATTGCAGGAAACCGATTTCAGGAGGTAGACTGGAATTGCATTTAAAGCATAGGAAAAGAGGCAGAACGTGGACAATGATGCACTTGGCCAAAAAGGGCGTATGCGTTTTTTCCTGAATATATTCAGGAAAAAAAGCATACGCCCTTTTTGGCGAACCAAGCAAACTTGCAGAGGAAATCTGCACTACAATGAAGTTTCACTTCCCCCCGGTCAAAAGGGCCAT
Organism: Orcinus orca; assembly: GCF_937001465.1. Lineage (NCBI taxonomy): Eukaryota > Metazoa > Chordata > Mammalia > Artiodactyla > Delphinidae > Orcinus > Orcinus orca. The sequence continues at coordinate 1,742,016 of NW_026044021.1, forward strand.
CTGAAAAAAGTGTAAAATCCAGAAAGGCAGGACAGGCCATGGAGAACTGGGAGCCTTGTTATGCTGATGGGCAGGATGTAAATTGCCAACCGCCACTAGGGAGAAGTGTATGGTGTTTCCTGAAACATCTAAAAAACAAAGCAACAGAGCCTAGGGCACTTCCACTTATGGTCCTATAGCTTAGGGAAATTAAAATCAAAAAGACACAGCCACCCCAAAGTTCGGGACGGCTCTGTTTACAAGAACCTCGTTTATGGTACAAGTTCAATATCGCAGAAAGTGAAAAATGGCTAAAGAATTTGTGCTACTTACGTACAATGCAATATCACTCAGCAATGAAATCTCTGTCAACAGGCCTGTAGCAGAAAATGAGTGGGTTCAGGTATGATGATTCTAACTGAAATAAGTCACACAGAAAAAGAAACATCATAAGATATCACTAATACATGGAATGTAAACTTGGCTACACAGAAACTGAATTACAAAACAGAACAGGGTGTCAAATGAAGAAAACCAACTTATGCTTGCTTAAGGGGAAAGGTGAGTTGGGGTGCTGCATAAAACCAGAGATTGAAATGAGCACAGATAAAGTTCCTTAAGCCAAATATGGAATAGACAAGAGCTACTCCTTGCTCAACGAAATGGACTCAACACCCCATATTAAACGCCTAAGAATGTACGTGACTAGTAAGTATCTTAAAAGCTAGGGATTGCTATGTCTCCGAAAGAGAATCAAGCATGTGTACAGGGGCATAAACCCAGCAGTGATAGGATTGGAGAGGTTCGGTGAGCAAATGAAGACCCTTTGAAGTCATATTGCATGGTACCCATTCCACGGGTCTCAACTCTCCAGGTTTAAGGGATTCTTCCTTCAGCTAAAACATGCATGTAGAAACCACAGTATGATCAACCATGTGATCGGGAGACATGTTCCAATGTCTCAGTTCTCATCCCCTGGTACTCGGGTGCAACATTCCAGACGCTTTACTCACACTCTCCTGACTTGGAGAGTCAGTGCCTTTAACCGCCTGTTTGACCCAGTTTGCAAATTCCACGGAAGATGAACAGGAATAGGGAGAACCAATGAGAGACTAGCTGGAGGTGTCTGGACGGGCAAATTTAACTCTCATTTCCCACCAGGAAGAGGAATTAACCAAAGGCTCAGCATGCCATGCCGAAACCGGATTAGGGACTGAAACAATACTGGGGTGTTGCGGCCAGCTCACAAGAAAGCGAGTTGAAGAAAGGAGCTCAGGGGCACTGTAATTCACAAACCTGCAGAGTTATAAATGACAGCTATAGTCCAAAAATACACTGAAGTAAGGCTGCCAAGAGGACTTGAAAGCCGGGCAGAATTGCAGGAAACCGATTTCAGGAGGTAGACTGGAATTGCATTTAAAGCATAGGAAAAGAGGCAGAACGTCGACAATGATGCACTTGGCCAAAAAGGGCGTATGCGTTTTTTCCTGAATATATTCAGGAAAAAACGCATACGCCCTCTTTGTACAACCAAGCAAGCTTGCAAAGGAAATCTGCACTACAATGAAGTCTCACTTCCCCCCGGTCAAAAGGGACATCTGAAAAAAGTGTAAAATCCAGAAAGGCAGGACAGGCCATGGAGAACTGGGAGCCTTGTTATGCTGATGGGCGGGATGTAAATTGCCAACAGCCACTCTGGAGAAGTGTATGGTGCTTCGTGAAACATCTAAAAAACAAAGCAACAGAGCCTAGGGCATTTCCACTTATGGTCCTATAGCTTAGGGAAATTAAAATCAAAAAGACACAGCCACCCCAAAGTTTGGGACGGCTCTGTTGACAAGAACCTCGTTTACGGTACAAGTTCAATATCGCAGAAAGCGAAAAACGGATAAAGAAGTTGTGGTACTTACGTACAATGCAATATCACTCAGGAATGAAATCTATGTCATCAGGCCCGTAGCAGCATAATGAGTGGATTCAGGTATGATGATTCTAACTGATATAAGTCACACAGAAAAAGAAACATCATAAGATATCACTAATACACGGAATGTAAACTTGGCTACACAGGAACTGGATTACAAAAGAGAACAGGGTCTCAAATTTAGAAAACCAACTTATGCTTGCTTAAGGGGAAAGGTGAGTTGGGGTGCTGCATAAAAGCAGAGATTGAAATGAGCACAGATAAAGTTCCTTAAGCCAAATATGTAATAGACAAGAGCTACTCCTTGCTCAACGAAATGGGCTCAACACCCCATATTAAACGCCTAACAATGTGGCTGACTAGTAAGTATCTTAAAACTTATGGATTGCTATGTCTCCAAAAGAGAATCAAGCGTGTGTACAGTGGTAGAAACACAGCAATGATAGGATTGGAGAGGTTCGGTGAGCAAATGAAGACCCTTTGAAATCATACTGCATGGTACCGATTCCACGGGTCTCAACTCTCCAGGTTTAAGGGATTCTTCCTTCAGCTAAATCATGCATGTGGAACCCAGACTATGATCAACCATTTGATATGGCGACGTGTTCCAATATGTCTCAGTTCTCGTCCCCTGGTACTCGGGTGCAACATTCCAGATGCTTTACTAACACTCTCCCGACTTGGAGAGTCAGTGCCTTTAACTTCCTGTTTGGCCCAGTTTGCAATTTCTGCGGAAGATGAACAGGAATAGGGAGAACCAATGAGAGACTAGCTGGAGGTGTCTGGACGGACAAATTTAACTCTCATTTCCCACCAGGAAAAGGAATTAACCAAAGGCTCAGAGTGCCGTGCCGGACCCAGATTAGGGACTGAAGCAATCCTGCGGTGTTGCGGCCAGCTCACAAGAAAGCGAGTTGAAGAAAGGAGCTCAGGGGCACTGTAATTAACAAACCTGCAGAGTTATAAATGACAGCTATCGTCCAAAAATATACTGAAGTAAGGCTGCCAAGAGGACTTGAAAGCGGGGCAGAATTGCAGGAAACTGATTTCAGTAAGCAGACTGGAATTGCATTTAAAGCATAGGAAAAGAGGCAGAACGTCGACAATGATGCACTTGGCCAAAAAGGGCGTATGCGTTTTTTCCGGAAAAAACGCATACGCCCTTTTTGGCCAACCAAGCAAGCTTGCAAAGGAAATCTGCACTACAATGAAGTCTCACTTCCCCCCGTCAAAAGTGCCATCTGAAAAAAGTGTAAAATCCAGAAAGGCAGGACAGGCCATGGAGAACTGGGAGCCTTGTTATGCTGATGGGTGGGATGTAAATTGCCAGCAGCCACAGGGGAGAAGTGTATGGTGTTTCCTGAAACATCTAAAAAACAAAGCAACAGAGCCTAGGGCACTTCCACTTATGGTCCTATAGCTTAGGGAAATTAAAATCAAAAAGACACAGCCACCCCAAAGTTTGGGACGGCTCTGTTTACAAGAAACTCTTTTACGGGACAGGTTCAATATCGCAGAAAGTGAAAAATGGATAAAGAAGTTGTGGTACTTACGTAAAATGCAATATCACTCAGCAATGAAATCTATGTCATCAGGCCCGTAGCAGCATACTGAGTGGATTCAGGTATGACGATTCTAACTGAAATAAGTCACACAGAAAAAGAAACATCATAAGATATCACTAATACACGGAATGTAAACCTTGCTACACAGGAACTGGATTACAAAAGAGAACAGTGTCTCAAATTTAGAAAACCAACTTATGCTTGCTTAAGGGAAAAGGTGAGTTGGGGTGCGCATAAAACCAGAGATTGAAATGAGCACAGATAAAGTTCCTTAAGCCAAATATGGAATAGACAAGAGCTACTCCTTGCTCAAAGAAATGGACTCAACACCCCATATTACACGCCTAAGAATGTACCTGACTAGTAAGTATCTTTAAACCTATCGATCGCTATGTCTCCGAAAGAGAATGAAGCGTGTGTACAGGGGCATAAACGAAGCAGTGATAGGATTGGAGAGGTTCGGTGAGCAAATGAAGACCCTTTGAAGTCATATTGCATGGTACCCATTCCACGGGTCTCAACTCTCCAGGTTTAAGGGATTCTTCCTTCAGCTACATCATGCATGTGGAACCCAGAGTATGATCAACCATGTGATCAGGAGACGTGTTCCAATATGTCTCAGTTCTCGTCCCCTGGTACTCGGGTGCAACATTCCAGATGCTTTACTAACACTCTCCCGACTTGGAGAGTCAGTGCCTTTAACCTCCTGTTTGGCTCAGTTTGCAATTTCTGCGGAAGATGAACAGGAATAGGGAGAACCAATGAGAGACTAGCTGGAGGTGTCTGGACGGGCAAATTTAACTCTCATTTCCCACCAGGAAGAGGAATTAACCAAAGGCTCAGCGTGCTGTTCCAGAACAAGATTAGGGCCTGAAGCAATCTTACGGTGTTGCGGCCAGCTCACAAGAAAGCGAGTTGAAGAAAGGAGCGCACGGGCACTGTAATTCACAAACCTGCAGAGTTATAAATGACAGCTATCGTCCAAAAATATACTGAAGTAAGGCTGCCAAGAGGACTTGAAAGCGGGGCAGAATTGCAGGAAACCGATTTCAGGAGGTAGACTGGAATTGCACTTAAAGCATAGGAAAAGAGGCAGAACGTCGACAATGATGCACTTGGCCAAAAAGGGCGTATGAGTTTTTTCCGGAAAAACGCATACGCCCTTTTTGGCCAACCAAGCAAGCTTGCAAAGGAAATCTGCACTACAATGAAGTCTCACTTCCCCCCGGTCAAAAGGGCCAACTGAAAAAAGTGTAAAATCCAGAAAGGCAGGACAGGCCATGGAGAACTGGGAGCCTTGTTATGCTGATGGGCGGGATGTATATTGCCAACAGCCAAACGGGAGAAGTGTATGGTGTTTCCTGAAACATCTAAAAAACAAAGCAACAGAGCCTAGGGCACTTCCACTTATGGCCCTATAGCTTAGGGAAATTAACATCAAAAAGACACAGCCACCCCAAAGTTTGGGACGGCTCTGTTTACAAGAAACTCGTTTACGGGACAAGTTCAATATCAGAGAAAGTGAAAAATGGATAAAGAAGTTGCGGTACTTACGTACAATGCAATATCACTCAGCAATGAAATCTATGTCATCAGGCCCATAGCAGCATAATGAGTGGGCTCAGGTATGATGATTCTAACTGAAATAAGTCACACAGAAAAAGAAACATCATAAGATATCACTAATACACGGAATGTAAACTTGGCTACACAGGAACTGGATTACAAAAGAGAACAGGGTCTCAAATTTAGAAAACCAACTTATGCTTGCTTAAGGGGAAATGTGAGTTGGGGTGCTGCATAAAACCAGAGATTGAAATGAGCACAGATAAAGTTCCTTAAGACAAATATGTAATAGACAAGAGCTACTCCTTGCTCAACGAAATGGACTCAACACCCCATATTAAACGCCTAAGAATGTACCTGATTAGTAAGTATCTTAAAACCTATGGATTGCTATGCCTCCGAAAGAGAATCAAGCGTGTGTACAGGGGCATAAACGCAGCAGTGATAGGATTGGAGAGGTTCGTTGAGCAAATGAAGACCCTTTGAAGTCATATTGCATGGTACCCATTCCACGAGTCTCAACTCTCCAGGTTTAAGGGATTCTTCCTTCAGCTGAAACATGCATGTGGAACCCAGAGTATGATCAACCGTGTGATCAGGAGATGTGTACCAATATGTCTCAGTTTTCGTCCCCTGGTACTCGGGTGCAACATTCCAGATGCTTTACTAACACTCTCCCGACTTGGAGAGTCAGTGCCTTTAACCTCCTGTTTGGCCCAGTTTGCAATTTCTGCGGAAGATGAACAGGAATAGGGAGGACCAATGAGAGACTAGCTGGAGGTGTCTGGACGGGCAAATTTAACTCTCATTTCCCACCAGGAAGAGGAATTAACCAAAGGCTCAGCGTGCCATGCCGGAACCACATTAGGGCCTGAAGCAATCCTGCGGTGTTGCGGGCAGCTCACAAGAAAGCGAGTTGAAGAAAGGAGCTCAGGGGCACTGTAATTCACAAACCTGCAGAGTTATAAATGACAGCTATCGTCCAAAAATATACTGAAGTAAGGCTGCCAAGAGGACTTGAAAGCGGGGCAGAATTGCAGGAAACCGATTTCAGGAGGTAGACTGGAATTGCATTTAAAGCATAGGAAAAGAGGAAGAACGTCCAAAATGATGCACTTGGCCAAAAATTTCGTATGCGTTTTTTCCTGAATTTATTCAGGAAAAAACGCATACACCATTTTTGGCCAACCAAGCAAGCTTGCAAAGGAAATCTGCACTACAATGAAGTCTCACTTCCCCCGGTCAGAAGGGCCATCTGAAAAAAGTGTAAAATCCAGAAAGGCAGGACAGGCCATGGAGAACTGGGAGCCTTGTTATGCTGATGGGCGGGATGTAAATTGCCAACAGCCACTCGGGAGAAGTGTATGGTGTTTCCTGAAACATCTAAAAAACAAAGCAACGGAGCCTAGGGCACTTCCACTTATGGTCCTATAGCTTAGGGAAATTAAAATCAAAAAGACACAGCCACCCCAAAGTTTGGGACGGCTCTGTTTACAAGAACCTCGTTTACGGTACAAGTTCAATATCGCAGAAAGTGAAAAATGGATAAAGATGTTGTGGTATTTACATACAATGCAATATCACTCAGCAATGAAATCTACGTCATCAGGCCCGTAACAGCATAGAGTGGATTCAGGTATGATGATTCTAACTGAAATAAGTCACACAGAAAAAGAAACATCATAAGATATCACTAATACATGGAATGTAAACTTGGCTACAGAGGAACTGGATTACAAAACAGAACAGGGTCTCAAATTTAGAAAACCAACTTATGCTTGCTTAAGGGGAAAGGTGAGTTGGGATGCAGCATAAAACCAGAGATTGAAATGAACACAGATAAAGTTCCTTAAGCCAAATATGTAATAGACAAGAGCTACTCCTTATTCAACGAAATGGACTCAACACACCATATTAAACGCCTAAGAATGTACCTGACTAGTAAGTATCTTAAAACCTATGGATTGCTATGTCTCCAAAAGAGAATCAAGCATGTGTACAGGGGCATAAACGCAGCAGTGATAGGATTTGAGAGGTTCGGTGAGCAAAGAATGACCCTTTGAAGTCATATTACATGCTACCCATTCCACGGATCTCAAGTCTCCAGGTTTAAGGGATTCTTACTTCAGCTGAAACATGCATGTGGAACCCAGAGTATGATCAACCGTGTGATCAGGAGACGTTTTCAAATATGTCTCAGTTTTCCTCCACTGGTACTCGGGTGCAACATTCCAGACGCTTTACTAACACTCTCCTGACTTGGAGAGTCAGTGCCTTTAACCTCCTGTTTGGCCCAGATTGCAATTTCTGCAGAAGATGAACAGGAATAGGTAGGAGCAATGAGAGACTAGCTGGAGGTGTCTGGACGGGCAAATTTAACTGTCATTTCCCACCAGGAAGAGGAATTAACCAAAGGCTCAGTGTGCCGTGCCGGAACCAGATTAGGGCCTGAAGCAATCCTGCGGTGTTGCGGCCCGCTCACAAGAAAGCGAGTTGAAGAAAGGAGCTCAGGGGCACTGTAATTCACAAACCTGCAGAGTTATAAATGACAGCTATCGTCCAAAAATATACTGAAGTAAGGCTGCCAAGAGGACTTGAAAGCGGGGCAGAATTGCAGGAAACCGATTTCAGGAGGTAGACTGGAATTGCATTTAAAGCATAGGAAAAGAGGCAGAACGTCCACAATGATGCACTTGGCCAAAAAGGGCGTATGCGTTTTTTCCTGAATATATTCAGGAAAAAACGCATACGCCCTTTTTGGCCAACCAAGCAAGCTTGCAAAGGAAATCTGCACTACAATGAAGTCTCACTTCCCCCTGGTCAAAAGGGCCATCTGAAAAAAGTGTAAAATCTGAAAGGCAGGACAGGCCATGGAGAACTGGGAGCCTTGTTATTCTGATGGGCGGGATGTAAATTGCCAACAGCCCCTTGGGAGAAGTGTATGGTGTTTCCTGAAACATCTAAAAAACAAAGCAACAGAGCCTAGGGCACTTCCACTGATGGTCCTATAGCTTAGGGAAATTAAAATCAAAAAGACACAGCCACCCCAAAGTTTGGGACGGCTCTGTTGACAAGAACCTTGTTTATGGTACAAGTTCAATATCGCAGAAGGTGAAAAATGGATAAAGAAGTTGTGGTACTTACGTACAATGCAATATCACTCAGCAATGAAATCTATGTCATCAGGCCCGTAGGAGCATGGTGAGTGGATTCAGGTATGACGATTCTAACTGAAATAAGTCACACAGAAAAAGAAACATCATAAGATATCACTAATACATGGAATGTAAACTTGGCTACACAGAAATTGAATTACAAAACAGAACAGGGTCTCAAATGAAGAAAACCAACTTATGCTTGCTTAAGGGGAAAGGTGAGTTGGGGTGCTGCAGAAAACCAGAGATTGAAATGAGCACAGATAAAGTTCCTTAAGCCAAATATGTAACAGAGAAGAGCTACTCCTTGCTCAACGAAATGGACTCAACACCCCATATTAAACGCCTAAGAATGTACCTGACTAGTAAGTATCTTAAACCCTATGGATTGCTATGTCTCCGAAAGAGAATCAAGCGTGTGTACAGTTGCATAAACGCAGCAGTGATAGGATTGGAGAGGTTCGGTGAGCAAATGAAGACCCTTTGAAGTCATATTGCATGGTACCCATTCCACGGGTCTCAACTCTCCAGGTTTATGGGATTCTTCCTTCAGCTGAAACATGCATGTGGAACCCAGAGTATGATCAACCGTGTCATCGGGAGACGTGTTCAAATATGTCTCAGTTTTCGTCCCCTGGTACTCGGGTGCAACATTCCAGACGCTTTACTAACACTCTCCCGACTTGGAGAGTCAGTGCCTTTAACCTCCTGTTTGGCCCAGTTTGCAATTTCTGCGGAAGATGAACAGGAATAGGGAGAACCAATGACAGACTAGCTGGACGTTTCTGGACGGGCAAATTTAACTCTCATTTCCCACCAGGAAGAGGAATTAACCAAAGGCTCAGCGTGCCGTGCTGGAACGAGATTAGGGTCTGAAGCAATCCTGCGGTGTTGTGGCCAGCTCACAAGAAAGAGAGTTGAAGAAAGGAGCTCATGGGCACTGTAATTCACAAACGTGCAGAGTTATAAATGACAGCTATCGTCCAAAAATATACTGAAGTAAGGCTGCCAAGAGGACTTGAAAGCGGGGCAGAATTACAGGAAACCGATTTCAGGAGGTAGACTGGAATTGCATTTAAAGCATAGGAAAAGAGGCAGAACGTGGACAATGATGCACTTGGCCAAAAAGGGCGTATGCGTTTTTTCCTGAATATATTCAGGAAAAAAAGCATACGCCCTTTTTGGCGAACCAAGCAAACTTGCAGAGGAAATCTGCACTACAATGAAGTTTCACTTCCCCCCGGTCAAAAGGGCCATCTGAAAAAAGTGTAAAATCCAGAAAGGCAGGACAGGCCATGGAGAACTGGGAGCCTTGTTATGCTGATGGGCGGGATGTAAATTGCCAACCGCCACTAGGGAGAAGTGTATGGTGTTTCCTGAAACATCTAAAAAACAAAGCAACAGAGCCTAGGGCACTTCCACTTATGGTCCTATAGCTTAGGGAAATTAAAATCAAAAAGACACAGCCACCCCAAAGTTCGGGACGGCTCTGTTTACAAGAACCTCGTTTATGGTACAAGTTCAATATCGCAGAAAGTGAAAAATGGATAAAGAATTTGTGCTACTTACGTACAATGCAATATCACTCAGCAATGAAATCTCTGTCAACAGGCCTGTAGCAGAAAATGAGTGGGTTCAGGTATGATGATTCTAACTGAAATAAGTCACACAGAAAAAGAAACATCATAGATATCACTAATACATGGAATGTAAACTTGGCTACACAGAAACTGAATTACAAAACAGAACAGGGTGTCAAATGAAGAAAACCAACTTATGCTTGCTTAAGGGGAAAGGTGAGTTGGGGTGCTGCATAAAACCAGAGATTGAAATGAGCACAGATAAAGTTCCTTAAGCCAAATATGGAATAGACAAGAGCTACTCCTTGCTCAAAGAAATGGACTCAACACCCCATATTACACGCCTAAAAATGTACCTGACTAGTAAGTATCTTAAAACCTATCGATCGCTATGTCTCCGAAAGAGAATGAAGCGTGTGTACAGGGGCATAAACGAAGCAGTGATAGGATTGGAGAGGTTCGGTGAGCAAATGAAGACCCTTTGAAGTCATATTGCATGGTACCCATTCCACGGGTCTCAACTCTCCAGGTTTAAGGGATTCTTCCTTCAGCTACATCATGCATGTGGAACCCAGAGTATGATCAACCATGTGATCAGGAGACGTGTTCCAATATGTCTCAGTTCTCGTCCCCTGGTACTCGGGTGCAACATTCCAGATGCTTTACTAACACTCTCCCGACTTGGAGAGTCAGTGCCTTTAACCTCCTGTTTGGCTCAGTTTGCAATTTCTGCGGAAGATGAACAGGAATAGGGAGAACCAATGAGAGACTAGCTGGAGGTGTCTGGACGGGCAAATTTAACTCTCATTTCCCACCAGGAAGAGGAATTAACCAAAGGCTCAGCGTGCTGTTCCAGAACAAGATTAGGGCCTGAAGCAATCTTACGGTGTTGCGGCCAGCTCACAAGAAAGCGAGTTGAAGAAAGGAGCGCACGGGCACTGTAATTCACAAACCTGCAGAGTTATAAATGACAGCTATCGTCCAAAAATATACTGAAGTAAGGCTGCCAAGAGGACTTGAAAGCGGGGCAGAATTGCAGGAAACCGATTTCAGGAGGTAGACTGGAATTGCACTTAAAGCATAGGAAAAGAGGCAGAACGTCGACAATGATGCACTTGGCCAAAAAGGGCGTATGAGTTTTTTCCGGAAAAACGCATACGCCCTTTTTGGCCAACCAAGCAAGCTTGCAAAGGAAATCTGCACTACAATGAAGTCTCACTTCCCCCCGGTCAAAAGGGCCAACTGAAAAAAGTGTAAAATCCAGAAAGGCAGGACAGGCCATGGAGAACTGGGAGCCTTGTTATGCTGATGGGCGGGATGTATATTGCCAACAGCCAAACGGGAGAAGTGTATGGTGTTTCCTGAAACATCTAAAAAACAAAGCAACAGAGCCTAGGGCACTTCCACTTATGGCCCTATAGCTTAGGGAAATTAACATCAAAAAGACACAGCCACCCCAAAGTTTGGGACGGCTCTGTTTACAAGAAACTCGTTTACGGGACAAGTTCAATATCAGAGAAAGTGAAAAATGGATAAAGAAGTTGCGGTACTTACGTACAATGCAATATCACTCAGCAATGAAATCTATGTCATCAGGCCCATAGCAGCATAATGAGTGGGCTCAGGTATGATGATTCTAACTGAAATAAGTCACACAGAAAAAGAAACATCATAAGATATCACTAATACACGGAATGTAAACTTGGCTACACAGGAACTGGATTACAAAAGAGAACAGGGTCTCAAATTTAGAAAACCAACTTATGCTTGCTTAAGGGGAAATGTGAGTTGGGGTGCTGCATAAAACCAGAGATTGAAATGAGCACAGATAAAGTTCCTTAAGACAAATATGTAATAGACAAGAGCTACTCCTTGCTCAACGAAATGGACTCAACACCCCATATTAAACGCCTAAGAATGTACCTGATTAGTAAGTATCTTAAAACCTATGGATTGCTATGCCTCCGAAAGAGAATCAAGCGTGTGTACAGGGGCATAAACGCAGCAGTGATAGGATTGGAGAGGTTCGTTGAGCAAATGAAGACCCTTTGAAGTCATATTGCATGGTACCCATTCCACGAGTCTCAACTCTCCAGGTTTAAGGGATTCTTCCTTCAGCTGAAACATGCATGTGGAACCCAGAGTATGATCAACCGTGTGATCAGGAGATGTGTACCAATATGTCTCAGTTTTCGTCCCCTGGTACTCGGGTGCAACATTCCAGATGCTTTACTAACACTCTCCCGACTTGGAGAGTCAGTGCCTTTAACCTCCTGTTTGGCCCAGTTTGCAATTTCTGCGGAAGATGAACAGGAATAGGGAGGACCAATGAGAGACTAGCTGGAGGTGTCTGGACGGGCAAATTTAACTCTCATTTCCCACCAGGAAGAGGAATTAACCAAAGGCTCAGCGTGCCATGCCGGAACCACATTAGGGCCTGAAGCAATCCTGCGGTGTTGCGGGCAGCTCACAAGAAAGCGAGTTGAAGAAAGGAGCTCAGGGGCACTGTAATTCACAAACCTGCAGAGTTATAAATGACAGCTATCGTCCAAAAATATACTGAAGTAAGGCTGCCAAGAGGACTTGAAAGCGGGGCAGAATTGCAGGAAACCGATTTCAGGAGGTAGACTGGAATTGCATTTAAAGCATAGGAAAAGAGGAAGAACGTCCAAAATGATGCACTTGGCCAAAAATTTCGTATGCGTTTTTTCCTGAATTTATTCAGGAAAAAATGCATACACCATTTTTGGCCAACCAAGCAAGCTTGCAAAGGAAATCTGCACTACAATGAAGTCTCACTTCCCCCGGTCAGAAGGGCCATCTGAAAAAAGTGTAAAATCCAGAAAGGCAGGACAGGCCATGGAGAACTGGGAGCCTTGTTATGCTGATGGGCGGGATGTAAATTGCCAACAGCCACTCGGGAGAAGTGTATGGTGTTTCCTGAAACATCTAAAAAACAAAGCAACGGAGCCTAGGGCACTTCCACTTATGGTCCTATAGCTTAGGGAAATTAAAATCAAAAAGACACAGCCACCCCAAAGTTTGGGACGGCTCTGTTTACAAGAACCTCGTTTACGGTACAAGTTCAATATCGCAGAAAGTGAAAAATGGATAAAGATGTTGTGGTATTTACATACAATGCAATATCACTCAGCAATGAAATCTACGTCATCAGGCCCGTAACAGCATAGAGTGGATTCAGGTATGATGATTCTAACTGAAATAAGTCACACAGAAAAAGAAACATCATAAGATATCACTAATACATGGAATGTAAACTTGGCTACAGAGGAACTGGATTACAAAACAGAACAGGGTCTCAAATTTAGAAAACCAACTTATGCTTGCTTAAGGGGAAAGGTGAGTTGGGATGCAGCATAAAACCAGAGATTGAAATGAACACAGATAAAGTTCCTTAAGCCAAATATGTAATAGACAAGAGCTACTCCTTATTCAACGAAATGGACTCAACACACCATATTAAACGCCTAAGAATGTACCTGACTAGTAAGTATCTTAAAACCTATGGATTGCTATGTCTCCAAAAGAGAATCAAGCATGTGTACAGGGGCATAAACGCAGCAGTGATAGGATTTGAGAGGTTCGGTGAGCAAAGAATGACCCTTTGAAGTCATATTACATGCTACCCATTCCACGGATCTCAAGTCTCCAGGTTTAAGGGATTCTTACTTCAGCTGAAACATGCATGTGGAACCCAGAGTATGATCAACCGTGTGATCAGGAGACGTTTTCAAATATGTCTCAGTTTTCCTCCACTGGTACTCGGGTGCAACATTCCAGACGCTTTACTAACACTCTCCTGACTTGGAGAGTCAGTGCCTTTAACCTCCTGTTTGGCCCAGATTGCAATTTCTGCAGAAGATGAACAGGAATAGGTAGGAGCAATGAGAGACTAGCTGGAGGTGTCTGGACGGGCAAATTTAACTGTCATTTCCCACCAGGAAGAGGAATTAACCAAAGGCTCAGTGTGCCGTGCCGGAACCAGATTAGGGCCTGAAGCAATCCTGCGGTGTTGCGGCCCGCTCACAAGAAAGCGAGTTGAAGAAAGGAGCTCAGGGGCACTGTAATTCACAAACCTGCAGAGTTATAAATGACAGCTATCGTCCAAAAATATACTGAAGTAAGGCTGCCAAGAGGACTTGAAAGCGGGGCAGAATTGCAGGAAACCGATTTCAGGAGGTAGACTGGAATTGCATTTAAAGCATAGGAAAAGAGGCAGAACGTCCACAATGATGCACTTGGCCAAAAAGGGCGTATGCGTTTTTTCCTGAATATATTCAGGAAAAAACGCATACGCCCTTTTTGGCCAACCAAGCAAGCTTGCAAAGGAAATCTGCACTACAATGAAGTCTCACTTCCCCCTGGTCAAAAGGGCCATCTGAAAAAAGTGTAAAATCTGAAAGGCAGGACAGGCCATGGAGAACTGGGAGCCTTGTTATTCTGATGGGCGGGATGTAAATTGCCAACAGCCCCTTGGGAGAAGTGTATGGTGTTTCCTGAAACATCTAAAAAACAAAGCAACAGAGCCTAGGGCACTTCCACTGATGGTCCTATAGCTTAGGGAAATTAAAATCAAAAAGACACAGCCACCCCAAAGTTTGGGACGGCTCTGTTGACAAGAACCTTGTTTATGGTACAAGTTCAATATCGCAGAAGGTGAAAAATGGATAAAGAAGTTGTGGTACTTACGTACAATGCAATATCACTCAGCAATGAAATCTATGTCATCAGGCCCGTAGGAGCATGGTGAGTGGATTCAGGTATGACGATTCTAACTGAAATAAGTCACACAGAAAAAGAAACATCATAAGATATCACTAATACATGGAATGTAAACTTGGCTACACAGAAATTGAATTACAAAACAGAACAGGGTCTCAAATGAAGAAAACCAACTTATGCTTGCTTAAGGGGAAAGGTGAGTTGGGGTGCTGCAGAAAACCAGAGATTGAAATGAGCACAGATAAAGTTCCTTAAGCCAAATATGTAACAGAGAAGAGCTACTCCTTGCTCAACGAAATGGACTCAACACCCCATATTAAACGCCTAAGAATGTACCTGACTAGTAAGTATCTTAAACCCTATGGATTGCTATGTCTCCGAAAGAGAATCAAGCGTGTGTACAGTTACATAAACGCAGCAGTGATAGGATTGGAGAGGTTCGGTGAGCAAATGAAGACCCTTTGAAGTCATATTGCATGGTACCCATTCCACGGGTCTCAACTCTCCAGGTTTATGGGATTCTTCCTTCAGCTGAAACATGCATGTGGAACCCAGAGTATGATCAACCGTGTCATCGGGAGACGTGTTCAAATATGTCTCAGTTTTCGTCCCCTGGTACTCGGGTGCAACATTCCAGACGCTTTACTAACACTCTCCCGACTTGGAGAGTCAGTGCCTTTAACCTCCTGTTTGGCCCAGTTTGCAATTTCTGCGGAAGATGAACAGGAATAGGGAGAACCAATGACAGACTAGCTGGACGTTTCTGGACGGGCAAATTTAACTCTCATTTCCCACCAGGAAGAGGAATTAACCAAAGGCTCAGCGTGCCGTGCTGGAACGAGATTAGGGTCTGAAGCAATCCTGCGGTGTTGTGGCCAGCTCACAAGAAAGAGAGTTGAAGAAAGGAGCTCATGGGCACTGTAATTCACAAACGTGCAGAGTTATAAATGACAGCTATCGTCCAAAAATATACTGAAGTAAGGCTGCCAAGAGGACTTGAAAGCGGGGCAGAATTGCAGGAAACCGATTTCAGGAGGTAGACTGGAATTGCATTTAAAGCATAGGAAAAGAGGCAGAACGTGGACAATGATGCACTTGGCCAAAAAGGGCGTATGCGTTTTTTCCTGAATATATTCAGGAAAAAAAGCATACGCCCTTTTTGGCGAACCAAGCAAACTTGCAGAGGAAATCTGCACTACAATGAAGTTTCACTTCCCCCCGGTCAAAAGGGCCATCTGAAAAAAGTGTAAAATCCAGAAAGGCAGGACAGGCCATGGAGAACTGGGAGCCTTGTTATGCTGATGGGCGGGATGTAAATTGCCAACCGCCACTAGGGAGAAGTGTATGGTGTTTCCTGAAACATCTAAAAAACAAAGCAACAGAGCCTAGGGCACTTCCACTTATGGTCCTATAGCTTAGGGAAATTAAAATCAAAAAGACACAGCCACCCCAAAGTTCGGGACGGCTCTGTTTACAAGAACCTCGTTTATGGTACAAGTTCAATATCGCAGAAAGTGAAAAATGGATAAAGAATTTGTGCTACTTACGTACAATGCAATATCACTCAGCAATGAAATCTCTGTCAACAGGCCTGTAGCAGAAAATGAGTGGGTTCAGGTATGATGATTCTAACTGAAATAAGTCACACAGAAAAAGAAACATCATAGATATCACTAATACATGGAATGTAAACTTGGCTACACAGAAACTGAATTACAAAACAGAACAGGGTGTCAAATGAAGAAAACCAACTTATGCTTGCTTAAGGGGAAAGGTGAGTTGGGGTGCTGCATAAAACCAGAGATTGAAATGAGCACAGATAAAGTTCCTTAAGCCAAATATGGAATAGACAAGAGCTACTCCTTGCTCAACGAAATGGACTCAACACCCCATATTAAACGCCTAAGAATGTACGTGACTAGTAAGTATCTTAAAAGCTAGGGATTGCTATGTCTCCGAAAGAGAATCAAGCATGTGTACAGGGGCATAAACCCAGCAGTGATAGGATTGGAGAGGTTCGGTGAGCAAATGAAGACCCTTTGAAGTCATATTGCATGGTACCCATTCCACGAGTCTCAACTCTCCAGGTTTAAGGGATTCTTCCTTCAGCTGAAACATGCATGTGGAACCCAGAGTATGATCAACCGTGTGATCAGGAGACGTGTTCAAATATGTCTCAGTTTTCGTCCCCTGGTACTCGGGTGCAACATTCCAGATGCTTTACTAACAATCTCCCGACTTGGAGAGTCAGTGCCTTTAACCTCCTGTTTGGCCCAGTTTGCAATTTCTGCGGAAGATGAACAGGAATAGGGAGGACCAATGAGAGACTAGCTGGAGGTGTCTGGACGGGCAAATTTAACTCTCATTTCCCACCAGGAAGAGGAATTAACCAAAGGCTCAGCGTGCCATGCCGGAACCACATTAGGGCCTGAAGCAATCCTGCGGTGTTGCGGGCAGCTCACAAGAAAGCGAGTTGAAGAAAGGAGCTCAGGGGCACTGTAATTCACAAACCTGCAGAGTTATAAATGACAGCTATCGTCCAAAAATATACTGAAGTAAGGCTGCCAAGAGGACTTGAAAGCGGGGCAGAATTGCAGGAAACCGATTTCAGGAGGTCGAGTGGAATTGCATTTAAAGCATAGGAAAAGAGGAAGAACATCGACAATGATGCACTTGGCCAAAAGGGCGTATGCGTTTTTTCCTGAATATATTCAGGAAAAAACGCATACGCCCTTTTTGGCCAACCAAGCAAGCTTGCAAAGGAAATCTGCACTACAATGAAGTCTCACTTCCCCCCGGTCAAAAGGGCCATCTGAAAAAAGTGTAAAATCCAAAAAGGCAGGACAGGCCATGGAGAACTGGGAGCCTTGTTATGCTGATGGGCGGGATGTAAATTGCCAACAGCCACTTGGGAGAAGTGTATGGTGTTTCCTGAAACATCTAAAAAGCAAAGCAACAGAGCCTAAGGCACTTCCACTTATGGTCCTACAGCTTAGGGAAATTAAAATCAAAGACACAGCCACCCCAAAGTTTGGGATGGCTCTGTTTACAAGAACCTCGTTTACGGGACAAGTTCAATATCGCAGAAAGTGAAAAATGGATAAAGAAGTTTTGGTACTTACGTACAATGCAATATCACTCAGCAATGCAATCTATGTCATCAGGCCTGTAGCAGCATAATGAGTGGATTCAGGTATGATGATTCTAACTGAAATAAGTCACAAGAAAAAGAAACATCATAAGATATCACTAATACATGGAATGTAAAGTTGGCTACACAGAAACTGAATTACAAAACAGAACAGGGTCTCAAATTTAGAAAAACATCTTATGCTTGCTTAAGGGGAAAGGTGAGTTGGGGTGCTGCATAAAACCAGAGATTGAAATGAGCACAGATAAAGTTCCTTAAGCCAAATATGGAATAGACAAGAGCTACTCCTTGCTCAACGAAATGGACTCAACACCCCATATTAAACGCCTAAGAATGTACCTGACTAGTAAGTATATTAAAAGCTAGGGATTGCTATGTCTCCGAAAGAGAATCAAGCATGTGTACAGGGGCATAAACCCAGCAGTGATAGGATTGGAGAGGTTCGGTGAGCAAATGAAGACCCTTTGAAGTCATATTGCATGGTACCCATTCCACGGGTCTCAACTCTCCAGGTTTAAGGGATTCTTCCTTCAGCTAAAACATGCATGTGGAACCCAGAGTATGATCAACCGTGTGATCGGGAGACGTGTTCCAATATGTCTCAGTTCTCGTCCCCTGGTACTCGGGTGCAACATTCCAGACGCTTTACTAACACTCTCCCGACTTGGAGAGTCAGTGCCTTTAACCTCCTGTTTGGCCCAGTTTGCAATTTCTGCGGAAGATGAACAGGAATAGGGAGGACAAATGAGAGACTAGCTGGACGTTTCTGGACGGGCAAATTTAACTCTCATTTCCCACCAGGAAGAGGAATTAACCAAAGGCTCAGTGTGCCGTGCCGGAACTAGATTAGGGCCTGAAGCAATCCTGCCATGTTGCGGCCATTTCACAAGAAAGCGAGTTGAAGAAAGGAGCTCAGGGGCACTGTAATTCACAAACCTGCAGAGTTATAAATGACAGCTATCGTCCAAAAGTATTCTGAAGTAAGGCTGCCAAGAGGACTTGAAAGCAGGGCAGAATTGCAGGAAACCAATTTCAGGAGGTAGACTGGAATTGCATTTAAAGCATAGGAAAAGAGGCAGAACGTCCACAATGATGCACTTGGCCAAAAAGGGCGTATGCGTTTTTTCCTGAATATATTCAGGAAAAAACGCATACACTCTTTTTGGCCAACCAAGCAAGCTTGCAAAGGAAATCTGCACTACAATGAAGTCTCACTTCCCGCGGGTCAAAAGGGCCATCTGAAAAAAGTGTAAAATCCAGAAAGGCAGGACAGGCCATGGAGAACTGGGAGCCTTGTTATGCTGATGGGCGGGATGTATATTGCCAACAGCCAAACGGGAGAAGTGTATGGTGTTTCCTGAAACATCTAAAAAACAAAGCAACAGAGCCTAGGGCACTTCCACTTATGGCCCTATAGCTTAGGGAAATTAACATCAAAAAGACACAGCCACCCCAAAGTTTGGGACGGCTCTGTTTACAAGAAACTCGTTTACGGGACAAGTTCAATATCACAGAAAGTGAAAAATGGATAAAGAAGTTGTGGTACTTACGTACAATGCAATATCACTCAGCAATGAAATCTATGTCATCAGGCCCATAGCAGCATAATGAGTGGGCTCAAGTATGATGATTCTAACTGAAATAAGTCACACAGAAAAAGAAACATCATAAGATATCACTAATACACGGAATGTAAACTTGGCTACACAGGAACTGGATTACAAAAGAGAACAGGGTCTCAAATTTAGAAAACCAACTTATGCTTGCTTAAGGGGAAATGTGAGTTGGGGTGCTGCATAAAACCAGAGATTGAAATGAGCACAGATAAAGTTCCTTAAGACAAATATGTAATAGACAAGAGCTACTCCTTGCTCAACGAAATGGACTCAACACCCCATATTAAACGCCTAAGAATGTACCTGATTAGTAAGTATCTTAAAACCTATGGATTGCTATGCCTCCGAAAGAGAATCAAGCGTGTTTACAGGGGCATAAACGCAGCAGTGATAGGATTGGAGAGGTTCGTTGAGCAAATGAAGACCCTTTGAAGTCATATTGCATGGTACCCATTCCACGAGTCTCAACTCTCCAGGTTTAAGGGATTCTTCCTTCAGCTGAAACATGCATGTGGAACCCAGAGTATGATCAACCGTGTGATCAGGAGACGTGTTCAAATATGTCTCAGTTTTCGTCCCCTGGTACTCGGGTGCAACATTCCAGATGCTTTACTAACACTCTCCCGACTTGGAGAGTCAGTGCCTTTAACCTCCTGTTTGGCCCAGTTTGCAATTTCTGCGGAAGATGAACAGGAATAGGGAGGACCAATGAGAGACTAGCTGGAGGTGTCTGGACGGGCAAATTTAACTCTCATTTCCCACCAGGAAGAGGAATTAACCAAAGGCTCAGCGTGCCATGCCGGAACCATATTAGGGCCTGAAGCAATCCTGCGGTGTTGCGGGCAGCTCACAAGAAAGCGAGTTGAAGAAAGGAGCTCAGGGGCACTGTAATTCACAAACCTGCAGAGTTATAAATGACAGCTATCGTCCAAAAATATACTGAAGTAAGGCTGCCAAGAGGACTTGAAAGCGGGGCAGAATTGCAGGAAACCGATTTCAGGAGGTAGACTGGAATTGCATTTAAAGCATAGGAAAAGAGGAAGAACGTCCAAAATGATGCACTTGGCCAAAAATTTCGTATGCGTTTTTTCCTGAATATATTCAGGAAAAAACGCATACACCATTTTTGGCCAACCAAGCAAGCTTGCAAAGGAAATCTGCACTACAATGAAGTCTCACTTCCCCCGGTCAGAAGGGCCATCTGAAAAAAGTGTAAAATCCAGAAAGGCAGGACAGGCCATGGAGAACTGGGAGCCTTGTTATGCTGATGGGCGGGATGTAAATTGCCAACAGCCACTCGGGAGAAGTGTATGGTGTTTCCTGAAACATCTAAAAAACAAAGCAACGGAGCCTAGGGCACTTCCACTTATGGTCCTATAGCTTAGGGAAATTAAAATCAAAAAGACACAGCCACCCCAAAGTTTGGGACGGCTCTGTTTACAAGAACCTCGTTTACGGTACAAGTTCAATATCGCAGAAAGTGAA
This sequence comes from Orcinus orca, assembly GCF_937001465.1. Taxonomy (NCBI): domain Eukaryota; kingdom Metazoa; phylum Chordata; class Mammalia; order Artiodactyla; family Delphinidae; genus Orcinus; species Orcinus orca. The sequence goes on from NW_026044021.1 coordinate 1,762,780, forward strand.
AAATGGATAAAGAAGTTGTGGTATTTACATACAATGCAATATCACTCAGCAATGAAATCTACGTCATCAGGCCCGTAACAGCATAGAGTGGATTCAGGTATGATGATTCTAACTGAAATAAGTCACACAGAAAAAGAAACATCATAAGATATCACTAATACATGGAATGTAAACTTGGCTACAGAGGAACTGGATTACAAAACAGAACAGGGTCTCAAATTTAGAAAACCAACTTATGCTTGCTTAAGGGGAAAGGTGAGTTGGGATGCAGCATAAAACCAGAGATTGAAATGAACACAGATAAAGTTCCTTAAGCCAAATATGTAATAGACAAGAGCTACTCCTTATTCAACGAAATGGACTCAACACACCATATTAAACGCCTAAGAATGTACATGACTAGTAAGTATCTTAAAACCTATGGATTGCTATGTCTCCAAAAGAGAATCAAGCATGTGTACAGGGGCATAAACGCAGCAGTGATAGGATTTGAGAGGTTCGGTGAGCAAAGAATGACCCTTTGAAGTCATATTACATGCTACCCATTCCACGGATCTCAACTCTCCAGGTTTAAGGGATTCTTACTTCAGCTGAAACATGCATGTGGAACCCAGAGTATGATCAACCGTGTGATCAGGAGACGTTTTCAAATATGTCTCAGTTTTCCTCCACTGGTACTCGGGTGCAACATTCCAGACGCTTTACTAACACTCTCCTGACTTGGAGAGTCAGTGCCTTTAACCTCCTGTTTGGCCCAGATTGCAATTTCTGCAGAAGATGAACAGGAATAGGTAGGAGCAATGAGAGACTAGCTGGAGGTGTCTGGACGGGCAAATTTAACTGTCATTTCCCACCAGGAAGAGGAATTAACCAAAGGCTCAGCGTGCCGTGCCGGAACCAGATTAGGGCCTGAAGCAATCCTGCGGTGTTGCGGCCCGCTCACAAGAAAGCGAGTTGAAGAAAGGAGCTCAGGGGCACTGTAATTCACAAACCTGCAGAGTTATAAATGACAGCTATCGTCCAAAAATATACTGAAGTAATGCTGCCAAGAGGACTTGAAAGCGGGGCAGAATTGCAGGAAACAGATTTCAGGAGGTAGACTGGAATTGCATTTAAAGCATAGGAAAAGAGGCAGAACGTCCACAATGATGCACTTGGCCAAAAAGGGCGTATGCGTTTTTTCCTGAATATATTCAGGAAAAAACGCATACGCCCTTTTTGGCCAACCAAGCAAGCTTGCAAAGGAAATCTGCACTACAATGAAGTCTCACTTCCCCCTGGTCAAAAGGGCCATCTGAAAAAAGTGTAAAATCTGAAAGGCAGGACAGGCCATGGAGAACTGGGAGCCTTGTTATTCTGATGGGCGGGATGTAAATTGCCAACAGCCCCTTGGGAGAAGTGTATGGTGTTTCCTGAAACATCTAAAAAACAAAGCAACAGAGCCTAGGGCACTTCCACTGATGGTCCTATAGCTTAGGGAAATTAAAATCAAAAAGACACAGCCACCCCAAAGTTTGGGACGGCTCTGTTGACAAGAACCTTGTTTATGGTACAAGTTCAATATCGCAGAAAGTGAAAAATGGATAAAGAAGTTGTGGTACTTACGTACAATGCAATATCACTCAGCAATGAAATCTATGTCATCAGGCCCGTAGGAGCATAGTGAGTGGATTCAGGTATGACGATTCTAACTGAAATAAGTCACACAGAAAAAGAAACATCATAAGATATCACTAATACATGGAATGTAAACTTGGCTACACAGAAATTGAATTACAAAACAGAACAGGGTCTCAAATGAAGAAAACCAACTTATGCTTGCTTAAGGGGAAAGGTGAGTTGGGGTGCTGCAGAAAACCAGAGATTGAAATGAGCACAGATAAAGTTCCTTAAGCCAAATATGTAACAGAGAAGAGCTACTCCTTGCTCAACGAAATGGACTCAACACCCCATATTAAACGCCTAAGAATGTACCTGACTAGTAAGTATCTTAAACCCTATGGATTGCTATGTCTCCGAAAGAGAATCAAGCGTGTGTACAGTTGCATAAACGCAGCAGTGATAGGATTGGAGAGGTTCGGTGAGCAAATGAAGACCCTTTGAAGTCATATTGCATGGTACCCATTCCACGGGTCTCAACTCTCCAGGTTTATGGGATTCTTCCTTCAGCTGAAACATGCATGTGGAACCCAGAGTATGATCAACCGTGTCATCGGGAGACGTGTTCAAATATGTCTCAGTTTTCGTCCCCTGGTACTCGGGTGCAACATTCCAGACGCTTTACTAACACTCTCCCGACTTGGAGAGTCAGTGCCTTTAACCTCCTGTTTGGCCCAGTTTGCAATTTCTGCGGAAGATGAACAGGAATAGGGAGAACCAATGAGAGACTAGCTGGACGTTTCTGGACGGGCAAATTTAACTCTCATTTCCCACCAGGAAGAGGAATTAACCAAAGGCTCAGCGTGCCGTGCTGGAACCAGATTAGGGTCTGAAGCAATCCTGCGGTGTTGTGGCCAGCTCACAAGAAAGAGAGTTGAAGAAAGGAGCTCATGGGCACTGTAATTCACAAACGTGCAGAGTTATAAATGACAGCTATCGTCCAAAAATATACTGAAGTAAGGCTGCCAAGAGGACTTGAAAGCGGGGCAGAATTGCAGGAAACCGATTTCAGGAGGTAGACTGGAATTGCATTTAAAGCATAGGAAAAGAGGCAGAACGTGGACAATGATGCACTTGGCCAAAAAGGGCGTATGCGTTTTTTCCTGAATATATTCAGGAAAAAAAGCATACGCCCTTTTTGGCGAACCAAGCAAACTTGCAGAGGAAATCTGCACTACAATGAAGTTTCACTTCCCCCCGGTCAAAAGGGCCATCTGAAAAAAGTGTAAAATCCAGAAAGGCAGGACAGGCCATGGAGAACTGGGAGCCTTGTTATGCTGATGGGCGGGATGTAAATTGCCAACCGCCACTAGGGAGAAGTGTATGGTGTTTCCTGAAACATCTAAAAAACAAAGCAACAGAGCCTAGGGCACTTCCACTTATGGTCCTATAGCTTAGGGAAATTAAAATCAAAAAGACACAGCCACCCCAAAGTTCGGGACGGCTCTGTTTACAAGAACCTCGTTTATGGTACAAGTTCAATATCGCAGAAAGTGAAAAATGGATAAAGAATTTGTGCTACTTACGTACAATGCAATATCACTCAGCAATGAAATCTCTGTCAACAGGCCTGTAGCAGAAAATGAGTGGGTTCAGGTATGATGATTCTAACTGAAATAAGTCACACAGAAAAAGAAACATCATAGATATCACTAATACATGGAATGTAAACTTGGCTACACAGAAACTGAATTACAAAACAGAACAGGGTGTCAAATGAAGAAAACCAACTTATGCTTGCTTAAGGGGAAAGGTGAGTTGGGGTGCTGCATAAAACCAGAGATTGAAATGAGCACAGATAAAGTTCCTTAAGCCAAATATGGAATAGACAAGAGCTACTCCTTGCTCAACGAAATGGACTCAACACCCCATATTAAACGCCTAAGAATGTACCTGACTAGTAAGTATCTTAAAAGCTAGGGATTGCTATGTCTCCGAAAGAGAATCAAGCATGTGTACAGGGGCATAAACCCAGCAGTGATAGGATTGGAGAGGTTCGGTGAGCAAATGAAGACCCTTTGAAGTCATATTGCATGGTACCCATTCCACGAGTCTCAACTCTCCAGGTTTAAGGGATTCTTCCTTCAGCTGAAACATGCATGTGGAACCCAGAGTATGATCAACCGTGTGATCAGGAGACGTGTTCAAATATGTCTCAGTTTTCGTCCCCTGGTACTCGGGTGCAACATTCCAGATGCTTTACTAACAATCTCCCGACTTGGAGAGTCAGTGCCTTTAACCTCCTGTTTGGCCCAGTTTGCAATTTCTGCGGAAGATGAACAGGAATAGGGAGGACCAATGAGAGACTAGCTGGAGGTGTCTGGACGGGCAAATTTAACTCTCATTTCCCACCAGGAAGAGGAATTAACCAAAGGCTCAGCGTGCCATGCCGGAACCACATTAGGGCCTGAAGCAATCCTGCGGTGTTGCGGGCAGCTCACAAGAAAGCGAGTTGAAGAAAGGAGCTCAGGGGCACTGTAATTCACAAACCTGCAGAGTTATAAATGACAGCTATCGTCCAAAAATATACTGAAGTAAGGCTGCCAAGAGGACTTGAAAGCGGGGCAGAATTGCAGGAAACCGATTTCAGGAGGTAGACTGGAATTGCATTTAAAGCATAGGAAAAGAGGAAGAACGTCCAAAATGATGCACTTGGCCAAAAATTTCGTATGCGTTTTTTCCTGAATATATTCAGGAAAAAACGCATACACCATTTTTGGCCAACCAAGCAACATTGCAAAGGAAATCTGCACTACAATGAAGTCTCACTTGCCCCCGGTCAAAAGGGCCATCTGAAAAAAGTGTAAAATCCAAAAAGGCAGGACAGGCCATGGAGAACTGGGAGCCTTGTTATGCTGATGGGCGGGATGTATATTGCCAACAGCCACTCCGGAGAAGTGTATGGTGTTTCCTGAAACATCTAAAAAGCAAAGCAACAGAGCCTAGGGCACATCCACTTATGGCCCTATAGCTTAGGGAAATTAAAATCAAAAAGACACAGCCACCCCTAAATTTGGGACGGCTCCGTTTAAAAGAAACTCGTTTACGGGACTAGTTCAATATCGCAGAAAGTGAAAAATGGATAAAGAAGTTGTGGTACTTACGTACAATGAAATATCACTCAGCAATGAAATCTATTTCATCAGGCCCGTAGCAGCATAATGAGTGGATTCAGGTATGATGATTCTAACTGAAATAAGTCACAAGAAAAAGAAACATCATAAGATATCATTAATACATGGAATGTAAAGTTGGCTACACAGAAACTGAATTACAAAACAGAACAGGGTCTCAAATTTAGAAAACCAACTTATGCTTGCTTAAGGGGAAAGGTGAGTTGGGGTGCTGCATAAAACCAGAGATTGAAATGAGCACAGATAAATTTCCTTAAGCCAAATATGGAATAGACAAGAGCTACTCCTTGCTCAACGAAATGGACTCAACACCCCATATTAAACGCCTAAGAATGTACCTGACTAGTAAGTATATTAAAAGCTATGGATTGCTATGTCTCCGAAAGAGAATCAAGCGTGTGTACAGGGGCATAAACGCAGCAGTGATAGGATTGGAGAGGTTTGGTGAGCAAATGAAGACCCTTTGAAATCATATTGCATGGTACCCATTCCACGGGTCTCAACTCTCCAGGTTTAAGGGATTCTTCCTTCAGCTAAATCATGCATGTGGAACCCAGAGTATGATCAACCATGTGATCGGGAGACGTGTTCCAATATGTCTCAGTTCTCGTCCCCTGGTACTCGGGTGCAACATTCCAGATGCTTTACTAACACTCTCCCGACTTGGAGAGTCAGTGCCTTTAACCTCCTGTTTGGCCCAGTTTGCAATTTCTGCGGAAGATGAACAGGAATAGGGAAGACCAATGAGAGACTAGCTGGAGGTGTTTGGACGGGCAAATTTAACTCTCATTTCCCACCAGGAAGAGGAATTAACCAAAGGCTCAGTGTGCCGTACCGGAACCAGATTAGGGCCTGAAGCAATCCTGCGGTGTTGCGGCCAGCTCACAAGAAAGCGAGTTGAAGATAGGAGCTCAGGGGCACTGTAATTCACAAACCTGCAGAGTTATAAATGACAGCTATCGTCCAAAAATATACTGAAGTAAGGCTGCCAAGAATACTTGAAAGCTGGGCAGAATTGCAGGAAACCTATTTCAGGAGGTAGACTGGAATTACATTTAAAGCATAGGAAAAGCGACAGAACGTCAACAATGATGCACTTGGCCAAAAAGGGCGTATGCGTTTTTTCCTGAATATATTCAGGAAAAAACGCATACGCCCTTTTTGGCCAACCAAGCAAGCTTGAAAAAGAAATCTGCACTACAATGAAGTCTCACTTCCCCCCGGTCAAAAGGGCCATCTGAAAAAAGTGTAAAATCCAGAAAGGCAGGACAGGCCATGGAGAACTGGGAGCCTTGTTATGCTGATGGGTGGGATGTAAATTGCCAACAGCCACTCGGGAGAAGTGTATGGTGTTTCCTGAAACATCTAAAAAACAAAGCAACAGAGCCTAGGGCACATCCACTTATGGCCCTATAGCTTAGGGAAATTAAAATCAAAAAGACACAGCCACCCCTAAATTTGGGATGGCTCCGTTTAAAAGAAACTCGTTTACGGAACTAGTTCAATAACGCAGAAAGTGAAAAATGGATAAAGAAGTTGTGGTACTTACGTACAATGAAATATCACTCAGCAATGAAATCTATGTCATCAGGCCCGTAGCAGCATAATGAGTGGATTCAGGTATGATGATTCTAACTGAAATAAGTCACACAGAAAAAGAAACATCATAAGATATCACTAATACACGGAATGTAAACTTGGCTACACAGGAACTGGATTACAAAACAGAACAGGGTCTCAAATTTAGAAAACCAACTTATGCTTGCTTAAGGGGAAAGGTGAGTTGGGGTGCTGCATAAAACCAGAGATTGAAATGAGCACAGATAAAGTCCCTTAAGCCAAATATGTAACAGAGAAGAGCTACTCGTTGCTAAACGAAATGGACTCAACACCCCATATTAAACGCCTAAGAATGTACCTGACTAGTAAGTATCTTAAAAGCTATGGATTGCTATGTCTCTGAAAGAGAATCAAGCGTGTGTACAGGGGCACAAACCCAGCAGTGATAGGATTGGAGAGGTTCGGTGAGCAAATGAAGACCCTTTGATGTCATATTGCATGGTACCATTCCAAGGGTCTCAACTCTCCAGGTTTAAGGGATTCTTCCTTCAGCTAAATCATGCATGTGGAACCCAGAGTATGATCAACCATGTGATTGGGAGATGTGTTCTAATATGTCGCAGTTTTTGTCACCTGGTACTCGGGTGCAATATTCCAGATGCTTTACTAACACTCTCCTGACTTGGAGAGTCAGTGCCTTTAACCGCCTGTTTAACCCTATTTGCAATTTCTGCGGAAGATGAACAGGAATAAGGAGAACCAATGAGAGACTAGCTGGAGGTGTCTGGACGGGCAAATTTAACTCTCATTTCCGACCAGGAAGAGGAATTAACCAAAGGCTCAGTGTGCCGTGCCGGAACCAGATTAGGGCCTGAAGCAATCCTGCGGTGTTGCGGCCAGCTCACAAGAAAGCGAGTTGAAGAAAGGAGCTCAGGGGCACTGTAATTCACAAAACTGCAGAGTTATAAATGACAGCTATAGTCCAAAAATATACTGAAGTAAGGCTGCCAAGAGGACTTGAAAGCGGGGCAGAATTGCAGGAAACCGATTTCAGAAGGTAGACTGGAATTGCATTTAAAGCATAGGAAAAGAGGCAGAACGTCAACAATGATGCACTTGGCCAAAAAGGGCGTATGCGTTTTTTCCTGAATATATTCAGGAAAAAACGCATACGCCCTTTTTGGCCAACCAAGCAAGCTTGCAAAGGAAATCTGCACTACAATGAAGTCTCACTTCCCCCGGGTCAAAAGGGCCATCTGAAAAAAGTGTAAAATCCAGAAAGGCAGGACAGGCCATGGAGAACTGGGAGCCTTGTTATGCTGATGGGCAGGATGTAAATTGCCAACAGCCACTTGGGAGAAGTGTATGGTGTTTCCTGAAACATCTAAAAAACAAAGCAACAGAGCCTAGGGCACTTCCACTTCTGGTCCTATAGCTTAGGGAAATTAAAATCAAAAAGACACAGCCACCCCAAAGTTTGGGATGGCTCTGTTTACAAGAACCTCGTTTACGGTACATAATCAATATCGCAGAAAGTGAAAAATGGATAAAGAAGTTGTGGTACTTACGTACAATGCAATATCACTCAGCAATGAAATCTATGTAATCAGGCCCGTAGCAGCATAATGAGTGGATTCAGGTATGATGATTCTAACTGAAATAAGTCACACAGAAAAAGAAACATCATAAGATATCACTAATACACGGAATGTAAACTTGGCTACACAGGAACTGGATTACAAAGCAGAACAGGGTCTCAAATTTAGAAAACAAACTTATGCTTGCTTAAGGGGAAAGGTGAGGTGGGGTGCTGCATAAAACCAGAGATTGAAATGAGCACAGATAAAGTTCCTTAAGCCAAATATGGAATAGACAAGAGCTACTCCTTTCTCAACGAAATAGACTCAACACCACATATTAAACACCTAAGAATGTACCTGACTAGTAAGTATCTTAAAAGCTATGGATTGCTATGTCTCCAAAAGAGAATCAACCGTGTGTACAGGGGCATAAACGCAGCAGTGATAGGATTGGAGAGGTTCGGTGAGCAAATGAAGACCCTTTGAAGTCATATTGCATGGTACCCATTCCACGGGTCTCAACTCTCCAGGTTTAAGGGATTCTTCCTTCAGCTAAAACATGCATGTGGAACCCAGAGTATGATCAACCGTGTGATCGGGAGACGTGTTGAAATATGTCTCAGTTCTCGTCCCCTGGTACTCGGGTGCAACATTCCAGACGCTTTACTAACACTCTCCCGACTTGGAGAGTCAGTGCCTTTAACCTCCTGTTTGGCCCAGTTTGCAATTTCTGCGGAAGATAAACAGGAATAGGGAGAACCAATGAGAGACTAGCTGGAGGTGTCTGGACGGGCAAATTTATCTCTCATTTCCCACCAGGAAGGGGAATTAACCAAAGGCTCAGCGTGCCATGTCGGAATCAGATTAGGTCTTGAAGCAATCCTGCGGTTTTGCGGTCAGCTCACAAGAAAGCAATTTGAAGAAAGGAGGTCAGGGGCACTGTAATTCACAAACCTGCAGAATTATAAATGACAGCTATCGTCCAAAAATATACTGAAGTAAGGCTGCCAAGAGGACTTGAAAGCCGGGCAGAATTGCAGGAAACCGATTTCAGGAGGTAGACTGGAATTGCATTTAAAGCATAGGAAAAGAGGCAGAACGTGCACAATGATGCACTTGGCCAAAAAGGGCGTATGCGTTTTTTCCTGAATATATTCAGGAAAAAACGCATACGCCCTTTTTGGCCAACCAAGCAAGCTTGCAAAGGAAATCTGCACTACAATGAAGTCTCACTTCCCCCCGGACAAAAGGGCCATCTGAAAAAAGTGTAAAATCCAGAAAGGCAGAACAGGCCATGGAGAACTGGGAGCCTTGTTATGCTGATGGGCGGGATGTGAATTGCCAACAACCACTCGGGAGAAGTGTATGGTGTTTCCTGAAACATCTAAAAAACAAAGCAACAGAGCCTAGGGCACTTCCACTTATGGTCCTATAGCTTAGGAAAATTAAAATCAAAAAGACACAGCCACCCAAAAGTTTGGGACGGCTCTGTTTACAAGAAACTCATTTACGGTACAAGTTCAATATCGCAGAAAGTGAGAAATGGATAAACAAGAAGTGGTACTTACGTACAATGCAATATCACTCAGCAATGAAATCTATGTCATCAGGCCCGTAGCAGCATAATGAGTGGATTCAGGTATGATGATTCTAACTGAAATAATTCACACAGAAAAAGAAACATCATAAGATATCACTAATACACGGAATGTAAACTTGGCTACACAGGAACTCGATTACAAAACAGAACAGGGTCTCAAATGTAGAAAACCAACTTATGCTTGCTTAAGGGGAAAGGTGAGTTGGGGTGCTGCATAAAACCAGAGATTGAAATGAGCACAGATAAAGTTCCTTAAGCCAAATATGTAATAGACAAGAACTACTCCTTGCTCAACGAAATGGGCTCAACACCCCATATTGAACGCCTAAGAATGTAGCTGACTAGTAAGTATCTTAAAACTTATGGATTGCTATGTCTCCAAAAGAGAATCAAGCGTGCGTACAGTGGCAAAAACGCAGCAGTGATAGGATTGGAGAGGTTCGGTGAGCAAATGAAGACCCTTTGAAGTCATATTGCATGGTACCCATTCCACGGGTTTCAACTCTCCAGGTTTAAGGGATTCTTCCTTCAGCTAAAACATGCATGTGGAACCCAGAGTATGATCAACAGTGTGATCGGGCGACGTGTTCCAATATGTCTCAGTTCTCGTCCCCTTGTAATCGGTTGCAAAATTCCAGATGCTTTACTAACACTCTCCCGACTTGGAGAGTCAGTGCCTTTAACCTCCTGTTTGGCCCAGTTTGAAAATTCCGCGGAAGATGAACAGGAATAGGGAGAACAAATGAGAGACTAGCTGGAGGTGTCCGGACGGGAAAATTTAACTCTCATTTCCCACCAGGAAGAGGAATTAACCAAAGGCTCAGCGTGCCGTGCCGGAACAAGATTAGGGCCTGAAGCAATCCTGCGGTGTTGCGGCCACCTCAGGAGAAAGCGAGCTGAAGAAAGGAGCTCAGGGGCACTGTAATTCACAAACCTGCAGAGTTATAAAGGACAGCTATCGTCCAAAAATATACTGAAGTAAGGCTGCCAAAAGGACTTGAAAGCGGGGCAAAATTGCAGGAAACCGATTTCAGGAGGTAGACTGGAATTGCATTTAAAGCATAGGAAATGAGGCAGAACGTCCACAATGATGCACTTGGGCAAAAAGGGCGTATGCGTTTTTTCCTGAATATATTCAAGAAAAAAAGCATACGCACATTTTCGCCAACCAAGCAAGCTTGCAAAGGAAATCTGCACTACAATGAAGTCTCATTTCCCCCCAGTCAAATGGGCCATCTGAAAAAAGTGTAAAATCCAGAAAGGCAGGACAGGCCATGGAGAATTGGGAGCCTTGTTATGCTAATGGGCGGGATGTAAATTTCCAACAGTCACTCCGGATAATTGTATGGTGTTTCCTGAAACATCTAAAAAACAAAGCAACAGAGCCTAGGGCACTTCCACTTATGGTCCTACAGCTTAGGGAAATTAAAATCAAAAAGACACAGCCACCCAAAAGTTTGGGATGGCTCTGTTTATAAGAACCTCGTTTACAGTACAAGTTCAATATTGCAGAAAGTGAAAAATGGATAAAGAATTTGTGGTACTTACGTACAATGCAATATCACTCAGCAATGAAATCTATGTCATCAGGCCCGTAGCAGCATAATGAGTGGATTCAGGTATGATGATTCTAACTGAAATAAGTCACACAGAAAAAGAAACATCATAGATATCACTAATACATGGAATGTAAACTTGGCTACACAGAAACTGAATTACAAAACAGAACAGGGTGTCAAATGAAGAAAACCAACTTATGCTTGCTTAAGGGGAAAGGTGAGTTGGGGTGCTGCATAAAACCAGAGATTGAAATGAGCACAGATAAAGTTCCTTAAGCCAAATATGGAATAGACAAGAGCTACTCCTTGCTCAACGAAATGGACTCAACACCCCATATTAAACGCCTAAGAATGTACCTGACTAGTAAGTATCTTAAAAGCTAGGGATTGCTATGTCTCCGAAAGAGAATCAAGCATGTGTACAGGGGCATAAACCCAGCAGTGATAGGATTGGAGAGGTTCGGTGAGCAAATGAAGACCCTTTGAAGTCATATTGCATGGTACCCATTCCACGAGTCTCAACTCTCCAGGTTTAAGGGATTCTTCCTTCAGCTGAAACATGCATGTGGAACCCAGAGTATGATCAACCGTGTGATCGGGAGACGTGTTCAAATATGTCTCAGTTTTCGTCCCCTGGTACTCGGGTGCAACATTCCAGATGCTTTACTAACAATCTCCCGACTTGGAGAGTCAGTGCCTTTAACCTCCTGTTTGGCCCAGTTTGCAATTTCTGCGGAAGATGAACAGGAATAGGGAGGACCAATGAGAGACTAGCTGGAGGTGTCTGGACGGGCAAATTTAACTCTCATTTCCCACCAGGAAGAGGAATTAACCAAAGGCTCAGCGTGCCATGCCGGAACCACATTAGGGCCTGAAGCAATCCTGCGGTGTTGCGGGCAGCTCACAAGAAAGCGAGTTGAAGAAAGGAGCTCAGGGGCACTGTAATTCACAAACCTGCAGAGTTATAAATGACAGCTATCGTCCAAAAATATACTGAAGTAAGGCTGCCAAGAGGACTTGAAAGCGGGGCAGAATTGCAGGAAACCGATTTCAGGAGGTAGACTGGAATTGCATTTAAAGCATAGGAAAAGAGGAAGAACGTCCAAAATGATGCACTTGGCCAAAAATTTCGTATGCGTTTTTTCCTGAATATATTCAGGAAAAAACGCATACACCATTTTTGGCCAACCAAGCAACATTGCAAAGGAAATCTGCACTACAATGAAGTCTCACTTGCCCCCGGTCAAAAGGGCCATCTGAAAAAAGTGTAAAATCCAAAAAGGCAGGACAGGCCATGTAGAACTGGGAGCCTTGTTATGCTGATGGGCGGGATGTATATTGCCAACAGCCACTCGGGAGAAGTGTATGGTGTTTCCTGAAACATCTAAAAAGCAAAGCAACAGAGCCTAGGGCACATCCACTTATGGCCCTATAGCTTAGGGAAATTAAAATCAAAAAGACACAGCCACCCCTAAATTTGGGACGGCTCCGTTTAAAAGAAACTCGTTTACGGGACTAGTTCAATATCGCAGAAAGTGAAAAATGGATAAAGAAGTTGTGGTACTTACGTACAATGAAATATCACTCAGCAATGAAATCTATTTCATCAGGCCCGTAGCAGCATAATGAGTGGATTCAGGTATGATGATTCTAACTGAAATAAGTCACAAGAAAAAGAAACATCATAAGATATCATTAATACATGGAATGTAAAGTTGGCTACACAGAAACTGAATTACAAAACAGAACAGGGTCTCAAATTTAGAAAACCAACTTATGCTTGCTTAAGGGGAAAGGTGAGTTGGGGTGCTGCATAAAACCAGAGATTGAAATGAGCACAGATAAATTTCCTTAAGCCAAATATGGAATAGACAAGAGCTACTCCTTGCTCAACGAAATGGACTCAACACCCCATATTAAACGCCTAAGAATGTACCTGACTAGTAAGTATATTAAAAGCTATGGATTGCTATGTCTCCGAAAGAGAATCAAGCGTGTGTACAGGGGCATAAACGCAGCAGTGATAGGATTGGAGAGTTTTGGTGAGCAAATGAAGACCATTTGAAATCATATTGCATGGTACCCATTCCACGGGTCTCAACTCTCCAGGTTTAAGGGATTCTTCCTTCAGCTAAATCATGCATGTGGAACCCAGAGTATGATCAACCATGTGATTGGGAGACGTGTTCCAATATGTCTCAGTTCTCGTCCCCTGGTACTCGGGTGCAACATTCCAGATGCTTTACTAACACTCTCCCGACTTGGAGAGTCAGTGCCTTTAACCTCCTGTTTGGCCCAGTTTGCAATTTCTGCGGAAGATGAACAGGAATAGGGAAGACCAATGAGAGACTAGCTGGAGGTGTTTGGACGGGCAAATTTAACTCTCATTTCCCACCAGGAAGAGGAATTAACCAAAGGCTCAGTGTGCCGTACCGGAACCAGATTAGGGCCTGAAGCAATCCTGCGGTGTTGCGGCCAGCTCACAAGAAAGCGAGTTGAAGATAGGAGCTCAGGGGCACTGTAATTCACAAACCTGCAGAGTTATAAATGACAGCTATCGTCCAAAAATATACTGAAGTAAGGCTGCCAAGAGGACTTGAAAGCTGGGCAGAATTGCAGGAAACCTATTTCAGGAGGTAGACTGGAATTACATTTAAAGCATAGGAAAAGCGACAGAACGTCAACAATGATGCACTTGGCCAAAAAGGGCGTATGCGTTTTTTCCTGAATATATTCAGGAAAAAACGCATACGCCCTTTTTGGCCAACCAAGCAAGCTTGAAAAAGAAATCTGCACTACAATGAAGTCTCACTTCCCCCCGGTCAAAAGGGCCATCTGAAAAAAGTGTAAAATCCAGAAAGGCAGGACAGGCCATGGAGAACTGGGAGCCTTGTTATGCTGATGGGCGGGATGTAAATTGCCAACAGCCACTCGGGAGAAGTGTATGGTGTTTCCTGAAACATCTAAAAAACAAAGCAACAGAGCCTAGGGCACATCCACTTATGGCCCTATAGCTTAGGGAAATTAAAATCAAAAAGACACAGCCACCCCTAAATTTGGGATGGCTCCGTTTAAAAGAAACTCGTTTACGGAACTAGTTCAATAACGCAGAAAGTGAAAAATGGATAAAGAAGTTGTGGTACTTACGTACAATGAAATATCACTCAGCAATGAAATCTATGTCATCAGGCCCGTAGCAGCATAATGAGTGGATTCAGGTATGATGATTCTAACTGAAATAAGTCACACAGAAAAAGAAACATCATAAGATATCACTAATACACGGAATGTAAACTTGGCTACACAGGCACTGGATTACAAAACAGAACAGGGTCTCAAATTTAGAAAACCAACTTATGCTTGCTTAAGGGGAAAGGTGAGTTGGGGTGCTGCATAAAACCAGAGATTGAAATGAGCACAGATAAAGTCCCTTAAGCCAAATATGTAACAGAGAAGAGCTACTCGTTGCTAAACGAAATGGACTCAACACCCCATATTAAACGCCTAAGAATGTACCTGACTAGTAAGTATCTTAAAAGCTATGGATTGCTATGTCTCTGAAAGAGAATCAAGCGTGTGTACAGGGGCACAAACCCAGCAGTGATAGGATTGGAGAGGTTCGGTGAGCAAATGAAGACCCTTTGATGTCATATTGCATGGTACCATTCCAAGGGTCTCAACTCTCCAGGTTTAAGGGATTCTTCCTTCAGCTAAATCATGCATGTGGAACCCAGAGTATGATCAACCATGTGATTGGGAGATGTGTTCTAATATGTCGCAGTTTTTGTCACCTGGTACTCGGGTGCAATATTCCAGATGCTTTACTAACACTCTCCTGACTTGGAGAGTCAGTGCCTTTAACCGCCTGTTTAACCCTATTTGCAATTTCTGCGGAAGATGAACAGGAATAAGGAGAACCAATGAGAGACTAGCTGGAGGTGTCTGGACGGGCAAATTTAACTCTCATTTCCGACCAGGAAGAGGAATTAACCAAAGGCTCAGTGTGCCGTGCCGGAACCAGATTAGGGCCTGAAGCAATCCTGCGGTGTTGCGGCCAGCTCACAAGAAAGCGAGTTGAAGAAAGGAGCTCAGGGGCACTGTAATTCACAAAACTGCAGAGTTATAAATGACAGCTATAGTCCAAAAATATACTGAAGTAAGGCTGCCAAGAGGACTTGAAAGCGGGGCAGAATTGCAGGAAACCGATTTCAGAAGGTAGACTGGAATTGCATTTAAAGCATAGGAAAAGAGGCAGAACGTCAACAATGATGCACTTGGCCAAAAAGGGCGTATGCGTTTTTTCCTGAATATATTCAGGAAAAAACGCATACGCCCTTTTTGGCCAACCAAGCAAGCTTGCAAAGGAAATCTGCACTACAATGAAGTCTCACTTCCCCCGGGTCAAAAGGGCCATCTGAAAAAAGTGTAAAATCCAGAAAGGCAGGACAGGCCATGGAGAACTGGGAGCCTTGTTATGCTGATGGGCAGGATGTAAATTGCCAACAGCCACTTGGGAGAAGTGTATGGTGTTTCCTGAAACATCTAAAAAACAAAGCAACAGAGCCTAGGGCACTTCCACTTCTGGTCCTATAGCTTAGGGAAATTAAAATCAAAAAGACACAGCCACCCCAAAGTTTGGGATGGCTCTGTTTACAAGAACCTCGTTTACGGTACATAATCAATATCGCAGAAAGTGAAAAATGGATAAAGAAGTTGTGGTACTTACGTACAATGCAATATCACTCAGCAATGAAATCTATGTAATCAGGCCCGTAGCAGCATAATGAGTGGATTCAGGTATGATGATTCTAACTGAAATAAGTCACACAGAAAAAGAAACATCATAAGATATCACTAATACACGGAATGTAAACTTGGCTACACAGGAACTGGATTACAAAGCAGAACAGGGTCTCAAATTTAGAAAACAAACTTATGCTTGCTTAAGGGGAAAGGTGAGGTGGGGTGCTGCATAAAACCAGAGATTGAAATGAGCACAGATAAAGTTCCTTAAGCCAAATATGGAATAGACAAGAGCTACTCCTTTCTCAACGAAATAGACTCAACACCACATATTAAACACCTAAGAATGTACCTGACTAGTAAGTATCTTAAAAGCTATGGATTGCTATGTCTCCAAAAGAGAATCAACCGTGTGTACAGGGGCATAAACGCAGCAGTGATAGGATTGGAGAGGTTCGGTGAGCAAATGAAGACCCTTTGAAGTCATATTGCATGGTACCCATTCCACGGGTCTCAACTCTCCAGGTTTAACGGATTCTTCCTTCAGCTAAAACATGCATGTGGAACCCAGAGTATGATCAACCGTGTGATCGGGAGACGTGTTGAAATATGTCTCAGTTCTCGTCCCCTGGTACTCGGGTGCAACATTCCAGACGCTTTACTAACACTCTCCCGACTTGGAGAGTCAGTGCCTTTAACCTCCTGTTTGGCCCAGTTTGCAATTTCTGCGGAAGATAAACAGGAATAGGGAGAACCAATGAGAGACTAGCTGGAGGTGTCTGGACGGGCAAATTTATCTCTCATTTCCCACCAGGAAGGGGAATTAACCAAAGGCTCAGCGTGCCATGTCGGAATCAGATTAGGTCTTGAAGCAATCCTGCGGTTTTGCGGTCAGCTCACAAGAAAGCAATTTGAAGAAAGGAGGTCAGGGGCACTGTAATTCACAAACCTGCAGAGTTATAAATGACAGCTATCGTCCAAAAATATACTGAAGTAAGGCTGCCAAGAGGACTTGAAAGCCGGGCAGAATTGCAGGAAACCGATTTCAGGAGGTAGACTGGAATTGCATTTAAAGCATAGGAAAAGAGGCAGAACGTGCACAATGATGCACTTGGCCAAAAAGGGCGTATGCGTTTTTTCCTGAATATATTCAGGAAAAAACGCATACGCCCTTTTTGGCCAACCAAGCAAGCTTGCAAAGGAAATCTGCACTACAATGAAGTCTCACTTCCCCCCGGACAAAAGGGCCATCTGAAAAAAGTGTAAAATCCAGAAAGGCAGAACAGGCCATGGAGAACTGGGAGCCTTGTTATGCTGATGGGCGGGATGTGAATTGCCAACAACCACTCGGGAGAAGTGTATGGTGTTTCCTGAAACATCTAAAAAACAAAGCAACAGAGCCTAGGGCACTTCCACTTATGGTCCTATAGCTTAGGAAAATTAAAATCAAAAAGACACAGCCACCCAAAAGTTTGGGACGGCTCTGTTTACAAGAAACTCATTTACGGTACAAGTTCAATATCGCAGAAAGTGAGAAATGGATAAACAAGAAGTGGTACTTACGTACAATGCAATATCACTCAGCAATGAAATCTATGTCATCAGGCCCGTAGCAGCATAATGAGTGGATTCAGGTATGATGATTCTAACTGAAATAATTCACACAGAAAAAGAAACATCATAAGATATCACTAATACACGGAATGTAAACTTGGCTACACAGGAACTCGATTACAAAACAGAACAGGGTCTCAAATGTAGAAAACCAACTTATGCTTGCTTAAGGGGAAAGGTGAGTTGGGGTGCTGCATAAAACCAGAGATTGAAATGAGCACAGATAAAGTTCCTTAAGCCAAATATGTAATAGACAAGAACTACTCCTTGCTCAACGAAATGGGCTCAACACCCCATATTGAACGCCTAAGAATGTAGCTGACTAGTAAGTATCTTAAAACTTATGGATTGCTATGTCTCCAAAAGAGAATCAAGCGTGCGTACAGTGGCAAAAACGCAGCAGTGATAGGATTGGAGAGGTTCGGTGAGCAAATGAAGACCCTTTGAAGTCATATTGCATGGTACCCATTCCACGGGTTTCAACTCTCCAGGTTTAAGGGATTCTTCCTTCAGCTAAAACATGCATGTGGAACCCAGAGTATGATCAACAGTGTGATCGGGCGACGTGTTCCAATATGTCTCAGTTCTCGTCCCCTTGTAATCGGTTGCAAAATTCCAGATGCTTTACTAACACTCTCCCGACTTGGAGAGTCAGTGCCTTTAACCTCCTGTTTGGCCCAGTTTGAAAATTCCGCGGAAGATGAACAGGAATAGGGAGAACCAATGAGAGACTAGCTGGAGGTGTCCGGACGGGAAAATTTAACTCTCATTTCCCACCAGGAAGAGGAATTAACCAAAGGCTCAGCGTGCCGTGCCGGAACAAGATTAGGGCCTGAAGCAATCCTGCGGTGTTGCGGCCACCTCAGGAGAAAGCGAGCTGAAGAAAGGAGCTCAGGGGCACTGTAATTCACAAACCTGCAGAGTTATAAAGGACAGCTATCGTCCAAAAATATACTGAAGTAAGGCTGCCAAAAGGACTTGAAAGCGGGGCAAAATTGCAGGAAACCGATTTCAGGAGGTAGACTGGAATTGCATTTAAAGCATAGGAAATGAGGCAGAACGTCCACAATGATGCACTTGGGCAAAAAGGGCGTATGCGTTTTTTCCTGAATATATTCAAGAAAAAAAGCGTATGCACATTTTCGCCAACCAAGCAAGCTTGCAAAGGAAATTTGCACTACAATGAAGTCTCATTTCCCCCCAGTCAAATGGGCCATCTGAAAAAAGTGTAAAATCCAGAAAGGCAGGACAGGCCATGGAGAATTGGGAGCCTTGTTATGCTAATGGGCGGGATGTAAATTTCCAACAGTCACTCCGGATAATTGTATGGTGTTTCCTGAAACATCTAAAAAACAAAGCAACAGAGCCTAGGGCACTTCCACTTATGGTCCTACAGCTTAGGGAAATTAAAATCAAAAAGACACAGCCACCCAAAAGTTTGGGATGGCTCTGTTTATAAGAACCTCGTTTACAGTACAAGTTCAATATTGCAGAAAGTGAAAAATGGATAAAGAATTTGTGGTACTTACGTACAATGCAATATCACTCAGCATTGAAATCTATGTCATCAGGCCCGTAGCAGCATAATGAGTGGATTCAGGTATGATGATTCTAACTGAAATAAGTCACACAGAAAAAGAAACATCATAAGATATCACTAATACACGGAATGTAAACTTGGCTACACAGGCACTGGATTACAAAACAGAACAGGGTCTCAAATATAGAAAAGCAACTTATGCTTGCTTAAGGGGAAAAGTGAGTTGGGGTGCTGCATAAAACCAGAGATTGAAATGAGCACAGATAAATTTCCTTAAGCCAAATATGTAATAGACAAGAGGTACTCCTTGCTCAACGAAATGGACTCAAAACCCCATATTAAACGCCTAATAATGTACCTGACTAGTACCTATGGATTGCTATGTCTCTGAAAGAGAATCAAGCGTGAGAACAGGGTCATAAACGCAGCAGTGATAGGATTGGAGAGGTTCGGTGAGCAAATGAAGACCCTTTGAAGTCATATTGCATGGTACCCATTCCACGGGTCTCAACTCTCCTGTTTTAAGGGATTCTTCCTTCAGCTAAACATGCATTTGCAACCCAGACTATGATCAACCGTGTAATCGTGAGTCATGTTCAAATATGTCTCAGTTCTCGTCCCCTGGTACTCGGGTGCAACATTCTAGACACTTTACTAACACTCTCCCGACTTGGAGAGTCAGTGCCTTTAACCTCCTGTTTGGCCCGGTTTGCAAATTCCGCGGATGATGAACAGGAATAGGGAGAACCAATGAGAGACTAGCTGGAGATGTCTGGACGGGCAAATTTAACTCTCATTTCCCACCAGGAAGAGGAATTAAGCAAAGGCTCAGCGTGCCGTGCCGGAACCAGATTAGGGCCTGAAGCAATCCTGCGGTGTTGCGGCTAGCTCACAAGAAAGCGAGTTGAAGAAAGGAGCTCAGGGGCACTGTAATTCACAAACCTGCAGAGTTATAAATGACAGCTATCGTCCAAAAATATACTGAAGTAACGCTGCCAAGAGGACTTGAAAGCGGGGCAGAATTGCAGGAAACCGATTTCAGGAGGTAGACTGGAATTGTATTTAAAGCATAGGAAAAGAGGCAGAACGTCGAGAATGATGCACTAGGCCAAAAAGGGCGTATGCGTTTTTTCCTGAATATATTCAGGAAAAAACGCATATGCCCTTCTTGGCCAACCAAGCAAGCTTGCAAAGGAAATCTGCACTACAATGAAGTCTCACTTCCCCACGGTCAAAAGGGCCATCTGAAAAAAGTGTAAAATCCAGAAAGGCAGGACAGGCCATGGAGAACTGGGAGCCTTGTTATGCTGATGGGCGGGATGTAAATTGCCAACAGCCACTCAGGAGAAGTGTATGGTGTTTCCTGAAACATCTAAAAAACTGAGGAACAGAGCCTAGGGCACTTCCACTTATGGTCCTATAGCTTAGGGAAATTAAAATCAAAAAGACACAGCCACCCCAAAGTTTGGGACAGCTCTGTTTACAAGAACCTCGTTTACGGTACAAGTTCAATATCGCAGAAAGAGAAAAATGGATAAAAAAGTTGTGGTACTTACGTACAATGCAATATCACTCAGCAATGAAATCTATGTCATCATGCCCGTAGCAGCATAATGAGTGGATTCAGGTATGATGATTCTAACTGAAATAAGTCACACAGAAAAAGAAACGTCATAAGATATCACTAATACACGGAATGTAAACTTGGCTACACAGGCACTGAATTACAAAACAGAACAGGGTCTCAAATTTAGAAAACCAACTTATGCTTGCTTAAGGGGAAAGATGAGTTGGGGTGCTGCATAAAACCAGAGATTGAAATGAGCACAGATAAAGTTCCTTAAGCCAATTATGTAAAAGACAAGAGCTACTCCTTGCTCAACGAAATGGACTCAACACCCCATATTAAACGCCTAAGAATGTACCTGACTAGTAAGTATCTTAAAACCTATGGATTGCTATGTCTCCGAAAGAGAATCAAGCGTGTGTACAGGGGCATAAACGCAGCAGTGATAGGATTGGAGAGGTTTGGTGAGCAAATGAAGACCCTTTGAAGTCACATTGCATGGTACCCATTCCACGGGTCTCAACTCTCCAGGTTTAAGGGATTCTTCCTTCAGCTAAAACATGCATGTGGATCCCAGAGTATGATCAACCGTGTGAGTGGGAGACGTTTTCAAATATGTCTCAGTTCTCGTACCCTGGTACTCGGGTGCAACATTCCAGACGCTTTATTAACACTCTCCCGACTTGGAGAGTCAGTGCCTTTAACCTCCTGTATGGCCCAGTTTGCAATTTCTGCGGAAGATGAACAGGAATAGGGAGGACCAATGAGAGACTAGCTGGAGGTGTCTGGACGGGCGAAATTAACTCTCATTTCCCACCAGGAAGAGGAATTAACCAAAGGCTCAGCATACCGTGCCGGAACCAGATTAGGGCCTGAAGCAATCCTGCGGTGTTGCGGCCAGCTCACAAGAAAGCGAGTTGAAGAAAGGAGCTCAGGGGCACTGTAATTCACAAACCTGCAGAGTTATAAATGACAGCTATTGTCCAAAAATATACTGAAGTAAGGCTGCCAAGAGGACTTGAAAGCGGGGCAGAATTGCAGGAAACCGATTTCAGGAGGTAGACTGGAATTGCATTTAAAGCATAGGAAAAGAGGCAGAACGTCCACAATGATGCACTTGGCCAAAAAGGGCGTATGCGTTTTTTCCTGAATATATTCAGGACAAAACACATATGCCCTTTTTGGCCAACCAAGCAAGCTTGCAAAGGAAATCTGCACTACAATGAAGTCTCACTTCCCCACGGTCAAAAGGGCCATCTGAAAAAAGTGTAAAATCCAGAAAGGCAGGGCAGGCCATGGAGAACTGGGAGCCTTGTTATGCTGATGGGCGGGATGTAAATTGCCAACAGCCACACTGGAGAAGTGTATGGTGTTTCCTGAAACATCTAAAAAACTGAGGAACAGAGCCTAGGGCACTTCCACTTATGGTCCTATAGCTTAGGGAAATTAAAATCAAAAAGACACAGCCACCCCAAAGTTTGGGACAGCTCTGTTTACAAGAACCTCGTTTACGGTACAAGTTCAATATCGCAGAAAGAGAAAAATGGATAAAAAAGTTGTGGTACTTACGTACAATGCAATATCACTCAGCAATGAAATCTATGTCATCATGCCCGTAGCAGCATAATGAGTGGATTCAGGTATGATGATTCTAACTGAAATAAGTCACACAGAAAAAGAAACGTCATAAGATATCACTAATACACGGAATGTAAACTTGGCTACACAGGCACTGAATTACAAAACAGAACAGGGTCTCAAATTTAGAAAACCAACTTATGCTTGCTTAAGGGGAAAGATGAGTTGGGGTGCTGCATAAAACCAGAGATTGAAATGAGCACAGATAAAGTTCCTTAAGCCAATTATGTAAAAGACAAGAGCTACTCCTTGCTCAACGAAATGGACTCAACACCCCATATTAAACGCCTAAGAATGTACCTGACTAGTAAGTATCTTAAAACCTATGGATTGCTATGTCTCCGAAAGAGAATCAAGCGTGTGTACAGGGGCATAAACGCAGCAGTGATAGGATTGGAGAGGTTTGGTGAGCAAATGAAGACCCTTTGAAGTCACATTGCATGGTACCCATTCCACGGGTCTCAACTCTCCAGGTTTAAGGGATTCTTCCTTCAGCTAAAACATGCATGTGGATCCCAGAGTATGATCAACCGTGTGAGTGGGAGACGTTTTCAAATATGTCTCAGTTCTCGTACCCTGGTACTCGGGTGCAACATTCCAGACGCTTTATTAACACTCTCCCGACTTGGAGAGTCAGTGCCTTTAACCTCCTGTATGGCCCAGTTTGCAATTTCTGTGGAAGATGAACAGGAATAGGGAGGACCAATGAGAGACTAGCTGGAGGTGTCTGGACGGGCGAAATTAACTCTCATTTCCCACCAGGAAGAGGAATTAACCAAAGGCTCAGCATACCGTGCCGGAACCAGATTAGGGCCTGAAGCAATCCTGCGGTGTTGCGGCCAGCTCACAAGAAAGCGAGTTGAAGAAAGGAGCTCAGGGGCACTGTAATTCACAAACCTGCAGAGTTATAAATGACAGCTATTGTCCAAAAATATACTGAAGTAAGGCTGCCAAGAGGACTTGAAAGCGGGGCAGAATTGCAGGAAACCGATTTCAGGAGGTAGACTGGAATTGCATTTAAAGCATAGGAAAAGAGGCAGAACGTCCACAATGATGCACTTGGCCAAAAAGGGCGTATGCGTTTTTTCCTGAATATATTCAGGACAAAACACATATGCCCTTTTTGGCCAACCAAGCAAGCTTGCAAAGGAAATCTGCACTACAATGAAGTCTCACTTCCCCACGGTCAAAAGGGCCATCTGAAAAAAGTGTAAAATCCAGAAAGGCAGGACAGGCCATGGAGAACTGGGAGCCTTGTTATGCTGATGGGCGGGATGTAAATTGCCAACAGCCACTCAGGAGAAGTGTATGGTGTTTCCTGAAACATCTAAAAAACTGAGGAACAGAGCCTAGGGCACTTCCACTTATGGTCCTATAGCTTAGGGAAATTAAAATCAAAAAGACACAGCCACCCCAAAGTTTGGGACAGCTCTGTTTACAAGAACCTCGTTTACGGTACAAGTTCAATATCGCAGAAAGAGAAAAATGGATAAAAAAGTTGTGGTACTTACGTACAATGCAATATCACTCAGCAATGAAATCTATGTCATCATGCCCGTAGCAGCATAATGAGTGGATTCAGGTATGATGATTCTAACTGAAATAAGTCACACAGAAAAAGAAACGTCATAAGATATCACTAATACACGGAATGTAAACTTGGCTACACAGGCACTGAATTACAAAACAGAACAGGGTCTCAAATTTAGAAAACCAACTTATGCTTGCTTAAGGGGAAAGATGAGTTGGGGTGCTGCATAAAACCAGAGATTGAAATGAGCACAGATAAAGTTCCTTAAGCCAATTATGTAAAAGACAAGAGCTACTCCTTGCTCAACGAAATGGACTCAACACCCCATATTAAACGCCTAAGAATGTACCTGACTAGTAAGTATCTTAAAACCTATGGATTGCTATGTCTCCGAAAGAGAATCAAGCGTGTGTACAGGGGCATAAACGCAGCAGTGATAGGATTGGAGAGGTTTGGTGAGCAAATGAAGACCCTTTGAAGTCACATTGCATGGTACCCATTCCACGGGTCTCAACTCTCCAGGTTTAAGGGATTCTTCCTTCAGCTAAAACATGCATGTGGATCCCAGAGTATGATCAACCGTGTGAGTGGGAGACGTTTTCAAATATGTCTCAGTTCTCGTACCCTGGTACTCGGGTGCAACATTCCAGACGCTTTATTAACACTCTCCCGACTTGGAGAGTCAGTGCCTTTAACCTCCTGTATGGCCCAGTTTGCAATTTCTGTGGAAGATGAACAGGAATAGGGAGGACCAATGAGAGACTAGCTGGAGGTGTCTGGACGGGCGAAATTAACTCTCATTTCCCACCAGGAAGAGGAATTAACCAAAGGCTCAGCATACCGTGCCGGAACCAGATTAGGGCCTGAAGCAATCCTGCGGTGTTGCGGCCAGCTCACAAGAAAGCGAGTTGAAGAAAGGAGCTCAGGGGCACTGTAATTCACAAACCTGCAGAGTTATAAATGACAGGTATTGTCCAAAAATATACTGAAGTAAGGCTGCCAAGAGGACTTGAAAGCGGGGCAGAATTGCAGGAAACCGATTTCACGAGGTAGACTGGAATTGCATTTAAAGCATAGGAAAAGAGGCAGAACGTCCACAATGATGCACTTGGCCAAAAAGGGCGTATGCGTTTTTTCCTGAATATATTCAGGACAAAACACATATGCCCTTTTTGGCCAACCAAGCAAGCTTGCAAAGGAAATCTGCACTACAATGAAGTCTCACTTCCCCACGGTCAAAAGGGCCATCTGAAAAAAGTGTAAAATCCAGAAAGGCAGGACAGGCCATGGAGAACTGGGAGCCTTGTTATGCTGATGGGCGGGATGTAAATTGCCAACAGCCACTCAGGAGAAGTGTATGGTGTTTCCTGAAACATCTAAAAAACTGAGGAACAGAGCCTAGGGCACTTCCACTTATGGTCCTATAGCTTAGGGAAATTAAAATCAAAAAGACACAGCCACCCCAAAGTTTGGGACAGCTCTGTTTACAAGAACCTCGTTTACGGTACAAGTTCAATATCACAGAAAGTGAAAAATGGAAAAAGAAGTTGTGGTACTTACGTACAATGCAATATCACTCAGCAATGACATCTATGTCATCAGGCCCATAGCAGCATAATGAGTGGATTCAGGTATGATGATTCTAACTGAAATAAGTCACACAGAAAAAGAAACATCATAAGATATCACTAATACACGGAATGTAAACTTGGCTACACAGGAACTGAATTTCAAAACAGAACATGGTCCCAAATTTAGAAAATCAACTTATGCTTGCTTAAGGGGAAAGGTGAGTTGGGGTGCTGCATAAAACCAGAGATTGAAATGAGCACAGATAAAGTTCCTTAAGCCAAATATGTAATAGACAAGAGCTACTCCTTGCTCAACGAAATGGACTCAACACCCCATATTAAACGCCTAAGAATGTACCTGACTAGAAAGTATCTTAAAACCTATGGATTGCTATGTCTCTGAAAGACAATCAACCGTGTGTACAGGGGCATAAACGCAGCAGTGATAGGATTGGAGAGGTTCGGTGAGCAAATGAAGACCCTTTGAAGTCATATTGCATGGTACCCATTCCACGGGTCTCAACTCTCCAGGTTTAAGGGATTCTTCCTTCAGCTGAAACATGCATGTGGAACCCAGAGGATGATCAACCGTGTGATCGGGAGACGTGTTCAAATATGTCTCAGTTTTCGTCCCCTGGTACTCGGGTGCAACATTCCAGACGCTTTACTAACACTCTCCCGACTTGGAGAGTCAGTGCCTTTAACCTCCTGTTTGGCCCAGTTTGCAATTTCTGCGGAAGATGAACAGGGATAGGGAGGACCAATGAGAGACTAGCTGGAGGTGTCTGGACGGGCAATTTTAACACTCATTTCCCACCAGGAGGAGGAATTAACCAAAGGCTCAGCGTGCAGTGCCGAAACCAGATTAGGGACTGAAGCAATCCTGCGGTGTTGCGGTCAGCTAACAAGAAAGCGAGTTGAAGAAAGGAGCTCAGGGGCACTGTAATTCACAAAACTGCAGAGTTATAAATGACAGCTATCGTCCAAAAATATACTGAAGTAAGGCTGCCAAGAGGACTTGAAAGCGGGGCAGAATTGCAGGAAACCGATTTCAGGAGGTAGACTGGAATTGCATTTAAAGCATAGGAAAAGAGGCAGAACGTCCACAATGATGCACTTGGTCAAAAAGGGCGTATGCGTTTTTTCCTGAATATATTCAGGAAAAAACGCATACGCCCTTTTTGGTCAACCAAGCAAGCTTGCAAAGGAAATCTGCACTAAAATGAAGTCTCACTTCCCCGCGGTCAAAAGGGCCATCTGAAAAAAGTGTAAAATCCAGAAAGGCAGGACAGTCGTTGGAGAACAGGGAGCCTTGTTATGCTGATGGGTGGGATGTAAATTGCCAGCAGCCACAGGGGAGAAGTGTATGGTGTTTCCTGAAACATCTAAAAAACAAAGCAACAGAGCCTAGGGCACTTCCACTTATGGTCCTAGAGCTTAGGGAAATTAAAATCAAAAAGACACAGCCACTCCAAAATTTGGTACGGCTCTTATTACAAGAACCTCGTTTATGGTACAAGTTCAATATCACAGAAAGTGAAAAATGGATAAAGAAGTTGTGGTACTTACGTACAATGCAATATCACTCAGCAATGACATCTATGTCATTAGGCCCGTAGCAGCATAATGAGTGGATTCAGGTATGATGATTCTAACTGAAATAAGTCACACAGAAAAAGAAACATCATAAGATATCACTAATACACGGAATGTAAACTTGGCTACACAGGAACTGGATTACAAAAGAGAACAGGGTCTCAAATTTAGAAAAGCAACTTATGCTTGCTTAAGGGGAAAGGTGAGTTGGGGTGCTGCATAAAACCAGAGATTGAAATGAGCACAGATAAAGTTCCTTTAGCCAAATATGTAATAGACAAGTGCTACTCCTTGCTCAACGTAATGGACTCAAAACCCCATGTTTAACGCCTTATAATGTACCTGACTAGTAAGTATCTTAAAACCTATGGATTGCTATGTCTCTGAAAGAGAATCAAGCATTAGTACAGGGGCATAAACGCCACAGTGATAGGATTGGAGAGGTTCGGTGAGCAAATGAAGACCCTTTGAAGTCATATTGCATGGTACCCATTCCACGGGTCTCAACTCTCCAGGTTTAAGGGATTCTTCCTTCAGCTAAAACATGCATGTGGAACCCAGAGTATGATCAACCGTGTGATCGGGAGACGTGTTGAAATTTATCTCAGTTCTCATCCCATGGTACTCAGGTGCAACATTCCAGACGCTTTACTAACACTCTCCCGACTTGGAGAGTCAGTGCCTTTAACCTCCTATTTGGCCCAGTTTGCAAATTCCGTGGAAGATGAACAGGAATATGGAGAACCAATGAGAGACAAGCTGGAGGTGTCTGGACGGGCAAATTTAACTCCCATTTCCCACCAGGAAGAGGAATTAACGAAAGGCTCAGCGTGACGTGCCGGAACCAGATTAGGGCCTGAAGCAATCCTGCGGTGTTGCGGCCAGCTCACAAGAAAGCAAGTTGAAGAAAGGAGCTCAGGGGCACTGTAATTCACAAACCTGCAGAGTTATAAATGACAGCTATCGTCCAAAAATATACTGAAGTAAGGCTGCCAAGAGGACTTGAAAGCGGGGCAGAATTGCAGGAAACCGATTTCAGGAGGTAGACTGGAATTGCATTTAAAGCATAGGAAAAGAGGCAGAACATCCAAAATGATGCACTTGGCCAAAAAGGGCGTATATGTTTTTTCCTGAATATATTCAGGAAAAAACACATACGTCCTTCTTGGCCAACCAAGCAAGCTTTCAAAGGAAATCTGCACTACAATGAAGTCTCACTTCCCCCCAGTCAAAAGGGCCATCTGAAAAAAGTGTAAAATCCAGAAAGGCAGGACAGGCCATGGAGAACTGGGAGCCTTGTTATGCTGATGGTCGGGATGTGAAT
This sequence comes from Orcinus orca, assembly GCF_937001465.1. NCBI lineage: Eukaryota > Metazoa > Chordata > Mammalia > Artiodactyla > Delphinidae > Orcinus > Orcinus orca. Next base: position 1,790,996 of record NW_026044021.1, read on the forward strand.
TGCCAACAGCCACTGGGGAGAAGTGTATGGTGTTTCCTGAAACATCTAAAAAAAAAAGCAACAGAGCCTAGGGCACTTCCACTTATGGTCCTATAGCTTAGGGAAATTATAATCAAAAAGACTCAGCCACCCCAAAGTTTGGGAAGGTTCTGTTTACAAGAACCTCGTTTACGGTACAAGTTCAATATCGCAGAGAGTGAAAAATGGATAAAGAAATTGTGCTACTTACTTACAATGCAATATCACTCAGCAATGAAATCTAAGGCATCAGGCCCATAGCAGCATAATGAGTGGATTCAGGTATGATGATTCTAACTGAAATAAGTCACACAGAAAAAGAAACATCATAAGATATCACTAATACACGGAATGTAAACTTGGCTACACAGGAACTGGATTAAAAAACAGAACAGGGTCTCAAATGTAGAAAACCAACTTATGCTTGCTTAAGGGGAAAGGTGAGTTGGGGTGCTGCATAAAACCAGAGATTGAAATGAGCACAGATAAAGTTCCTTAAGCCAAATATTAATAGACAAGAGCTACTCCTTGCTCAACGAAATGGGCTCAACACCCCATATTAAACGCCTAAGAATGTACCTGATTAGTAAGTATCTTAAAACCTATGGATTGCTATGTCTCCGTAAGAGAATCAAGCGTGTGTACAGGGGCATAAACGCAGCAGTGATAGGATTGGAGAGGTTCGGTGAGCAAATGAAGACCCTTTGAAGTCATATTGCATGGAACCCATTCCACGGGTCTCAACTCTCCAGGTTTATGGGATTCTTCCTTCAGCTAAAACATGCATGTGGAACCCAGAATATGATCAACCATGTGATCGGGAGACTAGTTCCAATATGTCTCAGTTCTCGTCCCCTGGTACTCGGGTGCAACATTCCAGACGCTTTACTAACACTCTCCCGACTTTGAGAGTCAGTGCCTTTAACCTCCTGTTTGGCCCAGTTTGCAATTTCTGCGGAAGATGAATAGGAATAGGGAGAACCAATGACAGACTAGCTGGAGGTGTCTGGACGGGCAAATTTCACTCTCATTTCCCACCACGAATAGGAATTAACCAAAGGCTCAGCGTGCCGTGCCGGAACCAGATTAGGGGCTGAAGCAATCCTGCGGTGTTGCGGCCAGCTCACAAGAAAGCGAGTTGAAGAAGGGAGCTCAGGGGCACTGTAATTCACACACCTGCAGAGTTATAAATGGTAGCTATCGTCCAAAAATATACTGAAGTTAGGCTGCCAAGAGGACTTGAAAGCGGGGCAGAATTGCAGGAAACCAATTTCAGGAGGTAGACTGGAATTGCATTTAAAGCATAGGAAAAGAGGCAGAACGTCCACAATGATGCACTTGGCCAAAAGGGGGTATGAGTTTTTTCCTGAATATATTCAGGAAAAAACGTATACGCCCTTTTTGGCCAACCAAGCAAGCTTGCAAAGGAAATCTGCACTACAATGAAGTCTCACTTCTCCCCGGTCAAAAGGGCCATCTGAAAAAAGTGTAAAATCCCGAAATGCAGGACAGGCCATGGAGAACTGGGAGCTTTGTTATGCTGATGGGCGGGATGAAAATTGCCAACAGCCACTCGGGAGAAGTGTATGGTGCTTCCTGAAACATCTAAAAAACAAAGCAACAGAGCCTAGGGCACTTCCACTTATGGTCCTATAGCTTAGGGAAATTAAAATGAAAAAGACACAGCCACCCCAAAGTTTGGTATGGCTCTGTTTACAAGAACCTCGTTTATGGTACAAGTTCAATATCGCAGAAAGTGAAAAATTGATAAAGAAGTTGTGGTACTTACGTACAATGCAATATCACTCAGCAATGAAATCTATGTCATCAGGCCCGTAGCAGCATAATGAGTGGATTCAGGTATGATGATTCTAACTGAAATAAGTCACACAGAAAAAGAAACATCATAAGATATCACTAATACACGGAATGTAAACTTGGTTTCACAGGAACTGGATTACAAAACAAAACAGGGCCTCAAATTTAGAAAACCAACTTATGCTTGCTTAAGGGGAAAGGTGAGTTGGGGTGCTGCATAAAACCAGAGATTGAAATGAGCACAGATAAAGTTCCTTAAGCCAAATATGTAATAGACAAGAGCTACTCCTTGCTCAACAAAATGGACTCAACACCCCATATTAAACGCCTAAGAATGTACCTGACTAGTAAGTATCTTAAAACCTATGGATTGCTATGTCTCTGAAAGAGAATCAAGCGTGTGTACAGGGGCATAAACGCAGCAGTGATAGGATTGAAGAGGTTCGGTGAGTAAATGAAGACCCTTTGAAGTCATATTTCATGGTACCCATTCCACGGGTCTCAACTCTCCAGGTTTAAGGGATTCTATCTTCAGCTAAAACATGCATGTGGAACCCAGAGTATGATCAGCTGTGTGATCGGGACACGTGTTCAAATATGTCTCAGTTTTCCTACCCTGGTTCTCTGGTGCAACATTCCAGATGCTTTACTAACACTCTCCCAACTTGGAGAGTCAGTGCCTTTAACCTCCTGTTTGGCCCAGTTTGCAATTTCTGCGGAAGATGAACAGGAATAGGGTGAACCAATGAGAGACTAGCTGGAGGTGTCTGGACGGGCAAATTTAACTCTCATTTCCCACCAGGAAGAGGAATTAACCAAAGGCTCAGCGTGCCGTGCCAGAACCAGATTAGGGCCTGACGCAATCCTGTGGTGTTGCGGCCAGCTCACAAGAAAGCGAGTTGAAGAAAGGAGCTCAGGGGCACTGTAATCACAAACCTGCAGTGTTATAAATGACAGCTATCGTCCAAAAATATACTGAAGTAAGGCTGCCAAGAGGACTTGAAAGCGGGGCAGAATTGCAGGAAACCGATTTCAGGAGGTAGACTGGAATTGCATTTAAAGCATAGGAAAAGAGGCAGAACATCGACAATGATGCACTTGGCCAAAAAGGGCGTATGCGTTTTTTCCTGAATATATTCAGGAAAGACGCATATGCACTTTTTGGCCAATCAAGCAAGCTTGCAAAGGAAATCTGCACTACAATGAAGTCTCACTTCCCCCCGGTCAAAAGGGCCATCTGAAAAAAGTGTAAAATCCAGAAAGGCAGAACAGGCCATGGAGAACTGGGAGCCTTGTTATGCTGATGGATGGGATGTAAATTGCCAACAGCCACTAGGGAGAAGTGTATGGTGTTTCCTGAAACATCTAAAAAACAAAGCAACAGAGCCTAAGACACTTCCACTTATGGTCCTATAGCTTAGGGAAATTAAAATGAAAAAGACACAGCCACCCCAAAGTTTGGGACAGCTCTGTTTACAAGAACCTCGTTTACGGTACAAGTTCAATATCACAGAAAGTGAAAAATGGATAAAGAAGTTGTGGTACTTACATACAATGCAATATCACTCAACAATGAAATCTATGTCATCAGGCCCGTAGCAGCATAATGAGTGGATTCAGGTATGATGATTCTAACTGAAATAAGTCACACAGAAAAAGAAACATCATAAGATATCACTAATACACGGAATGTAAACTTGGCTACTCATGAACTGAATTACAAAACAGAACAGGGTCTCAAATTTAGAAAACCAACTTATGCTTGCTCAAGGGGAAAGGTGAGTTGGGGTGCTGCATAAAACCAGAGATTGAAATGAGCACAGATAAAGTTCCTTAAGCCAAATATGTAATAGACAAGAGCTACTCCTTGCTCAACGAAATGGACTCAACACCCCATATTAAACGCTTAAGAATGTACCTGACTAGTAAGTATCTTAAAAGGTATGGATTGCTATGTCTCCAAAAGAGAATCAAGCGTGTGTACAGGGGCATAAACGCAGCAGTGATAGGATTGGAGAGGTTAGGTGAGCAAATGAAGACCCTTTGAAGTCATATTGCATGGTACCCATTCCACGGGTCTCAACTCTCCATGTTTAAGGGATTCCTCCTTCAGCTAAAACATGCATGTGGAACCCACAGTATGATCAACCGTGTGATCGGGAGACGTGTTCAAATATGTCTCCATCCTCGTCCCCTGGTACTCGGGTGCAACATTCCAGACGCTTTACTAACACTCTCCCGACTTGGAGAGTCAGTGCCTTTAACCTCCTGTTTGGCCCAGTTTGCAAATTCTTCGGAAGATGAACAGGAATAGGGAAGACCAATGAGAGACCAGCTGGAGGTGTCTGGACGGGCAAATTTAACTCTCATTTCCCACCAGGAAGAGGAATTAACCAAAGGCTCAGCGTGCCGTGCCGGAACCAGATTAGGGCCTGAAGCAATCCTGTGGTGTTGCGGCCAGCTCACAAGAAAGCGAGTTGAAGAAAGGAGCTCAGGGGCACTGTAATTCACAAACCTGCAGAGTTATAAATGACAGCTATCATCCAAAAATATACTGAAGTAAGGCTGCCAAGAGGACTTGAAAGCAGGGCAGAATTGCAGGAAACCGAGTTCAGGAGGTAGACTGGAATTGCATTTAAAGCATAGGAAAAGAGGCAGAACGTCGACAATGATGCACTTGGCCAAAAAGTGCGTATGCGTTTTTTCCTGATTATATTCAGGAAAAAACGCATACACACTTTTTGGCCAACCAAACAAGCTTGCAAAGAAATATGCACTGCAATGAAGTCTCACTTCCCCCCGGTCAAAAGGGCCATCTGAAAAAAGTGTAAAATCCAGAAAGGCAGGACAGGCCATGGAGAACTGGGAGCCTTGTTATGCTGATGGGCGAGATGTACATTGCCAAAAGCCACTTGGGAGAAGTGTATGCTGATTCCTGAAACATCTACAAAACAAAGCAACAGAGCGTAGGGCACTTCCACTTATGGTCCTATAGCTTAGGGAAATTAAAATTAAAAAGACACAGCCACCCCAAAGTTTGGGACGGCTCTGTTTACAAGAACCTCATTTACGGTACAAGTTCAATATCACAGAAAGCGAAAAATGGATAAAGAACTTGTGGTATTTACGTACAATGCAATATCACTCAGCAATGACATCTATGTCATCAGGCCCGTAGCAGCATAATGAGTGGATTCAGGTATGATGATTCTAACTGAAATAAGTCACACAGAAAAAGAAACATCATAAGATATCACTAATACACGGAATGTAAACTTGGCTACACACTAACTGAATTACAAAACAGAACAGGGTCTCAAATTTAGAAAACCAACTTATGCTTGCTTAAGGGGAAAGGTGAGTTGGGGTGCTGCATAAAACCAGAGATTGAAATGAGCACAGATAAAGTTCCTTAAGCCAAATATGTAATAGACAAGAGCTACTCCTTGCTCAACGAAATGGACTCAACACCCCATATTAAACGCATAAGAATGTACCTGACTAGGAAGTATCTTAAAACCTATGGATTGCTATCTCTCCGAAAGAATATCAAGCGTGTGTACAGGGGCATAAACGCAGCAGTGATAGGATTGGAGAGGTTCGGTGAGCAACTGAAGACCCTTTGAAATAATATTGCATGGTACCCTTTCCACGGGTCTCAACTCTCCAGGTTTAAGGGATTCTCCCTTCGGTTAAAACATGCATGTGGAAACCAGAGTATGATCAACCGTGTGATCGGGAGACCTATTCAAATATGTCTCTGTTTTAATCCCCTGGTACTCGGGTGCAACATTCCAGACGCTTTACTAACACTCTCCCGACTTGGAGAGTCAGTGCCTTTAACCTCTTGTTTGGACCTGTTTGTAATTTCTCCGGAAGATGAACTGGAAAAGGGAGAACCAATGAGAGACTAGCTGGAGTTGTCTGGACGGGCAAATTTAACTCTCATTTCCCACCAGGAAGAGGAATTAACCAAAGGCTCAGCGTGCCATGCCGGAACCAGATTAGGGCCTGAAGCAATCCTGCGGTGTTGCGGCGAGCTCACAAGAAACTGAGTTGAAGAAAGGAGCTCAGGGGCACTGTAATTCACAAACCTGCAGAGTTATAAATGACAGCTATCGTCCAAAAATATACTGAAGTAAGGCTGCCAAGAGGACTTGAAAGCGGGGCAAAATTGCAGGAAACCGATTTCAGGAGGTAGACTGGAATTGCATTTAAAGCATAGGAAAAGAGGCAGAACGTCCACAATGATGCACTTGGCCAAAAAGGGCGTATGCGTTTTTTCCTGAATATATTCAGGAAAAAACACATACGCCCTTTTTGGCCAACCAAGCAAGCTTGCAAAGGAAATCTGCACTACAATGAAGTCTCACTTCCCCCCAGTCAAAAGGGCCATCTGAAAAAAGTGTAAAATCCAGAAAGGCAGGACAGGCCATGCAGAACTGGGAGCCTTGTTATGCTGATGAGCGGGATGTAAATGGCCAACAGCCACTCGGGAGAGGTGTATGGTGTTTCCTGAAACATCTAAAAAACAAAGCAACAGAGCCTAGGTCAATTCCACTTATGGTCCTATAGCTTAGGGAAATTAAAATAAAAAAGACACAGCCACCCCAAAGTTTGGGACGGCTCTGTTTACAAGAACCTCGTTTACGGTACAAGTTCAATATCGCAGAAAACGAAAAATGGATAAAGAAGTTGTGGTACTTACGTACAATGCAATATCACTCAGCAATGAAATCTATGTCATGAGGCCCGTAGCAGCATAATGAGTGGATTCAGGTATGATTATTCTAACTGAAATAAGTCACACAGAAAAAGAAACATCATAAGATATCAATAATACACGGAATGTAAACTTGGCTACACAGGAACTGGATTACAAAACAGAACAGGGTCTCAAATTTAGAAAACCAACTTATGCTTGCTTAAGGGGAAAGGTGAGTTGGGGTGCTGCATAAAACCAGAGATTGAAATGAGCACAGATAAAGTTCCTTAAGCCAAATATGGAATAGACAAGAGCTACTCCTTGCTCAACGAAATGGACTCAACACCCCATATTAAACGCCTAAGAATGTACCTGACTAGTAAGTATCTTAAAACCTATGGATTGCTATGTCTCCGAAAGAGAATCAAGCGTGTGTACAGGGGCATAAACGCAGCAGTGATAGGATTGGAGAGGTTCGGTGAGCAAATGAAGACCCTTTGAAGTCATATTGCATGGTACCCATTCCAAGGGTCTCAACTCTCCAGGTTTAAGGGATTTTTCCTTCAGCTGAAACATGCATGTGTAACCCAGAGTATGATCAACCGTGTGATCAGGAGACGTGTTCAAATATGTCTCAGTTCTCGTCCCCTGGTACTCGGGTGCAACATTCCAGACGCTTTACTAACACTCTCCCGACTTGGAGAGTCAGTGCCTTTAACCTCCTGTTTGGCCCAGTTTGCAATTTCTGCGGAAGATTATCAGGAATAGGGAGGACCAATGAGAGTCTAGCTGGAGGTGTCTGGACGGGCAAATTTAACTCTCATTTCCCACCAGGAAGAGGAATAAACCAAAGGCACAGCGTGCCGTGCCAGAACCAGATTAGGGCCTGAAGCAATCATGCGGTGTTGCGGCCAGCTCAGAAGAAAGCGAGTTGAAGAAAGGAGCTCAGGGGCACTGTAATTCACAAACCTGCAGAGTTATAAATGACAGCTATCGTCCAAAAATATACTGAAGTAAGGCTACAAAGAGGACTTGAAAGCGGGGCAGAATTGCAGGAAACCGATATCGGGAGGTAGACTGGAATTGCATTTAAAGCATAGGAAAAGAGGCAGAACGTGGACAATGATGCACTTGGCCAAAAAGGGCGTATGCGTTTTTTCCTGAATATATTCAGGAAAAAACGCATACGCCCTTTTTGGCCAACCAAGCAAGCTTGCAAAGGAAATCTGAACTAAAATGCAGTCTCACTTCCCCGCGGTCAAACGGGCCATCTGAAAAAAGTGTAAAATCCAGAAAGGCAGGACAGGCCATGGAGGACTGGGAGCCTTGTTATGCTGATGGGCGGGATGTAAATTGCCAACAGCCACTTGGGAGAAGTGTATTGTATTTCCTGAAACATCGAAAAAACAAAGCAACAGAGCCTAGGGCACTTCCACTTATGGTCCTATAGCTTAGGGATATTAAAATCAAAAAGACACAGCCACCCCAAAGTTTGGGACGGCTCTGTTTACAAGAACCTCGTTTACGGTACAAGTTCAATATCGCAGAAAGCGAAAGATGGATAAAGAAGTTCTGGTACTTACGTACAATGCAATATCACTCAGCAATGACATCTATGTCATCAGGCCCATAGCAGCATAATGAGTGGATTCAGGTATGATGATTCTAACTGAAATAAGTCACACAGAAAATGAAACATCATAAGATATCACTAATACACGGAATGTAAACTTGGCTACACAGAACTGTATTACAAAACAGAACAGGGTCTCAAATTTAGAAAACCAACTAATGCTTGCTCAAGGGCAAAGGTGAGGTGGGGTGCTGCATAAAACCAGAGATTGAAATGAGCACAGATAAAGTTCCTTAAGCCAAATATGGAATAGACAAGAGCTACTCCTTGCTCAACGAGATGGACTCAACACCCCATATTAAACGTTTAAGAATGTACCTGACTAGTAAGTATCTTAAAACCTATGGATTGCTATGTCTCTGAAAGAGAATCAAGCATGTGTACAGGGGCATAAACGCAGCACTGATAGGATTGGAGAGGTTCGGTGAGCAAATGAAGACCCTTTGAAGTCATATTGCATGGTACCCATTCCACGGGTCTCAACTCTCCAGGTTTAAGGGATTCTTCCTTCAGCTAAAGCATGCATGTGGAACCCAGAGTATGATCAACCTTGTGATCCGGAGACGTGTTCCAATATGTCTCAGTTCTCGTCCCCTGGTACTCGGGTGCAACATTCCAGATGCTTTACTAACACTCTCCCAACTTGGAGACTCAGTGCCTTTAACCTCCTGTTTGGCCCAGTTTGCAATTTCTGCGGAAGATGAACAGGAATAGGGAGAACCAATGAGAGACTAGCTGGAGGTGTCTGGACGGGCAAATTTAACTCTCATTTCCCACCAGGAAGAGGAATTAACCAAAGGCTCAGCATGCCGTGCTAGAACAAGATTAGGGCCTTAAGCAATCCTGCGGTGTTGCGGCCAGCTCACAAGAAAGCGAGTTGAAGAAAGGAGCTCAGGGGCACTGTAATTCACAAACCTGCAGAGATATAAATGACAGCTATCGTCCAAAAATATACTGAAGTAAGTCTGCCAAGAGGACTTGAAAGCCAGGCAGAATTGCAGGAAACCGATTTCAGGAGGTAGACTGGAATTGCATTTAAAGCATAGGAAAAGAGGCAGAACGTGGACAATGATGCACTTGGCCAAAAAGGGCGTATGCGTTTTTTCCTGAATATATTCAGGAAAAAACGCATACGCACTTTTTGGCCAACCAAGCAAGCTTGCAAAGGAAATCTGCACTACAATGAAGTCAAACTTCCCCCCGGTCAAAAGGGCCATCTGAAAAAAGTGTAAAATCCAGAAAGGCTGGACAGGCCATGGAGAACTGGGAGCCTGGTTATGCTGATGGGCGGGATGTGAATTGCCAACAGCCACTGCGGAGAAGTGTATGGTGTTTCCTGAAACATCTAAAAAACAAAGCAACAGAGCCTAGGGCACTTCCACTTATGGTCCTATAGCTTAGGGAAATTAAAATCAAAAAGACACAGCCACCCCAAAGTTTGGGACGGCTCTGTTTACAAGAAACTCTTTTACGGGACAAGTTCGATATCGCAGAAAGTGAAAAATGGATAAAGAAGTTGTGGTACTTACGTACAATGCAATATCACTCAGCAATGAAATGTATGTCATTAGGCCCATAGCAGCATAATGAGTGGATTCAGGTATTATGATTCTAACTGAAATAAGTCACAAGAAAAAGAAACATCATAAGATATCTCTAATACACGGAATGTAAACTTGGCTACACAGGAACTGGATTACAAAACAGAACAGGGTCTCAAATTTAGAAAATCAACTTATGCTTGCTTAAGGGGAAAGGTGAGTTGGGGTGCTGCATAAAACCAGAGATTGAAATGAGCACAGATAAAGTTCCTTAAGCCAAATATGGAATAGACAAGAGCTACTCCTTGCTCAACGAAAGGGACTCAACACCCCATATTAAACGCCTAAGAATGTACCTGACTAGTAAGTATCTTAAAACCTATGGATCACTGTGTCTCTGAAAGAGAATCAAGCGTGTGTACAGGGGCATAAACGCAGCAGTGATAGGATTGGAGAGGTTCGGTGAGCAAATGAAACTCTTTGAAGTCATATTGCATGGTACCCATTCCACGGGTCTCAACTCTCCACGTTTAAGGGATTCTTCCTGCAGCTAAATCATGCATGTGGAACCCAGGGTATGATCAACCGTGTGATCGGGAGACGTGTTCCAATATGTCTCAGTTCTCGTCCCCTGGTACTCAGGTGCAACATTCCAGACACTTTACTAACACTCTCCCGACTTGGAGAGTCAGTGCCTTTAACCTCCTGTTTGGCCCAGTTTGCAATTTCTGTGGAAGATGAACAGGAATAGGGAGTACCAATGAGAGACTAGCTGGAGGTGTCTGGACGGGCAAATTTAACTCTCATTTCCCACCAGGAAGAGGAATTAACCAAAGGCTCAGCGTGCCGTGCCGGAACAAGATTAGGGCCTGAAGCAATGCAGCAGTGTTGCGGCCAGCTCACAAGAAAGCGAGTTGAAGAAAGAGGCGCAGGGGCACTGTAATTCACAAACCTGCAGAGTTATAAATGACAGCTATCGTCCAAAAATATACTGAAGTAAGGCTGCCAAGAGGACTTGAAAGCGGGGCAGAATTGCAGGAAACCGATTTCAGGAGGTAGACTGGAATTGCATTTAAAGCATAGGAAAAGAGGCAGAACGTCGACAATGATGCACTTGGCCAAAAAGGGCGTATGCGTTTTTTCCTGAATATATTCCGGAAAAAACGCATACGCCCTTTTTGGCCAACCAAGCAAGCTTGCAAAGGAAATCTGCACTACAATGAAGTCTCACTTCCCCCAGGTCAAAAGGGCCATCTGAAAAATGTGTAAAATCCAGAAAGGCAGGACAGGCCATGGAGAACTGGGAGCCTTGTTATGCTGATGGGCGGGATGTAAATTGCCAACAGCCGCTTGCGAGAAGTGTATGGTGTTTCCTGAAACATCTAAGAAACAAAGCAACAGAGCCTAGGGCACTTCCACTTATGGTCCTATAGCTTAGGGAAATTAAAATCAAAAAGACACAGCCACCGCAAAGTTTGGGATGGCTCTGTTTACAACAACCTCGTTTACAGTACAAGTTCAATATTGCAGAAAGTGAAAAATGGATAAAGAAGTTGTGGTACTTACGTACAATGCAATATCACTCAGCAATGAAATCTATGTCATCAGGCCCGTAGCAGCATAATGAGTGGATTCAGGTATGATGATTCTAACTGAAATAAGTCACACAGAAAAAGAAACATCATAAGATATCACTAATACACGGAATGTAAACTTGGCTACACAGGAACTGGATTACATAACAGAACAGGGTCTCAAATTTAGAAAACCAACTTATGCTTGCTTAAGGGGAAAGGTGAGTTGGGGTGCTGCATAAAACCAGAGATTGAAATGAGCACAGATAAAGTTCCTTAAGCCAAATATGTAATAGACAAGACCTACTCCTTGCTCAACGAAATGGACTCAACACCCCATATTAAACGCCTACGAATGTACCTGACTAGTAAGTATCTTAAAAGCTATGGATTGCTATGTCTCCGAAAGAGAATCAAGCGTCTGTACAGGGGCATAAATGCAGAAATGATAGGACTGGAGAGGTTCGGTGAGCAAATGAAGACCCTTTGAAGTCATGTTGCATGGTACCCATTCCACGGGTCTCAACTCTCCAAGTTTAAGGGATTCTTCCTTCAGCTAAATCATGCATGTGGAACCCAGAGTATGATCAACCATGTGATCGGGAGACGTGTTCCAATATGTCTCAGTTCTCGTCCCCTGGTACGCGGGTGCATCATTGCAGAAGCTTTAATAACACTCTCCTGACTTAGAGAGTCAGTGCCTTTAACCTCCTGTTTGGCCCAGTTTGCAATTTCTGCGGAAGATGAACAGGAATAGGGAGAACCAATGAGAGACTAGCTGGAGGTGTCTGGACGGGCAAATTTAACTCTCATTTCCCACCAGGAAGAGGAATTAACCAAAGGCTCAGCGGGCCGTGCCAGAACAAGATTACGGCCTGAAGCAATCCTGCGGTGTTGCGGCCAGCTCACAAGAAAGCGAGTTGAAGAAAGGAGTTCAGGGGCATTGTAACTCACAAACTGCAGAGTTATAAATGACAGCTATCGTCCAAAAATATACTGAAGTAAGTCTGCCAAGAGGACTTGAAAGTGGGGCAGAATTGCAGGCAACCGATTTCAGGTGGTAGACTGGAATTGCATTTAAAGCATAGGAAAAGAGGCAGAACGTCAACAATGATGCACTTGGCCACAAAGGGCTTATGCGTTTTTTCCTGAATATATTCAGGAAAAAACGCATATGCCCTTTTTGGCCAACCAAGCAAACTTGCAAAGGAAATCTGCACTACAATGAAGTCTCACTTCCCCACGGTCAAAAGGGCCATCTGAAAAAAGTGTAAAATCCAGAAAGGCATGACAGGCCATGGAGAACTGGGAGCCTTGTTATGCTGATGGGCGGGATGTAAATTGCCAACAGCCACTCGGGAGAAGTGTATGGTGTTTCCTGAAACATCTAAAAAACAAAGCAACAGAGCATAGAGCACTTCCACTTATGGTCCTATAGCTTAGGGAAATTAAAATCAAAAAGACACAGCCACCCCAAAGTTTGGGATGGCTCTGTTTACAAGACCCTCGTTTACGGTACAAGTTCAATATCGCAGAAAGTGAAAAATGGATAAAGAAGTTGTGGTACTTACGTACAATGCAATATCACTCAGCAATGAAATGTATGTCATCAGGCCCATAGCAGCATAATGAGTGGATTTAGGTATGATGATTCTAACTGAAATAAGTCACACAGAAAAAGAAACATCATAAGATATCACTAATACACGGAATGTAAACTTGGCTATACTGGAACTGAATTCCAAAACACAACAGGGTCTCAAATTTAGAAAACCAACTTATGCTTGCTTAAGGGGAAAGGTGACTTAGGGTGCTGCATAAAACCAGAGATTGAAATGAGCACAGATAAAGTTCCTGAAGCCAAATATGGAATAGACAAGAGCTACTCCTTGCTCAACGAAATGGACTCAACACCCCATATTAAACACCTAAGAATGTACCTGACTAGTAAGTATCTTAAAACCTATGGATTGGTATGTCTCCGAAAGGGAATCAAGCATGTGTAGAGGGGCATAAACGCAGCAGTGATAGTATTGGTGAGGTTCAATGAGCAAATGAAGACCCTTTGAATTCATATTGCATGGTACCCATTCCACGGGTCTCAACTCTCCAGGTTTAAGGGATTCTTCCTTCAGCTAAAACATGCATGTGGATCCCAGAGTATGATCAACCGTGTGATCGGGACACGTGTTCAAATACGTCTCAGTTCTCGTCCCCTGGTACTCGGGTGCAACATTCCAGATTCTTTACTAACACTCTCCCGACTTGGAGAGTCAGTGCCTTTAACCTCCTGTTTGGCCCAGTTTGCAATTTCTGCGAAAGATGAACAGCAATAGGGAGAACCAATGACAGACTAGCTGGAGGTGTCTGGACTGGCAAATTTAACTCTCATTTCCCACCAGGAAGAGGAATTAACCAAAGGCTCAGCGTGCCGTGCCGGAACCAGAATAGGGTCTGAAGCAATGCTGCAGTGTTGCGGCCAGCTCACAAGAAAGCGAGTTGAAGAAAGGAGCTCAGGGGCACTGTAATTCACAAACCTGCAGAGTTGTAAATGACAGCTATCGTCCAAAAATATACTGAAGTAAGGCTGCCAAGAGGACTTGAAAGCCGGGCAGAATTGCAGGAAACCGATTTCAGGAGGTAGACTGGAATTGCATTTAAAGCATAGGAAAAGAGGCAGAACGTCCACAATGATGCACTTGGTCAAAAAGGGCGTATGCGTTTTTTCCTGAATATATTCAGGAAAAAACGCATACGCCCTTTTTGGCCAACCAAGCAAGCTTGCAAAGGAAATCTGCACTACAATGAAGTCTCACTTCCCCCCGGTCAAAAGGGCCATCTGAAAAAAGTGTAAAATCCAGAAAGGCAGGACAGGCCATGGAGATCAGGGAGCCTTGTTATGCTGATGGGCGGGATGTAAATTGCCAACAGCCACTGGGGAGAAGTGTATGGTGTTTCCTGAAACATCTAAAAAACAAAGCAACAGAGCCTAGGGCACTTCCACTTATGGTCCTATAGCTTAGGGAAATTAAAATCAAAAAGACACAGCCACCCAAAAATTTGGGACGGCTCTGTTTACAGGAACCTCTTCTGCAGCACAAGTTAAATATGCCAGAGAGCAAATAATGGATAAAGAAGTTGCGGTACTTACGTACAAAAGAATACCTCTCAGCAATGAAAACTATGTCACCAGGCCCGTACCAGCATAATGAGTGGATTGAGGCACGGTGATTCTAAGTGAAAAAAGTCACACAGAAAAAGAAACATCATAAGGTACCACTAATACATGGAATGCGAACTTGGCTACACATGAACTGAATTACAAAACAGAACAGGGTCTCATGTTTAGAAAACCAACTTATGCTTGCTTAAGGGGGAAGGTGAGTTGGGGTGCTGCATAACACCAGAGTTTGAAATTAGCAGAGATACCATTCCATAAGCTAAATATGTAATAGACAAGACCTACCCCTTGCTCAACAAAATGGACTCAACAATGAAGTATCACCTCACACCTGGTAGAATGGGCATCATCAGAAAATCTACAAACAAAAAATGCTGGAAAGGGTGTGGAGAAAAGGAACCCTCTTCTACTATTGTTGGGAATATAAATTGATACAGTCACTATGGAGAACAATATGGAGTTTCTTAAGAAACTAACAGTAGAATTACCATATGATACAGCAATCCCAGTTCTGGACATATACCCAGACAAAACCATAAATCAAAAAGAGACATTCACCGCAATGTTCATTGCCTCACTCTTTACAATATCGAGGTAATGGAAGCAACCTAAATGCCCACAGACAGACGAATGCATAAAGCTGTGGTACATATATAAAATGGAATATTAGTAAGCCATGAAAAGGAATGAAATTGGGTCATTTGTAGAGACGTCGATGGATCTAGAGAGTGTCATACAGAGTGAAGTAAGTCAGAAAGAGAAAAACAAATCTTGTATATTCATGCATATATGTGGAACCTAGAAAAACTGTACAGGTTAACCATTTTGCAAGGCATAAATAGAGCAACAGATGTAGACAACAAACGTATGGACAACAAGGGGGGAAAGCTGTTGGGGGGGTGGTGGTGGGAGGAGTTGAGAGACTGGGATTGGCATGTATACATTTATATGTATAAAATAGATAACCAATAAGAACCTGCTGTATAAAAATATAAAATAAAATTCAAAATTAAAAAGAAATAAAATTTAAAAAATAAAACAGAAAAAACAATTATTCCCTTCACATACATGTATTTATATGAATAAATTATTTCCATGCTTATATCTGTAAATACAAAAAAGAGGAATAAAATCTACCTTGAACCAAAAATGAAAAAGAGAAAACAAAACACAGAACCCACCAGTTCCACAGAGGAAAACCGTATCAGGGCACTTGCTCCAGTTGTAAACAATTCTGAAGTTGGTCAGTGGTGGGGAATCGTCTCCCATTCAGCCAGCAGCCCCCACGCAACAAGCATCCTCATTGCAAAGCTGGGGCACCGTGCTGAGGCATCTGTGAGTAAACGTGAGCTGAGCCCCAGGCCAGTTGCTGCTGAACTATTCCCACCCGTCCCAGGTAAAACACCTGAATATATACAAGGACTTGAAAGCCTAGAGGAAGGGCCATAGAGCCACACGAGTGACAGCATGCCGGCCGACTTGGTGCCTGCAGGCCAGCCAGGATGGTCCTGGCCCTGGGTGCTCTTCTGGAAGATTTCCATTTCCCTGCCTGAGATACCCGTCCTGTCCCTGCCCCCACTGCTTTTTTCCTTCCTCACCTCTGCCCAGGGAGAAATTCCAGCAGCAGATATAGGTGACACATCCTCTTCTTTAGCAGGTGGCAGCCTGGCAACTGCTGCAGAAAGTCCAGCAGAGCCCCACTCACACTGGGCCACCCACAAAGCCGTGGCCTCTCACTCCCTCCCACCAGCCCAGCCCCGAGACTGCTGACAGGGCAGAGAAAATGGCATCAGGCACGGCTGCAGGGCCTCTTGCTGCCTGGAGTGGTATTTATATTGATCTCAACCCAGGCACACCTGGGGAGGGCTGGCCGGCATGGTAAGGCTGCCCAGGTCAGCCAATCATCACCCCTCAGGGGCTCACAGCTGCAGAAAATGGAACTTGCTGAACCGGCCAGGTCCAAGGAACAGGTGTGGGCTCCTGAGAGTCAGGATAGACAAGGGGCTGCAGCTTTGGCTTGTTTTCTAATCATTTTATCTGGCCCATGAGTGGGAGACAACTTCAAGAAAACCCTCTCCTAATGAGAGGAACCCAGGAGTCAGGGAGAGGAGGGGTGGGTGGTGGTTGGAGACAGAGGCCTGGTGCCCCGGGTGCAGTGGAAGTCTCTGGAAGACCAGGTGGAGGGAGGCCGCACAGAGTGATGCCCAGGGTCACAGACCTGTCGCAGCTGCTGTTTGTTAGTTCAAGTCCTGCTCTGAGGTGCTCTGTGTCAGCTCTGAGCGACAGGTGAGCAGGGGGTGCTCTGCAATGAGGGCTATGTGCACGGTTCCTGTGTGCCCAGCCCTGCAACGGTACCTGCAAGGGTAGCTCTGTATCCTGGGAGGGGCCTGACCACGAGAGCCCCGTGGGCTGGGGTGGGGGTGGGGTACCTGCCCAGGTGAGCTCCATATTCTGGGATTGGTCTGACCACGAGAGCCCCATGGGCTGCTGGGGACCTGGTAAAGGATGTCAGGACAGTCAGTGAAGCCACCGAGGATATACCTCCAGCTGCTCCTAATTCCTACACCCTGCTGGTCATTCTACCAACCACCAGGACATGGTATTCTGTATTAGTCTTCAATGATGCCTTCTTTTGTATTCCATTAGTCCCAGAGTCACAAGAAATTTTGGCTTGTGAGTGGCAGGACTCAACATACAACTAAAACAATACTTCCGGGCCGTCTTGCCCCAAGGGTGCAAAAATTCCCACACCATCTTTGGGGAAAGCTTAGCTAAAGACCTAAAAGTTCTACCTCTGGAAAAGGAAACCCTCCTTCAGTACACAGACGACATTCTGATCGCCAGCCCTACTAAGGAGGCCTCTGAACTACCAAGCCAATAAAGGATAGAAGTTGTCCAAGAAAAAGCTCAAATATCACAGACTGCGGTGACCTGCCTGGGCTTCATTCTCACAGAAGGTCGGAGAAGCCCATCCCAGGAAAGGAAAGAAACCATTTTCAGCCTTACCCCTTTCTAAAACTAGAAGACAGCTTAGGGGTTCCTGGGGAGGCCAGGGTTTGCTGCTTCTGGATCCCTAACTACAGTCCACTAGCTGGGCCTCTATATGAAACACTGAAAGGAAAAGATGATGATCCTTTTGAATAGAATCCAGAAGTGGCCTTTCAAGAATGGAAAGAGCAGTCAATTCAGACCCTTGCCCTGGAACTCCCTAATTTAGCTAAACCCTTTGACCTTTACATTCCCAGTGAATCGCCATTGGAGAATTAGTGCAAAATCTGGGACCACTTGAAATGGAACAATGCAAGAATGCAATGAATGCCATCCAGGTAGGATAAACTACGGTCACCAAGGGGCTTGGCCCACTGCCACATCTGGCCAAGATACTGGCGGTATCTAAAAACCTGGAAATCAGCAGCCCCAAAGGCCACCTCACTCCTAAGGGAAAAAGACCCCACGTGGTGATCCTAACCACCAACCATGCCCTGAAGTTGCAGGGTTCGCTCTGTGGGCACACCAACCTCGAGTGAGGAGGCCTTCCAACTCCAACATCCAGAGAGATAACCGGGGGCAACAGGGCACCATGACGACTCATGTGAACATCACTTGACCTGGAGTTTCTCTCATAAAACAACAAGAGTGTGTCCCTAAAGAATAGACTACTGCTTGCAGGACATACTGCACCCAGAGGGGAGCTAATAATCTTGGCGGGGGAACCGTATATCACACTGTCACCAAAGAAAAGCCTACAGACACCATGATGATGGTGGCCAATGAGACCGGCTGGACTTCTGTTTACTTCAAAAGGCTGTTGACTCAGTGGCCATCATGGTCCTTGATCACCACTGACCCTGGACTGTCTGGGAGTTGAGCGGGCAGGGCTCTGACACCTGGTGCTGTTTGTACGTTAATTCAGGGACCTAATTGAAGAAAGCGCAGACTACTGGTCAGAGCATCTAGGCTGGCAGAAACGGTCAGCCTAAGGTGGCCGAACAAATGTGGGGCGGGGTGAAACCGGCCCCCACAGCGTCTCTGCACATCTCTTTCCTGGACCCTTAAAGGTCATTAGAATCTATAACACTTCCAATGCTGGTGCTCAGGTGGACGAGCAGGGAGGCAGGGGGCCTGGGGACAATCAACGTCACCTGGAGGCTGCTGGGGAGAGCTCTGACCCTCGCCCCCGGGTATGAGGGCTCCCAACTCAGCACTCAGCAGTTACAGAAGAAGGGTCTGCACCCTCAGCACTCCAAGAATGAGGAACGGGGCAAAAGGCAGAGGAGGGGTTTGTCCCCAGCAAAGCCCATTAAAAATCCCTGGGAGATAAAAATAGAATCTGGGCAATAAAGTCAAGTCTAACCGTTTTTATCCTTTGTGCTTTGTCTAATTTCATGTGCTCCTAGGGTCCCGCATGCAGAGGTTCCACACCCGGCACTTCAGACCAGATTTCCTAGTGCAGAATGGCTGGGACGACACCTCAGCTCCTGGGGCCCAGTGCAGACTCCGCGATATAGAGCCTGAGCTGCAGCCAACCCGGCCCTCGAGAGCTCCGCCCCCTCCCTCCCACTGACTCTGACAGGATCTCTACACAACAGCCCAGCCCACAGCCCACGGGGTAGTGCATGCTCTCACCTCTCCATTCTCTGATCAAAATATAAAGTTTCCTTTGCTTGTGAACCAAACTCAGTCTCGATCTGTTGGCCCCAATGACACTGGGCAGGGGGACACTTGTTGGGGTCCACTCTGGAGGATCAGTAACAGAAATTGAGACTATTGTAACCTCAATGAACAGATGTGTGAGCCAAACTGTAGTTAACATAGAACAGTGTATAAGGCTCGGGTAAAATAAGATGTTTCTAACACTTCCATTTGATATTTCCATCACTTTATTATAAGCAAGTTCAGTGAAAAGGTTTGTCTTATTTGTCAGGTCAATATTAGAGAAACGAAGTGATTTCTTTCCAAGGATGTACATCTAATAATCTTGGTTAAAGCTTCAATCTTGTTTTAAATGCTTTTCCATTGAAAATGATACCTCTCTTTCAGCTCCCCCATTTCTGAGAAGTATAAAATCTTATAATTTATTATTACCAAAGGAGAAAGGTGGGAGGAGGGATAAATTAACAGTTTGGGATTAACACATACACACTGCTATGTATAAAATAGATCATCAACAAGGAACTACTGTATAGCACAGGGAACTACACTCAACATTTTGCTATAACCTATAAGGGGAAATAATCTGGAAAAGAATAGATATTTTTATTGACATCATCTATCAATGACAGTTAAAGTGTAACCTAAGGGAAGCTGGTGGTGAGTGCTTCTGACCCTGAAGACTTCAATCATCTAAAGTTTGGACTCTGCCTACTTCCCAAGGCCCTTAATGAACATATGTGTAGCCGTAGCTTAAAAAATTCCCCAGTTTGGGTTTCGGGGAGACACTGATTTTGAAAAAGCCCTGGTGTTCTCCTTACATGAATGGGACTCTTCCTACTGCTAAAACATGTCTGTCACACCCAGAGGATGGTATACCGTCTGATCGGGAAGAGTTTGGAAAAGGCATCTCATCTCCTCATCTCCTGGTGCTCGGGTTCACCCCTCCAGCGTCTTTACTAACAGTCTCCCCACTTGGAGATGTCAGCACTGTCAACATCCTGTTGCGTACAGTTTGGAATTTGTCCAGAGGATGAAGCGGAAGGATGAGGAACAATGAGAGACAAGTCCTAGGTGTTCAGACAGGCACATGTCACTCTAATTTCCAATCAGGAAGACGAATTGACCAAAGGCTAGGGTTGCCCATGGAAACAGTATAGGGCTTGAGGAAATCCCTCTGCTTTGTGGCCAGTTCCCATAAACACAAGTTGAACAATGGAACTCAGGGGCAGTAAAATTCACGAAACTGCAGAGTTGAAAATATCCATCACTGAAAAATGTCTTGAGGAAAGTCAGAGAAAAGGACTTGTAAGCAAGGGAGAATGGCAGGAAAGGGATTTGAGGAGGTAGAAAGGACTCGCCATTAAGCACAAGAAAAGGAGCTGAACATTGCCAACATTGCAGTTGGCCAAAAAGGGTGTATGCGTTTTTTTCTGTATATATTCAAGAAAAGGGCATACACTTTTTTAGCCAACCAAACAGGTGGGCACTGGAAGTCAATACTACAAAAGATATCACTTCGCATCAGTCAGAAGAGCCATCCGCATAAAGCGTAAACAACAGAAATGCAGGACAGGGCAAGGAGAAGAGGGAGCCCTGTGAGACTTATAGTGGAAATGTATATTGCCAACGGCCATTCTGGAGAAGTGTATTGTGTTTACTAAAGCATCTAAAAAATGAGCTACAGAGCATAGGGCACTTGCACTCATGGGCGTATATCTTGGGAAAAACAAAAATCGAGAGGACACAGGCACCCCAATGTTTACCCCCTCTCTGTTTAAAAGATCCTCGACTAGGATATAACTTAAATGTCTCTGGAGAGAAAAAATGGATAGAGATGTGGTACTTAGGTAGAGTGGAATATTATTCAGCCTGGAAATCAATGAAATATGGCCAGTTGTAACAACTCCGGAGGAGTTACGTATGATCATTCTAAGTGACATAATTCAAAAAGAAAAAGACACATATCATAAGATATCACTTAAAGGTGGAATCCAAAATGGCTACACATGAAATAAATTACAAAACAAAAACATAGTCAAATATGTAGAAAACACGCATAAGGCTGCTAAACGGGAAAGGTGGGGAGGGGTGAGGCATCATCCAGGAGGTTGAAATTAGCAAAGATACCATTCCAAATACCAAACTGATAATCAACAAGGCCCACACGGTAGCTAAAAGAACTGAACTCAGCACACTCAAGTCACCGGAAAAGAATATATACGACTGGTAAGAATCTGAAAAAGAATTTACTGATGTCTCTCTGTACGTGAATCAAGTGGATGTACAGCAGCAAGAAACAGAGCTTTGAAAATCAGCTGTAACCAATATAGTAATAAATTGAAAAAAATAAACGACAGAGAGACAGAGAAAACCTCTTACAACTTTTCCTCAGGGACGGTGATGCAACATGGATTGAACACATCTAGACCCACAGCAGGATGAGACATAAGGCTGGAAACTGTTTGCACTAAGAGAAATGTGAGGTTGGGTGAGGAAATGCACACCCTTTAAAGTAATACTACCTGGTACCCATTCAATGGGTCCCCAATCTGCAGGTTCAAGGGATCTTCCTACAGCTAAAACATGCATGGAAAACCCAGAGGACTGTACACCATGTGATCAGGAGATGTGTCTAAAATGCAGCTCATTTATCCTCTCCTGGTGCTCCTGTTCACCATTCCAGCCACGTTACTTAGAATCTCCCCACTTGGAGAATCAGCACATTTCAACTTCTGTTTCACACATTTTGCAAATTGTGAGGAGGATGAACGGGAAGAGGGGGAACCAATGAGAGAATAGTTGTAGGGGTTTGGACGGGCACATATCACTCTAATTTCCCATTAAGAATAAGAATTGAAAAAAGGCTCAGCCCGCCTCGCCGGAGCCAAAATAGGGCCTGAAGCAATCCTGCGGGTTTGAGGCCAGCTCACAAAAGAGCAACTTAAAAAATGGAGCTCAGGGTCACTGCAATTCACAAACCTGCAGAGTTATAAATGAAAACTAACGTCCAAAAATATGTTGAGGTAAGGCAAAGAAGAGGATCTGAATGCAAGACAGAATTGCAAGAAACAGATTTCAAGAGATAGATTGGACTCGTCTTTAAAGCACATGAAAAGCGGCAGAATTTCGACAATGATGCAGTTGGCCCAAAAGGGCGTATGCGTGTTTTCCTGATTATATCCAGGAAAAAACGCATACGCACTTTATGGGCAACGAAGCAAGCAAGCAATGCAAATGTGCACAACAAAGAAGTCTCATTTCCCACCGGTCAAAAGGGCCATCCTAAAAATTTGTAAAAACCAGAAATGCAGGACAGGCCATGGAGAACAGGGAGCCTTTATACGCTGATGGGCAGTGTGTGAACTGCCAAGAGCCACTCTGGAGAAGTGTATGGTGGTTCCTAAATCATCTAAAAAACAGAGCTACAGAGCATAGGACACTTCCAATCATGGGAGTATATCTAGGGAAGTCTAAAAATCAACAAGACACAAGCACACCACAGTTTAGGGCTACTCTGTTTACAAGAACCTCAACTTCAGTACACCTTAAATATCCCAGGAAAGAGAACAATGGATAAAGAAGATGTGGTACTTATGTACAATGGAATATCTCTTCACCATGAAATCAAGGTAATAAGGCTAGTAGAAGGATAAAGAGTGGATTTAGGTCCGATAATACTACTTGAAATAAGTCAAACAGAAAAAGAAACATATCATAAGATATCACTTATAGAGGGAGGGTAAATATGGCTGCACAAGAAATGAATTACAGAACAGAACAGTGTCTCACATTTAGAAAACACACTTATGTCAGCTTAAGGGGAAAGGAGAGGTGGGGTGATGCATAAAACCAGAGTTTGAAATTAGCACAGATACCGTTCAATAAACCAAATAGATATTAGACAAGATCTACACCTTGCTCAATGAACTGGCCTCAACACACCCTATACACCGCAGAGAAATATATCTGAGTAATAAGAATCTTAAAACCCATGTATTGATATATCTCCATAAGGGAATCAAGTGTGTGCAGAGCGGCACAAACACAGCAGTGAAAATGAGCTAAACCCCATTATAGAAATAAATTTTAAAAACAAAATGCAGAAACAATGAAAGAGAGAAAAATTCTTACAAAATTTGCTCAGGGGCTGTGATGCAACCTGGATTGACCACATATAAACCCACAGCTGGATAAGACATAAGGCTGCACACTTGGGGCTGAGAGGATTGGTGAGCTTTGGTGAGCAACTGCCAAAAGTTTAATGCAATACTTCATGCTACTCATTCCAAGGGTCCCAAAACTCCAGGTTGAAGGGAATCTTCCTACAGCTAAACCATGCTTGGGAAACGCAGCGACTGGTATACCATATGATCGGGAAAGGTTTCTAAAACACACATCATTTTTCCTCTCCTGCGGCTCCAGATCGACATTCCAGCCGCTTTACTAACAATATCCCCACATGGAGAGTCAATGCCTTTAAGTTCTGGTATCGCACAGTCTGCAGTTAGTGCGGAGGATGAATGGGAATAGGGGGAACCAGTGAGAAACTAGCTGTAGCAGTTTCAATGGGCACATGTCACTCTAATTTCACATCAGTAAGAAGAATAAACCAAAGGCACAGCAAGGTGCCCCAGAAGAAGAATACGGCCTGAAGGAATGCTGTGGTTATGAGGCAAGATCACAAAAATAAGAGCTGAAAAATGGAGCTAAGGGCCACTGCAATTCAAAAACCTGCAGAGTTATAAAGGCCAACTATTTTCAAAAAATATATTGAGATAAGGCTATGAAGAGGCATTGAAAGCAAGGCACAATTGCAGGAAACCGATTTCAGGAGGTAGACTGGAATTGCATTTAAACCATAGGAAAAGAGGCAGAACGTCGACAATGATGCACTTGGCCAAAAAGGGCGTATGCGTTTTTTCCTGAATATATTCAGAAAAAAACGCATAGCCCTTTTTGGCCAACCAAGCAAGCTTGCAAAGGAAATCTGCACTACAATGAAGTCTCACTTCCCCCCGGTCAAAAGGGCCATCTGAAAAAAGTGTAAAATCCAGAAAGGCAGGACAGGCCATGGAGAACTGGGAGCATTGTTATGCTGATGGGCCGGATGTAAATTGCCAACAGCCACTCGGAGAAGTGTATGGTGTTTCCTGAAACATCTAAAAAACAAAGCAACAGAGCCTAGGGCACTTCCACTTATGGTCTTATAGCTTAGGCAAATTAAAATAAAAAAGACACAGCCTCCCCAAAGTTTGGGACGGCTCTGTTTACAAGAACCTCGTTTACGGTACAAGTTCAATATCGCAGAAAGTGAAAAATGGATAAAGAAGTTGTGGTACTTACGTACAATGCAATATCACTCAGCAATGAAATCTATGTCATCAGGCCAATAGCAGCATAATGAGTGGATTCAGCTATGATGATCCTAACTGAAACAAGTCACACAGAAAAAGAAACATCATAAGATATCACTAATACATGGAATGTAAACTTGGCTACACAGGAACTGGATTACAAAACAGAAGAGGGTCTCAAATTTAGAAAACCAACTTATGCTTGCTTAAGGGGAAAGGTGAGTTAGGGTGCTGCATAAAACCAGAGATTGAAATGAGCACAGATAAAGTTCCTCAAGCCAAATATGTAATAGAAAAGAGCTACTCCAAGCTCAACGAAATGGACTCAACACCCCATATTAAACGCCTAAGAATTTACCTGACTAGTAAGTATCTTAAAACCTATGGATTGCTATGTCTCCGAAAGAGAATCAAGCGTGTGTACAGGGCCATAACCGCAGCAGTGATAGGATTGGAGAGGTTCGGTGAGCAAATGAAGACCCTTTGAAATAATATTGCATGGTACCCATTCCACAGGTCTCAACTCTCCAGGTTTAAGGGATTCTTCCTTCAGCTAAAACATGCATGTGGAACCCAGAGTATGATAAACCGTGTGATTGGGAGACGTGTTCAAATATGTCTCGGTTCTCGTCCCCTGGTACTCGGGTGCAACATTCCAGACGCTTTACTAACACTCTCCCGACTTGGAGAGTCAGTGCTTTTAACCTCCTGTTTGGCCCAGTTTGCAATTTCTGCAAAAGATGAACAGGAATAGGGAGAACCAATGAGAGACTAGCTGGAAGTGTCTGGAAGGGCAAATTTAACTCTCATTTCCCACCAGGAAGAGGAATTAACCAAAGGCTCAGCGTGTCATTCCGGAACAAGATTAGGGCCTGAAGCAATCCTGCGGTGTTGCGGCCAGCTCACAAGAAAGCGAGTTGAAGAAAGGAGCTCAGGGACACTGTAATTCACAAACCTGCAGAGTTATAAATGACAGCTATCATCCAAAAATATACTGAAGTAAGGCTGCCAAGAGGACTTGAAAGCGGGGCAGAATTGCAGGAATCCGATTTCAGGAGGTAGACTGGAATTGCATTTAAAGCATAGGAAAAGAGGCAGAACGTCCACAATGATGCACTTGGCCAAAAAGGGCGTATGCGTTTTTTCCTGAATATATTCAGGAAAAAAAGCATACGCCCTTTTTGGCCAACCAAGCAAGCTTCCAAAGGAAATCTGCACTACAATGAAGTCTCACTTCCCCCTGGTGAAAAGGGCCATCTGAAATAAGTGTAAAATCCAGAAAGGCAGGACAGGCCATGGAGAACTCGGAGCCTTGTTATGCTGATGGGCGGGATGTAAGTTGCCAACAGCCACTTGGGAGAAGTGTATGGTGTTTCCTGAAACATGTAAAAGACAAAGCCACAGAGCCTAGAGCACTTCCACTTATGGTCCTGTAGCTTAGGGAAATTAAAATCAAAAAGACACAGCCACCCCAAAGTTTGGGACAGCTCTGTTTACAAGAACCTCGTTTACGGTACAAGTTCAATATCGCAGAAAGCGAAAAATGGATAAAGAAGTTGTGGTACTTACGTACAATGCAATATCACTCAGCAATGACATCTATGTCATCAGGCCCGTAGCAGCATAATGAGGGGATTCAGCTATGATGATTCTAACTGAAATAAGTCACACAGAAAAAGAAACATCATAAGATATCACTAATACACGGAATGTAAACTTGGCTACACAGGAACTGAATTACAAAACAGAACAGGGTCTCAAATTTAGAAAACCAACTTATGCTTGCTTAAGGGGAAAGGTGAGATGGGGTGCTGCATAACACCAGACATTGAAATGAGCACAGATAAAGTTCCTTAAGCCAAATATGTAATAGACAAGACCTACTCCTTGTTCAACGAAATGGACTCAACACCCCATATTAAACGCCTAAGAATGTACCTGACTAGTAAGTATCTTAAAACCTATGGATTGCTATGTCTCCGAAAGAGAATCAAGCATGTGTACAGGGGCATAAACGCAGCAGTGATAGGATTGGAGAGGTTCGGTGAGCAAACGAAGACCCTTTGAAGTCATATTGCATGGTACCCATTCCACGGGTCTCAACTCTCCAGGTTTAAGGGATTCTTCCTTCAGCTAAAACATGCATGTGGAACCCAGAGTATGATCAACCGTGTGATTGGGAGATGTGTTTCAATATGTCTCAGTTCTCGTCACCTGGTACTCGGGTGCAACATTCCAGACGCTTTACTAACACTCTCCCGACTTGGGGAGTCAGTGCCTTTAACCTCCTGTTTGGCCCAGTTTGCAAATTCCGCGGAAGATGAACAGGAATAGGGAGAACCAATGAGAGACTAGCTGGAGGTGTCTGGACGGGCAAATTTATCTCTCATTTCCCACCAGGAAGAGGAATTAACCAAAGGCTCAGCGTGCCGTGCCGGAACCAGATTAGTTCCTGAAGCAATCCTGTGGTGTTGCGGCCAGCTCACAAGAAAGCGAGTTGAAGAAAGGAGCTCAGGGGCACTGTAATTCACAAACCTGCAGAGTTATAAATGACAGCTATCGTCCAAAAATATACTGAAGTAAGGCTGCCAAAAGGACTTGAAAGCGGGGCAGAATTGCAGGAAACCGATTTCAGGAGGTAGACTGGATTTGCATTTAAAGCCTAGGAAAAGAGGCAGAACGTCGACAATGATGCACTTGGCCAATAAGGACGTATGCTTTTTTTCCTGAATATATTCAGGAAAAAAAGCATACGCCCTTTTTGGCCAACCAAGCAAGCTTGCAAAGGAAATCTGCACTACAATGAAGTCTCACTTCCCCCCAGTCAAAAGGGCCATCTGAAAAAAGTGTAAAATCCAGAAAGGCAGGACAGGCCATGGAGAACTGGAAGCCTTGTTATGCTGATGGGCGGGATGTAAATTGCCAACAGCCACTCGGGAGAAGTGTATGCTGTTTCCTGGAACATCTAAAACAAAGCAACGGAGCCTAGGGCACTTCCAGTTATGGTCCTGTAGCTTAGGGAAATTAAAATCAAAAAGACACAGCCACCCCAATGTTTGGGATGGCTCTGTTTACAAGAACCTCGTTTACGGTACAAGTTCAATATCACAGAAAGTGAAAAATGGATAAAGAAGTTGTGGTACTTATGTACAATGCAATATCACTCAACAATGAAATGTATGTCATCAGGCCCGTAGCAACATAGAGTGGATTCAGGTATGATGATTGTAACTGAAATAAGTCACACAGAAAAAGAAACATCATAAGATATCACTAATACACGGAATGTAAACTTCGCTACACAAGAACTGAATTACAAAACAGAAAAGGGTCTCAAATTTAGAAAAACAACTTATGCTTGCTAAAGGGGAAAGGTGAGTTGGGGTGCTGCATAAAACCAGAGATTGAAATGAGCACAGATAAAGTTCCTTAAGCCAAATATGGAATAGACAAGAGCTACTCCTTGCTCAATGAGATGGACTCAACACCCCATATTAGACGCCTATGTATGTACCTGACTAGTAAGTATCTTAAAAGCTATGGATTGCTATGTCTCCGAAAGAGAATCAAGCGTGTGTACAGGGGCATAAACGCAGCAGTGATAGGATTGGAGAGGTTCGGTGAGCAAATGAAGACCCTTTGAAGTCATATTGCATGGTACCCATTCCACGGGTCTCAACTCTCCAGGTTTAAGGGATTCTTCCTTCAGCTAAAACATGCATGTGGAACCCAGAGTATGATCAACCGTGTGATCGGGAGACGTGTTCCAATATGTCTCAGTTCTCGTCCCCTGGTACTCGGGTGCAACATTCCAGATGCTTTACTAACACTCTCCCGACATGGAGAGTCAGTGCCTTTAACCTCCTGTTTAGCCCAGTTTGCAAATTCCGCGGCAGATGAACAGGAATAGGGAGAACCAATGAGAGACTAGCTGGAGGTGTCTGGACGGGCAAATTTATCTCTCATTTCCCACCAGGAAGAGGAATTAACCAAAGGCTCAGCGTGCCGTGCCGGAACCAGATTAGGGCCTGAAGCAATCATGCGGTGTTGAGGCCAGCTCACAAGAAAGCGAGTTGAAGAAAGGAGCTCAGGGGCACTGTAATTCACAAACCTGCAAGTTATAAATGACAGCTATCGTCCAAAAATATACTGAAGTAAGGCTGCCAAGAGGACTTGAAAGCGGGGCAGAATTGCAGGAAACCGATTTCAGGAGGTAGACTGGATTTGCATTTAAAGCACAGGAAAAGAGGCAGAACGTCGACAATGACGCACTTGGCCGAAAAGGGCGTATGTTGTTTTCCTGAATATATTCAGGAAAAAAAGCATACGCCCTTTTTGGCCAACCAAGCAAGCTTACAAAGGAAATCTGCACTACATTGAAGTCTCACTTCCCCCCAGTCAAAAGGGCCATCTGAAAAAAGTGTAAAATCCAGAAAGGCAGGACAGGCCATGGAGAACTGGGAGCCTTGTTATGCTGATGGGCGGGATGTAAATTGCCAACAGCCACTCGGGAGAAGTGTATGGTGTTTCCTGGAACATCTAAAACAAAGCAACAGAGCCTAGGGCACTTCCAGTTATGGTCCTGTAGCTTAGGGAATTTAAAATCAAAAAGACACAGCCACCCCAATGTTTGGGATGGCTCTGTTTACAAGAACCTCGTTTACGGTACAAGTTCAATATCACAGAAAGTGAAAAATGGATAAAGAAGTTGTGGTACTTATGTACAATGCAATATCACTTAGCAATGAAATCTATGTCATCAGGCCCGTAGCAGCATACAGTGGATTCAGGTATGATGATTCTAACTGAAATAAGTCACACAGAATAAGAAACATCATAAGATATCACTAATACACGGAATGTAAACTTGGCTACACAAGAACTGAATTACAAAACAGAACAGGGTCTCAAATTTAGAAAAACAACTTATGCTTGCTTAAGGGGAAAGGTGAGTTGGGGTTTTGCCTAAAACCAGAGATTGAAATGAGCACAGATAAAGTTCCTTAAGCCAAATATGGAATAGACAAGAGCTACTCCTTGCTCAAGGAAATGGACTCAACACCCCATATTAGACGCCTAAGTATGTACCTGACTAGTAAGTATCTTAAAAGCTATGGATTGCTATGTCTCCGAAAGAGAATCAAGTGTGTGTACAGGGGCATAAACGCAGCAGTGATAGGATTGGAGAGGTTCGGTGAGCAAATGAAGACCCTTTGAAGTCATATTGCATGGTACCCATTCCACGGGTCTCAACTCTCCAGGTTTAAGGGATTCTTCCTTCAGCTAAAACATGCATGTGGAACCCAGAGTATGATCAACCGTGTGATCGGGAGACGTGTTCCAATATGTCTCTGTTCTCGTCCCCTGGTACTCGGGTGCAACATTCCAGATGCTTTACTAACACTCTCCCGACATGGAGAGTCAGTGCCTTTAACCTCCTGTTTGGCCCAGTTTGCAAATTCCGCGGAAGATGAACAGGAATAGGGAGAACCAATGAGAGACTAGCTGGAGGTGTCTGGACGGGCAAATTTAACTCTCATTTCCCACCAGGAAGAGGAATTAACCAAAGGCTCAGCGTGCCATGCCGGAACCAGATTAGGGCCTGAAGCAATCCTGCGGTGTTGCGGCCAGCTCACAAGAAAGCGAGTTGAAGAAAGGAGCTCAGGGGCACTGTAATTCACAAACCTGCAGAGTTATAAATGACAGCTATCGTCCAAAAATATACTGAAGTAAGGCTGCCAAGAGGACTTGAAAGCGGGGCAGAATTGCAGGAAACCGATTTCAGGAGGTAGACTGCAATTGCATTTAAAGCATAGGAAAAGAGGCAGAATGTCGACAATGATGCACTTGGCCAAAAAGGGCGTATGCGTTTTTTCCCGAATATATTCAGGAAAAAACGCATACGCCCTTTTTGGCCAACCAAGCAAGCTTGCAAAGGAAATCTGCACTACAATGAAGTCTCACTTCCCCCCGGTCAAAAGGGCCATCTGAAAAAAGTGTAAAATCCAGAAAGGCAGGACAGGCCATGGAGAACTGGGAGCCTTGTTATGCTGATGGGTGGGATGTAAATTGCCAACAGCCACTCGAGAGAAGTGTATGGTGCTTCCTGAAACATCTAAAAAAGTGAGGAACAGAGCCTAGGGCATTTCCACTTATGGTCCTATAGCTTAGGGAAATTAAAATGAGAAAGACACAGCCACCCCAAAGTTTGGGATGGCTCTATTTACAAGAACCTCGTTTACTGTACAAGTTCAATATCGCAGAAAGCAAAAAATGGATAAAGAAGTTGTGGTACTTACGTACAATGCAATATCACTCAGCAATGAAATCTATGTCATCAGGCCCGTAGCAGCATAATGAGGGGATTCAGCTATGATGATTCTAACTGAAATAAGTCACACAGAAAAAGAAACATCATAAGATATCACTAATACACGGAATGTAAACTTGGCTACACAGGAACTGAATTACAAAACAGAACAGGGTCTCAAATATAGAAAACCAACTTATGCTTGCTTAAGGGGAAAGGTGAGATGGGGTGCTGCATAACACCAGACATTGAAATGAGCACAGATAAAGTTCCTTAAGCCAAATGTGTAATAGACAAGAGCTACTCCTTGCTCAACGAAATGGACTCAAAACCCCATATTAAACGCCTAAGAATGTACCTGACTAGTAATATCTTAAAATCTATGGATTGCTATGTCTCCGAAAGAGAATGAAGCATGTGTAGAGGGGCATAAACGCAGCCATGATAGGATTGGAGAGGTTCGGTGAGCAAACGAAGACCCTTTGAAGTCATATTGCATGGTACCCATTCCACGGGTCACTACTCTCCAGGTTTAAGGGATTCTTCCTTCAGCTAAAACATGCATGTGGAACCCAGAGTATGATCAACCGTGTGATCGGGAGATGTGTTCCAATATGTCTCAGTTCTCGTCCCCTGGTACTCGGGTGCAACATTCCAGAAGTTTAACTAACACTCTCCCGACATGGAGACTCAGTGCCTTTAACCTCCTGTTTGGCCCAGTTTGAAATTTCTCTGGAGGATGAACAGCTATAGGGAGAACCAATGAGAGACTAGCCGGAGGTGTCTGGACGGGCAAATTTAACTCTCATTTCCCACCAGGAAGAGGAATTAACCAAAGGCTCAGCGTGCCATGCCGGAACCAGATTATGGCCTGAAGCAACCCTACAGTGTTGCGGCCAGCTCACAAGAAAGCGAGTTGAAGAAAGGAGCTCAGGGGCACTGTAATTCACAAACCTGCAGAGTTATAAATGACAGATATCATCCAAAAATATACTGAAGTAAGGCTGCCAAGAGGACTTGAAAGCCGGGCAGAATTGCAGGAAACCGATTTCAGGAGGTAGACTGGAATTGCATTTAAAGCATAGGAAAAGAGGCAGAACGTCCACAATGATGCACTTGGCCAAAAAGGGTGTATGCGTTTTTTCCTGAATATATTCAGGAAAAAACGCTTACAACCTTTTTGGCCAACCAAGCAAGCTTGCAAAGGAAATCTGCACTACAATGAAGTCTCACTTCCCCCCGGTCAAAAGGGCCATCTGAAAAAAGTGTAAAATCCAGAAAGGCAGGACAGGCCATGGAGAACTGGGAGCCTTGTTATGCTGATGGTCGGGATGTAAATTGCCAACAGCCACTCGGGAGAAGTGTATGGTGTTTCTTGAAACATCTAAAAAACAAAGCAACAGAGCCTAGGGCACTTCCACTTATGGTCCTATAGCTTAGGGAAATTAAAATGAGAAAGACACAGCCACCCCAAAGTTTGGGATGGCTCTGTTTACAAGAACCTCATTTACGGTACAAGTTCAATATCACATAAAGCGAAAAATGGATAAAGAAGTTGTGGTACTTACGTACAATGCAATATCACTCAACAATGAAATCTATGTCATCAGGCCCGTAGCAGCATAGAGTGGATTCAGGTATGATGATTCTAACTGAAATAAGTCACACAGAATAAGAAACATCATAAGATATCACTAATACACGGAATGTAACCTTGGCTACACAGGAACTGGTTTACAAAACAGAACAGAGTCTCAAATTTAGAAAACCAACTTATGCTTGCTTAAGGGGAAAGGTGAGTTGGGGTGCTGCATAAAACCAGAGATTGAAATGAGCACAGATAAAGTTCCTTAAGCCAAATATGTAATAGACAAGAGCTACTCCTTGCTCAACGAAATGGACTCAAAACCCCATATTAAACGCCTAATAATGTACCTGAGTAGTAAGTATCTTAAAACCTATGGATTGCTATGTTTCTGAAAGTGAATCAATCGTGAGTACAGGGGCATAAACGCAGCAGTGATAGGATTGGAGAGTTTTGGTGAGCAAATGAAGACCCTTTCAAGTCGTATTTTATGGTACCCATTACACGGGTCTCAACTCTCCAGGTTTAAGGGATTCTTCCTTCAGCTAAAACATGCATGTGGAACCCAGAGTATGATCAACCGTGTGATCGGGAGACGTGTTGAAATATGTCTCAGTTCTCGTCCCCTGGTACTCGGGTGCAACATTCCAGATGCTTTACTAACACTCTCCTGACTTGGAGAGTCAGTGCCTTTAACCTCCTGTTTGGCCCAGTTTGCAAATTCCGCGGAAGATGAACAGGAATAGGGAGAACCAATGAGAGACTAGCTGGAGGTGTCTGGACGGGCAAATTTAACTCTCATTTCCCACCAGGAAGAGGAATTAACCAAATGCTCAGCGTGCCTTGCCGGAACCAGTTTAGGGCCTGAAGCTATCCTGCGGTGTTGCGGCCAGCTCACAAGAAAGCGAGTTGAAGAAAGGAGCTCAGGGGCACTGTAATTCACAAACCTGCAGAGTTATAAATGACAGCTATCGTCCAAAAATATACTGAAGTAAGGCTGCCAAGAGGACTTGAAAGCGGGGCAGAATTGCAGGAAACCGATTTCAGGAGGTAGACTGGAATTGCATTTAAAACATAGGAAAAGAGGCAGAAAGTCGACAATGATGCACTTGGCCAAAAAGGGCGTATGCGTTTTTTCCTGAATATATTCAGGAAAAAAACGCATACGCCCTTTTTGGCCAACCAAGCAAGCTTGCAAGGGAAATCTGCACTACAATGAAGTCTCACTTCCCCCGGGTCAAAAGGGCCATCTGAAAAAAGTGTAAAATCCAGAAAGGCAGGACAGGCCATGGAGAACTGGGAGTCTTGTTATGCTGATGGGCGGGATGTAAATTGCCAACAGCCACTCGGGAGAACTGTATGGTGTTTCCTGAAACATCTAAAAAACAGAGGAACAGAGCCTAGGGCACTTCCACTTATGGTCCTATAGCTTAGGGAAATTAAAATCAAACAGACACAGGCACCCCAAAGTTTGGGATGGCTCTGTTTACAAGAACCTCGTTTACCGTACATAATCAATATCGCAGAAAGTGAAAAATGGATAAAGAAGTTGTGGTACTTACGTACAATGCAATATCACTCAGCAATGAAATCTATGTCATCAGGCCCATAGCAGCATAATGAGTGGATTCAGGTATGATGATTCTAACTGAAATAAGTCACACAGAAAAAGAAACATCGTAAGATATCACTAATACACGGAATGTAAACTTGGCTACACAGGAACTGAATTACAAAACACAACAGGGTCTCAAATTTAGAAAACCAACTTATGCTTGCTTAAGGGGAAAGGTGAGTTGGGGTGCTGCATAAAACCAGAGATTGAAATGAGCACAGATAAAGTTCCTTAAGCCAAATATGTAATAGAGAAGAGCTACTCGTTGCTCAACGAAATGGACTCAACACCCCATATTAAACGCCTAAGAATGTACCTGACTAGTAAGTATCTTAAAACCTATGGATTGCTATGTCTCCGAAAGAGAATCAAGCGTGTGTACAGGGGCATAAATGCAGCAGTGATAGTATTGGAGAGGTTCTGTGAGCAAATGAAGACGCTTTGAAATCATATTGCATGGTACCCATTCCACGGGTCTCAACTCTCCAGGTTTAAGGGATTCTTCCTTCAGCTAAAACATGCATGTGGAACCCAGAGTATGATCAACCATGTGATCGGGATACGTGTTCAAATATGTCTCAGTTCTCGTTGCCTGGTACTCGGGTGCAACATTCCAGACACTTTACTAACACTCTCCCGACTTGGAGAGTCAGTGCCTTTAACCTCCTGTTTGGCTCAGTTTGCAATTTCTGTGGAAGATGAACAGGAATAGGGAGAACCAATGAGAGACTAGCTGGAGGTTTCTGGACGGGCAAATTTAACTCTCATTTCCCACCAGGAAGACGAATTAACCAAAGGCTCAGCATGCCGTGCCGGAACCAGATTAGGGCCTGAAGCAATCCTGCGGTGTTGCGGCCAGCTCACAAGAAAGTGAGTTGAAGAAAGGAGCTCAGGGGCACTGTAATTCACAACCCTGCACATTTATAAATGACAGCTATCGTCCAAAAATATACGAAGTAAGGCTGCCAAGAGTCCTTGAATGCGGGGCAGAAATGCAGGAAACCGATTTCAGGAGGTAGACAGGAATTGCATTTAAAGCATAGGAAAAGAGGCAGAACGTCGACAATGATGCACTTGGCCAAAAAGGGAATATG
This sequence comes from Orcinus orca, assembly GCF_937001465.1. NCBI lineage: Eukaryota > Metazoa > Chordata > Mammalia > Artiodactyla > Delphinidae > Orcinus > Orcinus orca. The sequence goes on from NW_026044021.1 coordinate 1,826,077, forward strand.
CGTTTTTTCCTGAATATATTCAGGAAAAAACGCATATGCACTTTTAGGCCATCAAGCAAGCTTGCAAAGGAAATCTGCACTACAATGAAGTCTCACTTCCCCCTGGTCAAAAGGGCGATCTGCAAAAAGTGTAAAATCCAGAAAGGCAGGACAGGCCATGGAGAACTGGGAGCCTTGTTATGCTGATGGGCGGGATGTAAATTGCCAACAGCCACTGGGGAGAACTGTATGGTGTTTCCTGAAACATCTATAAACAAAGCAACAGAGCCTAGGGCACTTCCACTTATGGTCCTATAGCTTAGGGAAATTAAAATCAAAAAGACACAGCCACCGCAAAGTTTGGGACGGCTCTGTTTACAAGAAACTCGTTTACGGTACAAGTTCAATATCGCAGAAAGTGAAAAATGGATAAAGAAGTTGTGGTACTTACGTACAATGCAATATCACTCAGCAATGAAATCTATGTAATCAGGCCAATAGCAGCATAATGAGTGGATTCAGCTATGATGATCCTAACTGAAACAAGTCACACAGAAAAGGAAACATCTAAAGATATCACTAATACACGGAATGTAAACTTGGCTACACAGGAACTGGATTACAAAGAAGAACAGTGTCTCAAATGTAGCAAACCAACATATGCTTGCTTAAGGGGAAAGGTGAGTTGGGGTGCTGCATAAAACGGGAGATCGAAATGAGCACAGATAAAGTTCCTTAAGCCAAATATGGAATAGACAAGAGCTACTCCTTGCTCAACAAAATGGACTCAACACCCTATATTAAACGCCTAAGAATGTACCTGACTAGTAAGTATCTTAAAACCTATGGATTGCTATGTCTCCAAAAGACAATCAAGCGTGTGTACAGGGGCATAAACACAGCAGTGATAGGATTGGAGAGGTTCGGTGAGCAAATGAAGACCCTTTGAAGTCATATTGCATGGTACCCATTCCTCGGGTCTCAGCTCTCCAGGTTTAAGGGATTCTTCCTTCAGCTAAAACATGCATGTGGAACCCAGAGTATGATCTACCGTGTGATCGGGAGACGTGTCAAATATGTCTCAGTTTTCCTCCCCTGGTACTCGGGTGCAACATTCCAGATGCTTTACTAACACTCTCCCAACTTGGAGACTCAGTGCCTTTAACCTCTTGATTGGCCCAGTTTGCAATTTCTGTGGAAGATGAACAGGAACAGGGAGCACCAGTTAGAGACTAGCTGGAGGTGCCTGGACGGGCAAATTTAACTCTCATTTCCCACCAGGAAGAGGAATTAACCAAAGGCTCAGCGTGCCATGCCGGAACCAGATTAGGGCCTGAAATAATCCTGCGGTGTTGCGGCCAGCTCACAAGAAAGCGAGTTGAAGAAAGGAGCTCAGGGGCACTGTAATTCACAAACCTGCAGAGTTATAAATGACAGCTATCGTCCAAAAATATACTGAAGTAAGCCTGACAAGAGGACTGGAAAGTGGGGCAGAATTGCAGGAAACCGATTTCAGGAGTTAGACTGGAATTGCATTTAAAGCATAGGAAAAGAGGCAGAACGTGCACAATGATGCACTTGGCCAAAAAGGGCGTATGCGTTTTTTCCTGAATATATTCAGGAAAAAACGCATACGCCCTTTTTGGCCAACCAAGCAAGCTTGCAAAGAAATCTGCACTACAATGAAGTCTCACTTCCCCCCGGTCAAAAGGGCCATCTGAAAAAAGTGTAAAATCCAGAAAGGCAGGACAGGCCATGGAGAACTGGGAGACTTTTTATGCTGATGGGCGGGATGTAAATTGGCAACAGCCACTCGGGAGAAGTGTATGGTGTTTCCTGAAACGTCTAAAAAACAAAGCAACAAAGCCTACGGCACTTCCACTTATGATCCTATAGCTTAGGGAAATTAAAATCAAAAAGACACAGCCACCCCAAAGTTTGGGACGGCTCTGTTTACAAGAACCTCGTTTATGGTACAAGTTCAATATCGCAGAAAGTGAAAAATGGATAAAGAAGTTGTGGTACTTACGTACAATGCAATATCACTCAGCAATGACATCTATGTCATCAGGCCCGTAGCAGCATAATGAGTGGATTCAGGTATGATGATTCTAACTGAAATAAGTCACACAGAAAAAGAAACATCATAAGATATCACTAATACACGGAATGTAAACTTGGCTACACAGGAACTGGATTACAAAAGAGAACAGGGTCTCAAATTTAGAAAACCAACTTATGCTTGCTTAAGGGGAAAGGTGAGTTGGGGTGCTGCATAAAACCAGAGATTGAAATGAGCACAGATAAAGTTCCTTAAGCCAAATGTGGAATAGACAAGAGCTACTCCTTGCTCAACGAAATGGACTCAACACCCCATATTAAACGCCTAAGAATGTACCTGACTAGTAAGTATCTTAAAACCTATGGATTGCTATGTCTCTGAAAGAGAATCAGGCATGTGTATGGGGCATAAACGCAGCAGTGATAGGATTGGAGATGTTTGGTGAGCAAATTAAGACCCTTTGAAGTCATATTGCATGGTACCCATTCCACAGGTCTCAACTCTCCAGGTTTAAGGGATTCTTCCTTCAGCTAAAACATGCATGTGGAACCCAGATTATGATCAACCGTGTGATCGGGAGACGTGTTCAAATACGTCTCCATTCTTGTCCCCTGGTACTTGGGTGCAACATTCCAGACGCTTTACTAACACTCTCCCGACTTGGAGAGTCAGTGCCTTTAACGTCCTGTTTGGCCCAGTTTGCAATTTCTGCGGAAGATGAACAGGAATAGGGAGAACCAATGAGAGACTAGCTGGAGGTGTCTGGACGGGCAAATTTAACTCTCAATTCCCACCAGGAAGAGAAATTAACCAAAGGCTCAGCGTGCCGTGCCGGAATCAGATTAGGGCCTGAAGCAATCCTGCGGTGTTGCGGCCAGCTCACAAGAAAGTGAGTTGAAGAAAGGAGCTCAGGGGTTTGTAATTCACAAACATGTAGAGTTATAAATGACAGCTATCGTCCAAAAATATTCTGAAGTAAGGCTGCCAAGTGGACTGCAAAGTTGGGCAGAATTGCAGGAAACTGATTTCAGGAGGTAGACTGGAATTGCATTTAAAGCATAGGAAAAGAGGCAGAACGTGCACAATGATGCACTTGGCCAAAATTGGCGTATGCGTTTTTTCCTGAATATATTCAGGAAAAAACGCATACGCCCTTTTTGGCCAACCAAGCAAGCTTGCAAAGAAATCTGCACTACAATGAAGTCTCACTTCCCCCCAGTCAAAAGGGCCATCTGAAAAAAGTGTAAAATCCAGAAAGGCAGGACAGGCCATGGAGAACTGGGAGCCTTGTTATGCTGATGGGCGGGATGTAAATTCCAACAGCCTCTGGGGAGAAGTGTATGGTGTTTCCTGAAACATCTAAAAAACAAAGGAACAGAGCCTAGGGCACTTCCACTTATGGTCCTATAGCTTAGGGAAATTAAAATCAAAAAGACACAGCCACCCCAAAGTTTGGGATGGCTCTGTTTACAAGAACGTCGTTTACGGTACAAGTTCAATGTCGCAGAAAGTGAAGAATGGATAAAGAAGTTGTGGTACTTACGTACAATGCAATATCACTCAGCCATGAAATCTATGTCATCAGGCCCGTAGCAGCATAATGAGTGGATTCAGGTATGATGATTCTAACTGAAATAAGTCACACAGAAAAAGAAACATCATAAGATATCACTAATACACGGAATGTAAACTTGGCTACACAGGAACTGGATTACAAAACACAACAGGGTCTCAAATTTAGAAAACCAACTTATGCTTCCTTAAGGGGAAAGGTGAGTTGGGGTGCTGCATAAAACCAGAGATGGAAATGAGCACAGATAAAGTTCCTTAAGCCAAATATGTAATACACCAGAGCTACTCCTTGCTCAACGAAATGGACTCAAAACCCCATATTAAACGCCTAAGAATGTACCTGACTAGTAAGTATCTTAAAACCTATGGATTGCTATGTCTCCGAAAGACCATCAAGTGTGTGTACAGGGGCATAAACGCAGCAGTGATAGGATTGGAGAGGTTCGGTGAGCAAACGAAGACCCTTTGAAGTCATATTGCATGGTACCCATTCCACGGGTCTCAACTCTCCAGGTTTAAGGGATTCTTCCTTCAGCTAAAACATGCATGTGGAACCCAGAGTATGATCAACCGTGTGATTGGGAGATGTGTTTCAATATGTCTCAGTTCTCGTCACCTGGTACTCGGGTGCAACATTCCAGACGCTTTACTAACACTCTCCCGACTTGGGGAGTCAGTGCCTTTAACCTCCTGTTTGGCCCAGTTTGCAAATTCCGCGGAAGATGAACAGGAATAGGGAGAACCAATGAGAGACTAGCTGGAGGTGTCTGGACGGGCAAATTTATCTCTCATTTCCCACCAGGAAGAGGAATTAACCAAAGGCTCAGCGTGCCGTGCCGGAACCAGATTAGTTCCTGAAGCAATCCTGCGGTGTTGCGGCCAGCTCACAAGAAAGCGAGTTGAAGAAAGGAGCTCAGGGGCACTGTAATTCACAAACCTGCAGAGTTATAAATGACAGCTATCGTCCAAAAATATACTGAAGTAAGGCTGCCAAAAGGACTTGAAAGCGGGGCAGAATTGCAGGAAACCGATTTCAGGAGGTAGACTGGATTTGCATTTAAAGCCTAGGAAAAGAGGCAGAACGTCGACAATGATGCACTTGGCCAATAAGGACGTATGCTTTTTTTCCTGAATATATTCAGGAAAAAAAGCATACGCCCTTTTTGGCCAACCAAGCAAGCTTGCAAAGGAAATCTGCACTACAATGAAGTCTCACTTCCCCCCAGTCAAAAGGGCCATCTGAAAAAAGTGTAAAATCCAGAAAGGCAGGACAGGCCATGGAGAACTGGGAGCCTTGTTATGCTGATGGGCGGGATGTAAATTGCCAACAGCCACTCGGGAGAAGTGTATGCTGTTTCCTGGAACATCTAAAACAAAGCAACGGAGCCTAGGGCACTTCCAGTTATGGTCCTGTAGCTTAGGGAAATTAAAATCAAAAAGACACAGCCACCCCAATGTTTGGGATGGCTCTGTTTACAAGAACCTCGTTTACGGTACAAGTTCAATATCACAGAAAGTGAAAAATGGATAAAGAAGTTGTGGTACTTATGTACAATGCAATATCACTCAACAATGAAATGTATGTCATCAGGCCCGTAGCAACATAGAGTGGATTCAGGTATGATGATTGTAACTGAAATAAGTCACACAGAAAAAGAAACATCATAAGATATCACTAATACACGGAATGTAAACTTCGCTACACAAGAACTGAATTACAAAACAGAAAAGGGTCTCAAATTTAGAAAAACAACTTATGCTTGCTAAAGGGGAAAGGTGAGTTGGGGTGCTGCATAAAACCAGAGATTGAAATGAGCACAGATAAAGTTCCTTAAGCCAAATATGGAATAGACAAGAGCTACTCCTTGCTCAATGAGATGGACTCAACACCCCATATTAGACGCCTAAGTATGTACCTGACTAGTAAGTATCTTAAAAGCTATGGATTGCTATGTCTCCGAAAGAGAATCAAGCGTGTGTACAGGGGCATAAACGCAGCAGTGATAGGATTGGAGAGGTTCGGTGAGCAAATGAAGACCCTTTGAAGTCATATTGCATGGTACCCATTCCACGGGTCTCAACTCTCCAGGTTTAAGGGATTCTTCCTTCAGCTAAAACATGCATGTGGAACCCAGAGTATGATCAACCGTGTGATCGGGAGACGTGTTCCAATATGTCTCAGTTCTCGTCCCCTGGTACTCGGGTGCAACATTCCAGATGCTTTACTAACACTCTCCCGACATGGAGAGTCAGTGCCTTTAACCTCCTGTTTAGCCCAGTTTGCAAATTCCGCGGCAGATGAACAGGAATAGGGAGAACCAATGAGAGACTAGCTGGAGGTGTCTGGACGGGCAAATTTATCTCTCATTTCCCACCAGGAAGAGGAATTAACCAAAGGCTCAGCGTGCCGTGCCGGAACCAGATTAGGGCCTGAAGCAATCATGCGGTGTTGAGGCCAGCTCACAAGAAAGCGAGTTGAAGAAAGGAGCTCAGGGGCACTGTAATTCACAAACCTGCAAGTTATAAATGACAGCTATCGTCCAAAAATATACTGAAGTAAGGCTGCCAAGAGGACTTGAAAGCGGGGCAGAATTGCAGGAAACCGATTTCAGGAGGTAGACTGGATTTGCATTTAAAGCACAGGAAAAGAGGCAGAACGTCGACAATGACGCACTTGGCCGAAAAGGGCGTATGTTGTTTTCCTGAATATATTCAGGAAAAAAAGCATACGCCCTTTTTGGCCAACCAAGCAAGCTTACAAAGGAAATCTGCACTACATTGAAGTCTCACTTCCCCCCAGTCAAAAGGGCCATCTGAAAAAAGTGTAAAATCCAGAAAGGCAGGACAGGCCATGGAGAACTGGGAGCCTTGTTATGCTGATGGGCGGGATGTAAATTGCCAACAGCCACTTGGGAGAAGTGTATGGTGTTTCCTGGAACATCTAAAACAAAGCAACAGAGCCTAGGGCACTTCCAGTTATGGTCCTGTAGCTTAGGGAATTTAAAATCAAAAAGACACAGCCACCCCAATGTTTGGGATGGCTCTGTTTACAAGAACCTCGTTTACGGTACAAGTTCAATATCACAGAAAGTGAAAAATGGATAAAGAAGTTGTGGTACTTATGTACAATGCAATATCACTTAGCAATGAAATCTATGTCATCAGGCCCGTAGCAGCATACAGTGGATTCAGGTATGATGATTCTAACTGAAATAAGTCACACAGAATAAGAAACATCATAAGATATCACTAATACACGGAATGTAAACTTGGCTACACAAGAACTGAATTACAAAACAGAACAGGGTCTCAAATTTAGAAAAACAACTTATGCTTGCTTAAGGGGAAAGGTGAGTTGGGGTTTTGCCTAAAACCAGAGATTGAAATGAGCACAGATAAAGTTCCTTAAGCCAAATATGGAATAGACAAGAGCTACTCCTTGCTCAACGAAATGGACTCAACACCCCATATTAGACGCCTAAGTATGTACCTGACTAGTAAGTATCTTAAAAGCTATGGATTGCTATGTCTCCGAAAGAGAATCAAGTGTGTGTACAGGGGCATAAACGCAGCAGTGATAGGATTGGAGAGGTTCGGTGAGCAAATGAAGACCCTTTGAAGTCATATTGCATGGTACCCATTCCACGGGTCTCAACTCTCCAGGTTTAAGGGATTCTTCCTTCAGCTAAAACATGCATGTGGAACCCAGAGTATGATCAACCGTGTGATCGGGAGACGTGTTCCAATATGTCTCTGTTCTCGTCCCCTGGTACTCGGGTGCAACATTCCAGATGCTTTACTAACACTCTCCCGACATGGAGAGTCAGTGCCTTTAACCTCCTGTTTGGCCCAGTTTGCAAATTCCGCGGAAGATGAACAGGAATAGGGAGAACCAATGAGAGACTAGCTGGAGGTGTCTGGACGGGCAAATTTAACTCTCATTTCCCACCAGGAAGAGGAATTAACCAAAGGCTCAGCGTGCCATGCCGGAACCAGATTAGGGCCTGAAGCAATCCTGCGGTGTTGCGGCCAGCTCACAAGAAAGCGAGTTGAAGAAAGGAGCTCAGGGGCACTGTAATTCACAAACCTGCAGAGTTATAAATGACAGCTATCGTCCAAAAATATACTGAAGTAAGGCTGCCAAGAGGACTTGAAAGCGGGGCAGAATTGCAGGAAACCGATTTCAGGAGGTAGACTGCAATTGCATTTAAAGCATAGGAAAAGAGGCAGAATGTCGACAATGATGCACTTGGCCAAAAAGGGCGTATGCGTTTTTTCCCGAATATATTCAGGAAAAAACGCATACGCCCTTTTTGGCCAACCAAGCAAGCTTGCAAAGGAAATCTGAACTACAATGAAGTCTCACTTCCCCCCGGTCAAAAGGGCCATCTGAAAAAAGTGTAAAATCCAGAAAGGCAGGACAGGCCATGGAGAACTGGGAGCCTTGTTATGCTGATGGGTGGGATGTAAATTGCCAACAGCCACTCGAGAGAAGTGTATGGTGCTTCCTGAAACATCTAAAAAAGAGAGGAACAGAGCCTAGGGCACTTCCACTTATGGTCCTATAGCTTAGGGAAATTAAAATGAGAAAGACACAGCCACCCCAAAGTTTGGGATGGCTCTATTTACAAGAACCTCGTTTACTGTACAAGTTCAATATCGCAGAAAGCAAAAAATGGATAAAGAAGTTGTGGTACTTACGTACAATGCAATATCACTCAGCAATGAAATCTATGTCATCAGGCCCGTAGCAGCATAATGAGGGGATTCAGCTATGATGATTCTAACTGAAATAAGTCACACAGAAAAAGAAACATCATAAGATATCACTAATACACGGAATGTAAACTTGGCTACACAGGAACTGAATTACAAAACAGAACAGGGTCTCAAATATAGAAAACCAACTTATGCTTGCTTAAGGGGAAAGGTGAGATGGGGTGCTGCATAACACCAGACATTGAAATGAGCACAGATAAAGTTCCTTAAGCCAAATATGTAATAGACAAGACCTACTCCTTGTTCAACGAAATGGACTCAACACCCCATATTAAACGCCTAAGAATGTACCTGACTAGTAAGTATCTTAAAACCTATGGATTGCTATGTCTGCGAAAGAGAATCAAGCATGTGTACAGGGGCATAAACGCAGCAGTGATAGGATTGGAGAGGTTCGGTGAGCAAACGAAGACCCTTTGAAGTCATATTGCATCGTACCCATTCCACGGGTCTCAACTCTCCAGGTTTAAGGGATTCTTCCTTCAGCTAAAACATGCATGTGGAACCCAGAGTATGATCAACCGTGTGATTGGGAGATGTGTTCCAATATGTCTCAGTTCTCGTCACCTGGTACTCGGGTGCAACATTCCAGACGCTTTACTAACACTCTCCCGACTTGGAGAGTCAGTGCCTTTAACCTCCTGTTTGGCCCAGTTTGCAAATTCCGCGGAAGATGAACAGGAATAGGGAGAACCAATGAGAGACTAGCTGGAGGTGTCTGGACGGGCAAATTTATCTCTCATTTCCCACCAGGGAGAGGAATTAACCAAAGGCTCAGCGTGCCGTGCCGGAACCAGATTAGGGCCTGAAGCAATCCTGCGGTGTTGCGGCCAGCTCACAAGAAAGCGAGTTGAAGAAAGGAGCTCAGGGGCACTGTAATTCACAAACCTGCAGAGTTATAAATGACAGCTATCGTCCAAAAATATACTGAAGTAAGGCTGCCAAGAGGACTTGAAAGCGGGGCAGAATTGCAGGAAACCGATTTCAGGAGGTAGACTGGATTTGCATTTAAAGCGTAGGAAAAGAGGCAGAACGTCGACAATGATGCACTTGGCCAAAAAGGGCGTATGCGTTTTTTCCTGAATATATTCAGGAAAAAAAGCATACGCCCTTTTTGGCCAACCAAGCAAGCTTGCAAAGGAAATCTGCACTAAAATGAAGTCTCACTTCCCCCCAGTCAAAAGGGCCATCTGAAAAAAGTGTAAAATCCAGAAAGTCAAGAAAGGCCATGGAGAACTGGGAGCCTTGTTATGCTGATGGACAGGATGTAAATTGCCAGCAGCCACAGGGGAGAAGTGTATGGTGTTTCCTGAAACATCTAAAACAAAGCAACAGAGCCTAGGGCACTTCCAGTTATGGTCCTGTAGCTTAGGGAAATTAAAATCAAAAAGACACAGCCACCCCAATGTTTGGCATGGCTCTGTTTACAAGAACCTCGTTTACGGTACAAGTTCAATATCACAGAAAGTGAAAAATGGATAAAGAAGTTGTGGTACTTATGTACAATGCAATATCACTCAGCAATGAAATCTATGTCATCAGGCCCGTAGCAGCATAATGAGTGGATTCAGGTATGATGATTCTAACTGAAATAAGTCACACAGAAAAAGAAACATCATAAGATATCACTAATACACGGAATGTAAACTTGGCTACACAGGAACTGAATTTTAAAACAGAACATGGTCCCAAATTTAGAAAATCAACTTATGCTTGCTTAAGGGGAAAGGTGAGTTGGGGTGCTGCATAAAACCAGAGATTGAAATGAGCACAGATAAAGTTCCTTAAGCCAAATGTGTAATAGACAAGAGCTACTCCTTGCTCAACGAAATGGACTCAAAACCCCATATTAAACGCCTAAGAATGTACCTGACTAGTAATATCTTAAAATCTATGGATTGCTATGTCTCCGAAAGAGAATGAAGCATGTGTAGAGGGGCATAAACGCAGCCATGATAGGATTGGAGAGGTTCGGTGAGCAAACGAAGACCCTTTGAAGTCATATTGCATGGTACCCATTCCACGGGTCACTACTCTCCAGGTTTAAGGGATTCTTCCTTCAGCTAAAACATGCATGTGGAACCCAGAGTATGATCAACCGTGTGATCGGGAGATGTGTTCCAATATGTCTCAGTTCTCGTCCCCTGGTACTCGGGTGCAACATTCCAGAAGTTTAACTAACACTCTCCCGACATGGAGACTCAGTGCCTTTAACCTCCTGTTTGGCCCAGTTTGAAATTTCTCTGGAGGATGAACAGCTATAGGGAGAACCAATGAGAGACTAGCCGGAGGTGTCTGGACGGGCAAATTTAACTCTCATTTCCCACCAGGAAGAGGAATTAACCAAAGGCTCAGCGTGCCATGCCGGAACCAGATTATGGCCTGAAGCAACCCTACAGTGTTGCGGCCAGCTCACAAGAAAGCGAGTTGAAGAAAGGAGCTCAGGGGCACTGTAATTCACAAACCTGCAGAGTTATAAATGACAGATATCATCCAAAAATATACTGAAGTAAGGCTGCCAAGAGGACTTGAAAGCCGGGCAGAATTGCAGGAAACCGATTTCAGGAGGTAGACTGGAATTGCATTTAAAGCATAGGAAAAGAGGCAGAACGTCCACAATGATGCACTTGGCCAAAAAGGGTGTATGCGTTTTTTCCTGAATATATTCAGGAAAAAACGCTTACAACCTTTTTGGCCAACCAAGCAAGCTTGCAAAGGAAATCTGCACTACAATGAAGTCTCACTTCCCCCCGGTCAAAAGGGCCATCTGAAAAAAGTGTAAAATCCAGAAAGGCAGGACAGGCCATGGAGAACTGGGAGCCTTGTTATGCTGATGGTCGGGATGTAAATTGCCAACAGCCACTCCGGAGAAGTGTATGGTGTTTCCTGAAACATCTAAAAAACAAAGCAACAGAGCCTAGGGCACATCCACTTATGGTCCTATAGCTTAGGGAAATTAAAATGAGAAAGACACAGCCACCCCAAAGTTTGGGATGGCTCTGTTTACAAGAACCTCATTTACGGTACAAGTTCAATATCACATAAAGCGAAAAATGGATAAAGAAGTTGTGGTACTTACGTACAATGCAATATCACTCAACAATGAAATCTATGTCATCAGGCCCGTAGCAGCATAGAGTGGATTCAGGTATGATGATTCTAACTGAAATAAGTCACACAGAATAAGAAACATCATAAGATATCACTAATACACGGAATGTAACCTTGGCTACACAGGAACTGGTTTACAAAACAGAACAGAGTCTCAAATTTAGAAAACCAACTTATGCTTGCTTAAGGGGAAAGGTGAGTTGGGGTGCTGCATAAAACCAGAGATTGAAATGAGCACAGATAAAGTTCCTTAAGCCAAATATGTAATAGACAAGAGCTACTCCTTGCTACACGAAATGGACTCAAAACCCCATATTAAACGCCTAATAATGTACCTGAGTAGTAAGTATCTTAAAACCTATGGATTGCTATGTTTCTGAAAGTGAATCAATCGTGAGTACAGGGGCATAAACGCAGCAGTGATAGGATTGGAGAGTTTTGGTGAGCAAATGAAGACCCTTTCAAGTCGTATTTTATGGTACCCATTACACGGGTCTCAACTCTCCAGGTTTAAGGGATTCTTCCTTCAGCTAAAACATGCATGTGGAACCCAGAGTATGATCAACCGTGTGATCGGGAGACGTGTTGAAATATGTCTCAGTTCTCGTCCCCTGGTACTCGGGTGCAACATTCCAGATGCTTTACTAACACTCTCCTGACTTGGAGAGTCAGTGCCTTTAACCTCCTGTTTGGCCCAGTTTGCAAATTCCGCGGAAGATGAACAGGAATAGGGAGAACCAATGAGAGACTAGCTGGAGGTGTCTGGACGGGCAAATTTAACTCTCATTTCCCACCAGGAAGAGGAATTAACCAAATGCTCAGCGTGCCTTGCCGGAACCAGTTTAGGGCCTGAAGCTATCCTGCGGTGTTGCGGCCAGCTCACAAGAAAGCGAGTTGAAGAAAGGAGCTCAGGGGCACTGTAATTCACAAACCTGCAGAGTTATAAATGACAGCTATCGTCCAAAAATATACTGAAGTAAGGCTGCCAAGAGGACTTGAAAGCGGGGCAGAATTGCAGGAAACCGATTTCAGGAGGTAGACTGGAATTGCATTTAAAACATAGGAAAAGAGGCAGAAAGTCGACAATGATGCACTTGGCCAAAAAGGGCGTATGCGTTTTTTCCTGAATATATTCAGGAAAAAAACGCATACGCCCTTTTTGGCCAACCAAGCAAGCTTGCAAGGGAAATCTGCACTACAATGAAGTCTCACTTCCCCCGGGTCAAAAGGGCCATCTGAAAAAAGTGTAAAATCCAGAAAGGCAGGACAGGCCATGGAGAACTGGGAGTCTTGTTATGCTGATGGGCGGGATGTAAATTGCCAACAGCCACTCGGGAGAACTGTATGGTGTTTCCTGAAACATCTAAAAAACAGAGGAACAGAGCCTAGGGCACTTCCACTTATGGTCCTATAGCTTAGGGAAATTAAAATCAAACAGACACAGGCACCCCAAAGTTTGGGATGGCTCTGTTTACAAGAACCTCGTTTACCGTACATAATCAATATCGCAGAAAGTGAAAAATGGATAAAGAAGTTGTGGTACTTACGTACAATGCAATATCACTCAGCAATGAAATCTATGTCATCAGGCCCATAGCAGCATAATGAGTGGATTCAGGTATGATGATTCTAACTGAAATAAGTCACACAGAAAAAGAAACATCGTAAGATATCACTAATACACGGAATGTAAACTTGGCTACACAGGAACTGAATTACAAAACACAACAGGGTCTCAAATTTAGAAAACCAACTTATGCTTGCTTAAGGGGAAAGGTGAGTTGGGGTGCTGCATAAAACCAGAGATTGAAATGAGCACAGATAAAGTTCCTTAAGCCAAATATGTAATAGAGAAGAGCTACTCGTTGCTCAACGAAATGGACTCAACACCCCATATTAAACGCCTAAGAATGTACCTGACTAGTAAGTATCTTAAAACCTATGGATTGCTATGTCTCCGAAAGAGAATCAAGCGTGTGTACAGGGGCATAAATGCAGCAGTGATAGTATTGGAGAGGTTCTGTGAGCAAATGAAGACGCTTTGAAATCATATTGCATGGTACCCATTCCACGGGTCTCAACTCTCCAGGTTTAAGGGATTCTTCCTTCAGCTAAAACATGCATGTGGAACCCAGAGTATGATCAACCATGTGATCGGGATACGTGTTCAAATATGTCTCAGTTCTCGTTGCCTGGTACTCGGGTGCAACATTCCAGACACTTTACTAACACTCTCCCGACTTGGAGAGTCAGTGCCTTTAACCTCCTGTTTGGCTCAGTTTGCAATTTCTGTGGAAGATGAACAGGAATAGGGAGAACCAATGAGAGACTAGCTGGAGGTTTCTGGACGGGCAAATTTAACTCTCATTTCCCACCAGGAAGACGAATTAACCAAAGGCTCAGCATGCCGTGCCGGAACCAGATTAGGGCCTGAAGCAATCCTGCGGTGTTGCGGCCAGCTCACAAGAAAGTGAGTTGAAGAAAGGAGCTCAGGGGCACTGTAATTCACAACCCTGCACATTTATAAATGACAGCTATCGTCCAAAAATATACGAAGTAAGGCTGCCAAGAGTCCTTGAATGCGGGGCAGAAATGCAGGAAACCGATTTCAGGAGGTAGACAGGAATTGCATTTAAAGCATAGGAAAAGAGGCAGAACGTCGACAATGATGCACTTGGCCAAAAAGGGCATATGCGTTTTTTCCTGAATATATTCAGGAAAAAACGCATATGCACTTTTAGGCCATCAAGCAAGCTTGCAAAGGAAATCTGCACTACAATGAAGTCTCACTTCCCCCTGGTCAAAAGGGCGATCTGCAAAAAGTGTAAAATCCAGAAAGGCAGGACAGGCCATGGAGAACTGGGAGCCTTGTTATGCTGATGGGCGGGATGTAAATTGCCAACAGCCACTGGGGAGAACTGTATGGTGTTTCCTGAAACATCTATAAACAAAGCAACAGAGCCTAGGGCACTTCCACTTATGGTCCTATAGCTTAGGGAAATTAAAATCAAAAAGACACAGCCACCGCAAAGTTTGGGACGGCTCTGTTTACAAGAAACTCGTTTACGGTACAAGTTCAATATCGCAGAAAGTGAAAAATGGATAAAGAAGTTGTGGTACTTACGTACAATGCAATATCACTCAGCAATGAAATCTATGTAATCAGGCCAATAGCAGCATAATGAGTGGATTCAGCTATGATGATCCTAACTGAAACAAGTCACACAGAAAAGGAAACATCTAAAGATATCACTAATACACGGAATGTAAACTTGGCTACACAGGAACTGGATTACAAAGAAGAACAGTGTCTCAAATGTAGCAAACCAACATATGCTTGCTTAAGGGGAAAGGTGAGTTGGGGTGCTGCATAAAACGGGAGATCGAAATGAGCACAGATAAAGTTCCTTAAGCCAAATATGGAATAGACAAGAGCTACTCCTTGCTCAACAAAATGGACTCAACACCCTATATTAAACGCCTAAGAATGTACCTGACTAGTAAGTATCTTAAAACCTATGGATTGCTATGTCTCCAAAAGACAATCAAGCATGTGTACAGGGGCATAAACACAGCAGTGATAGGATTGGAGAGGTTCGGTGAGCAAATGAAGACCCTTTGAAGTCATATTGCATGGTACCCATTCCTCGGGTCTCAGCTCTCCAGGTTTAAGGGATTCTTCCTTCAGCTAAAACATGCATGTGGAACCCAGAGTATGATCTACCGTGTGATCGGGAGACGTGTCAAATATGTCTCAGTTTTCCTCCCCTGGTACTCGGGTGCAACTTTCCAGATGCTTTACTAACACTCTCCCAACTTGGAGACTCAGTGCCTTTAACCTCTTGATTGGCCCAGTTTGCAATTTCTGTGGAAGATGAACAGGAACAGGGAGAACCAGTTAGAGACTAGCTGGAGGTGCCTGGACGGGCAAATTTAACTCTCATTTCCCACCAGGAAGAGGAATTAACCAAAGGCTCAGCGTGCCATGCCGGAACCAGATTAGGGCCTGAAATAATCCTGCGGTGTTGCGGCCAGCTCACAAGAAAGCGAGTTGAAGAAAGGAGCTCAGGGGCACTGTAATTCACAAACCTGCAGAGTTATAAATGACAGCTATCGTCCAAAAATATACTGAAGTAAGCCTGACAAGAGGACTGGAAAGTGGGGCAGAATTGCAGGAAACTGATTTCAGGAGTTAGACTGGAATTGCATTTAAAGCATAGGAAAAGAGGCAGAACGTGCACAATGATGCACTTGGCCAAAAAGGGCGTATGCGTTTTTTCCTGAATATATTCAGGAAAAAACGCATACGCCCTTTTTGGCCAACCAAGCAAGCTTGCAAAGAAATCTGCACTACAATGAAGTCTCACTTCCCCCCGGTCAAAAGGGCCATCTGAAAAAAGTGTAAAATCCAGAAAGGCAGGACAGGCCATGGAGAACTGGGAGACTTTTTATGCTGATGGGCGGGATGTAAATTGGCAACAGCCACTCGGGAGAAGTGTATGGTGTTTCCTGAAACGTCTAAAAAACAAAGCAACAAAGCCTACGGCACTTCCACTTATGATCCTATAGCTTAGGGAAATTAAAATCAAAAAGACACAGCCACCCCAAAGTTTGGGACGGCTCTGTTTACAAGAACCTCGTTTATGGTAAAAGTTCAATATCGCAGAAAGTAAAAAATGGATAAAGAAGTTGTGGTACTTACGTACAATGCAATATCACTCAGCAATGACATCTATGTCATCAGGCCCGTAGCAGCATAATGAGTGGATTCAGGTATGATGATTGTAACTGAAATAAGTCACACAGAAAAAGAAACATCATAAGATATCACTAATACACGGAATGTAAACTTGGCTACACAGGAACTGGATTACAAAAGAGAACAGGGTCTCAAATTTAGAAAACCAACTTATGCTTGCTTAAGGGGAAAGGTGAGTTGGGGTGCTGCATAAAACCAGAGATTGAAATGAGCACAGATAAAGTTCCTTAAGCCAAATGTGGAATAGACAAGAGCTACTCCTTGCTCAACGAAATGGACTCAACACCCCATATTAAACGCCTAAGAATGTACCTGACTAGTAAGTATCTTAAAACCTATGGATTGCTATGTCTCTGAAAGAGAATCAGGCATGTGTATGGGGCATAAACGCAGCAGTGATAGGATTGGAGATGTTTGGTGAGCAAATTAAGACCCTTTGAAGTCATATTGCATGGTACCCATTCCACAGGTCTCAACTCTCCAGGTTTAAGGGATTCTTCCTTCAGCTAAAACATGCATGTGGAACCCAGATTATGATCAACCGTGTGATCGGGAGACGTGTTCAAATACGTCTCCATTCTTGTCCCCTGGTACTTGGGTGCAACATTCCAGACGCTTTACTAACACTCTCCCGACTTGGAGAGTCAGTGCCTTTAACGTCCTGTTTGGCCCAGTTTGCAATTTCTGCGGAAGATGAACAGGAATAGGGAGAACCAATGAGAGACTAGCTGGAGGTGTCTGGACGGGCAAATTTAACTCTCAATTCCCACCAGGAAGAGAAATTAACCAAAGGCTCAGCGTGCCGAGCCGGAATCAGATTAGGGCCTGAAGCAATCCTGCGGTGTTGCGGCCAGCTCACAAGAAAGTGAGTTGAAGAAAGGAGCTCAGGGGTTTGTAATTCACAAACATGTAGAGTTATAAATGACAGCTATCGTCCAAAAATATTCTGAAGTAAGGCTGCCAAGTGGACTGCAAAGTTGGGCAGAATTGCAGGAAACTGATTTCAGGAGGTAGACTGGAATTGCATTTAAAGCATAGGAAAAGAGGCAGAACGTGCACAATGATGCACTTGGCCAAAATTGGCGTATGCGTTTTTTCCTGAATATATTCAGGAAAAAACGCATACGCCCTTTTTGGCCAACCAAGCAAGCTTGCAAAGAAATCTGCACTACAATGAAGTCTCACTTCCCCCCAGTCAAAAGGGCCATCTGAAAAAAGTGTAAAATCCAGAAAGGCAGGACAGGCCATGGAGAACTGGGAGCCTTGTTATGCTGATGGGCGGGATGTAAATTCCAACAGCCACTGGGGAGAAGTGTATGGTGTTTCCTGAAACATCTAAAAAACAAAGGAACAGAGCCTAGGGCACTTCCACTTATGGTCCTATAGCTTAGGGAAATTAAAATCAAAAAGACACAGCCACCCCAAAGTTTGGGATGGCTCTGTTTACAAGAACGTCGTTTACGGTACAAGTTCAATGTCGCAGAAAGTGAAGAATGGATAAAGAAGTTGTGGTACTTACGTACAATGCAATATCACTCAGCCATGAAATCTATGTCATCAGGCCCGTAGCAGCATAATGAGTGGATTCAGGTATGATGATTCTAACTGAAATAAGTCACACAGAAAAAGAAACATCATAAGATATCACTAATACACGGAATGTAAACTTGGCTACACAGGAACTGGATTACAAAACACAACAGGGTCTCAAATTTAGAAAACCAACTTATGCTTCCTTAAGGGGAAAGGTGAGTTGGGGTGCTGCATAAAACCAGAGATGGAAATGAGCACAGATAAAGTTCCTTAAGCCAAATATGTAATACACCAGAGCTACTCCTTGCTCAACGAAATGGACTCAAAACCCCATATTAAACGCCTAAGAATGTACCTGACTAGTAAGTATCTTAAAACCTATGGATTGCTATGTCTCCGAAAGACCATCAAGTGTGTGTACAGGGGCATAAACGCAGCAGTGATAGGATTGGAGAGGTTCGGTGAGCAAATGAAGACCCTTTGAAGTCATATTGCATGGTACCCATTCCACGGGTCTCAAATCTCCAGGTTTAAGGGATTCTTCCTTCAGCTAAAGCATGCATGTGGAACACAGAGTATGATCAACCATGTGATTGGGAGACGTGTTCCAATATGTCTCAGTTCTCGTCCCCTGGTACTCGGGTGCAACATTCCAGACGCTTTACTAACACTCCCCCGACTTGGAGAGTCAGTGCCTTTAACCTCCTGTTTGGCCCAGTTTGCAATTTCTGCGGAAGATGAACAGGAATAGGGAGAACCAATGAGAGACTAGCTGGAGGTGCCTGGACGGGCAAATTTAACTCTCATTTCCCACCAGGAAGAGGAATTAACCAAAGGCTCAGCGTGCCATGCCGGAACCAGATTAGGGCCTGAAATAATCCTGCGGTGTTGCGGCCAGCTCACAAGAAAACGAGTTGAAGAAAGGAGCTCAGGGGCACTGTAATTCACAAACCTGCAGAGTTATAAATGACAGCTATCGTCCAAAAATATACTGAAGTAAGGCTTCCAAGAGGACTTGAAAGCGGCCCAGAATTGCAGGAAACCGATTTCAGGAGGTAGACTGGAATTGCATTTAAAGCATAGGAAAAGAGGCAGAACGTCGACAATGATGCACTTCGCCAAAAATTGCGTATGCGTTTTTTCTTGAATATATTCAGGAAAAAACGCATACGCCCTTTTTGGCCAACCAAGCAAGCTTGCAAAGGAAATCTGCACTAAAATGAAGTCTCACTTCCCCCCGGTCAAAAGGGCCAACTGAAAAAAGTGTAAAATCCAGAAAGGCAGGACAGGCCATGGAGAACTGGGAGACTTGTTATGCTGATGGGCGGGATGTAAATTGCCAACAGCCACTCGGGAGAAGTGTATGGTGTTTCCTGAAACATCTAAAAAACAAAGCAACAGAGCCTAGGGCACTTCCACTTACGGTCCTATAGCTTAGGGAAATTAAAATCAAAAAGACACAGCCACCCCAAAGTTTGGGACGGCTCTGTTTACAACAAACTCGTTTATGGGACAAGTTCAATATCGCAGAAAGTGAAAAATGGATAAAGAAGTTGTGGTACTTACGTACAATGCAATATCACTCAGCAATGAAATCTATGTCATCAGGCCCGTAGCAGCATAATGAGTGGATTCAGGTATGATGATTCTAACTGAAATAAGTCACACAGAAAACGAAACATCATAAGATATCACTAATACACGGAATGTAAACTTGGCTACACAGGAACTGGATTACAAAAGAGAACAGGGTCTCAAATTTAGAAAACCAACATATGCTTGCTTAAGGGGAAAGGTGAGTTGGGGTGCTGCATAAAACCAGAGATTGAAATGAGCACAGATAAAGTTCCTTAAGCCAAATATGTAATAGACAAGAGCTACTCCTTGCTCAACAAAATGGACTCAACACCCCATATTAAACGCCTAAGAATGTACCTGACTAGTAAGTATCTTAAAACCTATGGATCGCTATGTCTCCGAAAGAGAATCAAGCATGTGTACAGGGGCATAAACGCAGCAGTGATAGGATTGGAGAGGTTCGGTGAGCAAATGAAGACCCTTTGAAGTCATATTGCATGGTACCCATTCCACGGGTCTCCACGCTCCAGGTTTAAGGGATTCTTCTTTCAGCTAAATCACGCATGTGGAACCCAGAGTATGATCAACCGTGTGATCGGGAGATGTGTTCCAATATGTCTCAGTTCTCGTCCCCTGGTACTCGGGTGCAACATTCCAGACGCTTTACTAACACTCTCACGACTTGGAGAGTCAGTGCCTTTAACCTCCTGTTTGGCCCAGTTTGCAATTTCTGCGGAAGATGAACAGGAATAGGGAGAACAAATGAGAGACTAGCTGGAGGTGTCTAGACGGGCAAATTTAACTCTCATTTCCCACCAGGAAGAGGAATTAACCAAAGGCTCAGCGTGCCGTGCCGGAACCAGATTAGGGCCTGAAGCAATCCTGCGGTGTTGCGGCCAGCTCACAAGAAAGCGAGTTGAAGAAAGGAGCTCAGGGGCACTGTAATTCACAAACCTGCAGAGTTATAAATGACAGCTATCGTCCAAAAATATACTGAAGTAAGGCTGCCAAGAGGACTTGAAAGCGGGGCAGAATTGCAGGAAACCGATTTCAGGAGGTAGACTGGAATTGCATTTAAAGCATAGGAAAAGAGGCAGAACGTCGACAATGATGCACTTGGCCAAAAAGGGCGTATGCGTTTTTTCCTGAATATATTCAGGAAAAAACGCATACGCCCTTTTTGGCCAACCAAGCAAGTTTGCAAAGGATATCTGCACTACAATGAAGTCTCACTTCCCTCCGGTCAAAAGGGCCAACTGAAAAAAGTGTAAAATCCAGAAAGGCAGGACAGGCCATGGAGAACTGGAAGCCTTGTTATGCTGATGGGCGGGATGTAAATTGCCAACAGCCACTCGGGAGAAGTGTATGGTGTTTCCTGAAACATCTAAAAAACAAAGCAACAGAGCCTAGGGCACTGCCACTTATGGCCCTATAGCTTAGGGAAATTAAAATCAAAAAGACACAGCCACCCCAAAGTTTGGAACGGCTCTGTTTACAAGAAACTCGTTTACGGGACAAGTTCAATATCACAGAAAGTGAAAAATGGATAAAAAAGTTGTGGTACTTACGTACAATGCAATATCACTCAGCAATGAAATCTATGTCATCAGGCCCGTAGCAGCATAATGAGTGGATTCAGGTATGATGATTCTAACTGAAATAAGTCACACAGAAAAAGAAACATCATAAGATATCACTAATACACGGAATGTAAACTTGGCTACACAGGAACTGGATTACAAAAGAGAACAGGGTCTCAAATTTAGAAAACCAACATATGCTTGCTTAAGGGGAAAGGTGAGTTGGGGTGCTGCATAAAACCAGAGATTGAAATGAGCACAGATAAAGTTCCTTAAGCCAAATATGTAATAGACAAGAGCTACTCCTTGCTCAACGAAATGGACTCAACACCCCATATTAAACGCCTAAGAATGTACCTGACTAGTAAGTATCTTAAAACCTATGGATCGCTATGTCTCCGAAAGAGAATCAAGCATGTGTACAGGGGCATAAACGCAGCAGTGATAGGATTGGAGAGGTTCGGTGAGCAAATGAAGACCCTTTGAAGTCATATTGCATGGTACCCATTCCACGGGTCTCCACGCTCCAGGTTTAAGGGATTCTTCTTTCAGCTAAATCACGCATGTGGAACCCAGAGTATGATCAACCATGTGATCGGGAGATGTGTTCCAATATGTCTCAGTTCTCGTCCCCTGGTACTCGGGTGCAACATTCCAGACGCTTTACTAACACTCTCACGACTTGGAGAGTCAGTGCCTTTAACCTCCTGTTTGGCCCAGTTTGCAATTTCTGCGGAAGATGAACAGGAATAGGGAGAACAAATGAGAGACTAGCTGGAGGTGTCTAGACGGGCAAATTTAACTCTCATTTCCCACCAGGAAGAGGAATTAACCAAAGGCTCAGCGTGCCGTGCCGGAACCAGATTAGGGCCTGAAGCAATCCTGCAGTGTTGCGGCCAGCTCACAAGAAAGCGAGTTGAAGAAAGGAGCTCAGGGGCACTGTAATTCACAAACCTGCAGAGTTATAAATGACAGCTATCGTCCAAAAATATACTGAAGTAAGGCTGCCAAGAGGACTTGAAAGCGGGGCAGAATGGCAGGAAACCGATTTCAGGAGGTAGACTGGAATTGCATTTAAAGCATAGGAAAAGAGGCAGAACGTCCACAATGATGCACTTGGCCAAAAAGGGCATATGCGTTTTTTCCTGAATATATTCAGGAAAAAACGCATACGCCCTTTTTGGCCAACCAAGCAAGCTTGCAAAGGATATCTGCACTACAATGAAGTCTCACTTCCCTCCGGTCAAAAGGGCCAACTGAAAAAAGTGTAAAATCCAGAAAGGCAGGACAGGCCATGGAGAACTGGGAGCCTTGTTATGCTGATGGGAGGGATGTAAATTGCCAACAGCCACTCGAGAGAAGTGTATGGTGTTTCCTGAAACATCTAAAAAACAAAGCAACAGAGCCTAGGGCACTTCCACTTATGGTCCTATAGCTTAGGGAAATTAAAATCAAAAAGACACAGCCACCCCAAAGTTTGGGACGGCTCTGTTTACAAGAACCTGGTTTACGGTACAAGTACAATATCGCAGAAAGTGAAAAATGGATAAAGATGTTGTGGTACTTACGTACAATGCAAAATCACTCAGCAATGAAATCTATGTCATCAGGCCCATGGCAGCATAATGAGTGGATTCAGGTATGATGATTCTAACTGAAATAAGTCACACAGAAAACGAAACATCATAAGATATCACTAATACACGGAATGTAAACTTGGCTACACAGGAACTGGATTACAAAACACAACAGGGTCTCAAATTTAGAAAACCAACTTATGCTTGCTTAAGGGGAAAGGTGAATTGGGGTGCTGCATAAAACCAGAGATTGAAATGAGCACAGATAAAGTTCCTTAAGCCAAATACGTAATACACAAGAGCTACTCTTGTTCAACGAAATGGACTCAACACCCCATATTAAACGCCTAAGAATGTACCTGACTAGTAAGTATCTTAAAACCTATGGATTTCTATGTCTCTGAAAGAGAATCAAGCGTGTGTACAGGGGCATAAACGCAGCAGTGATAGGATTGGAGAGGTTTGGTGAGCAAATGAAGACCGTGTGAAATCATATTGCATGGTACCCATTCCACGGGTCTCAACTCTCCAGGTTTAAGGGATTCTTCCTTCAGCTAAAGCATGCATGTGGAACCCAGAGTATGATCAACCATGTGATCGGGAGACGTGTTCCAATATGTCTCAGTTCTAGTCCCCTGGTACTCGGGTGCAACATTCCAGACGTTTACTAACACTCTCCGGACTTGGAGAGTCAGTGCCTTTAACCTCCTGTTTGGCCCAGTTTGCAATTTCTGCGGAAGATGAACAGGAATAGGGAGAACCAATGAGAGACTAGCTGGAATTGTCTGGACGGGCAAATTTAACTCTCATTTCCCACCAGGGAGAGGAATTAACCAAAGGCTCAGCGTGCCGTGCCGGAACCAGATTAGGGCCTGAAGCAATCCTGCGGTGTTGCAGCCAGCTCACAAGAAAGCGAGTTGAAGAAAGGAGCTCAGGGGCACTGTAATTCACAAACCTGCAGAGTTATAAATGACAGCTATCATCCAAAAATATACTGAAGTAAGGCTGCCAAGAGGACTTGAAAGCGGTGCAGAATTGCAGGAAACCGATTTCAGGAGGTAGACTGGAATTGCATTTAAAGCATAGGAAAAGAGGCAGAACGTCGACAATGATGCACTTGGCCAAAAAGGGCATATGCGTTTTTTCCTGAATATATTCAGGAAAAAACGCATACGCCCTTTTTGGCCAACCAAGCAAGCTTGCAAAGGATATCTGCACTACAATGAAGTCTCACTTCCCTCCGGTCAAAAGGGCCAACTGAAAAAAGTGTAAAATCCAGAAAGGCAGGACAGGCCATGGAGAACTGGGAGCCTTGTTATGCTGATGGGAGGGATGTAAATTGCCAACAGCCACTCGGGAGAAGTGTATGGTGTTTCCTGAAACATCTAAAAAACAAAGCAACAGAGCCTAGGGCACTTCCACTTATGGTCCTATAGCTTAGGGAAATTAAAATCAAAAAGACACAGCCACCCAAAAGTTTGGGACAGCTCTGTTTACAAGAAACTCGTTTACAGGACAAGTTCAATATCGCAGAAAGTGAAAAATGGATAAAGCAGTTGTGGTACTTACGTAGAATGCAATATCACTCAGCAATGAAATCTATGTCATCAGGCCCGTAGCAGCATAATGAGTGGATTCAGGTATGATGATTCTATCTGAAATAAGTCACACAGAAAAAGAAACATCATAAGATATCACTAATACACGGAATGTAAACTTGGCTACACAGGAACTGGATTACAAATGAGAACAGGGTCTCAAATTTAGAAAACCAACTTATGCTTGCTTAAGGGGAAAGGTGAGTTGGGGTGCTGCATAAAACCAGAGATTGAAATGAGCACAGATAAAGTTCCTTAAGCCAAATATGTAATAGACAAGAGCTACTCCTTGCTCAACGAAATGGACTCAACACCCCATATTAAACGCCTAAGAATGTACCTGACTAGTAAGTATCTTAAAAGCTATGGATTGCTATGTCTCCGAAAGAGAATCAAGCGTGTGTACAGGGGCATAAATGCAGCAATGATAGGATTGCAGAGGTTCGGAGAGCAAATGAAGACCCTTTGAAGTCATATTGCATGGTACCCATTCCACGGGTCTCAACGATCCAGGTTTAAGGGATTCTTCTTTCAGCTAAATCATGCATGTGGAACCTAGAGTATGATCAACCATGTGATCGGGAGACGTGTTCCAATATGTCTCAGTTCTTGCTCCCTGGTACTCGGGTGCAACATTCCAGACGCTTTACTAACACTCTCCCGACTTGGAGAGTCAGTGCCTTTAACCTCCTGTTTGGCCCAGTTTGCAATTTCTGCGGAAGATGAACAGGAATAGGGAGAACCAATGAGAGACTAGCTGGAGGTGCCTGGACGGGCAAATTTAACTCTCATTTCCCACCAGGAAGAGGAATTAACCAAAGGCTCAGCGTGCCGTGCCGGAACCAGATTAGCGCCTGAAACAATCCTGCGGTGTTGCCGCCAGCTCAAAAGAAAGCGAGTTGAAGAAAGGAGCTCAGGGGCACTGTAATTCACAAAGCTGCAGAGTTATAAATGACAGCTATCGTCCAAAAATATACTGAAGTAAGGCTGCCAAGAGGACTTGAAAGCGGGGCAGAATTGCAGGAAACCGATTTCAGGAGGTAGACTGGAATTGCATTTAAAGCATAGGAAAAGAGGCAGAACGTCCACAATGATGCACTTGGCCAAAAAGGGCGTATGCCTTTTTTCCTGAATATATTCAGGAAAAAACGCATACGCCCTTTTTGGCCAACCAAGCAAGCTTGCAAAGGATATCTGCACTACAATG
Organism: Orcinus orca; assembly: GCF_937001465.1. NCBI lineage: Eukaryota > Metazoa > Chordata > Mammalia > Artiodactyla > Delphinidae > Orcinus > Orcinus orca. Next base: position 1,851,412 of record NW_026044021.1, read on the forward strand.
AAGTCTCACTTCCCTCCGGTCAAAAGGGCCAACTGAAAAAAGTGTAAAATCCAGAAAGGCAGGACACGCCATGGAGAACTGGGAGCCTTGTTATGCTGATGGGAGGGATGTAAATTGCCAACAGCCACTCGGGAGAAGTGTATGGTGTTTCCTGAAACATCTAAAAAACAAAGCAACAGAGCCTAGGGCACTTCCACTTATGGTCCTATAGCTTAGGGAAATTAAAATCAAAAAGACACAGCCACCCCAAAGTTTGGGACGGCTCTGTTTACAAGAACCTTGTTTACGGTACAAGTACAATATCGCAGAAAGTGAAAAATGGATGAAGAAGTTGTGGTACTTACGTACAATGCAATATCACTCAGCAATGAAATCTATGTCATCAGGCCCGTAGCAGCATAATGAGTGGATTCAGGTATGATGATTCTAACTGAAATAAGTCACACAGAAAAAGAAACATCATAAGATATCACTAATACACGGAATATAAACTTGGCTACACAGGAACTGGATTACAAAAGAGAACAGGGTCTCAAATTTAGAAAACCAACTTATGCTTGCTTAAGGGGAAAGGTGAGTTGGGGTGCTGCATAAAACCAGAGATTGAAATGAGCACAGATAAAGTTCCTTAAGCCAAATATGTAATACACAAGAGCTACACCTTGCTCAACGAAATGGACACAACACCCCATCTTAAACGCCTAAGAATGTACCTGCCTTGTAAGTATTTTAAACCTATGGATTGCTATGTCTCCGAAAGAGAATCAAGCGTGTGTACAGGGACATAAATGCAGCAATGATAGGATTGGAGAGGTTCGGTGAGCAAATGAAGACCCTTTGAAGTCATATTGCATGGTACCCATTCCACGGGTCTCAACTCTCCAGGTTTAAGGGATTCTTCCTTCAGCTACATCATTCATGTGGAACCCAGAGTATGATCAACCGTGTGATCGGGAGACGTGTTCCAATATGTCTCAGTTCTCGTCCCCTGGTACTCTGGTGCAACATTCCAGATGCTTTACTAACACTCTCCCGACTTGGAGAGTCACTGCCTTTAACCTCCTGTTTGGCCCAGTTTGCAATTTCTGTGGAAGATGAACAGGAATAGGGAGAACCAATGAGAGACTAGCTGTAGGTGTCTGGACAGGCAAATTTAACTCTCATTTCCCACCAGGAAGAGGAATTAACCAAAGGCTCAGCGTGCCGTGCCGGAACCAGATTAGGGCCTGAAGCAATCCTGCGGTGTTGCAGCCAGCTCACAAGAAAGCGAGTTGAAGAAAAGAGCTCAGGGGCGCTGTAATTCACAAACCTGCAGAGTTATAAATGACAGCTATTGTCCAAAAATATACTGAAGTAAGGCTGCCAAGAGGACTTGAAAGCGGGGCAGAATTGCAGGAAGCCAATTTCAGGAGGTAGACTGGAATTGCATTTAAAGCATAGGAAAAGAGGCAGAACGTAGACAATGATGCACTTGGCCAAAAAGGGCTTATGCGTTTTTTCCTGAATATATTCAGGAAAAAACGCATACGCCCTTTTTGGCCAACCAAGCAAGCTTGCAAAGATATCTGCACTACAATGAAGTCTCACTTCCCCCCGGTCAAAAGGGCCAACTGAAAAAAGTGTAAAATCCAGAAAGGCAGGACAGGCCATGGAGAACTGGGAGCCTTGTTATGCTGATGGGCGGGATGTAAATTGCCAACAGCCACTCGGGAGAAGTGTATGGTGTTTCCTGAAACATCTAAAAAACAAAGCAACAGAGCCTAGGGCACTTCCACTTATGGTCCTATAGTTTAGGGAAATTAAAATCAAAAAGACACAGCCACCCAAATTTTGGGACGGCTCTGTTTACAAGAACCTCGTATATGGTACATGTTCAATATCGCAGAAAGTGAAAAATGGATAAAGAATTTGTGGAACTTACGTACAATGCAATATCACTCAGCAATGAAATCTATGTCAACAGGCCTGTAGCAGAAAATGAGTGGGTTCAGGTATGATGATTCTAACTGAAATAAGTCACACAGAAAAAGAAACATCATAAGATATCACTAATACACGGAATGTAAACTTGGCTACACAGGAACTGGATTACAAAACAGAACAGGGTCTCAAATTTAGAAAACCAACTTATGCTTGCTTAAGGGGAAAGGTGAGTTGGGGTGCTGCATAAAACCAGAGATTGAAATGAGCACAGATAAAGTTCCTTAAGCCAAATATGTAATAGACAAGAGCTACACCTTGCTCAACGAAATGGACACAACACCCCATCTTAAACGCCTAAGAATGTACCTGCCTTGTAAGTATTTTAAACCTATGGATTGCTATGTCTCCGAAACAGAATCAAGCGTGTGTACAGGGGCATAAATGCAGCAATGATAGGATTGGAGAGGTTCGGTGAGCAAATGAAGACCCTTTGAAGTCATATTGCATGGTACCCATTCCACGGGTCTCAACTCTCCAGGTTTAAGGGATTCTTCCTTCAGCTAAAGCATGCATGTGGAACCCAGAGTATGATCAACCGTGTGATCGGGAGACGTGTTCCAATATGTCTCAGTTCTCGTCCCCTGGTACTCGGGTGCAACATTCCAGATGCTTTACTAAAACTCTCCCGACTTGGAGAGTCAGTGCCTTTAACCTCCTGTTTGCCCCGGTTTGCAATTTCTGCGGAAGATGAACAGGAATAGGGAGAACCAATGAGAGACTAGCTGGAGGTGTCTGGACAGGCAAATTTAACTCTCATTTCTCACCAGGAAGAGGAATTAACCAAAGGCTCAGCGTGCCGTGCCGGAACCAGATTAGGGCCTGAAGCAATCTTGCGGTGTTGCGGCCAGCTCACAAGAAAGCGAGTTGAAGAAAGGAGCTCAGGGGCACTGTAATTCACAAACCTGCAGAGTTATAAATAACAGCTATCGTCCAAAAATATACTGAAGTAAGGCTGCCAAGAGGACTTGAAAGCGGGGCAGAATTGCAGGAAACTGCTATCGGGAGGTAGACTGGAATTCCATTTAAAGCATAGGAAAAGAGGCAGAACGTCCACAATGATGCACTTGGCCAAAAAGGGTGTATGCGTTTTTTCCTGAATATATTCAGGAAAAAACGCATACGCCCATTTTGGCCAACCAAGCAAGCTTGCAAAGATATCTGCACTACAATGAAGTCTCACTTCCGCCCGGTCAAAAGGGCCAACTGAAAAAAGTGTAAAATCCAGAAAGGCAGGACAGGCCATGGAGAACTGGGAGCCTTGTTATGCTGATGGGCGGGATGTATATTGCCAACAGCCACTCGGGAGAAGTGTATGGTGATTCCTGAAACATCTAAAAAACAAAGAACAGAGCCTAGGGCACTTCCACTTATGGTCCTATAGTTTAGGGAAATTAAAATCAAAAAGACACAGCCACCCAAATTTTGGGACGGCTCTGTTTACAAGAACCTCGTATATGGTACATGTTCAATATCGCAGAAAGTGAAAAATGGATAAAAAATTTGTGGTACTTACGTACAATGCAATATCACTCAGCAATGACATCTATGTCAACAAGCCTGTAGCAGAAAATGAGTGGGTTCAGGTATGATGATTCTAACTGAAATAAGTCACACAGAAAAAGAAACATCATAAGATATCACTAATACACGGAATGTAAACTTGGCTACACAGGAACTGGATTACAAAAGAGAACAGGGTCTCAAATTTAGAAAACCAACTTATGCTTGCTTAAGGGGAAAGGTGAGTTGGGGTGCTGCATAAAACCAGAGATTGAAATGAGCACAGATAAAGTTCCTTAAGCCAAATATGTAATACACAAGAGCTACTCCTTGCTCAACGAAATGGACTCAACACCCCATATTAAACGCCTAAGAATGTACCTGACTAGAAAGTATCTTAAAAGCTATGAATTGCTATGTCTCTGAAAGAGAATCAAGCATGTGTACAGGGGCATAAACGCAGCAGTGATAGGACTGGAGAGGTTCGGTGAGCAAATGAAGACCCTTTGAAGTCATATTGCATGGTACCCATTCCACGGGTCTCAACTCTCCAGGTTTAAGGGATTCTTCCTTCAGCTAAATCATGCATGTGGAACCCAGAGTATGATCAACTGTGTGATCGGGAGACGTGTTCCAATATGTCTCAGTTCTCGTCCCCTGGTACACGGGTGCAACATTCCAGACAATTTATTAACACTCTCCCGACTTGGAGAGTCAGTGCCCTTAACCTCCTGTTTGGCCCAGTTTGCAATTTCTGCGGAAGATGAACAGGAATAGGGCGAACCAACGAGAGACTAGCTGGAGGTGTCTGGACGGGCAAATTTAACTCTCATTTCCCAACAGGAAGAGGAATCAACCAAAGGCTCAGCGTGCCGTGCCGGAACCAGATTAGGGCCTGAAGCAATCCTGCGGTGTTGCGGCCAGCTCACAAGAAAGCGAGTTGAAGAAAGGAGCTCAGGGGCACTGTAATTCACAAACCTGCAGTGTTATAAATGACAGCTATCGTCCAAAAATATACTGAAGTAAGGCTGCCAAGAGGACTTGAAAGCGGGGCAGAACTGCAGGAAACCAATTTCAGGAGGAACACTGGAAATGCATTTAAAGCATAGGAAAAGAGGCAAAACGTCGACAATGATGCACTTGGCCAAAAAGGGCGTATGCGTTTTTTCCTGAATATATTCAGGAAAAAACGCATACGCCCTTTTTGGCCAACCAAGCAAGCTTGCAAATGATATCTGCACTACAATGAAGTCTCACTTCCCCCGGTCAAAAGGGCCAACTGAAAAAAGTGTAAAATCCAGAAAGGCAGGACAGGCCATGGAGAACTGGGAACCTTGTTATGCTGATGGGCGGGATGTATATTGCCAACAGCCACTCGGGAGAAGTGTATGGTGTTTCCTGAAACATCTAAAAAACAAAGCAACAGAGCCTAGGGCACTGCCACTTATGGCCCTATAGCTTAGGGAAATTAAAATCAAAAAGACACAGCCACCCCAAAGTTTGGAACGGCTCTGTTTACAAGAAACTCGTTTACGGGACAAGTTCAATATCACAGAAAGTGAAAAATGGATAAAAAAGTTGTGGTACTTACGTACAATGCAATATCACTCAGCAATGAAATCTATGTCATCAGGCCCGTAGCAGCATAATGAGTGGATTCAGGTATGATGATTCTAACTGAAATAAGTCACACAGAAAAAGAAACATCATAAGATATCACTAATACACGGAATGTAAACTTGGCTACACAGGAACTGGATTACAAAAGAGAACAGGGTCTCAAATTTAGAAAAACCAACATATGCTTGATTAAGGGGAAAGGTGAGTTGGGGTGCTGCATAAAACCAGAGATTGAAATGAGCACAGATAAAGTTCCTTAAGCCAAATATGTAATAGACAAGAGCTACTCCTTGCTCAACGAAATGGACTCAACACCCCATATTAAACGCCTAAGAATGTACCTGACTAGTAAGTATCTTAAAACCTATGGATCGCTATGTCTCCGAAAGAGAATCAAGCATGTGTACAGGGGCATAAACGCAGCAGTGATAGGATTGGAGAAGTTCGGTGAGCAAATGAAGACCCTTTGAAGTCATATTGCATGGTACCCATTCCATGGGTCTCCACGCTCCAGGTTTAAGGGATTCTTCTTTCAGCTAAATCACGCATGTGGAACCCAGAGTATGATCAACCATGTGATCGGGAGATGTGTTCCAATATGTCTCAGTTCTCGTCCCCTGGTACTCGGGTGCAACATTCCAGACGCTTTACTAACACTCTCACGACTTGGAGAGTCAGTGCCTTTAACCTCCTGTTTGGCCCAGTTTGCAATTTCTGCGGAAGATGAACAGGAATAGGGAGAACCAATGAGAGACTAGCTGGAGGTGTCTAGACGGGCAAATTTAACTCTCATTTCCCACCAGGAAGAGGAATTAACCAAAGGCTCAGCGTGCCGTGCCGGAACCAGATTAGGGCCTGAAGCAATACTGCGGTGTTGCGGCCAGCTCACAAGAAAGCGAGTTGAAGAAAGGAGCTCAGGGGCACTGTAATTCACAAACCTGCAGAGTTATAAATGACAGCTATCGTCCAAAAATATACTGAAGTAA